>NC_057353.1:36500000-37812500 GCF_016509475.1 Prionailurus bengalensis | reverse complement strand
AGAACAAACTGCAGGTTACTGGAGGGGTTGTGGGAGGGGGGATGGGCTCAATGGGTAAGGGGCACTAAGGAATCTACTCCTGAAATCATTGTTGCACTAGATGCTAATTTGGAAGTAAATTAAAAAAATTAAAAATAAAATTAAAAAAAAATTAGGGGGGCGCCTGGGTGGCGCAGTCGGTTAAGCGTCCGACTTCAGCCAGGTCACGATCTCGCAGTCCGTGAGTTCGAGCCCCGCGTCAGGCTCTGGGCTGATGGCTCGGAGCCTGGAGCCTGTTTCCGATTCTGTGTCTCCCTCTCTCTCTGCCCCTCCCCCGTTCATGCTCTGTCTCTCTCTGTCCCAAAAATAAATAAAAACGTTGAAAAAAATATATACTTTAAAAAAAAAAAATTAGGGAGGGGAGGGTGGGTGATGGGTATTGAGGAGGGCACCTTTTGGGGTGAGCACTGAGTGTTGTATGGAAACCAATTTGACAATAAATTTCATATTAAAAATAATTAAAAACAACAAAAAAAATAAACTGACTAGATCCAAAAAAAAAAAAAAGAAGAAGAAGAAGAAATGTGAAACTCTTATTTCCTGCTGTTGGGATTGCTACACCGGAAGTCTGGAATGGATGTGTATCACTGAAGTGCTCTTGCCACTAGGGTGAGATACTTTAGAACAACCATGGATAGATCATTTGATCTCCTGGAGCCAGCAATTCTAGAAATCTTGTGCCTGTATTTTTTCAGTATATATGCCAATAAAACAAGTGTTCCTTCTCATCTCCACATATTTGTTGCTGTGTCACTGCCATGATACCCAGTCAATTGAGAAATGACAGAAGGAGGCTCAGATTCAGTTAATGGGTCAAGAGACATGAGGATAGGGTGGAGCCTAGGACATCTGAAAAGGAGATGCCGCGAGAAGTAAAGGAAGTTAAAGTGACAAACTAGTTGAGAGGTAATAGCCTGGGAAAGTGGAAGAAGAGTTATAAGACGTTGCAGGTAAAATGCGCGATGTTACAACAGGCAGGGTACAGGGAAGCCTGCTTAATTCTGGAAAATGGGGTGGGTTTGACCTAGAATTATTTTTAGCATTACTCCTGGACCACAATATCATTATCATCATCATCATCATCATCATCATCATCACGCTAACATCCAATAATTACTAGAGACTTTCTATCGTCCAAACCCGGGATTTACACTATTTTCACAATAATAAGCAATTCAGATAACATAAGACTTAGAGCATTAATAGGACCACTGTTCACTCAGTAGCTTTGAATCCTCTTCTCTCGGCCTTCTCATCATATATTAATAAGTCCTGATAATTTTTAAAGTAGTGGATTCCAACCACTTTTTCCCATTTCTTACAACCATTATCACTATCCAAGCCACCTTCATCTCTCCCATAGGCTATTGCAAGTATCCCTTCTCGTCTCCCTCTTTCCACACTTGTCTTTCTATGACCTATTCTCCAAGGGGGAGGATGAATAATTCTTTTTCCAAAAATGCATATTAGATCTTATTACTCAACTGTTTAAAATCCTCTAATGGCTTCCATCACCCTTAGACTAAAATTGCAATTCCTCACTCTGATATGATCTGCCTCTGGCCATGTCTGCAATCACATTTCAGATCTCTACCTCAGAATACTCTCGTTTGCCCTGTCCTCTACAGAGAATGCTTTTTCATCAGCCTTTTTGCCTCCTCGTGATTGAGTCCTCAGTTTAAATGTCCTCTTCAAGCAAGCCTTACATAACATTCCTAGCCAAAGAGCCTAGTCACTTTTTACTTCACTGCCCTTTCATTAATACATTTCTGTCTGAAATTTTTATTATTTAATTACTTATTTTCTCCCCTGCTAAGAATTCAATGAATACAGGGATTCCCTGTGTCTCTTGTTCACTGATATATATACCCCCAGTATCAGAGTGGAGCCCAAGCTACTCAACTGAGACTATTCATTGAGAAAACAAGAGAAACGGATGTCAAACATCCGTTGAGTTTATCACCAAAAGAGAACACATAGGATATTTTAAAAATATTTCTGTTCCAATGGACAATTGAGGATAGCATTTTCTCAGATTTTTTTATTTTATATATATTTTTTGAGACGCTACATTGATGTTGGCAATAACTGTAATTTTTGTGCTTGGTGACTGGTAATATCTGAACAGAACAAACTCTACAATTGCTACCATAAAAAAGAAAATATTTGACTGCCATGAAAATAATGACTACCATGTCTTTGCTATTGAAATCATTCTTTAATTCTTTATAGCAGATCCCTATTTTATATGTTTCACAAATGTTATATGATGTTGAATCCAAATTTTTTTAGGATAAGATTCAAGGCTAACTCTGACCTTGCCCCTGCTGACCCATCTGGCTTCATTTTTCAACTATTCTCCCTTGTCTCTCTCTTGCTTCTATATGTTAGCTATATTCACACGGAACTTGTGCTTCCTCTAAAGTGCCATGCACTTTCTGGTTGGGATGCCCTCACACTGTCCTGCCAGAAATACTATTTTCCTCTTTTTTAACCTCGATAGCTTTTGTACATTTTGCAATCTCGTCTAAAGTGTAATCTCCAGGAAGCCTTTCCTCACTTCTTCCCTTTTCCCTCTCAAGGTTAGTTGTGAAGCTGACACGTTTGTAACTGATTTCCATGTGCCTTCAAACCTTATCATTCCAGGGCATACCAGCCCAAGTTCCAATTGCCAGCATCTACCCCCCTTAGCCAGAAGCCTTCTCCTTCTCTGCTTGCTCTCACAGCAGGTGGACAATGCTGGGAAATTAATGATCTAGCCCCATTCCTCCAAGGTGTGTGTTCCACACTATTTCCCTGAGTTCCCTGGGAGGTGGTACCTCACAGTGGCACCTTGCTTTATATCGCGTCCTTCCTTTCTCACTTCCCCACTTCCCTACTGGTGTTTCCTTCACCCCTCAAATAAATCATTTTTACTCAAATCCTTGTCTGAGGTTTGTTTCTTGGGGAAACAAGGCTAGGAGAGCATCTCATAGCACTCACCACAGGGTATTACAACTATTTGGTTGCTTTGGATCTTGCTAGAGTGCTTTTGAGAGCTGGGATTGTATTTTGTAGCTATATTCTCTGCATTTAGTAGAACGTATGCACCTAGTAAGCATGCAGTAAATGTTCACCAAATCAGTGAACAGTGCTTAATAGATACCTGCTGAGCTGAACTAGAAAATAGGATTTCTTAATCTAGGAAAGAAGGAGACTGATACTTCTCACATGGCTTGGTTTTGAGGATGCTTTGCAGTTTCTGCAACATAATTCTGTTAGTAGAGATTTGTAGAATAATTTTTTCCCAACTCTGATTTTGTTCATTCCGTTGTATAGATTATTTATAACATATAATTTAGCAGCTCTCAGTGTCCTGGGCTGCTCTTCAGCAATGAACAAATATGCTGAGATTAATGTCAGAAAGTCCATTTGCTATCCCTCATGGCACAGCCATTGCTTCGGGATTGTGAATTCTGCATTTCCTTTTAATTCTGGAAAAATCATGCCTCCGCTCTTTATTTTAATTTTGGTTATTGTAATCTAAATCAATCCAGAAAAAAACTTCATAGAGAAAAAATATTTTCTCTTTTTATGGTAGCAATTTTAGACTTTATTCTGTTCAGATATTACCAGTCACTAAGCACAACAATTACAGTCATTGCCAACATCAACATAGCATCTCAAAAAAAAAAAATCTAAAATAAAAAAATCCAAGAAAATGCTATCCTCAATTGTCCATCGGAGCAGAAATATTTTTAAAATATCCTATTTTTTTTTCTTTTTTGGTGATAAACTCAAATTGCATTCTATAGGTATTAAAACTAAATCTGTGCCAGAAGAGATTAGCCTGTATGATTCCGTCTGTGGATCAACACTCACCTTCTCTTTCTCTGGTGCCCTATTCTTTGATGATTCCAGAAGCTTATGATCACATATTTAAGTATTCTTGAAATTTCCCAATAAAATTTCTCTGCTGTATTCCTAACTCTACTCTAGTCTTCGCATCTGTTGTTCAGGAAGTACTCACTGTTCCCCTTGCCCAGCACAAAGAGTAAACATTTTTGCTCCATTAATATTGGACTTAACTAGGTGCCTTGCATTGGGGTATCAGAGAATGTGATCCATCCGTACAGAATCAAAGGCTTTGCACAGGCTCCACTGTTTGGCTCGCTCAGCCTCTTTCACGACTGTCTTTGTCCTGAGAAGGTGAGAAGGTAGTGCGCCAGGGGTTGCTGTCTCTTTGACCTGAGTTCCAGAACGGGAGACAATGGAGGCCAACTTAGACATGCTCTGTAGTCCATGGTGGAGCCACCACAGTTCTGGGAATGAGACATTAGTTTATGTTGGCAGGCATGGAAATAGTTTGGGGAGTGTTTGTTATGGATTATCACCCTAAAGCAGACAAGTGCAGCAAATGTCCATGCAAATAAGTAAAACAGTTAAAACTGTAATACTCAAAAGTTGGTTTAACATTTAGCAAGTTTATTATCTATATTCGCTATGAATAGAATTCAAAACTTGATGTCATAAAACAGCACCAATAAACACAAAATGGAGTACTTTGAAAAATGTCAGAGAGTTTACAGTTGGTATTTCTTCCTTTTTGAAGTCTGAGCTAAACTATTTGTCTATTTATGCATTCTGATACTTCCAAATGGAGCTAAATAATTTACTCAAAAGTATCACAACTTTTTAAGAAATTAGTTTTTTGCTTGGTTTCACCAGCATGCTTATGAGGCTAATTTGGGCACTCATGGTATGTAGGCTACATGCTGTGGGGTGGGGGGGGGGGTGGGGGCCAGAAAATGCACCTTTCCTTGTATTCATGGCTTTTGCACTGTGATGAATACACTGTAGGTGATTTATAAACATTCGATTAAATTTAACTGCAGTGTCTTGACATTATTCCACTCTGTGCTTAACACTAGGGTTGAAACAATACCATGGTAGAACAACTTGGCTCTAGGGCTTCCAGATAATAGTTCTATGAATCAGCCATGCTTTCCTTTTAAAGCATCAAAAATTATTATTAAGGATTTTATTTATTCATAAGACAAATATATATTGATGATCAACCTGGCTTGGGTATCTGTGTTCCCACCCCAAAGAAGGTCACAGTGTAGTTGAATAGAAAACACTAATGTGAATCAGGAGAGAGGTAAGAGGTGTTCTGTTGCCTGCCATTGAGGACAGTATGTTTCCTTTCCTTTCCATGCTAGGAGAGAGAATCAATGGCCTGGTAATTATGCTCATTATTGGGAAAAAGGAGTTTTCAACACATAGCTTGATTTTGCTCAAGCTAATTCTGATGATAATTTTTCTTGACCATTCATCGCCATTTTAGTTTCTAGCGATGGTGCCAGTAATGTTAACACCTGCTTGAAGAAAAAATATAAAAATGTTCTATTTAATTATGAGATATTAGCACATTTTTCCAAGAAATTCAGTTTTGGAACAGATGCCTATAGTGCTTATCTCTCACTGAAGGCTTGGCACATGGCTTGTTTCAGGTCTTACTTACAATTGACTTGATCAGGGAAATAATCCTTACAGCTAATTCATCAAGATCAAATTTTATATTTTCCTGCTGGCAAAAGGGCTTTAAAGTTGAATTCTAACATTCCTGAGACTCTGTTAATTATAAAAGGAAAGTCCTTATGAAGTTTATTCCATTACAGAAATCAGCAAACTATGGTGTGTTGGCAAAATCCACCTAGTGCATTTTTTTCCATGTATAATTAACATATAACATTATATTTGGTCTAAGTGTACAACGTAGTGATTTGATTTTTGTATATATTGCAGAATAATCACCACAGTAAGTGATTTATCACCACAGTAAGTCTAGTTAATGTCCAGCTATTGTCTGTTTTTGTAAATAAAGTGTTATTGGAACATGACTGTACTCATTAGTTTATGTATTGCCTACCACAGAAACAATATAGCCTGCAAAACCCAAAATTATTTCCATGTGGCCCATTGTAGAAAAATGCTCCAGACTCCCTTATTAGCTATATCATGGTCAGTGACAGACTATGATCTTTTTTTTTTTTTTTGCATTATTATCTAAAATCTGAGTTAGGCATATCCCCTGAATTGGATCTTAATTGCTAAGATGTTAGAGGTAAAATAATATATCATATTTGAAAGGCCCTTTGTTAGGAGATGAGAGGACTTTTGTCATGTTGTTTATTCATTCCTTCAGCAGACCAGAAATAAGGATGAGAAAATTTTTCAAATGATGATGACTCTGTTATATTACCTTTAAGTATTTTCAGGACATCCTTTTCAAGTGTACGATAAATGTGGATAAACAAGGAAGAAACAGGAAGTAAGAATATTGAATTTCTTTAAGAAAAAACAAAAAACAAAACAAAAAAAAAACGTCTGTTTTCTTACTTACTCTGTTACTTTTCCAAAACAGTCTTCCAGCACATTCTGATTTTAGTGAGTTTCTATAACATCTACTGATGCCTTCTCTCTATCTCTCCATTAAAGCATATATTATCTTTACAGGACATTAGTAATTGTCCAGATTATTTATGTTACTCAATCTGAAGAGAGAATAAGAATGATTTTTGACTTGCTTTTCGCTCATGTTCTTGTATTTATAAGATGCTGTCATGATTACTTGGAAAATACACAAAGCGAACCACATCTGTTGGTTTTGAGATGGCACAGCTGGAAGTTCCTTAGTTTATATACTAAACTTTTTATATGGGTATGATTTTTAGTTGCCTATTCTGTCTGTATTTATGCAAATCACAGTTTATTTATAAGTAAGTAAATAATCATTTCTAAGACAACATCTGCACTACTGTCTGATTATTAAACACCTGCAAAGTCAGCCTGCTATAAATTGAAGGCCATATACTGCTTGAATCAGACCACAGCCTGAAATAAATTTCAACCATTTGTGTGCTTATTGATCTCAGTGTTAATTTGAGACATTTATTTATTGGTGATTGGTCTTAGATACATCTTTTATTTAAAAATATTTTTGGATCTTCCAAATATAAAAATCTGATGCAATAGGAACTAAAGAAAGATGTAAATTTGAATTCTGGACTCCCACGTCACTTACCAAGCGTGTGACCTTGCGACCACGTGGCTGAACTTCTTAGTTCCTCTTCTTTCATCTGTGAAGTAGGGATCGCAACACCTATCTTGTAGGGATTCTCTGAGGATTAAATAAGAAAATGTATGTAAGTATCACGCACACTGCCTGATGCCCAGTTACGTATGCAGTAATGATTGGTTATCTTTCTTTACATTCCTGTTATCCATTCTGAAGCATAACTGCCCTTTCCTCCAGCCCATCCAAAATGCCAGAAATTGGGTTGCAAGAGGTATTCAGAGACAGAAAGAGACTGCTTGAGGAGGTTTTAAGTGATGCCTAGGACTACTAGAATAACTATTATTCAAATGCATACAAATTTCTTTTGGGAAACAATGAAAATCAAAAGGAAAATAAACAAACTGGAGGTAGAAGGTATAAATTTTAATATTTGAATGTCTTATAGGTAAAAGGATGGAGCTGTGAATAAATTATTTTTGAAACCATTAATGCCAGAAATATGTCACACAGTAATGTACCCTATATCTAAAGTTTTTGTCAGACATTAAAACACAATTTAAAAATTTTACTGATTTTTGTTTTATCTCTAGCATTAATATTTCTGCTAACCAAATAAGTCACAAACATGTTGATAACAGGAAATTGGATTAAAGTGAGTTCATAATAGATTAAAAGTTATTTCAATTCAGTATCTACTGGTTAATGAGACCGATTTTATTTAATCCATCTACTGTATTTACTTCTTGGACAACCACTAGCCAATTATAGTGAAACCTTTACTGCTGTTTTTCTAACTCCTCTATTGATCATTCTTCCATCAGTGGTGCTCTCACATCTAACTCATTTATTAATTTTTTCTGCCCCGTCAATGCTGACCTCTATTCATTAGAGGCAACATCTGTGGACTTGAAAGCAAAAAAAAAAAAAAAAAAAAAAAAAAAAAACCTGGGTTCTCATCTTTTCTCTGCCACAATTAGTCACATAGCTGGAGAAATCACTGATATTCTCCAAACCTCCAATTCCCTTTTTTGTTGGGTCCTTACAGAGTTGTGGATTCACAGAGTTGTGGATTAGTTGAAGAAATACTGGACCAAAAATCAGAAGACGTGAAATGTAGCATTGTGTGACCTTAGGCAATTTAATTAATCCTGTTGGGCTTTACTTTGCTCATTTGCAAACTTTCATGCAAGTACTTTCCACGGTTACTGGTGCCATCTACATTCCTTAACAACTGAGCATCCGGTCTCTAAGTGATCCATACCAAACAAGTAGACTGTCCTAATTGGTAAAGGCAGTTTCCTTTATTTAAAGGGTTATAAATCGTTTGGTCTGCCTACTCTGGGCAGTTTAGCAACATCATACTTAAGACAATTTTGTTTTTTTTTTAACTTAAGTAGAGCTGACACAGTATGTTACATTGGTTTCAAGTGTAAGATATAGTGATTCAACTTCTCTATATATTATTCTATGTTCAGTACAAGTGTAGCTAGCATCTGTCCCATTACATTGCTATTACAGTACCATTGAGTATATTCCATATGCTGTGCCTTTTATTCCCCTGCCTTTTATATATTCCATAATTGGAAACCTGTGTCTCCCTCTTTTTTTCACCCATTTTGCCCAACCCCCACATCCCTCCACTCTGGCAACCATCAGTCTGTTCTCTGTATTTACAGGTCTGATTCTACTTTTTGTTTGCTTATTCTTTTTTTATTTTTTTTTAAGATTCTACTCATGAGTGAAATCATATAGTATTTGTCTTTCTCAGCCTGACTTATTTCACTAGGCACAAACCCCCTACGTTCATCCATGTTGTCTCAAATGACATGATCTCATGATATTCCACTATATAATATTCCATATAAATATTCCAATAAAGCTGCATAATATTCCATTATATAAATGTCACATAATTTATATAACGGCAAAATAAGAAATCAATAATAATCAAACCACACGCTGAAATGAGAGTTATATGCATTTTCCACACAAGGAACACAAAAATCATATTTAAGCAAGAGAACAGAAATAAATTTAGTCAGATTATGTCATAACATTCTTGACCTCCTCCCTAAGGAAGCGTGTTTGCTATTGGGTATGGAGTTGTCTTCTCCTGACATCTTTATTCATTCATCCATTTTCCTCCCTCTGCCACATTGACCTTTCCCCATGCCAGTCCATGTTGCAATGATTGTTCCCATTTTACTGAATTTCTAATATAATTGGTAGAGGAATTCTTGGTTTCTCTGTTTGCAATTGTTCAATGGTTAGATTTTAACAAGAAATTGCTTACCAAATAACTCATTAAAGAGGTTTGGTTTTGCCTATATGCTAAACATATTTGTATTTCTGAGAATTCTGGTTGACATTTTCTGTTACGCCTTGTATATCTCTACTGATTTATGGTAGGATTTAGGGACAATACCATCACACCCTCTGTTTGATTGCAAGAGAACTTATTGATCAAAACCTATATGCAGATAATTCCTCCATTGGTAGAGGAATAACCCCATGGTCATCCTTAGGAGATATCCCTCTCTGATTATAGTAGTCTGAACCTTTTTCTATTTACTTTCGCATTATATCTGCTGTTGTATAGAAGGAATTTAGTTTCCATAAATGCCAGTCTGTTCTGCTTCTTGTGCAGAGATTAAGTCCACATCCCCAGCCACCTCACAAACTGGTATCTCACACTCTGCATCATTATACATCTGCCAACTTATACCTATGGCTATATACCTAATTGCTCCAGGGTCAAGTACTGGACAACCAGAGACAGTCCCTGTGCCCCAAAGCCTACTGAAATTATCCAAACTAGCCAACCCAAAGTCTGCCTATCCTGCCTTACCTGTTTCTTCTCACAGAAACCACGATAAAGGTGCTTGCATATAATTCCCCTCTCTCCCTCTGCCTCTGGAGCAAACCCGAGTGGTCTTGCATGGTATGCGGTATTCTCCCCCAGGAAACTGTGACTGTAACAAAACTGCCAAATACTTTCTGGTTTCTCTCTCTTGACCTGTATCTGGCCTCACCATATCTCATCCAATGTGATATGGTTAAAAGAGTAGGTCATATGTATTTCAAGTTTTTCTCAAAGATTATACTTCTTATCAGTAACCCTGGTAAATACCGAGAAAGGGAAGAAAAAGGACATGATGCAACAGCAAATAATTTGCCATTTCTTAACAGATCCTCAGAAGTTTCCATGTAGATATCTGAAACAGTTTTACGTAAATACAATTCATGCTGGAGCTGACTACTAGAGATTACATTGGATTCACCAGACATTTCTCAAATGGTTTGTTTTTATCTCATCACTTCTAGCATTTGAAGATTCATTCTTCTTGACATTATTTAAGATCCCTACACTTATTCACTACCAACTATTCTTCTGAAAAACTTTCAACAACAGCCAAATTATGGAAAGAGCCTAAATGTCCATCAACTGACGAACGGGTAAAGAAATTGTGGTTTATATACACAATGGAATACTACATGGCAATGAGAAAGAATGAAATATGGCCTTTTGTAGCAACATGGATGGAACTGGAGAGTGTTGTGCTAAGTGAAATAAGTCATACAGAGAAGGACAGATTCCATATGTTTTCACTCCTATGTGGATCCTGAGAAACTTAACAGAAGACCATGCGGGAGGGGAAGGGAAAAAAAAGTTAGAGAGGGAGGGAGCCAAACCATAAGAGACTCTTAAAAACTAGAATAAACTGAGGGTTGATGTGGGGTGGGAGGGAGGGAAGGGTGGGTGATGGGCATTGAGGAGGGCACCTGTTGGGATGAGCACTGGGTGTTGTATGGAAACCAATTTGACAATAAATTTCATATTAAAAAAAAAAATGAAAAACCACACCCAGGAACAAAATATCTAAACCTTCATCAAATTCTGGAGATGAGATGATTAGTTTTGGTTCCTTTGAACTCACCCAGGTTCCTAGCTCAGGAGGCTGTGACTGTATCTTGTAACTCAGATAGCTGGTGAGTTCATTTCATCCCTGGTGTCTGCGTAGCCTTTCAAGGACCCAATTATTTTCTCTAGTGTTATTATGATCTGAAGTAGAACTGGGTACACTTTTTCTGTAAATATGTCATATGCACTAGCTGTTCTCTAAACTTAAGAGTGAGGCAACATTGGGGGAACCAAAAAGTAGAAAACAGGAGGCAATAAATAGGAAGAAGGAATTCCCGTTTGTTGCAGCATATTTTTAATAGTGAGAAATAGTGTCACCTGGCTATATAATTCTGACTCTATAAAAATGGCACTTAGTCTTGAGCTGTATCTACACACATACTCTAAATAAAATTAAGAATTCAAATACATTCTTTGATTTATTTACCTCACTCTGTGTCCTCTCTTCCTATTTTTCCCAAGATATTTGGCTCTGTTCTCCATTTTCCTTCACTTATATATCTAACAACTGCTATATAATTTTTAAAACAAGTTAATGAGGGACAAATACTGTCACTAAACTTACTACTGACCAATGTTTCAGGGTACAGTTAAAAAACTGTCCCCTAAAGGAAAAAAAAACACTACTCTGAAATCTTTATAATACAATCAATAATTTAGAGCTACCATAAATAAAGCACTTTTGAGTTTATTTGAGACAAATCTTGTCACTGTCATCTATGAGCACCTGATGGGCCATTCATCAATAATTAATCCAAAAAAAGCTTCCCAGTTGGTGAATTCAAACAGAATTTTTCTCTCTAATTAGCGTACTGTAGAAATGGGTATTTCCTACACTCATTGTATATTCTTGAATATGCATAAAAAGATACTAATGAAAATTGCTTAGATGGCCTAACAATACTGAATGGTGGTAATTGGACTAAATTTTACATGCCTGGATTCATTTAATAAAATCTTTCCTGTGCATATGAAATAAGAATCAGTTTCTAAAACCCATACATATTACATAACTCATATCTCAAGAATCTTGCTTTAAATAGCGGGTCATGTTAGCAAAAGCAAAAAAAAAGACCACTTGTTAATCAACAGATTTTATGACTGGCTTTTTTTCCTCTCTTTGAATCTTGCAAGTCCATTCAATGGACAGTGTCTTGTGGTTCTCCTTTGGGTCCATGGGTGAAGATGCAGCCTGGGACAAGGTCCTTGAGAAGTAACTTGCTCTCATCTTCTGACTTTCAGTCTCTGCTTCCATCTCCTATCTCTGTGAGGGCTATCCTTCTTTGTTTCACATCCCCAATTTCTGTGAGTGTATGTCAAAGGTTCGGTCACATGTGTAGACCAAATCCTGTAAGTTTGAATCTGATCCAGTTTTACTAAGTGTCCACCCCTGGCCAGACTACCATTTCTAAGGAGGTACAGTCATAGGGTATCAGTATGGCTGCTGGGTCATACACTGGGGCCTGGGGGGAAGCTCCAGGGGGAGCTTCCTGGGGGGTGCAAAGTGGATCGAATAGATAACTTAAAGTTGCCCACAATGAAATATCCATTTCTCATTTTCCAGGTCTTTGCCTGCAGCATTCACTTCCAAGTGAAGAACCAGGTGGTAGCTCTAAAGCCGATATTAAGTCTAGGTGTCATTATGAACATTATATATTTCATTCCAGAGCTGGTTTCTGTTGAGAGAAAGCAGTCTATCTACCGTTCTGTTGTATGAAGTATCGTTAAGTTATGCGTCATCTGGCTATTAGCCATCTCTTTCCAAAACCAATTACTATAGGATTAATGTTGGATTTTCTCTAATTTCTTAGATTGCTCCTAGGACAAGTGTTTGTACTACAACTTGCATAAAAGAAATCGACTGGGTGGTACCTAGCTGGACCCTATCTTTTGATATTTAAAAAAAAATTTTGTAATGTTTATTTATTTTTGAGAGAGAGAGAGAGACAGAGTGAGTGGAGGAGGGACAGAGAGAGAGAAGGAGACACAGAATCCAAAGCAGGCTCCAGGCTCTGAGCTGTCAGCACAGCTCAGATGCGGGGCTTGAACTCAAGAAATGTGAGATCATGACCTGAGCCGAAGCCAGATGCCCAAGTGACTGAGCCACCCAGATGCCCCATATCTTTTGATATTTTCAAATATCAGGAGGAAAATCTTTTGTTTCCATGTATCAGCAAAAACTTTGGTGCACTAATTTGTACCTTTATGTAGAGCACAGCCAAATGAATGCTGTGATTATGTCATAAAATTTTTAGATATAGAGAAGGAATTTTTGGTTTTTCAGGAAATTTCAGAGGAGGTCAGTAAGCATAGAACAAGTGGTCATTTTTTTTTCCAGAATAAATGGACTGAAGGTGCTTAGCATTAACCTGTGACCCCCCCCCCCAAAAAAAAATAAAAGTTTAGGAAAATATAAAAGGGCCGTAGCAGAGAGTTATTTAAATTCTTACTTAACATACGAAGAACGTAGCAATTTCTCTTTGTACAATTATCAGCACATCACACACGTTGCAGCACAGTTGCTCAGAGCTTGGACTTCGCATCACGCAGACCTGAGCTGGAGTCCTAGCTCCATCATTTTCTATATGTGTGATGCTGACCAATAACTTGGGATCTTTGAAACTCAGTCTCCTCACCTACAAAATGTAAGAGCTTGCTCTGTGGATTGTATTGATGTTGATAAAGGGCTTATTATGGGACCTTGGATTGGATCAACAACACTCAACAGGAATGACTAACATTTCCTGAGTACTTAAAATAGGCCAGACACCATTCTACGTACCTTACGCACTCATCTGATCCATAACAATCCGAGGAGGAAGGTCCCCATTATTATCCCTGTTTTAAAGATTAGGAGATTGAGGCACAGAGAGGTGCAGGATAGCCTGGCTACAAGTGACAAACCCAGGATTTGAACCCAGGCAGACTGGCCAACATCTGTGATCTTAACACAACGCCAGACAGCCTTTTCAGGGAATGTTAGTTATTACTGTCAATGTTCTTGTGTTGTTGCTGCTATTACCTTAAAATGAGAGCAGAAAGTAACACGCACTCACACACTAAAGCATGGTTAACTAATTTGCGAAAGAGGACAAGCCAAGGGCAACCAAGTCTGATATATCCAGAAAAGGGCATCTTATTATATTAGAGTGTCTGTAAGGATATTTAATATGAGTATAGGTTGAACTTTCCTCTAGTGCCTTTTCTGCTTTTAAAATATCCTAGAAACTTCAGAACTTCCTATGGCTGTCCAAAGTGCCAAAGATGTGTGTGCCCCCCACCTGCCTCTTGCTCCTTAATTACTTCTAATTTCTGTTCATCATTAACTCTTTTTGAGAGAGAGAGAGAGAGAGAGAGAGAGAGAGAGAGAGAGAGAGAGAAGAGAGGCAGAGGGAGAGAGAGAGGATCTTAAGCAGGCTCCATGCTCAGCACAGAGCCCAACATAGAGCTTGATCCCATGACCCTGGGATCATGACCTGAGCTGAAATCAAGAGTTGGATGCCCAAATGACTGAGCCACCCATGTGCCCCATCATCATAACATTCTTAATCCCTTGGTGACATGTATCCCAGCCATGAGCTAGCAGGATATATAGCTAGTTAACTAGTTAATCCACTAAAGTAGATTTCTTGATATACTCCTAAAGAATTGACATTTTGAAATAAAAGCTCATTAGCATAAATGAGGTTCTAATCTCAGACACTGTGTTTAAGAGATGAATTTCAGGAAGTATAGGGTTTGGGGTTGGGAGGAGGGTGTGGGCAGGTGTAGGGCAGAAAATGATTTCCTGACAGTTAAAATCACACTCCACAGTTTTATCCTGCTACTAAGTTATCCTGGTCATTAGGTTATTCCTGGATAATTAGATAGCCTCTGCACCATGAATTGTAATGCTCCTTAAACATTATTTTGAGTAGTTTTCATTTGACCAATTCATGAGATGCATTTGACTCTTCTCATTGAGATCGTGTTTTCATGTTAGTTCTTTTCAGTGAGAATTAACACTATAAACTCATATTAGAAGGGTGTGGTAGGGCATATGAGTCACCACCAGCCTCTCAGTTGACTTCAGCTTATAGGAAATATAGATTCTGAATAATAACATAATCAGGGAGGAGGTTGATTAAATCAAAACTTAGACCCTATTTTAGGTAAAGAGGTGATTTTTATAATAATTGCGTAAAGGAATAGTACTTAAAAATCTATGTTTCCCACCTTGCATTATGGCTTACAATGTACACAGTCATGGACTTACATTAAACACACACTTTTAGGGATTGATGTTAATAATTTAACTAATTGATGCTCACTTAAGGACCATGTTGGGCAATATTTACAAGATTTGTGACCTAAAACATGCAGACATTGATGTTAAATCTATTTTTCAAAATGAGGAAAGTGGGGTTCAGAGACATTAAGTGTTTTCTGCAGGGCTTAGTTGGTTCACGGTTGAATCAGGAATTGAACTCAGGTCATCTGACAAGAAAGGTGGTGCTTTCTTCATGGTATCTTATGGATTAGAGGCCAGATTGTCTTGGTGGCTCTCATGCCTCTTTCCACTTCTCCACTCATGTAATAATAGCTCACCCTGTATATACTTCAGATCACCATTTCACGTATATTTCCATTGTTATTTCTTGCCACGTTCTCTGCCTCTTTATTCTATAAGAACGCCACACTATTTGTGATTCAATGCACACATCTTCATTTTTGTCTCCTCCAAGTTTTTGTTCACAATGTACTCTCCACTTAGAATATCTTCATAGCAGGCCTGACCTCCTGTCTTCTCCTCTCCCTTTGGGATAGGTGGGTTCTTTCCCTCTTTTAAGGTCAACCTCAGTTGCTACCCACTTCAGGAAATCTTACTGATGGATGCTAAAAATAATTATGCTTATTTATTTAATAAAATACATGCACTACTATGTTAATATAATGTGTAACATCCTCAAAAATGGAATTTATAAAAGGATGAAATAGAAAAAAATAGAAATCAAATTTCCTCTATTTTCTTGCCATACCCTACTAAACTGTCATGTGTATTCCACTTGGGAGACCACGGGTCTATCGCTGTGGTTCTCAAGTAAAATCCACCAGGAGATCTTGTGAAAATGCATTTTCCCAGGTTCCCCTTCAGGCAATGAATTTGGTGGAGATTAAGTGGGGCCAGGAATCTGCCATCTTCAGATACATCTCTAGTAATCCTGAGGCAGAGTTTAATAGACCACATTTTGAGAAACACTGTTCCAGAGAAAAGAAGGTGTTTGAAGCCGGTGCTTATGAAAATACAAGTTCATGTCAGGATTCCTTTCTGAGTAAGACTGTTTTTCCTAAGAAACCCGTGAAGTGTCTGTTGCTGTGTAACAAATAATGCCGAAACGTCGGTGGCTTAACACATGAGTTATCTGCTCACGACTTGGTAGACTAACATCTTGGACTGGACTCAGCTATTGTCCTGCTGATCTCGCTGGGGGATACTCATTACAGTTACAGTCAGCTGGCAGATAGGCTGAAAGGGGGGGGTCTGGGGATCCTCAGCTGGAATGCTTAGTTTGTGTTCCATATGTCTCATCTCACAGTCGGCTAGTCTGGATTTATTCACATGGTGGTTTCAAAGTGGAAGGAAAGGATCAGGTCCTGTGCACAAGCACTTTTCAAGCCTCTGCTTGCATCACATTTTCTACCGTTCCATTGGCCAAAACAAATCACATGGCTAAGCTCAGTGTCACTGGGGAAGGGTACTACACTAAAACATGGATACAGGGAGGTGTGCTTCATTGAGAGAATGGCTGTAGAAATGCACTAAAATAAGGACTCATTTTACATAGACTATTGACAATATTTAGCCAATTTCTTATTAAGTTAAAATCTAATTTATAGCAATGGCTGGCAGTACTTTAAAAACAAATATTTTCTAAAAATAACTGAGGAATAGTATATGAATATTATTACCCCTAGCTGCCTCTGTTTCAAAGAGACACAGCATAGAATGGAAAAACAAAATTATGACATAGACCAGGAAACTCTTTTGCTTCATAGTTTGTTTACGGATTAAAGTAGAAGGTAGATCATCCCCACTTCAGATTTCCCTCAACAGCAACTTTTAGGTTTGCATGGAGGCTGCCAGAGTCCCATATACGTGGGTCAAACAATGTCAAACACCAAAGGCCAAAGAAGTTGTTTATGGCACTCTGTGGGTACAGCTGGCCAAGGTGGGTACCTGGGTAGAAGTCATAAGAGGAAATGAAAATCATGCGACATAGGCTTTCAAGGATGTTGGGGCTGATAGTATATTTGTAGAAATCAGGGAAATAAAAGGTTTATGTTAGCCAGTTACGAACATCTTAGGGTTTTAAAAACAAAAAATCTACCAAGCAAAATCAAGTAACAAATGGATTATAGAGTAACATAGGGGAAATTTAAGTCATGTTAACCAACGAAAGAAAACAACTAGAGTTGATTTCATCTAAAAAATTGTTAGTGGAAATCTGAGCCCCCATTCGACAAACCAATTGATACTTACAAACCAATTGATACAAACCAATTGATAAGTACCTCTATCTGTAAAGTACTGATTATGTTGAATATGATATTCAAATTTATAATATATTAAAAAGCTGACAGTTCAGTTACCTGAAAGGCAAACCATCTCAATTCTTGCTTTAAATTATTTTTACTAATAGGGAAATACAGCACATTAGCAATTGGTGGGAACCATTCATTTAATTTTGGCTCTAAATTTTCTAATTTGCATTTTACCTTTCTGTTCTTTTGGCTAATTTGAAGTCTAGGGTCACAGAGTCATAAATCTCTATTGATGGTCCAAGGTTAATAACACTTGGTAAGAGAAAGAAAACCCTTTGTTTATATCAAACACATGTATTTAATCAGGTATCTAAATACTAAAACTGTTTCTGTTCTAAAAGGCTATTTTCTAACCTTCCTGGTCTCCCTTCCATTTCACAAGTCTTTAGTAAGTACAAGGCACTTCGTACAAAATGGGAAACATCTTGGTCAATACCTAATTTATTTGATCTGTATAGACAGCTGGACCAGAACATCTTGGCTCAGAGAAGGACTATTTCATCACTTTTAAGTGATAGGAGCATGGATTCAAAGCTCAGTGTGGTACTATAGAGATCATCCCAAAGTCAAGAAACAGGACACTCAAAACAAACCCAAGATGAAGGGGTTATTGTCTTACAGCTGATGGGCCTCGTTCAAGGGCTTCCTTAGCTTTCCTTTCAGAGTACTCAGATATAACCCTCAGTCACATTCCAAAGGTTTTTCCCTTGGTGGATTCTTTCTCTCCCTATATCCTTCAGTCTCTGCCTTAACTGTTCCTCTTTTCTATGAAGATAAATTTGTCCTGAATCATCCAGATTATGAATGGGTACGAAGTAAATGTGTTCTAATGTTGCTGAGCATTGCATCTGCAACATACATTGATAGATGTTCTACAGGATGCCAGGCATATTTTTAGGTGCTGGGGATACAGCCATGAGGCATTACAAAGTCCGTGCCCTCAAGGGACTAACACTCTCTTGGGAGAGATGGATAATGTAGATTATGATCCATTAGTGTAAGCTATACATAAAATAGAAACTAGAGTTAGGAGACGACATAATGGTGGTTATTAGTTTAGCTGGATGGCTAGGAAGCACCTTTCTGAGGAGGTAATATTTTAGCATAACCCTGGATAAAATGAGGGAGCCAGTCATGTGTGCAGTTAGGGGAAGAGAATTCCAGGTAGGAGAGCACCAGCGTGTGATAAGGATTTTGGGTCTGATTCTTTTTTTTTAAATTTTTTTTTCAACGTTTATTTATTTTTGGGACAGAGAGAGACAGAGCATGAACGGGGGAGGGGCAGAGAGAGAGGGAGACACAGAATCGGAAACAGGCTCCAGGCTCTGAGCCATCAGCCCAGAGCCTGACGCGGGGCTCGAACTCACGGACCGTGAGATCGTGACCTGGCTGAAGTCGGACGCTTAACCGACTGCGCCACCCAGGCGCCCCGGGTCTGATTCTAAATGTAAAGGGAATCCGTAGGTGTGACATGATCTGATTTATATTTCAACTATTTCTCTTAAGATCTTCACTTTAGCTAACAGCATAATAGCCACAACTTACGTAAAAATCATGTCATGGCGGCCATTGTTTAGGTTTACACAGTATTTCATTTAATCCTAACCCATAAAACAGATAGCATTCCATTCAATTTATAGATGGGGAAATGGAGGTATAAAGGGTCTAATTTATGAGTTGTCTCTGCTAATAACTGATGGAGCTGGGATCCAAGCCCAGGACTGTCTTGTTCTGAAGTCCATACTCATTCCATCCTGGAGCTGCTTCTCCTTTTCCTTAAGGAATCTTATATAGACTAAACAACCAAATGTAAACACACACTTTCAGTAAGTCAGGAATGACTTAGGTATTGATCTGGGTATTCATGGCGCAAGAAGTTGGAAGGATTCTGCATTCCTGAACCTTGGGTCTCCTACACCAGCCTTGAACACCTTGATTCAAGAATGTTACATGGTCAGGGGCACCTGGATGGCTCATTCGGTTAAGCTTCCCACTCTTGATTTCATCTCAGGTTGTGATCTCACAATTCGTGGGATTCAGCTTCTTGTCGGGATCTGCACTGACAGTGCAGAAAGGCTTGGGATTCTCTCTCTCCCTCTCTCTCTGCCCCTGTGCCTCTGTCTCTCTTGCAAAATAAATAAACAACAGCAACAACAAAAGAATGCTACATGGGGAAAAAATAACCTTCTACCTTATTTGGGGGTTTCTATAACAGCAACTAAGCTAGATAATATTGATTTATTTAGATAATAAAGAGTGTGAATATCTTGAGAACAAAGCTTTCATTTTGTATAACTCTCCTTTCCACTCCTGTTCTCATATACTGTTCTTTACATTGCAGGTGTTAGGTATTTTCTTCAAGTATTTGAGCATGTTTTTTAAACGTTTATTTCCATTTCTTGTCAAAGTCATATGCATACTAGATTTACCTATCAAATAATACTATAAGTCTCATCATGGAGACAGCTGTCTTCTGTCTCCATCTTCTCATTCACCACTCCCATTTCCCAAAGCCAAACACTTTAAAAAAATTTTTTTTCAACGTTTTATTTTATTTTTGGGACAGAGTGAGACAGAGCATGAACAGGGGAGGGGCAGAGAGAGAAGGAGACACAGAATCGGAAACAGGCTCCAGGCTCTGAGCCATCAGCCCAGAGCCCGACGCGGGGCTCGAACTCATGGACCGCGAGATCGTGAGCTGGCTGAAGTCGGACGCTTAACCGACTGCGCCACCCAGGCGCCCCCAAAGCCAAACACTTTTTAACTGTTTTCCTCTGGATTTTATCTCCATGTTTCTAAATAATATGTTTAGGAGCACCTGGGTGGCTCAGTTGGTTAAACGTCTGACTTTGGCTCAGGTCAGGATCTCATGGTTGGTGGGTTTGAGCCACGCATTGGGCTCTGAGCTGACAGCTCAGAGCCTGAACCCAGCTTTGGATCCTGTGTCACCATCTCTCTCTGTCTCTCCCCCAATCATGCTCTATCTCTGTCTCTCTCTCAAAAATAAAGAAACATTAAAAATTAAAAAAAATAATACGTTTATACTTTGTTTCTTGAATTTTCAGTTTTAGATAGTATCTACTGACTTCCAGCTTTGAAAGATGAGGACTTATTTTATTATTTTATTTTATTTTAGTAGTTTCAAACTTTTATGTAAATTCCAGTTGGTTAACATACAGTGTAGTATTAGTTTCAGGTGTAGAATTTAGTGATTCATCATTTACATACAACACCCAGTCAGTGCTCATCACAACCGCCCTCCTTAATACCCATCACCCATTTAGCCCATCCCTCCACCCCCCCCCCAGCAACCCTCAGTTTGCTCTCTGTAGTTAAAAGTCTGTTTTACGGTTTGCATCTCACTTTTTGCACCCCACCATGTTCATCTGTTTTGTTTCTTAAATTCCACATATGAGTGAAATCATATGGCATTTGTCTTTCTCTGATTTATTTCACTTAGCATAATACTCCTAGCTCCATCCATGTCATTGCAAATGGCAAGATTTTATTATTTTTATGGCTGTATAATATTCCCCTGTGCGTGTGTGTGTTCTTTATCCATTCATCAGTTGATGGACATTTGGGCTCTTTCCATAATTTAGCTATTATTAATAATGCTGCTATAAACACCAGGGTGCATATATCCATTTGAATCAGGATTTTTGTATCCTTTGGGTAAATACCTAGTAGTACAATTCCTGTATTGTAGGGTAGTTCTATTTTTAACTTTTTGAGGAACCTCATACTGTTTTCCAGAGTGGCTGCACCAATTTGCATTCCCACCAACAATGTCAGAGGGTTCCCCTTTCTCCACATCCTTGCCGACATCTATTTCCTGTGTTGCTAATTTTAACCATTCTGACAGGTGTGAGGTGATAGTTCATGTAGTTTTGATTTGTATTTCTTTGATGATAAGTAATGAACATCTTTTCATGTGTCTGTTAGACATCTGTATGTCTTCTTTGGAAAAATGTCTGTTCATGTCTTCTGCTCATTTTTTAACTGGGTTATTTGTTTTTTGGGTGTTGAGTTTGATAAGTTCTTTATAGATTTTGGATACTAATCCTTTATTGGATACATCATTTGCAAATATCTCTTTTCCCATTCCAAAGGTTGCCTTTTAGTTTTGTTCATTTTGACTTTCACTGGGAAGAAGTTTTTTATTTTGATGAAGTCCCAATAGTTTATTTTTGTTTTTGTTTCCTTTGCCTCAGGAGACATATATAGAAAGAAGTTGCTGTGGCTGATGTCAAAGAGGTTACTGCCTGTGTTATCCTCTAGAATTTTGATAGTTTCCTGTTTCACATTTAGGTCTTTCATTCACTTTGAATTTATTTGTGTATGCTGTAAGAAAGTGTTCCAGTTTTGTTCCTCTGCAAATTGCTATCCAGTTTTCCTAACACTCTTTGTTGAAGAGACTGTCTCTTTTCCATTGGATAGTCTTTCTTGCTTTGTCAAATATTAGTTGACCATATGGTTGTGGGTCCATTTTTGGGGTTTTCTACTCTGTTCGATTGATGTATGTGTCTGTTTTTATGCCAGTTCTTTGATACACACTTCTAACACACATACTTACACTCACACACACACACACACACACTTGCACACACACATATACATACAGATGTCTTTCTCCTCATCTTCCTCACTTCTTTAATATATTTATATTGCTATTTTGGTTTAATTCAACATCAAGGGTTTACATTATTTTAAGATTATATTTTTCTATATTCCCAATAACACTGTCTTTTCCATATACTTTCAAAAGTCTATCTACTTCTCATTGCGTACATGGCTAAAGGTCTGGCCCAAGGAATCTTCACCTCTTGCTAAATTATTTCAATAGCCCACTAAACAGTCTTACTGCTTCTGCCCTTGTCCACCTACAGATAGTTTTCAACAGAGCTGTCAGAGTGAGCTTTAAAACTCTTAAATCAGATTCTGGCAGTCCTCTGCTCAACAACTAATGGCTTACCATCCATTTAAGTAAAATCCAAAGCCCTTGAAATGATCTTTCAGATCTCAGGTGAAGAATTGGCCCCAGCCACCTCTCTAATCGCATGTCACTTTCTGTCATTCTCACCATTCTCTCCAAACCCCGCTGGCCTGCATGCCATTTCTCAAAAACGCCAAATGTGCTCTGCCTTGTGTCTTTATACTTATTCTTTTCTGGGAAGACTCTTACTTCAGATACCCCATGACTCAATCCCTCAGTTTCTTCTGGTTTCAGTATAAAAGTTATGTCCTGTGTAAAATATACCCTACGGTGCTCCTTTTCCTCCTTGCCTTACTTAAGTTTTCTCTGACCTATGATGTTTGTTCATTGTATGCAAACACGGTTGTAATTTCCATGATGATGACAAAATTGTCTATTTCATCCACTGTTCTATTTCCAGGGCCTAAAATAATGCCTGGCACACAATAGATGCTAATTACATATTTGTTGAATGAAATCAATGAATTGTTTATATGTGAGCCATATAATATACTACTGTTCATTTTGTTTCTTGTGCAACTATTTGTCTGCCCTGGCATTAATGCTGCTTTTGTTTGCTGGATTGTGTGGTTTCTAAGTTAAGTTGCACTTAATCAACTTAGGCTAAATTATGCTGACGTAAAAAATAACCCCCAAATCCTAGTTGCTTATGACAACAAAGGTTTATTTCCTGTTCAGTTCTTTTTAACTTCCAATGGCTATGGGTCACCTCCAGGTTCATTTTTCTAGGATCTGGGATGAAGAAGCAGCCCTTATCTGTAACCTGCTAGGAGACAGAAGAGAGAATGGAAAAATTACATGATGTCTTTAAAACTTTGACATAGAAGTGGCTATACTACTCTTGCTCTCATTCCACTGACCAATACAGGTCACATGGCCATCCCTGCTATCAGTAATACAGAAAATATACTCCTCTCATAGAGAAGAGTGTAAGAGAAACCCAGCAAATATTGTTGAGTAAATAATGCTGTTATGGCACCATTCCTTCTTTCCCAACTGTCTTGTAGAATGACACCACACCTTTCAATATTATTAAACTCATAAGGTAACTTTCTTTTGGAGGCATCTCCAGGGAGCATCTTTCCTCCAACGTAGCTTTCTTTTTCTCTAGTCCTGTTGGTATTCCTAATAGTTCACTAACACTCTAGGAATTTTCTTTCCCCTCTTTCTTTCACTTAATTCCTAGTTGCTAGCCCTTCTCCCTCTTGGTGTCCTCTTAATCTTTGTGAAGCACTATCTCCAGTGTGTCCTTGACAGTAAGTTTTTGGCAACATTCACCTTTGGTTAATGTCTTTGTTTTATCTTCATATTTGATTATTTGTATCTCTAGGTTATAAGTCATTTTATCTAAGAATATTGTCTAAGAATTATACATCCTAGGCTATAAATGATTTTTCCAGAGCATTGTGAAGGCATTCCTCTATCTAGTATCCAACGTTGTGCATCTGAGGCCATTCTACTACTAATGTTTGGAATGTTGTCCACTCATCCCGGCCCCACAAACTTTCAGGACTTTTTTTTTTTTTTATCCTTGCTGTTTGGAAATGTCACGATAATGTACTCTAACCATCAGTTTTGTTCGGGAGTTAGAATCAAATATTCCTATATTTTCTAGATATTTCAAGTAGGAGTAGACTTAATACAGTGAGTTACAAGTTGCCACAACTAGGGAGTGAAGATGAGGAAGTGCAGTTCTCGCGAGAGGGCAGTGGTTCTCGATCTCAGCTTCTTGTAGCACCAAAGTGGGTGGTTCTCAAGAGGAATTGCAAACTGTGTGGAAAACTTCACGTCTGGCAACATCTAGTAGCCTATCCACCGCTGGTGCCTACGAATAATGGCTTTTCCTTCTCCTCTGCCTTCCAAAGCTCTTGTGAATGCTTCTTGTTGGTAACATGAGCAGAAATCCTGAGGTAAGGGAGCATGGGAAACAGTTTCCAGGTTTTAGACTAGGGATGACCTTGCTGTGGGTCTTTATTCTTCTGGCACTTGGTGGGCTTTTCCAGTCTGAAAACTTATGCCATAGGAAATTCTGTTGAATTCCTTACTTGATAATTTCCCCATTTCTTTGTTCTTGGTTATCTCTTTCAGAAATTCCTATTCATGAAATGATAAAATGAAAGTGCTTCAGTTTTTGAGCTTACTCTCCTCTTTTCCATTTTTTTTGTGATACATTTTTTTCTAAGATACTTAATTTTATTTTCTAACACTCTATTGAGTTTTCAAATTTTCAGGACATATATATATATCCATATATCTGTATATCTGTATATCTATATATATAATTCCCAAGAGCAATTTTACACTTTTAGACTCTTCCTCTTTTAAAAAGTAACATTTCCTGGGGTGCCTGGGTGGCTCAGTTGGTTAAGCATCCAGTCAATGCTTGATTTTGGCTCAGGTCATGACCCCAGGGTCATGGGATGGAGTCCGGTGTAAAGTCCCACTTTAAGCATAGAGCCTACTTAAGATTCTCTCTCCCCTTCTCTCTGCCCCTCTCCCCCACTCGTGCTCTCCTCTTTCTCTCTGTCTCAAAATTATTAAAATTTTGTTTCTGTTCCATGGGTTATCTCTGTTTTCCTCTTGTGGTTGTCTCTGGCATTATTTATTAATAATTATAAATCTCTACTTTATAAGCATGTGGTAATATTGTGCCTTTAGACCATTTATTATCGAATGGCCCCATGCAACTAGTTCAAGTGGATAGTAGTGAGCTGAAGGGATGTACAAGTCGGATCACGTAACTGCTCGTTCAAGGCCCTCTAGAGTTTTTCCCCTTCAATCTCTGGCATGGTGATTGGCCAGGTTTGAGATCGTGGTTGTTCTATAGGTTTAGGTTGCTGAGCAACTATAATGTGCAAATCCGGCCCAGCAACCTGTGGTGAGGACATGGCAGGAGTGTTATTTTATACCACTGGAATTTTCAGGTTGTTTGTTTCATAACATAAGGTCACCTGTCCTCACTAATTGGGATTTGTTTTGTCTGGTTAGTGTCTTCCGTCTTACAGAAATATGTCAACCAGCTGGGGATCCTTGGCCATCCTGTCATATTTCAGAGTAAGGCTCTGAAAAGGTAACACATACTTGGTGGATGGGAGCAGGCTTTCAACCAGGATAATTGCATGGAAGTCTATATATGCATGCCATAGTTTGGGGACATGCTAGTGTTGTGAGAGGAATTCTCCAATATTCTACCTGGTGGTGAGAGGGAGGAGGAGCTATAAACCTGGATTCCAGCTTCCTGAAGACTGAGGAGGGAAGGAAATTTGGAGTCTCCCTCTAGCATCAGTATTGACCCTGTTTTCCTCCAGGTCTTTTACCTCTTCCTTCCGATCTGACTTGTATCACAAAGTCTGGAGTCTACTTTAATTTCTCCAGAGAATAAACCTCCTCTCTCCCACTGGGCTTGGCAATGGGCTTGTTGTCTGAGTGCACCAAACAAGGAACAGGATATTGAGCTCTAATTTTTTGAAATATAGACTTTCAATTGGTCTATTTTGAGTTTCGCCCCTCATCCCAAATGTGTCCAAAATTACCTGGCACCTCAAAATCCAGGTACTCTTTCTGCAGAAAATTTCAGCTTTCCATCTTTCAAAACATTATCCACGTTTCTTGTTTGTTGTTATTTCCTCTTCGGTTCTCTTTGTCTTTGTGGATTTATGCCAGCTGTATTCTGTTCCTACCACATTAGTGTTATTTGAGGAAGAAATGGAGATAACTGTGCTCAATCTTACATTTTTAACCAGATGTCCCCCCAAAATGCATACTCTTGTTTAACATGGCTATTTTAGTCCACTTGAGCTGCAATACTAAAATACCAGAGCCTGAGTAGCTTATAAACAGCCAAAATGTATTGTTTACTGTTCTGGAGGCTGCAAGTCCAAGATCAAGGTGCCAGACTTCTCGTTGTTTCCTCACATTGTGGAAAAAGTCTAGGGAGCTCCCTGGAGCCTCTTTTATATGGCACAAATCCTATTCTGGGATTTACCCTCATGACTTAAATACCTCCCAAAGGTGCCATCTACTAATATCATCACTTTGTGGGTTAGGATTTGAACATATGAATTTTGAGGGGACACAAACATTTAGACCACAGCAAAAATGTAAAGCTCCCACAAGTCTTCTAAAAAGTCTGACCCAAGTTGCAGTTTATGCCATCCAGCTGTTGGTACACCATGGTTTCCATGGCCAGATTATCAGACTACAGAGCAGAAGGAAAAGAGAAGGAAAAATGTCTCATTGGGTGACACTCTATGCCTGGCACTTTGTTACGTAGTTCAATTTTTTAATTGAAATATCATTCCCATGCCCCTTTCAAAATATAAAATTTGGTGGTTTCTAGTATGTTCACAAAGTTGTGCAACCTGCTCTGTACTTTTTCATCTTATTAATCTGATCAGTCTCAGTAGTAGCTATCATTAACATCATCTTTGTGATAAACGCACTAAATCAGGCTCATAGAGACTAAGTAGGTTGCCCAAAGCCTCACATGTATTTTAACAAAGGTTTATGGGACTTCAAAGTCTAAGCTTTCCCACTGCATCTTGCCACCCCATAAATGGTGATTTTTTTTTTACCATCTTCTTGATCATACCTGTGAACCCTGAGAAATTACTGTGTTAAACTCTATTCAGCTTGCTCATTCATATGATGGAGAAGATCACAACGATCATCACACTTTCTCGTTTGTATTGAACTTTTTTTCTGAGCTCCTTCACATGTATTACCTAACTTGATTTAAATGGATATGATGGGAATTTAATATGCAATACTAACCAAATGAAATGAAGTTCATATCTATGTAAATTAAATAAAAGATAACATAGCTTAATTAAATGTGAGAGGCTTGATCCAAAATTATGTTTTCATCTCTAATCCTGACAGCTCATAGGTCAGAGACCTTGTACTTTTTTAAGAAATTCATCTAAAACCAGGCTGATGGCAAAGAACTCTGATTCTGTTAGAAAGGCCTGGAATGTGGCAGAAAGTTGTCAGAATATAATACCCAGTGTAATCTCTTCTTTAATGGTAACTTTTACACATTTTACAGATAATCCCCTGATATTGTCCTCCAAGAGATTCATTTCAAAACTTCATGTTCATTCGTTAATACGTGTTGTAGAGGAAAGAGCACATAATCCCATGCTCTTGTGAAATGTACTGCTATTCTCCACACATATTGCAGCCATGGTAACAGGAATGAGAGGCAGCAATATTGTATTTCATGTACTTGACCTATGGTCCTCTTTCTCTTTGGTTGGGTGCTTGTGCTATCAATATCAAAAATGTCTGCTGGAAGGAAATGAGAAACACTCCCGTTCCCCTACACCTCAAAATAAATGACTAGAGTAAATATTACTAATGAAAACAGAGCATTTACTGCTTTAAATAAGCTTACAATAGAAAATCAAAATGATCAATGCAAAGCAGTAGCTATCAAATGTTGTCTTCAAAGCAGCAGCATCAGTATCATCTGGGAACTTGCTAAAAATGGAAATTCATGGCTGGACTCCTGACCTACTGAATCAGGAGCTATGGGGTTGGGGGTCCAGCACTCTAATTTGACAGGCCTTCTACCCTGCTGCTGCTAATGCCTGGTGAAGTTTGAGACCTGTGCTATAATGATTAACAGAAAAAAAATAATCACAATGAGATCACAATATACTCAAATTATTTTTGAGCAGTGTTCTATAGTACAATCATAAGATGATGGAGCCTGAATGGAATTCCAGGACACATTTGGTCCCGGTCTTTGTATCCTGTCAGGTGATACCTAAACAAGAGAGAACATTTCTATTCTCTTACTGAGGTACAGGAATGGAGAGTCCTCCATTGTGGTCATTTCTATTTCACACTACTAGCTATCATGAAGATTAGAAAAATCTGGTAGGATCCAACTATGACTCAAAGAATGGTATCCATCAGACAAAAATCAGAGGGAAGACAGCAAAGATGCTAATTGTGAACTGTGTTTTATGATATGAGAATCAATAACTTCTTCCTCAAGTCTGGCTACTCTCTTTATTCTCTGGGAGACGGGAGCCTCATTTTGGAAATTTTCTAAATGGATATAGATTGATTGTCCTTATTTTAATAGTTGACAAAGTGAAATACTGGTGCCTCCAAACGAAGCTTTCTGAGAGCTAATGCACATTGCACACCATATCGGACTTATTTAATGTACTTGTTTAACTTAAAACATAAAATAATATTCTTTATTATATCTTTGGAGAACAAAGAAAAGTAAATGAAAAGTAAGTTACGTGTAAAGCCCCCTGAGTTAACCAGCATTAGTATTTTCTACATAGTCTTCCAGTCTTTTATCTGTGCATCGTGGTTCTAGGGTACTTGTAATTTTGTACTTTCTGCTTAATTAACCCAGTTTATATATCACAAATACTTTATGTCATTAAGAAACCTTCATAATCATTGCTTAATATAATCACATAATATGCCAACATATAGATATGCCATGATTTATCTATGTTTTTATAATTTGGGGAATTAGAACTATTTCCATTCTTTTCTTTTTTAAACTTAACTCTTTAATAAAAATCTTTGCCCATAAGGCTATGTCTAAACTGCTGGTCATTTTCATTGAGTATTTTCCCAAAACTGGAATTAGGAGGCCTTAATGCCATGACTATTTTAAAGCATTTGGTACTTTTTGCCAATTTTCCCCCAACAATGTTGTATTAATTTCTCTACCCACCAGCAGATCTTAAGATCTGTCTCATTTCACCTTCACCAGCAAGGTTTTCATTTTGTTTTAATTATAGGTGAAATGTGCTATTTCATTATTATGTGAATTTGCATTTATTTCATTACTAATTAAGTAGAACATATATTTCCAATGTTCATGTATTTGTATTTGCTCTTTTTAGAATTCCTTGCTTGTGCTGTCCATGTTGTTAGAGTCTGAGCACTTTTCTTATTGATTTTATAAACTTTTTCAAGAGTTTTTTCTCTATTAAGAGTATTGAGATTTGAATCTACATTAAACAGCACATTAAATAATAAAAAATGGAAGTAGTCAAATATAAGCCCGGGCAAAATTCAATATAAAGGTTTGTTTATAATGAGTGTCTTCCCTAGAGTGCTTGGTGGACAGCTCACCCAGCCTTATGTGCTCAACTGGAAACATCTGGTCACCTGCAAATACGCCTCTCCTCCAACCTCTGTTATAATCCTCCTGGATCCATCACCTTTGCTTCTCTCTAGTCTAAGCCATCATCAACCATCACCTGGATTATTGCAAGCATCTCCTGATTCCTGGCATTATAACTGACTCCAATTTAATGGAAGTCAGATTATATTCCCTATCCCTTCTCAAGCTTAAACCTTGAGGTGGATTCAGTGCCTACCTGTAGATTAACTTGATGTCTACCTACTGTGCTTAGTACATGACTTGTGTCTCTGTTCTCAAGCTTCATTCAGTACCGTGTTTCCCCCTCCCGTCTTTGCTTCACCCACACAGTTTGAGTTTGAGTTTCTTTGAGTTCCTGTAAATCACCATCCTTTCTTCAATTGCAGGATTTTGCCCAGGCTCTTTTGTCTTCCAGAAACATTTATTTATGCCTCCCCTCCCACCACATTCCCTTTATCTAGTTGACCTGTGGTCTTTTACAACTTTGAGGTTCCTGCTCAATTTTTTTTTATTACAATTCCCCACTGCACCCTACCCTCAACCATCTAGGTTAGATTTTTTGTGCATTCATAAATCTGTGCATGCATTATGTGCATTCATAAATCTGTGTTCCACTGCATTGTAGCACTCTTCTGATTGCAATTATACATTAATTACTATGAATTTGATTAATGCCTGTCTTCCTCACTATAGGGGCTAACTTTTTGTCTTCCTGAGAAGAGGTAGTTTTACAACTTGGAGCTAGGTGGCAACTGAAGTTAAACTCCTACCCTTCCAAGGACTGGGAGACAGGGGTGCTATCTTCCTTGATAATTACAAGTCAAAGTGATGGCTCCTTGAGAAGGACATTCCTGTCTTACAGAATTGGCAAAAGGCAATTAATAATTAATTAATCAATCATTTGAGAAAGAGAGAGTGAGCATGAGCAGGGGAAGGGGAGAGGAAGAGGGAGAGAGAGAATCTCAAGCAGGCTCCCCATTCAGCTTGGAGCCCAACCCAGGGCTTGATCTCACAACTGTGAGATCATGACCTGAGCTGAAATCAAGAGTTGGATGCTTAATGGACTGAGCCAGGTGCCCTGGCAAGAGGCTTTTAAAAGATTTACATCTCAAAGGGACAAAGAAAGAATTCACAAGTTTTCTAAGGTAAATATTGGAAGAAAAGAGAGGCCAGAGGTATAGTCAAAAACTGTTTAAATTTAGAGCGGCATTAAGGCTGTTCCGGTCACTCCCCAGGTGCAAGTTCCCTACCTTCTACTCAGGATGCCTGAAGGAGACCAGGGCTGCTGATAGGGAAGGTTCCCAAGAGAAGGTTCAGTGGAGTCGAGGGTATGGGCCTGGATCTGTGCTGGAAGACTGCTTTATCTTCTGAGACTCTTCTACTCTGCTCCAGGGTGACTGAATCTTCTCACCTTCCAGCAAACTCCTTCTCCTTCCTTTCATTTTCACTTCATCGTTCTCCTCTTCTGACCTTCTCTAGTATCTTGGAAGTGCTTTTGTTTCTGTTGTCGTTTGTTTGTTTTTGTTTTTTAAAGAACCTCTTAAAATGGTTCCAAAAAGAGAATCTTTGCCTTGAATTTAGGTCCACCATCTCTCTGAATCTTGTTATGACTTCAGTAAAAGCTGGAGAGAGGAAAAATAAGACTCTCTGGGTACCAGAGAGAGACAGAGAGAGAGAGAGAGAGTAAAAGGAATTAGAAACATCACATATAAACCGAATAATACTTTGAGATATAATCCTGCCTCACAGTAAAGCCCTGTTAGGACCCTTTGTGGGTCCACCTGTTCCAAACAGGCTCCTTGTCCAAAGGTGGCACTGGATCTGTGGAGACTCTTCTTCCTTATAACCTGTACACTGTGAATTTCCACCCATCTTTTAGATAATCCCATTCCCTACCTCCAAAGTATGTTCTTAACCCAGAACTCACTCCATTCTTCTCCCAAATATCAAATATTTATTGATCACTGAGGATACCCACAGCAACAAACAAGACAAAGCCAACCAAACAAAAACTTCCCACTTTCACAAAACTTTTATTTTAGTGGGGAGACACTGATAATAAAATAACAAGTTAAATGGTATAGTATAGCACAAGTTAAGAAGGGCTGTAAAAAACCTAAGTCAGGGGAAAAGGTGGAGGAGTGAAAAGAGGGAATAACCATTTTATTTTATTTATTTTTTTAAATTTTTTTTTCAACGTTTATTTATTTTTGGGACAGAGAGAGACAGAGCATGAATGGGGGGAGGGGCAGAGAGAGAGGGAGACACAGAATCGGAAACAGGCTCCAGGCTCTGAGCCATCAGCCCAGAGCCTGACGCGGGGCTCGAACTCACGGACCGCGAGATCGTGACCTGGCTGAAGTTGGACGCTTAACCGACTGCGCCACCCAGGCGCCCCAAGGGAATAACCATTTTAAGCAGAAGGCAGTCGTGCTGGGTCTGCTGGAGACGATACAGTTGAGCAGAACTTGAAAGATTTGGGTAACGGGGGAAGAGCGCTCTAGGCAGAGAGAACAGTGCAGTGGGAAGTTTTGCAAACTCAGCACTGTTGACATCTGGGGCTAGATCACTGCTGTGGGGGGCTGTCTATAGGATGTTTAGCTGCATCTCTGGCCTCTACCACCAGATATGGCGACCAAAAATGACTCTAGATATGGCCAAATGTTTCCGGTGGAGGTGGGCAAGTAGTCCCTGGTTGTAACTGCCGATTTAAGGCAAAGGTGCTAAGCTAGGAGTTTGCTGAAGTCAGGATAACCTTTCCTTTTATCCTCTCAATTGCATATGACTTATAACTGATGCCCAACGTGTGTGTTATAGTAACTGGAACATTTTGGGCCTTAATAAACATTTCCTGACTTAATCTTCTCTGTGCCTCTTCCAATTTCTCCATCATCATCTAGAGAAGAAAAAACAACCTGAATATTGTAATGTCTTTTCTTTTTTTTTTTTTTTTTTTAAATTTTTTTTTTCAACGTTTATTTATTTTTGGGACAGAGAGAGACAGAGCATGAACGGGGAGGGGCAGAGAGAGAGGGAGACACAGAATCGGAAACAGGCTCCAGGCTCTGAGCCATCAGCCCAGAGCCTGACGCGGGGCTCGAACTCCCGGACCGCGAGATCGTGACCTGGCTGAAGTCGGACGCCTAACCGACTGTGCCACCCAGGCGCCCCATGTCTTTTCTTTTTAATTAATAAAGGGATTAGTTCCTGGTTCTTATGGATCACAATAGTCTTATGTATCAGTCTCTCTAGTCTCCCGGGAGACCAGGGTTGGGTTTATTCTCTCTCTTCATCCTGTTTAACTCAGTCTAAAGACACTCTTCTTTCTCCTCTCTTCATTGCTTTTTGTTATTGTTCCTCCTCCTCCTCCTCCTCCTTTATTTTTCAGTTCCCTTAAACTTTCTTGTTAGGCTTCACCTAGTGAGACCTCTGGAGCTTCTCTTCAGAGTAAGATCAGCCCAGGAAGTCCCAGCAGACTTTAAAAACTTTCCAAAGATGATAGAGAGATGAGAAGGAGGAAGTGAGAGAAGAAGAAACAGAGAGAGACAGAGAGAAGAGATTATGTATACAATTTAAGCCATTATCATAAATAATTGAGAAGTAATTGACACCCTTTGTATTGGATATAACGCTGGTAGCCTATTTTTAATTTTCACTATGATAATTAACTTGGATTGACCCATTTATTTATCTGATTTTTAGCTCAGACCCCTGCTTATTAGCAATGTGCAGTTACTTTTATTATCTGGCAATAATAAACCAATAAGCAGTAACATCCTTGCCTGAAGTAATAAATCTCTGAACTCCCTAACATTTTAGTTTTAATTTTTCTATTAAACTTACCACTCACTATCTTTTATAATAATTATTGGAATATGCATCTTCTCTCTTCTGCTACATTCTATGAAGACAGGACCTTTATTTTACATACCTTTATATAAACCTACATAAATCACCAACAGCACCTAGTTTACTCAAAATTCCACATTCTCAGGAAACAAAAGAAGAATAACATCAAGCAGAAACTTGCATTTCCCGATCGCAAACCATCCCCTTAAATATATTTTGATCCAAGTCCTTCCTTCCCTGCTTTCTGATCTCAGTGGAATAGCTGCCATTTTCCTATCCAAGGCTAATTATACTTCCCCTGCCTGCCCTGCTTTGAGCTTTCCCACCTCTCAGTAGACACCTCTTCATAATGTATTCCTTCCCTCTCTTTTGTATTTTTACCTCTATCTCTTTACAGGCTTATTAAAGGTATAAAATACTCAACTCTCTCCAAACTTTAAAATAAGGGGGGGAGAGAAGAAGAGAGAAGAGGAAGGTAGAAAGAGGAAAGGTGTGGAGCAGAAGGTCTCTACCCCTTGGTACCTTGTACCCAGACAACCTTTTGGCTCTAAAACACAATGTGTTTTGTCTTCAGGTTCTTTACTTTCTGAATGTCCTCCCTACTAACCTCACTTAATTGCTATTCAATCCTGGAAACTCAGACTAAGTCATTTCTCTCAAGAAGTCTTCTTTGATACTTCCAGGGTCAGTTAGGTATCCCTCCACTGTGTCCACATAATAATTACCATATGATACTTTTATTGCTGCTTGATTGTCTCCTGCACTAGACAAGTTGATAACAAAAATTATATACTTCAGTTCTGTCTCCTTGTATGAATGAGGGAACAGATGATAACTACGTAATACACATTTGTGGAATGGAAAGTATTATTCCCACATGGTTTGACTTTGTAATAGTGTAGTATTTCATTTTAATAAAAAGGATATAACTAAACACTACAAGTGTTCATTTCTAGGTTCCATTTTTCGAAAATAAGTTGTATAACATGTTTACTTTTACAACAAAAATGGAATGTTTTCCTTGTGGAATAGTCGCACATAAAGAAATGTTTCCTATATCCCTGTCCTAATTGATTGCCACTCTTCAAAAGAAACCTAACAATCTTTTTAGGCAGACATACACAGATAGAACTTTAGTTTTAAATATGACAGGCCGGTTTGGAGTATTTAATTTTTTTTTAACAAACAGTATTTTCCTTAAAAATTTTCCTTAAAAAATACTCTTGCCTATTACTCCACTCCTAGTACATCTTCAATCACTGCCCCAACTACCAGCAGTGAGGGCAGTCCTCAGACTCACATTTTCCTGGCATGACTATACTACACAAAAACATAGTAAAATAAGTTGGACAGGATATCAAAGAGGTGGATTAGAGCAGGATTTCCCAACCTCAGAACCAATGAAATTTTGGACCGAATAATTCCTCAGTGTGAAGGCTTTCCTATGCATTGTAGGATGTTAACAGCATCCCTAGCCTTTCCTCACTAGATGCCAGTAACATCTCCAGTTGTAACAACCAAAAATTTCTCTAGATATTGGCAGATATCCCTTGGGAGGCAAACGCACCCTTGGATGAGAACCACCAGTTACAGTAGTGGTTATCATTGCCTGCTGCTACTCATAATGTCATATCTCTTGACTTTGGATATGCCAGGGGTTGTTCATGATCTGGTTCGTGGCTATAGCTATAAACATACAGACAGATGTGGAAAAAATATATATTAAGTATATTATATATAGAATACATAATTTATATATATAAATAAATAATATATAATACATATTATATATAATAAATAAATAATATATAGTATATAATGTATTATATTATACATATTTTATATATAACTCAGATGGCAAGTGAATAAGAGTAAACTGGCGGCAGGAACTACAGTCAAAATCATGCTCCAAGAGGGTCTGGTTAGGAGCCATAGCTGACATCAGCACTCTCGCTATAGATACCTCTGCCCTAGGTTGGGAATTTTCATTTGTACTTTTGTCTGCTCTGGAGACAAAGTCCAGGGTAGGGAAGCATCGAAGGGCTGATCTTCGTCCAGTAGCTTCTGTTTTATCTTCTAAGAAGTGAAAGATAAGAAACAATCTGCTCTCTTTGGTCTCAGATTGGGTATTTTTTAACTCAAAAAATTACATGTGTTCATAACACAATCCCTCTGTGGTTCACTTTGGTGGTTCTTTAGAATTTTCTGCTCCTTTTCTCTGGACTTCCTTCTCATTACTCTCCCCTCACCATGCCCTCTAGGTCTTTTCTACCTCCTGACTTGCCCTCAGGGTAGTGGCTACATCGGGAGGAGTATCCAGATCCTTGGGTCTCTGAGTGGTGACTTCATGCTCTATCCTGAAGGCCAGCATTGAGACTTAGTGACTGTATATTGAAGAAAAAGGCCCTAAATCTTCTCTAACCCTCAAAGTGGAGCAACTATAAGACAAGTTTTCTCTTGCCAATATTGAGCTCAATGCAATCAATAGGGTTTCTTCAATGAGTTATTGTATGAAAAGGATGCCATTTTTAAATTGTCATATCAAATATTCTCTCCTCGCCTAGAGGGAAGGTGTTAAGGGAATGCCGAGGAAAGAATAAAGAAAGGGAAGAGGGGAAGAAAAAATATATATGTATATATACATGCATACATATATATTGGGCAAAAAAGTAATTCACATCATCAGAAATGATAAGCTTCATGATCATCATCTTTGGGAAATATGTTTGACACATATCTCAGTCATCACCAAGGAAAATCTGTAATAAAGAGCAAAAGCATGCTGGAATAAGAGTTCAGATTCCCTTGGACCATGGTTCCCTTCCAAAAGCTGAATATTAATATAATCAATGACTTTTGTTAAAAGGCAAAAATTCTCTTCAAATTATGCTAAATTCATTATGGCTATGATTAGACATTGGGTTTGGTTCTTTAGCCAAAATGCATCAATCACTGCAAAAACACTGCATTTCCGACCCTATGTGCCTATGCTAGGCACTGGTCTTGTGAAAAAGTGGTCTCTGCTCTCATGATCTAGGATCATAATATACATAATAACACATGCAATTCTGATAGATCCCATGGCTGACAGGTCCAGGGTGTAGTGGGGGCACAAAAGATGATTGGGAGGGGAGATTAGGCTTCCTAGTGAAAGTATTATTTGAATTGGTTCTTGAAATAGAATTTAAAAAATAACTTTATTGTGGTATAATTTACCTATCACAAAATCCACTCATTTTCAAGAGTCCAATTCAACAAATTTAGTAAATTTCTAAGTAATGCCACCATCACCACCATCCCTTGTGCCCAATTGGAGTTCCTTCCCTTTCGCAGCCCAGCCCCTGGCTGCCAGTAATCTACTGTCCACGTTTACAGATTTCCTTCTTCTGGATAGTCCATATAAATGGAATTATAAAATAGTCTTTATAATGTCTGTCTTTAGTGTCTTTAGTGTCTGTCTTCCATCACTTAGCACAATGTTTTTGAGGTTACTTCATGTTATAGCATACATCAGGATTCTTTTCCTTTTTACTGCTGAAAAGTACTCTGTCATATGGATGTTTTGTTTTTGTTTTTCCATTCGCTGATTGATTGACATTGGGGTTGTTTTAATTCTAGGCTATTATGAATAGCACTGCTTTGAACATTCATGAACAAATCTATTTGTTGATACACTGCAGAGGAGTTAGGCCAACCCTAAAGTTTAAAGGGAGTACTATCCTCCACAAGATGGCCTCCTTTGCCTTATGCTTCTTGTGAGTCAGGAGAATCTTTACGGGAGGAAATGTGTTTGAGAGAAAAAGATAAGGCCTTATTTACTACATAACTATATCCTATTTCCTCTTTGTTTTGGATTTAAGAACTAATCCCTCCTTTATCTAGACAAACAATCTCCATATACTTTGGAAGAAAATGTTTAGTCTTCCATGGAACAGAAAAGACTGGGGTAAAATGTTATATAGCTGTATGGAATGGATTTCAAATTTAATAGGATACGATATTTTAGAGAATCTCATTTTGTGTACATGGTAAATAGAGTAGGTATCCTGTAGTTTAATAACTCTATAATGTTAGCTACAATACATCAATGTTTTGGCTGTAGAACACTTTTAGGCCTCCAAGGGCTCATTTAATGGGATAAAGTTAAGGTGAAAGAGTATTCTATCATAGTGATGTTACTTTAATGCAATCAAGCCAGGGTCAACTTATTCTTACGGCAGGCACATTTACCAGAGGGCTTACAAATCCATAAGAGTAGTCCATTTTTCTAAAGCATATTTTATATTAAAACTAAGTTGCATAGATCACGAATGAGAATGCCCAAACCTCATAAATTCTTAAGATTAAGCATGAAGCTCTAAAGACAATTCACAACTTCAGTAGAAAGTTTTCGGACTAAGTGTGAGGGATACATATTTATTCCCTTCTGTTGCTGTTATTAAAGTTTAAAATTTTTGAGAAGCTCTTTCCTATATGTCTCTGTGTATCTGTTTTGCCCATACCTCCACAATTTAAGTGGGGACAGAGGTTTTCCCTCCTCTTGTTGGATAAATAAAGCTCAACGGCAACAGCACAAAATAGCAGCCTTGTGACCTGACTGATTTAGGACAACTTTCTCTAACTCCAAAGAATTAAGCCTAGGCAAAGAAATTCACTGTTCTCACTGGGAGTAAGATTTTCATTCACACCTGGGAACATGCTCCCTCTGTATAGTGATGACCCTCCTTTCATTGCTTTCCTAGTTAGACCAAAAAATACTCCAGATATTACCCACAATTATGTTCAGCTTTGCATCATGAAAGAAAGAAAGAAAGAAAGAAAGAAAGAAAGAAAGAAAGAAAGAAAGAAAAAGAAAGAAAGAAAAAGAAAGAAAAAGAAAGAAAAAGAAAGAAAAAGAAAGAGGAAAAAGGTAATTAACAGCTTACGATGGATGGGATGTGTGATAGAACCAAAGAGGACACCAAATAAATTGCCACAGCTCCCTCTTTCTTTCATAAACCTTCCTAAGAATTCACTCCTTTGTTAGAGTGAACCAGAGTGAGCACATGTGTTCATCGTATTTATCTCTTGTAATGTTACAATTCTAATATTTTGCATACTTTATTTGTAACAGATATACTGAGTGCATTCTAAGTGCCAAGGACTATGTTCAGCCCTGAAAATGCATGACTATCTTTCCATTCAACTAAGGACTGAAAGGGTCGTTTGACTTGAATATTGAAAGTTGCTTGTTGTTCTTAAAAAAGGGATCGCCAGTGGAGGGGTGAGAAGTGAGATTGTAGTAGGTTGGAGCAGGTGGAGAATGCTGACTAGTAGTTCCAGAAAGTTAATTGAGAAGGAAAGGTAATATATGTGACAGTAGCTAGATGATGACATTAGAGAAACAGTGAGAGTTTGTAAATCCTCCCACCCCAAGATTAGAGAGATTGAGGTATATGCATTGTGTTTAGAGAAAAATAACAGAAAATATGGGAAAAAATAGAATTATGGTCAGAAATGTAGGGACTGAGTTTGAAATGAACCTCTGGGTGGGAATAAAGGATAATGTTTTTGCATGTTGCAGATGGTCTTCTACTGGATGATGAGGGTAGGTGGGTCAAGGACAGAAATCTTAACACACAAAGAACTCTAAGATTCAGAAAACTGATTTCTGCTCTGTTTTATGTTAGCAGTACAAATGCTTTGTGGAAGAGGTAAAAATCTAAAAAACCAAACAATAAATTAATATACAAAAATATGTGATCTAGACATATCATTTAAATTATCTGGGCTTTAATTTTCTCATCTATAAAATTAGGGGCCAGATTAGTTTCTAAGATCCCTTGTAATTCCAGAATTCTAGTCAATGGGAATTTTAAGGAAGGTTAATATAAAGACCAAATAGTATTATACATATGGCCCAGGGACTTGATAAATATGAGGTTCTGTCATCATTACCTCTTTCGCTGAGTTACGCTTATTATAATTCTTCCTGTTTAATAACTTTTCACTTCAGATTACAAACGAGTTGGTAGAGTTAATGTGTTTAATGGCCTCAAGTAAATGGCACCATGTAAATAAAATATAATTATTAATACAATTAGGAATTACAATGCTATTTCTAGATCAGTTACCCAAGTTTACAAGCACCTCTTCCAGGAAATTATAAACACATTATTTAACTGCAATTAAGCTTGACAAATAGACCTGGCCTATATTGTTCCCAGAATGACAAGGTAATTGCCTCAACCTGTTAATATTTAATAACTGTTCACACTTGACAAAGCTGGTTCAAAACTCTACTCAATTTACTGCAACTACTTAGAACAAAAGAATAAAATAAAACACACTTTTTTTTTTAGATGGGGAGAAAAAAGGGTTAGTGAAGGTGTGGAAAAAACAAAAGCCATTAAAGTTTCTTTGTCCTTATATTCACCCAAATAGTAGCCCATGATGGAGGCACTCAGCACAGCCTGAAGCAATGTGACATCAAGCTTTCACGTCTCCCAACACTTCCAAACCCAGCCTTTACCAGCCTTCCTCCTGCTCCACCTGTCCTCTTTCCAGATCTATTGTTTCTTTTCCTTCAATTTCTGGGCACTCTTTCCCACACAGATCTCTCAAATGATCTCACGTTTCTCAGTTCTTTCCTCTCGCCCCACGGGCCCCCATTTACTTATAGTTCTATTACCTACAGAGAAAAACGAAGCTGCCTCTCAGACCCAGGTCTAAATTTGTGGGACAATCTGTTTGCCCCACCCAACACAGGACGGGAATCCAATGCTTCTCGGTCATCACAACTGCCTTAAGGGCAAGATCACCCAGTTCATATGCAGCTGCCAGATTTTAACCTCCAAGGACTTGATAAGGAACATGAGGGGAGAAACACTTGGGGGGAAGGAATGATAAGGGCATTTTAGAAAGGCATCATCCATATTGAATCCAACAAAATAAAACAGGGTAAAAAGAATATAAGAGTTCATTGTAAATTATCAAATGCTATTTAGAAGAAAGAACAGCATTGCTCTAAATGATGACATGACAGGAATAGCTATACTTTTAGGTCTCTGTCAATTGCATTTCCAAAGATGGTAAGAGATTTCTTTTTATAAAATGTTACTGTCAGAACAGTTCTTTATTGTGTTTGCAGGAAAACAGTTATGCTCTTTTTCATATACATCAAGCTCTGTGTTAGATACAGGGGAACTAATAACATTAAATCTACCCTTAAAGAATATATGGCCTAATAAGAAATAATTATAGGTTATAATGGGAGTACTTAGGACAGGGTGGTCATACATTCAACAAATATTTATTATGCATATTTTATCACCATCTGATATATATGAGATTTTTATTTTTCATCTCCTACTAGTATGTGAGCTTCATAAAGGTAGAACTCTTGTCTAGATTGTTCAAAGTACTTGGCACAAGTTAGACACTCAAAAATTTTTGGTAAGGCAATAGATGAGTGAATTTTCTTGGAGCCTGACATGGTCCTATGTGCTGGGTCTACCATTATGAATAAAAGAGATAAATTTTGCCTTCAGAGATCTTGAAATATATCAAGGTAAAGAGATATTAAGTCAATAACTTTATAAATATATAATTGAAGCAAAGTGATAGGAAGTATTACACAGTTCTATCTGAACTTGAAGGAGAGCATATTCAAAAAGGATAGGGAAGAGATACAGCCTGGAGCTGTCGTCGTCTTCTTCTTCTTCTTCTTCTTCTTCTTCTTCTTCTTCTTCTGTTTTTTTAATGTTTCTTTATTTTGAAAGAGAGAGAGAGAGAGAAAGAGAGAGAGAGAGAGAGAGAATGGGGGAGAGGGACAGAGGAGGTGAGAGAATCTTAAGCAGGTTCCACACTCAGCATGGAGCCCTAGGAGGGGCTAGATCCCACAACCCTGGGATCATGACCTGAGGCAAAATCGAGAGTGGGATGCTCAACAGACTGAGCCACCCAGGCATCCCTATATATGCGTTTTCAACTGCACAGGGGTCTGTGCCTCTAACTCCTGCATTATTCAAGGGTCAACTGAAAAAGGAAAGTCAGGAGTTTTTGTGTCACTTCCGTCCTCTGGTTTCTCATAAACATTACCTGAGGAGGGATTCTAGAAACAGGGCTACCCAGGCCTAATTCTTAGAGTCTGGTTAAACTGTACATGGGTGCGGCCTGTGTTTGTGTTTATTTATTTTTTTTTTCTTTTCTTGAGAGAGAGAAAGAGAGAGAGAGAGAAAAGAGAAGAGAGGGGCGGGAGGTGGGGAGAGAGAGATTGAGAGAGAGGGAGAGGTTAAGTAGGCTCCACATTCAGCACAGAACCCGGCGTGGGGCTTAAAGCAAGGCTTGATCCCATGACTCATGATCCCATGACCTGAGTAAATCAACACCCCAGTAGTCAACTGACTGAGCCACTCAGGCACCCCTGTTTGTGTATTTTTTAAAAGTTTGCCAGGTAAGGGGTGCCTGGGTTGCTCAGTGGGTTGAGTATCCGACTCTTGATTCCTTTTGGCTCAGGTCATGATCTCACAGTTTGTGAGTTTGAGCCTGGTATTAAGCTCCATGCTGACAGTGCAGAGCCTGCTTGGGATTCTCTCTCTCTCTCTCTCTCTCTCTCTCTCTCTCTCTCTGCCCCCCCCCCCAAATAAATTAAAACATAAATAAATAAAAGCTTACCATGTAATGCTGACTTGCAGCCAAGGTTGAGAGCTTTGGACCTGAAGGAAATGAAAGTTCTATTTTATGCTGAACGCTCACTCCTATCTGGGTCTCAAGCATGAAATGACATTTGGGACTACTGCCTCCTTACAGAGTAAGGAGTACTGTGTACCCAGGTGTTACAAAGATGTGAGGACTTGCACGACGCTGTCTGCCAGGAAAGAAAGAGGCCATCTTGGCATGACTTGATCTTAAAGCCATTTGAGTTCCTTCCTTAGACTTTGTCTCTATTTTTACCTGATGTTTATGCAATTTAAATTTAGTTTAGGATTCTTAAGGAGTATTCTAAAATGGTGATTTTCAAACTATATTCTGTAGAATTCTGGGATCCCTGGTGGTGTCTCAAAGGTCACTTTAGGAAACAGGTAGGGTAGGCGGAAGTTCGGCAGGAAGTCCACGGACCGCCTTCCCTTTAACCTGAGCATTCCCACTCCACTTTGCTGTATGAGTGTGTGCGAGGGAGGGAGGGAGGGAGGGAGGGAGGGAGAGAGAGAGAGAGATACTTTCCTTTAGAAAAAAGGATGGCTTTGCAACTTCAAAAAATATTTGAAAAGCACGGTTTCAGAATAACTGAAATAGAATTGTGCTCCTAAATAATTAGTATTTACGTCTCTAATCTCAGAAGCCTCAAATATTTAACACACGAACTTTTGAGCTACTGGTAGATAGAAAAAGGAAAAAGAGAAACTTTTCCTTTGGCATAGTGATACCACCGAGGTTTAATTAACTCTCCAAACATTTTCTTTGTTAGAAAGGTGGTTACTAGGCGTGCCTGGGTGGCTCAGTTGGTTGAGTGTCCACCTTTTGATTTCGGCTCAGGTCATGATCTCACGTTCATGGGTTTGAGCAGAGCCCGCTTGAGATTCTCTCTCTCTCCCCCTCTCTCCACTGCTCTCCCACTCATGCTCTCTCTCTCTCTCTCAAAATAAATAAATGTTAACAAAAAAGAAAGGAAGGGAGGGAGGGAGGGAGGGAGGAAGGGAGGAAGGAAGGAAGGAAGGAAGGAAGGAAGGAAGGAAGGAAGGAAGGAAGGAATGCCCCAGAGTATTGGCATTTTATAGAGGCTTCCTCACATAGGCATGATCAATCATTAATTCCATTTCTAATCCCTCTCCCTTCTCCGGAGGATGGGGAGGTAAGGCTGAAAATTCCAAAGCTTCTAATTATGACTTGGTCTTTCTGTTGACCAGCTCCCATTCAGAAGTGCCTCATTAGAACAAAAGATGCTCCTAGTGTTTCTAGAAACTTACAAGGGTTTCAGGAGCTCTTTGTCAAGAACCAGGATTAAAGACCAAATATTAGAACAGAAGATGCTGGGAGTGCCTGGGTGGCTCAGTCAGTTGAGCATTGGACTTTGGCTCAGGTCATGATCTCACATTTCGTGAGTTTGAGTCTTGCATTGGGCTCTGTGCTGACAGCTCAGAGCCTGGAGGCTGCTTTGGATTCTGTGTCTCTGACTCTCTCTTCCCCTTCCCCACTCACACTCCGTCTCTCTGTCTCTCTCAAAAATAAATAAACATTAAAAAAATTTTAAAAAATGAACAGAAGATGTTCCTATTATTCTTGTAACTTAGGAAATTACAAGGAGTTTAGGAGCTCTGTGCCAAGAACTCAAAGTAGAGACCAATATATATATATATATATATTTTTTTTCTATTTTCCTGCTATACCTACACACACACACACACACACACACACACACATCAGAAAGATATTAAGTGTTTGATATATATATTTATAATGTTAAAAATATTGACAATGGTTTATGTGACTAAGGTAAAGATATATTTAATAAAATTTATTTAGAAACTATTAGTTATTGTGAGGAATACCAGTAGTCAGTAGTCAAGGAAAAAACATAGAATTGCTTAAATTTCTCCTGTGAAAGGAGTAATGGCCACTCAGTAGAGTAAAAACCCAAATCATTTGTCACAGGACTGGCAAATTGAAGTAAGTAAAAAACTACAAATAGCTGAGAGTTCTTAGATAGGCATTAGAGCTGAGCTGACCAGACAGGCACAAGCCCTGCACAAGGACCCTAAGGGGGTTTCTCTGTCGTAGTAACAAAGAAAGGAAACGGGAAGGGAAAATAGGAAGTGGCAGGTGGTAAGAGGAACATTAAGGAAAGTCTAAATCACTGAGCTAAATAGTGAACAGGGAATATATATAAGGTGTAGTTTAAGGAGAGGAATTGCACTGAAATGCTGAAAATTGCTGCCACCTCCTGGGCATTGCTTTTTCAACTGCATGTTGCCATGGTCACTTTTATTCTAGAAAATAGATGCTTCCATTAAATAGAATAATGAAAAAAAAAAAACAGGACTGATTTTGCTGTGCTTGCACACAATGCTGTTGTTAAGAGAGAAGAAGTGAATCTCTTCCAAGATCAGATAACAGGTATCTGCCATTTTCAGGGGCACAGAAAGTAACATAGTGAATGTCTGTTTAATTACTGAAGGAAAACAGAGCAGGCTGGTAGGGTGGTTCACCAAGCTGTCCGGCTAAGGTTAGGTTGAAAAGATAATGCAAATAATACTGAAATAAATTTGATATAAAAATATTTGACATGTGGTTGCAAATAGGTGAAACACTTAATAGCTAAGAAGAAATTGTTGATTGAAAATTCAATGTGATTGCTTCTTGAAATGTTTTGGAACATTAAAAAAATTTTTATGTTTATTTATTTTTGAGAGAGGGGGAAAGAGAGCATGAGTGGGGGAGGGGCAGAGAGAGAGAGAGAGAGAGAGACACAGAATCCAAGCAGGCTCCAGGCTCTGAGCTGTCAGCACAGAGCCCAACGTGGGGCTGGAACTCTCGGACTGTGAGATCATGACCTGAACTGAAGCTGGGTCAGAGGCTTAACTGACTGAGCCACCCAGGCGCCCCAATTCTGGAACATTTTAAAGTAAAAAAAAGTAATCAGCATCACAATAAAACAATACATTTAAATATTCATGTCATTATTTAGAGAGGGTTTTTTCCCCCCAAACCTATTAAAAATCATTGCTTACAGTGGGTTACACAATTTGTTTTATCAAAAATCAGAACACAGAGTTTTGCTAAAGACTCTATTGTATTGACAAAGATACATTTAGCAAGGCTTACATTTTTGTTTTCCCCTAACTGGAGGCCCATGCTTCAAATAAGGAGGCGAACATTCTGAAATAAGCGAGGAGAGATTTGTTCCAAGAACTCTTGCTGGCTACATAGAAAAGGGCTGGGAGCTAGCCAACAGACCACAAGGCAGGTTATTATGTGTGTGTGCAGATACTAATGTAAAAAGAACTCTGCTAGTTGCCACTAAAATATTTGCTGATTGTTAAATGTCAGGTATTAGGTATTCACACACACACACACACACACACACACACACACACACAGACACACACACACACAGACGGACATACTAATTTTTCCCCAAGTCATTTAATTCCATTTATACACTACCTCATACAGTACATTAAATTTTCTTCAAAGGAAACATGAGTCATGAACTATTTTCTCTTTATCTTTTGTCCCTTCCCTGCTATTTAGGCACACCATTGCAAGAACAGACTCACGCTTGGTTACTTCTATACATTGTGGAGAAATGTGCCCTCTTGAAGCAGAAAAGAAAGGCAATTTTTTCTATAAGCTCTCATTTTAAAAAACAGAAAAATCTTAAATAGGATGGTGCAATATACAGTTTCTTCAATTTTCATCATATGCTCAGTTTTGTCTTGATTTTGTATGTTCTATCAATAAAAATAATTTATTTTTTTAATGTTTATTTCTTTTTGGGAGGCAGAGCGTGAGTGGGGTAGGGGCAGAGAGAGAGAGAGAGAGAGAGAGAGAGAGAGAATATCTGAAGCAGACTCCAGGCTCTGAGTTGTAGGCACAGAGCCCAACGTGGGCTTGAACTCACAAGCCATGAGATCATGACTTGAGCCGAAGTCAGACGCTTAACTGACTGAGCCACCCCGACGGCTCTATCAATAAAAATAATTTAAAAGAGGGGCACCTGGGCCACAGCCGTCAGTTAAGCATCTGATCTTGATCTCAGCTCAGGTCATGATCTCATAGTTTGTGGGTTCCAGCCCCATGTTGGGCTCTGTGCTGATGGCGCGGAACCTGCTTGGAGTTCTGTCTTTCTTTTGCCCCTCACCTGCTTGTACTCTCTCTCTCCCTCTCTCAAAATAAATAAATAAATGTAAAAAGTAGTTTACAAGAAAATCTATTGATCACGCTAATCCCATCAAAGCAATCTATTTGCAATTGTAGGAATGTTTAATTTGAATGAATTTTAATCCCTGCTAGGCTTTGTTATAAAACCTATTTTTACTATTTCTGTTGATCCTTTGTAATGATATAAAAATCATGAAGGTAAACATCCATAATCCAAACAAATGGCTTAGAAATAAGTAATAGTATTATGCAAATAATTGTCATGAAGAAATTTCTCATCTAATTATTTGCACCATTTGCGTGATGCAACTGAAAACTGTATTCTGAGGCATGTATTAGAAAAGTAGAAAGTTCTTAAGTTAATGATCCTAGTACTTCCTCTGTAAGAACCTAGGGAGGAAAAGATACAAGGAAATGTCTGTACCTTCTGCTCAATTATTTTGCTGTAAACGTAAAAATGCTCTAAAAAATTAAAGTCTATTTTAAAAAAGCAAATGAAATCCAGAGTAAGCAGGAGGAATGAATGAAAATCAAAGCAGGAATCAATGAAAGAAAAAACAGAAATAATGCAAGAAATCAAAAGCTGATTCTTCAAGATGAATACAATTTAAAACTCTAGCCAGAGTGATCAGGAAAAGAAAACTGTAAGTTCTAATAGCTGACTTTACAGATTAGTTTCCCACAAAGAAACTTCCAGGCCCCAATGGCCCCACTAGTTAATTTCATCAAACACTTAAGAAAATAAGAATAATATCAATTCTACATAACTCTTCCAGAAAATGGGAAGCATCCCAACTCATTCTATGAAGTCAGCATTACACCGATTCCAAAATGAGACAAAGACATTACAAAAGAGGCTGATATCCCTATGAACACAAATTCTAAACATTTTTGCAAATCAAACAGAAATAAAAAGAATGAGAATGAGATGTGTACAAGATTTGTACCCAATCAACATTAGAATATAAACAAAAAATCAAAGACATAATTGTCTATATACTATGACTCCTAGGAAATTTGGTCAAGGCAAAACAAAAACAACAAACAAACATGTGTTCCGGTGGGGGAGGTCACCCCTGAAGAAGGCAATGATTTTTAGCATCAGGACAGCTGGCCGACTGGAGGAACAAGTAGCCCCTTGCCTGGAGAATACTGGACTTTTCCAGGGTGTATTTAATTGGCTGTGAAACATTGCTGTTGCTACATGGGCTATGAAGAGACGAAACTCTGGAAATATATGTGCCCATTGATGGCAGGGCCCCTCTTAGGTATTATATATGGGGAGAAGGACAAGAGTTAACACCAAGACTGTGCCTTCCAAGAGGTCAGTGTTAACCAATACCAGAGAATTTTAGGGGTTAGACTGGGGCGTACGGTCGAAGGTCTTGAATAGCAGGCTGGGAAGTGAAATGTTTATGAAGCTATTGCAATGGAATAGTAAGAAACCTCACTTGGGCAGTGACAGTGGAAACTGGAAAAAAAGAATGAATATAATTAGAGAGGGAGCTTGGTAGTCTGAATATTACTGAGAGTTGGGTTTAGTTCTCACTTCTAAACTGTTGGTTAAAACGCCACTGGAAAAACAACTTGCATTTAATAAATTAAACTAACGAGTTCATTTAGGAAATGCGAGTAGAATCAGATGCTTTATTATATTTTCTCTCCCTGATAACCTATATCCCAAGTCTCCTTCTGCCACTCTTTCTTTGGAACCCTTTAGTATTTTTCCATTACCAGTAAGATCCTTGGGGGCAAGGGCACGAATCACAACTAATTGAAATGTACTCTGAACAAGGAGATGAGAATAAACTGAGTACTAGACATTTATTTTCCATTTATTTTAGAGAAAGATTCGATTCTTAAGAATTGGAAAGAATGGTGCTCTCACTCAAATATGATGAGCAGCTGATGATGGAACCAAGACATTATTAACAGGCTTGAAGGGCTGATCAGCAAGAGGGTTTTCATTCACCCCTTAATATGTGTGAAATATAATTCCATCCTTAAGAGTTCCCCAGCGCATGAAACCATACAAAGACATAAAATCCCGTTTCCACAGCCTGTCACAATCAAGAAAAGAACACACATTGCAGTGCTGAAACCTGTTTAACACAACCAAAGCACAGAAATCCATTTAGGCAGAGGGGAGCCAGGAAGTTCAAAGAACAGACCTTTTTCTGACTTGACCAAAGCTCAAGGAAGTGCAGAACACTCCTTGGCTTTCATTCTCCTCATGGGCAGCACACAGCGGTAGAGCAGAAGACCACAGAACAAATCATTACCAACAGGCTTCTTTCCCAAGGTTTTCCACCCTCCTCATATGAGGCCAATGCCAAGCTATCACCTCTCTGCAAAAGAAACACGTAACAATAGCACTGAGCTCCAGACCCCTGTTGAATGGAGTAGCATTGTAGTAAGAAAAGGGGTGATCGGAATCTGAAGACAGATCCCTGTGTTATTTTTGCCATTAAATCACTGGGTAATCTTGAGGCAACTCATGATCAGCAGTCATTTTCAAAATATAAACAGCTGCTAGGGCTCTGGCTAATCAGAACGGATGCTGGCTGCTGGGCTAGGAGAGTGCAAAATAGACTGAATATCAGGTCTGCTGATGGGCCCAGAGACGGTTGGATTATTAGGGTTTCTCAGTCTCAGCACAGTCAACATCTGGGGTAGGATAATTCTTTGATAAGGGCTTTCCTGTGCATGGTAGGACCTTTAGCTACATCTTACATCCTTCATCTTTGGACTCTGCCTACTAGATGCCAGAAGCACTCTGCCACCCCCAGGCTACCAAAAATGTCTCTAGACAGTGGAAAATTCCCCCAGTTGAAAATTACTAAGGCATGCCCAGGTGGCTCAGTCAGTTAAGCATCTGATTCTCGATTTGGGTTCAGTTCATGATCTCAGGGTCATGAGATCAAGCGCTGTGTTCGACTGCCTCTTCGTTTCTCTCTCTCTGCGACTCCTAGGCTCGCGCTCTCCCTCTCTATGGGGAGGGGGGGGGGGGAGAAGAAAGAAAGAAAGGAAGAAAGAAAATTACTGAATTAGATTCATTTATTTAATGAACTGGTTCATTGAATCTTTCCTCTTTTCTTTTCCCTTATTCTGAACGCCTTTCTCCAACCTTATAGATTATGATCTATTAAAACAAAACAAAACAAAACAAAACAAAATTTAGGTATGTCTGAAAATATAATGCTCTAATTTTGACTAGGTTTCAGTTACTAGGACGTTGCATAGTATTTCTGTTATATTACTAGTACAGGGAGGTTAGAACACTTAGTCCTTAATCAAAAAATAAAAATATTGTAAATACTGGCACTCATGGGCAGGATTGCATTTTGAGGTTTAAAAAACTACTCTTTCCTGTTCAGTAAAAGATCACCATGGGGGCGCCTGGGTGGCTCAGTCGGTTAAGCGGCCGACTTCGGCTCAGGTCATGATCTCACGGTCCGTGAGTTCGAGCCCCACGTCGGGCTCTGTGCTGACAGCTCAGAGCCTGGAGCCTGTTTCTGATTCTGTGTCTCCCTCTCTCTGACCCTGCCCTGTTCATGCTCTGTCTCTCTCTGTCTCAAAAATAAATAAACGTTAAAAAAAAATTTAAAAAAAAAGATCATCATGAAAGCATACTAACTACATTGTCATATATCTGTTATATGTTCTTAAAACCAACTTACATATATGAGAAAAGTTGAGTTGCAAAAAAATTAATTACAAATCTCTGTGGAATTATTCTAATAGCTAAGGAAGGAAGAATCCAGGAAAGCAAGCAGCTGTCATTATGATAGAGATACAGCAATAAGAGCCACCATTTATGGAACCCTTTATTGTTCCATGTCCCCGACTAAGTAATTTATATGCTTTCATTTAATCTCCCAATAACACATTCATTCAATAAATGTTTATTTCATGCTTACTATGCTGTAGATACTGTTCTAAATTCTGGGATATGGCAGTAAACAGAACAAATCCCTGCCTTTATTGGAGTTATAGAAACGAATAAATCAGGGTAAAGGGGATAGTATTCGTGGGAGTGGATAGGGGGTTCTGTTTTATACAAGGCAGTGATGGAAAACATTTGAAACATTGACACTGGAGAAGAAACCTGAAGATCTTGAAGGGGCATCTTCCAGGGAAAGGGCACAGCTGGTGGAGAATTAGCAGGTGCAGAAGTTTTGAAGAAAGAAGTTTCTAGGCGTATTCAAAGACAAGCGGGATTGGGCTGGCAAAGGAGAAATTGATAGAAAATGGGATGAGACGGGGGAGTCTACGTATCCTCAAGGACCTTTGAGGCTATTGTTAGGAAAGGCTCTTATTATGAATGAGATGAGAAGCCAGTGAAGTCATGTGAGCAGAGAAGAGACCATCTGATTTAAGGGTTAGAAAGAGCTCTTTGTGGAGAACAGAGCATGGAGTAAGACCAGGGACCAGTCAGTGAGGTAAACATTAAAAATTCCTTGATTTTGACAGAGGCTACATTTGTAAATGTAACGTTATGTATAAACTTGTTGAATCACTATGCTGTACATCTGAAATTAATGTAACGTTGTGTATCAACTGTACCCACATTTTAAAAATCCCCACTTTTATTGGTAAATAACCCAAGGCTTGTACACAACTTCCAGAAAGACACTTAGTAAATAAATGGTGGAACTGAGATTCACACTCAGAGCCTATTTCTTTTCCTGGAAAATGAAAAGGAATATAAACTCTAAGAGCAATAGGCCATTGACACTTCAGTCAAAGGAGGGAAAGGAATCAAGGATCCTTTTCATTAATGCCACCAAGGGAAAAGAAAATATGGACAAGAATTCATAATCATTAAGGATTAATTTATAAGCTTTTTGATGTATGTATTACTTAGTCTTCTTTTAATATTTACATTTTAAGTATTATGCATAAATATGCTTTTGGGGTCTGTATAACTGAATACTTTCCTATAAAAGTTCCAGTTGTAAGGAGAAGAATAATTAGATAAAAACCATATTAATCTGTGTATTTCCAAATAAAGCAAATCTATAGTGAGTAGCTGTTGAGAAATAGCAGTCCTCAATCTAGATTTCAGTACCTAGTTGGGAGTAGTATACTCTAAATTTAATTATGAGCCAATAGGTAGTTTCTTCTAAATTCCAACTTAAAAGACAGTGGCACATGTCATAATTACTTACTGGAAATTTTTTATCCTAAAGATGTTTTACTTTTCCTTTGCAGAAACATTCAAAACAAAGAATCAATTATTTTAGCAGGTATATGTCCTCAGAAAAGTTAATTCTCTTCAACATGTTTTGTGAATTATGGCGTTTTGTTGGGTTTCTCCCAGCGTAAGTCTATGATTCTGTTAGGGGTGCGTTGGTTAGAGTATAAAGTCAATGAGGTCAGTACCATAAATGTGATACTTTTCTAGACTGATGAAATGCATTCAACCTCGCGATCACAGTCTCTGCATCCCCTGTATTAGTTAAGGTTCACATGAAGCTGCTTCAACAGTTATTTAGCAGCTTAAATAGAATACAAGTTTATTTCTCTTTCATAGGCAGTCCAGGGCCCATGCAACAAGTCTTCAAACTTCAGCATGTGGCTTTCAGGTTTTCTTCAGTCACTGAAATTCCCCAACTAGGGGAAAGTCAGGCCAGGGCATGAAAGGGGAAGTCAGGCAAGGAGAAAGTGCGTGCATCAGCACTCACATTTTTTGGCTTAACTTTTCCATGTGGCCACACCAAACTGCCAGGGAGGTGGGGAAATGCAGTTTCTACCTCGCGCAAGCATGTTATCAACTAAAACTCAAAGAAGTCTACTTTTGAAAGGAAAAAAGAGAAATTGGTTATTTGGAGCATAATTTGTGTGTGTGTGTGTGTGTGTGTGTGTGTGTGTGTGTGTGTGTGTGTTTTGGCCACAATTCAAATTCAGGAAGTCATACTGCAAAAGCCATGGAATTCATGTCTTGGGCAGTAAAATGGTAATGAACCACTGGACTGGAGCAATAGCATATTGTCACTGGAGAGAGATTTCAGAGCTCATCCCTTACTCAAGTTTTCGCTTATAGATGGAATACTACATGCTATCACAATTCTAAATTTGGGAGGATTCCAGTGTCCCACTGCTCCTGCAGTGTTCCCACAGTCTTAAAACAGGCGTTTAAGCTCTGTTTAGGTATGCACTACACATGTGAATATTAGCCTTTCAGTGGTGCTTAAGAAGGGATATAACACTCATAGCAACGCTGAGCGAATCAGCAATAAGGGCAATGAAATCACCATCGCAGAATTACAGTGTCTATAAAAGTATGTACAATTACGACACCAATTCCTGCGTTGACCCTTCAGCACCGTGTTATATTGAATCTAATTATTTCCTGCCTGGCCTGTTCTTCCTTATATGTTTCAGTAGACTCTAGAGCTTATTTTGGCCCTGACTTGACAGTTTGCTCTCCCTCTCTTACCTTTCACAGCAAGTTTTATCTCACTACTTGCAAGATGCACGGCAGTCAATGTTCCACTTGATAGAATGTTACTGAAGCAATATGCAAACTCGATTAAAGCAAAACTAAACGTTACATAATGAAGGGAATTTGATGGCAAGTCTGTGAAATGTTTATGGCATTCAGAGTGGAGCTGTCAAGTACCCTGAGACTGCTGTTCAGGCCACTCTGAATGGCTAATTTGGAAAGGTGCCCCTTTGGAAAAGAAGAGATTTGTAACATTAACAAGTAGAATGGCTTGCTCTATATGTTGACTTAGAGTTCAAGCATAAAAGGTCATGCAGAAAGACAGTGTTTTATGGGGTGGACCTTTAAAGGTTAGTACTTCATGTATTTGGATTAAAGATACTATTAGTCTTTTAATCCCCCCCAGAAAAAAGGGATTTGGGGATCTCATAAAACCAAGAGCAAGTTAAGACAGAAGAAAGGAAAGTGCCAAGGTTCAAAGTGAGAAGCAATCCTCTTGCACAGTAGCACTTAAACGTGGGGGTTTGCTTTTCTAAAACGGAACACTTTGGCTCTCACATGTTAAATCAGAAAATTCATTCAGGACTTACAATAACGAGAAGATTGATTTTTAGTCATTCTTTGGAAAATTGAAATTCTCATTAACTTGAAAGTATCACTCTTGAAACTAGCCCCGGCAATAATTACCTGATAGTGAACAAGGCACTGATAATTCTAAAGGCTCTCCTTTCTCATTTATGAACTGTAGTAAATATCAAAAGAGCTAATTAACTTGGAAGTGTCTTTATAAACTATTAAGCATATGTGAATGCCAGCTCTAAAGAAGATAAAGATGAGGTTACTTACTGAAATACATTTTAAATGAACAAACTATTGGGATAAGCTCATCACACACAAGTGTGTTGTAGGTGAAACTTATCTTCAATCTCACATCCTTTTCTTCGGTAGTGTATTTTTCCTGTCCTGTAATTGCTCCTAAGTATCTACTGTCTCATTCTTACTAACTTTTTAGCTTCGTGGGGAAAGGGAACATTGGTGTCTGCAGCTTACCTCTTCCTTGGAAGCCCCTCAGATGGCAGGTACTTATAAGACCTCTGTCACAAACTCTTTTTTTTTTTTAATGTTTATTTATTTATTTTGAGAGGGAGAGCACGAGAGGAGGAAGGGCAGAGAGAGAGAGACAGAGACAGAGAGAAAGAGAATCCCAAGCAGGCTCTGCCCTATCAGCACAGAACCTGATGTGGGGCCTGATCTCACAAACTGTGAGATCATGACCTGAACTAAAACTCTAGAGTCAGACGCTTAACTGACTGAGCGACCCAGGTGCCCCCTGTGTCACAAACTCTTAAGTGAATCAATTGCAAAGTGAAAGTGAAGGATGTTGGATGACTTAAGGCTCTTATAAATTATGTTAATTGAATATCATCTTCATAGAAGCATTATTACTTTAGGGATATGTGTACATATGTGACAGATATATATTGAAAAGTATGAGAAATTTTCCTTCTCAAATAAATTTCCAAATCTTGGCTAAGTGAGTGGCATAGAGAAATGGGTCTGAATGAAAAGTATGTCACTATTCATAAAAAAATATTTATAATCTTCATTAAGTTGCTACATGATCACAAAATTTTAGTTCTGCACTCAATAATGCTGTGCCTGGATAAAAATATTTTTGTTCAGTACATATAATATAGCACTTAATTTATCAGACAACTTTCACTTGACTAGTAGAAGACACTCAACAAGACATGATGGGGAATAAAATGTAAATTAAACTTACTCACTGACCTTAAGATATTCACAGTATGCTAGGAGATACACGCATATCAAAATTCACAATGAAAGGGAAGCTCTAATTCAAAGAAAGGAGTAAACTAAGTGCTATAGAAAAAGTAATTCTGAATATAGAATTAATTTATAAAACAAGTGATGAAAACTTTAAAGGTTTTGGAAAGAACTGGATCCTAAAAAGTAAACCTAAAGAAGGGCTCGCCTCAGCTGGAGTGGGCAGAAGAGATATAGGGACAAGGTGCAGGCAAAGCTGATGTTGAGGTATGGGGAGGGTTTGCATAGTTATTTAGGAAGGAGGAAGAAGTAATAGTAAGGAAAACCAAAAAGGTGGACAAATGCTAGGCTCATCTGCAATGCTCTTTTCTACCTTGTTTATTTCTAACAGAACACATGGTATTCATCTCTCAAAGTCACCTCCTCTGTGAAGACTTCCCTAAATCCTTTTACTCTTCAAATGCTCTATTCCAAACACACACACACACACACACACACACACACACACAGAGCCATTCTCACTTCTTGTTTATATCTGTCTTAAGTACATTTATGAATTATTGTATGTATTGTGTTGCAATATAATTATTGGTTATATTTGTTTCTTCTACTATTCTGGGTATTCCTTGAAGGAATGGATTCTGATTTACTCATCTTTGTATCTCTAGTAAACTCAAGTTACTAGTTCAAGTTACCTTGAACTGAACCAACAGAACTCTGTAGGAAATTAGGGATGGTAAGCAGGCAATAGTAGATCGGAATGAGTTTGAGAACGATCTTAAGTGGACAAAGATAAGAATTTTGAACTTTATACTGCAGACGATAAATCCATTTTATTTTTAAAAACTGGATAGTAATCTCAAAAATCATTTGTAAGTATATTCTCCCAGGCATCACCAGCCTTTTATCACAATGTTTAGATTAACTTTAATAGCTGATTTTGTTTTCGGTATATGGCCTCTGCCATCACTTCTTCAAGAACATAAAAACCACCACACAAGTCTACTTAATTGGGAGGTCCCACACAATAAAGTGCATATACTTCACAACAAACTTGTTCATACTCTACTTATCTTTTGTGGAGGTCTGTTGTTCACCAGATACTGGAGAGAGGCACCCCAAGAGCCCCAAGAGCTCTGAGAATCACTGCTCTTTCTTCATGACTATTCTATAGGCCAAATTGTTCTGATAACCTCTCCAAACCCACATAAGGCATCCATTGGCCCTTGGTGGAGGACTGTCTTCTCCTTAAGTCTGTGTGGAGCTTTATCACTTGAATGCTGATGTAGAGTTAGTCATGCCTTAAATCTCACAGGCCCCATTAGCTTCTGCCTTCCCTCTCTTACACCATGCACAGATCTGGTGTCTTTGGCTAGGAAATGAGCACTCTCCATATCTCTCAATCACCCTTGATTTCTCTCTTTCACCTGTCATCCATGTCGAGTGTCTATCCATGCCCCAGACTTTTCTCTCTTTTTTCAGCCCACCTCTATCCCAGACAAAGACATCATACAAACATATTGCTAGTCGAGGAAGTAAGTCAGGAATATATGTTTCATATACCCAGGGACCTCTTAAACTCAGCCAAGACACCCTCCTAAGGAAGAGTGGTCTGACAGTTGTGTGTGAGACAGGAAGGTCCATTTCATAATGTAAGAATACAGTAAAAAATAAGGTCCACATCACTGTGGGCGGGGTGACCATGTAGAAGAAAAGATGGCTAGAAAGAGGCAGTGGAGTGGTGAGCCACTGCAGATATGACTGAGAAAGGCGCAGAACATGTCACTGAAAGAACAATAGGAACTTTCTTAGGAAACAGAGGAACAAGGAGAGAGAATTACTTTATATTGAAGTCCAGGAGCCTTAGGCTTCTTGAGTTTGGGGTGTTGGCAACATTCCAAATAGAAATGTTCACCAGGAAATAGGAAATCAAAGATGTGAACATTGAGAGCATATCGAACTAGTTGTTTTTAAATTTTTCAACAATTTTATAGATTTGTTTTGATGTTCAGAAAGAGAATGAGATTCCCAAGACAGAGAGTAGGGGAGGAGAGCAGAACATCCAGTCTCTACTGTGTTTTTAAAAGTACCAGCACTTTATCAGCTCTAAGCCTTTACAACCCTTGCTATTTTCCTGTAAGCAAAGCACAGTGGTTCTTACCCTGGGACAAAGGTACCAATGCATAAGAATGCCTGTCATTATACGATTGTTACTTAATACGGAGATAAACAATTGTTACTTAAATCTCAGTTTGTAAATAAAACACATAATTATATCCAATGTGGTTCCTAGTCAGTGTGTATCACAGAAAAATAATAATCCTGTCTCTTTATTATGCCTCTCTGGTACATATTTTTTATTCTTCTGGATTCATGTCACAAATACAGCAAATATTAACACTTCCTGAATCTGCATACATGCAACCATCTCTCTTCCATATTCATCGTCAGCAAATTACCTCTGAATTCTCCATACCTAACAAGGTGTCTGGCACATAGTAAGTGCTCCATAAATATTTAGTGACTGTGTGAATGCATCAGAACAGCATTCTATGTGATTCCCAAGTGGGAAAATTCATAAAAGCTGTAAAGGAAATTTAGCATATGGTGATATTTAGAAAACATGATGGAGATCTTCACTTTGAAATTTTTTACAAACACTGTACCTTTAAAATAGGTTTTTAAGGCTTTTCAAAACCCAAATAGCATATTTATTTCCAAAAATAAAACTGCAAACATCTGGCAGCAAGATATAAACTCTTGCCCTTGGAGAATATTCCTTCTTTTGAGACTTATCCTCTGGTGTTGCCATGACTACTGGCCACGAACTCAAACTGCTGTGTAATGCATTCTATCTCCCATTGTGATTGAATCTAAAACCAGCAGTAAATTTCTAATAATTAGAGGAGACAACCTCAAAAGCAGACTTGAGAGAAACTTCAAACATTGTCTCAAAATCTTCTCCAGAGGTGTAGGCTATTGTTGATTCAGACGCTGCATTAGCATGCTAAGGTAATCAAATATGGAGCTGAGGATTTGGTCAAGGAGATATCTTTTTGCCACATTCAAATATGTCAAGTCATGTCAAAGAAGGAAGGAGAGAGAAACCCTAAGCCAACGTTTATTGGACATGCAAGAGAGTAAGTAATGCATTTGGTAGATAAATATTGGTCCTCTGAGAGCTCCTAAAATAGTGACTTCTGACCTCTGGCATACTAATTCTGAATTGGATAGAAAGGGGTAACATTTGTTGTTCCAAAAAATAAAAAGGATCCACGTAGGCATGCTTATACATATAATACCTAATAATTTACTTTCACGGTAGTGCAAAGGTGTTTTAAATTATTTTTACATAAGATAGCAAAGTTTGTGAGTTGTGTAGGAGAAAGTTAATCATGTTTTAATAGCATATAGTCTCTGCATTCTTCCTGAATACAGACAGAAGGCTACCTTTACCTAGTGTAATTTGGACTAGAAGAGAGGAAAGGCAAAATCAGATGCTGTTGAGAGCATTCATGTCTATTTTTCTTTATGTACAGAATATATACATATATATATGTACAGAATATATATATATACATATACATACATACATATATATATGTGTGTGTATATATATATATATATATATATATATATATATATATATAGTGCTAAGAACCCCCACATCCTCCAAGGTCAGATGTATCTTTTGTTTTTAGAAATACTGGATTCATATCCCAGTACTTGAACCTAAAGTAGGACTTCAAGAATTATTCTAAATGAGCTGCTGCATCTAGTAAGATAATGCGTACATTTAGGAGAACAAGAAGGAATAAGCCCCCTGTCCTCATCCTGAGGGCGCTTCCACGGTAGTTGGAAATGAGATAGATTAAAGGAGAAAGAGAGACAGAGAGAGAAAGGGTGGAAGAAAAGCAAACAAGTTGATAACTGTGAAGAAAAGGAAGCAGAGTGCTGAGATTCTGAATAATGGGTGGCAGGGGAAGTGAGAAGGGACAGCTACTACATAGGTAGGGAGGTCAGGCCAAGTCCCTGTGAAGAGGTGACATTTAAGAGGGATCTGAAGGGCTTATATGCTAGAGGCAGTATGTTGGCCAAAAAAAAAAAAAAGGAGAAATTTGGATTTTTTTTTTTAACGTTTATTTATTTTTAAGACAGAGAGAGACAGAGCATGAACAGGGGAGGGTCAGAGAGAGAGAGGGAGGCACAGAATCTGAAACAGGCTCCAGGCTCTGAGCCATCAGCCCAGAGCCCGACGCGGGGCTCGAACTCCCGGGCCGCGAGATCGTGACCTGGCTGAAGTCGGACGCTCAACCGACTGCGCCACCCAGGCGCCCCAAAATTTGGATTTTGAATCCTGTACCTCCCATTTAATCACTTATTAATTTGATAAATACTGTATGGAACCACCTTCACCATCTGCCAGTCATTTTGTTATGTGCTAGAAGAAACCACAGAGAACAGAACCACCTAGTCCCTCAGTCATGCCTTCATTTTAGTGGAGAGGATGGCTGTTGACCAAATAGTTTCTATTGTCATGTACATCACTGTAAAGCTGATTCTATATTATCCATTTTAAAATAAACCGCATCATATCAAAGGTGGGATAAAGAGTGCAGAGAGATGAAACTGCTTCTTCATGAGCCACAGGGCATATAAGCCCATAACGTCCCCAGGAGATGTGAGAACTGGGCACAGCAAGGAAAGGGAAGATTTATAACTTGCTGAGTCCCATGAAGGGCTCTTTTTTGCACAGACTAAGTTATATTAAGCAGCCTGATAGCAAAGTAGGTCCAGAAGCCTCTTTTCCTCTCCTCCATTGTTCCCCAAACCTCTATCCCCTGCATCTTCTATTTGATATGTGTGTGTGGCGGAGATGGGAGGTATGTCGGGAAGAAAAGCTTTTACCGGACTTCTTTTGCAAACACATGTGAAGAACATTACTCCTTGTCTCCACTTCGGCTGTATGTAAAAGAGAAGGAGACTGCAAGACGTCCTCCATGCACTCTGAACGGAATGGATTGACTCGCTCGTCAGCATGAAAGCACTCTACCCAGTGCTGGAGCTGAGTCAAATGTCCTTGTTCTGGACTTTGACCTTTCCTTAAGGAATAAGTAGACAGAGAAGCACAGGATCCCTGGTCAATAATAGTGATGAGAGATCCTCTGTACTAAGCTTATTATCAAAAGCCATGTTTATTGTGTCTCCCCTTTGTACGACGTGCTCCCAAGAGCTCAGTCACCCTACAGTGCTGTAGATCCCTCCAGATCCTCTCGTATCTGTTTGAAAAAGTCTCTTAGAGTCTCTGCTCAGTAATAATACCATAAGAGAAACGAGATCTGAAGAAAACATTTGCTGCAGTTATATTGATTCCCATACCAATGGCTGATAAGAATTGCTTTTTGAAAGAGAGTACGAGTTGGCAGGGGCAGAGGGAGAGAGAGAATCTTAAGTAGGCTTCTGGCCTAGCACGGAGCCCAACGAAAGGGCTGGATCTCAGGACTGTGAGATCATGACCTGAACCAAAATTAAGAGTTGGAGGCTCAGCCGACTGAGCCACCCAGGTGCCCCCAAACGAAATATTTTTTTATTGGAATAGCTAACTCTTAGCTTTCTAAAAGTGATATATATTACCTACTCAGCTTAACTCAGTATTTTTGGTAAAAGCAGAGTTCTTATTTGGTTTACAGAACCTAGGAGATTATGCTGTATAAGCCAAAACAGCAGTCTGTCTTCCTTAGGGAAAGTATGAACTAACAAGCTTAATGATAATTAAAGCTTTGCTTGAGTCAAGGCTTTTCATGAACTTGAAAGAAGTATCCCTTACCAGCACAGATTGGAGAAGTACAAAAGCACCATAAAAATGTGACTTCCCCATCTCTCTCCAGTTCCATGAATGGAAAGGTATTTGGTGATATATAATGATATAATGATATAATACTGAACCACAGAAAAACTTGTATATTAAAAACTGATAAAGACAAGTAGATAAGACACTGTCAGTTTATACGGTTCATACTACTCAAGAATGTCTTGTTTTTTCAAAAGACAGAAACTAAATCACAGAAATCTAGCCATCAGAGGACAGTTCAGTACAATGAAGAATCATCATCCTCTTTTCTCATCATCTAAGGTGAAGGGAGAAGAAAAATGGCTTCGGTAACCCAACATGGCTTTCACTGTCTCATTGCTTTACCATTATATTTATTTCCTATTTTCTGTGCTTTGGTGAATGCTTATTTAAAAATAAGGAGGTTGGGGCGCCTGGGTGGCGCAGTCGGTTAAGCGTCCGACTTCAGCCAGGTCACGATCTCGCCGTCCGTGAGTTCGAGCCCCGCGTCGGGCTCTGGGCTGATGGCTCAGAGCCTGGAGCCTGCTTCTGGTTCTGTCTCTCCCTCTCTCTCTGCCCCTCCCCCGTTCATGCTCTGTCTCTCTCTGTCCCAAAAATAAATAAATAAACGTTGAAAAAAAAATTAAAAATAAGGAGGCAGTATTGAATTGAAACAGCGATTCCTACATAGATTCATAACTCATAAGGATAAATATGCAATTTTATATCACATAAAACTCTATCCCAAGAGTATATAAAATACTGAGGCTTGGAAATTATTTCATAAGAGCCTCATCATGTGTAAAATGAATTATTACATGCTAAGAGTATTCTAATTCTAAAATTGAAGATGATATTTAGGATGTAGCTGTTTAAATGAAACTTAAAGAGAATAATTAAAACTTCAAAATTAAAAAAAATGATTACTGCTATGCTAAATGGATACTAGATATTATAAAATTATACTGAGAAAAATTAATTATAAGAGAGAGATCTGAGGTGAAAGGTATCAAAAGTCACTGCCAATCTAAAAACATTACAATTAATATCTTACTTTTATAAGATTTTATTCCTATATTTAAATAGGAGTATGTAATATTTTCAGGTAATCATCTTTAGAGTATGACATTAACATAGTAAAGTACACGTGATGTATTCTTTTTACTGGATTCCTGATCTCCCTTTCTACTGGGAAGAGAGTGTATTACTACTTGAATTGGTGAGAAATTCTGGCCTAAAACAAAATTAACCTTCATACTTTAATCAAAAAACAAACCATTATTTTAGTTTATTAAAAGGCACGCTCATCTAGCTCATGCCAAGGTATTATCAATACCTTTATCAATAAGTGATAAAGCAGAATAGATAAAAAAAATTGTGACTTATGGGAACCTGATAGTTATTAGAAATGTGTATTTAAATATTAAGAAGGGGAATGCAAATACAAAGCCAGTAGAGGGTCGAATATAGGAATAGCCTGCATACTTAAAGAAAATATATCTTAGAATATTAAAGAGGAAGAATCTGACCCTTTTACATGCCAAACAAAGCAAGTAAGAAAAGAAGCTCAGTTTAGAAATGTAATAAGCAACTGGGTGATAATCATTAGGCTCCAAAGAGCCAGCATAATTTTCTGAATGAAGACTAATAGTCTAGAATCTATCGGTGCAAATGGTATGTCACGCCAAGATGAAAAAAATATTCTCTCAAGTGGCTCCCCTTTTATTGTTTTTCCTAATTGAGATATAATTGACATACAACAGTATATTAGCTTCAGATGTACAACATAATGGCTTGATATTGGAATATATTGCAAAATGATCACAATAAGTCTAGTTACCATCCATCACTACGTATAGTTACAAATTTTTTTTTTCTCGTGCCAAGATCATTTAAGATCTACTCTCTCAGCAGCACGTGAATCAACAAGGGCATTTTATTGGTAGAAGTCCGGGGATCTTACAACAAAGTAAGTTGGAAAATTTCAATAGAAAATAAGAAGAAAATTTAAACATATGTTCAGAATTTCAAGATAAATGTCTCAGGAAGTTGACAACTTTAAGGCACAATTTTTTTTAAAAAAATCCTAGAGCTTGACTATATTTCAACAGAAAAAAAATGATAAAACCCCCACAAATATGTCTGCCTCTGCACACAAGTCAGGATGAAAATGTTAAAAGGAACTACGTTTGAGTTAGTGAGAAGAGAATTGAACTAGGAATCATGTGGTTAAGTTCTGGCGCTGGTTCTGCCACTTACAGCCTGGTTATATGTAACATAACGTCTATTCATCTGTATTCTTATCTGTGAATGGAAGTATCCATGCCTAACTCTTCTGCCCTCTTTTTTTTTTTTTTTTTTTGGAGGTAAGAGGTAAGGGTCATTTGAAGCACTCTGTGTAAAGATGCTTTGAAAAGAATTAGACAATTTAAAAATATAAGGTAATGTTACTATGTTTAGGATATTATTAAATATATGAAACAGGTTTTATGTAGCACAGAATAGGGGTGTGGTAACCTAATTAAGATTTTAAAACTAGGCTATACTAAAATTAAAGAATGATATCAAGCCAGAGGTTGCCTCTAAAACTTGATTTTGACTAAGTAGTTTGGAAATAAGTAAAAATCAGTGAGTGAATTTTGAATCATGAATAATTAGGTTTAGTCTCCATTTCCTTCCACACTTCTGTTTACACTGACTGTTTGCTGCTCTGAAACTGGTCCAAGAGAAAAAAAGTGAATTGGCTTGCTATGGGACTTCAAAAGGAGGTCAATTCCTCCCTTAGCATATTTCAGATTATTCTGGGAAAAGGCCATGCTGAGCTGTCGGAGTGAAAGTGTGGTTTCATCAGGTGCTACATTCCTAACACGGGTACACGGCAGGCTGCCCACTGGGATCTCTGGACAGCTTAGGAAGTGATGGGCACCGTCATTATTTCAATGAGATGGGTTTGCTAATTGGTGGCTCAATTTGCTCCCCTCCTAAAATCTACTCAGGAGTCTGGAACCACCTGACCCTTTGTTTGGGCTAGTCCTAGAGTCTACTTAGGAGGTGGGATCGGCACTGGCTGAGACCTGCTCTCATAAGCACTCTAGGTGAGGGCTTTGGATGTACATACAGCCTTACTCAGTTTGATGGCCATTGGAATTGCATGTTTGGGAAAGGGTGAACTTTCTGTCTGCTGCAGACCCTATTGTTCTTCCACACAAAGAAGTCAATGATAAAGATTCTAGCATTTCTTTTAGGACTTCAGGGAGAAAATCTTATGAAACCCTCTGATTATGTCCCAGTTTAATGTATGAATTAGTGATAATTCTCTCTGATTCAGGAATATGAGCTTGGCTTACATTTCACAGTGGCCCATCTGATTCCCTTTGTAAGAAATTTAGTTATATTTCTCAATTTCTCCATGATGGCGTAATTGTTATTGAAATCCTAATCATCAGACTTCCTATCTCCTTTGGTCTGATTTCTTAATGAGTGGCTTGGCCACTGAACTTGGGTTTATTAAGAAATGACCTTGTTCCATGTTTATACCCAGCTTTGTGGAAGTTTAAACTATCTAAAATATGAAAATAACAAAATGAATGACAATAAAATTAGGAGAACACATAGTAAAAGGGACCACTCAAAAGTGCCAAGTTATTTGAATAAACTTCTTCCAAGAAAATTATGAAAGTATCTAACAATATTAAAGTCAAGTTAGTGGAAAAATTACTTTGTTTCCTGTGATGAGGAAACCTAGTACAACTGAGTGGAGGCATTTCCAGCACAGATTTATAACTAAATATTTATTTGTCTGTATTAGAACTCTTAATCTGATACAAGAGGACTGGAAAGGCTGAACTCCATAGTATGCCTTAACAACCAAAAAAATAAAATAAAATAAAACCAGTTGTCATTTATTTTAGGTCTATTAACAACACTAGAACTATTATTAAACTGGAGCAGATAACAAAGGGCTCAACATAGAAAAAGCATATAATGAACTTTTCTTGACTGATTTGTTGTTATCAATGCATTCAGAGCATATATATTTATATACTTACATACTTATAAGTATATATTTATATACATCTATACATATATTTATATATTTATTTATATACACATATATACAAATATATATACATATATATTTGTATACTTACATAAGTATATATTTATATACTTATTATGTATTTATCTACCTACCTACCTAGGTACCTACCTACTTACCTATCTATCTCTCTACCTATTGATCTATCTATAAAATATATGAAAGCCTGGAACCATAAATGGTTTTACAGTACAAATTTCTTTAGGGGAATGGCCTTTATTGAACAAAGTAGGCATTATTGTTCCAGAATAACTGTGGCAAACAAATGACTATATGTCCTATGACAATAAGGACTTAATTGGCTAAGTTAAGGGTAGAATGCTAGAAAGTAGAAATTTGAGCTTCGAACACAGATTTTGCCCAGTTATGCTTGGGTAATAGGTTGAACATTGAGGAAGCATCTCTTTTAGCACAGAGGGGTCAGTTATTTCATTTGTGATATCGAAATAGATTATTACTAGTTAAGACACCTTACATTTACTCTCAGAGCCCAGCTCTTTTCTTTCACATTAACCTTTTCTACATTTTTAAACTGCTGTTTTGAAAAGTGTGAGAAATTCTGCCCTAAATATAATAGTCACCCCAGTTCTCCCTCTTTGCACAGAGCAGTGCAGCATGGAGAACAAAATGTATAGTGTTTTCCCAGGCTGGACTAAATTTAGCCGAGAGGAACTGCTTTCTTCCCTCGAGTTAGAAGTCCAAAGTGATGGAAGCTCATTAGAAGCCCAGAACAAATAAAAAGGAAAGGATGGATAAACTGACCGGAAGGGGGTTGATACAATCCACTTTCCCCCAAACGTACTTTTTTTCTTCCATATTCTAGTCTCAAAAGTGGGGAAGGTGGTCTTTCTTTCTAAGTATTATAATGTCTATCTCTTTAGAGTCCCTTTTGAATTCCCATTATGATTTTTTTTCACACTAGTTAGATAAAAGGCCTCCAAGAGGGCTTCAACTTAAAGGAGAACGTTTTGTTTGATGCATAAAGTATAATAATTGGCTATTCATAGAGTCATCCACATATTACCAGTGACCCATTTCCAGGAGAAATGTGAGGTGAAATAAATTTCATTATTTAGAAAATAAGAAAATTTTTAGCAAAAATAATTGAAAAGAACAGGGGAGGGGCGCCTGGGTGGCGCAGTCGGTTAAGCGTCCGACTTCAGCCAGGTCACGATCTCGCAGTCCGTGAGTTCGAGCCCCGCGTCGGGCTCTGGGCTGATGGCTCAGAGCCTGGAACCTGTTCCCGATTCTGTGTCTCCCTCTCTCTCTGCCCCTCCCCCGTTCATGCTGTGTCTCTCTCTGTCCCAAAAAATAAATAAACATTGAAAAAAAATTTAAAAAAAAAAGAAAAGAACAGGGGAAATACAGGCTGTTTACCAGGGAAATGTCACTTCTCCACAGCCTAACTGATAAGCAGGACTTTTAAGACTTAACACTCTCACCATTTTCCCCATCGATATTGTGAAACTCCCCTCTCTTGCACTATCTGCCCACTGCATCCTTCCCAATCTGTTCTCCACACTCCTGAAGGATAGTTTCTATATCCCAGTGCTCATGAAAACCTGATTGAATCACATCCTTGTATAAAATCCACCAAGGCTCGTAGCAGAACATCTAAATGCCTCAGCCTGGTTTACAAGGTTCTTCATGATCTGGAACCTACTTCATTCTCCAGCCCCATCTCTCAGCACTGTCAGCCTCTGCTCTTTACAGAAGCTTTTCTGAATTATTTTTCCTTACCTGAATCTTCCAGGCTTATTACTTTAATGTCTTGCAGATGCTTCTTCTACACTTGAAACACCAATGCTTCTCCCCAGTTTGCCTCCTTGACTCTTGTTCATCCCTCACCCCTGATAGGGTATGATGTCTCCTTACTGCTTCTGTAAGACCCTCTTCTCCCCATCCCCACAGTTTTTCCCATGCTCTGTTGTAAATATGTGTCTAGTTCCATCTCTTCCAATAAAATGTCATTTCTTCAAGAGCACGGTTGATAGATTTTCCATTTCCATGACTAATTTCTAAGCTTTCCTTGAGCGTAGTACTCACTGGTTGCTAAGTTCTGGACCCTGCAGTCAGAATGCCTCCAATGGGTTCAAATCCCATTGCTGCCACTTTTTAGCTGTGTGACCTTGCACAGGTTATGTAGCCTCTCTGTGCCTCAGTGGCCTCATCTCTAAAATGGGGGAAATGTTTCTCACACAGCATTGTGAGAAATAATGGAATATGTAAACTGCTCAGAACATGCCTGATGCTTTTATTAGTATTAGTTGTTACTCTAGCCTCTGCACTGCCAGTGTTTTACACACAGTAAATGCTTCATACAACTTTGCTGCAAAAATTAATGGATAAAATATTAAATGAAATGATTTTTCAATTATCCTTTTTTATTGTCTTGTGCTCCACCCTTATTGTCAATAATTGACCCATTAGTTCAACAAGTATTTAGTTTGCTGTCTACTCTGATAGAACTGAGAATTATATTGAAATACCCACTTCATTTTGTAGAGGGCTTTGAAAAAAAAAATGCACCTGTCAGAAAAATTATAGAATTGGGTAAAAACTCATTCTCCGTCTAGAGTACTCATAATAATAGCCTCCAGTTAAGTTTAAACCGGTTGCTCTCTGGGGTCTTTGCAAAGATGAAGAAAATGATTACAACTTCTGATTTTTTTCTCATTTCCAATTTGTGTGAGCTTTTTAACTTCTTTCAGTCCCTCACCTAACTCGAATGCAATCAAGATCAAAGGCAGTTTCTTAAAGAAAAAAAAAAAAGAGTAAATCTGCTGTGAAGCTAGTTATTTCATAAAACTACATCTTTTGAAAAGCAAATTATATTAACAAAACTGACCAGTAAAAAAGATTCAAAACCCCACAAGAAGTGGCAGAAACTTCTATGAAATTAAACTTATTTGCAAAAAAATCCAATTAAAATCAACAATAGACATTAGCAAATGTCCTACTGCCCCATGCTGTACTTTTTAACCTTCTTTGAAAGGAATGGACCTAGCTAGCCTTTTCTAACTCTATTCCCTAAAGGTTTCCATAATCCTTTTTCCTGTTCTATATTTCCTTCAATCTTGGCCCTGTCTTGGGGAAGTAAATTCCAGATAACATTGGAGATGAATGATCTGTATTCTCCATGTGCTCAGAGGATGTGGAGACCTTTCTGGAAATCGTGAGAGAAGAACAGAGGGGTGAATGTGTCCAATCCTAATGATTTCTGTCTGTGCCTCTCTTCTCTCCTCCAGTACTCCTGGCCTCCATTTTATTCCACAAAGGCCAGATGTCCTCCTGTACCTGTGGTGGCAATAAGGTAGCTCCTAAGTTGTCTGTCTGGTTAATGAGATCCAGCATAGGTTCTGGACACAGGTAGAGAAGCCCATTATAGGAGAGGCAGGGGCAAACATTTTATTTTGAGCTCCACTGTGAACTCATGATGAAACCCTGGCATCGGGGCGCCTGGGTGGCTCAGTCAGTTGAGCGTCCGACTTCGGCTCAGGTCATGATCTCGCAGTCTGTGGGTTCGAGCCGCGCGTCGGGCTCTGTGCTGACAGCTCAGAGCCTGGAGCCGGTTTCAGATTCTGTGTCTCCCTCTTTCTCTGTCCCTCCCCTGTTCATGCTCTCTCTCTCTCTGTCTCAAAAATAAATAAATGTTAAAAAAATTAAAAAAAAAAAAAGAAACCGTGGCATCCAGTTTCTACTGAATGAGCACCTGTCATATGCCAGCCATTGGGCTATGCTGACGGGTGTTCAGGGATGAAAGACACTGAAACTCTGGCCCTTTCACATACAGCTTTGGTGACTTTGGGTTGGTTGGTTCACTCTCCAAGTCTAAGTCTCCTCTTTTTAAAAAAGGAATGATGCACACTTAATAAAGTGGTTGTAAGGATTAATTGAATAAAATTTTAGTACATTCCCTTGTGCACTGTAAGTGCTTAAAAGTGACAGCCGTTATGTTTGATGATGATAATGAAGAGGAGGAGGGAGAGTGGTGGTGGAGAAGGAGGAGGAGGAGGAGGAGGAGGAAGAGGAGGAGGAGGAGGAGGAGGAAGAAGATAGCAAGTCATCCTAGTGTCGAAAAAGCCTAATGTCTAGTGAGATTTAATGAATCCTGACAGAGTCTCTCAAACCTTATTATTGTGCCTAAAATTTAAAATCCAGTGCAAACTCTGATTAGTGTCTGTTTTTTTTTTAAGTTCCTAATTTTTGTAATGGGTCCAAGAGTAAGCTGTGAAAGAATCTGAGATGCCCCTTTAAAAATTTTTTTTAATGTTTTTATTTATTTTTGAGACAGAGAGAGACAGAGCATAAGTGGGAGAGGGGCAGAGAGAGAGGGAGACACAGAATTGGAAGCAGGCTCCGGGCTCTGAGCTGTCAGCACGGAGCCCGCCGCGGGGCTCAAACTCATGGACCGTGAGATCATGACCCGAGCCGAAGTCAGATGCTTGCTTAACCCACTGAGCCACCCAGGCGCCCCTGAGATGCACCTTTTAGAATGACAATTCTGGTTCCTACAAAAAAGCAATTGATGATCACGAAGAACAAACCTCTGTTGGTAAAGAGAATCCTGGGAGAAAAGGGGGGTCATGTCAGAGCAGACACAAAGCTACCTCCTCTGTTGCTTGCCCCTAAGTGAAAGAGAAAGAAGGCTGAAGCTCTCAGAACGGAAGGCTGCTCCCACGGACAAGAGAGACTTCCATCCTGGGAGGAGAAAAGGCCCTTGAGAAGGCGCTGAGGCCTCTTCTCCTCACAATTAACATAAACTGAAGGACTGATAGGAAAGCCAAAAGCAATTACATTGTTTCCTTTCGGCAACATTTTTTATGTGCTGATTATATGCCAGGAAAAATGCTCAGAGTCTTAGAAGACACTGGCGAACAAGAGTCCTTGTTCTGACTCTTGAAGAGCTCTTCTAGTTCAGGGAGGGGCAGACAAACGAATGCATAAAAAATGAATAATCACAAACTGGGGCAAGTGCAGGAAGGAAACAGTTTGCTTTATGTAATGGAGGCTCCACGTACCCCACACCGTGACTCTCGGTTCCCTCTGACTCGCTGCAGCTGTGGGCGAGTGGCCAGTCCTGTTGAAGGCTTCCCTCCCCATGTCCCCTCGCCTCCCACCACCACCTGCACCCCCGCCGCTGCCGGGGCCTGGCTCTGCCTGGGAAGGTATGCAGATGAGGTCCCCAGTGCAATCTGCAATCAAAAGGGAACCTAGCTGGTGGATCAATGCCCCAGCCTCCCTTTCTTTAGAAGGGCAATTCTGGAATGAATTCGACACAACTTCTCAGAGCCCTCAGCCGTAAGAAGCCTCATTGCCCACAGATCACTCTTGGCTTCATCCTCCTCCTTGTTCTCATTCTGCCTTTTCCCTCATCACTACTTCCTGGGATCACTTCCCGAATAATCTACCTGCAACCAGCCCTCGTCCAGGCTCTGCGTTCAGGGAACTTAAACTAAGGTCTATGGGAGAGAATGGAAATGTTACGGGAGGGGAACCCGGACCTGAAGGAACAGAGGTACCGATCACAAAAAGAGGTCTGGGCACAGCGTGCTGTGCACGCAGACCCTGAAGTGTGAAAGCACCTGGCGAGACTGAGGAGCAGAAAGCAGCTGAGGCAACTGGCAAGCAGAGCAAAGGAGATGGGGAGTGCCTGCAGACCGCATCTTATCAAGATGCCATTCTGGGAAAGGAGTCCACCACTGGCTAGGGTCCTGCTAACGGCAGTGGGTGACTCTGGAACTTGGAAAGACAAGCATCATGGGGCTTTATGCCAACCAGCACCATGATTATTCTAGCCCAGAGAACGTGTCATTCTTACAGATAAGGTATTTCGGTATATTCCACAGATATCTTCTCTGCCTTGCCAAGAACCGTTCTGTTACTTACTTAATGCTCTTGGCACTGCAAAAAATAATCCCAATTTCTTTTTGTGGATTATAGGACCACCTCAGACTTGGGTTTGAATCTCGGGTTGGCCATTTATGACCTTACGACCAGTCTTGAACAAGCTGCTTAAACTTTCTTCATTTCTTATTCATCTGATAAAAGAGCTGGGCTATACGTCACTACCTCACAGGGCGATGGTGGAGATTAGGTGAGCAAACATATGCATTAAGCACTTAACTCAGCATTTCACCCACAGTCATAGCTCAATAAGTGTTAATTTTTAGCAAAAAGACCAGCAATGTACCTTTCATAGAAACTTTATTAGAAAAAAAAATACTTCAAAGATTCAACTGAGAAGCTGCTTTGCTGTGTTCAAAGAGAAAAATCTAGGTGTCCTTTCAGGGTCACAGGGTCTTGAATATGTGCAAAGGGAGCTCTGGAACCACCTAGGTACCCCCATGAAGGAACATGTGAATTTCATATGAAAGTATAAATTGTTGAGTATTTTTAAGACCACGGTGCAAATATTAAGCCTTGAGCGTAATCACCATGCTTTCTGATGGGTAGCAAATAGTGAAATGTAGCAAAGCTCTCATTTATTAAACAACATTTTTGTGTAAATTTGATTAAAGCCTCATGGCATTGGAGTGTGGCTCCTTCTGGCTATACTTGTGCATTGTGAGAAGAGCTTCCTAGAGAAGGAGCTTCCTTCTGGAGATGAATGATCAATAAAAGCTGCCCACTGTGAAATCTTTAGTCAAGCACCTTGAATTCTGATTTTCCAACTTGCTAAAGTACACTCCAGTTGATGTTATATCCTGAACTAAATTTGAGTTACTGGTCTTAAGCATTTGATTTTTTTTTTATGGCTATGATGCATTGAGTAGGGTTAAGATAGCTCTTTGAAATATAAATTATTGAAATCAAAAAGCTTAAGTAAAACTATATGGATGAGCATTTCAGCCCTCCACAAATTCACTTGTCTTAAAAATCCATCATTCTTTTGAATGTCACATATTTTAAGCGTCCTATAAGGAAGCACTCTGGTGCTTGAGGAAGTTACAGTTGGAAAGGCTCTTTTTTCATGATTCATATACAAAGAGATCCTGCAACATTATTTGAGAATATTCACCAACTGCTGCTTTCAAAAAAGAAGTGTTCATAGACATCGTGTACGATTTGTGAATAACATGAAACATTAAAATTAGCATTTAAAACATTAGTATAGTAATCATATTCTTCGATATGATGTTTACAGTTTATTACTATTGTGTACAAAGTTGTTTGATTTTAAACTTGTACCAGGACATTATAAACAGTAAATCATTGGTTGCCTTAGAAGTATTTAGTCAGGACACATGAAGCAAAGTATGCTATTGCTATACAAATTTGGTCCCAATGTTTAGAGGGTTTTTTCCTTTAATTTTTTGATATTTATTTTATTTTATTTTTTGAAGGAGAGAGAGACAGAGCATGAGGAGGGGCGGAGCAGAGAGAGAGAGGGAGACACAGAATCCAAAGCAAGCCTCAGGCTCTGAACTGTCAGCTCGGAGCCCAACACGGGGCTCGAAACCACGAACTGTGAGATCATGACTCGAGCCGAAGTCAGACGCTTAACCGACTGAGCCACCCAGGCACCCTGAATGTTTAGAGGTTTTGTTGTGGTTGTTAACAGGAAGAATTGAAATTTCGATACTGGCTAAAAATGGTGATTTAACAGTGAATTAATGAAAGAATTCCTTTCCTAGAGTCAAATCAGTTACTGAGTAATAATCAGCTATTAAAATTATGTCATGGGTTACTAGGCCACAAACTCAATCAAATCTTTGCATAAATTCTGCCTTTGCCTTTTCATTCTTGTTTTCAGACTCAATAAACGTCAACTATCCAGGCAGAAGATTACACAGTGCTTGACCCTCATTTCCTAGATATAACTTCTGCATAAAGGCATTAGGAAAAACAAGATTTTATGTTTACTGATACTTACTGTGCAGCAGGCACTACGCTAAACTCTCAAATGAATAATCGTATTTAATTTTTTACAACATGCTAATGAGGAAGATATTCTTTTTAGCACCTCCATGTTAAAAAAGGGGGAACTGATGAGCAAAGCAGTAAAGGAGCATGCCAGATATGCAGAGCCCAGGTTTCTGCCTCCAAAGCCCAAAGCCTTAACTGCTGTGCTGTGCTTTGTCTACACCAAACTTTTCCTGGCCTTTTTCACTGTCCATAAAACCAATCCACTCGAGGAAAGACCAGGTACTGACGATTGGCCCCAGGAGGCTATCACCGACTCCTGACTGCAGCAAATCGAGCTCGTGAGTAGTACCTGTCTGTACCTACTTTGTATCCCTGCAACAGTGAATCCCATTTTGCCCCTTCTCTGCTCCCTGGACAATAGCCTCTTGACTATCCTCCTGAGTTCTCGTCAGTTGTTACTATTCACCCTTGCTGTTAGTGATTTTCTTGTTCAGCACATTTCTGCTACAGGTGAAATTCATTGGCTTAGATGGCAATAACAATAAAAATACCAATTAAATAATCGTATAGTGGTTTGGTTGCTATCAATAATAATTGAATAGCTGTGAGGAATGATGATGGCTACCATTTTTTGTTGAGCTGAATGCTAAATGCCTTATATGTATTATTAAACTACTAGCACTTAATAAATTTTCATAACTTCTCCATGATCAGACTACCTGACCGAAAGCTCCTACAATCCTAACTCACTGGAAAGAAGGAGAGATTGGGAAATGGCTTGGAGAATTTGTAGGATGCGCCTAAATTCACACAGCCACCAAGTGGTGAAATTTGAACTTGAGTTCAAGTCCTGGTTCAAAGTCCATAGCTTTTTCCAAAATATAACAATTGGTGGAGCATGTGCAATTTTGGAAACATGACTGACTTACTTCCAGAGTCATTTAAATTGAGTCTTTGATATTGGACTCATTTTAATGTACCCTGGTAATATACTCTGAGGGGCACCTGGGTGGCTTGGTTGGTTGAGTGTCCGACTTTGGCTCAGGTCATGATTTCATGGTTTGTGAGTTTAAGCCCCACGTCGGGCTCTGGGCTGACAGCTCAGAGCCTGGAGCCTGTTTCAGATTCTGTGTCTCCCTCTCTCTCTCTCTCTCTCCACCTCTCCCCAGCTTGTGCTCTGTCTCTGTCTCTCTGTCTCTCTGTCTCTCTCTCTCTCAAAAACAAATAAACATTTAAATATATATATATACTCTGGTGTCTAAGATTGAGCTAAAGGTCAGAATCAGGAATGACTGGTCTGAAAACCCCAGACCTTATTTCCTGAAGCACCTCCCAAATTAAAGTGATGGTACCACACAGCTCATAGATTATGTAACAGCTAACCAAAACTTGCAACCTTACAGCTACGGCTTTTCCATTTTCAACACGTTTGAAAGTAGAATGAAATCCATTCCCAAATCAACACAGTCTCTTTCTGTCTGTCACAGATACAAACTAAAGAATTCATTTGTGAAAGAATTAAAGCCAGTCAATTTAACCAATATCTCAAAAAAAGTGAAATTATAATTCAAACTTACATCCTGCTCTTCTCTTTAATTTATGAGGAAAAGATTATAAAGGTGTCAAACATGAGTCAATTATAAAATAGACCTGAGGAAACAGAATTTCAACAGAAGAAAAATTGGGAAATTTCTTCTGCATCCAATCAACACTGGTCCAAAGAGCAGCAGAGAACATAAAAAAGATGGAGGCTGTGGGTCAAAGATTGACAGCTCATTCATTGAGTTTTACAACTTTGTTGACATCTAGTAAACTAAACTTAGTTCTTAGGTTCCCCAGATGATGATGTATATTTTTTCCCTTTAATGTCCAGAAGGCACGGGATTTCATAGTATTTTTATTTTTAACAGTATCCGTTTTTTGAGCAATCATTTAAAATACCTCAGAAAGTGTATACATTTCATTGTGTTACTTTGTAGGCTGTGTGTGTGTGTGTGTGTGTGTGTGTGTGTGTGTGTGTGTCTTTTTGAGGCATTTGCATAAAATAAAATGCACAGGTCTTAAAAGTAGAATTTAATAAGTTTTTTATAATTACGGGCACTGATGAAACTGTCACCAAAACAAGACTATGAAACAGTTCCATACAAACGAAAGTTCTTCGTAGGCCTTTCAAGTCAATGTCCCTCTCTTCCTAGAGGCAATCACTTCCAGATTTCTATTACCATAGATGACACTGCCTGCTCTGGGACGTCACATAAATGGAACCATATGATACATAGTCTCTCTCGTTTGTTTTAAATTTTGACTCAACATAATTATTTTGAGATTCTTCTATGTTCTTGTGTGCCTGTGTAGTTCATTCTTATCTAATGAGTAATATATCATTGTATGAATATACTACAATTTATTTTTTACATTTTCTTGCTGATGGGCATTTGCATTATTTTTCATTTTAGGGTCATTGTGAAAAAAAGCGTTTTGAAGACTATTGGGTAAGTTTTTATTTCTTGGCTTGTTTTTCGTGGACATATGTTTTCATATATTTTGGGTAAATCTTGTTCATATTTGTGCTAATCACTTATTACCTTAAATTAACCATTTCCAGGAAGAAAAATAGTCAGTTTTAAAAAAGCCTGGAATATTTCTATTTAAAATAGGAAATATATGTGAATGATGTCAGGAATATTTAAGGAGTGAGGATTAACTAACAAACGAATATTTCTTAAAATGCACATTTTGATTGTCTATCTGCAATTCCAAAGTTGCAATGAGAAAATAGTATGGGACGCCTAGGTGGCTCAGTCGTTTAAGCATCCAGCTTCAGCTTAGGTCATGATCTCACAGTGTGTAGGTTTGAGCCCCACTTGGGCTCTGAGCTGGCAGCTTGGAGCCTGAAACCTGCTTCAGATTCTGTGTCTCCCTCTCTCTCTCTGCCCCACCCTCACTTGTGCTCTTTCTCTCTCTCAAAAATTGGCCCAAAGAAGCTACTTCTTTCCTTCTAAAACAACAACAACAACAACAAAATAGTATACTATCCTTCTCCTGGGGTAACTGAAAATCTATCTGACTTTTGTCAGAGTACTAAGTGAGAACAATTGTTTATGATACAATTTTCTAATGTGGAAACCTTTAATATATATTAAGAAGAAAGGAAATAGAAACAGGAAAGGAAGAAAGCACTGCTTTCTCTATGGCTTAGATGTCTCTATGTAGCAGGTATTATGTTATATACGTTCACCTACCTTTTCTAATAATTGTAATTTAAAAAAATTTTTTTTAACATTTATTTATTTTTGAGACAGAGAGAGAGAGAGAGAGAGAGAGAGAGCATGAACAGGGGAGGGTCAGAGGAAGAGGGAGGCACAGAATCTGAAACAGGCTCCAGGCTCTGAGCTGTCAGCACAGAGCCCGACGCGGGGCTCGAACTCACGGACCGGGAGATCATGACCTGAGCCGAAGTTGGACGCCCAACCGACTGAGCCACCCAGGTGCCCCAAATAATTGTAATTTTTAAAAAGCCATGAGTACTGGAAATTTATTTGGGCCATATATGGTGGGTACTCTATGCTTTGTTGGCATTTTCTCCTTAAATTCTCGGGATTCTTGCAATTTGTCCAAGATCATGTAATTGGCGCTAATGCTCAAACACAAATCAAGTGTTATCTGAATCTAGAATCCAGGCTCTTTCTCTTGTGCTGTCCTCACTCCCACTTTATCATCTATTCCTCACAGAAACCCTGCAAAGTAACTATTTTTAAAACCCTTTTGCTAATAAAGTATAGGTTGAAGAGGTTATGTGATTTGCCCATAGTCTCAGTTACTGTTTCTTAGTGACACATAATTCCTAAGGCAAATTCTGAGGCCCGCCTCACTTTTTTCCCGATAGTTCTGAGAGAGAAATATGAAGGCTTATATTTGTTTCTTTACCATGCAGGTTTTTTCATGTAATTCATTAAAAAAAAATACCTTGCTATTAACATGAAATGGTGGACAGTGGGAAAGAAGAGCAAAAACAGAAAATGTCATCTTTGAAGGGACTTTAGCAGCTTTAGCATTAGAACACACACACCACTGTCCTTTGCAGGTAACGGCCACCCTGACAAAACACAGTGTGATGATGAATGCTTATTAAGCCGTACCCACTGGCCCTTAGACTAGTGGGACCTTCTCTGTGATTAGCCGACAGGAAGGAAACAGTGCCTAATTTCTTTGATGCAATGGACTCTATTCATGTTAGTGGTGGCAGGCAGATTATGCAACAACAAAAGAACAATTCGTCTCCTTCTGAAGAAGAATGCCAGTGATGGATTCTGGAAATCCAGGAGGCATTTGACATGACAGCTTCAGTGATTCCTGCTTATCGACAGTGTCCTAAACTGAAGCAAAGCAGTGATAGTGCCAATCAGAAGAAGAAGTGGCTCCTTAGACAGAATGTAATGTCCAGGATTCAGAAAACATTGAAGATTTGTGACTTAAAAGAAACCACTGTCTGACCAAAGGCTAGCGTTATGCATAAGTGATTATAAAACGTAAAACACCAGTAATTTGTTCTTTACCGATAAATACCTTGAATGGATGGTTTATAAAAACGATTGTTCAGTTTTCACTGGCATTTTGATTAATTAAAACTGATGGATGGCTTTTCTAAATGACATTGAAGATTCAATACCACAGACCCCACATAAATATTTCTGACCCACTGTAAGCAACTATTCATGGAGTGTCATTCAAGAAGCACAAACAGGGCCCTCTCTCCAGATCCCTTTACTCTCGCTTTCCCTTTGCACCCCACCACACTACCCTATATGTATGTGTGCACGTATGCTCGCATACACAACCTATACTAAAAGATCCTATAGGGAAGATTGGTTCTCAGAGCTTACAAGGGCTCCAGCCTAGAAGGCGCTGAGGCCGGGTTGCAAGCCCAAATTGTTTCAGTAGGAGGTATGTGCTACCCCAAGAGGAAATAGTTCAAGGGAAAAACTCCAAAGTACCTGTGTTTAAATTTGAAAGGATTTCAGGGCACCTGGGTGGCTTGGTGGGTTAAGCGTCTGACTTCAGCCTCAGGTCATGATCTCACGGCTCCTCAATTTGAGCCCTGTGTCAGGCTCTGCGCTGATGTGTGCGGACAGCTCAGAGACTGGAACCTGCTTTGGATTCTGTACCTCCCTCTCCCTCTGCCCCTTCCCTAATCACACTTCGTCTCTCTCTTTCAAAAATAAATAAACATTAAAAAGTTTAAAAGAAAATAAGGGGTGCCTGGGTGGCTCAGTTGGTTGATCATTTGACTTTGGCTCAGGTCATGATCCCACAGTTTGTGAGTTCAAGTTCCACATCCGGCTCTGTGCTGACAGCTCAGAGCCTCAACCTACTTTAGATTCTGTGTCTTTCTCTCTCTCTCTCTGCTCTTCCCCTGCTCATGTTCTGTCTCCCTCTCTCTCAAAAATAAACATGAAAAGTTTTTAAATTTAAAATAAAATTAAATAAATTTGAAAGGATTTCATTCACCTAGAATTAACTAAGTTTATATTTTCAGCCAAATCTCAAACAGGAAATTAAGCTATGATAGAAGAATTAAAATGGCTGTATATATCTTGGAAACTTTTGTTTAAGTATGGTGAGAATAGAGGAAAAAAATGTCATCAGCTATCTGATCTCATGTGAGCATAGACTGACACTTAAACAGAAAATGTAAACAATTTGTGAAAGATGGTCACAGGGCATCTCCAAAGAATGTCCATAGACTCAGCAGGAGCCAATGGAAGGTCTAAAAGGACAGAAGGAACAAGAAATTCATAGTTCATTCATTGCTTGCTTTAACCAGGCCAAGATACTTTGACAAGAAATAATTTCTCTGGAATCCTACGGTGTCTGGGCTAAAAGTTTAAAATTTCCAGCCTTACTATGAACGATGTCCCAAGACCGATACAGGGGAGCTGGAGCACAGGTGGCTTTGCCCAACATTGTCGTCCTGTCCAGCCCTGCTCTAGCCTTGTCCCATGAGAGTCTCAGAGGTTTGTTTTGAGGCTGCCCTCTTGTTGCCAAAGGGAGGGAACAATTCTCTTTCTCTCGCTTCCATGTAAAACTTCGAAATCATCCCCCTATGAGTTCACAGCTGCATGACGTCTGCCCAGAGCATGTATGCATGGATGTGGTGTGCCTGTGGGAAACGAAGGCACTAGAATTTCATGTTCATGTCACTGCTTTTTCATATTAATATTTTACTGAGAAAAATATAATGCTTAGCAATGACTCACTGGAGTTTTTATTGAAATGAAAGGGCAACATAGTCATTAATAACTCAGCAACTCTGCCAATGCAGGGATGAGTAGGACTAATGTTACTTCACATGCAAAAAGGCAGGGCAACATCTGTCTCGCTTTCCACCAAAAATCCAAAACAAAGCACCGTGCCTGGTGCTCAGTAGACACTAAATACTGTTAAATAAATGAGTGATTATGTCTTTCTATTCCTAGAAAGTAACCCACAGCCTTTTTTGAGGAAATCCATTGAATCAGTAATGACTATGACTTTTTGAGAATATCTCTATATTCCTTATTAGGTGTAAGCCTCATATCATGGGACACATATGACTTATTCACTGAATTATTCCCAGAGTTTATCAAAGTGCTTGGCATGTAATAGATACTCTGTAAATACACATTGCACGAAGAAGGAAAGAAAGAGGTTGCTTCCTCTCTGAAGTTAATGCAAGTCTGTCTGCCCTCCTATCGGTTAGAGGCATGGAACTTCTTTTGAAGTTTTCAGCATGGTTATTAAGGGTTACTATGTTCCTTCTGATAGAGGCCTATGTGACACCTTAAGGTTAATCAAAATGTTCAGTGTTGAGCTACAGAATATACTAGGAGCTCTATACATTACTGTTTCACACTTTGGGAAAATAAAGGCCATATTTTTCACTTCCTTTCCTAAGTGAGTATCCATGTTGTGTCTTACCCTGAAACAGATACAACCATAAGAGGGACTTGGTTCCAAATGGTCTCATGTCAGATTCTAATTCTAACTCTGCTCATTGATTTTGTTTTACTGTGACATATCATTTCTGGTTTTCCTTACTCTCCCAGCTGAGCCTGTCACCCAGGAACTCACTTCGGGTCCCCTGAGCGTGATAGCATTATTTCAGTTGAGGACCAATGATTTGTATTATAGAGCTTCTGTTCATCATTTACTTTTCCCATGCAAATTGAGGACACGGGTTCGTATTGATTTAGTAACTTAAATCCTTATCGTTTGGTTCTCTCATTAAGTGGCATAGCCTTTTCTCAGCACAAAAATGTTGCAGAGGAAAGTTCTATCGGAAGAAATCTGTTTCCTGAGGCAAGATCAAAGGACCTCCATATATCACTTTGTTTGATGCCCTTTGGTTAAATGTTTGCAGCTTTTAAAAAAATCACTGAAGAGTCTCATACAATCTATTGTAATTCAGAGTCAAACCTTGTTATAATCAGAAGTTTCAGGAAACCCTATTTAGATTACCTGCTCATGAGTTATTCCCAGAATAAACAAGAGCAATAAGAAAAGCATAGACACTCAGTCTTCATGAGAGGACTGTAATTTATCTGGAATTATTTCCATTTTAGTGATAGGGCTCCATAATCTGTGACTAGCCCAGCCCCAATTATGACCATAACACAAATATTTGCATACTTGGTACAGCTTCTTGCCTCAGCCTCCTGGTCTCACCCCCATTTCTTTTTTTTTTTTATTAAAAAAAATTTAATGTTTATTTATTTTTGAGACAGAGAGAGACAGAGCATGAACGGGGGAGGATCAGAGAGAGAGAGGGAGACACAGAACCTGAAACAGGCTCCAGGCTCTGAGCTGTCAGCACAGAGCCCGACGCGGGGCTCGAACTCACGGACCGCGAGATCATGACCTGAGCTGAAGTCGGATGCCCAACTGACTGAGCCACCCAGGCGCCCCTCACCCCCATTTCAAGGGTCAGTTTTCTCTGCCCCACAGGAAGAAGGAAAAAGTCTTAGGGAATTCCTCACACATACCCTTCCCACAGTCTCAGGCCCCCTCAAGGCCCTGCTCTCTGCTCCCTGTCTGCCATAGCTTCCTTTGTTTTGCCAGAATACAAGGGTCAGGAGAAAGACTGAATTCCAAGGATTCAAAGGAGTTCTTGACCAACTCCATTTACTCTTTACACCCCCCAATAACACATGAGGCTGGATAGGGGTTTCAGAATAAACTGAAAACTTTGGGTCATTGAAAACAACTCTAGCTTCGAGAAGAATGCTGGTGCAATTTTGATTTGGATTGCATTGAATGTGTAGATTGCTTTGGGTAGTATTGACATTTTAACAATATTTATCCTTCCAAGAAAGTGGATGATGGGCATTGAGGAGGGCACCTGTTGGGACGAGCACTGGGTGTTGTATGGAAACCAATTTGACAATAAATTTCATATTTAAAAAACTAAAAATAAATAAGACAACTCTAATGTGAAAGGGACAGTGTTAAACCTGTGCTCTTAAATATGACTTTTCCCATAGTTCAAAAGGAAGCATCCATAGTTACATCCTCCAGGACATGGGAGTGATGTCCTCTGTTCTTTGCCTTTGTGTCTCTGTCCTGAACTCTTCTAGCTTCCATCTTAAGTATCATCAACTTCCAAGAAGCCCTTACCCCTCTCACACAATTGCTGGTCTCATCCTATACTCCCTTCACCAAGGGCCTCATTCCCACCCAACATTCCCAGTGTTGGGAGGCAACCCACCTCTCTAGGTCATTTTGAAGAGCTTGAGCAGGACACTCATTTAGAGCCGTGGGAAGCTCAAGCTCAGCAGCAGAGCTCCACATGGGCATAGGCAGTTTTACTTATGTTCCCTTCAAGACCATCTCCCCGGTGTGAATTGCATACAAGCGTATTTAATCTGCTGATTATCAAGAGAAAAGTCACTAAACCAAGTGTGCACATGGGTATCCACACACTTCCCAAGGACACACAGTTCTCAGGGATGTGTTGGCTCACGTGATTGTGAAATACAGAGGCCATTCTAATTATGCCACCCAGGATTCTCTCTTCTTCTCTATCTTTTAATCCTGCTCCCCTATTCTGACTCCTTATCTCTTACATTCGGCTTCTGTACACAACCAGGGAATATAGCCACTTCGTGTTTTCCTGGCTTCACAACCCTAGTGGAAAGAAAACGTGTCTCTCCCAAGCTATATGTGCAAATCTCAGAGAGGATTCTAATCAGCACTGATTGTGTTGGACTCCAGTTTAATCGTTGTGGAAGAGGAATGGATGGATTACCATGAGTGGCCCATTCTAGTTCATGTGCTACCCTGTTGGAGAGGCAAAAGGGTGTGTGTGTGTGTGTGTGTGTGTGTGTGTGTGTGTAGTTATTGCCATAGTTAAAAGCTGTGCTAGAACCACATTGAGGAAGAGGAATTCCAGAGGTGGGAAGCCAGGAAAATTTATGAGCAGACAAAACATTCCCACACAGTGTGCATTCCTGGTAAGACACCAGTTCCAACTCCACCGTTTCCCTAGGTTTTGTGCTAGCCTTTGCGGGCTGTGTCTCTCCTTTCTCATCGGAATTCTCCAAAATAAAATGTGGTGTGCAGACTATACCTTCAGCCAAAACCATTACAAAACAAGTAAGCAAACAGAATTCAAACACCACTTTCAATATCCTGATTGGGATGTCAAGAGGGGGAAATGTACGTGCAAATTTTAAAAGGCTTTCCAGAAGATTCTGGTGAATAATCAGACTTTGGATCCACTGCTGTGAAGGATACAACTCTGCAGAAAGAGATGCAATACCCCAAATCTTTACAGCTACCTTTTCCTTGTCATACTGAGCCACCAGCTATGCCTGGCTTCCCCTTGACTATGACATCTGTTGACTGTGTTCAGAAGCTTCTCTGTAGAGCACGTGCTTACCTGATGATTTTGTCAAGAAACAATGACTTCTGGGCAAAATCTACTAGAGAAAAAAATGTCTCCCTAAGAAGTAGATGACAACTTCTTATTTCCTCGCTTTCTTTTCTCCCTGAATGTTCCCACTCTTCTTCTAGGAACTTTTCAGTGAGAGGCTTTGGAGTAAGACAGACCTGAGTAGGTATTCTGGCTCACCAACTTACAAAGCTAGGAGATCTTCAGCAAGATATGTAACCGCTCAATGACTCCATTTCCTGACCTGTCAAAAGGATAATAAGAACTGAGTCCCTATATCATGAAGACTGTGTAAGAATGAGGTGATTCGTTTTAAAAAAAAATTTTTTAACGTTTATTTATTTTTGGGACAGAGAGAGACAGAGCATGAACGGGGGAGGGGCAGAGAGAGAGGGAGACACAGAAACAAAAACAGGCTCCAGGCTCTGAGCCATCAGCCCAGAGCTCGACCTCACGGACCGTGAGATCATGAGCTGAGCTGAGGTCGGACGTTTAACAAACTGAGCCACCCAGGCGCCCCAAGAATGAGGTGATTCTTAAAAAGCATTTAGCACAGTGCCTGATGTACAGCAAACGTTCAATAAATGTTTGATATCATACTTCTTTACTTGTTCTAAGCAGGTACTTGGATGTTTATTCATTAATCCAAAAGTATATTCATTGAGACTTTTCTACTTACAAGAATTATGCTGTATTAAGGATTTCAAGGTGAGCAAAGAAACGGGGCCCTTTCTTAGAGCCTAATGAAGGATGTAGATGTTAATTAAACCATTGATCATATGTGTAATTATAAACTGTGAAACAAGCTAGGAAGGAAAAGTACAGGATGCCAGGAGACCACGTCAGTTCCGCCTGATCTAATGGTGTGAGGTGCTCTAAGAAAGTGCTTTGGAAGCCGAGAGTTCAAGAACAGAAATGTGACGGGGCAAAGAGAGGGAAGTCTTGGGGGAAAATGTTCCAGCAGTGGGAACAATATGGTAAAGTACCAGATGTAGGAAGGATAAGCATCTATTCAAGGAACGGCAAGAAGGCCAATATGAGAGGCACATAGCAAAGAAGGATGCAGGGCTTAGAAGAGGCATCCAGAGAGTTGGAGAGGGTTTCTCCAGTTCAGCACTATTGACGTTTGGAGTCAGATGACTCTTTGCTGTGGGAAGCTCTCATCTGTGGGATGTCCACAGCATCTCTGGCCTCTACCCACCAAATCCCAGGATCACCCCTCTCCCTTCAGTCCTGACAGCTCATAATGTTTCCAGATATTGCCAAATGTCCCCTGTAGGGACAAAGGGGAGCCAAAGAACCACTGGGTCAGATCACATAGAGCTCTCCAGGCCACATAAGGAGTTATACCCTTACATGGGAGGATCCTGAAGGATTTGAATAGGAGAGCTATGTGACCAAGTTATATTTCTCGTGTAGACTATGAAGTAGTCTGGCATATAAGGGAAGGGTGTCTTCTTTCTCCTATAAAATAATCCTTTTATCTCCTCATATACCCTCTCCAATCTCTACCAAGGCATAAACTTTTACATGTGATTGTTACCACCCATAGTTAAAATGCATATGCTTAGCTATCAATTATGTTGGAAGAATATCCAAATATTGCTTTTGAGCATATTGTTGTGTCACGATAACAGAGTTATAATTATGCATTCTTCAGGGTTCCTACCAACTCATATGTTCAGTAGCTTAGAACTTTCAGAAATGTGTCTTGGGGAATCAAATATATACTTTGGTTCTTTTTCTGAGAAAGGGATATTTAGAGCACTTTATGATGATTTTTTTTCTTGCATTAATCAAATAAGAAATAACTGGTTTTCAAGATGCTCAACATTGCTCCTCATCAGGGAAACACAAATCAAAACCACACTTAGATATCACCTCACGCCAGTCAGAGTGGCCACAATGAACAAATCAGGAGACTATAGATGCTGGAGAGGATGTGGAGAAATGGGAACTTTCTTGCACTGTTGGTGGGAATGCAAACTTGTGCAGCCACTCTGGAAAACAGTGTGGAGGGTCCTCAAAAAATTAAAAATAGACCTACCCTAGGACCCAGAAGTAGCACTGCTAGGAATTTACCCAAGGGATACAGGAATACTGATGCATAGGAGCACTTGGACCCCAATGTTTATAGCAGCACTGTCAACAATAGCCAAATTGTGGAAAGAGCCTAAATGTCCATCAACTGATGAATGGATAAAGAAATTGTGGTTTATATACACAATGGAGTACTATGTGGCAATGAGAAAGAATGAAATATGGCCCTTTGTAGCAACGTGGATGGAACTGGAGAGTGTGATGCTAAGTGAAATAAGCTATACAGAGAAAGACAGATACCATATGTTTTCACTCTTATGTGGATCCTGAAAAACTTAACAGAAACCCATGGGGGAGGGGAAGGGAAAAAAAAGAGGTTAGAGTGGGAGAGAGCCAAAGCATAAGAGACTCTTAAAAACTGAGAACAAACTGAGGGTTGATGGGGGGTGGGAGGGAGAGGAGGGTAGGTGATGGGCATTGAATCTTTTGGGATGAGCACTGGGTGCTGTATGGAAACCAATTTGACAATAAATTTCATATATTAAAAAAAAAGAAATAACTGGTTTTCAGTGGGGGATTCACTTCAGCTTCTTTTCTCTTTTTTTACTGTTATGACTCTTAAAATGGCCTTTAAAAAAAAAATTCAGATTTAGCATTTAGTAAAACCAAACAAAAGGCACATTCTGTCTGGCCAGGGGGAAAATGGCCTTGACTCCAGTCTCAGATATTTCAATATAGCAGACTTGGCAGATGCATTTTTCTTATATAGTTAGAAAGTTAGAAAAAGACAATTGAGGTAAGGATCTTGGTTCAGAGTGATTAAAAAAAAGACACTATAAAAAGGCGATGAAAGATGTGCAAATGCTTGGAGAGCTAATGGTTGATTCTTCTCAAATGGCAGAAGCTATGGGGTGATGGGGAGGAAGAGGAAAAGGAAAGAGGGGCTGCAGCTGTTGAAGGGAAGAAGAGAGAGGACAACAGAGCCGAACCCAATGCTGCCATTGCACTGCGCTTCATGAGAACTCACCTCATTTCTCCAGGAAACTGGGGGTGACTGATGAAAGTTCAGTGGGAGGAGCTGACCCACGTACTCCTGTGAAAGCTGGAAAGTAAAGAAGTGGAGAGTGGGCTTACTGCCGGGCATAGGAGTGAATAGATGCAAATTCTCTGAAGCATCGTCCGAGGGAAGATTCAGCCAATGCACAAACGGCTCAGTGAACAACCATTCCAGGTTGCCCGGGACTGGAGAATTTCCTGGGATACAGGCCTTTCAGTGTTAAAACCAGGCAAATGGGGACGGCTGGGCGGCCTGTTCCCCGTGCTACCTTCCACAGAGGATCACCACAAAGACGCAAGGACAAGCATGACAAAGTTTACCCATGATGGTGGGGCAGATGCAGCTTCAGCTGTGAAACCCACAGCGCAGCAGCAGCAGCGGAAAGCATTAGAGAATGAAGCCCCAGAACATGGAACAAATGCTGCGTGGACCCAAGCATCTCGTGTACAAACTCTCCTGAAGATGGATGTAAGGTGAGTTGATGTGAGCTCCTCTCTTTCCCCAGAGGGGTCTCCCATGGAACAGAATGACCAGAGAGCAGAGATGATCCATATTTGAGACCCTTGAACAATACAGATTTAAGCTGTACAGGTCCATTTACACATGGCTTTATATATATATATATATACATATATATATATATATATATACACACATATACATATATACATATATACACACACACACACACACACACACACACTACACACTACAGTAATATAAATGTATTTTCTCTTCCTTATGGTTTTCTTAACATTTTCCTTTCTCTAGCTTACTGTATTGTAAGAATATAGTATTTAATACATAAAACGTACAAAATATATGTCAATCCATTATTGATGTTATTGGGAAGGCTTCCAGTCCATAGGAGTTAAGCTTTCGGGGAATCAAAAGTTACACATGAAGTTTTGACTGTGCAGGGCGTCACACCCCTAATCCTGATGTTGTTCAAGGGTCAACTGTCCATATTTCTGGTCTCACATTTAAAATGTATGCAGGGGCGCCTGGGTGGCTCAGTCGGTTGAGCGTCCGACTTCGCTCAGGTCACGGTCTCATGGTCCGTGAGTTCGAGCCCCGCATCAGGCTCTGTGCTGACAGCTCAGAGCCTGGAGCCTGCTTCAGATTCTGTGTCCCCCTCTCTCTCTGGCCCTCCCCCTATTCATGCTCTGTCTCTGTCTCAAAAATAAATAAATGTTAAAAAATATTTTTAAAAAATGTATGCAAATCACTAAAACAATTTTGGATCTACAAAAATCCAATTTAGTAAAACCATTGCTGTGTTCACAAGACTGAGCAGTTTGAGAGAAAGGATACCAGTGGATGCCAGAGGTGATTGGTGTAGATTTGCAAAAGATTTTCTTGAAGATAGAAAAAAATGTATGTCCCGTTTCCTGATCTCTTGCCAGCCTCTTCCAAATCTGTGCATTCTTTGACTCTTCTCTAAGACACTAATAGTTCATTAGCAAAATCAAATGCAGAGAGCAGCCTTATAGCATGGATTCCCATGTAAATAAACTGACAGATAAATAAGAAAATTAAACACATTGACACATGCAATGGGAGTTGTTGGAAGGAGAGGTTTGACTTAGTGGCACTGTAACTTTGTGATTTTTATTACCCTCATCCTACTTTCTTTTAAACCTGAAGCTTTCCCCTGAGCCTGTTTTCCTAAGTAGAAGGGTGCCTTATCAAATTCATGAATACTTTTATGTTCATTTATTTATTTTGGGGGGGGAGGGGCAGAGAGGAAGGGAGAGAGAGAGAATCCCCAGGACTCTGCATGCTGTCAGCCCAGAGTCCAATGTGGGGCTCGATCCCGCATGAGATCGAGATCATGACCTGAGCTGAAATCAAGAGTTGGATGCTTAGCCAACTGAGCCACCAGGCGCCCCTTCAAATTAGTACATACCTCCTGATGTCACGCTGTCCTGAAGGTGTTTATGTCTCGTTGCAGAAATAACAGGATACGTGAAATGGCCTCAAATGATGTATAAAGTATATACTTAAATATAATGATGATTCAGAAGAGGAGATCATCGACAGCTAGAGAAACTGGAGATCGTGGTAGAGCATTGAAGGATGGCTCAGACTGAGAGAACTTTCCAAGTATGGGAAGAGATGAAAGTGGAAAAAAATAAAAAAAGACAGGAAGCACAGAGTGGAGGATGAAGAGGCTGAGCTGACAATTACTGTGTGTTCACTATGACACATGCAATGTCCTATGTAAATGATGAAATGCATTTCATTCTGGTGGGGACTCTTTATGGAAGGTAATTTTATTGCCCCATTTTAGAAATTAGGAGAGAAGCTTAGAGAAGTTGAGTAATTTGCCCAGAGCTTCTGAATAATCAGGTTTCAGTGCAAAGAGTCTGGCTTCAGAGCCTACGCTCGTGTGCAGCAGGCCCCGGTTCATCCTGAGCTGTGCCCAAACCAGGCAGAGAAGCAATTTCGGGGGAATTCTGGAAGACTCTGTTATTTAGGCAGTGACATGTAGACCTATGCATTACAAAGTGATTCCTTAACCTGGAGAAGATGTGATTGTTGGTGGATCTATGTGTATCAGAGCAAGGCCATTTTATCTATTTGATACATACAGTGTCTAAGCCCTTCACAGTTTTTGAAGGCCTATGAAAATGCATGTGTTATGAGATGTAGTGGCTTCAGAATATGAAAACAGTATAAACTGCCTTTAAAATGTAATTCTAATGCTCACTACCCATTTGCAATTCAACTTTCATATATGCTAATATAATGTTAAGAAGGACTCCTGAAGTTCCTTATATGCAAAAAAACCCAGGATTAAGTATGCATAATGTTGCAATAAAATATAAAGTCATTTACTAGTGATGCTTTAAAACTTGTGGGAGGCATCTACTGTACAAATCGTTATTTTTTTCAGAAAAATTATCTGAAATTTGGGTAAAAGGTACAAAGGTAGGGTAAATCTTTTCAATATCACATGGGCAAAGGCCATTCAATGATCATCTAGAAGAATGTACTTAGTTGGTCTCATTATTTATTATTGATTAGAGGTCCAAGACTTAATGAGGTCACTTAACTCATAGATTTTTGTTTAGCAAAGGTGAAAATGATTCCTGTTCAGTAAAATAAATGCTGCCAAATTCTTATGACTTGTTGGACCATCATAAATCTGTTTTATTCTTAAATGGAAATCAGCAATCTTTACCCAGAATTTCTTTGTTAAATTTCCTATAAACATCTTAGCATTGTAAATGTTCTTTAACATGTTCATTAACATCTTATTGGTTCTCCCTGCCTAAGAATTATGCTTTTTCTCTTCTGTTCATTATACTTTGACATTTGAAAATATATTTTGTGTGCAGTCTCCTCCTATCTGTGATTCTAAAAGATAGAAAAAGGACATCTGCTTACTGGTGACATGAATTCAGGGGTGGAAGCTTCTTTTCCCTCCTTTCGTCACTAGGGTGGATGTTCATTTTGTTCACTAAGCTCTGGAATAACTGCATAAAAATATTCTTAAAACATCTTATCCTGAAAGTGTTGTTCTGTCTCTTTACTTACAATGATCTTTATAACCGGTGGGAAACTATGGAGCCTGTAGTGAATGGGAATTAATGAAAACGTCTTGCGGTGTGGCAGCCTGCCATTTGCTCCTATAGTAACAATTTGCTTTAACATATGGCCTTCTGATTCCACACTTGCGGTTCAGCAAATTTTCTTCTTAGGATGCAAGGAGAGGCCTGACTTGCCATTATAAAAATGAAATCCTAGGATTGATTTGGCCACATTTCCACATCCATAAAAGTGGTACGGTCTTTATCTGCACCCCATTTAAAAGATAGGAACAAGACTTTTGAACAACGAAGCATTTTCTTTTCCAGGATATTACGTGAATTAGAACTTCAGCTATCAGAAAAATGACCTTTAATGCAAAGATTTCTAAAGTGTTTGACATTTGGCTAACAATGGGGTTCAAACGTAAAATGGAGAAAGTGGCCGCAAATGAGTATTTGGTTTAAAAAAACCAGGCTTTACTTTAATAGCCCTTAATTCATGCAAAGATATTCAAAACTATTAGCAGGATGAATCTCAATGAAGCAAATTAGAATAAATTAAAATGTTGCTCAACAATTCAATTAACCTTTCAAAATCGAAGAGGAAACCGAGTAATGTCACGCTGTGCTTGTTACCTTAATAAAATACTATATACATAAATATGGTACTCAAAATATACTATCACTAGCATTTTCCAGGGTAAATTCTGGCATTACTTACACTTACCAGTGACATTTCCTATGTAAAAATATAAAAGGTTTAGGACAAATTCTCTTGCTCATGATTTGGGGTATTTTGCCACAGACACCCCAGTTCTAATTATGTACTATTTATTTTTGAAAGGATAGAGGGAAAAGCACGTATGTACGTTCTGTTTGATAGCTTCCAAGGAGGCAGATTTTAAGAAAAGTGCATATTATGATGTGGTTAAATAAGAATGTTTGGATTCAAAGGTTGAACATATCCAAACCATCATCGTGAGAAATATGTACAGTTTTCTCTTCGAAAACCCCTCCCAAGATGCAAGAAATGAATTTTGTTTTTTTTTTCCTGTGGATCAGGGGAGATCATTAAAAGGAATTCTAGCTGAGTGCTTTGCTAACTTTCCCATCAGAGATAACTAATTCTATCTCACATATGTTACCACCAGATAACAGCATTCTCCAGTATTTCACAAACTAAGGAGTTGAGAAACCAAGAAAATTTCCAACTGCATCTATTACAGTTTTGAGAAAAATGCTGGATATACCCAATTCTTCATGTAAATATATGCCATCTTTTTCTTTCAAAGGGAGGGAAATTACATTAATGAGCCCTTACTGTGAACCAGACATTGATCTATTTTATGCTTTTTGGAACTGTTGTTCTTCTGCTGGGGGTTAGTAAAGCAAGGCGTGGAGAAGTTACATAACCTGTTCAAGGACACAGTGTGATTAGATGACAGTGCTGTTGTGTGACTTCAGAATTGTCTCACTGCAAACCTCACGTTTTTGCAACTGTACCATGCGGCACTCAGTTCCATGGGCGACACTTCAATCTCTGTTCACCCCTCCCCTCCATTGAACTAAGGTATCTCTGAAGATATTGGACAGTTTAGAACTGTCATGATCCCCTTTTTGTCATGATCTCTATTCATTCTCTCCTAGTAACATTTCAACTGTTATATGCCTCACTGAATTCCGATGAGGGAGGCAAAAGAAAGCACTTGTTCAAAGACCGATGATTCTCCCTTCAGAAAGCCTGATGAAGATTGTGATAAGATTTGTATCCACTTACTATGATCACCCCTTCTACTTCCATTCTTTCATCTTTTCTTTTGGTTTCTGGAATAGAATTGTACATTTTCCTGAAATTAAGTCTCAATTTTATATCACCAGAAAGGAAAAGAAGGTAAGCATAGTATATGACCCCAACTTAAATAGAAGAGAGAACAATCGGGACATTATCCATTTATTAATTGAACCTAGATAGAAAGATGAATAAGAAATAAATGTAATTCAGTAGAGGATTCAGACACATAAACAAGTTGAATAATCGTACTATGATTAATATTCAAATAGAGATATGCACAAATTTCATAGGCACTTAGAGGTTAGAAAAATTAATTATGCCTAAAAGGGTCAAGAGAGTCTTCAGAAATACATTAACTGAACTGCATCTTGGAGAATCACAAGAGTTTTACCAGACAGAGAAGAAGGTGCAGAAGAGATTTCTGGCACATGAGATAAAGTGAGTCAAAGGCACAAAGAAATATGAAGACATAAGAAAGGTATAGAAATGATAAATTGTTCCTCAGGTCTGGAGGACACATAGATTAGGGTGAGGAGTATTTATTGGAAGATTGGTCATTCTCAGGAGTTCGGAATTATCCTACAGCCAAAGGAGAGTAAGGAATTGAAACATGGAAGGGCATGCTTCTAACCTAATGAAGCATATGGATGGATTTTATCTGTCCAGCCAGAAATCTTACATGGTGTTTAGGATTATATATATGATGCCCTTAGGAAAGCCACTAGTTCTTAGTGTGTATCTGAGATCTGGAAAGGAAAAGGCCCTTCCTTTCCAATTCTCCCATAGTTTCCAGAACAACCAATGAATAGTTTTGAGGTCATCCTTCTAGACACTGCTGTTTGGAAGAAGGAGGAGCCAAATCTACATGTATGCATACTTTATGTTCCATGGAGATTAGAGCCAGCTGTATAACCATGTTGGCCAGCTCTGGCTCACAGCATTCCTAACCCCTTGAGCTAATCCCCTATAAAATCTACAAAACTCAAGCCTATACATGAGGAACTAAATAATTTTACATTATAGGAGGGAAAGTGATTTGGTGCAGTAAGACTTGGATTTCACTTTTTCTTTTAAAGTTTATGTATTTATTTGGTGGGGTGGGGAGAGCAGAAAGAGAGAGAGAGAGAGAGAGAGAGAGAGAGAGAGAGAGAGAATCTCAAGTAGGCTCCACAATGTCAGTGCAGAGCCCGATGCAGGGCTCAATTTCACACACTATGCGATCATAACCTGAGCCAAAATCAAAACTCAGATGCTTAACCAACGGAACCACCTGGGTGCCCCTTGAATTTTACTTCTGACTCAACCACTTATTAGCTGCCTTGGCCATGTTACTTAACTCCCTTGAGACTGGGTTCTCTTTTATAAAATGGAGATAATGACATTTATGCTTCAGAGCTGTTGTGGGAATTAAATAGTATGCAGAAATAATAGATCCTCAATAAATGATACATACCTCTGGTACAGAGGCTTAATTTTCTTCACCGAATAAAACATTCCTCTATTGGTAAGGGGGAATCAGGCAAAGGGGAGAAGAACATTTAGCACATTACACATGCTAATTGCGATGGGGATAAGGCATATTTTCTTTACTTCCCTGAGATTTCCTGAAGACAGATGACATTATTTCATATCCCATGCTAATTAGTCATTCACTGTTGAGAATAGCAGTGTTTCTATTTAACAACATGAAATCACCAATTGTCCGGTCAGAAGCTGAGAGATTTATGCCTTAGTGAAGCCAGCAGAAAGCTCATAATTTTCAATTTCCTCTGAGAATTTTTTTTCATTTTCTTTGATTATGAGGCAGAATATTTCAACATCAGATCATTGTACACATGTTGACTTGCTTAAATACTGCTACCACTAAGGCTCTTTGGTGGAAGCTGAAAGTTCTCTGCTTTCAATGAGCAATGATGAGATGTGCCTGAAAATTTTCAACTGACAGTTCGCGGTATCTCTTGGTTCCAATTAAATCAAACACTATTCTGGCAGAGGTCATAGTTGAGTGCTCTATTATTCATTTACCTCACCTTTAGAGATAAAATTCTGCGCACAGAGTGTGGGTTCAATTAATATGTGTTAAGTAAAAGAAAAAAAAAGCAAGACCATTGTAAAGACAGACATCTGGGTAATTGTGTGTGCTTAAGACGGTGCGGTGGTTGCCTGTTTTCTTATTTGTGTCTTTATTAGACTGGATGCTCCTTTCTGTGTAGAACAATCCCCAGAATTAGTGTAGTACAGGAAGATACAAAATACCAGTAGAAAAAAATGGCATGACTTCTATAGCCATGTTTTCCGAGAATGTTTTATCATGCTTTAGTGGGTTGCATATGGTGAAGGAACCAATCTCAAGAATGTAATCAGTGAATTAAGGGTCCCATTAAGGACAGTCTGAGACTGGGACCTGGAGGTGAAGTATCTTCTTGCGTGACAACTGTGTGGCTGGGATTCATATCAGTTTCTTAACTGGACCTTGCCAAGAAGTCAGTAGAAAATAGACTGGGATAGAAACCATAGTTCATGCCCTCATGCCTCCCATTTTCTTCATTCATATCAAGGAAACATCCAGGTTATATAAGACTTGAAGCTCACAACATTTGAAAGTGGGCTCTTTAAGAAAAATAATACAAAATTATAAATTTAAAACAAGCAGAAAAGCAATTATTTATTAATGATGAGAAAAAACTTGTAAAATTTTCAAACTTTAGAAAGCTGACAAAAATAACATCAGGTAATCCAGAAAAAGAGTACAATATTTTTATTAATTAGCTGGCAAAAACTTTGCATAGAAATAGCTGCAAAACTAAATAAATATATCCCATTAAATCCAAACTAAATGCATCTAGCATTCAGTTTCCCCTTATCCAGATTTCAAAAATGCCTACAACTACTCCAACATTATCAGACATAAGAAGAAATAATGACAGAAGAGAAGTTGGAATGAAAAGAGACAACTGTGGGTAAACATCTTACTTTTTCAAAGTTTACAAACATATGATGTGACCACATTGAGAGGGCCCCTCTGGGACTTTGGGAGAGCCTGTGCAACCCAGGAGCCTGGCAATTTCAACTCCATTAGCTTCATAGTAAATCTGCCAGGTAGGGAAAATCGAGGTGACAGTTTTCTATCTGCCTAATGACTAAAGTCACTAACAATTGACACCCTAGAAGTTCAAATAACATCTCATCAAGTGAACACCACAGGCTTTTTAGTCTACTATAAATGCTGTGACTTTAATTCTATTTAGAAATTCTGCAGTATGCATGCTCTTATTAATTAAAGTGCCACAAGTTGGGGCACCTGGGTGGCTCAGTCGGTTAACTGTCCACTTCGGCTCAGGTCATGATCTCATGGTTCATGGGTTGGAGCCCCGCGTCAGGCTCTGTGCTGACAGCTCAGAGCCTGGAGCCTGCTTCTGATTCTGTGTCTCCCTCTCTTTCTGCCTCTCCCCTCCCCTTGTGCTCTGTCTCTAAACTAAACATTAAAAAATTAAAAAAAATAAAGTGCCAGAAGTAAATATAATGTATGCAGTATATTTATGTATTTTAAGTATATATGTGTGTGTATATATATATGTGCGTATATGTGTGTGTATATATGTGTGTGTGCACTTATTTATTTTGTATTTTTAAATTTTTTTAATGTTTATTTTTGAGAGACAGAGAAAGAGAGAGACAGAGTGCAAGCAGGGGAGGGGCAGAGAGAGGGAGACGCAGAATCGAAGCAGGCTCCAGGCTCCGAGCTGTCAGCACAGAGCCCGACATGGGGCTCAAACCCACAAACCACGAGATCATGATGTGAGCCGAAGTCAGATGCTTGGCTGAGCCACCCAGGCACCCCGTGTGTGTATTTAAATGTACATATGCCATGCTCCTACAATGTGTGAGCTATGGTGAAAACAACAGTCTCAGCCCTCAAAGAACTTAGTGTTGGAGGGTCACAAATAAATAGGTAGTCAATTATGATACATGTGATTAAGTGGTGTTACAGAAAAGTGCCACATGTTATGGAAGCATGTTGGAGGAATACAATTCCTACTGAGGGAAGAAATAAAGTCAAAATCAGGTCTTGAAGGATGATCAGAAGTTTTCCAAATGAAATTGGAGGAGGAAGTTGGGTAGAAATGTGAAGTTCCTGAGACAAGAGGAAATGTATGCAAAGAAATGGATGCAAGAGACTTCTTCGTGGCATGGCTGAAAAATTGAAAAAAAAAATGAGACAACAAGATTGTGGCATGTGGTACAGGAAAGGTATGATAAGAGTGCAAAGAAGGGGTGGCAGGAAATGAGAATGGGAAGCTCTGTAGGTATAAGATCCGGCAGGAACTTAGGGACCATATAAATCACTGACCTTTTTCCCAAGAGTATTGGGGAAGTCACTGAAGAGTTAAGAAAGATAGTGTCCTGATGAGAGTTGCTTTAGAAAAGATGACTCTGACTATAGCATAAGGAATGATTTGGGTGGGACAAAGTTAAAAGTCATGAGACTAGTTGGGTGTCTGTTTCAGTAATCTAGAGAAGAGTTAGCAGCAGATAAAATTAAGAGAAAGGTAGGCTATATCATAACAGAATTTAGGAACTGATAGGATGATGATGATAAGGGAGAGGGGGGAAAAGAAAAGAATAAAGGCCAAGTTTTTAGCCTGGGCCATAGGATGGCAGTCATGACATTCGTAAAATAAGAAAAACAGGCTAGTTTTGACATCTTGAGTCTCAGGTGCAAAAGGATATTCAAGAAGAGAGATCCAGGGTACATATGGTTAAAAATAAAGTTCTAGGCAGATATCTGGCTTTAGAGATGTGTAAATCATTACTGTAGCTCAGGTTGTTGAATCAATATTTCCTGATGAAATAACATGGAGTGGGCGATCCAGACCCAATGTGGGTTCAAGTTTGGTCTGTGTTCAGACTCAGATTTTTAGTTCCAGTAGGCTGTCAAGTCTGCAGTGGAAGAGGCCAAATCTGCCTTATTAGTTTCCTATGCCTGGTGCCTAGAACAGTGTCAGATCCATGGTGGATGCTGAACAAATATTAACTTAATAAATGAGTAAGCAGTATCAGTTAAAGAATAAACAAAGAATAAAAAATGGATTAAAAAGTAGCCAAGGAGTTCGTAGAAATACCAGAATTTTTCAGTCTCATAAAGTCCAGGGCATGAGAGGGTTTAAAGGAAAGAGCGGACAACTGAGTTATCTGTAACTGAGAGGTCAAATAAGAAAATGTACCAGGTATATCCGTTGAATTTAGCAGAAATTAAAGTTGTTGCTTACCTGGGCACAAACCTCATTCTAGATACATAGTTATGCTATTTCCATTCCACATTTCATAATGGTGGTACCAACTTAATCTCAATTCTTTTGGAAGCTCATTCTATCGTCAAGATTTAGTCAAGTTTTTGAAGAGTCTTGGCAATTGAAATGTAAGAGATGGCTCTTACCCATGATACATACAGGATGACTCTTAGACATCTCTTGTTTAGCCTGTAGGGGCTCTTAAGTCCTGAGGCTCCCAGTTGGCTTCTGTGTCTTACTTTTGACATGAGCGTCAGTGGTCTCATTGGTTAGATATAGCAGGGAGCCTTTATGTTTCTTGGGCCTCCCTCAAAGCTGTGCCTAAAAAGCAAGGGCATCCTCTTTGCCCTCTAAAGCTACAAATATCCCCGGGGAACTGCCTTCTCTGTGAGACATTGCCTTCATTGCCTAACCTTTCTTCCCTAAACATTTCCTAAACTTTTCTGCCCTCCTCAACTCAAAGACATCTTTCACCAGGGGAGGGGGGTGTTAGGATAATCCTAGTCATTCTTCTCTTTTCCAATCATTTTGTCTGCAGTCCAAACATCTTTTTCCATAATGGAGTTAAAAGGAAGTCTCAAAGGCACATTCTTCTCTCTCTCTAGTCAATCACCCTGCTGAGAAAATTACCAAAGAGGCAACTACATACTCGAATAGAGAGAAAGAGAAATGGGAAATAATAAAAGAAATTCTTTGACGTTGATAACTTAGAAATATTTCCACCATATAAGAGGATAACTTTTTTCCAGAAATGTAACCATAAAAGGAACAACTATGGAAGCTAGAGGAGGATGCCAGTTTGAGATACGGTTTTATTTTTACTCAAGTATATTTAAGAAGGACCCAGAGAAAGAGAAACAGACATAGCTAGAAAGAGGGATTTATCAATAGAGGAAGGCCCCTGTGACAGTAGTAGAAACTGGGACCCAGAGTTCTGTGGCATCGAATAGCCTTATTTTTCCCAGTTTATTGAAATATAATTGACAAAATTATATATATTTAATGTATACAATATGATATTTTTATTAAAGATGATTTTAGAGCAGTTTTAGGTTTATAATAAAATTGAGAGGAAGATAGATTTTCTCATCTTCCTCCTGACTTTCCCCACATGCATAACTTCACCCATTATCAATATCGTATATGGTATATGTACATTTTTTTTAAACCAAGGGTGAATCTACATTGACACATAATAATCATCTGAAGAGCTTAGTTTACCCAAGAGTTACTCTTGGTGTTGTACATTCTGTGGATTTGGACAAATGCAAAATGAACTATTTATCATTATAATATAATACAGAAGATTTTACTGCCCTAAATCCTTTATTCTCTGCCTATTCGTCTCTCCTTAGCTTCCCTACTCTCACTGCCACCCTTAGTAATCACTGATCTTTTGATCATCTCCATAGTTTTGCATTTTCCAGAATGTCATATAATTGGGATTATATAGTATGTAGCCTTTTCAGATTGGTTTCTTCCACTTAGCAATATATGTTCAAAGTTCCTCTATGGCTAGTAGCTCATTTCCTTTTGGAGCTGAATAATAGTCCATTTTCTGGATGTACCAGTTTATTTATCCATTCGTCTAATGAAGGACATCAGGGTTGCTTCCAAGTTTTGACAATCACGAATAAAGCTGCTGTAAACAGTCATGTGCAGGTCGTTGTGTAGACATAAGTTTTCGACTCCCTTGGATAAATAACAAGGAGCACAATTGTTGAATCATTTTTAGTTTTGTAATAAACTGTCAAACTATCTTCTAAAGTAGCTGTACCATTCTACATTGCTACCAACGATGTATGAGAGTTCCTGTTGCTTTACATCCTCACCGGCACTTGGTGTTGTCCATGTTCCAGAATTTGGCCACTTTAATTGATGTGGAATGGTATCTCATTGTTTTAATTTGTATTTTCCTGATGACATATCATGTGGAGCATTTTTGCCTGTATTATTTGCCACCTGTGTATCTTCCTCAGTGAGGTGTCTGTTAAGGTCTTTGGCACATTTTAAAATCAGGTTTGGGGGCGCCTGGGTGGCGCAGTCGGTTAAGCGTCCGACTTCAGCCAGGTCACGATCTCGTGGTCCGGGAGTTCGAGCCCCGCGTCAGGTTCTGGGCTGATGGCTCGGAGCCTGCAGCCTGTTTCCGATTCTGTGTCTCCCTCTCTCTCTGCCCCTCCCCCGTTCATGCTCTGTCTCTCTCTGTCCCAAAAATAAATAAAAACATTGAAAAAAAATAAAATCAGGTTTGTTTCCTTATTTTGAGTTTTAAGAATTATTTGTATGTTTTGGGTAATAGTCCTTTATCAGATGTGTCTTTTACAAATATTTTCTCCCAGTCTGTGCTCTGTTTTCTAATTCTCTTGATATTGCCTATTGCAGAACAGATATTTTTAATTTTAATGAAGTCCAATTTATCATTACTTTTTTCATGGGTTGTATCTTTGGTGTTGTATCTAAAAAGACATCACTGTACCCAAGGTCATCTAAGTTGTCTCCTATGTTATCTTCTAGGGGTTTTATTGTTTTGTGTTTTCCATTTAGTTCTAGGATCCATTTTGTGTTAATTTTTGTGAAGGGTGAGGTTTAGATTCATTTATTTGCATGTGGACATCCAGTGTTACAGCATGATTTGTTGAAGAAACAATCTTTGCTCCATTGTATTCCCTTTACTCCACTGTCAGAGATAAATAGACTATATGTGTGCTTTCTATTCTGTTCCATTCACCTATTTGTCTATTCCTTCACCAATACCACAATGTTTTGTGGGGTTTTTTTTTGCATTTTTTCTTTCATTTTTTTTAATATATGAAATTTATTGTCAAATTGGTTTCCATACAACAACCAGTGCTCATCCCAAAAGATGCCCTCTTCAATACCCATCACCTCCCCTCCCCACCCTCCCACCCCCCATCAACCCTCAGTTTGTTCTCAGTTTTTAAGAGTCTCTTATGCTTTGGCTCTCTCCCACTGTAACCTCTTTTTTTTTCCTTCCCCTCCCCCATGGGTTTCTGTTAAGTTTCTCAGGATCCACATAAGAGTGAAAACATATGGTATCTGTCTTTCTCTGTATGGCTTATTTCACTTAGCATCACACTCTCCAGTTCCATCCACGTTGCTACAAAAGGCCATATTTCATTCTTTCTCATTGCCACATAGTACTCCATTGTGTATATAAACCACAATTTCTTTAGCCATTCATCAGTTGATGGACATTTAGGCTCTTTCCACAATTTGGCTATTGTTGACAGTGCTGCTATAAACATTGGGGTCCAAGTGCCCCTATGCATCAGTATTCCTGTATCCCTTGGGTAAATTCCTAGCAGTGCTACTTCTGGGTCCTAGGGTAGGTCTATTTTTAATTTTTGAGGACCCTCCACACTGTTTTCCAGAGTGGCCGCACCAGTTTGCATTCCCATCAACAGAATACCACAATGTTTTGATTACTGTAAATTTATCGTAAGTCTTGAAGTTGAGTAGCATCAGCCCTCCAACTTTGGTCTTCTCCTCCCACAATGTGCTGGCTATTCTGGGTCCTTTGTTCCTCCACGTCAACTTTAGAATCATTTTGTTTATATAAACTGCAATTTCTTTATCCGTTCATCAGTTGATGGACATAATGGAATACTACGTGGCAATGAGACAGGATGAAATATGGCCTTTTGTAGCAACGTGGAAGGAACTGGAGAGTGTGATGCTAAGTGAAATAAGTCATACAGAGAAAGACAGATACCATATGTGTTCACTCTTATGTGAATCCTGAGAAACTTAACAGAATACCGTGGGGGAGGGGAAGGAAAAAAAAAGAGGTTAGAGAGGGAGGGAGCCAAAACATAAGAGACTCTTAAATACTGAGAACAAACTGAGGGTTGATGGGGGGTGGGAGAGGGGAAAGTGGGTGATGGGCACGGAGGAGGGCACCTGTTGGGATGAGCACTGGGTGTTGTATGGAAACCAATTTGACAATAAATTTCATATTGAAATAAATAAATAAATAAATAAATAAATAAATAAATAAATAAAAACAGGTTCTCAACAACAACAACAACAACAAAGAATCATTTTGTTGACATTCATAAAATAACTTGCTGGAATTTTAATTGGGATTGCACGGACTCTGCAAATCAAGTTGGAAAGAACTAAAATCTTGATAATAGTGGGTCTTCCTACCCATGAACATGGAATCTCTCTCCATTTATTTACTTGAATTTGTTCATAGACTAAAGTTTTCCTCATATAAACTTTGCATATGTTTTGTTAGGTTTCTATGTATTTCATTTTGGGAGTACTAATGTAAATGGTGTCGTGTTTTTAATTTCAAATCCCATTGGTTCACTGATATACAAGAAAGCGCCTGACTTTTGTATATTGACCTTGAATACTGCAACCTTGTCATTATCACTTATTAGTTCTGGGAGTTTTTGCTGTTGTCGATTCCTTCAGAATCTCTCTATAGATAAGCACGCCATCTATAAGCAAAGGCAGTTTTATTTCTTCCTTCCCAATATGTATACCTTTGATTCCCTTAACATGATGATTTGATATGTGTACAGTTGTGAAATGGTTACCACGATCAGGTTAGTCAACATATCTGTCACCTCACAGTTGCTTTTTTGGGTGTCAGGAGTGAATGCTTAAGACCTACTCTTTTAGCAGATTTCAAGTATACAATTCGCTATTACTAACTACAGTCACCATGCTTTACGTTAGTTGTTCAAATGTTTTCATCTTATAACTGAAAGTTTGTACTTTTTGATGAACATCTCTCCATTTTCTCCACACCTCAGCCTCTGGCAACCATTATTATACTTTCTGTTTCTATGAGGTTTTTGTTTTTAAGATTCTACATATAAGTGATGTCATACACTATTTGTCTTTCTGTCTGGTTTATTCACTTAGCATAATGCCCTCAAGCTTCATCCATGTTGTTGCATATGGCAAAACTTCCTTTTATTTTGTTATGGCCAAATATATAACAGTCTTAGACTGGAAGAAGAGTATCTCTTACAATTAAGAATAAAGGAGGGAGGGTAGTTTTATAGGTTCCCCAGCAGAAAATTGATAAATATTCATTGTGGTGGTATCTAATTTCTCAGTGAAATAGAAGGCAATTTCTACAGAAATCTGGGTTTGAGGAGATAAAGTTTGGAGAGAATAAAAGAAATTCTGAGTTCCAAGGCTCAGTTGGGATAGTTAAGTGGGTATTTACTGTTACTCATCTCAATGGTATTTAAATTTTCTTTAGCAGGATTTCACAGTCAAGATTCAGGCAAAGAAGAGGCAAACATTAAGATTGAGCCCTGTTTGGAATTTGACCAACTAAGTGTAAAGGATACACAGCCAAGTTTTCTTAATTTGCTTATTAAAAGCAGGAATAATGGATAGACAGAAATTTTCTTAATTTACTCAGAAATAATTCACTATCATATCCAAGTTCAATTTCTCCCTGATTTTAACACCATAAAATTATGTATTTAATAGATCCCCTTAAGCCTAATGGCCCCCAAGAATTGTAGCAGCTGTAAAGCAGATTTAATTAATGGAAGTCTGATTTAGTGAGGAATATGCAGTAGAAACAACCACAGAGTCTCTGGGACTCAACAGAGAAGTTGAATTTGTGTTCATTAAAAAAGAAAGAGAAGCAAGTTTACAAAAGTTTCAGTAGCAGCAGAGAGATTGTGAGAAATTCATGTTTCACGTTGACTTCTTACAAATGAGAGTATATTTTGATTACGTGGAATCTAAGCCAAACACACTAGATGGATGTGTCCTCATTTGACATGAAAATGAACTCAAATATATTTGGGTTTCAATAAATATAAATATATATTCATATATATATATTTATTGAATATATTCAATAAATATATTTGGGATGTGTTTTCTATTTCTGTAGCTGGCTTTAATTCAAAGTAATAATTAAAAAATAAATATATAAATAACACATAAATATATTCTCACTCTAAAACATTGGTTGATATAGAACTATACAAAGTAACAAAGTGTTCATCTTTCTTCTTTTCCCTTCTCTAATGTCATTCTCCATCCCCTACCCCAGAAGTAAAACTGGTGAGACATACCTATATTTGTATATAAATTCTTCCAAACATAGTTTCTGCGATTTGTCTTCTAAAAATACCATACTATTTATATCACCACGAAGAGATTATAAAATTAGTGTATACTGACTTCAACTCTAAATGTTCTTTTTTAAAATTAGACTCCATGTTGGACATGGAATGGGGCTTGAACTCACAACCATGAGATCAAGACCTGAGCTGAGATGAAGAGTCAGACACTCAACCAACTGAACCACCCAGGCATCCCCTAAGTGATCTCTTTTAATTTTTATTAATGTTTTTAATTTTGTCAACCTGATAAGAGAAAATTGTGTGTATTGTTTTTTTTTTCCTGAAAACTAGTAAGATTGAGGATCTTCATTTTCTTTTACAGAGATTTGTATCTCTTCTGCATATAATCTTTGCCTGCTCATATTCATCTTTTCAATTATGATACTTTTATTTTTCCTAAAGATTTATAAAAGATTATGCATTGTAGATGTGAATCTTTACCTTTTAAATAGATAATAATAAATACAGATATGTCAGTTAAATGATAGCCTTAATGAGTTTCACATGGTATTTTTTTTTAATTTTACTTTGTACATAGTATCATTTATAATCCAGTAGCTTTTAATTTTAATGCATTCAAAGCCTCACTCTTTTCCTTTATGTCTTTTAAATCCAATATAGTAGGAACTTCCCCAAATTATACAACCATTTACTACATTTTCTTCTAATACTTAGACCTTTAATGCATCTTCAATTCATTTCTGTACCTCGACTGACTTTTTCCCCTTTTTCTCCCTCACTTGGATAGCCAATTGTTTCTATGCTATTTGCTGAAGGCTCTACCTTTTCCCCCACTATTAGTATGAGTGTCCCTTACCATTAATGAAACACCAAAATACAAATGAATTTTTTTTAGATTTCTATTTCACTGCTATGTTTCTAAAATTATATCTTAATGATTTAATATTTTCATCTTTGTAGTATATTTTCATAGGGGGTAGAAATCATTCCTTATTTTTTTCCCCAAAGTTTTCTAGTCTATGCTTGTGTAGTATCTTTCAGAAGACCCTTAGAATTACCTTACATTCTTTGGAAAAACCCTTTTGGAATTTTTAATAGAACCTGTTAAAGTAATAGATAATTTGGTGGCAATTTATAACATGAAAATAGTAAATCTTAGTTTTTATGAACATGGTATTCTCTTTGTTCAGTAGTTTTATAGCCTTACTCATAAAAGTTTTGCAAATTTCTTAAGTTCATTTCTAAGTATTTTGTATTGTTATTATAAATATGTAAATTGGCTATTGCTGATATATTGGAATTTAAAAGTTCTTATTTGTAGCTGTTTTTCTTATTGAACTCTCCTGTTAGCTTTAATAGATTCTTATTTATTATCTTTGAATTTCTAAGACAGTGATTGTGCTGTCTGCAAATAACAATATTTAGAAACTTATTTTGTTTTCTTATTTTATTGCATTTTAGGAACTCTGCTTGCATAGTAGTAAAGTAGAAATTCTTGTCTTACTCTGATATCATTAAGAATGTTTCCATGTTGCAACAATATGATACTTGCTGTAGACTTAGGGTAAATACTCTTTATCAAGCTAAGAAAGTGATTTTCCCCCCTGAGATTGCTAATAGATTTGGATTTTTAAAAATTCAAGCCTAAGTATTGGATTTTACTTATTAAGTAGTTGTTGAACTAAGGCAATTATTATTATTATTTTTTAATGTACTAACAAATCTAGAGTGTTACATTTAGTTTTTCTTGGGAATTGCCTTTCGAATTTTTCTAATGTCAAATAATTATTTCACATGGGATAGATTCTAACTGTTCTTAATGTTTTATACTTTTCATATACTGATATATTCAATTTACTAATAATTTATTTAGTACGCTTTTTAGTTCCTTTCATAAATGAGATTTGGCCTCTGGTTTTCTTTTAGTGTTCTTCTTGTCTGGTTTACATATTGGTATTATACCAGCCTTATTGAATTAATTAAAATGTTCTTCTATTGGTTTTTTTTTTGTCTTTATGCTTTGAACAGTTTACAAAACATGGAAATTTGCCATTATTTGAAGTCTATCTAGACCTGTTGCCTTTTTAAAGAGCAAATCTACATTTTCAAAGAACAGGTTTACTGCTTTTTCTATATTTTCAATTGTTATTAGCATATTTGAATTTTCTATTTATTTTTTATTCAAATTTGTTCATCTATATTTTGTTGGAAAATTATCTGTTCATTTTATATTTCAATCGTTTTAAGTATTAATACTAATATCTGTTCTCCACTGTATAGCCAGCCTCTCTATAGATATGAAGAAGACTTTCCTAGGAAACATTTTTCTCTCCTCCAGGCAGACATGACAATTTTTATTTGTTCATTCCAGTGGGTTGATATTGAAGACATCCTACAAATATCAATTAACTCTGCCAACACACAGTAATTTTCTGACAAGATAGAATGGAAGCCAAAGAAAACAAAATAGGAGAGTAAATACAGCCTAAGAAGGTAGTAGAGGTAATGTTTTGTCACTGCAATTTTTTTTAATGCTTTGCATGTAAGAAAGGCCATCACAACATTGAAGAAATTAAAGAGAGAAAAGCCACACTTACTGCAAAGCCTAAAATGAAACTAATAATACTGTATTCTATCCTTAATATTCAGGCTCAAATACTTTTAATTAATGTCAACACAGGAATGGCATGAGATCTTTAGATCATTAATTATGCAAGAAAGAATTAATAGTTCAAAGCTGTGCTTCCTTTTGTTCTAACATGCTCCCTTCTCCCTAATCTTCCTAGTAGCACACCTCAGAATCACTGGAGAGCTCATTAAAATGAAGATCACTGAATCTCATCCCCAGAGTTTCTGAGTAGTGGTTTTGGGAGAGGGCTGGAAAATTTGCATTTCTGACAAGCTTCCAGGTAATCCTGATGCTACTGGTCCAAAAACCACACTTTGAGAGCCACTGTTCTAAAGTAATAGCACTTTGATTTGGGTAAATGACCAGCAAAGACTTCCTTACTCAGTGTCCCTTGAAGTTGGTTGTGCCCATGTACCTGGGTTCCAGCCAATGGGTTGCAAGTGAAACAGATGTTTGTGCAATATCTGGAACACATCCTTCAAAGAAAAAGAGCATGTCTTCCCTTCTACTTCTGCCTTCCCACTCGTTGGAATGCAGCCATGGTGGTGATTGTTTTTTGACTCAGAAAAGATGAGAGGTGTCCTGGGGATAATGGAGCCCAAAACACTATCAAATCACTTTATCTATCCTGAGTATGACCTGAACTGCTTGTTCAAGCCACTGCCATTTGGGACATCTTATGACTACAACCTAGACTGATTCTAACAAACACAAATATTTTGCTGTTCTAAAGTCTGCTTTCAGTACATCAGGCAGAGTAATCCTTTTAAACCTTAAATCAGACCTCTTCACTCCTCCACTCAAAATCCTTAATGGGTTCTCATTCTAGAATAAAAGCCAAGGTTGTTGTACTGGTCTGTGACATTATGTAATCATCAGCAACACACCTCCCAAACCCCTCACCATTGCCTCCTCACCCTTGCTCGCTCTGCTCTACCTATGTGGGTTCTTACTCGTTTATGGCACACCTGTCAGCCATACTTCTATAATACTCCCTCCCTCCCTTCATATCTCACAGTATCTCCTTATTGAGACCTTCCTCAACTACTCCTACTTAAAATGCTATCCAGAAACTTCTTCCCTTCCCTGGCAGTTCTTACATCTTTTCCCTGCTCTATTTTTCTCTGTAGCACCAATCACCCTCTGACACAACATATATTTTATTTATGTTACTTAATGTCTATCCTTTTCCACTAGAATGTAATTCCGAAAGGGTGGGGATTTTTGCCTGTTTTTGGTCACTGCTGTGTCCCAGAACCTATATGTAACCTGCATATAGTAGGTTCTCAACAAATAATTCTTGAATTAACAAATTCATGTATTATTGAATACATGCATGCATGAAAAAATGACGTGCGGGGGGCACTGCTACATGTTCAGAAGATAGTAAACTTGTTAATGGCACTGAACTGGGAACAGATTCATGCCAGAACTTCAGCTCTGCTGCTACTGGTTTTTTAACCAAATGACTTTCTTCATCTGTGGACAAATTTGTATAATTAGAATAAACATAATACCTACTAGCTGTGATTGTTGGGAGGATTGAATGGTGACATCACTAAAGTGTTTACTACAGGACCTGACATATAGTATGAGTTCAGTAAATGTTCAGTGTTATTATTATCTTGAGCCATTTTCCTTCAAAAAACATGGGAAGGAAAGTCTACAGAGAACAAGTGTGTTTCAAATGAGGGAGAACATGTCAAGAAAGAATTATCCCTCAACTCACCCCAAATAAAATGTTTGAACTCTGTCCTCCTTTCAACATCTTCCCTTTAACCTTTTATTTTTGACCTATGGATGTAAGGATTTTTACCATCCCTGACTCTTCACAAAGCTAGAATTCTTAACACGGGTTTCCAGAATGACCTTTATCAGGATCACCTGATACGTATTGAAAAATTTAGATTCCAGTTCTTGCCAATTTACTGAATGGGACTCTGAAGGGATGGAGTCTAGGAATCTGCATATAATAAGCTCCTTCAGTTACTACTACATACATTAATGCTTGAGGATGTTGAGTTTTGATTAATAGCTCTTCAGGTATTATGGCTAAACAGTCTCACGATGATATGGCCAAGAGCTATCTGAAACAAAGTTTTCTCCAAGCTCATCTGATTTCCTCATTAAGAAATAAGCACTCAAGCCTGAACTCACCATGGGTATGTATACCACTCTGGAGAAACAGATACCAGACTTTACATGCTTATTCATATAAATGAAAGCATCTAAGAACATACAGCTATAACCAAGCAAATAAAAAAAAGCCCTCCATCCAAGAAGTTACAAATATGAGAAGTTTACAGGAATGGGTGGGTTTGTTGGTGTGTGTATGTATGTATGTATGTATGTATGTATGTATTCATTCGTTCATTCATTCATTCATTTATATAAGCCCTACAACAAATGTGGGGCTTGGACTCACAACCCTGAGATCAAGAGTTGTATACTGTACTGACTGAGACAGCCAGAGACCCCATTTTTTTGTTGTTTTCTCCTCAGCAATCCCCAAGACTCTCCATCTATCCTATCTCCTTAGTGAGCAACTCTGATGAGGTGAGAGAGGATAATGGAGTCTCCATTCTACCACCTGGTGCGGTTTTCTGTCCATTCTGTTGCCAAAGGTCAGTTGTCCTCTCTGCTCACAGTCTTCCTTTGATCACCTCCCATCATGTTGGACAATTTACATGGCTGTCCCTCTGAATAACCAGTTCTAAGTGAGTTCGTGCATTAAAGACATGGACTGCTTCAGGGGCATCTAGGTGGTTCAGTCATTTAAGCATGCAGCTTGGGCTAGGGTCATGATCTCAGGGTTCATGAGTTTGAGCCCCAATTGTGCTCTCTGCTGTCAGCACAGAGTTCACTTCAAATCCTCTGTCCTCCTCTCTCTATGCCCCTCCCCCACTCATTGTCTCTCTCTCTCTCTTTCAAAATGAATAAATTTTAAAAAAAGGTATTGACTGCTTCAGCCATAATAGTACCTGGCCTGATGGATGAATGGGACCTGAAAACTCCATGGCCCACAGTGGAAACCTTTGGATATTGACACAGCCATAGCCTCAAATCAAGAGCAAGATCATTATGTTATTAGGGGTATAGTCTGTAGTTGACCTACCTGTCCCGTAGCATCTGCTCAACAACAATATCAGCTTTTTCCAATCCTTGTTTTACCTCTTTCTGGCTTCCTCTTTCACAACAGACCAAGCCACTGGTATTCCATAGAAATTTTGGCTGAGTCAAGCAGAGTGTGACAAGTTTAACTTAACAAGGGAAAGCTTAGAGTTATTGACAAAGAAATGTCAGAACCAGACCTCAGGTGAAGTGGATTAGACTGGAAAAGGCAGAACAAGGGAATTTAAGCAAATGAGGAACTTAAAAAAGTGTTTATTTATTTTGAGGCAGTGGGAAGGGCAGAGAGAGGGAGAGAGAGAATCCCAAGCAGTCTCCATGTCATCACCATGGAGCCCAATACAGGGCTCAATCCTAGAAACCATGAGATCATTACCTGAGCCAAAATAAAGAGTTGGCTGCTTAACCGATTGAGCCACCCAGGTACCCCAAATCAGGAACTTTGATAAAAGTAGTTGGAATAATATACAATATTGGAATTGTATAGCAAAGGAGAGTTCTTCTTTTTGAGGAATGACAAGGGAGAAATGTAAGTTTGAATACGGACCCAAAACATGAAAGTCAGCTTATGGAGAGAGAGCAGCAAGATACCAACATTATTAGCTAAATGTCCAAACTAAGGTCAAGTGGCAGAATGTCCCCTAGGCCAGAGTGACCTGTTCCTTGGTGGAAATTGACAGGATTGAGACAGATAATGCCAGGAAGCTCTAACATCAGACATCAGGGATGTTGTCTTAAGAATCCTGACCCAAGGATGAAAACATCACAATGAGTAGCACTCAGGAGAATGAAGCAGGGGCTCTACTATAGAGAGCATAGGTAGTAAAATTCATGTGGTAAAGGCAACACGACATGTAAGATGGAACACTGCATACCCCTCAAAGGGTCTGTTTGGTCCCAAACTGGAGTTTGGGGCAAAACCCATGGGGAAATTTGAGTGACCCAACTACAAACGTTTGGGCTACCAAAAGTCCATTTCTAATAATTATATAAAATTAAGCCCTATAAAGACAAACATAGGAATGCAAATCCAATAAACTAGTTTAGCATTTGACTCAGATAGTCTATAATAGTACCAATCTAGAAATCTTTGGATAAGTATATGACATTTGGGAATATTGAGATCATAATAGAAAACATTTAAAGTTAGCAGTGCTATTTTTCCTGGAACTTTAGCTTCTCTTCTGTGAAATGTTTAACACATCTTCACAAGCTTGCTATGAGTATCAAATAAAATCATGTATATAAAAGTCCTTATCATCTAGAGGTAGATTATTAAGATGATGTTTTTGCATGTAATTGGTACACTAGTAGATACTGTGGAATGTCTTTTCTGTAAAATCGTAAGGAAAAGTGAGGAGGAGCTAAGGCAGTGGGTCTTGACAATTTATCTTGAATGGGAAGATGATAGTTCACAAAAGGCTACCCATCAATGTTAAAGATGGCAGCCATGGCTAAGATTCATGGACTTGGTTAAAGCGTAAGGACAAGAACTGAGGCAAGTCTATACTTAGGAAAACTATTCAGGAGGTTGGAGATGGTATCAGAAATGAATCAGAAAGCAAACACAAGATAGGTTAAAGTCCTGGTCAAGATAGAAACTAAGAACATCAGGAACCACTTAAAAAATCTTTTTTAATGTTAACTTATTTTTGAGACACAGAGCACAAACAGGAGAGGGGTAGAGAGAGAGGGAGATGCAGAATCCAAAGCAAACTCCAAGCTCTGAGCTGTCCGCACAGAGCCCAAGGTGGAGCTCGAACCCATGAACTGTGAGATCATGACCTGAGCTGAAGTTGGACACCTAACCAACTGAGTCACCCAGGTACCCCATGAACCACTTTTATGATGCCAGCTCTGTGGTTTTGGGAAGTTCTCCAGATTTATGAGGCCCTATATATTCAGACATGCAGTATAATGAACACCATCTTGGTTGTTCCCAAATGGTACTGGTTTATACTTATTGTTCCAGTGAAATTCTTAATAGGATCTATTTTCACCCTCAAATGTTTTCTGGAAAAAGTGGAATGAGTGGAAAAATGAGAGCAGAGATAGAAGATAGAACACCAAATATGACTGCAAAGAGAGCAAAGAATGCAGGTGTAGCAGGGAAAACCCCAACCCACTGCTTTGGATTTAAGAAATGTTGAGTGATGTCTTACTCCTAAATGGTAATACTTGCCCTAAAGCATGTATTTTCTAGGGTGGAACAAATATTTTCTTCTCATTCCCCTTGATAACCTGCTTGTGGAAATTTGCCAGTCAGCACCAAACAGTGGACTATAAGTTTTGAGAACAAGCAGTACTTTAATATAATTTAAAAACTTGGGGGCTTTTAGTTTGTTTTTAGTTTTTTCTTTTAATGTAGCCCTACACTCTTTTCACATTGTCTGTTCAGAGGCACTACCCTGCAGTGCTTCTGACAGTTCATTCTTACTGCCTGAGTGTATAGAAAATTTTCCTACAATGCAACCTTTTCTTCCAGAGGCACTTAATCAAGATTTTGCACTATGGAGAGGTCACAGAAAACCAAAACAATAAAAGCAAAGAATGGGTTGGGTTAGAAGGCAAGGTTAGGAAAACTGAATTTACAATGGGAGCAAGACCCCAGGATATGAAAACTGGCTGGAGATCTATATGAGGTTGATTCAGAAGGTGATGCAGAAATGACTAAACCTGAATCAAAAGCAAATAGATACTATGAGCTGCAGTATGTCACAGAGTGTGAGGTCCTGCACTCTGCCCAATAATTTATTTTTCACTTGGATAAGGGCACAGGTATCTAAGTCACTTATTTTCCCCTTAATCTTATTCTAGTCCTTTGCTTGTGCTTGGCTTTGGGTAATCCAGATGAATTTTGTTAATGTGGTCCTTGAAGTTCACCCTGACTACCTCCTGGGTCCCAGGGGGTTCCACTACCTTGGCATGACACAACCTCAGACACTGGGGCTGTATCTCAGTCTCCTCCAGGCTTGACCCTATCTATCTTATACAGAAGAGCATCAGATCTAAGTGTGTGATCTTTGCAACAGTATGTGAAGATATTTAAAATTGATATTTGGTAGGGAATGCCTTCATTTCTTCCAGTGACATGGTTATCTATTTAGTCTCTCATTTAATTCCATGGGTGAGTCACATATTCCTCTGACCAGTTGTTTCTTGCATTTCCTGAGAGAATGACTCTCAGTTACAATGCTGGCAACTGAAAGGCCCTGCTGTGTTAAGACACGGTATTTGAATGCAACCCTGGGACCAAAGTACATGAAGAGGATGTACCCAGGGATAGAGCCCCAAACTCAACTTGGAGATCCCTCCCTTCTGTTCTTATAATTCCTAACAGGCAACATTCCTTGTTTGCTGGGCTCTTTACAGGAAGTCTGAAGCTGAGAGGTAGTTCTCCATTTGTGGCACCTGAAGAGCTTTCAGGCAGGTGGTGAAGGAGGTTGGAGAGAGAATGTTCTACCATAACTCATCACTAGAGAACTTCATGAGTCTAGGAAAGTGCTTTTCATCTTCTATCCAATTGTATTTCTTTGATAACCCTATAAAAAACAAGGTAGATGAAGAAACAAATACAGAAAGCTATGTCACAGGCCACGTGACTTAAATAGGTGTGTCACTTAACTAAGTGACCCATTTAAAGAGAGATCCATGATGAGAAGACTAGACTCCTTTTTTAAAAAAACTTTCATTTACATTATTATTTAATTAAAAATTTTTTGAAACCTAAACTCTGTAAATGCAGTTCCTGGGTCAGTCCCTGTTCCAATCGGGGATGGACATCAGGATGTCCTGAGGGCACTTTTAAAATGGAGATGCTTTGGCCTTACCCCACTCTCCTGAATCTGTAGTCCCAAAGAGAGGCCTGGACAGGTGTGTATTTACAGAGCACTCCAGATGCTAGAGTTGAGAACCATTAAACTCTGCCATATTGATTTAACAAGAAGAAAATCAGTCAAAATGACTACATGTAGTGACTCTTCTGTCATTTTCTAAGATCAAAAAGGACTTTATGACAAGAAGAGTTTTCCTTCTCTCAGAGATAGCATATTTAATTTTAACTATCCAGAATAATAAATATTAATATCTTATTCTAGAAACACAATTTAGAAAGACTGAACCCTGGACCTATCAGAGAAAAATACAGAAAATTTAACTTATATTCACCCCCTCATACATAAACACTCAGGAATGAGCTGGTAGGTTACTTGAATGTGATAGCTTGGGCGGTTTATAGCATGAGAGGTATCTTGTGATAGCATTTTTTTTTAACTTGAGGGCCTTTTGTTTGAGGGCCACATTTGAACCAAATATATATCTATATATCTCTATCTATCTCTATTTATATCTATATAAACCTTTGTAGTGGATCCATACATGAAGAGAAAACTCAGAGGTGATACATCAGATGAAATGAGATGAGACATAAGACTTCCACTTGTTCAGTGTCCTTTCTAAGGCTTGATGTTGTCAGTGTTAATTGTAGCCATTCTGGTGGGTATAAAGGATTTCCCACCGCAGTTTTTATTTGAATTTTCCAGATGCTTAGAGGTAGTATTTTTTCATATGTTTATTGGGTGTTCAGATAGCGTCCTTTGTGGAATTCTACTCAGATGTTTTTTCCCATTGTTGTGTTAAACTGTCTGCCTTTTCTTACTAATTTACATGAGTTCTTTATATATTTTGAAGATTAGCCTTTTATCTCTTGGGTGCTATCTTTTGATGAATATATTTTCTATTTGTAACCCATCCCAATAAATAAATATTCTCCTGTATATTTGGCACTTTTTGTCCTGTTTAAAAAAGTTTTCTTTCTACAAAGAACATGGACTCTGGAGCCAAAGGGCCAGGTCCTGATGTCACTAACGTGTAGCTTGAGTACATCACACAACCTCTGTATACCTCAATTTTTTCTGATTACAATACTTCTATCTCGTAGAACTGTTATAGGAATTAAGTCAATTGACATACATAAAATGAAGAAAAAAGTGCCTGGTACATGATAATACTACATTCAGCATTTGCTAAAACTTGCCTGTCTTAGTGCATAATTTCATAGACTCTCTTTGTTAATTTCTAGATTTCAGTATGCAGTTTTGGTTATTCTTATCTGAATAGATGACTTACATACCTATCTTAAATATGAAGACATGTGAACTTGTCACCTTAATTCCAATGGTCTTCCCCCTGACTCAACTGGAGAAAACCAATGATTTAAAACTGATCCCTAAAGTATCAGTGTGTCTGCTACAGACAGTGACTGAATCGAATTGATTCTCCCTCCCTTCATCTTGACTGTCAGTGACATTATACATTAAATTTAAAGTCTTGATTTCAATTTTCAGGTAATTAAAAGTCACACTCCCAGCTGCCTTTGAGATTAAGATACTCCTAACTTCTCATTAGTGTTCTTAACCTTTGTTATGAACAAAGGAGAGGCGGGGCGCCTGGGTGGCTCAGTCGGTTAAGCGGCCGACTTTCAGCTCAGGTCAGGATCTCGCGGTCTGTGAGTTCGAGCCCCGCGTCGGGCTCTAGGCTGATGGCTCAGAGCCTGGAGCCTGCTTCTGATTCTGTGTGTCCCTCTCTCTCTGCCCCTCCCCCGTTCATGCTCTGTCTCTGTCTCAAAAATAAATTAAAAAAACGTTAAAAAAAAAAAAAAAAAAGAACAAAGGAGAGGCTTTTGTAAGTTGCCTTGCCACCAATTTCATCCTGGGGCCATTGCATTTACTTCTGTTCTAACTTAAGGATGGCAGATCAACCCTTATATGTAGTTCATGTTCAATATGCTACCAATGTAAGTTCCCTTAGGGAGAAAATTGGGTCTTATGGCATGTATGATTTCCCTGTCACATAGAGAACCATCAGTTAATGATATTGACTTAATGATATATAAACATAGTGTGTATGTTTATATATATATACAACTATATTCGTTACTTCATATGCATTATATTACTTTAAAATTATTTTTATTATGTTACTTTATTTATATGCTTTTAGTTGAATGAATAATTAGATAACTCACTTTTAGTATTTAAATGTTGATTAGGATTCGGTCCACTGTTGGGGGAGATAGGTTGGGAGGCATGGATTCTATGTAGTAAGCTCTTTTGATTCTAGTGTGATTCTAGCCCTGATTCACCTATCTTGACAGTCCAAAAAATAGTCGTTGACCACTTAATACTTCATTGTATTAAATATTAGTGATCACACAAGAAAATAAGAAGGTGTGTTTTTCAGCACTTTAAGGAATGCTAATACAGTTGAATGATACTTGTAGACAAGTACTTACCGAACTTTAGTTTTATAGAAATTGCCTGAAATACTGTTTTAAGTACTCAGGTTCCACCTGCAAAACTTTTGATTTAGTATATCTGAAACTAAATAAGTATGAACTAGATATAAACTAGAAATATGTACTTTAAGCAAACCCTTTGATAATTCTAAGACAGGATGACATAGGGGCCATAGTTTAAGAAACACTGCTCTATACTGTAAATACAAACTTCAGAGTAAGGATTCTAACTGTTCAAACCTACTAAAGCCAAGCTGGTGGACTCTAGTGGGTACTAAAAAATATCCTGGTCCATCTTAAGATGACAGCGGGCTTTTCAATCTTACTCTTATCTTGAGAATTAGATTGTAGAACAACTGGGGAATTCGAACTCTGACAATCTGATCCACAAGATTATGATGTAAGTACTCCCAGTACCTAAACCTATAAATGGTAGATAAAATATAATACATTTTAATGTATAGCCAAGTCTACCAGAAAGTTAATGGAAATCCACAATTGCCTGAAACAGAGACGAAAGAAAAAGGTAAAGCAACAAGCAAGTGGTCTGATAATGCTTCAGCTCGGGGATGTAGGGGGGAACATATAGGCATTTCCTACATAAGGCCAAGAATTGGAGCTGAGACCTTGCATAAAGCAGGATCTTTAGTAATTCACTAACTGAGGAAAATGAGTAGAAATATTCCCTACCCAGGAACTGGGTAAAAATATCTCTCATGAAAAATTGATGGCCAGGCCTGTGAGTCTTAAGGGCTTGGGATCTCATTTTGTATTATTAATGTAATTCTGGAGTTTCTAAGCCAAAAAGTGAATAAAAGAGTATGGATGACTAGTAGAAGAAAACACAAAACCACTCAGGAGGAACCGCTGCCCAGTCAAGACATAAACATTTCCTAAAGTATGAAACAAGTACCAATAAAGACAAGATCACAATCAAATTTTACAAAACACATGAGGATTAATCTATCATGAATTGAAAATCAGAAAAATGAAAACACAAGAGATTAAACACCTAGGAACTTGAAATAGAATGACAATCATAAATAAAACACAAAATAAGTAAGTTTAAGTAATTAAGGGATTAAGAAGAAAGAAAACTTGAGAGAATGAAAGTAGGTAAAACTTTAAAAGGAAAAGAATGTTGTTGAAATTTAAAACTTAATGATGGCATAAATGGCATATTAGCAATAGCCAAAAAGCAATTAGTAAACTGAAAGATGGTTCTGAGGAAATTACCCATGATGCAGGACAGATAAAGTAAATGACTGAAAAAATGAATAAGTTAAGAAACAAAGGATTGGATAGAAAAAAGTCAATATTTACATAACATTTTTTCTAGAAGGAGAGAATAATAATATTTAAAGGTACAGCACCTATAGATTTTCCAGATTTGATGAAACTCACAAATCATTAGTTTGAAAAAACATAAAAATCATATTTTTTTTAGAAATACAAATCAAGTGATTCCATAGGAAAACTTTAGAAATTCCTTTAGTAAATAAGAAGTCTTAAAAGCAAACTTAAATAAGAAACAAATTACATAGAAACATTTATGATTGCAGCAGACTTTTCAGCAGCAATAAAAGAAGCCAGAAGACAATATAGTAATATCTTCTAAGTATTCAGGGAGAATAAATTTCAAGTTAGTAGTATAAACCCAGTTAGACCATCATTCAAGAGTGAGAAAGAAATAAAGGCATTTTTCAAATAACTACTAAAAGAATTTACCACCAACAAAACTATTGAAGGATTTTAGTTAGAGAGTAGGAAGCTGAACTTAGAAGAAAGGAGGAGGATGTAGGTGGCAATGTTGAAAAATAATAAAATACTGCATATAGGGATCAATCTAAATAAGCATTCACTAAATATGAAGTAAGTCAGACTGAGAAAGACAAATAACATATGATTTAACTCCTGTGGAATGTAAAAAAAATGGATAAACAAACAAAAAGCAGAATCAGACCTTAAATACAGAGAACAACCTGATGGTTGGCTGCTAGATAAAGGAGGCCAGGGAATGAGAAAAATGGGTGAAAGAGAGTAGGAGGTACAGGCTTCTAGGAACGGAATGAAGAAGTCACGGGAATAAAAGGCACAGTCTAAAAATCTAGTCAATGATACTGTGATAGCATTGTATGGTGACAGATGGTAGCTACCCTTGTGGAAAACATCTTATAATGTATGTTGTATACCTGAAAATACTGTAACATTGTTGTCAACAATACTCAAATTTTTAAAAATTGGAAAAAAAAGAACTGATGAAATGAATTAAAAAGAATTACTAATGTGGTAGATTAGATATAAATAAAATAGAATCAAAATATTTAAAATAATTTGGAATGTGGAGATGATTGATCAGAAGTAAAGAATCCTAAGGTTCTTGTAGTATTTGTGAGGTGGATAGAATTTTTAGTAATTTCAGACATAATGAAGTCAAATATTCATGTTAAGTATTTAAAGGTAAAGAGTAAAAAGAGAAAGAAATACACTGTGTAACTTTCAAACTGATAAAGGGCAAAAGATAATAAAAAACTTGTTCTTTTCAGGGCACCTAGGTGACTTAGTCTGTTGAGTGTCCTCCTTTGGCTCAGGTCAAGGTCATGATCTCATGGCTCTTGAGTTCAAGCCCCACATTGGACTCTCTCTCTGTCTCAAAAATAAATAAAAATTAGGAGGCAGAAAATTTAGGAAGATGGCAGCATAATAAGGGGCTGGGCTCACCTCGTCCTGCTGATCACTTAGATTCCACCCACACCTGCCTAAATAACACAGAAAACCACCAGAAGAGTAGCAGAATGGACTCTCCAGAGCCAAGCATAGACAAGAGGCCCATGGAAGAGGATCCACCTCAGCTAGTATGCCAGATCCCATCAAAGCAGCACCACAAGCCTGGCAGGTTGCAAGTAGCCCAGACAGGGACCACACCACTCCACAGTGAGTCCTGCTCATGGTAGAGGGGAAGATAAGGTACACACCAGTCTGACTCTGGCCCCAGCAGTGGGCTGGGGACAGACATCTGGTCTGACTGCAGCCCCGCCCATGAACACAAATTACTCCAGACAGCACAGGGGAAGTGCCCTGCAGTTCTGCGCCACCCCAAGGGACTACCCAAAATGATGAAATGGAAGAACTCCCCTCAAAAGAAACTCCAGGAAGTAGCAACAGCTAACGAATTGATCAAAAATGATTTAAGCAATATAATGGAACAAAATTAAGAACAATAGTCATAAAATTAATTGCTGGGCTTGAAAAAATGTAGAGGACAGCAGAGAATCTCTTGCTACAGAGATCAAGGGACTAAGAAATAGTCATGAGCACTAAAAAACGCTATAATGAGGTGCAAAATAAAATGGAGGCAACCACAGCTTGGATTGAAGAGACAGAGGAGAGAATAGGTGAATTAGAAGATAAAATTATGGAAAAAGAGGAAGCTGAGAAAAAGAGATAAAAAAAATCCAGGAGTATGAGGGAAGAATTAGAGAACTAAGTGATACAATCAAACAGAACAATATCCTATAATAGGAATTCCAGAAAAAGAAGAGAGAGAGAAAAGGGCTGAAGATGTACTTGAACAAATCATAGTTGAGAACTTCCCTGATCTGGGGAAGGAAAAAGGCATTGAAATCCAAGAGGCACAGAGAACTCCCTTCAGATGTAACTTGAATCGATCTTCTGCACAACATATCATAGTGAAACTGACAAAATACAAGGATAAAGAGAAAATTCTGAAAGCAGCTAGGGATAAACATGCTCTAACATATAAAGGGAAACCCGTAAGACTAGTGGCAGACCTATCTACCGAAATTTGGCAGGCCAGAAGGAATGGCAGGAAAACTTCAATGTGATGAACAGAAAAAATATGCAACTGAGAATCCTTTATCCAGCAAGTCTGTCATTTAGAATAGAAGGAGAGATAAAGGTCTTACCAAACAAACAAAAACTGAAGGAATTCATCATCACTAAACCAGCCCTACAATAGATCCTAAGGGGGATCCTGTGAGACAAAGTACCAGAGACATCACTACAAGCATGAAACCTACAGACAATGACTCTAAACCCGTATCTTTCTATAATAACACTGAATGTAAATGGATTAAATGCACCAACCAAAAGACATAGGGTATCAGAATGGATAAAAAAAAACAAGACCCATCTATTTGCTGTCTATAAGAGACTCATTTTAGACCTGAGAACACCTTCAGATTGAGAGTGAGGGGATGGAGAACTATCTATCATGCTACTGGAAGTCAAAAGAAAGCTGGAGTTGCCATACTTATATCAGACAAACTAGACTTTAAATTAAACGTTGTAACAAGAGATGAAGAAGGACATTATATAATAGTTACAGGGTCTATCAGGAAGAGCTAACAATTATAAACGTCTATGCATCGAATATAGGAGCCCCCAAATATATAAAACAATTACTCACAAACATAAGCAACCTTATTGATAAGAATGTGGTAATTGCAGGGGATTTTAATACCCCACTTCCAACAATGAATAGATCATCTAAACACAGGATCAATAAAGGAACAAGGGCCCTGAATGATACATTGGATCAGAGGGACTTGACAGATATATCCCAAAGCAACAGAATATACTTTCTTCTCTAGTGCACATGGAACCTTCTCCAACATAGATCACATACTGGGTCACAAAACAGCCCTTCATAAGTATAAAAAAATTGAGATCATACTATGCACACTTTCAGACCACAATGCTATGAAACTTGAATCAGCCACAGGAAAAAGTCTGGAAAACCTCCAAAAGCATGGAGGTTAAAGAACACCCTACTAAAGAATGAATGGGTCAACCAGGCAATTAGAAAAGAAATTAAAAAATATATGGAAACAAATGAAAATGGGATGTGGCGAAGGCAGTCCTGAGAGGAAAATACATTGCAATCCAAATACAAAATCTAACAGCACACCTAAAGGAACTAGAAGCAGAACAGCAGAGACACCCCAAACCCAGCAGAAGAAGAGAAATAATAAAGATCAGAGCAGAAAAAACAATATAGAATCTAAAAAAACTATAAAGCAGATCAATGAAACCAAGAGTTGGTTTTTTTAAAAAATAAACAAAATTGATAAACCTCTAGCCAGTCTTCTCAAAAAGAAAAGGGAGATGACCCAAATAGACAAAATCATGAATGAAAATGGAATTTACAACCAATGCCTCAGAAATACAAGCAATTATCAGGGAATACTATGAAAAATTATATGCCAACAAACTGGACAACCTGGAAGAAGTGGACAAATTCCTAAGCACCCACACACTTCCAAAACTCAAACAGGAAGAAATAGAAAACTTGAACAGACCTGTAACCAGCAAATAAATTGAATGAGTTATCAAAAATCTCCCAACAAATAAGAGTCCAGGACCAGATGAATTCCATGGGGAATTCTACCAGACATTTAAAGCAGAGATAATACCTATCCTTCTCAAGCTGTTCCAAAAATAGAAAGGGAAGCAAAACTTCCAGACTCATTCTATGAAGCCAGCATTACTTTGATTCCTAAAACAGACAGGAACCCAACAAAAAAAAAGAGAACTACAGGCCAATATCCCTGACAAATATGGATGCAAAAATTCTCAATAAGATACTAGCAAATCGAATTCAACAACATATAAAAAGAATTATTCACCATGATCAAGTGGGATTCATTCCTGAGCTGCAGGGCTGGTTCAACATTCACAAATCAATCAATGTGATACATCACATTAGTAAAAGAAAAGAACCATATGATACTGTCAATAGATGCAGAAAAAGCATTTGACAAAATTCAGCATCCTTTCTTAAAAACCCTTGAGAAAGTCGGGATAGAAGGAACATACTTAAACATCATAAAATCCATTTATGAAAAGCCCACAGCTAATATTATCCTCAATGGGGAAAAACTGAGAGCTTTCCCCCTGAGGTCAGGAACATGACAGGGGATGTCCACTCTCACCGCTGTTGTTTAACATAGTGTTGGAAGTCCTAGCATCAGCCATCAGACAACAAAAGGAAATCAAAGGCATTGAAATTGGCAAAGATGAATTCAAGCTTTCACTTTTTGCAGATGACATATTATACATGGAAAACCCAAAAGACTCCACCAAAAGTCTGCTAGAACTGATACATGAATTCAGCAAAGTCGCAGGATACAAAATCAATGTACAAAATCAGTTGCATTCTTACACACTAATAAGGAAGCAACAGAAAGACAAATAAAGAATCTGATCCCATTCACAATTGCATGAAGAAGCATAAAATACCTAGGAATCATCCTAACCAAAGATGGAAAAGATCTGTATGCTGAAAACTATAGAAAGCTTATGAAGGTAATTGAAGAAGATTTAAAAAATGGAAAGACATTCCCTGCTCATGGATTGGAAGAATAAATATTGTCAAAATGTCAATACTACCCAAAGCTATCTACACATTCAATACAATCCCAATCAAAATTGCACCAGCATTCTTCTTGAAGCTAGAACAAGCAATCCTAAAATTTGTATGGAACCACAAAAGACCCCAAATAGCCAAAGTAATATTGAAGAAGACGACAAAAGTGGGAGGCATCACAATCCCAGACTTTAGCCTCTGCTACAAAGCTGTAATCATCAGGACAGCATGGTATTGGCGCAAAAACAAACACATAGACCAATGGAATAGAATAGAGACTCCAGATTTGGACCCACAAAAGTATGGCCAACTAATCTTTGACAAAGCAGGAAAGAATATCCAATGGAAAAAAGACAGTCTCTTTAACAAACTGTGCTTGGAAAACTGGACAGCAACATGCAGAAGGATGAAACTAGACCACTTTCTTACACCATTCACAAAAATAAACTCAAAATGGATAAAGGACCTGAATGTGAGACAGGAAACCATCAAAACCCTAGAGGAGAAAGCAGGAAAAACCTCTCTGACCTCAGCTGCAGCAATTTCTTACTTGACACATCCCCAAAGGCAAGGGAGTTAAAAGCGAAAATGAACTATTGGAACCTCATGAAGATAAAAAGCTTCTGCACTGCAAAGGAAACAATCAACAAAACTAAAAGGCAACCAATGGAATGGGAAAAGATGTTTGAAAATGACATATCGGACATATCAGACATGTTCAAATCGATTAAGAGCTCACCAAACTCCACACCCGAAAAACAAATAATCCAGTGAAGAAATGGGCAGAAGACATGAATAGACACTTCTCTAAAGAAGACATCCGGATGGCCAACAGGCACATGAAAAGATGTTCAACATCGCTCCTTATCAGGGAAATACAAATCAAAACCACACTCAGGTATCACCTCATGCCAGTCAGAGTGGCCAAAATGAACAAATAAGGAGACTATAGATGCTGGAGAGGATGTGGAGTAACGGGAACCCTCTTGCACTGTTGGTGGGAATGCAAATTGGTGCAGCCGCTCTGGAAAGCAGTGTGGAGGTTCCTCAGAAAATTAAAAATAGACCTACCCTATGACCCAGCAATAACACTGCTAGGAATTTACCCAAGGGATACAGGAGTACTGATGCATAGGGCCACTTGTACCCCAATGTTCATAGCAGCACTCTCAACAATAGGCAAATTATGGAAAGAGCCTAAATGTCCATCAACTGATGAATGGATAAAGAAATTGTGGTTTATATACACAATGGAATACTACGTGGCAATGAGAAAAAATGAAATATGGCCTTTTGTAGCAACGTGGATGGAACTGGAGAGTGGGATGCTAAGTGAAATAAGCCATACAGAGAAAGACAGATACCATATGGTTTCACTCTTATGTGGATCCTGAGAAACTTAACAGGAACCCATGGGGGAGGGGAAGGAAAAAAAAAAGAGAGGTTAGAGTGGGAGAGAGCCAAAGCATAAGAGACTGTTAAAAACTGAGAACAAACTGAGGGTTGATGGGGGGTGGGAGGGAGGGGAGGGTGGGTGATGGGTATTGAGGAGGGCACCTTTTGGGATGAGCACTGGGTGTTGTATGGAAACCAATTTGTCAATAAATTTCTTTTATAAAAAAAATAAATAAAAAAAAATAAAACGTCATTGAGGTATTATTTCCTGCCCTTCAGGTTGACAATATTTTAGTCTTGTAACAGCTGTTGATTAAGAATATGAAGAATTGTTTATGCTAGTATATTTGGTACAACTACTTGGGATCTCAATTGGGCAATATCTTGCAAAGCTGAAGATGTTAATATTTAATGGCTCAACAAGTCTATTTCTAGGTGTTTTGTCAGCAAGAAAACAAGGAGATTTGTAAGAACTATAAAAAAGAGATTTGCTTCAACAGTATTTATTGTGGCAAAAAGTGGAAACAATCTAACTGTCCATAAGTATGTAATAAATACACTTATGTATTAATACAATAAATACCATAAAACAATTATAATGAATTAGTTAGATCTACATCGATTATTAATAAATATCAAAAATAGAATGAAGAGTGGGAAGATCAAATTCAAAAAAGATATGTCCTATAGGATATTATTTTTAAGCAGTTTAAAACATAAAGAGTAGTATACAGATAATGAATACAAACGTATGTAGAAAGTGTATAAAATCATGCAATGAAATATTACACATAAGGCTCGATATAGAGCTACCTCTGGAGGCCACGAGAAGGGATCTCTAATTTCTTTCTTTCTTTCTTTCTTTCTTTCTTTCTTTCTTTCTTTCTTTCTTTCTTTCTTTCTCTCTTTCTTTCTTTCTTTCTTTCTTTCTTTCTTTCTTTCTTTCTCTTTCTTTCTCTTTCTTCCTTCCTTCCTTCCTTCCTTCCTTCCTTCCTTCCTTCCTTCCTTCTCTTTCTTTCTTTCTTTCTCTTCCTTCCTTCCTTTCTTCCTTCCTTCTTTTTCTTTCTCTTTCTTTCTTTCTTTCTTTCTTTCTTTCTCTTCCTTCCTTCCTTTCTTCCTTCCTTCTTTTTCTTTTTCTTTCTTTCTTTCTTTCTTTCTTTCTTTCTTTCTTTCTTTCTTTCTCTTCCTTCCTTCCTTTCTTCCTTCCTTTTCTTTCTCTTTCTTTCTTTCTTTCTTTCTTTCTTTCTTTCTTTCTTTCTTTCTTTCTTTCTTTCCCCTTCTCCCTTCCCTTTCCTTCCCCTCCTCCTCATCCCCTCCCTCTCTCTCTCTCCCTCTCCCTCCCTCCCTCCCTCCCTTCCTTCCTCTCTCTTTCTCTCTCTTTCCTTCTGTTTCTTTTGTTAGAAAAGTCCAGAAAAAAAGTGGCAAAATATTAACAACTCCCGGATCTGGGTGCTGGGGACATGGTATCCGTGATATTATTTTCTGTGCCTTACCATAAATTTGAAACATTTCAAAATAAAATATTACTAGGCCTAGCAATATTACTAGGTATGAATAAACCAGACACAGTAAGCCCATATCTTTTATGCAGAGTGAGGTCAGATTTCATAGGTCCAAAATACTCCTGATAAGCATAGTCTTAAATTCTTAATTTTAAAACCCATGCACATTTTAAAAATCAATACACAGGTAAGGTATAATCATTTTTATTTACTAATCAATCAAGTCTATGCTCTGGGTATCTATTCTAGGAAGTAAAATCATAATCCTTTGTATAGAAGATACAAAAATCTATGATTTTTAAATGCACATAAAAATTTTCTTTTAAAAAATATAAAAGTCTTGTTAAAACAAAGGAAAACTCAAAACTTTGGGTGATACTCATGTATAATTGAGATTCCTATTGTAAAAACGGGAGATTGAATTACTTACTACCATTATATAATGTTCTGCTTACCTGTGGGACTGACTGACAATACCCTGGGATTTTGTAGAAGCAGAAAACAGACCATTGGTGGGGAAAATACGATTCAAGTTCAATGTTATGGATTCTTCATCTACTATCAAAATTATGGTCCACTTAACAGAAAGTACAAAGCCCTATTTCTTTACCTTCTTTTTCTTCTTCTCCTTCTCTTTTCTCCTCTTTCCTTCTTCCTTTCTTCCTCTCTACTTACTTTCATGCTGTTGTTCTGCTTCAGTTTTTGTTTCTTCTTCTGATCCTTTAACTGCTTCTTGTTCTTTTTCTTCTTCATCAGTTATTTAGCACTTACTAAATACCAGAAGCCATGTTTTATAAACATTATCTCAATTTTAACATCAATGAATTGTTTTTCTTCTCATCAGATGATAGAACTGAGGCTTCAAGAAGTGAGGAACATGTCAAATCATACAGGTAAGTAAGTGAAAAAGTCAAGATTAGGAACCCAGTGAGAATGTAGGCTTTAACTCCTGTGGTATAAGGGCCTCCTGAAAAGATGAACCACTGAAGGAACATTGCGAACTGAGAATCTTTGCCTAGTCTTATTTTTCAAAAAGAGAAGTCCATATCCTGACTTAAAGTAGAAATCTGTTTGAAAGAGCAACTCTGGATTAGAAACCAAAAGCCAGAATTCTGATACTCTTAAGCAGAACTTTTGGATGTCATTTAGGACCCTTTCTATGTAGAAGTACCAACTCAATACAGCTCTATCAAGAGATAATTTGTTCACTCAAGGTCCCTCTAGTGATCCAAGGTAAAGAGTTTCTTTCTTCAGGTATCACTATATTCATGGGTCACACAAAATATTATCTTATTCTGCCATTTGATGGCTTCCAGAAGATTCAGATTGATTCCTTGGGGCAATAGGAAAGCTATAGCAGACTTTGATTTATAACTTCCCAATTTTAATTCATAATAAAAGATCAAGAGACTTTTTTTGCAGGTTCTGTGAAAGGAACACTGTAAGAGGTGGCTTAAGTCATACAACCATCCCTAAAATGATCAATATTCTCTGGAAAGTATTTTGTCTAGACCTTTGTCAAGCGCTATATGTCACTGGAGTGAAGAGAATAGGCCTATGTGGACCAGAGAGGCCAGAAAGACTGGAATGGATGCTGGGAGGTAAGAAAACCTATCCGTTATACCTAATAAAGCTCATGATCCCACCCTCCTCTATTCCCCTTGAACCCTTACCTCATACAATCAGCCATCAAGTATTGCAGATATTACCTCTTAAATATTTCCCTTCCTTTTGATTTCTATTATAGCTACCTTAGTTATCTTGCAATACTTACTTATAATTTTATTTTTTTTTCCAGCAAGTATTTACTATCTATAATGTACCAATCCCTGGATTAGGCAGAAAGGATATAAAGATGAATCAGACATGGATTCGGACATTCAGGAGCTCACAGCCCACACAGAAAAAGGCACTGATTATTATAATACAATGTATTATTACTTAAATATATACAGAATGCCATGGGAACAGAATTAAAGGGATAAAGAAGGTGGCACCTAAGTAATGGGTGTTATTACAAGAAGGTAAAGGTTAGAAGAGGGGAGAGGAGGAGGAGGAGGAGGAGGAGGAGGAGGAGGAGGAGGAGGAGAAGGAGGAGGAGGAGGTGGAGGAGGAGGTGGTGGTGGTGGTGGTGGTGGTGGTGGTGGTTAAGGGTAACTGAATTGTCTACATTGGGCAAAAGTACTGAGATAAATAACAGAGTCAATTTCCTGGCTTCCATAGTGCACTATAGTTACATAGTTTCAATAATGTCACCATTCAGGAAAATGGGGTAATGAGTACACAGGACCTCTCTATTATTTTTGTAACTTCTTTGAGTTTACCAGTTATTCCCCCAAAAAAGTTTTTTAAAAAATAGCATAGTATCCAAAGTGTTCTAAACTTGTTCAACACTGTCAGAGCATATTCTGAAAGTCAGGGTTTGCAAGAAGATGTAGCAGGAGAGGTGTGCAGATGTCATTTTGAAAAGTAGGTTCATTAGCTTGGACTTTCTACTAGAACCACTAAAGAATTTTAAGGTGGGGACGGACTTGGATCTTCTATTTGCCTGTTTTACATGTATATCCAAGTGGATGCCAATCCTTACTCTCTGTAAAAGTTTCCCTAAAACTTTAGTGCTTTACTTGCTTTTTTCAGATCTTTTGAACTGGTTGGTGGAACTTTCAGCTTATCCTCTGAGCTGCCTCATCAAATCTTGCAAGGTCTCGGTTTTTCTCCATGTAAGTCTTGAAGCAAATTTTGTCAACCTTCTATTGTGAGCTAAACTCAGGATAGAAAGTAATCACACCAGTGGAGAAGTCAGCTCAGATAAAAGCATCATTACTAAGGGCATGGGCTACCAAGAGCCCAGCAACAAAGAGACATGAAAAGCAATTTTCAATGTGTTCTAGAAGTTTATTCATTAGCGCATCCACTTATTGAAAGACATTTATTGTACACCAACTCTCAGGCCTCATTGTAAGTGTGGAAACAGAGAAATGAGTACAATGTAATTCCTGTCCTTAAGCCATCATCGTTGAGGGGCCATGGACATAAAATAATCCTGTAGAGGGTAAGAGCCATGATTATGGTTTATAAAAGGCATAGTGTCGGCACAAAAAAAGATAATCAATTCTGCCTAAGAGAGTTGGGTCACCAAGGAGGCAAGGAATCTAATCTAACTTATGAGGCATAGAAACTGGGCAGTGGGTAGCAGTGACCTGCAGTATATGAACTGTATTTGTCTTTCTGTCCTAGAGGGTCATCAATTTCCCATGTTACAAAAGTAATCTGATATCCCTTCCAGAGAGGAATGTGAAAGACTTGAGCATGCTTTCCTGTGCTCCTGCACATTAGAGAGGTTAGAGGTTCTAAGACATAATGGCAAAATAATTCTGGAGAGAAAATATTTTCTAAGAAATGAAATAATGTAAATATGGGACAACTATTTTAGATGAGGGGAAAGACAGGAAAAAAGGGAAAGGGGGAAAATCAGTCATTCATTCACTCATTGAATATTTATTCAGCCCTACTTTATGAAAGCACTCTGGCAATATCTTAGCATTTTGAGAATTACAAAAATCAATCACTGACTTGACTCTCTAAAATACCATCTTCTTAGCAGGCTCTGATGCAGCATCTCAAGACTTCCCATCCAAATCCAAACGAAAACACAGCAAAAGGAACTATTATCTTAAAGAAGAAAACAGTTTAAATATTCTTTATTATCTTTGTTGGCTTAGAGACCTAGAGACTCTACTGGCTCTGTAAATGTGGGTTGTCATTTCTTTACTGGGTAGGTTTCTCAGTAAACAGGTTTAGACTTTAGGTTTGTCAGAACAGCATCCCCAAACCGTCATCCTTGCACAGCCAGAGAGATAGCTTAATGTTATTAGGATGAGGTACAGAGGTATAAGAATGAGGGAGGAAGAGGAGTTGAAGTGGAGCTCTGCACTCCCAGAGCTTTAGATCTAATTATTAAAGTGACTTAAACATGGGAAAAAGCCCTAGGCTTCCCAAGGCTTGGTGCAAGTTACAGGGAGATTTTGGATGTTTAAAGTGATATTCTATCACTTCAGTAAGAAAGTCCCACCTAAGACATGTAAAGCTGCACTAGATACAGGACTTGCAATCCCAGACTGTTTAATGGGAGTAATTACAATGAGCCTTTCAATTGAGTACCTGAAGGTATCAATAAGCAATTAGGGGAATGACTGGCAACTCACCTCCTCCTCTTATCTGTATAAATACCACTGGAAGAATAAGTAAATAGTAACTATAAAAGAACATATAAATGTATTCTGGTATACACAAAGCAATAATATTAAAACACTGGTGATGGGCTTATAATACATGAAGATGTAGTTTACATGAACATTTTAATACGAATTAGGGGAGTATAGGAATTATTTTGGAACAAAGTTCTCCCATAATATTGAAATTAGGTTGATATTAATCCAAACTAGAATATTTTAATTTAGAATATTCATTGTAGGGGTGCTTGGGTGGCTCAGTCGGTTGAGCACCGACTTTGGCTCAGGTCATGATGTCACAGCTCATGAGCTCGAGCCTGGCATGGGCTCTGCACTGACAGCTCAGAGCCTGGAGCCTGCTTTGGATTCTGTGTCTCTGTCTCTCTTTGTACCTCCCCTGTTTATGCTCTGACTCTCTTTCTCTCTCCAAAGTAAATAAACATTAAAAAAAATTAAAATATTCATTATAATCTCCAGAAAATAAGAAAATAACTACAAAAGATAGTAACAAAGAATAAGAAGTCAGTTAAATAGTACACTAGAAAATATCTACATAACACCCAAGAAGGCATTAAATATACAATAGAGGAACAAAGGACATAAGACATATAGAAAACAAATAGCAAAGTTTCAACATAAATCTTACCTTATCAGTTAATTATATTAAATGTAAATTAATTAAACACTCCAATCAAAAGGCAACGAATGGCAGAATTTTTTTTTTCAACGTTTATTTATTTTTGGGACAGAGAGAGACAGAGCATGAACGGGGGAGGGGCAGAGAGAGAGGGAGACACAGAATCGGAAACAGGCTCCAGGCTCTGAGCCATCAGCCCAGAGCCCGACGCGGGGCTCGAACTCACAGACCGCGAGATCGTGACCTGGCTGAAGTCGGACGCTTAACCGACTGCGCCACCCAGGCGCCCCTGGAATGTTTTTTTAAAAACTGTTTTTTTAATGTTTGCAGGATGTGATATTCCCTATTTCATTTCTGACCATGCTGACTTGTGACTTTTCTTTTTTTTTATTTTTGTCACTTGTACTAGAGGTTTACAATTTACTGATTTGTCATAGAACCAACATTTTCTTTCTTTGGTTCAACCTGTTGATGTTTTACTATTTTCAATTTCATTGATTTCTGCTTTTATCCATATTATTTATTTTTGTTTGCATTGGGTTCGTTTTACTCTACCTCCTCTATTTTCTTGGGTGGAAACTTGGATTATGGATTTGAGGCCTTTCCTAATTTCTTAAATTTTTTAATTTTTTAATTTAAATTCTAGTTAGTTAACATACAGTGCAATATCAGTTCAGGAATAGAATTCAGTGATTCATCACTTACATACAACACCCAGTGCTCATCATAATACGTGTCCTCAATACCCATCACTCCTCTAGCCCATCCTCTACCCACTCCCTTCCATCAACCCTCAGTTTGTTCTCTATCATTGAGTATCTTATGGTTAGTTCCCCTCTGTGTCTCTCTCTCTTCCCCTTCCCATATGTTCATCTGTTTTGTTTCTTAAATTCCACAGAGACTTTTCCTCATTTCTAATGCAAATATTTAGTACTTTTATTTTCCCCTCAGTACTGCTTTAGATATATCTCACATATTTCAATATGTTGTATTTCATTTTATTTAATGCTACGTGTTTTTAATTTCATTTGAGACTTCCCTTTGGCCTATCAATTATTAAGAAGCATGTTGTTTAATTTTATGTGTTGAGAGATTTTAATATTGTTTTTCTGTCATTAATCTCTAGTTTGATTCCATTACAGTCAGAGAGCAATCCTTTTCTTTCCCTCCTGGTATAGAACATATCTACATTCCTGAGACATTCCTGCAGTTAGCTAGGGATGTGGAACTCAATTCTGGCCAATAGAAAATGGGTGGAAATAGCATACACTATTTTCAAACCTTCAGTTCTCCATATTCTTCTCCCTCCATCATCTGAAACCATAGAAGCATGAAAAGAGGATGACAGAGTTAATTGTTGTGTCAAGCCTGGGATCCCTAATGACTGAGTAAAATAGAACATCCCTGTGATCATACTGGTTGTAATATAAGTGAGCATCACTCAGATATTCTGGACTTTGAACTGTATGCAGTAATGGAATGGGACTCTGAATTGTCTCCCTTGTGAAGGGAAGAATAAAATTTGGTGGTCAGAGGTGTAGAATGTGGTAAGAACAATGCCATCTATCGACCAAATAGCATTTCCTGCTCTACCTGGCCTTGCAGTTGGACTTTATTTTCCACTTCATTTGCAGTTAGGTGTGGACATGGGACTGAGTTCTAGATAAGAGAATAATAGGTGGAAGTCATATACAACTCTTCCATGCCCAGCGCCAAAAAAATACACCTCTTCCACAATTCTTCATGTTCTTTCTTTTTCTATCTTCTGGATAAAGCAAGGAAAACAGAAGACTAGAATATGTCAGTTGAATGATGAAAGGAGCTTGTACCCTAAAAGACTATGTAGAGCATAGTCTCCAGTGACCCATATTTAACTCTGATATGAGTGATTAGTGGATACTTATTCAATAAATGCTGACTGAGTCAAGCCATTGAAATTTTGGTATTGTTTGTTAGATGAGTTATGTACCCCTTACTAATAGAGCATGTTGGAGACTGTGTTTAAACATTAGGGTGAATAATACATAGACACGTCCTTCAAAGAGATCACGATACAATGGATGAATACACACATACAAAGAGATAACAATTATTAAATGTTATAAGTACAAAGATGATGTACTTTATGCTAGGATAAAGATACCTGACCCAGTATCAGGGAGTTAAGGAAGACTTCTTAGTAGAGGCAATGCCCAAGCTTGACCTTAAATCAGAAAAACCCACAGAACACAGGGTGTTAAGGAAAAAAGACAACAAAAGCAAACAGAAGCAGTAAATGACTATGTGTTTGCTCAGTGGACTCCAAGCAGAAAGGCCTTGGTGAGTATTAATTTTAAGGTGAGAAAAGATAGGCGAGGTCAATCAGATCATGATGAATATGTGTACTGGAGAAAGAGGAGAATGGCAGAACTCATATAGTTTATAAATCCATTTAACTTCTAGGATTGTCTCAAATCGTGCAGATGCTGTTGATGCCCCAAGAGGTGTCAGTCTTCCCAAGTCCTCTGTTCTCACTGCTAATCCTCAAGTCCTGGCTTACAGCTCTTCCTTTTCTCCTACTCCACTGTGGCAGTCTCTGTGAACTGCCAGCTCTCTTCATGTACATAGAGGGATGAATAATTTACACATCCATTTTAAGTTTCCTTAGGAGAGGTTCCTGATGTGAATTAGAGTCTTCCAATCAGAGGCACTCATAGAGGATTTCGATTTTAAATTTAGTTATGTGTAAAGAGAAACTAGGAACCTTAGCCAATATACTCACCTAAGAAGTTCCTAGCACATATGAAATTGACATTGTGTTTTTGTGGAAAAGGATTTATTCATTCACCTAAGTTATTGAGGCTTTATCATGTGCTGAATACTGTATACAATTTTTTGTACTTTCATAATTTCATTATCCACCTAATGAACAATACTTGGATTAACAATACTTGGATTATAGAATATGCTGTATGAGGTTCAAATGAGAAAGAACACATACATATAAAGCAACTTTAAATGTAAAGCACAATTACACTTATATAATTATTAGCTGAAATATTTATCATGCAGCTAATAAGTAAGTATGCATACTTAAAGGACTTTATAAAACTAAAATATTTCCTAAAAAAGATTGGGTTATAAAGTAGATTTCCCATCACTAGAATTGTTCAGAGACTAAATAATAACTTAATGGATGTCACATGAGATTTCTGCATTGCAGTGTGATTTGATTAGATGATACTCAAAGAATCTCTGCTTGTCCACGTAAGGAATCCACATTTCAGCCCCTGCATCATACCATCAAAACAAAGCAACAACAACTTGCACCGGAACTCTCTCCAAGATTCTCAATCTCCTTTATATATATACATATACATATATACATATATATGTATATATATACATACTTTTGGAGGTAGCATGTGGCTCATTTAAGTAAACAGATGTCACTTGAAGGGTTCCTTTATCTGTCTTGTTCCTAATTATTCCTGCCCTAATATGGCACGTCACTTCCTTACATGGCAAGCATCTCTTCCTGGTGCCACCTCCACCTCCCCCATTCCAGGGGACTGTGGAAGAGCATTCAACAGCCAACTTGATGGATCATGAGTGGTCTAAGTTTTCATCTTTTCCAGGTGGCTGGACCCATCACCACTGGTAATTATAATACCAGAATCTAGTTGAAAACAAAAACAAACATACAAACAAACAAAAATGAAAAACCGAAGCTTTGCAAAACGACATCTCAAATTGGACTCCATGTATACTGTATCATTAGTTACAGCTCATTGGATTGTGTTGTGATGGCAAGAATGGTTTGGTGTGTCCCCCATTTGAAGAAAAATGATTTTCAACCAAGAAAGCTAAACATTTTCATGTTCCTAACACATTTATACAATCAGCTTATCTAATCTCAGGTAGCATGGATTGAATATTTTGATGCCCAGGGACCACAAAAGAACAACAGCAATAAGCTGAAGGAAGAAATGTTCCTAGGGAAGTATGGGTGTCTCTTTGTCTAATGAACCATTCATATAATTATCAAAGTTATTTGTAAATGTACTTTCTTTCTGAGATCACTGCCTACAGGAGAGACTCAAATCTGGTTCTTTGGCTGGTACCAAGTATGAAAATGTGCCCCCCCCCCCAAATACTGACTTAACGAGAGCATGAAAACACTGATCTGTATGGCCAGGACCTAAAAGAATCTAGCTTCCTCCTAATGAAAACCAGGCACTGGGCCAACTCCTTTTATATTTGGTTTTCATGAGAATCTGTCTGTGGGGGAGCTTTGAGTGTTTTTAGTGCAATAACAAGCTTGTGTTCTCTGAGCCAATTAGTATGTAATTAGGTGTTGGCTAATGAGGAGGGGGATAAAAGGTAGAGCTGTCGAAGAGAGTTGGTGTGGGTGTGATTCTTGTGTATGCAGGTGGCAAAACGGCACATGTTGAGAACTAAATTGAATTTCTAAAACCCAGTAATTTGTTATATGCTATTAGCAAGCACAGCACTGGTCCTTCTGCAGCTTTTTCACATCTCCATTGAAATGTGCTTTTATCCCTCTCTGCAAAATAAGGGTGTTCAGCACATGTATGTTAACATTTTCCACTCATTATTTTCTAGAAGTTTAAAGTTAGGCTTGGCTGTGATGTTTAATAAGTATTTGAGTTACCTATTAGAGGGAGAAAAGGCAACCATTTATTTATTCTTTCACTAAAAGCACACGTACATTTCTTTAGGGTCTACTCTGTGCCAGACATCAGTGGACTAACCAAAGATCCCTCCCCTAATGGACCTTTATATTCTGCAGGGGAAGGACAGATAGTAACAACCATAAATAAGAAAAATATATAATAGGGGAGCCTGGGTGGCTCAGTTGGTTGGGCGTCCAGCTTTGGCTCAGGTCATGATCTCACAGTTCATGGGTCCGAGCCCCGTGATGGGCTCTGTGCTGACAGTGAGCCTGGAGCATTCAGGTTCTGTGTCTCCCTCTCCCTCTGCCCCTCCCCCATTCATGCTCTGTCTCTCTCAAAAACAAATAAATTTTAAAAATAAAAAAGTTTAAGAAAAAATGGCCAAGTAATCTTTGACAAAGCAGGAAAGAATATCCAATGGAAAAAAAGACAGTCTCTTTAACAAACTGTGCTGGGAGAACTGGACAACAACATGCAGAAGGAGGAAACTAGACCACTTTCTTACACCATTCACAAAAACAAACTCAAAATGGATAAAGGACCTGAATGTGAGACAGGAAACCATCAAAACCCTAGAAGAGAAAGCAGGGAAAAACCTCTCTGACTTCAGCCGCAGCAATTTCTTACTTGACACATCCCCAAAGGCAAGGGAATTAAAAGCAAAAATGAACTATTGGGACCTCATGAAGATAAAAAGCTTCTGCACTGCAAAGGAAACAATCAACAAAACTAAAAGACAACCAACAGAACGGGAAAAGATAGTTGCAAATGACATATCGGACAAAATCTATAAAGAGCTCACCAAACTCCACACCTGAAAAACAAATAATCCAGTAAAGAAATGGGCTGAAGACATGACTACACACTTCTCTAAAGAAGACATCCAGATGGCCAACAGGAACATGAAAAGATGCTCCACGTCGCTCCTCATCAGGGAAATACAAATCAAAACCACACTCAGATATCACCTGGCACCAGTCAGAGTGGCCAAAATGAACAAATAAGGAGACTATAGATGCTGGAGAGGATGTGGAGAAACGGGAACTCTCTTGCACTGGTGGTGGGAATGTAAATTGGTGCAGCCACTCTGGAAAACAGTGTGGAGGTTCCTAAAAAAATTAAAAATAGACCTACGCTATGACCCAGCAGTAGCACTGCTAGGAATTTACCCAAGGGATACAGGAGTGCTGATGCATAGGGGCACTTGGACCCCAATGTTGTTTTTTTTTTTTTTAATTTTCTTTTTTTTGAACGTTTATTTATTTTTGGGACAGAGAGAGACAGACCATGAACGGGGGAGGGGCAGAGAGAGAGGGAGACACAGAATCGGAAACAGGCTCCAGGCTCTGAGCCATCAGCCCAGAGCCTGACGCGGGGCTCGAACTCACAGACCGCAAGATCGTGACCTGGCTGAAGTCGGACGCTTAACCGACTGCGCCACCCAGGCGCCCCTGGACCCCAATGTTTATAGAAGCACTCTCAACAATAGCCAAATTATGGAAAGAGCCTAAATGTCCATCAACTGATGAATGGATAAAGAAATTGTGGTTTATATACACAATGGAATACTACGTGGCAATGAGAAAGAATGAAATATGGCCTTTTGTAGCAACATGGATGGAACTGGAGAGTGTTATGCTAAGTGAAATAAGTCATACAGAGAAGGACAGATTCCATATGTTTTCACTCCTATGTGGATCCTGAGAAACTTAACAGAAGACCATGGGGGAGGGGAAGGAAAAAAAACGGTTAGAGAGGGAGGGAGCCAAAACATAAGAGACTCCTAAAAATTGAGAACTGAGGGTTTATGGGGGCTGGGAGGGAGGGGTGGGTGGATGATGGGTATTGAGGAGGGCACCTGTTGGGATGAGCACTGGGTGTTGTATGGAAACCAATTTGACAATAAATTTCATAATAAAAAAAAGAAAAAAATATATAATATTTTAGAAGATGACCAGGTAAGTTTGAGTGAGACAAGGGATTCAACAGCCCCAAAAACTGTTCAGGGAGGTGTGCAAGTTTCTAAAAAGAAGTCAGGGTCTACCTCACAGAGTAGGCAGAATCTGAGCAAATACTTGAAGAAGCCATGGAAGCAAAAGTTTGGGAGGGAAACTTAAGAAGTAACACTAATATGTGGTCTCCTGTGCCCCATATGGCCAAGGATTCAGTAAGACCACATCAAAAAAAGAAAATCATCTTGTCCCCCCTATTCCTTTTACATTTGATGTTTTTGAATGTCTGTGTTGGTAGAGGCACTTTTGTTGTTTCTGTGGCAGAAAGAGGCTCCTGTTCTCTGAGGTCTTGGATGAGCTCAAAAAAAGGTGGGAGGAAGCTGGGACAAGAAAGGAAAATTACAGCCTTTGTGAATGGGCAGAAATTCTGGTTCACATTGAATGGGTAGGCTGAATAGGTTACCTTTAGGCAGCAAATGTTTTTAACTCTGCAACTCCTTCCCAAGGATGGCGGACACTCTTCAGTGAACCAACATTTCACTGTTTCTCCTGTTAACTCATTCTTCTTCTTCTTCTTCTCCTTCTCCTTCTCCTTCTTCTTTTTTTTTTTTTTTTTTTTGTAATCTTCACAATTAGGAAGATACTTTTCATAGCTCTCCTGACTTTCTCTTACTGCCCTTCAGAGATATTTTAAGTGAAAATATCCAATGCAGTATAAAATACTTAAAAATGTAAGATGCTACTTTACTGTTAATCTTTACTGTTAAAAAAAAAGTTAAATGGATGATAAATATGGTTGTCCTTTTTCTCCAGGCAAGAAAGATAATAATTTGATTTTTGAGTTAATCTGATGAGTCTTTGTAGTTGAAAAAAGCTCTATAATTAACAAAAGCCTCAAATGGTGGTAAGTTCTGATATTTGGGTCTTGTTTTCAGCCAGACTAATTCAATGAGGCATCATCCCCACTTCCCATCAAGGGACTTCTCATATTTGCCTGTGCCAAATGATACGCCAACAGCAGGAAGCAGAATAAAACCAAACCCTTTTATTCATAGGTTCTTTGCATATCACCACCTGTCTATTATATTCATGCATCATCCAGGAAACCACATTACCAGGACATGTTTGTTTCTGCTTGCTGTGCACCCAGCAAGCTGATAATCTAAAACTAATGTCTCTTCATTATTTATACAACATTTAGCAGAAATGGGACAGGCACCAGTAAAGAGTGTTTATATTTTGGTTTTGGTTTTAATTTTTACTCAAGAGTGCTTCTTTATTGGAAAGGGAACCAATTTACATGTCTCCAAGTATGTAAGGAATTGCATGTGAAAATATGGCTTAGTCGACATCATAGATCTAAATTATTTCAGTCATGTTTAATCCTTTTTATAACCTAGCTCTTGTGGCAGTAGTCACACTGAACTGCTTCTTAAATGTACTCATTGTGAATACCCTTTCCAGTCTAACTTTGCTGTTTCAGAAGTTTCTGCTAACTTACTGACTTCCCTCAATCATCACGGTTAACTGCAGGTACACATTTAATGTTTGAGCAGATGGTCTTAATTTTAATACTGTCCTCTGTGTATGTAGGTGATCCAACTGACTGACCAGCCATGGGGCAAATATTTGATTTTTTTGTCCAGTAATGGGTATAGATTTGTTCTGGTATACTTATGTCCTTGCTGGGTAAAGCTGAGGCCTTGAATGAATGTAAGGCTGATTAGCCTGCATGGGGCACTGGCCACATGCTATATGATCATGCAGTTGTTAGCACCATGGTTTAATCTGCTACATAAATGGTTACAGATGTTGTGTTTTCTACCTAAGTCAAAATTGACCTTTGTAAGGCATAACAGACACTGTGCTAAGCACCAGACATAAGACTATTTTCTGAACTCTGACGAACTGATGAGATACTTTTATCTTGATTTGGAATGAGAAAATAGAGACTTAAGGGGATTAGGTAATTTGTCCAAGGTGACAATGAGAGTGTATAGTGGACCCTGGATATAAATCCAATGTATTATAGAGCCCTCACTTTTTTTTCTTTCCACACTAAACTGTCTCCTTAACTGAGGGCATAAATAAACTATAGCCCATACCCCATGGTCTAACATTGTAAGGATCAAAAATAAGCTAAAGCATCTATACTAGAACTAAAATGTCAAGTCATGGGGATTTATCCTTGATCAGGAGAACCTCAAAGCTTCGAATCAAATTTTCTTCTAAGAGTCATCCATAGAAAATCTAGGCCATCATGCAGTAGATTGGATATTTAAGATACTTTCTGTAAGAAAAGATTCATTGGGAAATTGATTTACTAAATGGCCATGGGAACACCATTATATCAACTACAGTTTAAGTGAGCTGACCAATTGGTTTCTTATGCCTCAGAGGCAGGCTGCTTGCTAGAATCTGATTTACTGAGTCCATCAAATCATGGTTTAGAGTGTATACCAAACAAAAGCAAAATGATCTCAGTTTCAAAGATGAGCTTATTAGAACTTGGACGATTTAAAGGATAGATTATTCTACTAATATCCTTTTTTTTTTTAAAGTTTATTTAGTTTTGGGACAGAGAAAGACAGAGCATGAATGGGGGAGGGTCAGAGAGAGAGGGAGACACAGAATTGGAAGCAGGCTCCAGGCTCTGAGCCATCAGCCCAGAGCCCGACGCGGGGCTCGAACTCACAGACTGCGAGATCGTGACCTGAGCTGAAGTCGGACGCTTAACCGACTGAGCCACCCAGGCGCCCCTAATATTTATTTTTTAAAAAGTCATTCCAAGATAGTCTTTATATTCTTTGCAATTTTGACAGAAAATAATTTTCTTCAATTAGAAAAATATGGAAGAGGGGCACCTAGGTGGCTCAATCGGTTAAGCATTTGACTTCAGGTCAGGTCATGATCTCAAAGTTCATGGATTCAAGCCTCACATCAGGCTCTGTGCTGACAGCTCAGAGCCTGGAGGCTGCTTTGGATTCTGTCTCCCTCTCTCTATGCCCTTCCCCCACTTACTTTCTCTCTCTCTCTCTCTCTCTCTCTCTCTCTCAAAAATGAATAAACATTAAAAAATTAAAAATACATATGGAAGATATATATAGAACATAATACATTTGAAAGAAAAGCAGAAAACAAAACTGATATTCATTCTTTCATCAGCTATGAAATGTTAAGTTGTCATCATAGAAAAATGGCCAAATATATAAAATTTATATATAAAATTTATATGTACTAATAATATATTATATAGAGGATATATATGTGCGTGTGTTATATATATATGTTATATATATGTATATGTTATATATGTATATATGTAGGATACCCTTCCGCAGAATCTTGGAATGACTAAATTACATTATACTATTTGGGTAAAGGGATCCACACACTGCATTCCATACAGCAAATGCTCAATAAATGTTACTCGCAGTCTTTTTTCTAGCTCAGTTCTCTCTCAGACAATGAAAGCATAAGTTAAGTGAAAGAAGGAGAAATCAGCAGAAGTAGAAGCAGTTTTAATCTTAAAAGCTCTTAGAAAAATACAGAAAACAACAGGAAAATATGATTTCTTTTTTATAAAAATAACTGGAGTGCCTGGGTGGCTCAGGTCTTTAAGCATTCAACTCTTGATTTAGGCTCAGGTCATGATCTCATGGTTGTGAGATTGAGCCCAGCATTGAGCTCTGTGCTGGATGTGGAACCTGCTTAAAATTCTCTCTCCCTGTCTCTTTGCTTCTCCCTTCTCAAAATCATCATCATCATCAACATCAACATCTGGGTGTTCTTCAAAACTTCAAGAAAAAGAAAGTTAATCCATTTAATAATATAACACTTAAAACTCACAAAGGGAGTAAAACATTCCCCCCAAATGAGTAATAATAGTATTTTAATTGCTAGTTAAATGATAGAACTGTAAGACCCCATAAAACTTTTTTTCCCTTTATTTCCACCAGAGAAAACCCCAAATTTTGATTTTGAAGACGATAGCATCTAATCTTATAGGGAAAGCTTTTTTTATTGCCACTGAATATCATCCACATAATATTGGCTTTTAAGATGCTATTGTTAAATTATTTTAAGCTATGTTTTCTTTTCCCAACTCTAAGAATAAATAAAGGTATCATCTCCTGGAATTTATCTACCATGTCATCATTTGAGTACCAGATACAGACATACTTCTAACCAGGGCTCCACTACTGAAAAGTTTCTGTTTGATCTTGCAAAAGTCGCTTCATCCTATTTCTTTTCTGTGTTTTAGCTTTCTAGCATTATTAGGGTTTAACAATGCCTTTAGTTTTGCAAGTGGGATTTTTTTTTGATATGGCCAAATGGCAATTTACATTCTTAGAAAACTGGAATTAGAATATTTGTGGGGTGACAAAACAATGGAATACGACCAAAAATCTAAACCAGAAGAGTTCAGAATAGCTGATGCCCCCTTCCTACCTCCAGCCCCCACTCCCTACTCACACATTCCCCATAGCACCCACAAGGACTGATGTGTTTTACACAGCAAAGATAGAAAATTTTCCAAGGACCCTGAGCATTGCCAAGCTGAGCCCATCCTTACTAGGATGAGGAAGAAACCCTTGCTCCTAAACTTTTGATGCCAAATACTTTCTTCTTTCTACCTATGTTAGTCCAAAGAAGAACTGAGGCTGTGAATGCACAAACCTCTTCCTTTTCTTATTTATGTGTGCCACAGAGAGTGTGGTTTAAGATCAGAGTTGTCTAGCACCTTGTTCTGGGTGTTGTCACTTATCGTGTAGCAGGTGGTGCCCAGGGTAACTTGGGGCTGTGGAATGACCTAATATGATTAAACTATAAATGATCACTCTAGTTGAAGAATTTACAGGCAATTGTATTATTTCTACTTTAAAGAGTTACTCTTGACTTACATCACGATTTTCACAGTGGGAAAATGGCAACTAAGTAACTTGAGCTAAAAAAGCAGGGGTTTGGTGTGTGTGTGCCCTCTCTAATCCCAGGGTTTTTTTTTTCTTATATTCTTGGAAACTGCTACATCACATCATTATTTTAGTTGCAAGTAGTGTTGGAATGGGAGAAAAATTATTTCTTTTAAGGGAAATGTTACAAATCTTTTATAACGATAATTTCGTTGGGCCTTATTTTAAAAATCACACGGGAGAGACATCTAAAATGTCACATGGAATGGTGGTGCATCAGTCAGGGCCATGGTATCCAACAAAGTGCTCAGCAGGTATTTTGCAGAGAACTTAATAATCTGTGTGCGTAGGTATGGGTGGGGCTAAGGGTATCAACAAGAAGTGGAGCACCCAGGAGCTTAGAACCTATTACCACCCAGTTACCTGAGGGGGCAAAAAGAGAATATGATGTCACTAGGGCCCAGTGATAGGCGGAGCCCAGAAAGGAGCATCACATGACAAGAGAAGCCACTGTCAGAACCCCAAACTTGAAGAAGAGAGAGAGTAGGGAAAGAAGCCCCTTGACCTCTCGATGCTTTCACTTCTGGGTATGCTCCCCATGTCTTCCACTGGTGGTTCCATCGAGAAGCTAGAGTGTGAGATGCCCAGTTTATACAGTTCACAAGAGTCAAATTCTTAGGGCAGAGAACTGGGCAGAGAAGGGCAAACAGATCAATGAGGGGTGGTATGAAATGTAAAATAGTCACATAACCCCTCAGTGCTGGCAAGCCATAGCATTTGCTTTTGGTCCTGTGCAACATTGTTTTTTAAGTTTACTCCTTTTACTTTGGGAGAGAGAGAGAAAGCTGCGAAGGATAGAGACAGGGAAAGAGAGAGAATCCCAAGCAGGCTCCACACGCCAGCACAGAGCCCAGTGTGGAGCTCGAACTCACACACCGTGAAATCATGACCTGAGCTGAAATCTAGTAGGATGCTTAACCGACTGAGCCACCCAGGAACCCCACGTCCTGTTCAATATTTTTAACCATGTTGTTAAGAAATAGTGTATCAGATATGTGAATAGCAAAAACTAGAAATCTGTGACGAATCAAGTCTGGATGCAAAATTATCTTGACAGGTAGAAACCAATAAAATGAAATTAAACAGGAAAATTAGATAAATTTCCCACTGATGATAATCTTTGCAAGAGAAAGGGGAAGGTGGGAAAAGTGCTTGATGGCACAACATGTCCTAAAAGACATCACTATCAATCGATGATGGCTCATGATTGCTTACAAAATGAATGAAATTTGAGGTTTCACTTCCAGCTGCTGCTAGACATCTCCAGCTGCTTGTCCCACACACCTCAATCTCAGCTTGCCACAGCCTGATCTCGTTACCTTCTCATCTCCCTCCAGTACTGTCTGGGCTCATGTGTTTTCTTTTTGATTAACAGTATATTGTCTACAGGGTATTTCAAGCCAGAAGCCTTGGGATTATCTTTAGTTTCTCCTTTACATCCCACATTTAATGCATCAACAAGTCACGTTGATTCTGTCTCAAACATCATCGTGTACCCTATTTCCTTTCCACTGTCACTGCCTTTTTCAGGCCCTGATATTTCCAGTCTCTAGACTCCTACCATAGCCTCTTCATCTTCCTGACTTCAGTCCATTCTCCCTACAGCTGCCAGTTACCTTCAAACAAACAAATGGCCATTGGCCAGTCTTAGAAAAATCCTCTGCTCTCACTGTGGTAGACAGGATTAAGGGTGGGCTTCTTTAATTATACAAGACATTCCAGTCTTATTCCCTATAGGACCTCTCTCCCACCACACACACACCTTTGCTCCAGGCACAAAGAACTGTTGTTCTGCAAACATTTCAAGCCCTTGTGCATTTGTGCATATTTATTATCTTTGCCCAAAGTACTTCCATTACTCTGCCATTTTTATCCCAACAAATTCCACTCAGCCTTCAAGACGTCTCCAAAAAATCTACCTCTGATTTCCTTCTAGAAAGAATATGCCCACAGCTCTTTGCTCTAACCTGTGCAATAACATTTGCCAACCTGTTTTTCTATCTGTGTATATCCTTCTAACCACCACTTCTAATCCATCTTTACTGCCCTACCACTCAGTAAAATATATGCCACATGGAAGATGTTCAACTCAATCATTGTTGAATTACTAGTGCATTAATTAATTAATTACATTGTCTAGAGTATGTAAGATAATGGTCTCCATTACGTTACCTTGGTCAGGCTACAGGTAGAGTATTTAGCTTGATTTGGCTGTTTTATTTTAAAAGCTATACAGACAAACTAGTTCATTATCAGAAAAGGACAGATGGCATTGAGGCTCTGTCATATATTGCCTTCCATCATTATTTCTCTGAAATAGAAACAAGATCTTTATTCTGTAGCCATCTCCTATTCCAACATCTATAACAATATTAGGACAAAAATAGTCTTCATGTTATAAAGTTGACATAACAGAGAAAATGCACGCAAAGTGTTTATATGCCTAACATAATAAGTATTCAATAAATGTAGACATTTATTATTATTATTATTATTGGGATTTTATTAAGATATTAAATAGAATATTTAGGGGTGCCTGGGTAGCTCAGTCAGTTGAGTATCCTACTCGACTTCAGCTCAGGTCATGATTTCACGGTTCGCTAGTTCTAGCCCTGCATGGGGCTCACTACTATCAGCACAGAACCTGCTTTGGATCCTCTGTCCCCTTCTCCCTCTGCCCCTCCCCCACTCATGTCTCTATCAAAAACAAGCATTTAAAAAAATAAATAGCACAAATATTAAAATCGTATACCTTTTGCTTATAATGTTTTGCTTATAATGTTATTTTACTCCGATGTATAGGAGTCCTGCATAAGGCATAACTACCTATGCATATTATTAACTCTTGGCTGAGATAAGGAGCAAAACAGTCCTTTTTTTTTTTTTTTAATTTATTTACTTTGAGAGAGAGAAGTGAGTGAGTGGGGAGGGGCAGAGAGAGTGTGAGAGAGAGAATCCCAAGCAGTCTCCATGCTGTCAACTTAGAGCCCAATGTGGGGCCGGAACTGACGAACCTGAGATGATGACCTGAGCTGAAATCGAGTCGACACTCAACCAACTGAACCACCCAGGTGCCCCAGGAACAGAAAAGTTCTTATGTTGTTCATTCCCTCTGCTTTAAGGTTGGATTGCTCTTTAACCACGCCAGATATTATTATTTAGCTCTGTCCCAATCAAACTTATTTTAACTGCAAGCTATGGAAACACACTCACTACAGTTAACACAATAAGTGAAGGGCAGCGAGAGGATACCAGGGCTCTGCCTGAAATGTGAGGTCAAGAAGGATCATCAGGTTTCACAGGAATTGGTAACTCTCTGTTCCCCATGGTATCATGATCATTTGTTCTTAAGTTTCTGATTCTATCAGTTGATTTTTTTTTCAGACTCCATGATGGCTTTAGCTACTTTTCATGACAGATGATGAAAAATGACACCCACCTCCATAGAGTTGGATTGCTGCCCAGCCCAGTATGTTGGAAAAAAGACTGGGCTCTCTGAACTTCAAGGGCACATTCATAGGAATGAAAACTGGTCTTGTTTGAGTCCATTGTTTCTCTGTGACCAATCTGCTATGGCCAATAACAGAGAGAACAAAACACCCTGTAGGAACCCATCCCAGTCGTGAGGAGTGTGATTTTTATAGAAGGGATGTGTGGGATGGCCAGACATTGCAAATCTGTCTACTCCACAGTGCAATTGCCCATGATCCTCAAGGCAGAAAACTAAACGAGGATTAATCCAATTTTTAAAAAAATTTCATGTATAAGGCATTCTTTCTTAGGTCTAAATTAAATACTTTCTATTATTGCTTAATAACCTAAGTTCTTTTATTTTTCTGTTCATAGTGCACACGAAATTGCCTGGTCATGTTATCTTTTCAAATAAGATTACCAGTTTCATTGTAGCAAGAGAGTCTGGAAAATTACTTCCATTTGAATTTCCAAATGTCTAAAGATAATGAATTGTGAAAGTTCACTAATTTTACTGTCCTAAGTAACTCTCTGGAGATCCCTGGGCCAGGAAGGTCATTTGCTGATATCTAGAAAGAGAAGGGCACACTGAGAAAATGGCGTATACACGTGGAAGAGGCCGTGGGTTATAACTAGACAGAGTATACTATAGCTGCCATTAAAAAGACAGACAGAATGGAATTTTAAACAGGAAAGACAGTGATCCTCTTTCCGGTGATAACTGGGGCTGATGCTGTGGGAGAGAAGAGCCGTGCTAATAGTGTGAGACGGAAGGATAAAATTATGTATTTGACCCAAAGTACATAGCGAGTGACATAGAGTCAGGGATTCAGGTAGATCGAACCACATAAGAGAGATTGGCCTCACATAAAGATAGAAATCGTCTTAGTGTTTCTAGCAAGAAGAGCACGAATAAGACATTTCCATTAGAGGAGAAAAGTCTGGATTCTCTCAGGAAAAAAAATGCAAGATTTACAGTATTGAAAAACACAGAGTGACCCAAGAATTAACTCTCCTCTTGCCAAGAACAATGGGAGAGCCAGCTCCAGGTGAAGGTGATATCTGCAAGGTCAGGAAAGGATGGCCTAAAGGCAGTGGTACTTGCAAGGGCCAGAGAAGAAAGTTTCTTTTATTCATAGTCTTCCAGGAAACAGAGCATATACCAAGAAGGCAGACCGGCAGAGGGTAAACAGCAGCAAGGACTGATACATGGAGGAAACCTGGAACCAGGCCAGTCACCTTGACAATGGTATAAACAAGGCAAGGCAGGATATACCAGCAGTGAAGTTGGGATTCTATTTAGACCTTGCTCTGTCCAGACTAAGGCATATTCATAGACTTCCATGTGTCAACCATGGATGGAAGAGGTAAAGCCAGTACTGAGGACAAGACTAGCTCCAGCCTTTGCAGGGATGGCAATAGATATTCAATTCAGGCTCTCCTGGATGAAACTTCAGGAATTTAAATGTTATTAGATATCTATGTATATCAGTTATCTCACCTACCAAACTAGGACAGTAATTATCCCTATTTCATAATGCTGTGAGAATTAAATATGTAAACTGTTTGTAGTAAGCAGAATGCATATATATATATATATATGACATATAAGTGACAAAATTTAGAATCAGTTATAAGCATGAGAGATAACACAAACCACAAGATTCTTTGAAATTATAAAATACTTCTCTGTATCTCCTTTTCCGTTTACCCACTATTTAGATGGGACTAGCAAAAATGGGAATTTCAGAACTTATCTCTAAAGAAATAGGCTTTCTCAAACATTGTAAATGGTCTGAAAATTGGCAGAAACTTTTGAAGTGCTATTTTAAAATGCTTATCAAAATCTAAATGCATATACTTTTTGATTGAGGAATTTAACATCTAAACTATAATATAATGAGGCAAAGCTACTACGTAAGGATTTTCATTGTAGTGTAGTGTTTTTCTGCAGTAATGCATTAAAAACATCACCCAAAGAGCAATCCATTCAAAATATGCTAGGTAAGTTGCAGGATATCCATAAAATTAAATTCTTTGTAAATATTTAAATGAATAATAAAAGTAAGCTTCCACTTCTAGCCAGGGTAGAGTAATAGGGACTAGATTTACTTTCCCACCTGCATCAAAACATAGACAAATATATGAAACAATATATTTGTAAGCACCAACACCAGGCAGTAAGGAGTAGTGATCTCTGAAAGGAGGAAGAAAGGAGATGACCCCTACTATTCCTTTAGCTTACTGCCTTGACAGACTTCCCAGAGTAAAGTCTGCACAGGCAAACCCAGCAGAGTCTGGTAGACCATTTGCATTAAGCATATATTGCTGAGAGTTTGGGAGGACCAAAGCAGTGAGAGTTCATAGGACAAAGTACTGGAGTAGAAAGAGATGGACAGAGAACTCAGAGTTCTGGAAAAGTTCTTCCTCAAGAATCCAGTGGAGTAAAGGATAGTGCATGCACAAGAGGAAATGGTCAGTGCATATACCAGAAAAGAACCATATACAATGATTAGAAGTAACAATACCTTGTGCTTATCCAGGGTCAGGAATAATGCCCATTCCTACCAACTAGACTAAAAACCTCAAGATTTACAAGGCACTGGGTATAAGACATAGAAATGTGGAATTATGAGCCCTAAACCTAGCAATACTTAAAAGTAAAAATTGAGATGATCAAATTGTTTCCAAGTAACTTAAGTACATCGCTGGAAAAAAAAAAAAAACTCAAAAGTATTTACAGGAACAAAGAAATACATAGCATCCAACAAGGTAAAACTCACAATATCTATAATCCAATTAATAATTACCAGGCTTGCAAGGAAATTACCAGGCAAGCTATGACCCAGTAGCTAAATCAATCACTTGAAAACAACCCAGAGATGACACAGATGTTAGAATAGAAAAAAACTATGAAGGCAGTAATTATAACTGTATCCCTATGCTTAAAGGTAAAGCATGTACAATAGAAAATATTTTAGAATCCCAAATTAAACTTCTACAGAGAAAAACTACAATGTCTGAGATTTAAGGAAAAAAAAAAAAGAAGAAATTACTAAAAGAGATTAAATTCAGATTAGACAAGGTAGAAACAAAAAAAGTGAGCTTGAAAACATAGCAATAGAAACTATACAAAATGAAAGACAACAAGGTAAATTTTAAAAAAGTAGGGGTGCCTGGGTGGCTTGGTCGGTTAAGCGTCCGACTTCGCTCAGGTCATGATCTCACAGTCTGAGTTCGAGCCCCGCGTCGGGCTCTGTGCTAACAGCTTAGAGCCTGGAGCCTGTTTCAGATTCTGTATCTCCCTCTCTCTCTGCCCCTCTCCTGTTCATGTTCTGTCTCTCTCTGTCTCAAAAAATAAAATAAACATTAAAAAAATTTTTAAAAAAAGAAAAAAAAAGTAAACAGATTATCAGTGGGCTATGGAACAATTTCAAGCAGGTTGGATGTCCATGCAATCTGAGTCCTTGAGAGAAAGGAGAGGACAGAAAAATATGAAGAAATAATGATCAAAACGTTCCTAAATGTGATGAAAAATACAAACTCACATATCCAAGAAGCTTAATGAACTCCAAGTATTAAAAAAATGAAGAAAACTAAGACAAAGGGTGGTTTTGAATGAAGAGCTGACCAAGATAAAGATAGGGAGCTTCTGAGCATCCCTTCTCCCATGGATGTACCAAATGTGTAACTACACAAGAAGCAATTCCTTCTGAAAGAGATCTAGACTAGCTCAACAACTCCTACACATTGGTAACTAAGAAAACACCCACATCTAAATGGGTAGGAAAGGTTGAGACACTCTCTTGCAATAAACCCCACTTCTGGCACAGCACCATACTATCAGGAAGGAATGCCGAACTCTCAGCTTCTCCCTGAGGAACAAGGAGTCTGGACCCCATGTAGGGCCCTTTCTTTAAGACAGCCACTTGAAGGACGGGCTCCGAAAACACTTAGCCCTGAAAAGCAATGGGCTTGTGTTTAAAGCCCACAAGACTATAGCAAACAAAGGAGCAATTCTTAATAGGTAGTAACACTTAATGTACTATCCTCCCCACCCCCAGGGCTCAGCCTAGAGGAAGAAGGCAAAATCACCCATCTCCCAGTCTTTCCATGAAAGAGGTTTATGTGCATAGTTTTAAAGCAGCTGCAGGAGGACCAGGGTTTAATTTGGCAGGCTCCTAGGGGCCTTCTTCTTCCAACCTGCTCCAAGTTGTCAGTATCCTCCTGGGAGAAACCTGTACATGACTACACCCCAGCTTTTATGGCTGTCCCCCAAGGGATGGGTCCCCAGATCATCTGGCTCTGAGAGCCAATGGGGTTTCCATTCACAAGTCCCACAAGACTATATAGCAAACAAAGAAGCAGTTCTTAACCAGCTATCCCCTCAGAGCTCTCATCAGTGCAGAGGAGGCAGGGAATAAACAAAATAAAAACAAAAACAAAAACCACCCACTTCCCAGTCTTTCCCTTTATCTGCATGCTTTCAAGGCTACTGCTTAAGGGCCAGGTTTTTCATTTAGCAGGTGTCTAGAGGCTGGCTACAGTCCTTTCCAGGTCCAGTGCCAGTGGAACTTTCCCTGCCTTCTCCCTGTAGCCCATGCTAACAATAAAACCAAGTTCCCAGTCTCTCGCTGAAAGGAGCTTGTATACATGCTGGAGCCCCAGATTTTGTGGCTGCTACCCAAAAGGTGGGCTCTGGATCACTTGGCACCAATAGGCAGCGGGGCTTACATTAGCAAGACGGTAGCAAACAAAGCAACAATTCTTAATGGCCTAAGGAGCACTCTCCACCAGATGCAGCTATATTCTGGAGCCTACCACAAAGTGGGCGGGTAAAAATGCCTGTATTCCAGGTCTAACTGGGAGGGTATTAACTGCATACTTTCTCAACTGTTGCCTAAGATCCCAGCTTTCTAACCAGTCTTCCTCTAGGTGCTGGCCGTGATCCTCCCCTTTGGGACCCTGACAGGTCTTGGTGCACTCTTAATTTTGGGAGCCACTAAGAACAAAGAAATTGGAGAGATAATGAGGAGCTTGGGCTGCGCTGATCAACAGGGATCATCTCCTACTCAAGACTGCTCTGTCAAGAGGGAAAGAGGCAGCTGTTTCATCTAGTGCACAGAAACTGACACTAAGTGTCAAGGAAAATAAAACAGATGAATATTGTGCCAAACAAAAGAGTAAGATGAACCTTCAGAAACAGATCTTAATGAAAGGGAGATAAAGACTTAAATATAAATCTGAAACCACAAAACTCTTAGAAGAAAACATGGGGAGTAAGTTCCCTGACATAGGTCTTGGCAATAATTTTTTGGATCTGACACCAAAAACAAAGCAACAAAGGCAAGAAAAAAAAAAAGAAAGAAAGAAACTGCATCACACTAAAAAGCTTCTGCTCAGTAAAGGAAACCATCAATAAAATGAAAAGGCAACCTATGGAAAGGGGACAATATTTGCAAGCCACATATCTGATAAGGAGTTAATATCCAATATATAAAGAAACTCATGAAACTCAATAGTGAAAAAAACTTTTTAATTGGCACAGAATCTGAGTAGACATTTTTTTTTTAAAAAGGCATACAAATGGCCAACAGGCACATGAAAGGCATTCAATCTTACTAATCATCAGGGAAATGCTAGTGAAAACCACAATGAGATACCACCTCACACCATTAGGATGGCTATCATCAAAAACACAAGAGATAACAGGCGCCTGGTGGCTAGTCTGTTGAGCTTCCTCTTCAGCTCAGGTCATGATCTTACAGTTTGAGCCCCACATCGGGCTCTGTGCTGACAGCTCAAGGCCTGGAGCCTGCTTTGGATTCTGCGTCTCCCTCTCTCTCTGCTCCTCCCCCACTCAGGCTTACTTGTTCTCTCTCTCTCATTCTCTCTTTCAAAAAAAATAAGCATTAAAAAAAAAAAAACAAGAGATAACAAATGCTGGTGGGGATATAGAGAAAGGGGATCCCTTGCACACTGTTGGTGGGAATAAAAACTGCTACAACCACTATAGAAAGCAAACACTATGAACATTCCTTAAGAATTAGAACTACTCTATGGTCCAGCAATACTATTTCCAGTTAAATGTATACCCAAAGGAAATGAAATCATTACCTCCAAGAGATATCTGCATTCCCATGTTCATGACAGCATAATTCAAAATAGCCACAATATGGGAAAAACCTAAGTGCTGGTTGATGGATAAACAGATAAAGAAAACAGTGGGCTTATATAACAATGTGATATATAAATATATATACACATACAGTTACATATGGGTGCAAAGAACCCATGTAGTTGAAAACCCACATATAACTTGACTCCCCAAATATTTAACTACTAATAGCCTATTATTGAATGGAAGCCTTAATGATACCATAAACAATTAATACATATTTTTCACACTATAAGTATGATATCCTACATTTTTACAATAAAGTAAGCTAGACAAAATGTCAAGAAAATCATAATGAAGAGAAAATATATTTACAGTACTGTTTCAAACAATATCCATATTTAAGTAGACCCACTCAGTTCAAACACATGGTGTTTAAGGGTAATATATAATTTTCAGCTGTGAAAAGAAGGGAATCCGGCTTTTATGACAATATGGATGGACCTTGGATAATCTACTAAGTGAAATAAAACAGAGAAAACCAAGTTTCAGCTGATCTCATTTACACAGGGAATCTAGGTGACTTTGTCTTAGATGAAGACTTTTTAGATTACGGTGCCAAAAACACAATCCATGAAAAGAAACTGATTAGTTGTACGTGCTTAAAGTTGGAAACTTCTACTCTGTGAAAGACACTGCTAAAAGAATGAAGAATGAGTCACCGATTGGGAGAAATATTTGCAAACATATATTTGATGAAGGGCTTGTATCCAAAATACACAAAGAACCCTTAGAACTCAATGATAAAAAAAAATAATCAATCCAATTAAAAATTGGGCAGAAGATCTGAGCAAACACCTCCCTAGAGAAGATAAACAGATGGCAAATAGGCATGAGAAAAGAAGCTCATCATTGTATGTCATCAGGGAGTTGCAAATTAAAGTAACAATGAGATGCCACTACACTCCTATTAGAATCGCAAAATAAGGAGGAAAAAAAAACTGACCCCAAATGTTGGTGAAGGGGTTGGAGCAACAGGGACACCCATTAACTGCTGTTAGAGATGCAAATTGTATGGTTGCCTTGGTTGATTGACAATTTCTTATAAAGCTAAACATACCATACAAGCCAGCCACTGTACTCCTAGGGATTTACCCGACTGAGTTGAACATTTATGTCCACATAAAAACCTGCACACAAATGCATATGGCAGCTTTATTTATAAGTGCCCGAAATAAGAAGCAACCAAGATATTTTTAGTAGATGAATAGATAAACAATCTGTGGTATCTTCCTACAATGGAATATTATTTGAGGATAAAAGGAAATGAGCCATCAAGCCATGAAAAGATGTGGAGGGTCCTTAAATGCATATTACTAAGCGAGTGGGAAATGTCTATGTACTATATGATTTCAGTTATGTGACATTTTGGAAGAAGTAAAACTATAGAGACAGTGGAAAAATCAGTGGTTGCCATGGATTTGTAGGGAAGGAGGGGAGATGAATGAATGAAGCACATAGGATTTGGGGACACTGAAACTATTCTGTATTAAAACCCTAATGGGGGTTACATGTAACTATATGTTTGTCAAAAATCCTTAGAGCTGTAAAACACAGAGAGAACCTTAATGTAAACTATGGACTACAGTTGATAAAAATAATGTATCAATGTTAATAGATTAATTTTAACAAATGTACTATATTAATGTAAGACATTAATAATAGAGGAATTGATTGTGAGTGTGGGGGATGAGGGGTAAATATATGAAACTCTAACAGCTATCTGTTCAGCTATTCTAGAATTCTAAAACAGAATTAAAAAAATAAGTTCTTTCAATTATTTTTAAGAGGGGAGAGGTGGGCATATATATCTATTTGCATATCCCATAGACTGCTTCTGTGTATAATAATATGGAAAATAGTGAAAATAGTTCTTCCACCTTGAAGTGGAAGAACTTGAAGTCTGGGGTGGGAAGGACAGGATTGTACTTTCCACTGTGAGCCTCTTTATACCATTTGAATTTTTAAATAAAATGTCTTGGGGCGCCTGGGTGGCTCAGTCAGTTGAGCGTCCGACTTTGGCTCAGGTCATGATCTCGCAGTTTGTGAGTTCAAGCCCTGTGTCAGGCTCTGTGATGACAGCTGAGAGCCTGGAGCCTGCTTAGGATTCTATGTATCCTTCTCTCTCTGCCCCTCCCCTGCTCATGCTTTGTCTCTCTCTCTGTGTCAAAAATAAATAAAACATTTTTAAAAATTTAATAAAAAAATAAATAAAATGTCTTAATCACAATAAATAAATATATAAGTAAGCAGGAGCCAACCAGGATTGTCAATCATTGACAGTGGATTGACCAAAGATAGTTTTGAGGTTTGGAGGTTGAGACCCAGTGAAATTGCAAGAGCAGACCAGACCATGCCAGGAAGCAATGCCCAGTCAAGCAGAGCACCTTCTCAGCATTTGTGCTCCTGTTCACTTTGTAGGGAGTCATGGGTACAGCTCAAATAGGTGATTTCTATTAAAATGAGACTGTGAGAGTCTCAGTGGTAGGGCTATGTTTTCCACTCCTTTCCTCCCTCCTGTGATGGCTCTGTACCCAGTGGCCACTTAGGGCTGCCTGTGGTCAGTATACTCTCAGCATGCTGGTACTCATGAAAAACTTGTTGACTAATGACTGCAACTCTGTTATCAATTCCAAGCCTGCAGAGCTTTTAAGATCAGAACAAAAGAATGAATGAATCAGAAATGATGAAAGGTTGTAAAGCTTCCTGGCTCAAGAGAAGCCTAAGAAGCTGTGTTGATTGAACTCAGAGAAAAAGGATGTCTCGGTGCCTATTTTAGAACAGCTGAGTTAATAGGTATTCTGTATTTGGATCTATTCGGTAAGGTGGAGAGAGGCAGAAAAGATGAAAAATGGACCTCTTTGGTTTTATAAAATACTTATTCCATGAAAAAAAGTGTTTTCTTGACTGAGTACGTTGTCTCAGTGTCAGTACCATGGATAGTGTCCTTCATGTGTACCTTCTTCATCAAAGTTCCAATTGCTAGGGCTGGGCTTTGATGACTAACTTCTCCCCCAAACGCCCTCTTTCATTTGTAGTCTTCTAAAACTCGTCTTTCTCTGGCTTCCATGACTTTTGGTTTCATTGATTCACTGTTACTAACATCCCAGAAAGAATATTTGCCCACTTAAAAAAATGATATCTTATCTCTTCCTATCATAAAAAGCAGTAGAAAACTTTATGCTTTCCAAATGGCCTTTTGTTACTCATTTAATTAGATAGAATGAGCATAATCAATACCTCTAATTGCCATACATCCAATTGTTATGTATAGGTTATTAATAACCTAGTAATGACAGCATGTTATTATATGCTATGACCTATGACATGCATAGGTCATTAATAACCTAGTTTAATGACATATTTTTAAGGATCTCACAGATTAAGACTTTTATTAGTAATACAAATAATGCAAATGATATTTCTTGGTTTTAATAGAACGAAATGCTTCTGTTTGCATATATACAAATCTGATTTCTTAGAAGTATTTCATAAAATGGGGCACCTGGGTGGCTCAGCCGGCTAAGTGTCTGACTCTTGATTGCAGCTCAGGTCATGATCTCACAGTTTGTGAGTTAGAGCTCTGCATCATAAATAAATAAAGATTAAAGTAAATGAACATTAAAAAGAGAAAGAAATATGTCCAAAAGTCATGAGGCCTTCTTTCTTGTAGTCACAAATAACATCAGAGATCGTAAGTTTTCTTACAGTTTTCTTGAAAGTATGAAAACTCCCGTTTATGCCACCTCTTTTGTACTTTAAATATCATTCTACCTTCCTTATTGCCTTCTGTTCAAAGGATTATGCCCCAGATTTCTCCCTGGCTAGCTCTTTCCCTCAATGTGAATTTTATTTCATTTATTTCTTTACTGGCCATTTGCCATCTCAGTGAAACAATGTGCTCCCACAGAGACATAAAACAACTCCAGCGAGATGCAAAACTGCAAAATTATGCTTGTCTCAAAAGTATGCAAGCTAACATGTCCTGACTCACACTGCCTTGCAGAGATTTACAGACATCAGAGCTTACAGGTGCCATGCTCCCTTTGTCCCTTTCTTCTTTCACATAAGCCTCCCTATTCCCATTTTGATCTGCTGGTAACCTAGTTTAAATGACCCATTTATTCTTATATCGTAAATGAGCACATTGTTGTCTAGCAGTTAGTAGTCCACTTGGAACAAACTTGGCTTTATGAATGTTTTCAATATGTGTTGGAGCTTTTGCACAGGACCTAAATCTCCCTTCTGAGATTTGCACACTGTAACCTATAAAGACCTACCAAGGACTCCCACTGCTACCTTCTTCAGATAGCCCTAGCAGGAAGCATGTGATTCACCAAGCATAAAATTTCATTTGCTGAGATTTAAATCTAACTTCCTTTAGCTGATTCTACCTGTGTTACTTCACTCTGACCATGTTGGGGAAGATTTGTATTCCCCTTCCAAAACAGTTAAGTGCTCAGATAGTTTTCCACTGACTCTGCTCTCAGACATTTTATGCAACTTCAATTTCTATGATAAATGAATAACTGATATATTTGATTATCAAATCCTAGGACAGGGAAAGACTCTAATAGATCAACTCAAAATGAGAATTCATCTGGTGTTCAAAATCCCTAAGATGCTATGCCTCCTATACAGATTCCTTAAGCTTTTCCAGGCATATTCATAGTAATAGAAGAGGTAAGAGTTAATTTATAAACATATGACTTATGATTACAGTTTTGACAATGGAAGTGGCACATTAAAGTCTGAAAAATATCTCAGGATATAAAATGTTTCTCGGGGCTCCTGGGTGGCTCAGTCGGTTGAGCATCTGACTTCAGTCTAGGTCATGATTCTGTGATTTGTGGGTTTGAGCCCCGCATCAGGCTCTGTGCTGACCGCTCGGAGCCTGAAGCCTGCTTCAGATTCTGTTTCTCCTTCTCTCTGCCCCTTCCCTGCTCAAGTTCTGTCTCTCTCTGTCTCTCAAAAATAAATAAATGTTAAAAAAAGATTTTAAAAAATCAAAATCAAAATAAATAAAATAAAATATTTCTCTTCAACTTATTAAAGATCTCATGCCAGTGAGATTTAAATGTAATCCTTATTTTAAAAATTCAGCTTCAATTAATGTTTTTAATAGAGGACCTTGTTACCAGAATACCTTATAAATAAAAATTGAAAGTTGTTACTATTCACCTTGATTTTAGCCCAGCGAGACCCATGTTGGATTTCTGAACTATAGAACTACAAGGTAATAAGTTAGTATTTAGGCTCTTAAGTTTGTGGTATTTGACAAATGGATGGGTGGGATGCCAGGCTTTGGTGGGGGAATCTCTATTGACATGTTTCCTCTACTGACAGAGTACTATTCCAGAATTATCTGTTTTCTTCACACTCCCCTACTTTCCTATCAGGTTCTCAGCCCTTTAAACCCTCCCTGCCAGTCGCATTCTATCTCTGAATTTCAGCCTCTTCTTGGTTCCTGGACTGTCTCCCTTCACCGTCCCAATCTTTCTCTCTCTCTGATTCTGGAGATTTTTAGCCTACAGCTATTTCTTCCTGCACCCATTTCCACTGCTGGGAAAGGTCATTTTCTGAAATGTAGAGAGCACAGATCTTTTTAAATCAATTTTTATAATGTTTATAAATTCTAAATTCGGGAGCTCTGGGAACAAAGACCGAGTTGCTCTTTCCTTACTAAAGCACCAATTGTATACCTGATATATTCATTTTAACCACTTCTGCTCAGCTGTAGCAAAATCAATCTTGTAGCAATTTGCACGAGCCATGAAAATCTTCAAAAAGGACAGACAAGGGTTCATTTATTTCAAAAGAACAGAGACAGTCCTTAGTTGCCATCAGCCCCAAATTATTTTTTATTCGCAACAGATGCACTAAAATGTTTCTGTGGATAATAATACTACCCAAATGGAAAAGAAAAATAAATGACTTGAGGTTTTCAAGTAACTTCTCGGCATTTAGAGTAGCTAAAAGAAGAGCATTTTTGAGTGAACCTGAATGAGAATTCTCAATTTGTAAGTGGGCAGTATGAGTTGTAAAGTGTTGTAAAGTGGACACCTTTCTGTTCCTGTTCTTCCTCCATCGAAAGGTTAAACCTAATGATGTCCATTGCAGTGAAGAGGGCTCACCCCAGTGGCAGAGATCTCAACTCTAAATTGCTAAGTCCAAAGAAACACTGCTCTTGATGTGAAACAAAAAGATTGGAGATGGCTGGTACTTCACCCCCACCCTTCCAGAGAAAAAGCTTTGATGAGGGATATGGCTATGGAGAGGGGAGGGGGCAGAGAAGAACATAAGGACAGACAAGTACCGAGTGAAAAACTGAATAGAGTTCATACACCTTGAACTCTTAGAGCAGAATCTGAAGGGGATGGGAAAGGAGGGAAAAAAACACAAGAAGGCCTTTCATGAAATTTGGGGGCATTTGAGAGAGGAGTCAATATCAGATAGAGGAGTTTCCTATCTGCAGCTTGAGAGAAACAGTCCTGCAAGTGGTTTCTGCCCACCTGGATTTAGGAGAAACAAGAGAGATGGCCGCATGACACACATGTCATGAGATGGGCCTCAGACTTTCACTTCCTATAGTGGGGTGAATGGTGGCCCCCCAAAAGATATGTCCACATCTTAAACCTTGGAACCTGTGAATGTGACCTTATTTAGAAAAAGGGTCTTTGTAGATATAATTAAGTTAAGGATCCCAAGATGAGACCATCCTGGATTGTACAAATGGTCAGAAACCCAATGGTACTATCCTCATAAGACAGAAGAGAGGAGGCAGACACGGGGAGAGGAAAAGGCCATGTGAAGATGGGGGCAGAGATTGGAGTTACACAGCCAGGAGCTGGGGGAGGCAAAGAAGACTTCCCCCCCCAGATCTTGGACTTGTAGCCTCCAAAAATTTCAGAGTAAATTCCTGTTATTTTAAGCCACCCAATTTATGTTAATTTGCTAAGGTGGCCCTAGAAAACCAAGATACACCCTCTCTCTAGGGTTTGAGGACCTGAGGGAGATATAGAGGGAATTTGTAATCTTTCTGTGCATCTGGAGTCAGGAGGGAAACTATGGCCAGCTCCAGTGTGGGTGTGCTGCTAGCGTGGGGAGAAGGGCCAGGACCCCCAACCAGGGATGAGAGGATAGAAGCTGCATCAACATGGAATCTTCTATAATCTGAATCTCTGCTGGAACCAAATGTGACACCCACTAAAGCTACCACTGGTATCACTTACTCCATGAGCACAGGGCAGAAGGACATTGATTATCGAGAACAGTGTGGGACTCGGAGGCAGAGGAGGAGGTCGAAGAAGTGCACATGAACCTCCCCTCACCACTAACTCCAGCATCAGGTGGCTGTGTAAGATCCCCAGTGAGGTCATCAGTACCAGCAAGAGCAGGTGTGGAGCTCAGCTGGGCCAAAATAATCATTACGGATTTGACCAAGAAGTCACCGAATTTGGACGGAATTTATTTATAACTACCTAGATAAAGGTGAAGCCAAGAGACAGCCTTGAGATTTAAAAACAGGATGGACAGATATTTCTAGAAACAACTACTAACTTCGGACCCTTAAATTCTGTTTCCTGTTATAACCGAAACTGTGTTTCTACCTGTAACAACAAAACAAATTATTCTAACAATTTAATAGTATATAGTTACACTTAAATAGTATGAAAATACAGTTGAATTTTGTGAAATATTGGGAAGAGTGATCTAGCAACAGAGCAAGTATCAAGGAGGGCCAGAATTGTGCTTAAAAAGGAGAAAGAAATAACGATAGGGAGTATAAGTAACTTTTTTTAACTTCCCCAATGTCTCCTATTCTTTGGCTGGCAGAGACTCAGTTTTCTTTCAGCTATTTACCTTCCTTTGCAGGGATCTGGGCCCAAGAGAGGCAGTCCTGTCCTCAGTTACGAATGCAGTGGAGGGTAATTTGTCAAAGTCAATCATGACCATTTCTTTTTTCAGCAAGTCACATGTTAAAGACAGGTGGTGCAGTCTCAGATAATGAGACATAAGAGGAAGTCTGTTAGGAAGTTTCTGGGAAAGGGTCTTTGGTAATAAATAGAAGCATGGAAAAACTTCCCTTCTTCATTTGTTGTATGTTGTAGAGACTACACATGATGTTGGCAACTGTGTCATTCATGTCCTGACCAGGAGGGCCAAGAATGACAAGCAGGTGATGACAGAGAAGAAATATGGGGGGAAAACACTGGGGCCTGAAAATTGAAATTGAATTTCTGAATTACTAGCTCCAGACAATTCTATCTCCAGACACCTTATTTTTTTCTTGTCCCTTACAGTTAAGAACATCCTAACTAATTAGAAATAAAATGAAATTATTAAATCCTGATATAAACTGATGGATGAAAATTTGAATTGAAGAAAAAGGAAAGGGATTCTCTACCACTTAATTTTGTATGAAATATGGCAAATCGGTGAATACTAGCCACTAAAAAGTAGGCCATAGTATGAAATAATGAATTCTTATCTAGTAATATGATAAAGAAAATATATCTGTAAAAATTGATGCACAAATGAAATGCAATAACTTTGAATGAGTTCCTACACAGGTATCTATTGTATATGCAAATATTTCCTGAAAACTTTAAAGGAATGTTAAAGACATCTTTGTACATTCATTGACAATAAATATTTCCCTGAATGTTAGCACACAGCAAGCAACAGAAAATAAAATGGAATGAATTTAATAGAAATTAGTTTGAACAAAAAAAAATAGAAAAATGTCTATGGCTTTTCAGCCATGGATTACCATAGGATACTACTACATTTAAATCTAAAATGCACTAATCCAGGTACTAATCTAGTCTGTACAGCTTCTGGATTGCACTTTTAGTAAGAGAAATGTTCCAGGGTACGAAACTTCATCTTTGTCTGAATTCCCATGTTCTATCACTTGGAAATTGCCTCATATTTACCGTCGTATTCCACACTACCTTTCACCTCTAGCATGTGGCAGGTGCAAGAATATTTCTTCAACATTTGTGGGGAGGATTTTGTCATAAAGCCCACAAAAAGTGAACCCTTTCAGGATTCATGGAAGTTAATGCATCTGTAAATGCCTTAGGAAGTAAAGTGCTACACTAAAGTGCGTAAGTAAGTACATGCAATTAATTATCTTACTTCAGTAAACGGTTAGACTTTGAATCATGTGATAACTCTTGAAAAACACACAGAAGATATGATTTCAAATACAGTTGCATATGGAACAGTTGCATAGCAAAATGGTAACAGCTTAATGTTTGGTGTTTTCAGTGGCTGCATAATAGATAAAGAGTATTAATGGAACGTTCACTGTGAGCTCTGGTCTGGGGCAATGTGTCCAGTACTTTGTGGGAAAAGAATTGGTGTTCCAAATGACCTAGGTGGATTCATAAGTGATACAGAAGAAGCTGAAGAGGTTCAATAAACAAATCTTCAAGAAATTGTCCTGTAGAGGGGTGCCTGGGTGGCTTAGTCAGTTAAGCATCTGACTTCGGCTCAGATCATGATCTCATGGTTTGTGAGTTCAAACCCCGCGTCGGGCTCTGTGCTGACAGCTCAGAGTCTGGAGCCTGCTTCAGATTCTGTGTCTCATTCTCTCTCAAAAATAAATAAATATAAAAAAATTTTTAAAAATAAAATTAGATTTCCCTGTAGAAGGAAAATCCAGTAACGGGGAAAGAAAGCAAACTTCACTGAAGTCACACCTCCAAGAAGCTTTATCCATCTATGCCTTCCAGTTTGATCATTTAGCATACCTACTGCACTACTAAGTCAAAATTAAATCCAGTGAAACTGTATCAGCTTCATGGATGATCCAAATACTTTTATACACAGCTATTCTCATATTTAGAAAATGATTAGTATCATATTAAGAATATGATTAAGAATATCTTAGACATTCTCCCTATGTAGTACTCCTGGCTCACCAAATAGGGTACGAATCCACTGAGGGAAGGAACCATGTTTTATTATTCTTTCTCTCTTTCCAGATAAATATATAGAACATACTGAATGCTGTACCTTGGTTTGTGTAATAAGTTAAAAGCATAAGCTTAGAAATTTGTCAGATGAAATTTCAGGCTGGCTCCACTACTTATTTCCGTGTAAATTTAGACAAGCCATTTAACTTTTCTGGTATCACTTTTCTTACTACATATCACTGGAAATAATTTATGTAAAGCTCCTGGCAGAAGTAAGTGTTGACAGAAGAGAGATTTTTGTTTTTACTGTGTTATGACCAATAACAGTAAGAGGAATGGAGTCCACAGGATGTGGACTCAGAAAAGGACGGGGAGGACCAATGATGCAATGACTTTGACTACTTTGAAGATCATAACTTTATCATCTACCTAATGTTTGAGAGAAAGAAAGACAATTACAGAACAACATGGAAGATTGTGGCCAGCTATAAAGGACTTTAAAAGAGGTGTTATAATGTTATAAGAGATTATAAAAGTTACACATTTCCTTGAAATAACTTAAAGGCAGTTTGTGGAAAAGAGTAAGGCAAAAAAAAAAAGCATGTACAAATTTTTGTGGCAAAAAAAGTCTAAGATGGAGTAATTAAAGAAACGTAAACATAAGAAAACTGAGATTCATCAAAGAGGATGCTCTAGTTAGAAATAATATTGCAGCTGAGAAAAGGAAATGAGATATAGTTAAGGTAATTTACAGTGTCAACTGAGATGAAGAAAATGACTATGGCATATATAAGGAAAAGGGATAGATAGCTTAAGTGTAGACCTCGTTAAAGCACAGCTCAGCCTTTATATGGTACTCAAAACACTGTTATTTTAGCACCTTTCAATGATATGCCTTTTACTACCTCTCATCCACAGGTTTGATTTATAGCTTCCCCAGAGAAGTTTGAGTACTTTTCCATGCCTGTCTTTTGAACCTACCCTTGGCAAGCTTTTCAAACTGTCCTATCTTCTGCTCTTCATCTAACTCTATCTTCCCCTTGTCAATTCATCCATTCTTTCAAACTCATCTCAAGACCTGTCTCCTTTAGGAAATCTTTCTCACCTTTTTTGTAAAATTAGACAATATTTACTGTTTAAGTGTATGACTTCTGAACAGACCTCATATCTATTCACAATCCAACTTTTGAAAATAAAGTCAATAATTTAAGGATGAATCATGTACATTACTCTTGGTTATTGGATGGAACTTAGTATAGGAGTCAGTCTTGGATTTCATTTTCCATTAAATAAGCTGACAGCTTATTATTATTGCTCAAAGTTGATTACAACATATTCCATAATGTGGGATAATGATCTTTTAGTAATCTTTCACTGTATGGAACCACTGAGAAATTCTCTTCATAACATCCTTTGTTCACCAGCAATCTTTAAAACTTTGCTACACTCAAGCCATTGCTGGAAATGACATCAAGTCTCCACCTTGTCAAAAAAAAAAAAAATCAGGGAATGCCTAGGCAGCAGTTACTACTTGAAAAAAATCTGTCACGGAAAAGCTTGTTCTATGCTTTAATAGGAAATGAGCAGTTTCCCTTTTTCTGATTGCAAAAAATTAGTCACACTCTCATCAGCATAATGATGCAACATTAATGTTTCTTATACTTACTTTCTCTGATTCATAAAAGAAATAGGGCTCTAGTGATGTTGGAACCTTTGGAGAATGGGCTTGAAAAGCAGTTTCAAGTAGAAAGCCATCAGAAAAATGATTCCTTGAGGAGAATTACTCAAAGGAAAAGCTACAGGAACTCACAGTGACTTTTGATGGCCCAAAGCCATAAAACAAGGATGTGAAAGCAAATTAAGAATACAGATGTGTCGGAAAGAAGTATTCTAATTATGGGCTTACAAAATTTGGTTAGATTAACTCTTAGTCATAACATCTAAGGATTAGTAAGAAGCAAGTGCTTTTGTCTCTAGATGTGCTTTCCTTTTATTTCCGCATCACCACCACCACCCGCCCCGTGGGACTTAATGTTTCAGTTGGTATTAATAAAAATTTCTGACTTAGTATAAATTCATTTTAAAGAATAAAATAATTTTTCTCATTCCCCCAGGCTTTCTATGAAGATCACATAATATGACTGGTGAATAGTCCAACTCCAGATAAAATTCTGATTGATAAATTAAACTATACTAAAATTAAGGACTATAAAAAAGAGAAGCCAGGAAATAGAAGAAGATATTTATAGTCTTGCCTCAGGTTCTGAAAATATTAAAAATACACTGCTCTCATGAATCAATATGGAAAAGACAGACAACTCAGTAGAAAAATAAGCAAAAAAAAAAGACATTTCACAAAGAGCACATCTATACGACGCATAAATGCATGAAAAGCTGCTGAACCTTATTAGCCATGATGAAAGTGCAAACTAAAACACGATGCAATAGGGCTATATATCCACCAGAGTGGCTAAATTTAAAAAATTAAGACTGACAATGTCAAGTAAAGGTGAAGATGTGGAGAAACTAGAACTCTCATTTCCTTCTGAGAGTGTAAATTGAGACAGTCACTTTGGAAAACTCTTTGTCAGTATCCTGTATAGCTTTCATTTTCTTTTAAGTACTTCACTACAAATGGCCATGTGTATGTACAGCAATTTACATCCCATATGCAGTTAATTGACATTGTAACCAGGAATTCACGCTCAAATAGTATTTAAATAGCATTTGAAAGATCCTAACCAGTAGTCTTCTCTCCAAAGGCTAACAAGTACTTCAAAAAAAGAAATCCTTTCTAATCAGCTTCAAACTAACAAAAAAGTATCAGAAATAAGTTTTCATTAGTAAAATGAGTGATGTTCAAGACACGTGGTTGACTTAATATGTTGTACAGGACCTGTACCTTTCCAAGTATACCTAGCTTAGCTGGAAGGTTAGCTCTTCCTGCCATCAGAATACTGTCATTTTCTTCAGCATGCATTTTTCATTCAAGGTGCTTGTGGAATCTCCAAAAGAACAGAGGAGAGGGACTTCAGGAGCCAGCATCACAGGTTAGATAACCATTTCACTTGCCTACAAGTGTTTATATGGGTGGTAGAGTTCCATTGGAGACCTGTTCTCACTGTAGTGTACCACCCTTCATATGGCAAGGTTGTGGGAGACAAGAATTACTGCCCCCTCCCACCTCTAGTCCTCTGAGACTGCTGAAATCTATGAAAAATAACTTGACAATCATAAAAGTCAAATTGGCTTAGGTCAGTTCACAAGTAGAGAATAAAACTCCTGAAAGCTGAACTGGAAGCATTATAAGTAGACAATGGCAAATAAAGCTATTAAGGAACTTATGTCTACAAAGCGTCAAGGTCTTCATTTAATTGAAATCATATATAGAATCCATAACAAATATTAAGAGGTATCCAATAAAAGAGTATAAGCAAAAGTTAGGATTACTTCAACAAATACTTATTAACCACCTAATACATTTCTGGCACAGTGCTCAATGTGTCAGGAAAATATAATGTTAAGACTCTCCCCAAAGCTCAATGAGGGAGAGAGATACCTCCATTAAAATCAATGTAGGGGCTGTAGCCACTTTGGAAAACAGTGTGGAGGGTCCTCAAAAAGTTAAAAATAGATCTGCCGTATGACCCAGCAATAGCATTGCTAGGAATTTACCCCAGGGATACAGGAGTACTGATGTATAGGGGCACTTGTACCCCAATGTTTATAGCAGCACTTCCAACAATAGCCAAATTATGGAAGGAGCCTAAATATCCATCAACTGATGAATGGATAAAGAAGTTGTGGTTTATATACACAATGGAATACTACGTGGCAATGAGAAAGAATGAAATATGGCCTTTTGTAGCAACGTGGATGGAACTGGAGAGTGTGATGCTAAGTGAAATAAGTCATACAGAGAAAGACAGATACCATATGTTTTCACTCCTATGTGGATCCTGAGAAACTTAACAGAAGACCATGGGGGAGGGGAAGGAAAAAAAAAAAGGTTAGAGAGGGAGGAAGCCAAAACATAAGAGACTCTTAAAAACTAAGAATAAACTGAGGGTTGATGCGGGGTGGGAGGGAGGGGAAAGTGGGTGATGGGCATTGAGGAGGGCACTTGTTGGAATGAGAAGCCAATTTGACAATAAAGTTCATATTAAAATAAATAAATAAATAAATAAATAAATAAATAAATAAATAAATAAAAATGACCTAAGTTCTTAAAAATAAATAAATAAAATAAAATCAATGTAGGGAATGTGATAAGGGATGTACACAGTGCAAAAGGCACCCAGAGAAGGAGAGACTTAACTGGTATCATAGTGAAGGTGGAGTTTTATTCTGGTCAAGAGAAGAGGAGGACTAATACTGTTTATTAGAAGGAAAAATATCATCTGCAAAGCCTTTAAAAAAAAAACCCTCCAGAATCATGTTTGAAACATGAATGTAGGAAGCCAGACTTGTCTAGAGACAATGAATGTAGTAGGGAAGGGGAAGGCAGCACCAAGTACATTCAAACTTCTCTAGGTTAAAATTACAATTCCTCTGCTTTTCAAGCCTATTAACCCAACAATTTTACTAATCTCTCCATACTGCATCTTCCACCTTCACATAAAGGAGATAAGATCATGTTACCTCGTAGTTGTTGTGAGGACCAAATAAGTTAAAATTTAAATTGTAAAGAGCACAACATGGCATATAGTAAGCATTCAAATACCATACTAGCTATTATCGTTTTTATAAGCGTATCGTGTTCATTTGCAAGGAATTCCATAACAAAGCACCACAGATTGAATGGCTTCAATAACAGAAATTTATTTCCTCACAGTTCAGAGGACAGAAGTCTGATATCAAGGTGTTTGCAGGATTGGTATCTTCCGAGGCCTCTCTCCTTGGTTTGTGGACGGCCATTTTCTCTCTGTGTCTTTATATAGTCTTCCCTCTGAAAAGTCTTTGTCCTAATCTCCTCTATTGGGTGAGGGCTCACTCTAATTCCCTATCTTAATAACCTCTTTAAAGACTCTTCTCTCCAAACACATCACATTCTAGGGTACTAGGAGGGTGAGGACTTCAACATATGAATTTTAAAGGAAACACAATTTAGCCCATAACAAACAGAGCAGAGATATAGCGGGGTATGTATCTTGATAGTGTGAAAGGTTTAAATTTTTTTGTTCTGGTTTGATTTGTTTTGTTGTGTTTTCTTTTTTAATAAGGCACCCTAAATTCAGGTCTTGATGACTCTTCTAATCAACCTCTCTTACATTTTATCAGTGACTTACATGTCCTCAAGGCTGAATACAAAAGAAGTGAGTGGATGGGGAATGGAAAGGTAGAGAGTAGTTTATGAATTGGATATGCCAAGGTAACTGGAGAGGATAAGAGATCCAAAATGAAAGCAGCTCTTTCTTTTTCAGCCTCAGTTTGCACCACCAAAGCTTTATCTTGTCTGTAAATTGAGCTCTTGGATTGCTGGGGCGTAAGGAATAGGCAATACGTAGACGCAATCATTTTATCTTTTTGTTGTTGTTGTTTTATATTTGTATTGCTATAGATTGACAGAAACTGTGTTTTTCCCTACCTTTTATTAGTTTTAGTTTACAACTTAGTGTTTCAAAACGTCCATACAACACCTGGTGCCCATCACAAGTGTACTCAATCCCCATCATCCATTTAACACATCCTTCCACCTCCCCTGTGGTAGCTATAAGTTTGAAAACAGTATGGAAGTTCAAGTTAAACATAGAATTACCCTATGATCCAGCAATTGCACTACTAGATATTTACCCAAAGAATAAAAAATACTAATTCAAAGGGGTACATGCACCCCAATGTATAGCAGCATTATCTACAATAATCTATAATAGCCAAATGATAGAAATAGTTCAAGTGTTCCCTGACTGATGAATGGAAAGAGAATATATATATATATACAGGAGTATGCACACACAATGGAATATTACTCAGCCATAAAAAGAATGAAATCCTGCACTCTGCAATGACATGAATGGAGCTAGAGAGTATTATGCTAAGCAAAATAAGTCACTCAGAGAAAGACAAATACCATATGATTTCACTCATGTGTGGAATTTAAGAAACAGAACAAATGAGCACAGGGAAAAAAAAACAGAACAAATGAGCACAGGGAATTTAAGAAACAGAAAAAATGAGCACAGAGGTACACCAAGAAACAGATTCTTAACTACAGAGGGAAGGAGCTGTGTTTGAAAGAGCTTGCCAACCATCTTGAGTTTTGATTTTGTCTTGTGAATGATAGAAAACTGACAGCTGTCTCTAGGTAAAAAATTAATATGGTTAAATTCAATTTTCAGAATTGTAATCCTGAAAAAAATGGAGGAGGTTGTAACTGGAGGAGAGAAAAATTAATGTCAGAGAGGCCAAACATGGCATGGTCCACACCTATCATAAAGTAAAGGCCATGGAGGAAAGAGGAACAGCTGGATTCAAGAGATGATCTCTTTATTAATGAATAATATTGTCTTATATATTTGAAAGTTGTTATGAGAGTAAATCTTAAAAATTCTCAGTACAGAGTTGTACACCTGATGCTAACATTGTGTGTTACCTATACTTCGGTTAAAAAAAAAAGTTCTTTTCACGAGAAAAAAAATTGTAACCATATGCGGTATTGGATGTAACTAGACTTATTATGGTAATCATTTCATAATACCTATAAAAATCAAACTATTATATCATATACCTGAAACTAATATAATGCTGTATGTCAATTACATCTCAATTTTCAACAAAAGAGAAATACAGATAATCTCTGACTTCAAATGGGCATGATTTGAATGAATGAAAAGTAGCAATTGCTGATCATAGATTGCAAGTGAAGAAATGGTGTCACCAACCACGACAGAGAACACAGGAGAAGTAAATCTGAGGACAGCCCTATTCAAAAGGCCATAGAAGCATTTTTAGACATGTTGAGTTTCAGGAGCTATGAGACGACCAGATGCTGACAGAGGTCAGCTTGTACATGGATTTGGAACTCAAGACTGAGATGTATATTTGGAAATCCATTATTTTGTGATTATTAATCTTGGAATTAATAATCCTAACCAGGAATAAGAGACACAGAGACAAGAAAGACAGCTATGAATATTGGTATCTAGAATTAAACAAAGGCAGTGAGCAAGACAAGGAAGTGGTAGCAAAAAAAAGATTAGAAAGGCAGGAAACAAAATGGTTTACACTAGTCAGTAGAAGGTTAACACATCCTGGGTTGTACTTCATTGTCTTTCATTCACCACCCTAAGATATGTACAAGTCCTGCTTTCTTTCAGGCTCCTGATGCAGTTAGGGTAGTGGATTCTGTGGATTCATGTGGATTCTGGAACCAAGCTACTGAAGTTCAATATCCAGCTCTACTACGGACTAGGTGTGTGACCTTGGACTAATTACATGATCTCTTCTTGCTTCAGTTTCTCACAAAATAAAAGTAACAGTAGTACCTATGACATGAGGATGTTCATAGGAAATGAGAGGCTATATGTACAATATTTAACACTCAATAAATGTTGGTTGTTATTAATAGGGGCCAAAGGTATCATATTATTATAAGATGGTTTCAACTTAATATGCCTTACAATGATACTCCAGAGAAAGTCCACTGAATTAGTATACAAGGGAATAAATGTATCTTACTCCTTCCGATTTTGTCTTTCCTGGAAAAAAAATCTGCCCCAGGAGTTTTACTCAGCATCATCTCTCACTTTATTGCCGCTTAGTTAAGCCAGGGTAAGAAAATAACTAAATAAAAATTTTGAGGCAGGATATTTAAATACACAAATCCCTACTTGCGTACATTCTAATAATTAGGAACAAAGGGACTCTTCCAGGTATCTGTTTAGACTACTTGAATGGCTTCATTTCTGAAGGAAAACTCACATTAAGCAAACTTGGCTCTACATTATCATGAGGTGTTCTCATCATTCACCAATTAATGATGCCCAAAGTATAACAGGCATACAATATTTATTTTTGCATGGACTTTACATTCATATACAATAAGCAGTTAAGAATAAAACCCACAAAAAACCAGTGGATTCGGGGCAGCACCTCAGGGATACATCCACACTTCTATATTAACCAGAGCTTCCTTCACAGTTTACGAAGGGCTCAGTCTTCTCATTTATTTTTTAGCATTTCTCCACAGACATTTCAGAGAAAACAAAGAGCTTATAAGTATGTTCTCCCCTTCTTCATATATGAGACAAGAGCACTGAGATCTGGAAATAATTGAAATCTGGGTACATCAGGGTAAGAGAGAGGCCAAGTCTGTCCTTGGCTGTCATTCTTCCCTCCTGAACATTCCAGCCCATGATGTTATTGTGGAATGCAAGACAATGGTTTTGCATTGGCAATTTAGTTCCTCATATTCTCTGCAATGGCAACTCACTGTTCTAGCCCTCTCACAATGCCTGCTACTTCCTTCCCTTGTATGTTTCCTTGATCTCCTTTTCATCTCTCCCCAAGAGCAACTAATGTTTTAGATGAGACTATTTCAGTTCCTTTCTTTTTACCTCATCAAACTCTGATATCAATAGAGCCCAGGCTTCAAACTGTGGCTGAGTTTCTTAGGACGTGCAACCTTCCCTAGAGCCATGGACCGTGGAATGAGGCAAACAAGGCCGAATATAGATCAGTAGACCTGCAACTTGCTGCCCTCTGAATATATGCCTGACTCAGTTTCCATGTGTGGATAATGACGTTTCCTAATCAGGGAAGGATTAAAACAGTGTAGAAAAGAGAAACAGATATACAGGTCTGTGGTAAATACCAGAAGGAGAGAGTCATAATGTTCTCTCAGCAACCATTGTGTTAACTCAGCAGGAGGTCAGGTAGAAAGTTTTTCTGGTAAACAGCTGCTCCTATTTGTTTACCTCCAGCTCTATTTTTCCAATCATTTTGAACATCTTTTGGAGAAGATTAAAATTCATGGACTGAATCTAAGGGATCAAATTGCTAATAACATATGCATTAAATCCAGAGGTCATCATTTGCTCTAGATTGAGGACATCACTTGAAGTTGGATGTAGAGAGCTATTACAAGTATTCCATGGTCCATAGTTTAATGATGATCTTTAATTCATGAGCTGGTCTAATTAAAAAGTCATTTTCTCAATTAAAATTTGTAAGCATTAATTTCACTTAGGTCATATTTTCATTTTAGCTAGCAGTTTTTCAAAGATCTGATTTTTTAAAAAATGCCTATATTACCTAGTCTAATAATTTACCATTTACATCCAGTGGATGAGAAAAGACAAATCCAACAAAATATGTTTGAGGATATGAACGGTTAACTATTGTTATTTTGTTACAACTAAATATGCTTAAAAATCCTCAGTGTTAGGGGCCATATATTCACAATCCTCACTCCCCATCCAATAAACAGCCACCCTCTAACATTAGACCTAACAGGTACTTTAATATAAGAGATAATCACCATTTGCTAGGATGGGCCAACAACGGAGGTATGTACAAGATATAGAAATCATAAAGAAAATAGAATCAATGATTTAGGCTGGAGATGTCGAGGTAGGAAAGGAAGGAATGGATAAAAGGGTTATCAAGCCCTTTCCCTGCTGCACAAGACTCCAGCTTTTTGTTACCCCCTAAGTCTGTTACTTGGAAGCCAGAGATGATGGTATATAATAACTTTATCACTAGGTAAATTTACCTTATGATAAAAATAACCCTGATTGGTAAATTGCATTTAGACTGGGAAAACAATAAATGAACTATAAATACCAGATAGGGGAACCACAGCTTTGAGCTTTCCTGACTATAAGTGACCCCTGAAAGTGATGCCTATGAATTTTTTCAAGAGCTATTGACCCTGTGAGGCATACAACTTATTCTGTGACAGAGCAGCACCCATGTTAGCCCTGAGTGGGTCTCCTCTCTTTAGCCCTGAGCCACCCCCTGGGAGATGACAGCTCACGGAGGACCATGGATTGCTGTGTTTTGCGTTTTTGTTTTTTCTTCAAAACTCTCTAATGGTTGTTGCTGAGGCGCATCTTACAGTCACAATAAGAGAACCACAGGGCTGGTCCAGCCACAATGCTGGCTTCAGATGGGGAAATGTCTGTAGGCACTTGTCACATGTAGTGCTGTCCCAGAGGAGTGCCCAGGTAAGACTTGGAGTCGGGCAGCCGGAATAGATTGAGAGGTGGGAAAAAGGTATTGATTGGAAAGCTACTTTTAGGAGACACCGATTAAAGAGAAAATGAGAGAGGGCCAGGAGTCTAGGTGATTCCCAGATAGGGTGTGAGTGATATTTTGAGTAATGCTAATGAGCCTGTTATCCTGAGCTTTAGCAGAGAATTCTTTAACAATAAAATACTAAATTATATTCTCAATGTTTCTCTTTATCATTACGCTCATGGCATTTTACTTCAGAGAACTGTACAAATCCCACTGCCTTGCCATTTCCTAATTTTAAATATGTGATTTTTAGTTCATTTCACCGTATAGGTAACAGTTTATTGAATGGGTCAACTCATTTATGCCAATCAGAAAAAATCTTTATTTTTCTCCTCATGAAAAGTCCTCCAAGCATACTCTACCTCATCTGCCTTCCAATTTCTCTTCCCCGCTTTGAACAATATCCCTGGAATATCCCAATTTTAAGCAATAGAACAATCTTATTTTCAGGTATTAACGTATCTACCGATCTAAATCAGAACATCAACTCCCATCCGGTATAAAGATGTCCCCCGAAGAGGAGGTGGCAAGGAAGTTATTTATTGCCTCCTGCTCCTTTTTCTACTTCCTACCAAGTGGTTATGCTGCCTCAGGCCCTTCCAGAATGAGGAAGGGGCATAGAGAGGTAAACTTCATTTGGTTGGAGCTGTTGTTCTCTGGCATCCTTGTCTAGTTGGCAGATGGGACCTTGCGTGACCGCGTAGAAATCCTGGTGTGTGCCATGTTGCCTGCCCCAAGCCACTGCTCTCCCTCTGGCTTTTGGCAACCCCTCAGCAATTGCTCCAAAGGCACATCCACTTAGGCTCTTCTTCTGGGGTCACTTTAGCTCATACGCTAAACTCCCAAAAGGCTCAAGCCCAGCTACTTAGCAGCTTGTCCACTCTGGCCACTGGAAAGCAAAGCATATCCTTGCCCTTCTCAACTCTGACGCCTTCCTGCCGCCCTTCTTGACTCTCACTTTCCGTTATAGTCGTCTTTACCCTGCCCCTTGCCCTTAGGACTTTCCAGGTCAGAGGCAGACACCACAGTCTTTGGGACATACCGCCATACTCCCCAGTGGACACAGGGATGGTTTTCTCAAGAATTCCAAGGACGCACCAATTCTCTTTCATTTACCCTATCAATTATTTTCAAACGTTCTTTTCTCATATATGATGAAGGAAGTATAACAGAAGCAGTTTGTATCTTACTAAGTCTAAATGCTGACGGATCTAGCATTTCCCTTTAAAATTTGTTGGCATTTAATACCTCTTCTCCTTAACTTTGGGGCCCTTAGCTGAACACTGAGAGAACAGAAAAGGTAACATTTATCATCAGTTACATGTATTAATTATATGTCAGTGCCAAATACGCCAATTTACATTTACATTTACAGAAGCACAAGGAGTAATTGAGGGTACAGTTGGCCCTGAATGACCAGGCAGATGGAAATGAAGGTCGACTTTTGGGAGGGGAGTTCAGTATGTTCTTGTTTATGTTTTTTGTATTTACCTGGCTACAAGGGTATTATTTACATGCTTGTAGCTGATGGGCTAAATGGTGTCTTGGTTGTCTGTGAAGAAGGTTTGTTAGAATTTCCTGCTGATGAATGCTTTTAGGCTACAGTTTTATCTTCTTTTAGGACCAACAATAACTAGCAAAACAACAACAAAAACAAGCTATGCAGTTTATGTAGAGTAGAGCTATAACCCTTAGTAATGTGGAATTTTATGTTTGCTTTTTGCTCTGGAAAATCATCAATTTTTACTGACAGGCAATCAATAAGTACAATAATAGTCTCTCTTGAAAAACATTTAATTCTGCATCTGGGCTGTATATTTACTATTATGGAATTTTCTTACAATGCTTATTCAGTCTGGACACCAGTTAAAAAGGCTAAACAAAGGTGTGAGTGTTGAGAAAATTGGGGTGGGGTGGGGGTCATGAAAAGCTAGTTTGTTTTTAGGCAAGCAATTGGTTCCACATTTGTTAAAGCTTATTGGATTGAGTCCTGTAACAGCTTTTATGCAATAGATTTGTTCCTGTAAAGTTGTGTGTAAATCAATTTCTCATAAATTGATTCATACTTTGAATGCATTCAAAGCTTGCTATTTAAAGCAACACTACTCTAAATTCTCTTGTAACATAAAGAATTCATTTGGTGAAATAGATAACTGAGAGAAAGAAAGAAAGAAAGAAAGAAAGAAAGAAAGAAAGAAAGAAAGAAAGAAAGAAAGAAAGAGATTTAAAGAAAGACGTGTCTACATAACCAGTCTGTAAGGCACCATCTGAAAAAAATAGACGTATGACTTATTTTTAAAGCAGCCTAGCTTTGGGGTCACAGGAACTCTAATGGCTAAGAGCTTTGTGACAAAATTGTCTTCTTCAAACCCTATAAAGTTTTTACACTACAGTGCATGTCCAGAGGGCTCTTGTTCTCATTTCTGCTTTTATCTGAGTATCTCACACTGGTGGGTGGAATGGGAATCAATGAGATCACTTTTTTTGTTCCCTAGCAGCAGGAATAAAAATGCCCAGGAAGTTAAACATTACTGGAGATGCAGGGCACAAACTAATCTCAGTCCCGATAACAAATCTATGCTTGAGCAACTGTCGTTACCCACATTTTGCAGATGAGAAAACTAAGGCACTGGAGGTTAAGTGAATTCCCAAAGGTACTTCATTAATAGTTGGCAGATGTATTGATAGATAAATAGAGGAATGGAGGGATCGCTGGGTGGGTACGTGAGTGGGTAGATATATAATTGCAGATACGGATATAAAATGTTTAAGTACTGATAAATGATGTAAATTTATATGAATCATTTGTAACTATCACTTTCAGTGTTAAATAACAAAGCTGTTGTCAGCATGGATCTTGGACATAGTTCATTGGTTTTCATTCTTCACGAGGCCAAACATCTGCCTCAGTTATTACTGTATAAAAGTTTGCAAGCTATTAATGGTGGCCCTGAAGCATAGTCATGCTTTGAAGTATATGAACCTATCCTCATTGGGAAATTTTATATCAAATTTCAGTATTCTCCCTTCTTTGACAAAACTGAGTATTTGGCAATACTAGCTCACGTTTTTATAAGAGAAACAATTAATTTGGGACTACATGCTCTTCAGTTTACTGTAGTTAATATAACACCTCACAGTGTTCTTCAAGGCCTTTCTCACCCATTTACTTTACCTCTTGGCCTCTCAGGGTAAAGGAGTTTTTTGAATCTTGGACAAAAAAAGCAATCAAACAACAAAAAACCCACCTCATTGTCAGACAGTTCACGTGAAAACTTCCACACATCTGATGCCTAATTGTATGTGGAAAAATATAAAAAAAGTTCTGCTAGTCAGAAAGGACTTTCAAAGAAAAGTAATAAAAACAAATATTTATACATAATATTTTTAACATAAGTAAGTATGTATTTAATATTAATTTTTCCAGTACAAGGCATCATTTGATGTGTTAGTCCTAATGGATTTGTTTTAAGAATTCCTGGCTCTGCAGACGTATTCATGAAGGAATGCAGAAGTCGTGTAAGAAAGATCTGATCTTCCATATCTGGTCTTTGCGCTCAGGAAGGAAGGCTGGGGAATTTAAATAAGTTTCTGTGTATTATCCAAGTACGAGCAAAAGGGATGTTAATACACACGTGAATAGACCAGAAATCAATAGAAATGTATGAAGTAGAAGAAAAAACTAATATATTTCCAATACATTCCTAAATTCCAACTAAGTGGAAATTATCACTTGAAAATAGCGAGGGTCCTACTAAATACATATTTAAAAATCTTACAGGATAAAAGTGTTAGTTGGCTTAAGCCTTTCGTTTTCTTTTCCTTGCATTTTATTCTATCTGAAATTAGGTTCTGATTGTCTCAGTAGGAGACTAAGGCAATATTTGTAGTAATTATACTACTTTGAAGGAAGTCTATGAAAATAACTGTGTGCTGTTATATTTCTTTTCACAACTCTCCAAACACCATTAATGAGGAATCAAAAGTGCCCTGCAATCAGAACAGTAATATAAATACCCACTCACCCTCCTGTGCAGCCAGCACAAACAATGAATACAAGTTTCCTGACTAAACAAATATGCTTTCTACTTCCTGTTCTATTGGTAGGAACACGCCAAATGTGGGAGGCAGCCATGAATTTGGTCCACTGAAACAGCTTCTTTCAATGTGCTTGCTGCTAGTTGTGTTTCAAAGAACACTCTGTAATCATCCCTGACAACTGCCTTCCAGAAGGGAAATACTGAAACATTTAAAAACACAAGTGTTTAGAAGCAAATTGAAACAGCATAACAATAGTGAAGAGGTTTATGATCTTTGAGATCTACCAAGTGAATGGGGGGGGGGGTTTGTTGAGGACCAAATATTTTATAAACTCCTTCAGAAAAACCAGGATTTGTTTCTGTGAACATGGGCAGGACCATATGTTTAACATGTCCCTCAGACAGCTTATGAATTGCTTGATAATTCCTTCTTCTACACCCAAGATGAATGCTTCATCTGTAATATTCCTTTCTGTGAATGCCTTGGCTAAATTGTGTATTTATTAAACTTCACTTAACATTTACTCAGGTTATTCGCCCGCCTGAAATTCCTTCCCTTTTCTTCTCAGCTTAGCAACATATTAACAGGTCCAGAAGTATCTATGGATTATATAAACACCAATGATCCAGCCTTTGCCCCATATATTATGAGACTAATATTTTTAGAATCTAAAATATTAACTCATATGTTGCTTTGCATTGTATTTCAACTTTTACTATACATGGTCTTCTTTATCCAGCCTGATTTTGGTCTTTGGGGGCAGAGACTATATATTATGCCACTCGGTGTCTGTCTCCAGAGCATCCGGTAATATATTCCTAAACATTGAGTGAGATACAGAATGCTCACTTTTCTAGTTAGTGAAAGACCGACACAGGTCCATAAACATAATTACCTGTAACATCATTATGACGTTCCAACATTATCAAATGAGTTAAGCAACTGAAAATGCTAAAACCCCAGTATTTTTTAACTTTCATTTTTCTAAAATTTCATTAATGGGGCAAAACACAGCATATTCGTACATATATACATAAATCTAAATTTATGTTTGTAAGCTAGAAATTTACTAGCTGGACAAAATACTAACACTTATGTTGATAAAAAATAATTTCTTGCATTGAGGTATTTTTTTACATGAACATGGTGAAACGTGTATCTCCCCCACATACTATATTATAGAAATCTCTTCATATCCATCCAGTTTGGTAGGGTTTCTAACATTGGAAGATTATATATATATATATATATATATATATATATATATATATATATATATATATACACACACATTCAAGTAATATGCTCAAGTGTTAACTCCTCACCTGGAACTTTCTCTACCAGACCACCTTTTGTACCTGATACAAAAGAGCAAAAGACTTAATATTTGGGAACCTGGAGAATGGGCAATCATTATCCTCCCTTGATACATTTTATTCTATAGGAGTCCAACTCTGGAGTCATAACATCAAAGTCATCCACTCTTTTCAGTTTCTTCCTTCCTCCTCCTAAACCCACAGACTCTCTAAAACCTCCATGGTTTTCCTGAATTAGCACTTGTGGATATAGCAATGAGTAGGTGAGGTTAGGAGAGCTATTTTGCATTTGATAGTTTATAATTTTCAGACTATTATGAAACTGTGTTGGCCATGCCATTTATGCGTGTGTTTCCGAGTATCTTATTTCCACTACTGACTAGATGTGTATCCTTGAACACATAACTTAAAACTCTTGATGCTTCAGTTTCTTATATATGAAAATAGGATAATAGCTACTTTAGAAGTTTGGAAGCTTGGAAGGATTAAATTGAAAATTCACCTAAGGCACTTTATGAATACATAGTAAGGACTTACTTCGTGTTAATTATGATGATGAGAAGGTTGAACTGCCCCATCCTGCATGTACATGTTCACTGTAACTGATTATGCCAACTCTAGAAATATGCAATGATCTTCATGCCTGAGAAATCAGAACAAAGATAGTGGGAAATCAGTTTGGAGTCTTTAATCTCTTGTTCTACTTCTTGCTTCTATTTCCTTTAGACATCTATATTTTCATGAGAATCCTAAGACCCTTTCTAAATTAGCACACAGAACTAAATCAAAAGACTAGGCAAAGCTATAGCTTGACATTATATGGAAAAAAAATCCTTAATCTGAAATGGATTTTACAAGAATATGTTTTTATTTTCCTATTGATGATGGATTAATATTAGGAAATCAGAGGGGGAAAGAATGCCATTTGTGAACTTGTTGTATCAGTCAGGATTCCAACAGGAAAATTTACTCCAGCAGAAAAACAGGATATACCCTAGCCATTTTTTTAAAGCAAAAGGGGACATAATATAGGGAATTTGATCCCCACAAAATCATTTGAAGAGCTGGTGAAGTAAAACAACCACCACCACCACCACCACCACCACCACCACCACCACAAAACCCTACTGTTTGCTCTCTGGTTTGATGCCAGGTTTCAGGAAGTTGCAAGAATCACAAGAAACCACTGCTGATAATCACAGCTGCCTGAAGCATGAGTTAGGTGGTTCATCGGCAAACACTCTGAGAAACTACAAAATCTCATGCCTACCACTTGGCAAACGTCTATATCTGTTTACTTTTGCTGAAGATGCGATAATCTCATATATGTGTCTCTCACTGGTGGATTCTAAATCCCGTTTATAAGACATATTTTTAAAGATAGTTTGAAAACGTCCAGGCCCTGGGGTATACAAAAGAACCTAAGAGATTAAATGAATAAATGCTGTTTGATTAAAAAAAAGAAGTCTAGGGGCACCTGGGTGGCTCAGTTGGTTAAGCATCTAACTCTTGGTTTCGGCTCAAGCCATGATCTCACGGCTTCATGGGTTTGAGCCCCGTATCGGACTCTGAGCTGGCAGTGCAGAGTCTGCTTGAGATTCTCTCTCTCCGTCTTGTTGCCCCTCCCCCACTTGTGCTGTTTCTGTCTCTCGCAAAATAAATAAATAAACTTAAAAAAAGAAAGAGAAGTTTATCCAGCACAACCCACTCCTTTGCCTACTTATCATCCATCCATACCTACTAAATAAATATTGAAATTTGTAAACAGTATGCTTACATTTACCTTAACCCAACTATCCTTCAATTAACAAAGACTGACTCATCCTGTCTCCAAAGAATGAAGACCAGAGTCCCACCAGTCACCTTTATTCATCTCAAGTTAATGATCATTACTTTTTTAGTATAGTCACAACCCTTTGATATCCTGGCATCTGAAGACATAATTAAGAAGATGACCACCATCGATTTATATTTTATTATAAAATAGTAGGAAAAAGGATAGTTTAAAGGAAAAAAAAATACATACTTATAATAGCTTTGGTTTCTGCTATTGGTTACAAGACCACAGTTTATATTCATGACACCCCTCTTGCACTATCCGTCCTTGCTCCCATTGTCTTCAGTCACATCTGGATGGCCATGTTTGTTTATTTTAATTTTGGAAGGGTCTGAACCTTTATTAGTCCTGCCCACATTTGATGGCTTCAGTTTTCCATTAATTTTTATCACTGAACCTACAAGTACTAAGAAATATGCACATGATCTCCTGGGTTCTAGATGTAATGCCCTCTGCTCCTATTGTGTAGCCTATTTCCCCCTGATCATCAAAACCAAGCATCAAAGCTAGACATTCTCTTTATACTTGGTGATTTAGTGGTATGAATAGACTAATACAGCCAGGTCGACACTCTCAACCTCTAGTTCATTGAGATTCATAAGACTCTTACTGTGAACCATCTTAAAAGCATTCCTCCATTGAAACCAAGATCCTCAACTAGCACAGACCTAAGGTAATGTCTATTCTCTAGATCTAAGGTAATTTCTATTCTATAGGAATAGAAAGCATAATTTTTGTCAGTTAATCATCAGTCTATGGAATCACCCATACTTCTACCCTTTGTTTCCCAAACCAACATTAGGGGTTTCTGTTGTTCACAGAGCTATTGGAGAAACACCACCACATTTTGGGTGCTTGTTCATATATTATACCATTTTTTGAAGGATAATGCTCCAACCTATAAATTGTCACCAGGCCAGTGCTGTCTTGGGTCTTTACCAGGTCATTTGACTACTCATTAAGCCAGCTGCTTTGGGTGAATGAGTATATAGTAATACCAATAAATTATGTGCCTACAAGAATATGATTTTTTTTCTGTAAGAAGGAGTTCTTAAGTCAGAAGCAACATTTCATAATATACTCTGAAGGTAAGTAAGAGTTTCTTTAAGTCTAGGCAAGAGAATACATGAAGAGTAGATGAGAGATGGAGAAACATATGTATAACCTCTAATTTTATTTCAAAAGCTAGAAGCTAGAAACTTGAAATCTGTACACCCATTTTATTATACCTTTTAAAATATATGTAGATATAAATTCCATTGTGTGTATGTATATATATACACACTCAGATATATATATGGATAGATAGATAGATATAGATATATATATGGCACATCTTCTTTATCCATTCATTTATTTATGGACACTTGGGCAAAGACTATGTTGTGTGTATATGTATACACACACACACAATGGAATATTACTCAGCTATAAGAAAGAATGAGATCTTGCAATTTATGACAACATGGATGGACCAAGAGACTACAATGCTAAGTGAAATAAATATGTCAGAGAGAGACATAACGTATGATTTCACTCATATGTAGAATTTAAAAAACAAAACAAAACAAAAAAAAGAGAAACAAACAAACAAACAAAAAACCCCAGATTCTTCAATACAGAAAACAAATTGGTAATTTGTTGACAGAGGGTAGGTGGGTGGGGGGAAGGATGAAATAGTTAAAGGAGATCAAGAGTACACTCATCTTGAGTACGGAGTAATATATAGAATTGTTGAATCATTATATTGTACACTTAAAATGAATATAACACTGTATGTTAATTATACTTCAGTTTTAATAGAGAAAAAATATATGTAGGTATAAATTATAGAAAAAAATAGGAATTTTAATCTTTTCCAAAATAAAATTTGATATTGACAAATTTAAATCAGTTTCTTGCAAAGAGAGCTTCCATACATTCTTCTTATATGGAGATCACTAAAAATTCCCCATGAGTGTGGTCATTATCTGAACTGAGTAACTTCGATCATGTGAAGCTACTGTTATAAAGCAAAACAAAAAACAAACAAACAAACAAACACCAAAGAGATATTTGACCTGCAGAGGGAGGGAGAGAAGGATAAAGAGAGAATAAAACAGAGACTGAGAAAAAGATATGTGTTATTTTCTTTATTGCAGGGATTCTTATCCCAGGGAAATTTTGTGAACATCTTAAAATTAAAGGACAGTGACCTATACATACATAGCAATTTATCTGGAGAGAAGGCAATGTCACATTGTCGATGGAGTCTGTGACATAGAATAAAAGGTTAAAAAAACACATGATTCCTCATTGGATCAATAGTTAGCATGAAATAGCTGAGTAGTTTTTTCTCCTTGTTTTCAATCAGGTATAGCGCACATGTCCTGTTGCGCAATTATCAGGTTCAACTAGACATGTTTTTATTTATTTTTATCTTTTTCTTCTTTTCCCGCTCTTTTCCAATATAATTTTCTACCTACTCCAATATAACTATTGTAGCAATACAAACTATTGCTAATTTAAGGTGCAAAAGCTAGTTCTGAGGTTTCAATATAGATTAAAATTATGTGTTGTTAATCAGTCTTTTATTAAACAAGTTTTAATTGTTTGGTTAGTGCCAAGTATTGCATTAGTCTCTACAGATGTCAAAGCATCATTTGTTTACTCAATGAATTTTCAGCCTAGTAAAAGGATAAACATTTTAAAGTAACAGTAACAAAACAGTGCAGTAAACAGGGGAATGAAGGTGTGTAATACTACTTTGTTTTTGGCTGGCTCTATTTCCTCATTTTCCTCCATTTCTCAACTTCCTTTGACACTTCTTCAGTCCAGCCTCTACAGATAAAATGCTATGAAAAAAAATTCAACGATTTCTTGGTTACTTGATTCAAAGAAAAAATTTTTCCTTCTTTATTTTACTTGCTCTTTCTGTAACATTTCACATTTTCATCAGTCAGTGTTTGGTCAGGGAAACAGAATCACTTTTGAATATTATGAAACACAGGATTTGTTACAGGAGTTAGATCTCACACAACTGTGAAAGGATCTGCGGAAGTAAGGTGTGGAAATGATGGGAGAAGTCTCTAACCAACCCTGACACAGGTGGTCAAGTTGGAGCACTCAGGGGAACCTGAGACACCGGGTGCATCTAGCTACTCGAGTATGGACTGAGAAAGGAAGAGTTGCTTAATAGATCCATAGGAGACTGCTGTCCTATGGCTGGTAGTGGATCTGGGATCACTCTCAGGATTGCTGTTTGCATCACTACAAAGTTGGAATGAGAAAGAAGAGTTGGGTGCAGAGCAGGAAGAACAAAGACAAGCTGGAACTTGCTAGAACCTCTGTACCTGTCTCTCACCAAATTTAACCACTACACCTTTACAGAGAGCAATGGTGTCATTTATACGGCTGCCTTCCAAATCTTGTGCACATGTCTCTTTGGGAAACAACCACCCATACAGGAAAGGAGATTCCAGGAAATACAGGTCCAATTTAGGTTGAAACTGTGCAAACTATCATCTTTTTCCCCTTTAAATTAATCTCCCACCTGGATTTCAAGAGCATCACTTCCCCTCTTCCCCTTACTGTCTTTCTGACTGCTTCTTCTTAAAGATAAATAGAGACATGGGTATGAATATAAATATGGGTATGTATGTAGATATATATGGATATGAGGATTAATTATATTTAGGTTTGGATTTACTTAGATATGTTTAGATAGGTTATAAAATGATCCAAACCAATTAGATCACTTAGCAAATATTAGGTTCTTTTAGGTAATATTAGTAGACTCTGTAAGTAGTTATGTGGGAACTCTACATTCCATTTTCTTACAACCTTACTAATAGATGCTTATAATGAAAAATAAGGTCTCAGAACAAAATTCTACCAAATTTACAATAATATATTAGCAAAATGATCCTCCAAAGATCTTGCAACCTGTTATGTAGCTTGGTGAAAAATCCAGTCTCTGCCTAACTACACTGATTACCACGTTGCATGAGAGGATGACACCAAGGTGAATACAATAGCATTCTGATGGCTTATCAAGTCAACCTTGGAATAGAATCCACTATCTGATTTCTCCAGGAAGAGAAACATAGGACTAAAACATAGGGCTAGTTGTGAGACTATAGACTTTGCCATTCTACAAATGGCACTACAGTGCTGGGCTTACTGGAAATTTATACTTCATTTATTCAAGGCAGTGAGGGTTCTACAATATTTTTAACCATGCATCTATCTTAGACAACTCTCATTTCAGCCATGGTAATGAACAAACACTCTGGGGAATATTTCAATAAATATATTTTAAATGTTAAGTAGCCATTTTGGGGTGCCTGGATGGCTCAGTCGGTTGAGTGTCCTATTCAAGCTCAGGTCAGATCTCACAGTTGGTGAGCAAGGATTGGGCTTGCTGCTGTCAGTGCAGAGCTCGCTTCAAATCCTCTATCCCCTTCTCTCTCTGCTCCTCCCCTGCTCATGCTGTCTCTCAAAAATAAACAAACATTAAAAAAAAAAATGCTAAGTAGCCATTTTGAAAATGTTGATTCCTGGTTAAATTGATTTCAAATGCCAGTAATCACACCTGAGGTGTATATTAGAGTTCATTTGCATACGCACACCCACCCACCCCCTCCACACAGACACCTGTTTATATAGAACTATTGTAAAATAGATTAACATACTACCAATATAATTATACATAATAATAAATAATCTAGGTATAGCCATCTATAGCTGTATAACCCAATAGTTATGCTATTTATGTTTGGAAGGGCAGAAAAAACCAGTCCATTCTCAAAAATCTTTTACTATTTTTCAAGCAACATCCTACACGCAGACATAGGTAATGCTTCTACATGCTTGAGACAATATCACTTCACAACCCTCTCTGGAGCTTCCCTGGTGTAATCTGAAATTAACCCCCATACACAGAGGGCAGGGAGAAGAAGAAAGAGGCAGGCCACTTTGAGCTGGTAGGTGGCAGTTTTAATAAGCAATGGGAACTTACATATAACAATTGTCTTGGGCAGTAGCAAGGCAAATGGAACCCAGGACCCACTTGCCAAATCTTAAAACTTTATAGTCAAGTACACTGTGCAGCACGTATTCTCAACACCATATTATTATCTCAAGGCTATGTCCTTGGAGCCGCCCCTGGGAGCAGGAAAGGCAAGTGGAACCCATATTCCAAGGACAGGGAAGGAAGTGAGGAGTCTCTGAGTAGGCAGGTCCAGCTCACAGATCAACTAGTGGTCACATCTTTTCTATGACCTCCCACAACAGACAAGTTTAGCAATCCGTTCCATCTCTGCCTCAATTAATGGGCCATGTAGTCTTCCTAAAATTAGAGTTCTGACCATGGGACATTTGCTTAAAAACATCTGATGTTTCCACTGTCCACCTCCTGTTATCATTGCCACACGTTTTAAAATTGCCAGTTCTCTATGCATAAACCACAAATAGATCTTTTCTTTTACCAATTCCAGATTTAACTAAGTTGGAAAATGCACCCTGCCTCTTAATCACTGAAGTTAAAAGTAGAAATATGTGTGGCCTAGACAGTGACCTTATGTGTTGCTCAGTCCCCTTCAGCATGATGAGTTTCTGTATTGCTGGTTCTTTATCTTCCTACTTTCTTTCCCCAACTTAGCCATGGCCTTCTATCCTTCCATGCTATGTGTCACCCCTCATACCTGACTACTATCCTGAAGGAAACCTTCACCAATATAGGCTCATATCAGAGAGGTGTGGGGTTTTGTTGTTGTTGTTGTTGTTTGGGGTTTTTTTTAATGTGCTACAGATTGGTACATGGCCCTACAAGAACATCAAACATGGGAGGAAAAGCAAATCAACAGAGAGGGATGCTTTACTATATAAATACTATCACATAGAATTTGTATATAACTCAAAGTTACACAATATAACTAAAAGCTACCATGAGATTGTTTGACAGAATAATGTGTATTTTCTCATGTGTTTATGTTTTGATTCCCTAATAAAGTAAGAAACACTGAAAAAACACGAATTTCTCAAATCTCCCCAACATTAGTTTCTTAGTATTATACTTACACCAATACTACGAAAATGACTTACATCTATTAGAAACTCAATATTTTGAATATTTTAGATACACATCTAAATCTATCTATGTAACATGTGATTTAGATATGTTTAAATATTCAAATATTTAAAATATGTTATTTAGATGAGGTTGAAATACTTTAGGTATTTTGTGGATTCAGTGAAAGAGAAAGAAAAAACAGAGAATGGGTAATAAATTATAAGGTAACCAATCACTAATGGGATTGGAGAAGATTATTCCCTATGGCCAAATAACTAGGTAAAATAAATAAAGAAGTTAAAACCAATTCGATGTATATATAGTATGGGAACATTTATAGCGACCTATACTGTCGAGATTAGAGCCTAATGACACCTAAAACAAATGTAGCATGTGACTGCATCCAGTTAGAACTGAATATATTGATGTGATTTTGTTCAAGCTTATTTTTATAAAGAAGACATTCTGATTTAATGAAATGTAGTTCATATTGACTTTCTATCCTCATCCATTTTCATTAGATGTCTTAATAATTGCAAAAGTTTATTGAACCCATGAGTCATCCTTTCTTCCAAGCCTCCATTTCTTCAGGCAAATTATAATTTTCAATATTCAAGTTCTCATTTTCCATCTGATGATTTGTATATTACAAATAATAAATTATTGAAAGCTATCATTTGTGTTTTGTGGCTATGTAAGACAGGCACTTTGGTTTCTGTGGTGTAGATTGAACTGGCATTCCCTCCTTTGCATTTATGTCTGGAATTCTAAATGCGTGATGAATCTGAGACTTGAGTCTAGGCTGTCTGGTCTATCATGTTAACAAATCTCTTCATGGGATATTTTCACCAATTAATTGATGATTGGTAAAGCTTATCCAGTGATGTACCATAGAGACTGCAGAAAAAAGAATTTGGGAGAGTTTATAGGCCTTCCAACCTTCTCGATTATATAGGTATACATTTTTAAAAAATTGTTTCATACTTACAATGTCTGCTCAGACCATCTGCATTATTCTCAAAGATTCTTGACTTTTATAAACTATAAAATCATTTATACTATAAAAGGAAAAACTGTTTTCTTCAAGATTCATCCTGTCAAAATTCACGGTGGTTATGAGTATGTAATAGGTCAGTTTGATAAAATGTCCCTGTGATCTGAGTAAGGCAAATAATTAGAGTCACTTGTTTTGCAATCCACTTTTACATTGTTAACCTTCTAGTTAATTCATCATATCACAGGCAAGAGGACTGGTACAGTGAGTGGAGCCTGGATAGGCCGGGGTCTTTGGCAACAGACAGCCTAGGTTCAAGTCTCAGATTTTCCTGTTAGTAGCTGTGTATTCATTGTCTAGTTGTTTAACCTCTCTATGCCTCCATTCATTCCCTTAACTATAAAATAGGGATATTAATTGTCAATAATTTACAGGCTTTTACAAAGGTACAAGAAATACAAGTAAAACTCCTACCGTGTTGGTAAGACTGTCTGGCATATAATAGGCACTCAGTAAAAGTCGCCTATAAGCTGAATAGCAAGCTTCTCTGGGCGCATAATACCAGTCCTATGCATTTCTGAGACATCATCTCACATTTATTTTTTTACAGTGTTCCAATAATAGCCTGTCAAAGAAAAAGCCACAGGGATTTTGTCTTTTGGTTGGAAAAATATTTAGCATTTTTTTCCAACTCATAATTAACCAAAGATTTGCAATTTCTCTTTGTGAATTATCTGGCCCCTTTTATATTCATTCTTACTACTATTGTCTAACTTTGGGGCAATGCTGTGCCATTATTAGCTGTAATTGAGAGCCAGCTGAAAGAGGAGGAGAGAGGAGGAGAAGCCCAAATCAGTTTACTTCTGTTTCTGTGGAATCACCTAGTTAGAAGTTTAAATCTGCCGGCCGTGAGTAAGTTTTGCAAGTATGTATGGATTTAATATTTCTGTATTTCTGTTGTTCTCAAAGGATAAAAGAGTTGAAATTTGAGATTTTATCTTTTCTCTCACACTGAAAGGCATAAAACCTGGACATTCACAGCATAAGCATGTTTTTGAGGCATTCTGAAACTTCTAATTGTATAAGCCTGAGAGAAATCACTCCACTGTCTGTCTAAACAACAAAATAAAACGTCAGCCTCTGGAGACTTTAAGTAGAAATCCTCTTGAAAGGGAAGCTGTTCTAATGCTTTCTCAGATCATTTATGTATAAGGGCTCTACAGACAAGCACACTATAGGTTCTTGAGAAGTCCATGATAATTTCAGTGATTCTGGTCCCTTCTGAACAGCCTATATGCTATCTTCCTTCTTGTGGGAACACTGCAAAGGAGTGGCTCTCTCTGGTAACGTCTGCTGTTCTGCCGTACTGATGCCTCCCAGTGCAGAAACATTTCAGCCCTTGTCAGATTCTCCATTATAAGTTCTGGTTTTCAGCACTTTATAAATCATCTATAAATATTCACTGGTGGTAGGAAGAGACTTGACAGGATTTTCACAGTGGTCATTTGAGGAATTATGGAAGAAATTATATCTTACAGCTGACATGTTAGAGGTGAGAAGAAAAGGAGAGCGTGTGGATGGAGCAAAATGAGCTATTGGGAAATTCACAAGTTTTAAGCCTTATTTTCACAATACAAGTTTATTGCTTATGATTTTATGAGACTCAAAGAAGATCCAAAAATGTTATGGCAGGACACCTATAAAAATAGACAAATGAGAGGGCATAAAATTTTGTACGTATGTTATTGAATCACAGCTTCTTTATTTGGGGGAGGCACCCACTGTTTATCTTGGTGTTAGAAAACCATCTGTAAATTAAAGCAGGGGAATTATTTTGTTGCAGATTGGCAGCCACCCAGTTTCCTCAACATAGTTTGGCAAGACTTGTGATGGAGTACACACAAAGAAAAAGGAGGAGAAGAAAGAGAAAAAGAAGAGAGATGACAACATCACACATAAGCTGGTCAGCCCAATGTGACTACTGATTTGGGTGTGATGGAAGGCTTCTTGAACAGGCAGCAAACATGTTTGCCTTAATTAAATGAAGTGGAGGGGTGGTAGGAAGAGAGGAAAAGCCAGCTATGCTCAGACAAAACTCAGACAAAGCAGTATACTTCAAAAGGTAGGATTTCTTTCAATGAGAAAAGGAAATATAAAAGATGGTAGGAGACATGGATTTCTAAATGGATTGAAACTTAAATTGGATAAAATAATACTAAGACAAAACTTTTGAAGTTACAACAGTACCAATGCCTTGTCATCTTGCAATTCTAAATCTCAAGGGACTGCAGACAATCTGTTTAAGCTCAAAAAAATAAAAATAAGAAACCCATAAGCTAAACCATTGTGATCATTTTCATGTTCCCAGTAAACAAAACAAAATATGGAGAATATATGTCTGCCAGGACAAAGGTCATATGATATTTAGGAAGAGATTCTAAACTGAAAATCACTGATTACAAGCTGTTGGCTATTTCATTCATTCTCCTTCGTATGAGCCAAACACATCCTCTTTACCTAGTTACTTATATGCAAGTCGAAAACATAATCTAGTTTTCCCTTTTTAAATATCTGGCAAACATCAATGTATACTGAAGAAATTAGAAGCCCATAGCATACCAATAATCAGCTTTAAGAATGTAAATAAATAAAATTAGATAAATATAGTAATATGCAAAACTATCCCAAATCACAACAAATATCTTTAAAGAAACATTTCCATCTGAAACGTACTTCTTCCTAAAATGCAAATATCAAATTAGCTTATCTCTAGATATATTTGAATATATCATTATTTACTCAATAAATATTAATATCTCAAAATAAATATTGCATATTTATACCAAGTATTATACTGCACACATGAAATATGAAGATAAATATGGCTCAATTTCTACCTTCAAAGGGCTTACAGTGAAGTGAGTAAGAAAGACAAACACTCATAACTGCAATGTGGTATGGTAAGAGCAATCCATACCCATTAGTGCTGTTTCTGATCATTGTTGTAGACAAAGACAATGAAGTCACCCACTCTCCTTTTTCTACTTCTAAGAAAGTGGTTCTCAGATTCCAAAGTTCATAAAAATCACCTTGGAAGCTTGTTAGAAGATAAGAAAGTTAAAATGCTAAACTCACACAAACACTGTTAGATTCCAGTTCAGTAGATGTGGCCATGTCCAGGTAATTCTGAGACGAGTCACTTTGAAAAACACTGATAAATAGTGCCCTAGCCATGAGTAGATGTGTTCCCTAAAGGAGTCTGGTATGGGAAGGAAGCCCAAGTGCAGAAATCTAAAGACCAATATTTAAGAACTAACGATGGCAAGGAAATGGCTCTTATGTGTTGCTTTTGTTTCCTAGACTTTGAGAGCCAATGTGTCCAATTTTCATTGCAACTCTTCTCTGGAACCTCTGCTCTTGGTCATGAATGTCTTATCCAATGCCTTGCATCTGAGGAAGTTCCAGCCAGTCGTGGGGAGAGCCTATGATACCAGAGGGAGTCTCAACACTATTTTCAAGGACATATTTGGAATCCCAAATTGGAATTTTGACCATACTTTCCCATATAAATATCATACACCTGGTAAATTCTGTAAGACTGTTGGTTATGTTCTACTTCAACTATAACACAGATTTAATGTATCTGATTAGCCTAGCATGAAACCAAACCAATTAGCCATAATTTTAATTCTATGATAAAAACTTCTCAGGTGTGAAGGTGCATCCTGTGGGAGATTAAGCTTTATTCCCCCCCCCCCCCACTCTTAGATGAGTATTCTGTTAATATGACAAAGAAGGTATCTCCTTTTTATGCAGAGGATGCATCTCTTACGTGTGGAGGGTGTGGGTTCCCTGACGACAATATATAAACAAGTCTTCAGCATTTAGAAGTTATAGGTTCCCCCTGAAGACAATCAACTTTCATTTTCTAGAAAAAAAGACCAAATCAATCTTTTGTGTTCTAAAGCCTAAGAGTGGAGGCTATGAAATCCTAAGGGAAGACTGCTCTTTGTAGGCAGACTACCATCAACCAGTAGATTCTGACTCACATTAATTAGCACTAATATATTGGATTACTACCCATAAATTATTGTCATTTAGGAAGGACAATTCCATAAACACCACTAGATCCTACAAATAATGGACCTCACTGAACACGTAACATAGAGAAGTAGTAGAAAGATGCCAGGACCTGTCACAGACTCTGAGTCTGGAGTTCTCTCTTGTCCAGCAAGAGAGCAGACCCAGAATTGAATATGAGAGAGGCTAATGTCCAGGAGGAGACCGGAGCCCCAAACAGGGGTTTTGTCTCCATATTTATTGAACTCACGAGATATTACCCGTGGTGAACATGAAGAAAATAAGATACTACTCACGTGGTGAATGTGAAGAAAACAAGGTCTTATACATGTGAACGTGGAGAAAACAATCAGACAGTAATCATCAACTTGGGTGTGTAAGAAACAAAGGGTCTGGGGAGGGGCGGGCAAATGGAGTTTGTGATCAAAGTACAATAGTATATTGACATCAGATGGAAAGTATTCATGATCCCATTCAATATCTCGCTAGCTCACCTCAAGGTGTTTTCACCACATGGTGGCGGCTTTCAGCCCACATCCGTGCCAACATCTATTGTTTCCTGAGTTTTTAATTTTAGCCACTCTTATCAGTGTGAGGTGGTATCTCAATGTAGTTTTGATTTATATTTCTATGATGATAAGTGATGACAAGCATTAAAGGATATTCTTGATCACTTTTTGAGTTCTCTGTTCCAAGCACTTTTATGATTTTTAAAAAGAGACTCACACACACACACACAAATAGGGAACATGAACGTGACAAGGACTTTTCTTGTTAATGGAAAGAAGTTCAAATCTGAGGTCTTGGCCCTTTTGCATTTGGGTAGCCCTGGCACTCAATCATAGAGAGTGGGGATGCCCCTTGTATATTAACCTTTTTCTCTACTCCGGTTTGGCTGTAAGATATCATCCATAAATTGAAGGGATGATTATATCATGGCAGAGTAACTTACTCTACTTGATTTTTTTTAAATCTTGTCATTCATTTGATGAGAGATTTCCTATCAGTGAGGACGTATCAAAAGGTACAATTAATAAAATCTTTCATATTAATTTGAAATAGTGATTAGGAAGGACAAATTCCAATGGTATTTCTTGTTCTTAATGTATATGAAGGAGAAAGTTTAACAGAACTTTAACTAAAGGCATCAGAAAGAGAACTCTATTAAACGACATAGAACCCAAATGTGAGCAGTCACATAAACCCATCAATGACCATTTATGTCAACAGGTTTCTTCAAAAACCCACTGGGGTTTTGGTGCTCAAATAGTTTACATTTCAAACATTAAGTAATTCACAATTGTCCATTCGTTTGGATTCTCAAGAAACCCCCAAATTTCACAATCAGAAACATTTCCCCATAGTCATCTACTGTACAAAAGGGAAAAGGGAAAATATGTGAATGAAATTTAAAATCATAAACAGAAACACCATAGCTTGTTTGGGTAGCAATATGGGAAAGAGAGATTGCTCAGTAAGTTCACTGTTTTGATATTCCTTTAAAACCCTTCACCTGTCATTTTTCAATATCAACCTTTTTCTAAGGCTTGTTTATACAGGAGAAAATTTTCCCACTTTATTATTTTTTTAAAGTAAATGCAGCAGAACAGAATGTTTATTAGATGGAAAAGATTTGAGAAAGGAAAAGTGTTGATCAAAAGTAAGTATTTCTCAACAAGTCAGGTTGGAGCACAGGGATGCTATCAATAACTGAATCTTTAAGATCAAATTCATCTTCAACTTTTCCTCCTCTCTTGTCTTTCATTTCTATTGCTTCCTATTCATTCTATTATTCAAGTCTGTTTTTTTTTTATAATGAGAAGGGAATGGGAGAAAGAGAGGGAGAGAGAGACTCTTAAGTAGGCTCCACGCCCAGCATGGAGCCCAAATGGAGGATTCGATCTCACAACTGTGATATTGCGACCTGAGCCAAAACCAAGAGTTGGGGCACTCAACTGACAGCCACTCAGGTGCCCTGCAAATCCATCTTTAATCTCACTCTTCATCACCATTTCTGTGATCTTCATTATCTCTTACCCACCTCCAAACATCCCATCTTTCTTCACTCTTTTCTGAGCTCTCCTGTTACTTTTTGGGGGGATAACATCTTTATTGAGAAATAATTCACAAATCATACAATTCAACCATTAAAAATTCAATGATCTTTACAGTATATTCAGAGTTGTGCAACCATCACTAGAGTTGATTTTAGAACATTTTCACCCAAAAAGACATACGGTGCCCTTTAGCAACCACCCCACCTCCCCATTTCCCCTTAATCCTCTTAGCCCTAAGCAACTAGTAATCTACTTCCTGTTTCTATTAACTTGTCTATTCTGGACATTTCATATAAATGGAATCATATCATATGTCATCCTTTGTGACTGGCTTCTCTCACTTAGCATAATGTTTTCAAAGTTTATTCATGTTACAGAATGTAACATACTTATCCATACTTATTTCTTCCTATTGCTGAATAATATTCCCTTATATAGATATACCCTATATTATTTATCTATTCATCAGTTGATAAACATTTGGAATGTTCCCACTTTTTTGCTATTATGAATACGATGCTCTGAACATCCATTTATAAGTTTTTGTGTAGACATGTATTTTCATTTCTCCTGGGTATGTACCTAGGAGTGAAATTTCAGGGCAATATAGTAACTCTATGTACAATTTGCTGGAGAAGCTGCCAGACAATTCGCCAAAAGGGCTGTGGCATTTTAAATTCCCACCAGAAGTCTATGAGCAGTTCTCCACATTTATCTTTTTGATTATTTCCATCTTAGCAGATGTAAAACAATACCTCATTGTGATTTTGGTTTGCATTTCCCTAATGCAAGGATGTTGAGCATCTTTTTATATGCTTATTAAACATTTGTATATCTTCTTTGGGGAAATATCTCTTCACATTCTTTGTTCATTTTTTAACTGGGTTATTTGTCTTTTTATTAAGTTATAACTATTCTTTATATAATCTCCTACAAGATATAATTTGTAAACATTTTCTGTTTTTCACTTTCTTGATTGCATCATTTCAAGGACAAAAGTTTTTAAATTTGAGGAATTTCAAATTATCCAAATTTTCCTTTGCTGTGTGTGCTTTAGTATCATATTTAAGAATCTACTACCTAATCTAAGGTCACAAAGATTTATGCCTATGTTTTCATCTAAGAGTTGCACAGTTTTAGCTTTTACGTTTAGGTCTTTAATCTATTTTCAGTTAATTATTATATACAGTGTAAAGTAGGCATGCAATTTCTTTTGCATGTGGCTAATCCAGTTTCCCAGGAAAAAAAGATTATTCTTTCTCCAACTTGACATCCTCATTTAAATTCAATGCACCATTCTATAACTACTTTTTAAAACACCGTTATGATTAATCCTTATTTTTGTTTCAGAACCACCAATTTTCTGTCCCAGTCTAGTATAGCCCCTTTCAACTATAGACAGTCATTTTTGTAACCTGTAGGCTCAGCTCTGCTTAGTTCCTGAACTAACCTAAATCACAACAGGAAGTATCATCCCGTTTCTTTGAATACAGTGTATTGAACTGTTGACCCCCAATTAATATCCAACCTTACAGCTAGTTACTTTCACAAAGTCTGTCTAGTCCCTGCTTGTTCCATTTCTCCAATGATCAGTGGTGATAGGGAATTGGTATGTCTGCTGACTCTGGTTAGGGCTGATGTATCTTCACTGTCAAGAGAGAAGTTTAATTTCCTTACGTTAACATATGATGCCTTTCACCACTTGGTTCCAAGCTATCCTCCAACTTCCTCACCTCCTGCTGGAATCCCCCAACTCATATTTAGCATAATATTTCAGTTCACAAGCTTCGGATACAGACTATCTAAGTTCAAATTCAAGTCTGTTACTTAGTAGCAATGTGACTTTGGGCAAGTTACTTAACCTCTGAAACTTAGTCTCTTTATACATAAATGGAGATATTGAGAGAGACTCTTATCCATACTCTCCCTTGTTCTCAGCTGGTTCCTCTACTATTCCTCCATTTGTTATATTGTATATTGAATTTATCTGTTTTAATATCTGCCTTTCCTACTAGACTGAAGGCTCACTAAGAGTAAGTCTTATTCTCCTTAATGTTCACTAAAGCATCTGACACGGTACTTGCTCTATAGCAGAAACCTTATTTGATTCCCAGAAAGATTGGGAGATTCAGGGAGGTCAGTGTGACCATGGCCTAGGAGTTGAGGTGTACCTCTTGTTTTAAAATGGGAATCCCTCTAGCTTTAGAATGTGAATCTCAGAGATGACGTACGAGAAGAAGAAACATATAGGGTTTCTGGTAAGTAAAAACTTAGAGAGTATAGAGCTGTGGTATCATGTCCAAATTATACAAAATAAGAAGCATATTGCTGTCTGAATACATGAGCAGGTCCAAGATGCTAGTAAGAGAGTGATATCTAAAGTATCTCTGAAGACAGACATGGCAAACATATCCTAGGGTGACCCCTAAGGATTCACTGTCCTGTATAGACCCCTTCCCTTGAATATAAGCAAAATCTGCAACTTGCTTATAACCAATAGAGTATAACAAAAGTAATGGGATAGTCACTCCCTTGAGTAAATTATATGTCAAACATGAAGGGATTCTGCAGTTATACTTGAAGTCCCTAATTAGTGGCTTTAACATAATCAAAAGGAAGGTTATGGAGTGGTGAGCTGACCTACTTAGGTGAGCCCACCAAAAGAGGGTCTAGAGATCAGAGACTCTCTCCTGGTGGTCTGGAAGAAACAAAGAGCTATGCTGTGAACAGCCTATGGAGAGGGCAAGCCTATCGTTGCTAACAGCCTCAGCCTTAAAATCACAAGATTGAGCTCTGTCAACAACTTAATTGACCTTAGTAAAGAACTCTGAGCTCCACATGAGGATGAAGCCTCACTGATGATTTGATCACACTCTCATGAAACCCTGAACAGAGAACTTAATTAAGCCAAACACATGAAGCCATATATTAGAGATAATATATATTGTTTTAAGCCACTAAATTTGCAGCAATTGTCCATGGAGCATAGAAAACCAACAGACCAGAGTATACCAGAGTTCAGGTGATTAATACCCCTTGTTAATGTGATTCATATGAGTTGGTATGTGCGGTAGAGTCATTGAAAGAACCAGATCCTACTAGATAGTAGGCACTTTATAAATTACTATTTATCATGAACGAATGAATGCTCATGGTTTCTCAATGGTTATTCAAACAAAATGGATACATAAATTCACAGTGAAATCTGAAAAGGCTGTAATATAGTTTATTATACTACAAATATTTTAGAGATTATTGCATATAAAAATGGTCACCTTTTACAGTTAGTCAATATATATTAATTGCCTTCTTTGTGTGTAGCACAATGTATCTACCACAAAAACACATGAGTTTTATCCTTAAGAGGCTTACAAACAAGTAAGAAAAAGGCACATAAAAATGTAAAAAGTTGAAAAACAGTGGCCAGTGAAGTGTATTCCCTGATACTAAAACTAGATAGACACCACAAAAAAGGTGAGAGAGAGAGAGTCCAATATCTCTGATGGATATGATGCAAAATTCTCAACAAAATACTAGCAAACTAAATCCAACAATACATTAAAAAAATCATTCACCATGATCATGTGGATTTATTCCCAGGATGTAAGTGTGGCTCAATATTTGAAAGTGAATCAATGTGATGCATCACATCAATAAGAGAAAGGACAAAACCCATATAAACATTTCAACAGGTGCAGAAAAAGCATTTTAAAAAAAGTATGTCACTCATGATAAACACCCTCAGTAAAGTAGGTTTAGAGGGAACATGCTTCAACATAATAAAGGCCATATATAAAAAGCCCATAGCTAACATCATAATGGGGAAAAACAGAGGTTTTCCCCGAAGGACAGGAAGAAGACAGGACACCACTCTTAACCAACATTGTACTGGAAGTCCTACCCACAGCAATCAGACAAGAAAAAGAAATGAAAAACATCCAACTTGGTAGGAAAGAAGTAAAACTTTCACTATTTGCAAATGATATGATGCTATATATAGAAAACCCTAAAGACTCAACCAAAAAAATACTAGAACTGATCAGTAAATTCAGTAAGGTTGCAGGATACAAAATGAACTATGCAGAAATCCACTGCATTTCTACACACTAAGAATGAAGTAAGCAGAGAAATTAAAAATACAATCCCATTTACAATTCCACCAATAATAATAAAATACCTAGGAATAAACTTAACCAAGGAGGTGAAAAATCTGTACTCTGAAAACTATAAAACACAGATGAAAGAAACTGAAGATGCCACAACCAAATGCAAAGATATCCCATGCTCATGGATTGGGAAAACAAGTACTGTTAAAATGTCCATACTATCCAAAGCAAATTACAGATTTAATGCATCCCTATCAAAATACCAAAATAATTTTTCATAGAACTAGAACAAATAATTGTGAAAGTTTTATGGAATCACAAAAGACCCCAAAGCCAAGCAATCTTAAAAAAGAACAAAATTGGAGGTATCACAATCCCAGATTTCAAGATATAGTACAAAGCTGTAGTAATGAAAACAGTATGGTAATGGCACAAAAACAGACACATTGATCAATGGAACAGAATAGAAAACCCAGAAATGAACCCACAATTATATGGTCAATTACTCGTCGACAAAGCAGGAAAGAATAAAGTGGGAAAAAGATAGTCTTTTCAGCAAATGGTGTTAAGAAAACTGAACAGCAACATGCAAAAGAATGAAACTGGACCACTTTTTTATGCCATACACAAAAATAATTCAAGATGGATTAAAGACCTAAATGTGACACCTGAAACCATAAAAATCCTAGGAGAGAGCAGAGGCAGTAATTTCTCTGATATTAGCCATAGCAACATTTTTTCTAGATATTCCTCCTGAGGAAAGGGAAATAAAAACAAAGTTAAACTATTGAAACTACATCAAAATTAAAAGCTTCTCCATGGCAAAGGAAACAATGAACAAAACTAAAAGGCAACCTACAGAATGGGAGAAGAAATATGCAAATGGCATATCTGATAAAAGGTTTGTATTCAAAACATATAAAAAACTGATACAACACCTCAAAAACAAATAATACAATTTTAATTTTTAATTTTTAAATGGCAGAAGACACGAACAGACAGACATTTCTCCAAAGAAGACATACAGATGGCCAACAGACATGTGAAGGTATGCTCAACTTCATTCATCCTCAGAGAAATACAAACCAAAACTATAATGAAATATCACACCATACCAATCAGAACGGCTAAAATCTATAACACAGGAAACAACAAATTTTGATGAGGATGTGGAGAAAAAGGAACAGGCTTGCACTGGCGGGAATGCAAACTGGTGCAGCCACTGTGGAAAACAGTATGGCGTTTCCTCAAAAAACTAAAACTAGAACAACCCTATGATCCAGTAATTGCCTACTTGATATGTGCCCATAAATATAAAAACACTAACTGAACAGGAGACATGCACCCCTATGTTTATTGTAGTATTATTTACAAGAGTCAAATTACGGGAGCAGCCCTGGTATCCATCAATAGATAAATGGATAAAGAAGATGTGGTTTGTGTATACAATAGAATATCATTTAGTCACAAAAACGAATGAAATCTTGCCATTCACATGATATGGATGGAGCCAGAGAGTATAATGCTAAGCAAAAGAAGTCAATCAGAGAAAGACAAATACCATATTATTTCACTCATATGTGGAGCTTGGAAACAAAACACATGAGCAGAGGGAAAAGAGAGAGAGAGAGAGAGAGAGAGAGAGAGAGAGAGAGAGAGAGATAAAGAGACAAACCAAGAAACACCCTTAAACATAAAGAAAAAGTTGATGGTGATCAGAGGGAAGGTGGGTGGAGGGATGGGTGAAATGGGAAATGGGGATTAAGGAGTGCACTTGTGGGGCACCTGGGTGGCTCAATCAGTTGAGCGTTTGACTTTGGCTCAGGTCATGATCTCCTGTTTTGTGAGTTCAAGCCCTGTGTAAGGCTTTGTGCTGACAGCTCAGAGCCTGGAGCCTGCTTCGGATTCTGTGTCTCCCTCTGTCTCTGCCCCTCCCTGGCTCATACACTGTTTCTCTCTGTCTCTCAAAAATAAATGTTAAAAAAAAAAATAAGGAATGCACTTGTGATGAGCACTGGATGATGTATGGTAGTGTTGAATCACTCCATTGTACAGCTGAAACTAATATAATAATATGTTTACTGGAATTAAAATAAAATAAAAAATACCATAACTGCGAAAACATTATCAATATTTTAAATGTCAGCCCACATACTCTCATCTAGTAAAAGGAGCAAGAGTCTTCTCTGTCTTTTTTGTGTACTCCTATAAAGTCAAGGGATATTTATTTATTTTTAAGAATTCCCATTTGTCACAAGATTCTTTGGTTCATTCACAAAATTTTCATAAAAGGTTAAGATAAATTAATAAAACATCCAACCGTCTAAACTCTAAAATTGCAACAGCAAAGCTTAAACAGTTCTGGCAGCATAGAGTTGTGATTTGAAGACACGACATGAAATATTTGGGTAAAGAAGTTCTGTCTGTAACAACATAAACAGTGACACAAACAGTGAAGTAAGCATGTTTCATGTATCTTCAAAACTAAACCAGGTTCAGCTGAGGTGAAGTGAAATCAGTTTGAGCAGGAGTTAATATTTAAGTATTTATCTATACCGAATGACTTTCAAAGTACATTGTGGGAACATTTCAATAATAGCACCAGTACAATTAAGTCCAAAATACAAGAAAAAGACCAAAGGTAGCAAATAAATGGGGTCAGAAGTGGGTCACTATATTAAAATGTTCTAACTTGGGAAGTCTATACCGCACTCTCAGCTTCAGAGCACCTGGGTCAAAAGGGGAACTATCAACTTAACCCATCCTCTAACAACAGAATGGGGTATCACCTTAGTAGCAAAAATGATTTCCTTTCCTCTCAGAGTGCTGAAAGTAATTCCCATTCTGTAGTTTTTATTCTATGTTCTCTATCAAGTTACAACTTTCCAGTATGTGTGAAAGTCTTTTTTTAGGACCCTACCAATAGAAATCTAGGTAACTCTTAAGCTTAAGATTTGAAAGATGTCCATCAACGGCTGAATGGAGAAAGATGTTGTGCATGTGTAAGTATGTGTATACATATAGATACATATATACACACACGTATAATGGAATATGAGAAAGTCATGAGAAACAAGGAAATCCTGCCATTTGTGACAGCGTGGATGGACCTTGAAGGCATTAAGCTAAGTGAGATAAGTCAGACAGAGAGAAGACATATATTATAGGATCTCACTTCTTTTTTTTAATTTTTTTAACATTTATTTATCTTTGAGAGATAGAGAAACAGAGCATGAGTGGGGGAGGGGCAGAGAGAGAGGGAGACACAGAATCCAAAGCAGGCTCCAGGCTCCGAGCTGTCAACACAGAGCCTGTCGGGGCTCAGGCTCACGAACCGCGAGATCCTGACCTGAGCTGAAGTTGGGCACTTAACCAACTGAGCCACCCAAGAGTCCCTGATCTCACTTATATGTAGAATTCTAAAAGCCAAACTCAGAAGCAGGAGATAGAATGGTGGTTACTAGGGCCTGGAGTGGTGGGGAATTGGGAAGATATTAATCAAAGGGTACAAACTTGCAGCGAGATGATTAAGGTCTGGAAATCAAGTGCACAGCATAATTATTATAGTCAACAATGCTACATTATAGACTTCCAAGTTGCTAAGAGACTACATCTTAAATGTTCTCACCACAAAAAAGAAATAATAACTATGTGGGGGTGATATAGGTGTTAGGTAATACTATAGTGAAGGTCATGGTGCCATATATAAATGTATCAAATCAATATTTGTACACCTTAAACTTACACAATGTTAAACATCAAGTGTATCTCAGTTTAAAAAAAATTCAAGATGGCTCTCATCAACCTAAAAGGCAATTTTGAAACCCAAAAGTTTTTGCTGACATTCAAAGCACTCACTGATGGAAAATGTAGATTGCTAATATAGCAGGAGGTCCCCGAATAGAATGATTTTCTTGCAAAACTTAAGTGAGAAGAATAAGTGAAAAGTTTCCATGCTTACAGATTGGAAAGCTGATGTCCAGAGTCAATAAGTATATCAAGAGGCATGCAAGAAAAGAATAACAAAGTTGAAAACACTTGCTCATCACCCAAACCTGTCTTTTTCATATGAAGTAGTTTATAACATGCTCGACAATGTGAAGAGTTTTTACTAAGAAGATGGAAGCTCTCCCTTGCCTCCCAGAGGACAGAATGAAAGTTAATGGACTTAATAATCTACAGCAAAAGGGGTCAGTTTAGATTGGACAGTAAGGACAATTTTTCAGTGGAGAGGGTATCAGAAGATTGAATTTCCTGCCCTGGAAATCTTTTGAAATAAGAGCTCTTCTTATCTGTGCGTAGTAATGGAGATGGTGTTATAACAGCAGCAGGGAAGGAGTTGGATTATAATGAACTCTCATAGTCCTTCCTATCTTTAGACTGTATAATTTAAATGCTATATTTTTATGGTAAAAGTAATAGGGAACAACACTGAATTTCCATCCTTTCAAGAGCCATCTCAGTATGCATCTTGACGAACTGCCAACATTTAGAGTTTCATTTGGTCTACAATGAACAAGGAAAATGTTACTCATGTACCCTCCTTGGAATAAATTGCCTGGCTGATTGATTTACTCATGAATGTTTTCATTTGTGCTATTTACTTTGGGAAAATTTCTTCTGAACTTAATAAGAACTAGAAACCATTAGCATACAAGTTTAGAATAAATGCAAATTTAATTGATGGTCTTTTTCTCTTTTACATTAGCTAAGGCTACCCAAGAGCAGTGATGGGGTCCTGACCTATAATCAACAATTCCAAAGTTCTCATTGAAAACACTCACTCATGCCTGAGGAGGCAATAAAGATTACTAGAAATATTAAGTTTCTATGCTTTTTGACTGAAATTAATGTTGTGATTGGCAATTATATATGTCTTTGGTGAATAATATTTATAAAATAAGAAAATGAATCGTCACTAAATCCTTGCATACCTGAACCCAGGAAATCTGGCTCCAGAACTTGTACTCACACCCACTATGCTTCATTGTCTCTCAAGTTTAAAAATTGGGATGCGGCAGGGGTGTTGATGGGTACGGGTTCATTGTAGGCAAAGGGACACAGGAAAATTAAGGACATTTTTTCCCTGGAAACCAAAAATTTAGTGTAAGCCTTTGCATTGACAATGCCAAGGATGAGATGTGAGAGAGGAGGCCTATACTGGCCATCCTTTAGAGTTTGGAAATTTAAATGGGATTGAGATTTTGAATTCAGTTCCTTACTCACACTAGACACCTTTCAAGCATGCAATAACCGCATGGGGCTATTACCTATTGTTTTGGACAGTATTATCGTATTGGGAAGTTTATAGAACATTTCTATTATTGGAGAAAGTTCTATCGGCCAGTGCTGTTGCAGACAGTGCATATATACCTTAGTCACAGCTCAGTATCTAATACTCAGAACAGGGTCTGGCACAGTACGGATAATCACTAAACCTTTATTGAATGGATAGAAGAAGAAATGCCAGATGATTACAAGAGCTATCTATTGACATCTTTCACACAGAAAAGCAATAGCATTTCCCTGTAATGGGGCTTTTGATGGAAATCTCCAGAATTTCCCCAAACAGTTATGATATAATGTAGGTGTATTTCTTTAAACTTGCACCGTGAATTCTGAAGTGGAACATACACAATCTGGATGCTAATAATACTCTAAAGAATATCCCCATAATAGTTTTCTGCATCACCCCTACTCTTAATTCCCCATACAGGCACTGCAGTTCAAACTGTCTGACACTGTGGGAAGACTTTCATCTTGTTATTTTTCTGCTCCAGGCCCTCTGAAAATCATTCACCTCAAATTGCAACTTCTGGCCTAATCAGAGCCAACCTAAACTCTTCACTCTGTCCTCACTGCTCTCCCACAAGGGCCTGCCATTCCAATTAGGCATGTCAATATGAAAGCCACATCTCTCTGAAACAGTTCTTTAATGCTACAATTTTCTCCCCAAGTGATTTCTCAGAGAGTTTGGGCAGAACTCTCAGAAATTGTCACTAGCTTTGGAGATATGAAAAAAGACATTCATTCAGCAAACATATTGAGCACATCTAGAGCTATCTCTTAATCTGGCTTTTAACTCATGCTTTGTGTGTGCACCGTTTATTTGGAGCTCAATTTAGGCAGGTCTGTGATTCGGGTTTCCTTGGTAGCTTAGTCCGTTCAGTGTCCAACTCTTGATATCAGCTCAGGTCATGAGCTCACAGTCTGTGGGATTGAGCCCCACATCGGGCTCTGCACTGACAGCACAGAGCCTGCTTGGGATTCTCTCTCTCTGCTCCTCCCCCTGCTTGGTCTCTCTCTGTCTCAAAATAAATAAATAAACATTAAAAAAATTTTAAATAAATATGAAAAAATTTAAAAATACACCTGCGATTCTGCACCCCTTCAGCTGACAATTAGAATGGCCCACGATCTACAGCCCAGGTGACAGCCGAGCTCCAGGAAGAGACTATACTCATACCCATCACACAGTTCATTAGTACGTCGCCTTACCCAGTACAGTGCTAAAGACATAGATAACTGCTTTAATGATGTGTAGAGACTGAGTTTCTTTATGCTTCTTAGGCTATCGGAAGAAAGCATTTGTCACTTTCATTTATTCTACCAATAGTTACCGAGCACCTACTATGTGTCAAACTCTGGAGAGTTGCGATAGAAAGTTGAGCAGGATGGATGTAATACCCATTCGCTGCAGCACAGATGAGACAACATAAAAGTGCTCTGATCAGAGACTTACAGGGTGCCGTTGGAGCACAGAGGCGAAGCGTTCGCTCTCCCAGGGACAACGGAAGGCCTCCCTCCCCGAGGAAGTTGTGCTTAAGTTAAAAACTAAAGCACCTGTGAGAAGTCACTGAAAAAAAGGAGAATGGTGGAGAAAAGAATGTTCCTGAGAGAAGGGGTAGAGCCAAGAGGTGAGAAGGAAGCTCGCTGGAGGAATACAGAGTGTGGACAGGATTGAGGAGGTAAGTCAGACTGTGAAAGGCCTCATAGGCCATTTAAGGAGTCTAAAGTGTTCTCAGGCAACTGGAAGCTAATACATTTCAAACAGGGTAGTGACATGGTATTTATGTTTTAAAAAGGTCAGCCTGCCTGCAGGACACCATTAAGAGGTTATGTGGCAATCCAAATATTCCCCCAAGAGCTTCACTGCGTAGGACCTGGTTGCTGTTGCTCCCATGGTTCTGAGCATACACATGTTATTACAGAGTTGGCTGTTAACCATCTAGCAGTCCCCACTTCTCCAGATTTGTACGACTATTGACTTAATGAGTGTCTTCGTCCCTAAAGATGTTTTGATAGGCTGTTTAAATACTTGTGCCAATGACTCCTTTATGGTCTCAACAGAATACCAAATGAACTTCATAATCCAGCCCCACACTGCCCACGCCCCTCAAATGAACTTCCAGTTAGGGCTCACTCACATCACAATGCCAAAATCAAGCTCTTTTACTCTGCTTTTCTACTGACTCATATGTAAAAACTGTTATTTGAGCAGAGTTCTAACACGACGGCTGCCACCTGTGTACTTATACAAGTCCTAAGACCTTGCTGGAAGATGTTTTCCCTGCTGTGTGCTCTGGCCAATGAGTATTTTCGTTTCAGGTAGTCCAGCCATTAAGGCTTCACTAAGAAATCTCCATCATGAGTAGAAGAGTCTTGATGAAGATAAGGCTTCAAGTATTTTTAATTTTTAAATTTATTTTTAACTCTACAAAACATTTAGTTAGAATACCATGTGTCATCTTGACCTGCCTTGTCCTGCAGCCACTGTGTATGGCTTTATAATGTCTCCTGTGTGCCGGGGTCTTTATTGCACTGTCTCATTCAACCCCCAAGTCAAGTTTATGGATGTGCAACCAGTGTAGTCACACAGGCACCTGCACTAAGAAAAGCCCCAGGTTTAAATGCTCTGCAATAATCTGTGTGAAAAGATTAATCATTTTGGTTGTGAATTTGTGTTTGGTAAATGAAGTCTATGGGTCAACGGAGGAAGCATGAGAGCTTTGGAGCCTCTGGTCATATGTGGTCCCATCTCCAGCCACCTTCTCTCCTCTCTGGGATGGGTTCTCAGCCATGCACTCATCCACTGCTGGCACTGGGTCACTGCCTGTCATCCTGCCATCCTCCACCCTCAGGTAATGCTAGCTGATTAGACAGTTCTCAGGCAACTTGAGGCCAACAGGTTTCAAACACACACCCAGGAAGGGACAGGATCAGACATGCACCGTATGGTGTCTCCAGGGAGGACACAGCAGCAGCCTTTTCTGCCCCAGGATGCCAGGGCCATGGCACATTTCTGTTGATGACTCCTGCACCTTTCCCACCCCTGATCCATCTTCTTAACATGTCTTGGCCCACAGGTTGCAATCACTTGGGGGGTTTCAACTCCATCTTAGAGCAGGAGGCTGCGGGATAGGAGTTTCCTGAGAGGGGTGAATCCCCATGCAAGGAAGTACAACTTATAGAGCAAGTAAACCCCCTGTGATCAGTAGAAAGAGAAGCCAAGAAAGAAAGGGAAAAGTTTTATATATCTAGTACTTTTAACAGCACTTTTTCTTGCTTCTTCACCAAAGGTCCCTACATTTTCACTGTGTACTGGGCCTCACAAAGTATGCAACCAGCCCTGTTTAACCACAAGTCTTTAAGGCTGGTAGATGAGCACCCACTTTACCATCAGGGAGACTAGGGCTTGAGAAGTTAATGGATGAAGGGCACCTGAATGGCTCACCGGTTGAGCATCTGACTCTTGATTTCAGCTCAGGTCATGGTCCCAGGGTTGTGGGATCAAGCCCCATGACAGGCTCTGAACTGAGCCTGAAACCTGTGTAAGATTCTCTCTCCCTCTGCCCCTACCCCCAGTTGTCACACACTCTCTCTCTCATTATAAAAGAGAAAGAAAAAAGTGAATGGATGAGACCACAGTCATGGAGCTTGCAAATAGCATGTTGAGATGCAAATACAGTGTCAGTAGGCTCAAAACCCAGGCTCTTAGACTTCTCACCTTTATTACTGGTACCTGCCCTTCTAGGCTCGTCAGCATTCAACCCTAGCTGTTGAATTCTCTCAATTTTTTTGATGTATAAATTGGAGATACCATTTCTGGGAGTTTCACACTTCTGCTGTCAGCGAATGTGGGGTTGTTCTATGGGGAGAGCTCAAATAAGTACAAAGAGGTCCTAAATACTCCATTTCGTGGTAATTTTTGACACATATTTGAATCTCTTCCCTGCGCTTTCACATTACAACAGAGTCTTATATAAAATATTTAAAGAAATCTTGCTAAATTTAAGCTTTCTTTTGGTCAGTAACCAAACAGTACTTATAGACTTTTTCTTCCATTAAGGGCTGCTTTGAGGAAGAAAAAAAAAATCACATTTGGCTTATTTTCTAAAGATAGTGATGAAGTTTCTCACCATTATTTATAATTTCCCTTCGCTCAAATTTTCCTAAAGATTCACCAAACGATGTCAGAAACACAGTAGCTCAGGTTCTCCCCAGTGCTTCAATGAACATCAAATTACTCTCCAAATAATGAACCTGAATGCCTCTCATTTCAAGGTACAAAATTATGTGCTTAAAACAACATCATCAAAATCAAGAGAACTATTGCTACCCCTATTTAACATTCCTTTAAAAAGATATCATAATTATGGGAATTTGACAAGGGATAAACTTGCAGATTGTAATTTTTAAATGTAATTTAAAAACAATGTAATTTTTAAAACAATAAGCGAACTACCATATAAATACCACTTGGAAATTTAATTTTCATCTGTATTTATGGGAATATCTCTTCTAAATTGAATAGTAAGAGAAATCTTGATAATTTAATGAACAGAAGTATTATTCCATCTTCAAAACTCAAAATTATCTTGGGGCGCCTGGGTGGCTCAGTTGATTGAGCATCTGAATTCGGCTCAGATCATGATCTCACAGCTCCGCGTCGGGCTCTGTGCTGACAGCTCAGAGCCTGAAGCCTGCTGCAGATTCCGTGTCTCCCTCTCTCTCTGCCCTTAACCCACTCGCATTCTGTCTCTGTCTCTCTCAAAAATAAATAAACATTTAAAAAATTTTTTAAAAATCAAAATTATCTTGGGAGAGGTCACTGAGTCTTCTCCTTGGCAAACTCAGAAAAGGTTTCCTCTGCTTCCTTCCACTAGAGGATTTCAGATTGAGACCATGGACAGGTAGGGAGAGTTAAAAATGCATTTTTAAAAATATTTTGTTAAAGATCCAAACCAGGGATTTGTTATGCCAGTATTTCACACAGGTCAGCATAAAGTTATCAATAGCATAAGAGAAATTGAAATTAAATACATGAAAATTTGGCCTGAGCAAAATTGTCAAGTAAAATAATTTTTTTCTTTGTCAATTCCTTTTTCTTTCTTTTTTTTTTTTTCTGAATTCAATGATAGCTCTCCCCTGCTTAAGGTGCCCAGGGTCCTCACATACTTCTGAAATCTCAGGGCTGGAAAAGTCCTCATGGGGCCACCTGTCGCTTCTGCCTTTCTGGAGGCTGCAGAAGGAAACAATAACCTAAGGTTTAATCCAGTGGGGATGCAAATTTATATGTTCAACAAATATTTACTGAGGTCCTACAATGTCCCTAAGTGCTCTGTATACAGGAGAGGATATGAGTCAATCTTTGCTCTCAGTAAATTTGTATCTTTGATGGAGAGAAATGCCAAGTAAATAAGCAATTAAAATGTGAGGTGAAAATTGTAATAGCACCAAGTTTCAGGGTGCACATTGTGAGGCATCTGATTCAGTCCCCAGGGTCAGTGAAGACTCTGCAGAAGGATCAACATCTAAACTATACTTGAAGGGTAAGTGGGATCAAATCAGAGAAGTGCACTCTAGACAGAGGATGTGGCTTGTGCGAACCCCAAAGGGACAGAAAGTAAGTTTTGTGATCTGTACACAGTTCGGGAAGGACTGGGGAGGTCTTCAGGGGCACATCCTGAAGGTCTTGCGGGTTGTGCCAGAAAGTTAGGGTGTTATCCTCTACTCAATGGAAAGATACCAAAATGTTTTAAATAAGAATGTGGCAAAAATGAGACTTCTGATTTGAAGGAGCTCTTGGAGTACAACGTGAAGAGTAAATTGGAGGGAAACAAACTACAATTCCAAAAGCCTGATTGAGAAAGCCATAAAGAAGGTGACAGCATGGGGCACCTGGGTGGCTCAGTCAGTTAAGGGTCCCACTTTTTATTTCACTCTGGTCATGGTCTTGTAAGATAGAGCCCTATGTCGGGCTCTGCACTGAGCATGGGGTCTGCTTAAGATTCTCTCTCTCCCTCTGCCCCTCTCCCCAACTCGCTTGTGAGCGTGCAGTCCCAAATTAAAAACAAAAAACAAAAAACGGTAATGGCAGATAGGGAAGTGTGTTCAGGAACTATGAGAAGGCGGGGTCAACAGGCCTGACATTAGTGTGGGGAAGCTAAGAAAAAGCGAGAAGCCAAAGAAACATGCTGTCTTGGACCATTTGTTGGGCTCTCGCGCTTCTGCCTGCCCTGGGGAATTACAGTGTAGATGCTTTGTGAACATGTCTGCGGGGGACTACGGAGAACTAGAGACACTTGCCCGTGTTTTGGTTGAATCAGGTGACACAAAAATACATTAGGAGACTGAAAGCCATTTCTCTTCTTTGAAGATACAGAACTGCTTCACTATGAAGTTTTTCCATAAACCTCTCCCCCCTTCATGTCAAAAACAGTCTCAGAACAGTATCTAATAAGCTCATCCATTCTAGCAAAGGTAGAAGCTGATTAAGACTGCAAAGTGACAAGACAGCTAATCAAGTTTAATCCGTGTGTGGAATTAAGGAGACTCACTTTGTAACTGGCCATCCTTCCATCATGTATGGCATATCCAGAAAGAAGCAGACTTAACACTCATATCACCATCTATTTCTCTTCTTTCAGCTATCAATTCAGAAAAAAATCCTTCTTCTAAGCTAGGCCTACTCTTGGGATCTCTTGAGATATAAATAAGGTGGAAGTTTCTAGACACTAAGAGATCCAGAGTTCAATGACTTATTCTGACACTTTTAAAATTCCTTTTCAAAACAAGACTAGTCCACTTCCAAGGGTTAACACATTGATTTGGGTCCTACCGTGGGGGTAATATTTCTTCTTTTCTCTCATGTCCAAGATCATCTGATGCCCACCTTCCTCACAGCAAGGCTCCAGACATTTTCCCTAGAACTGAGGAAAGTAATTCTGACCCTTCTTTTTGCCTCTTTCAGAACTGAAATGCCTGTTGGCACTTACATCCGACTGTAACTCCATCAGCCCATTTCAAGTTGTTTAACAGACAGGTCCTCTCCCTTTCTTAGATGAAATAACAAGCAGCCAGAAGGCCCAGGTTGTAGACAAAGATTTCTCCTATGAATTCTGGAAATATTTTGAGTGCCATCTGTTGCAATGATGGCGATGTTCTTTTGAGGAAAGTGTACGTGCATCCAGGGGAGATTTACTTTAAAACGATATTTAATAAATGTAATTTTTGCCCATCCTTTCCTAAGGGTAAGGAAAAAATATTTACTGATATCATGATTGGTAAAAGGAGGTTTCCTGGAATATCAGCATCCTCAAATCATTATGTTTAAAAAAAATCCACTTAGAGCCATTTCATGCAGGTACCTATCTTTTTTCAAAATTATATTTAAACTCCAATTAATTAACATATGGTGTAACTTTAGTTTCAGGTGTAAAGTATAGTGATTCAACCTTTCCACATATCACCAAAGGGTTATTTTATCTATTCATGTAGATACTAGGTGCTGGTATACATCGATAAACACCAAAGTTGACGATAACCATACATTTAGCTGAGATTGTACCTACGGTGAGAAACCCTCAAAAAAACTCCCTGTGAGGCCTTAGTTCTTCATCTGACACCAGATTATGATTTTCCTTTCTCAGAAGAGTGTGTAGAATTAATCCACAGCAACTACTATCTATTGTTCTTAAACCAAAGCTGGGCACGAATCCCCTCACAGAAAGAGGCAACGTAACTGCAGCACGGAAAGAAAACATGTAACATTTGCATATCCTCTACTTATGATCCCTCAGTGAGAATCCTGAAAATTTGATTCTTAATGATTTTACTTTTTAAATATTTAAGGAAACTCTTCTTGTGTCCTAAGAAAGACAGAAGACATTTACAACTGGGTGTCACCACAGGCCCACAAGTTCCATTGCAGCAGAGAAAGATAGACTACTACCCAATTCCCACCAACCGTGGGGGAGCACTGGCTATCCCTTCTCACAAATAACAATAGTGTGGATTTGTGTATTTCCTCTAAAGCTCCCTACAAAGCCAGGTAAAATAATCACAGTTCTGGTCTTGTTCTGATCCTTCCTCCTCCTCCTTCTCCTCCTCTCTTTCTTCTTTCCCCTTCCTTCCCCCCTCCTCTTTCTCTCATGCTCTTCCAGATCCCAGTTGGTCTAGATCAGCCCATATACTATGGATAATTTTTAGCCTCTCAAAATGTTGCTCCAAGGCCAGGCATAAATCGAGTCACCATCAACTATTTTTCCAGAGCTCTAACTGCTGCCAATACAAGTAAGCGTACTGCTGGGTAATGCTGCTCCTTTCTAACATCTTCAGTGCAAAAATGCCTGGCTACCACTTATGGTTCCCTGAACTTGTATTTTTTTTTTTTTGAGAGAGAGCACGAGCAAGTGAGAGGGGGAGAAGGAGAGGGAGAGAGATAAGGAATCTTAAGCAGGCTCCACACCCAGCCCAGACCCCTACGCAAGGCTTGATCTCACGACTCTGGGAACATGAACCGAAATCAAGAGTCAAATGCACAACTAAGTCACCCAGGTGCCCCCCTAAACTTGTAATTTTATGTTTGCTTGATCATTCAGTTAATTTTGGCTTCTCCACTGACTGTAAGCCTCATTTGGGCAGGAAGAGTGATTATTTGGTTCTTCCCGAAGCTACCTCAGTGCAGATGTTCAGTAAATACTGTGTGTATATATGAATGGATGGGGATTGATTTTCTCTCTCTCTACCTCTCTGTCTCTCTGTCTCTCTGTTTCTCTCTGTCTCTCTCTCTCTGTCTCTCTCTCTCTGCTGCAAAGGACATCTCCCAAGGTGACTGTCACTGGACCACATCTTATAGCCCTTACCTTCTCTAAAGTGACTTGAAGTTGTTTTTTTAAACTATTTCAGGAAGTCAACAGACTTCCCTTCCACCTAACATTGGCACTCTTGACAATTAACTATTGCATTTACAATATTTTAACTAAAAAATTAATTTAAACATATACATTTTAGGACTAAGGAAACATTTTCAATATGGTAACATTTTTGAAAGATCTTCAAATATAACTACCTTCTCTGCCTAAATAGATATTCCCCTCCCTCAAAACATTTGGAAAGTTTTTATGGTACCCCTTATGGTAGATTTAGATTTGTGACAGGTTTTTGTTGGCAAGGATGTGGAGAAAGGGGAACACTTTTGCACTGTTGATGGGAATGCAAACTGGTGCAGCCACTCTGGAAAACAGTATGGAGGTTCCTCAAAAAACTAAAAATAGAACTACCCTACAACCCAGCAAATGCACTACTAGGTATATATCCAAAGGATACAAAAATGCTGATTTGGAGGGGCACATGCACCCCAATGTTTATAGCAGCATTATCAACAATAGGCAAATTGTAGAAAGAGTCCAAATGTCCATTGGCTGACGATGGATAAAGAAGATGTGGTGTATATATGTACAATGGAGCATTATTTGGTGATTGAAAAGAATAAAATCTTGCCATTTGCCACAACATGGATGGTACTACCACATATTATGCTAAGCAAAATAAATCAGAGGAAGATAAATATCATATGATTTCAAAACAGATGAACACAGAGGAAGGGAAGGAAAAATAAGATAAAAACATAAAGGGAGGCAAGTCATATGAGAGTCTTAAATACTGAGGAAAAACTGAAGGTTGCTAGAAGGGTGTTGGGTGGGGGGGTAGGCTAAACGGGTGATGGGCATTAAGGAAGACACTTGTTGGGATAAACACTGGTGTTGTATATAAGTGATGAATCACTAAATTCTACTCCTGAAATCATTGTTACACTATAGGTTAACTAACCTGAATTTAAATAAAATTTAAAAATTAAAAAACAAAAGATTTGTGATAGGTTTGTACTCTGGGAAGAACCAATGTGAATCACACATTGACAATTGCCAATCATTTTAATATTTTTATTTCTTCAATTCTTACAACATCCTATGAGAAAGGTATTATTAACTAGATTTATAGATGAAGAACTTAATTCTAGAAGTTAAGAACGTTTCCAAACTTAACTGTCAACCAGAAGAACATTTGACCTTGAGGTCATATGGTCCCCAAGTTGAAGTTTTTCTATCCAGACTGACAGCCTCCCTGGAAGGAAAGGAGAAACTTAGCCTCCAAGTCCTGAAGCCCGAAGAAAACAAATAAACTATCTCCTCTTAAAAATCCCTATTTATAGGCAGGATCAAAGTTCATAAAGAAAAGCAATATTCCAGAATGCCCTCCAAGAGTCCAATAACTGTAAAGAAAACAGATAACTTTATCGTCCACCCTATCCAGAGAGGCAGTGAATGCAGACAGAGACCAATCAAAATAAATAGCAAAATCTTTCACCCGCTACCACCATCTACCCATCTTTCTCACTTTCCTCCGCTCACTGTCTGTAAGGCCTCAGTTTGTTACACTTCAAATATGAGCCCACCAGACAGAATCTCTATTCCCTCTTCCTTGGTGCTGAACACATTACCAGGACAGGAAATGCGAGCCAGCAATAACATCCGTGATCTTGCATCAGGGGAAATTTCTTTCTCGAAGGAGCTCGTGATTGACTTACAACCTGCCAGCTGTGATAACCTCTGGCATTCCAACTTTCACTAGACTGAGACTTTTGTTTCAGCACTGTTAAGACAATAGTTCTTTATTGGCATGTTCTCTAGTGCTTTTCCCTAGTTGTGAGTTTCATTTAACTGTAAGTTCAATTATGATGAAACAGAATTTTCAGAAACCTCTTAGCAATTAAAATTTTTTTTAAAAAAATCAATGAACATAGTTCTGTATGGATTTCATCATGCCTGATCATGCGGGCACTATTTTTAAGTACAAGCTCTAGAGAGAGAATGCACTCAACCGAGGCAGGCAGAAGATAGACTATGATTTTCTTTTCAATGTTTCTACAGAGCTCCCCCCCCTTTTTTATCAAAGAAATCAGGAAAATCTTTAAATTTTTTCCTTTACATCCATGTTAGTAGTTAATTATAGCAAATGTAACAGTGGATAAGAGACTTATTTTAGTAGCTGAAAGTTGACCCTTTTATACATTGCACACATTGAATAGAAGAAAGTCCTTTTTGTGCAATTAGAAAATAGGTCAATTTTTCATTGCAAAAGTTTTTATTTTCTTCTTATTGAAACATTAAAGGTAAAAGATCAATCCTTAATTGTGCTCTATACTTTTTTTCTGCTTTCCAGTTCCACCATTGGAGCTGGAAGTAAAACGGACACAGGCCTCCCAAATAGTACCTAGAACCATCTCAGGGTGGTCAGCACATGGACCCAGCTTTTATTCCTAGCCCTGCATCATAATCTCTTTAGAGTTCCTATTTGAAGACAGAAACGAAAGGCTTGTATATACAAATAGAAGAAAAAAGAGGAAGGCTGTGTTTTCCATTGATGCTTTAAGTTCATTTTAGTTATATCAATTCATTTTAATTATGTAAATTCAGATTCCAGTCATAAGTGATTGATTAGATAGGGTCTCATTGTAAGTTTACTGCCATCTTAAATGTCATTGTCATAAATTTCGGATTCAGTACAATTTTGATGAAAACTCCATTGTACACTTTGATCACTGTATATGTATTTTTTCTTTTATCCCAAATAAATCAATATGTTAATTTAATCCAATAAAAGGTTTACTCTACTTTGATTTTTTAGTGTTATTTTTCTAATCCTTCAAACTTTTATATTTTCTATGGAATAGCTACATTTCAGCTTAATTACAGGAGGGAGAGGAGAGGAATGTGGAGAGAAGTGAAATGCTAAAATAAAGATAGAGTTAACAAGGAAGGTGAGTAACTTGACAGTAACCATGATTTATCTACCAATGGCTGCTCAATAACTAAACTTCACCTCCATATTAGCTTCTGATGTAGAAGGATGAAGGACTTTATTACTGGAAAAGTTAAGGGAAAAGATCCATAAATAAAGAAATTGATAATTGGAAAAGTCCTAGTTTCCTTAAATATACTAGAGAATCCTTGTGAGGAGGAGGAGAAATGGGAGAAGGGGGAGGAAGAGGGAGAGGAAGAGAGACATAAAGAAAGTCTATATTGATTAAGACCCTCCTCCTTCTTGTCTTAACACCTTTTCATCCATGTCCTTGCCCTAGAGTTCAATTCCTGTAGGTTTACTCCTTAATGTGACATTTTAGGTTGACTGTAACCACTTATCAAACTTCTCTGTCTTCTCCTTTCAGAGTCAGACTGTTATTTCTACTCATTGGCATTAAGCCCAACACCTCCTTCATTTTCTCAAATGAGATATGGCTGTGGACTAATATAGGCAGGCTGGAGAGGCTTCATATCTTACATGTATCTCCACTTCAGGGGTGGAATAGTAGGGCAATGTCACAGTACTGTAAAAAACTAGATGTCATGGCTGTTATTCCTGTTCTTAAAAATAATAAGACAATATTAGTATCCCACCAGAGAAGCTACAATGGTGGGAAGGTCATGCCAGAATAAAGTGAAAGTCAGGGCCTTAGAAGGCTTTAGGACTTGGAAGAAGATAATTGAGGGCAGAGAGAATCCACCATAGAAGCAGCCATTTATTCTTTTATTGATGAAATTGTTTATTTCTAAAAAGTCACTAATGCAGTCCAATCTTCTAGTTGAGATATATTTAACATCTTCCTTTCAAATAATTTCACCTTATAGATACATAGATACCTTCTAAGGACATTCATGTATGAAATTATATAAATATATATAAATATATAAATATATATATATATATATTCCCATTTGTATATGTACTCAACTCTTTGAAACTGAAACAAATCTAGAGATGAAAATACTTGCATGAGTGAGGGAAAGGCCTGGAAAACATTAATAAAGAAAAGATGCCTACTCCATTCATTTCCAAAGAAATTAAAAATGAACCCAGTGGGTTAATCATCAAAGAACTTAGATATGCTAGAGATAAGTGCAGAAGAGCCCATCATGGGAATAAAAGACATGACTGAGAAAGGCTGTAGGAATGTGCCTTGGAAACCAAGCACAGCTCCTTTTTCACTGAGCCCTGTGACTTCCTATGTCCTCAGTAAAATGTGGACACTGGCTTCCGGTCCTCAGAGTGGTAAGAGAAATAAAGACTGTTTTCCACAAAGGAACTTGATGAAGTAATTGATGAATTAAAGTGTGGCTATAAACTCTTCTCCATTTAAGAGTCTATAACTGTTTCCTTCATCAACTTTAATATTTGGATCGTGTGCATGCTTATTCTCTATGGAGATGTGGCATTGGGGTAACATTCCATTTTACGATTATAATGTTTATTTATGTTTATAATGCGTATAGCCTGTGTTAAGGCAGAAATGCTAATTCTCAGCTTATAAACTGATTTGGAGAGATTTGACTCATCTCAGCTAAAATTTAAATGGGTCATCTGAGTTCCTGCATAGATACCACCATGGAGCAGCTGGTTAGTACAGGGTAATCATGTTCCTTGGCTGTGCTTCCATTCTGTGAATGTAATGATAGATTTACTTATTTCAAAATTGTAGTACTTTAAGTTCCTTATATAACATATGTAAAATAGACTGAAATGTTTATTTAGAAGGATCTTTATTTTTAAAAATATTCTTATGATGTTTTCCAATAACTTGACACTAGCAAAGATATGACTCTTTGTAGTAGAATTGTAGAATTGCAAGTAACCAGAATAGGGTATTAATGGATGCCATAGAAACACTTATGAAGCTTTTAAAGAAAAATATTTCTTCCTAAGAGAGGTTTAATATGCAATTCTGAATGGAAGGAAGCTAAGAGATAGACTGGTGATTTTATATGAACAGGACAATGTCTATGACTACCCAATGTGTCTGGATTTGGGGTATCTCATTTGAATTCTTACTTGGCCATTTCTCTATTGAGTATATTGTTGAGTGTACAATTCTCTTATGTTTGATGAAAGAGAAATCCAGATATGGTAAAGCAAGAAACTGCCCAACAACAGCCACGTGCTTCGGGGAGTGGGAGGAGTTTTCTAACATATTAGAAAAGCTTTTGCTAGATTTCATATTTACTTATTAAAATTTGGGTTGTTCTTCTGGGCGAAAGTTACTATGGGTTCATGATTAAACACATCATGAAGTAAGTAAGGGAACATCAATAAATGCCTAACAACTCAGTCAGAGGTTCATCTGGGGCCAAAACACAGCATGACCCCTAGGTGGCACCACCAGATGCACGGTACAGTCAACACGTGTTTGGGGGCCTTCTCACTGCAGCTACTGACAATACCAAGGACATAGCAATATCAGCTGTCCACATAGTAATATAGTATTGTTTTGGTTTTGTACATTAGTCGTTGCAAATTTCAAACTCTATATGTGTATAAAGAGTATTTCTCTGCTTCAAAATACCTTGCCTATAAGAAGAAACAGAAAATGAGGTCATGTAGTCCCAATTTTTTTGAACCACTCATTTTCTCTAAAGACAATTTTCAGTCTTCCTGCCCTCATCCTGTTCCCCCCAACTCAGAAGGCAGAGTTTAAGATGTCATTGGGCACAGTGGCTCTTCATACATTTAGAATTTTTTTTAATGTTTATTTCTGACACACACAGAGAGAGAGAGAGAGAGAGAGAGAGAGAGAGAGAGACAGAGCATGAGCAGGGGAGGGGCAGAGAGAGGGAGGGAGACACAGAATCCGAAGCAGGCTCCAGGCTCTGAGCTGTCAGCACAGAGCCCCACGCAGGGCTCGAACTCACAGACCGCGCAATCATGACCTGAGCCGAAGTCGGACGCTCAACCGACTGAGCCACCCAGGCGCTCCATTCATACATTTAGAAGAGGTGCAGTTACAGTGAGGGCAAGATAATTGGAGGCATGGTCCAGTCGTGAAAATCTATCTGAATTTAAATTATAGAACATAAAAGAAGCCAATGAAGTTTCATTGTCTTATGTTTATTCTGGGATGGTTTTAAATGTGCTACCCACATTGCTTATCTTTCCTCATTTGGGGGCACCTAAAGTGAGAATGAGAGCTCTCCTGGGATGATTTTCCACACCCTTAAGATTTGACCCTTTCCACTATTCACTTATTCAAAAAGTATCTTTGAGCATTTCTGATGTACCATGTATGACCATGGGGAGGTCAACCTTCATTCATTTAACAGTCATATCTACTTTGTGCCAGACACTGTCCAAGATGCTCAGGATACAGCTGTTAACAAAATCCCTGCCCTCTTGGAGTACATATTCCAGTCTGAAGAGGTAGATAATGAAATAAGTAAAACATATAGAATGTTAGATGGTAATGGATGAAGAAAAAGAAAAGAAAAGGCTGCAGAGAGTTCTGGAGATAGGCTTGAAAATGTGCTAGAAAGTCAGGAAGTTCTCAGTAAAAAGATATTTGCGAAAAGATCAGAAGGATATGGATGGGAACCATGAGAATTCCTAAGGAAAAAGCATTCCTAGGCAAAGGGAACAGCCAGCACAAAGTCTCTGAGACAAGAGCCTGGCTGTGTTTTCAAGGAATTGTAAGGAGACCATGTGGTTGGACTGAGTGAGTAAGGAGAAGAGCAGTGAAGCATGAGGTCAGAGAGGTATCAGCAGGCCAGGGAGGTGAGGGTCCATAGGCTGGAAAGGTAACTGACATTTACTGCAAGGATTTGATCAGAAGGGTAACAGAATTGAAACTGCCTTTTAGGGGAGCCACTTTGGCTTCCATGTTAAGAGTAGATGAAGAGAGGCAAAGGTGGAAGCAGAGAAATTAAGCAAAAGATGATGGTCGATTAACCGGAGTGTTGGCATGGAGGTGGTACGAAGTGGTCTATTTATGGATATAGTTTGAAGACTGCGCTGACAAGAGTTGATGTTGAATTATTTGTACGGTATGAGAAAAGGTCACGAGTGAAGAATGACTCCAGGTGTTGATACTCAGCAACTGGAAGGAGTCGTTCTTTCATTCGCTCAGCAAATATTTAATGAACTCTTGCTATCTGCTAAACATTGTCTGGCCATTTGAAACACATCAGTGGATAAAACAGAGTCTCACTCTCAAGGAAATCATTCTATAGACAGGGAAAATAGAAAGCAAACTACTGTCATGCTAAATTTATAAATTACTGGGTATGTCAGAAGGTTTTATTTTATACCGGAAAAAATAAAGAATGGAAGTCACAGGAATGAAAAGGTACAGCACAGGAAATACAGTCAGCAATATTGTAATAGTGCTGCATGGTGACTGATGGTTGCTACACTTGTGGTGAGCATAGCCTAACATACAGAAAAGTTGAATCACTACCTTGTACATCTAAAATTAAAGTAATGCTGTGTGTCAACTACACTCAAATTAAAAAAATTTAAGTAGTTCAAAATAAATTTTAAAAAAATGATAAGAGGGGCACCTAGGTGACTCAGTCAGTTAAGCGTCTGACCCAGCTTCAGCTCAGGTCATGATCTCACGGTTCATGAGTTCAAGCCCCACATTGGGATCTGTGCTGACAGCTCAGAGCCTGAAGCCTGCTTTGGATTCTGTGTCTCCCCCTCTCTCTGCCCTTGCCCTGCTCACTCACTTGCTCTCTCTCTCTCAAAAATAAAGAAACATTTAAAAAAATTTAATAAATAAGTAAATAAATAAAAGAAGAAGGGAGCAATGGGAATCAGGAGTGCTGGGAGACAGCGTGGTGTGATTGAAATAGAGTGATGGGGTGCCTGGGTGGTTTAGTCAGTTAAGAGTCCCACACTTGATTCTGGTTCAGGTCATGATCTCATGGTTTGTGAGATAGAGCCCCAACTAGGGTTTTGTGCTGACATCATGGAGCCTCCTTGGGATTCTCTCTCTCCCTCTCTTGCTGCCCCTCCTCTCTCCCTCTCAATAAATAAATCAACAATTCAATAATAAAGTAGTGAGGACAGTTTTCATTCAATAGTTGAAATTTGAACCAAAAATTGAAACAAGGAGACGTGGTAGCAAGAGAAAGAGTATTCCAAACAGAGGGAAAATCAAGTGCAAAGGCCTGAAGGCAGGAGCATGTTTGATGTATTCAAGGAACAGTTAGGAAACTAGTGTGACAGGAGTGAGGTGAACAAGGAGGAGAGTGGATACGGGTATCAAAGATAACGTGGGTCTAGATAACGCGAGCCGCATGAGCCATTGTAAGTACTTTGGTTTTTACTTTGATTGAAATAGGGACCATGTTAAGTTTTGAAGATGGACTTGACATGATCTGACTTAAGATTCATTAGGATCACTCTTGTTGCAGTATTAAAACCAGACTGTAGACTATAGACAGACAATTGAGACTGTAGCCAGACAGTTGTTTGGCAGGAGTGGCTCAGCCAAGGATGTGGGCAAGGAGTTAGTGCAAAATGTTCAGATTCAGGATGTACTTTGAAAGTAAATTCTTTAGGATTTCCTGATGAATTGGATTTGTGATATGAGAAAAAGAGTCACTCAAGGTGATTCCAGGTTTTTTGTTTGTTTGGTTTTTGGCCTAAGCAATTGGAAAAATGGAGTTATCATTACATGAGCTGGAGAAACTTGCTCATGAGACACTAAGTTTAAGATGTTTGTTAAATGTTCATATGAACATGCTGAGTGGGCAGTTGGCTATATGAGTCTGGAGGTAGAGAAAGAGATTTAAGATGACATTATAAATTTGAGAGTTATCTTTTTACAGAAGTAATTTAAGGCTATGAGACTAGATGAGATCACCAAAGGAGTTACTGTATATAGAAAAGAGGATCTTGGACTGAATTTTGGGATATTCCAACATTAAAAGGTTGAAGAGGAAAAGATTTACCTTCATGAGGGACTGAGAAGGTTCAGTCAGGGAAGTAAGGTGAAAACCAGCTGAATGTGGTATCTTAGAGGCGAAAAGAGTATAAGAAGGAAGGAGTCAACAACATCAAACAAGGTAGTAAGATGGAGACTGAAAATTGACTAGCAGGTTTAGCAAAGTCATCAATGACCTTGGCAGGAGAAATTTCTGTGGGGTGATGAAGGTGAAGAGCTGGTAGGAAGGAGTTTAAGAGGTAATGAGGGGACAAAAGTCAGAGACAGTGTGAATTGCAGGAGTTTTGCTGCAAAGCAGGGCAATGAAAAGGGGCTGTAGCAATGAGGGAATGAAATGGAATGAAGAGAAGGCTTTTTTAAGATGGGGAAAAAAGGGGCACCTGGGTGGCGCTGTTGGTTAAGTGTCTGACTTGATTTCGGCTCAGGTCATGATCTCACCATTGTGGGATCAAACCCCGTTTCGGGTTCTGTGCTAGGCATGGAGCCTGCTTAAGATTCTCTCCCTCTGTCTCACTCTGCCCCTCCCCCACTTGCACACTCACTCTTGCTCTTAAAAAATAAATTAATTTTAAAAAATTTTAAAGACGGGAAAATGGCATCTTGTTTGTATGCTAACACGAATGAGCCACTAGACAGTGGAACATTGCTAATATAAGAAAAGATAAGGGGCGCCTGGGTGGCTCAGTCGGTTAAGCATCCGACTTCGGCTCAGGTCGTGATCTCATGGTTCATGAGTTCGAGCCCCGCATCGTGCTCTGGGCTGACGGCTCAGAGCCTGGAGCCTGCTTCGGATTCTGTGTCTCCCTCTCTCTGTGCCCCATCCCCGCTCATGCTCTCTCTCTCCCTCAAGAATAAATAAAACATTAAAAAAATTAAAAAAAAAAAAAAAGAAAAGATAGGATTCCTGGAACGATGTCCTTAATTAGGCCAAAGAGGCTAGGATCTGGCACACAAATGAAAGGGTTTGCTTCAGATAGGAGTATGGGTAGTCCGTTTCAGGTAACTGGCAGTAAAGCAAAGGATGTTGTATAAATGCTGATAGGTGGCCAGAGGATGGTAGTGGGAGTCTATGAGAGTTCTTTTAAAATTGTTTCAAGTTTCTTAATGAAACAAGGTCACCAGCTGAGAGTGAAGCTAGAGGAGGAAATATTTGGGAATTCGAAAAGAGAGGAATGAGATTGAAAGTAGTCATCCAAGTCATGTGAGAGCATATGATTAACTCTTAGCATTTATGTCCCACTTAGAGTTCATTTACGAACTTATAGTGAGTCATCGTGGTTGTGTGGTGGATATTTGGATTTAATCAAGGTCAAAGTTTCAACACGTGAGTAGAGAGAAAGGAGCAGAAAAGGATACGTGTAAGGAATCGTTTGTAATGACTGAACATGGGATTTAAGCCAGGTAAGGAGGGGAAGAATACATTAAAGGGAAGAAGGACAGTAAAAAGTGGTTGAGAAAATGTGGACTGAAGGATTGTTATAATTATGGCACCATGTATAGTGAATTCTAGAGGTTGAAGGATTGGTCAGAGGGTGGGGAAGGAAATTGAGATTGTGGAGGGACTGCAGCTATTGGTAATGCCAAGACTTCAGTCGTGATTTTGAGAGTGGATACAGTTGCCACTGTCCAAGATCTGCGGAAGACTGTGGAAGGGCCAGGATGTGGGCCAGATGATCAGCAGTTTTATCTTGGACACACTAATTCTAATATACCTATTAGAAACCCCAGTGATGATGTAGGCCTGGGCTTCAGGGAGAAGTTATAAATTTGGGAGGAATCAACCTACAGATATTACTTGAAGTTATGACATGAGATGAGCTCACATAAGCCTACTGCTATAAAGTGAATGTAATATATGTGATTACCTATGTAGTATGGCGCTTAGACTGCCTTAGAGTCAGAGTGCCCAAGTTCAAATCCAGACTACATCTCTTCCTACCTGTGACAACTTGGGCAAGTTTTTAACCTTATTGTGATACGAGATAATACCTGTCTTACTGGGGGTTTGTAAGAACTGAATAAGGTAATCCATGTATATCACTTAGTATATTACATGGCTCAGGGTGAGCTCTTACTAAATATTAGGTAAGATGATTAGAGCCAGGATACGGACAAGATTCAGGGGAATATATAACAAGACCACTGCATCTCCTAGGTAAGGTGGAAAGGTTCCAATGAATGAGATAAGAGTCTTGGAGAGTGAGAAGTTTTCCAGAATGGCATGACTGAAGGAGATGGAAGGGATAGGCTCAGAAGAAACAGAAAAAAATAACAAGTGTCATCTTTTAGAGCAGGGGGAGGAAAGTTCTAGAGTTCCTAGGACAGACATAAATTAATCTGTGTCTTGCACACATAAACACACCCCTTTTTGAAGAACCAAAAGGTATCTAATGAGGAATATTCTATGAATGCTCCAACCCTGGACGGTTTACTTCCTTGAAAAAGTTTGCTTTGGGAAGATACGTTTGAGTAGTCTAATAAGCAAACTACGCTTTGATCTCTTAACACTACTACACATTATGTATTCTTCTTCAGATCATGATTCTCCTTCTGTCACTTTTCAAACCTTTATATAATTATGTATCTATCTATATATAGACATACGGATATATTTTATCTCATGACATTTAATAGTACAACTTTCATGGTATGGAACAGATTTTAATAGCAGAAAGTGGAATTCTGGGCCACTTGTGCATCAAAAATCGGAATTACTAAAATGACCTATTTTTCACATCTGAGCCCATTAATGGAAGATGCTTTGCATGAATATTACACATGCCTGTCTCTCCGGTACTTATTGACATTTAATGAACAAAGGAAATTGAACTTTTTAATTGTGACGCTCTCCTGAGACTACTGGGCATGAAGGTGTACCTAAAGTGTTCATTTACTTCTATTTCTCCATGAGCCAGAGACTTGAGGTAAAAATAAACCCTCTGCAATGGGTGGGAAAAGTTGCCATTGCCAAAGTCCTTTGCAAGTCACTTTGGAAACCTCTGCCATAAAATGCTTAAAGGGGGCTTTCAGTAAGTCCCTGGTTGATAGTGAATGCCACATATATTTGGAGAGTGTTTTGTTTTTGTTTTTACACCTCTGGTCAATAAAATGAGTATGTGGGGCACCTGGGTGGATCAGTCGGTTGAGTATCTGCCTTCAGCTCAGATCATGATCGCAAAGTTCATGAGTTCGAGCCCCACATAGGGCTACTGCTGTCATCCTGTCAGCACAGAGCCTGCTTTAGATCCTCTTTCCCCCTCTCTCTTTGTCCCTCCGCCACTTGTGCTCTCCAAAAAACAAACAAATATTACAAAAATAATAATAATAAAATGAGTATGTAATAAGCACAGAACTTGCAAGGGTTGGAAAACCAGCCAAGGAATCAGTCAGATCTAGACTAACACTAAGGCCCCCTGGGACAGGAGTTCTTAAAGGTCCCCCTTCTGCCTTAGACCCCTTTCGTCACTGGTCTTGAGGTTATTATAGGCAAATGTGAGCTTGTCATTAGGTAGATGCAAACACAAAACTATTAGCAACCCTTGGCTCCACAGATTGAGCCTGGGGCTTAGAAGCACCATGAAAGCCCAGACAGTGGGCAGACTTCTAATGTAGGATTCTAGAATGAGAGAACAGGCTGGGGGGAAGGGATGGGTCTACAGAAAGCACACAGGGCTGAAGAGCCCCACAGAATGGTCCTGAGCCACTGGGGGGATGTAGTAGCACAGGAGGGGTGACCCTGACAGACTAATCAATTCTGGGCACCTTATCTGATCTCATGTTCTGTTTTGCCCTTCATAAAAATGGAAGTGGTAAAATCTGTCTGACCTATGTTCTGAGGACCATTGTGGGAACAAATGTGTTAATATAAACTTGTAAATGTGGAACCTTTTTCAGGAAGTATGCTACATGAATTCAAGGAATGTATAGAGTTAATTATTATTGTAAATTGAGTTACAGTCCCTAAAAAGATTGCAATCATTTAGCAGTTAATCTTTATCTTGTGCAAAGCAGTAAGAAGCTCTCCTATTCCAAGGGGTAATAATGGCCTTTGGTCAATGAGATAACAGTTTTTATTTCATTTTGTGTATGAAGAGAAGCCTAAGAACAATATTTAAATGTGTGAATTGAATAATCAAATAAACAAGTCACACAAAAATGTTTTGTAAGCTAAAAAGCACTATGTACAAAATAATATTGTTTAGTACTATTTAAATCATTTTCCTACCTCTGAAATAATTTTTTAAGTATACAAAAAAAAAAAGTGAAAACCTAAGAATAGAATTACACCACATACCTGTTTAAGAAATGATACAAAATTACGGGGTGACTGGGTGGCTCAGTCAGTTGAGCATCCGACTTCACCTCAGGTCATGATCTCGAGGTTCATGGGTTTGAGCCCCACGTGGGGCTCTGTGCTGACAGCTCAGAGCCTAGAGCCTGCTTCAAATCCTATGTCTCTCTCAGTCTCTGCCCCTCTGCTGCTCATGCTCTGTCTCTCAAAAATGAATAAATGTTAAAAATTTTTTCAAAATTAGAGAAAAGGGTGTGTTTTTAAAAATTCTGTTGTATGTGAATATATTTTCAAAGCATTCATTTAAACCAACATAATTTCAACCTATTGTTTGTAATTTATTTTATTCATGTTCAAAGTTGTTCCACAATTTTGATGCCAAATACATTTCATTTGTCAGAAAAGTTAATTCATATCCTTAGGTCACAGGCAAGAAACACCTGGGTGAGAGCTGCCGTCTCTGATCAGCACAGGGTAAAGGACAGCTCCATTTCCCTCAGCGCCTTTAACCCAGGCTAAGTTGAAAACTCAAAAGCAAGTCTGGAAGATTTCAGTAGCACAAACTTTCAGCTGTCTCAGAAACTACTCGCCTTTAATAGGCCATGAAAATCATTCCACGTCCTTGAAAACGCTACCCTGACTGGGTTCTGGAAAGATGCTTAGAAGCCAATAAGCCAGAGACTGTATGCCCTTGTTGCCAAGCCACTCTGCCCCAAAATAGGCCAAAGTCATCTCCCTGCCCATGCCAAGTAAACTTCCCTCCAGCCTAAAAGCCTTCCCCAAGTGCAACGATCTTGGCAGCGCAGCGAGGTGAACTTCCCAAAGTCAGAGAAGCAGAAAACGATCAAAAGGATGAGCCTGTTGTGGGGAAAACATGTGACTTGGGCTCCTTGTGTAGTATTGGATGCCTTCCATAAGCAACCGGGACAAAATCTCAGAGAGCGAGGAAGCCCTGGAGTGAGGAGGCCACTGCTGCAGTCACCAGCCAGGGCACGTGGTGGGTGAGTCTTCGGGTCACCGAGCACATGCTCAGATGTTTTGGTCTAGCCTAACCCTGGTGACCTCTGGGATGAAACAAGGCCTTAAACGGAATGGGGAATTTCCACTCCAAAGCCCAGTCGGGTCCTGGTGAGACTGCTGCAAGCCCCCCCTCTAATAACATTCCCTGAAAATATCAGGGTCCACTGCAGAAATCCCAGCAGGGGTGAGCTAGCTCCAATCCAATCTGGCACAGCCCCCCACACCTTTGCAAGGCGAATGTCCAAACCTGCTAGCGTCCAGCCAGATCTCTAGGGACTCAAACTCCATACTCTTCCTGAGAGATCCATTATCATATTTTCCCTTCTGGTGGTCAGAAGAAAGAACTAGTTTATTTCTAAGGGAAAATCACCTGCTTGTCCAAGTCTAAATGTCTTTATTTTATTTGCCACTGACAAGAGAAGGTATTTACGGTTATTCTTAAATTAGAAGCCTTCGTGGATTGAAAAGTAACCCCTCACCCCTTTCTTCCCTTTGAAAAACAAAACAGAATGAAACAAAATGGATAAACGAAAAAAAAATATTTACTTTGACCTTTCTTTATGAGACCTAGTTTCCATTCCTCTAATCCTTGTCAGAAAAGAAAAGGATTATAAAGTTAACCATGTTTCAAAACACTGACACTATAGCCCTTTCTTGGAAACTTGGGTGCATATTAGCAAATTAAAGGCTCTAAAGAAATTAGGGAGATACATGTTAATTGGTGTGCAAATGCAACACCACTAACAGAAAAACAGCAAACCCTCAAAACATACATTTTAGTATATGTGCTGCCGAAGCGAGCACAAAACATACATTTTAATAACGTTTAACAGCATCACTTAGTATACAAAGAATAGTGAAATGTGCATAGGGGTTATCAGATTGGTAAAGCACTATGTCAGGACACAGTATCTGCTAGAAACATGTTGATTGAAAGGCAAAATTGGTGGGAGATTTCAGAATCAATCTGCCCAGAATCTCGACAATATTTTTAAATATTGGATATCTTTCTCTCAGGCAGCAAGCAAACTTGATAATATTGTACAGAAATCCTTCTGGGAGCAAGAACCTTCATTTATTTTTTTCCCGAATTTATTTTTATGAAGCCTCAGCTCTGTTTCAGCGTGGTAGCGATCATTTCTTATATAAAACTTTGTGCACACATGAAACTCAGTTGATATTTCCAAACTATTAAACCAGCGTGGGGGTTGCCCCCCCCCCCATAAATTGGATTCTCCTGAGCTGTTCTACCACTAGAGCCTAATAAAATGGGGAAGTTGGATGCCTTCTCATTAAAAGGGGAAAAGGACATCTGGGAAGATCCATAAAAGCAAAGAAAGAGATAGAAACTCACTTCTACCACTCATGCTTAACCCTGATTCTTACAGAAGGAAAAAGAGACGGAGGTTAAGTTTTACAGTGATGGCCCCACCACTCCAGCCTTGAGATAGAAGATCTGTAGGTAGGATGGAGGGGGACTCAAATCAGAGATGCTCTATGGAAGGCTCTGGAAGGAGACCTCTCACAGGGCACGCCTGCAGTGTGGGTAAGCCTCTGGGGTGGGCACAAGCTGGGGACAAGTGGCAACACAATGGATTTAGACAGAGGGAGCCTTCAGCCCACCCCTTCCTCCTCTGTAGGTTAGACTCCTGGATTTCCCTAGTGGCCCAAAAGCACCCAGAAATCACTGGGGCCCAAGTAGGGAGCTTGACAGAGGGGATTGTGGTGGTGGGTGTGAAGTGAGTACATAGCCAAGGGTTCTACCTCCAACCAGGGCCCAGACAAAAGCCACAGCTGCCCTGAGCTGTTCTTCTGTGAAAGCCTGGGACAGAGTAAGCAGAAGTGGGCAGGGGAGTCCTGATGGAGCCAGAACCAACTGTATGGTCACCAGGCCCAGAGCCAGCCAGCATCAGATACCAGGGATGCCACACAGCAGGCAGACAAGGGACCCAGTGAGGAATCCAGATGAGAGAGAAAAGTATAAGGGCTGCAGATGTGCCCTAAGCACCCCCAGCTACCCACCCTATCTTTTCTAAATCCATGAAGTCACACATTGAGTTCTCTACCAAAAGCCATCTTAGGGAGAGAGAGGACAGGAGCAAATCTGAAAACTGAGCTTTAAAACTAATGATTGAGTCACCTAAAGAGAAGGTTTATTTTATTTAGACAGCTGAGTTTAGCAAGTTGGATTAATTTAGTGCGTCTCTCCATGTCTGTCACCCTTCTGCTATCTAGTGGAGTAGAATTCATTTGGAGGTTCAATGATCTATAGGAAATAAAGAAGCTACATCTTCTTCGCCCATTTGTATGTCGAGTGTATAGGTTTATCAGCTCATTACACACAGGGATGCTAAAATGGGAAGTGAAACCACTGGCCTAAAAATCTGCTTCACGCGATGAGGCTGAAAGACACATCTATCTGTGAACCTTTCTGGTTAAAGGTTGTAGGTGATGCTCAGCGGGTGAAGAAAGCAGGGCTTTAGAACCAGACAGACTTGGGTTCACGCCTGGACTATCATGTCTTGCCTGGCCAGCCTCTTGAGACTCAGCTTACTCTTCTTAGTTCACTATAATGAGATTCAGCTTACTATAAAGTAGGAATAGTCATTTGTTTTCAGAATGAACAGACATTGCGTGAAGCATTTGGCACTCTGAAAAATCTCAAAAATATAGAGCTCACAGGTTGGATTTCCAATGCTAGGAATTCTAAGATGTCCTCTGAGTGCTCCGACATGGGTTGAATTGACTAATTACCCTCCCCTTTTGGTGGGAAGGAATTACTATTTTGGAAAGGCAATAATGTTTTTGTTTCTTTTTCCATGTGTAAGCATTCCCTTAAAATCACCTCTAATTTTCCAGACCAATATAGGTATTTGAGTATTAAATGATTTAGTTATATGCTTTTTAACCCATAGTTAATGGGTTAGGACAGAATAGGTTAAAATGGAATAGGATATTAAAGCCCCAGGAGGACCATGGGGGAATAAATGTCATAGTATTTGGGGGCTATAAATACACAGATAGATGTTTTAACATATCACCTATCTCAGCCTGAACTTCATTTTGTTGTTGTTGTTGTTGTTGTTGTTGTAGTTTTAACTAGCAAATAAAAGTTCAGCAGACTTGGAACTTCAAAGATGCCCAAATGCATTTAGGATTTACTTCACATTTATCTTTCATGTTGGAAGGAACACTTTGATGTTCTCCAGGAGCCCTGATGCTGGATGGGAAATTGAGGTCACAGAGTGAAACTGTGAAGATAAAGGCAAAAGAACTTAACCTTCAGGGTTTCCAAGAAAAACACAGAATGTGGAGAGTCGAGCCTTTGGACTGAAAAAAATATTCTCAAAGCTCAGACCATCTGGAAGGATCTGTATCCTCCTTTTTTCCTGAGGCCACTCTTCCCACCTTCCTTGGGGGCATCCTCATTAATCTTGCTTTTTCTTCCCCCTTACCAAGTGCTATTTCCTTTAATCAACCAACAATATGGAATTGACTATCTTTCATCCATGGTTGTCAAGGAAAAGATTCTCCTGCCTATTGAAGAAAGACATCTACAAAAATTCATATGTTTTTATAGAAAATATTTTCAACCACTTTATGAGTTTTGAAAAAAAATTCCTGTAAATGTTAATTAAAAAGACATTTTTACCTCATATTCACTGGCTAGCATGAATGCATGTTTTCTAGTGGAAACTGTGCAGAAAATTTTATGTTGCAAGTTATCAGTAGGGAAACAGGAAGCAAGACATAGAGTGTTTTCCTTATGGGGATTACATCTCTGATGCCCAGGCGTCTGTAAGTCAATATAGCCTCTATTCAGTAAGTAGTAACGTCCTGCAGTGCATCTTGATATAACCTATTTTGTTGTCATAAACTGGATATTATTTTAATGTTGATTGTTTTACTTTTATAACTCTAGGCCAAGATTATTATTTCTCTTACATAGGTTGACATTTCAATGAATATGTTTTATTTGAACTTACCCCTGGAAGCTAATTATTGATTATCCCCTTTAAAAAAAATCATAAGCCAGAGAGAAAAAAAAGTTAATTACCTCAGCTTTGCCACAATAATTTTTTATTGTATTTATAAAACTGTTGGATACAATCAAGCTACCAGGATTAGTAGTAGTTTATTAATTTGGAATTTAATAGCCTGGCCCCCAGAATCTCATACAATTTCCTGGAATCTTGGGTGCAAGAACCCTAAGGGATAATCAAATATAGCTCCAAGTACTATACTAATTTTCATCTACTTCTCTAATAGAGTGCAAACTCAGAGTTGTTTGAAATAGCTTAACAGCAGGATATTTCCCTAATAACAATCAAGTAATGATCTTCAGCTCAGGGAGTTAACTAACAAATATTCAGACCAGACTGCAAATTGCAGGACTCTTCTAGACCTTTCTTTCTGCCTCTTCTGCTTTCTTGGGTTCATTACCACATAGGATGATGTCCATAGCCCCCCTACCCATCAATCCCACAACAGAGACTGTCCATCCACTTCTTCCTTTAAAACACATATTTTTCTTAATTATATGGCCAAAAATTCAAGTAGACAGAAAACTTGGTGTCTTAAAATGCTTTGAAATGCCTGAATAACTACAATCACTATTACTTCAAAACAGATTAACTTGGATATTCTTGCATTTTATTATAGATATTTCTTATGCATCATTTTTATTTGTATATTTATAAATCTATACATATTTTTATATTTCAAATTTTTAAATCTAAGTAATAAAAATTGAAAAGCACTAAGAGTCTTAAAATAATTTTGAAGCAGATAACTTTACTTGTGGAATGCTTCTTCTAATTCAAATTACTCAATTTGGCTTTTGTTTTGTTTTGATTTTCCTTTCTGTTACCCAATGTATTTATGCTGGGAAAATCTGGTTTTTCAGCGTCTCACATTCAATTTAATTTCATCATCATCATTTTTAAAATTTATTTGAGAGAGAGAGAGAGAAAGCATGTGAGTTGGGGGGAGAGATAAAGAATCTCAAGTACTGAGCCTGACACAGGCCTTGATCCCATGACCCTGGGAACACGACCTGAGCCAAAATCAAGAGTCAAACACTCGACTGACTGAGCCACCCAGGCGACCCTCATTATCATTTTTGAAGTGATGAAACTGTGTATGATAATCCTAGTGCTGACTAAGGAGATTAAGACATTGAGGTCAACCATTCCTTATATATAGTTTGATAATTTAATTTGATTTTCTGCCTAAGATTCCAGATTAAGCCCTATATATTTTTAAATTTAGACCATAACTAACAGAAATCACATGAAGTCAAGTATATAAATGTACTGAATAATTAACAACTTACTATCCATTTTTAAAGAGGCCACTATTACACACTGATTATAAGAATGCAAATCTATAACTTTGTCAGGTCCTTATCATTCAGTGAGAGGCCATAGAGTATGGCCTTTAAGAGCTGATTTTTAAAACAGTGCCTCGTTTAACTCCCAGTTCTGCTTGCTAGCTAGCTGACCTTGGGAGAATTATTAATCATCAAAGGGTCACTGCTCACCCATAAAATATACATAATACTAGAGTCTACCCTAAAAGAGTTATGATGAGAATTAAATGAGATAGAGGTGCCTGGGTGGCTCAGTTCATTAAGCGTCTGACTTCAGCTCAGATTATGATCTCATGGTTTGTGAATCGAACCCCACATTGGGCTCTCTGCTATCAGAACAGAGTCCGCCTCAGATACTCTATCCCCAAACCCTGCCCCCCCCCCATCTCTGCCCTTCCGCTGCCTACGTGTGTGCTCTCTCTCTCAAAAATAAATATTTATAAAGCAAAGAATTAAATGAGATAATGCATATAAAAGTGTCAATCAACATCTAACAAATAGCAAGAACTCAAGAAATATACATTATCTTATAGTATTATTCATTTTCCTTTAGGGGTAAAATAGGCCACATCTGTGAATTTAGGGTGTTGTGCTTTCTTTGAACTCTAATGCTATCAATGTCTTCCCATACCACTAACCATTCACTTAGCCAAACAACATTTTAAAGGCGCCCTATTACTCAACGTCATGGGAGAAAGGTACAAACACCGATTAACCTCAGATCTTGTTTTCAAGCAGTTTACTCTCTAATAAGAGGTACCACACTGAAATCCAAAGCAAATGGTAGTAAATGCCATGAGCTAACATACTATAGGACAGTGTTATGAAAGTGCTCCTATACTCACAGCATCACCTCTACCTGGGAAGTTCTTAGAAATGCAAATCCTCAAGCCTTACCCTGTTCCTACAGAATCAGAAACTCTGGAGTTGGGTGCAGTAATGTGTGTTGTCACAAGTTCTCCAGGTAATTCTGATGCACAAAAAAATTAGGCAGCCATAAAAAAGGATGGGATCTTGCCATTTGTGACAATATGGAGGGACCTAGAGGATATCATGCTAAGTGAAATAAGATTGAAAAACAAATACCATCTGATTTCCCTCATATGTGGAATCTAAAAAACAAATGAATACACAAAAAGCAGAATCAGACCTATAAGTACAGAGAAGTGATGGTTGCCAGGGGGAAGGGGGGTGGAGGGATGGGCAAAAATGAGTGAATGGAAGTGGGAGATATAGGCTTCTAATTATGGAATGAATAAGTCATGGGAATAAAAGGCAAAGCACGGGGAATACAGTCGATAATGTTGTAATAGTGTTATATGGTGGGCAGATGGAAACTACCTTTGTGGTGAGCATAGTATAATGTATAGAGATGTTGAATCATTATGTTGTATGTTTAAAACTAATATAACATTATCAAATATACTCAAATTAAAAAAAAAATTAAAGACTGAGAAGTAGTGCTCCAGGAGAAAACACTTCCAGCTGAGGAGATCAGCAAGGACGTGGAGGGGACGGCATTTGTCCCAAGCCCAGAGGTCGGTGTGATTTAGACATGCAGATATGTGGGAAGGAACAAAAAGAAAAGAAAAAAATTTATACTGGGAATATCAAGGTGTTCCCTTTGGCTTAAACATTGGTTATATGAAGCGAAATAGTGGAGTTGGATAAAACATGTCGAGGTTAAATTATAGAAGTTTGGTTGTCACACTATGGTGGTTTGTCCTGGACCTCTTTTGCCTTGGTCTTCTACAAGGATAGGAAAAGTTTTTATTTATTTTTAAAAAACTTTTTTAATGCTTATTTTATTTTTCAGAGAGACAGAGCGTGAGCAGGAGAGGAGCAGAGAGAGAGGGAAACACAGAATCTGAAGCAGGCTCCACGCTCTGAGCTGTCAGCACAGAGCCCGATGTGGGGCTCGAACCCATGAACTGTGAGATCATGACCTGACCCGAAGTCGGACACCCAACCAACTGAGCCGCCCAGGCGCCCCAAGACAGGGAAGGTTTTTAAATGGGAGACGCATGATCAGATTAATTTAGCAACAACATGTAGATGAGAGAAGGTTTGAAGATTAAAGATTGTTGCAGTAGCTCTTTTGAGCTTTACAAGTACATGAATTCAAGTGCATTTGTGCTCAGACTCTCAGGATACCTGAAGTCTTGTGCCCCAATTATTTCAAAGAGTTCCCACTCTACAATAATATTATGGAACACTTACTATATCAGACAAATGCTAAACACTCTCCATGCTTCATCTCCTTTACCTCACAACTACCCAGTGTCACGATCATCCTTATGTTATAAATGAGGAAATTGAAGCCTTGACAAGGTTAGGCAAACCGAGCAAGGTCTCACAAGTCTACACAAGCTCGTGTACAGTAGAGTCAGAACTTGAACCCGGGTGGTCTGACTCTAGAGACCATACACATAATTAATATGCTATGCTAAATGTAGCCACACCTAACAGGAAGTACAACTTCATCTTGTAAAATGTAAATAGACTTGCCTGAAGAGAGAAAGTATTAACAGAACTATAAGGTGGTTGGGATCTAGGGGAAAAAAAATCTCAGAAAGCCACGGTAAAGGGGTTACGAGCATGATTTTAGGAACAGAAGGCAGACTTGAGTTTAATTTCCAACCAATTCTCATTAACTATAGTTATGTACAAAGTCCTTAATACCTCTCAGAACCTCAATTTCTTCATCTGCAGAAAGGAACTGTGATGAAATATTTTATGCAAAATCATAGCAAAGACTATGACCCAAAGTAAGTGCTCAATGAATGGAAAGAGAGAAAGGGAGAGAGAGAGAGAGACAGGGGGCGGGGGGGAGACCTTCTAATTTTAGCCACAACTAATGAAATTTTGTGAACAGATTTCAGACGAGTGCTGTCTGAATGTCCTTGCTTAAGAGTAAATTCATCCAAATGAAGTCAAATGATTAAACTAGAAGCAGTGCTTTGTAATGAGATAAAAGACTAGAGGTTTCAAGTCTTAGCATGCCTGATGTTAACTCTAGCACCTTACTTACTATGACACTCAATAATAGTTACAATGCAGTTTTAGAAACCTCTTACTGATCCCTATGTTCCAAACTTGTGTCTAAGAATTAGATACAGCCCCTGCCTCAACATCATAAGACCAAGATTTTTCCCACTGATAAAATAGGTGGATGGAAGGAGAGAAAGCTTTTAATAAGCCTATTTAAATTATTTTAAGTTAAAATTATTTTAACATTAATTATTCTGCCAAAGGGAATCAAAATAAGAACTTTGCTCAGTTAGCTTTTATTTTTCTATTCAGATTAAGATCAGAAGGATAGGTGGGGGTTGTTATGCTTACCTAGTGGTGAGATTTCTATTGATGGTTCCTAGCTCAGGCTGGATCGTTTTGCACCATCATCTCATTGACTATAAACAAATGTCAGCCTTTGTTCTAATGTTGACATTTTAGGAGACAGGGCTGTCTGAGCATCAGCCTAAGCAAATAGTCTTATCTTCTCGTCATTACATCTTTTAAATGTGGTTATTTTTTCTTAATTTCCACTTTTAACAAGACGATTGTTCTTTGGGGCTCCTACATCTCTCTGGATGTTCTCTTTTCCCCCTCTTTTTACATTTTACTAAGGGAAACTGTTAAGCAAACAGAAAACCAGAAAGCTACATACAGAGGAAGTGAATAGTAAGGGCAAGACGACAGCCAGCAGGGCCAACAACATGATGACCAATAGATTGGGTTTTAGAACTGGAGTTGGACAGATCTTGGTTTCAAACTTCGTTTCCGCTCCTACTGACTGTGACTTTGGGAAAGTGGTTCATCTGTTCCGTGCCTCAGTTTCCTTATTTATCAAATGGAGACAATAGGGATGTTGGGAAGAATGAATGAGATGTTCCATGCACAGCACTCAGTACTTTTTCTTAGCACAGCATCAGCATACGATAGTGAGAGTTATTATTATGAAGTCCAGATAAGTCTAAAGTTGTCATTTATTTTTTATTCCCTTCCCTAAAGTACAGTAAAAAATGCTCTCTCACTAAATGTGCTCAGTAAGGGCTCACTCATATGTCAAACTCCAATACAAATGATAATATAGGGCTGTGATGTCAACAAGGTGATCTGGTAACTTCTCTGTCTGGTTTAATACTTTGAAACAAACACTACACTGCTCTCATCCTTAATAACGTGACATAAAGGATAGAAAAAGAATGGAATTGACTCACAGGGATGGCAGTGATTCTCTGTTGATAAAACACAAGCTTTTGATTTTTCTTCTGTGGTAGTGATGCATCCCCACACTCCCTGCCTCTATTGTACTCTGAATAGTCCCGTCATACAGTAAGCCTATGGGTAACTTTGAAGAAAACCTTCCAGACTGTTTTCCAAAGTGGAAGCAAAATCTTGCATCCTTAGAAGCAACATATAACAGTTCCACTTACTCCACATTCCTGAAGCACTTAGGGTCGTCAGATTTTTAATTTTAGCCATATCTAATAAATGTGCTATGATCTCTCACTGTGGTTATGATTTGCATCTCCCTAATAATGACATTTCACATATTTTCATGTGTGTTGTTATATTTTAGAGTTCTTTTAATCCTTACACATTCTGGATATCAGTCCTCTATTTGGTAGGTGTTTAACGAGTGTTTTCTTTCGCTATGTGGCTTTTATTTAAGATTTCGTTTCACCAAGTAAAAGATACTGTGATGCCGTCTGATTGACCATTTTATTAATTTGATGATTCATATTTTTATATTCTACCTAACAATCTTTATGGTTAACTTTCGAGATCAAGTTCAAGACAAACAAGGGGCTCTACCATTCTCACAAGGAACTAAAGTACCATGTGATTTTTCATGTAGGTCTTCGGCAGAGAGAATGTTAAAATCCTTTATGTACTTTTCTCCCCCCGAAAGGAGAGCCGTTCCACGGCATCCTACTACTGGATGAAATTTGGCTGCTCGTGTTAGGACTTGCTTCAGAAACTGAAATTCTAAATCGCTGCGTCATTAAGATAAGGAAGGGATGAAGTTTGAGCCATGTGGGCTTATCTCTGGGATCCCTCAGTCATTTTACAGAAGGCTGGATTCCTCAGGAAGAAATGCTCATCCTATTAACCAACATGAAAGTTTTCTTTCCCCGGCATTATAAGTTCAGATGGTGTGAGAGGATTGGCAGTACTTTTTAACTGGAAACTTCCTTGCTTTTCATCAGCTCAGCCACATCTGCACAGAGTTTTTATTTCTGTTCTTAGGAGGGCTCCAAGTTGTAGGCTGTGTATACATGCTGCTTCAATGAGTCAAATTACTGAATAAGTCAAGGCGGATGCATAACCAGATGGACGGCACCTGGCCAGATTGAATTAGGGCCAAAATACCCTTTCTGGGGGTGTCAGTTGACAAAGGCCTGTCTTTTCCTTTGGGAGCCATGCGTACTTCTTGAGAAACTAAACCTGCTTTCCATAACATGCATGACCTAGAAACTCTTCCGAATGCATCCCTTTAACGAACTAAAAGCCTAGCCAGCACTGGCATTGGTGAATTTACATAATCATACCACAAAGATTGCATAGTGGGAGAGCATGGCTCGGTGGCTGAGCCAGAAGCCTCTGCAGTCAGAAGGCCCAAGCTAGGTGACTTGAGACCTTACTCTCCTGATCCGAAAAGTACGGGCAAGAAGGGCGTCCACTCCACACACAGCTGGGAGGATTAAATGCAACGCTGTACTAATTTAGCACTGTGCCCAGTGCACGATCACCTAGTAGCCCCTGGCAATTCTTTGTGGCTTTCGTTATTATCACCATCTACGTGGGTTCTCATAATGGAGCCCTCATTTCCCCAAGTGTCAGTGACTACGCCCTACTTCCCAAAGGCTGGTTCGAACTACCATGCTTATGTGAACAGGTCCGAGGATCCCACTGAACTTCCTTTTCTGCAGACTGCCACTGCCGGGATGCAGGCTGCACTTCCTGTGCCAGCCCGGAAACCATTGCCTCCGTCGGCGGCGAGCCCTTCTAAACACGAGCTTCCCACCTCTCCTGCTGCCTTCGTCTTTCACTCCTCAGCACCACTTGCAACCAACAGGCCAGCGTGGCTCCTGCCCCAGTTCTGGCGGTGTCCCCTGCCCCCACCTCCTGCTGTACCTGCTAGGTGCCGACCTCCGACTGCTCTGGAAAGGACCACGTGGCTTTTTTGGCCCAAGTGGAAGAAGAATTCCCCATGACTTTCCACCCTTGGAAGCAACCTTAATCTTGTGGCTCATATCTTTCGGTAACCAAGAAGATAGCCTTCAGTCTTTCAGGTATGTCTCCCTTGTAGATAAACTTTACACAGTGTCCAAAGTCTAGCCTGGGAACTGTTTGGGTAATACCCCCCACAGCTAAGATGAGTTGGTCCTTTTTTTTTTTTTTTTTTTTTAAGTGTTTGTGCCTACAAGATAAAGTGGAGGAGATAAGAGGCCAGAACAATGTTTCCCTCTTTTTGCTTTAGGTAGCATCTCTGTACAAGCCACTGTAGCTGGTGGTTCCGGGCAGGCCTTCCTTCCGGGACCCAGCTCCTTCCGGGGCTCTCCATGTGTCACCAGCTCCAGCCAGGCCACCCTAGGACCAGGGCTCAGGTAACTCTATATTCTCCCTTGGTCCGCCAGCCCAGACAAAGTGACTTCCTGCAGTTTGTAGTATCTGGGTTACCCCACCTTACTCTCCCTTTTAGCTCTTTTAATGCCATTGTAACTAACTCCTCGTATTAAATTGCCTTTTGAACCCCCTGTTCCTGACTGGACGCTGACTGACATACACCCCCTAACCCTTCCTCAGTGCTACTAATCTTGAATGCTGTTCGAGGATACAGAGCCTTTGTGCTGCGTCCAGCAAAGGCCCTGCTCTCCTTCAATGCTCGTCCCGGCAGAAGAGACTTCAGATCTCTCCACGTTCAAAAAGAGTATTGACGCCAGCATCTAAGGAACTATCAATCCCCGAGTTATCCCTGGTTCTCTAGGAAGTGTAGACTCACCATTGTGCAAGCAGAACTCAGGTCAGAGGTGGCAACAAAGACTCAAGCTGATCCTGGCATTAACACTCGTAGTAAAGTTATTGCATAATAATAATTAAAAAAACAAAAAACAAAACAAAACAAAAAAAACCACTAACAGTAACCAGAAGCTGAACTCACAATAAAACCTCAAGACTACTTTTCAAAAATAGATTCCCAGTGTTGCTTCTGAGAAAGGTTATTGAATCGCTGGAAGGACTGAATTTTAAAGTAAAATGTGGCATTTAAAAGATCTGTGTAAATACACCAGTTCTCCATCTACACTGGTTCTAGAAACATGGGCTAACGATTCAGAGAAGGAAGAGACGACTTTCCTTGTCTTTTCTGTTTAACCCTGACTAAAACACGGTCACCAAAGTGGGGAGGTTGGGATGCTGTGGATCCCCCGTGGCCTCCACGTGACAGCTGCTTCTATCTGCAGCAAAATTTCCGTTTTAAAATGAGAGCTGTGTTGGTTTTCAAATTGAATATTCTTCAATATAATTTCCATTCTAGGCTTTTCTTAATACCGTCAATTCTTTGTCTATTTTGTCCCTGTAACTTTTTAAAAACATCTATTAATAAAAATATTTATTTTCTTGTGGTTGCTGACCTTCAAGATAGTATGTGAGACTGTCTCTTGGTCTCCCATTTTATTACAGGGTGACGCAATTGACTTTTTCTTTTTGAAGGTCATGAAATGAATCACTGTATAGATGAGGTCTCTGTCTGTCCTCAAAGACAAAAGTAAATGTTGCTTTGACTGAGCAGAAAAATGGAATTCTTTCAATACTTGGCAGTGATTTCCATTCTAATGCATCTTTACTCATAAGAGGTAAGTTAGAAATTACGTGTTCGTGAGGAAAAGTCTGGGGTTTACAGGAAAAGGAAAAGGATCGTATCTCTTTGTACCTGTGTCCAGATGCAGTTCATCTGGAAATCCTACCTTTTTTGTGGCGTTAATATTTTTGAAGAGGAAATCATGGAGTTTTTAATTACTCTACACAGTAGTTCCAAAGATTCAGAGCAACTTCTGTAGATATGAGATAGGTAAAAGAATCAAGAGAGTCCGAGAAATAGAAGGGCCAAAGGGAAAAAATAAGGAGAGGGTGCTCTTTTAAAAAATTAAATAAAATCAGAAAGGAATGGAAGCACTCTATCCCAAGAATTCTGAATAAAATAGAAAACACTTAACGTATGGATAGGATTAGACACATTGAAGGCAAGAAGACTGTTAACATTAATGCCCCCTTATTTCCAATCCTAAATATACAGATTTAAAGGGAGGGAAACTGAAAGGGAGCTCAGTAAATGTGGGAAAATTAGCAAATTGATGGGAAAACAAATTGTGTTTTCTAATTCACTATTTCTGGCAAGAAAAGCATGTGGCAAGAGATATTGAACTTTCAAAAACCCTGAGTAGCACAGTAACAGCGGGACGTAGCTACAGTTTTATTTTACCAGTGTGAGTACTCTAAGGCAATGCAAATACGGAATAGTTTTAAGTACATGTTAGTAATTACGCAGAGGGAAAAAAAATCCCTGAAAGAAAATACACCTAAATGTTAATAGCAGCTTATTCCTGAGTCATAAGAATTTCTGAAATAGAAGGATAAATGAGAGAGAGATCCATATTTTCCATTTTTATTCCTATTGTGATACATTCATAACAGAAAAGATAGCTTTCAAATATTCGATGCATTTGTTTTTCGTTAGCGGTGTTATTTTAAAAATATTCCTACCACCTCTGTGAATTCTATTTGAGTGTGTGTAAGGTAGGCTATGAATGGCCTACACATATTACCCGCAATCTAGATCTTGTGGGAATTTTTTATTTGCACTTGAATATGTGTATATGTTTGGATATAAAACAGGCCATATTTCACACAGGTTGTGTCCATTACGGGTGAAGACATATTCTGTGCAAGTCACCGAGAGACACCACTTTCAACACAGCTCGTTTCAAGTAACTATTACCTGTTACAAAGTTGCTCGGTGACCAACATCTGTTAGTCCCTTAGGAAGCAACCTAAATTAGATAAGTGTTGCAAGTCGGTGTCTGTGTGTAGCTCTAGATATCTGTCGTCAGATATCTTCAAATAGTAAGGTTATTTGGAGTACCATTACATTTTAGGAAGTTTTCTGGTTATAAAAATAAAACACAGGAATTACAAATGGGAAAATATAAAAGTATATAGAGAATAAAATATTTCAATCCTATAATCCCATCTCCAAAGATAACCACCAACATTTTTAAGATTTTCTTCCGGGGAAGTGATCTTTAAAAGCCAGGAAAAGGAACACAGGAAAAAATGAAGATAAATCCTGCAAGATACACACTTATTTAGCCTGTATTTAAGTGCATAACATTGAGGCATCCACAAAAACTCCTGGAGATTTGTGATAAAGGTAAACAGAAGTTATAGCTGCCAACATATCAAGGATTCATCTTTAGTAATTAGGAACTTTTAGCCTTAGGAATGATCTCTCATTATATAAGCTATCTTCAGCCTATTGTTAGTCAAGATTATTAATATATAACATACATATTGTGAAACTGACCTTTTTGGGTGTTCAGCTCCATGAATTCTGACAAACCCATACAGCTGTGTTTGTAACACCACAAACAAGAGATCAAACATTTCATCATTCCAAAATATTTCTTTTGTAACCCTTTGTAATTTCCTTCTTCCACTGCCGGAGCCTATCAACCACGGATCCAATCCAATGTCTGTCTTGATAGTTTTGCTTTTTCTATAAGGACATCTAAATGGAATCATACAGTATGCAGTCATTTGAGACAAATTTCTTTCTCGTTTGAGATTCTTCAGTGTTGTTGCACGCATCTTTTTATTGCTAAATAGTATTACATAGAATCGATTCCACTGCAGTTGATTTATTCATTCACCAGTTGCTGGATACTTCAGGGCTTTCTTTTTAGATGTTGATAATTACGAATGAAGCCAATGTAAACATTTGCATACAATTTTTTTGTGTGTGCGGACGTGGGTTTTTATTTCTTTGGGGTAAATTCATAGCAGTCAGATTGTTGAAGGATATGGTAAGTGTATGTATAACTTCAAAGAAAAATGCCAAACTGTTTTCCACAGTGGCAGGAAAATTCTGCATACCCACTGACAATAACGTTTGATAGTTCTACCTGCTCTACATTACTCTAAGTACTTGGGATTGTCAGATTTTTTTTTTTAATTTTAGCCATTTGGATATGTTTGTTATTTACATTTCCCTAATGACTAGGGAGCCTCAGCACCTTTTCATGATTTTTTGTTTCTATCTGTATATCTTTTTTTTTAATATATGAAATTGTCAAATTGGTTTCCATACAACACCCAGTGTTCATCCCAAAAGATGCCCTCTTCAATGCCCATCACCTACGCTCCCCTCCCTCCCACCCCCCATAAACCCTCAGTTCTCAATTTTTAGGAGTCTCTTATGTTTTGGCTCCCTCCCTCTCTAACCATTTTTTTTCCTTCCCCTCCCCCATGGTCTTCTGTTAAGTTTCTCAGGATCCACATAAGAGTGAAAACATATGGAATCTGTCCTTCTCTGTATGACTTATTTCACTTAGCATAACACTTTCCAGTTCCATCCACGTTGCTACAAAGGGCCATATTTCATTCTTTCTCATTGCCATGTAGTACTCCATTGTGTATATAAACCACAATTTCTTTATCCATTCATCAGTTGATGGACATTTAGGCTTTTTCCACAATTTGGCTATTGTGAGAGTGCTGCTATAAACATTGGGGTACAAGTGCCCCTATGCATCAGTACTCCTGTATCCCTTGGGTAAATTCCCAGCAGTGCTATTGCTGGGTCCTAGGGTAGGTCTATTTTTAATTTTCTGGGGAACCTCCACACTGTTCTCCAGAGTGGCTGCACCAGTTTGCACTCCCACCAACAGTGCAAGAGGGTTCCCGTTTCTCCACATCCTCTCCAGCATCTATAGTCTCCTGATTTGTTCATTTTGGCCACTCTGACTGGCGTGAGGTGATATCTGAGTGTGGTTTTGATTTGTATTTCCCTGTCTATCTGTATATCTTTTTCAGTGAAGTGTAGGTTCAAATCTTTTGTCCATTTTTTTATCCAAGCTTTTGTCCAACTTTTTTTTTTTAACATTTATTCATTTTTGAAAGACAGAGAAAGACAGAGTACAAGCAGTGGTGGGGCAGAGAGAGAGAGAGGGAGGGAGACACAGAATCCCAAGTAGGCTCCAGGCTCTGCGGTGTCAGCACAAAGCCCGTCGCGGGGCTTGAACTCACAAACCGTGAGATCATGACCTGAACGGAAGTCAGATACTTAACCAGCTGAGCCACCCAGGTGCCCCCTTTTGCCCATTTTAAAAATTGGGTTGTTTCTCTTCTTATTGAGTTGTGGAAGTTATTTATATACTTGGGATACCAGTCTCTTATCGGGTAAGTGTTTAACAAATATTTTCTTCCAATATGTGACTTTTCGGTTTTTTTCATGTTTTCATTTCAACATGTTTTTCAAAGAGAAAAGGCTATGATTGTGATGAAGTCTGATGTATCAGTTTTTTTCTCTTATGATCCATGTCTTTTGTATCCTAGCTAATAAATAAGTTCTGGCCTGATCCCAGGTCCCAAAGATATTCTTCTTTGTTTTTTATACAAGTTTTATAGTTTACATTTTGATCATGGTTCGTTTTTCTATGTAATAAGAAATAAAGATCTAAGTTCTTTTTCCATTTTTTTCCCCATATGGATACCCAATTATTTCAGCATCGTTTATTGGAAAGATTTTTTTTTTCTATGTTGAGTTGCCTTTGCTATGTTTTGACAAGTAATAAAGAAGACAGTATCAATCTAATCAGGAATTCAGGTCGAATTAGTTTGGATTTTGCTATCGGTGCCCAAGGTATCAAATTTCTCCAAGATCCCCTGCGTGTAGACTGGGAGATAGGAATATTATCTACCTTAATCTGCCAAACACCCCTTTATACTTTTACCATAGGGTTGGGAGTGGGAGGCATCTCTCCGACGCACTTCCTTCAGTGGTAGGTCGCAGTAGCTTGGTACCGTGTGCAGGGTTGATGGAGAGGGGGGGCTCTGACGTTCTGGTTGAACCCCAATCTTCAGGAAGCCCTGTGTACCTGAGTCTCAAGGTGGGATTTCTCAATGTTTTCTGCCTCCTAAGGGCAAACCCTGCTTTGTCTGTGTGGTGGGCCTCCGTGTGCGTCTTGGGGTGTGTTTTCTACCCCTCGGAGGTAGAAACACTTCTGATGGTATCAGTTTGGGTTCAGCCCTCTTTCCCGCCTCTCAGCCAGGAGTAAAGTGTTTATCCTCTATCTTTTCCCAACTACACTAGTTCTTTACCTACGCCCCGGATGTGACAGGGTTTTCTGAACCCAGTCTTTTCATGAACATCTGGTAGTCGTCCATGGCAGAGGGCCTGTGAGAGCTGAGGCTCCTAGAGATTTCTATACGAGCACACTGCCCAACCTCAGCCTTTAACAAGCCGTGGAAATGGGAGCTGACCCTTTCTTCCTACCGTGCCCTGCCACAGGGGAGATAGTTCCAGTGTCCCTTCTCAATGTGGAGAAGGGTGGCTATGGGTCTTTTCTCCCTGGACTTGAGACAATTTGGTTCACTTGACATCTCAGCTGACAGGTTAAAAAAAGTGGAATTTGCAGTTTATGCAAATTTTTCTTATCGTTAGTAAAGAAACAATACTCTGTACAGCCACATCCTATGAAAAAGCCTACCCCTTATATTTTTATTAGTCTATTATAGTAAATATATCCTCTAAAAATGGGATAACTAAAAATCTAAGGTTTAAAAAATTTAGATCCCTCACACAGAGAGCTGAAGCAAGGCTTCTAGAAATTATCATATTCATTTTGTGTCTTCCCTAAGTGTTAAAGCTAGACAGTGACCAAGCTCTAGGGAGATTTCTGCTTTCCTCAAGTGTCATCTTATTGGTTCCCCATTTGGTTCTTTTTTTTTTTCCTCCTGGCCCTTTATTTGTAATACAAAGGGGTCATTTCCGTTTAAAAAAAATGTCATAACATGATTAACATAGACACAAAAAAATGTAATTTCATTTACTAAAATTCAAGATACAATCAATCAGGAACAATGTTATCAGGTAAAGAAAAGACCCTATTCAGAACGTCGATAGAACTGACCACTTTTACACTGTGTTTCTGCTCCCACAGGCATTCTCAGCACCACAGACACCCACTGAAAATATAATAAATAGCAGAGGAAACAGAACAGCAAGGAACTGTCACTTGTCAATTAAATGTGTGGTTTCATTACTGACACAATGAAGCAGGATTGTCACACAGGAGCCTGGCTGATTTTTTTTTTTATCACATAAAATGGGAACAATTAATTTGAAATATGTTCCCCTTTGGCTTACCAAGCTGCTGAAGCCTCATGGGAATTTTTAAAACACATTCCTGATAGAAGCTGGTTCATCAGCATACGGTTGCTACAGTTACAATATCACTGCAACAGCAGTCCAAATGGTGATGCCTTGACATCCTTTCATTTAGAAAAACCAGAGGAAGGGTATTTTTAACTGTCCAGTAACCTTTCAATTTATAAACATGGGGGAGAAAGATTATTAAAATTGTCTAACATCTTTTCGAGAGTCACTGCAATGCTAAGTATAGCTCATAAGAATTGGGATAAATTACTCTCTCCCTAATGGATAGGTTTTAGCTGAAATTTTTCTTTAAAAATTAGCTGAGATTTCACAAGGTAATTGTGGAAGGGATATTTTTGTTGATTTTTAAACATTTTTCTGATTTGAGGGGCACCTGGGTGGCTTAGTCATTTGAGTGTCCAACTTCGGCTCAGGTCATGATCTTGTGGTTTGTGAGTTCGAGCCCCACATCAGGCTCACTGCTGTCAGCACAGAGCCCACTTTGGATCCACTGACCCCTCCCCTCACTCTGCCCCTCCCCTGCTTGCAATCTTTCAAAAATAAATAAGCATTTATTTAAAAAAATTCTCTGATTTGGAATTATAAAGATGGCATTTTGGGTTTTTTTCCCTAAAAATATAGATTAATATGTTAATCTTAATTCAATAATAGAAATCACATTAGCTTTCCTTGTGAATAACTATTTTATTTTTCATCCCTCTCTAATTAACAGCATAAAACTATCATTTGAAGACTAATGTGAAGGAGCTCTGTCTGGTTTTTGGTGTTTACGGTTTAGTTTTATTTTTTAATTGGTTCCTACTTCTGGCACCATTTTCAAATCAGTACCCATTTGTCGTCAGACTTCCTGAGTATCAATGGGAGCATCTGACAAAGAAGGTGGGTTTTGGACAAACATGAATGCTTTCCAAATTGCAGTAAACCAAAGCAAGTCTTTTCTACACTTCCACAGTGTTTCAACAAACTCAGAGGTTTAACTATGAGAAATAGAGTGGAGGAACGTGCTCACCAACTGGGCTGGCATTTGGGAAGGGACTTACCTGCCTAAGGAGAAAAGAGAAAGATCAGATACAGAGAGAAAGTGTCATTGTCGTGTTTCCCAGGTGAAGAGCATTTTTCGAAGACTGTATCTTTTAGTTGTGATGAGGTATAGATCTATCTGCAGAAAAACTTCCAAACTGCATAAAACACCATCTCTAACTCCTTCAGAAATGTAATTCTTGAAAAATTATAATCAACAGATATAAACAACATGTTTTCCCTGCTAAGCAGGATAGGAAACAGAGAATAAGAAAATGGCACGTTCCCGGACATTCAAGTTCAATTTCTGAACTTATTAAGGCAGAGAAGATTAAAGTCTAAAACAAATTACGGGGTGCCTGGGTGATCCAGTTGGTTAAGTGCCTGATTCTTGGTTTTGGCTCAGGTCATGATCTCACAGTTTGTGAGTTCAAGTCTCACATCAGACTCTGTGCTGACAGTGTGAAGCCTGCATGGGATTCTCTCTCCCTCTCTCTCTGCCCCTCCCCACTTGTGCTCTCTCTAAAAATTAATAAACATTACATTTTTTAAATCTGACACATATTAACAAAATAAGAGGGTAAATAATTGAAAATTAATTACATAGTAACATCTGTAATTGCTGATGGAAGAGATATCAGCAAGTGCTCAGAATAATGTAAGAAGGCTTCGCTAGGGAGGTTAAATGCAACCTGTCTTAAAACGTAAAGATTCATTCATTCATTTATTCAACCTTCATTTACTAAAAACTGACTCTCTACCAAGCACTGTGTTATTTTCTGCTTTGAATTTTGCCTTGACTTCCCAGCACACACAGTTATTCTGGGAAGGACAAGTATATAAACAAATGATATTAATGCATTATTACAGTGATAATATAAATAAGAGAGGATTGTTAAAGCACATGGGTCAGGAAAAGCTTTCTATATCTGATGATGCATGAGGTATGTTTTAAAGACTGAGTGGCCATTTACCAGATATATGTTTGTGGAATAATGTAACTCTCTCATGCCAAAGGTATAGAATTCACAGGTAGGATACTTGGAAGGCAGAGGGGATGATGGGACAGCACTACAAATGAAAGCAACATTATTAGCTAAGGCATGAAATAAGGAAATAAACATGACATTTCTAGGACACACCGGCCTAAGTGGAAGATATATAGTGGTGAAAGGGAGAAATTAGATTGGGTATGTAAAATGGAATCTATGTTTTCTAAGTAATAAAAGCCAGGAAGAGTAGCTTTGGTCTTTGTAACTTTTGGAGGGGTACTTCTAAAGGGTTAGATTTTTAATAGGCATCTGATATACTTACTTAGGAATATTAACCTAGCAAGTATATGCATTAATGCATTATGCATTAAAATCCCTAGATTTTAATATTATCCTTAGATTTGAGCATTAATGAGGTGAACTAAGAAACTATAATGTCCACATGTGATTGGAAGATGATATCTGAGTAAAAACATGTTGGTTCATAAGAAATAAGATTTCAATACAGTTAAGTAAAGGGAGATGTTATGATAGATTTGGAGGTTAAAGTGGTTGAACTCCAGGGGAACAATGGAGCAAGGACTGAGCTGTCTAACAAAGAAGGCAAGCATTTGGGCAATAGCCTTGGGAATTGGAAAGAAAAAGGTAATATGTGAAAGAAACACTAATAGGATTTGGATTAAAAAAAAAGAATATTTCAAAGTTGTTGTAACAATTTAAAGTTAAGTGAGGAAATTTAGTTTTGGATGTGGTCAGAGAATTTAGAAGGGATATCTAAATGAAACAGAAACACAATGTATCCCATTTGAAAAATGATGAATTTGAAGTAATGACAGTACATTCATGTGGAATTAAGTAGATAATTGAAAATATGGGATTGATTCTGAAGTCATAAATTGAACTGGATATTACGCATTAGAATTAGCTGTATAATGCTGAGAGTAGAAGTCATTAAAAAGTACACACAGAAAGGAATTTTTTCTGAAGGAGACTATAGAAAGGGAAGAACCGAACAACAAGAACTGAGACTTTGGTAATAACCTGAAGGAGGAAAGATGTGTAACTTATGAATAAATGTCCAGAAAACAAAACTGAGGATGAGTAGTCAGAGGAATAGAAAAAAAAAAAAAAAGAATAGACTATGTCTTAAAAAAAAAGAGTGTCAACTTCTTTCTGGCATTTGTTTTAAACATCCTAGTTACTATTCTGAGAGGGAGTAGTCAATCAGCTAGAATGTTTCCATTTCCTTATTCTACTTTTTTAAAACTTTTTTTCTGAAATGAGGAACGTTCTTTTTTAATTTTAAATATCAGTTATTTCCATTCTAGCATTTCCTAAAATATTTACCAGGGTTTGCTTGTTTGTTTGTTTTAATAGGAAATTAGTTTGTTCTGCACGAATAGCTGGAAGAAAATAAATGGTTTTCATTTAAGCCATTCTTTCCTTCAATAACCCCCTTTCCTGAACTAAGACTAAATTTATGAACTTCAAGTTCAAAAGAGGTCCATTTCAAAATATTAGGAGTTAGGGAAAAGAGGCATGAACAATGGAAGTCTATTTTCAATAGTGAATGCTATAATAAGAAATTGGCTACAGCTAGACAAAGAGAGGGGAACCTACAGTTAAAAGTTTGCTGCTCTTAAATTTAAAAAAAAAATCAGTGAAATCTTCCTGAAGTAAAATTTAAATAGGAACAGATGTAAGACTACATACTTTACAGATAAACTGGCTTTGGTATAATAAAGAGGTACTGGGAACATGAACCCCTTCTTCCAGGCTCTTTTCTTGCGAACATTGCTATTGTGTTTAAACGAAAATGTAGCAAATAATATGACTGTTTAATACAGATACTCCATATATAAGCCTCATGGTTTATTAATTGCTCTAGAAGATACTTCATACTATTGTTTCATACTGATTTGAGATTTCACTAAAACCCCTAAGACTTTTTCACATCAGCTTAACAAAGATGATTCAAAATGAGTTTTGAATCCGAATTTGAAATTTTGCATTTTCTTTATGATGTTTTATTTCTTTCATTCCAGCCCACACCTTTCAAATCTTTTTTGAATTTTTATGTTGTCAAAGACATATCAGCTATTTTCATAGTTTTCTGGTACCTACAAATGTAATTACCATGCCACATTTATTCTATCACTCATTCTAAAATTACTGAGTTTCTGCTGTATGTCAGATACTTCACTAGAGGTCAGAGATACAAAGAGAAATAAAGTGGTCTCTGCCCTCAAGAGCTCACAGTCTCAAAGGAGGAAAGGGAGAGGAAAAAAACTTTTTTTTTTTACATACAAGGTGATAAATGCAGTAACAGAGATATGCACAGGGGGTTATAGGATTAGAAGGGTAGTACCTTGTGAGGGTGGCAAGAAGGGAAAGTTGGAGGGTGGTAATGGGCCAGAGGGTGCATTACTACATTTAGATAGGCTTCCTGGGGAAGGCAATGCTTTCTACTGTTTTCCTCTGAATCACCAGAGTACTGCTCTGATTACAGCGTCCTGCAGACAAGCACTGGGGAGCTCTATAATAATCAGTGATTCTTGAAGTGTGGTCTTCAGACCAGCAGCATCAGCATCACCGGGGGACTTGTCAGAAATAAATATTCTTAGTCTTCACCCCAGACATACTGAATCTGAAATTCTGAGGTAGGGCTCATAAGTATGTTTTTTTTTTAATGCACTCTAGGTAATTCTGGTGTCCACTAAAACTTAAGCACCCCTGGTCTAAATAACATCAGTTCTCTAGTCAGTATCTGAAAAATGGTCATTCACACCTATGGTAGCTATGGAGAAGTGGGGACACTTGAAGATGAAGAAAAAAATCTGCTTGGGAAAACCAGCCCTACCACTCACCACTCCGTGATTTTTGGCAAATTTCTTAACCGTGTCATTCAGATTTCTGGTTCATGATATCTACCTAAGATTACTGTGAAATGGAATGAAAATATGTGTATGCAAGTACCTAGCACACTACCTAAAGTAGACACTTTGTTTTATTACAGAATAACAGATCTAAGTAATGAATCTACTGTAAAAAAGTAATAGAAGTGTCTAAAAATCATATAGAGAGTAGGTTCAAAAAGTAGAAATGTTTTCCTCTGGATAAGCATACATGAGAATTGTCTTCAAACATGGGAAAATCTGACAGTTCCTTAATCCATCTTAAGGTAGATTTTTTACTTATAGATCTAAAAACAAATAATTAACAAAAGGCCTGGATTCAGGCCAGAGAGGAACATTCCATTGATGGAAAGAATGAGGGGAGCATGAGAAGTGTTTTGTGTCAAAGAGAGATGTGAAATGCCTGTCACTACAAATTTTCCAAGCAGATGGGAAGACAGTTTTACTTTGGTGAGAGGAACCACGATATACTTTCCTAAGTAAGGTCCAATATCTCACTTGGCAAGACTATTCCCTTTGGCAGGTTACTCTGCATGGTTTCTGAAGATTCCCAAATACTCCATGGAAATGGTCACACCAGCCCTCCAACTGAAGATGCTCTGTGCAAATAGATGGACTGTGCAAATAAATTTCTATGAATGGGCCATCATATTCATGCTGTCTATGTCATGAATATGAACACAGAAATAGAAATATTATCTATATATTCTGAAAGTCTTTATGACCCACTTTACGTGTGGCACCATAGTTGCTACTGCTCCAAGTTTACACATGTATTCTTTGGGCCCCATCTTCCTATAACTTTATAAAAGAGGAAGTGAATGTGCAAATATACCAACCTTATTAATACTTATTCCCTTATCAATTTCATATTTTAGATGTTACTGAAACATGCGTCCTTTTAAAGTAATATATTTCCTGTTAATATTCTTTTGCACGGGTATTTGTTCTCTACTAAAATGAGGTAAGTGTACTTTTTTTTAACCTGAGAAAGGCCTGAGATCTATAAAAAGGGATAGGTTCCTATGAGATTAAATTTCAATGCTCACAGAACTACATCAAAGCAATTAAAAAGGAGTGAGTTAAATATAGCTCTCCCTTGACAGAGAAGTTGCCCTTAGTAGGACACATTGCTATATTCTGTAACCAAATACACTGCCCCAGTTTACTTTAATTCTAGCTAAGTCTGTACATCCTTCAGAGCAGTATCCTTGAGAAGCCAAGCTCCATGGTTTTTAAATCAATGATAATGTGAATAGCAATAATGAGGCTTACTAGGAGCAAATGAATGGGACATTCGCATACCAGATTCAAAGGGACAATGAATACACATTGATTATATAGGCCACATGAAAATTAGGCAACACGTACTGGGAGACAATGAGATAGGAAAAATTGTAAGGTGTCTTTTTGATCAGAGACCAATTCTTTTAAGAGTTAACTTCTGTGCCAGCACCTCGCATGCCCCATAAGTAGATAATGGCATTAAATTTATAATCAAGCTATTTGTCTTATTATGTAAGTTCCTTAAAAGCAAGGACCTTGTCTTACTCATTTTAATATCCCCCAGGACTTGGCAAACACTGAATGCTCCAAGAGTTATTAACAAATAAATAAATGAATGAGTTAATTTGTAAGAGTTGATAGCTCCAAGTTACTACATTCTTCCTTTGATGCATCACTCAGCATATGGCCTCCTTCTACTTTAAAATAACCACCAGAGGTTGCTATTTAATATTTTTTTAACTTGCCATGTCTTTACTACGATGCTTTCTAAAACTGTAACACAGTGCTACAAATTGCATTTTCCAAAGAAAGCCACAATAATATATTCTATCACACATGTTCTTCTTACAAGTGACATTGGCATTGTTTCGCCACTGTGCAGCGGGGTCTCTACTCCTCCTCTTGGATCTGGATAGACTTTTGTAATTGCCTTGACCAATGGATATGGTAGAAGTGATGTTATATCAGTAAGTCATTAAAATGTTATGAACATCTGCCCTGTTCTATTCTGCCTGGTCTTGGAACCCAGCCACCATACTATGAAAAAGCCAAGCAGCCATATGGAAAGGCCAGCTATAGATGTTCCAGCCTGCAGCCCAAAATGAGGTCCAAACCAATAGCCAGCATTAAGTGCTAGATGTGTGAGTAAAAGAGCCCTCAGATAATTCCAAGTCACCCTCACTCTTTAAGCCAATTCATAATAAGGAACAAAGACAAGTTGCTTCTGCTTACCCCTACCTAACTAGCAGTTTCATGGAAAAAAATAAATGATTGTTCTCATTTCAAGCTACTAAGTTTGGGATGGTTTGTTATATAGCAATAGATAACTAAAACACATACATAAAAGAAAATGGACCACAGTTCAATTATTAAAGTAGACATCTCAATTATTACTAAATGAACATACCTATGTAACCATCACCTAGATCAAGAGATAAAACTATGCTGGTATTTCAAAAGTCCATCCAGACACCTCCAAATTGCAACCCCCAAAGGTAATCATTATCCTGATTTCTAACACCAGAGATTAATTTGTACTATTTTGAACTCTGTATTAATGGAATCATATAATAGGTACTCCTGGTGACTAATTTCTTTCTCTCAATACTGTTCGTGCAATTAATCCATATTGTTGCATATAGTTTTGGGTCATTCATTTTCATTGCTATGCAGTATTCTGTTGTATGAACATAAATATTTTTCTCTTCTACCATTGATGGATATTTGGGATTATAACAAATAATGTTGCTATTAATATTCTTGTGCTTGTCTTCTGGTGTATATATTCATCATTTCTTTGGGATTTATTCCTAGGAGTAGAAATTCTGGATCACAGAATACATATTCATTTTTTATTTGTAATATAAAACTATCTTCCAATGTGACCATACCAATTTATACTCCCATCAATGGTGTATAAGTGTTCCCCCCAAGACTTTTTAATTTGAACCATTCTGCTGGGTAATTTTAATGCACATTTCCTGATGTCTAATGAAATGAAACCCTTTTTATGTTAATCTATTTACATATTTTCTCTTGAAAGTTGCTTTTTCAAGCTTTTGCCAATTTTTTATTGGGTGGTGGTACCTTTTCCTTGTATTTGTAGGAGTTCATTGTATACTCTACAAGAGACCTGTCAACTGCCAACTCTTCTAAGAGACTGCTAGAATAATCTGATGATCAAGCAAATCCAAGTTCATTAACCTGTAGTATTGGAGAGCACAACCTTCACAATCCGAAGTTTCAAAAAAAGAAGTCAGGATGGCTACCCATAGGATTTTCATATCTGAGATCAAGTAATTTAAGGGGGATCTTTCAATACAGCCATTAACTGGGACTGGGAAAAATTCATGATATAATAGTTCAGGATTGGTAGACACAACAAGGCAAGGGTCTTGAAGCAAGGCTTCATAAATAAAGACTTGTTTCATGTGAATTTTTTGAGCAGGTGAGCAACCTATTGTCCTGGGGAGGCTGTTTTTCCAGATGAGAATCCATCCTTTGAACAAATTAGCTTTCACGAGTTTCCTGAAACAAGCAGTGAAGTTATTTGTTGATCTACAGTCTTGTCTTTCTTTCTTGGCAAGGGTTTTCAAGAAGAAATTATAAGTGGTCTGTTTTCAGTCCTGAGAATTGAACTACGTAGATGTAAAGTGGCCTCAGTTGTCAAGCCTAGGACATGTTGTAGACATGTTGCAGATATTGTCACAGCTTTTGGTGCTTGTCTCTCAAATGACCATTCTGATTTGCCTAGGACTCTCTCAGTTTGAAAATCTCACTCCCTGGGAAATACCTCAGTCCTGGGCAAACCAGACAGTTGGTCACCCTACTTGCCTTATTTCTCTTAAAGGGATCTTTTCACAGACAGAAGTGCTTAAATTTAATATAGCCCAACTTAACAACTTTTTCATAGTTAGTGCTTTTTAAAGTCTTGCTAAGAAATCTTTCTCTGGACAAGTTTTTACACAAAGCTTAATTTTAATAAAAGGATACTTAAAACTCCTTATGAAAATGTAATTGTTGGGGCGCCTGGGTGGCTCGGTTGGTTGGGCGACCGACTTCAGTTCAGGTCACGATCTCGCAGTTTGTGATTTCAAGCCCCGCGTCAGGCTCTGTGCTGACAGCTCAGAGCCTGGAGCCTGCTTTGGATTCTGTGTCTCCCCCTCTCTCTACCCCTCCCCTGCTCATGCTCTGTGTCTCTCTGTCTCTCAATAAAAAATAAACATTAAAAAAATTTTAAAAAAAAGAAAATGTAATTGTTTACATATATTTCCTATGCTTAAAATTCCTTGTGTATATTAATTTAAAAATTGTTCAGTACCCAAAGCTAAAGAATTCATTAAGTAGTTTCTATGTTGTTATTTGATGCAATGAAACAATGAGCAAAGCTTGATAACTGAACGTGGCAACTCATGAAAAGACCAGACTATTAATGCTCAACCTTTATGAGTCAGAGCTCACAGGAAAAAAGACTTTGTAGTCATCTCTCTGAATGCTGCTGAACCAGTTACCAATAACACAAGCTGCTGATAGCATTACTTTCTTTTAACACAATTTTGGTTTTTTGGTTCTGTCACTGTTTCTTGCTAGTCTCTTCATTCTCCCTCTCCTTTCTCAAAGTTAACATCCTCAGCAAGATGTGTCCATTCTGTCTCCATCTATTCCAGTCAATACCCTACAAAATGGCCATCATCTAACATAGCTTATGACAGGATCACTCCTGATTTTTTTCATACAAACTCAGTTACTTCATCCCAGCCATCATCAGTTGAACCTTGAGTTTTAAGAGCATTTCTGCTCTGCCCAAGACACTGTAGTAAACAGTCTTTAGGAGACAAAGATATATAAATGGTAAATTTGGCTTGACCATTCTCTTCTTTAACATTTTAAAGTCTAAAGCTTGGAAGCCTATACTGAGTCTTTGCTGCCTGCCTTCATCCTAATGTCAGAGTTTATATCTCCTGAATAATATTCTTTTATATGAGTTTGTTACTCCCCAAAATAAACTGCCATACCCATATATCAGATGGAACCCATGTTACCATTATCTCAATTACTTCATTAACATTTCCACGTACAATCTTGTATCTTTTTCTCTAGTCTCATATATCTTACATTCTGCTGGACTTTTCTTCTTATACTTAAATCAGTTAAACAATCAAAACTTGATGTAGACTTCCAAAGCTGGCCAACATGGGATAAGCAAACTACTGTTTATCTGTCCCACTGATGGCCTAAAACTTCTGGTCAAAGTATGAATATCAGAATCTGTGCACTCTGAAAAGAGGAATTGGAAAGAGGAATGACAAAACCTGAAGGAGGACATGATTTTTCTATTTTTATTGTTCCTTGTTTTTTTAATCTCCTGGCTTTAACCCAAGGGTAGTCTTACCTGTGCAAAAGTATACAGCAGGTAAGAGAAGCAGAGAGGAATCTTGTCTTTCTCAACTTGGAAAACTAGCATTTGTGTTCCAGAGAGTGCATATGTTTGGGGTTTTGCTTTGTTTTCCTCTTTTTTTCCCCCTCCCAGCCCTGCCTGTAGGGGAGCCTCAGTCACAGAACTGCCTAGCGGCAATGAAAGCAATAGTATGGATACCTAAAGCTAGTTTTCTGGCCAAAGGAAATAAGAGAGATATGTCCTGTGGACCCATGAGTATGAAGCAATCCCTAATCTTTTCCTCTATTTTCTCATAACCTTACCTCAAAGACAGCCCCAGTCATGCAGAACTGTGTAGCAATACAGATACATAAAACTCGAGGAGAAATTCTCTTTTTACCCAGGTGACCAAGAAAAGGGGTAAATTATATACCTGCATTTAGCTGTTGAATCTAGAGACATGTATCCTTTATGAACTTTAAAAATGATTTAGTGTGACTTCTTTCAAAAATTCCTCTTTCAATTTTTTGTGCTTACTTTCTGATACTCTTTTTTAACTAGATATTAACTTCTTGGCTTGGTTTTCTATGACTACAACATTTTCTCATCTATTTTCCAATGATATGCTTTTTTTTCAACTTTCTAGGAGATTTTCTTAGTTTTTCTCCCCAACACCTAAGTTATATTTTCTTTTCCTTTTAACCATATTTTGCTTTATTCTGGGTTCTTTTTATGTTTTCTAATGGTTTTGCTTTGGTTTTATTTATTATCCTGTTCTTGAATCATCAATGCAATCTTTTGAAATATTTCTAGACTATGAATTAGTATTCTATTATTGGATATTTTCTTTTCAGTTTTAGAAGTTTCTGTTTCCTGCATTTTCTGTTTACTCTGTGCTCATTTTTTTTTCTCTTTGTCCCTGTTCCTAACATAGAACTTGTAAAATACTTGGAATTTCCTACATGATAGAAGTGTCCTTTATTAACCAAAGAAAGTTGCTTTCAAAAGTACCTGAGTTTATGCTAATGAGGTGACTCTTGGTGGGTTTCTAGATAGGTTCAGGATGGGGGCTGGTTGCTAAAGGAAACAACCATATGATTAGAAGTTTGGAACTTTCATCCCCACCCCCAACCACTGCTAGAGGAGAGGGTCTAAAGATTGAGTTCAATCACCAATAGCTAATAATTTAATCAATCATGTCTATGTCATTGAAACTCCATAAAAACCCTAAACAGCAGTGTTCAGGGAGGTTCCCAGTTGGCACATACATCCACATGCAGAAGGGTGGCCCACCCCAGTTTCATAAGGACAAAATCTTCTATACTTGGGACCCTTCTGGAACTCCTTCCAGTCCCTAGGTACCTCTTTATCTGACCTTTCATTTACATCCTTTATAATAAATCAGTAACAGCAAGTACAGTGTTCTCTAGAATTTTATGAGCTGTTCTAACAAATTATCAAACATGGAAGGAAGGGTTATAGAAACAACTCAGCTTTGTAACTAAGTCAGACAGAAGTGTAGGTAATCTGGGAACTTGATATGTGTTGCTGGCATCTGAAGTAAGATCAGTCTGTGGGACTGAGCCCTTAAACCTGTGGAGTCTGATGCTAACTCCAGGTGGTTAATGTCAGACTTGAATTGCATTGTAAGATACCCGTGTCCAGAGAATTGGAGAAATGTTATTGGAAAATGCACCACAAATTTTGTGTCAAGAGGGGAAAAAAAACAAAGCAAAACACACTTTTTGCATCAGAGTGTTATGCATAAAAACAGCTCAGCCTCTCTCTTTCACATCTGAGAATTTCTGTAGTCTAGAAAAGACCATTTTTATTCTTTGGAATTGTTGATTGGCATATTTTGTTTTAAGACATGACGGTACAAAACTGGCCATCTTGCTGGGGGGAGACGGGGCGGTCCATAAACTATCAATATGGATGTCTGATATATCAAAGCACCTAAAAGCTGCCCTACCTTTCAGAAATGCAGATGCTTCGATTTCTTCAAAGTAGGTCCTTGTGTAATTTTGTGGCTTGTGCTAGGGAGTAACCCTGATGACAGATATTCTAAGTTTTGCAATTTGGAAAGAAATGATAAAGCTGTTAATTTTTTTCATGCCAATTTCAATTAATGACCTTCTGTAATACTTATCTACTGCTATCACAAATCATCAAAACCTAGTGACTTAAAACAAGACAAATTTATGATCTCACATTTTCTTTATATCAGAAGTCCATGTGGGCTCAGCTGGGTCCTCCGCTTACTCACAAGGCTGGAATCAAGGTGTTAGCACTGCTGCGTTCCTTATTGGATGCTGTGGGGGAAATCTGCTTTCAGCCTAATTGAGTTTGTTGGCTACATTCAATTCCTTGTGAGTGTAGGAATGAAGTCCCCATTTACCTGCAGGCTATGAGCTGGGGGAAGTTCTTCACTCCTGGAAACTACCTGCTTTCCTTCTCATTCCTTCCACGTGGACCCTAAGCCACAATACGTTGAGTCTCTTCCACGCTTCACATCTCTGACTTTTCCTTGTGCTGCATTTTTCTAACTCCAGCCAGAGAAAGTCCTTTGCCTTTAGAAGGTTCTTTGATTAGATTGGGTCCACTCAGATAATCCAGGATAATTTTCCTATCTTAAGATCCACAACCTTAAATAGAACTGTAAAGTCCCTTCTGCCATGTAATGTAACATATTCACAAATTTCAGGGATTTGGGTATGGACATTTCAGCATAAGCCATTCTGTCTACCACACTTTCCTCTTAGTCCCATCTCATTCCCACATTCTATTATAATTGCAATTTGATAGCCCTGGGCATCTATAGAATTTTGCAAAGCACATCAGCCAGCCTCAAGTTCAAACCACTCTATATATATTCTAGGTAATAGTAACAATAGAACAAGACTAGAATTAGACCACTTATCAGTAATGCTAGGTGCTAAAAATTATGGAAGAATACCTACAGAATTCTGAAAGAAAATTTTTTTCAATCTAAAGTTCTACACTACAAAAAACTACCAATTAATTCTGATTACAGAATAAAAATATTTTTAAACAATCAAAGACTAAAAATTTTATGTTCCATGTACCCTCTTTTAGGATACTACTTGAAAATATGCCCCAGCAAGACAAACAAGTAAACAAGACATGGGATTTAAGAAACAGTAGAGGTAATGCAGTATATAAATAAAAAGAATCCCAGAAAATCGGCTGGACTTTCCCCTACTCACGTGTTCTTTCTCTTTCCCTTTCTCTTTCTCTCTCTCTCTCAAAAATAAATAAACAAACATTAAAAAAAATTAAAGAGACACTTCCATATATCACCACTCTAAAGTCAATCTGGCCAGAATAAAGACTTGATTAGACAAATAAAATGTAACAGTAGTAACATTGTGTAATTTTCAAAATTGGGCCTTGAAAGATCTTCAGCTTCTACTTAGAACTTTTAACATTCAAACCCAGTGTTTTGAGAAGGTTAAGACATATGGAAAGGCTACAGGGGGAAAAAAAGGAGGTTCTTGGTCAACAGCACCAACTGGACTCTCAGCCAACATACAGCCCCACCTGCTAGCCAAGTGAGTTGATGTAGATATTCCAGGGCATTGAATTACAGTTGAGAATTCAGTGGACTTCAGCCTTTACCAACCATTCATGGATCAGAAGTATTGCATAGTGGAGCCCAGCCAATCTATAGAATCATGAGAGATAATAAATAATTTTGTTGTTTAAGCTACTAAGTTTTTAGAGCTGTTTATTATGAAACAAAGGATAACCAAAACAAAATCCATTTAATATGTTTAATCCATTTAATGGATTATCAGTGTCCGGAGTAGCATAGTATCCCTTGGATTATCCGTTTACTCAAATATCTTATTTCTAGCTTTCCTATCTTTTGGCTATTTACTGGCTATGCATAAATGATTTTCCCTTATTAGTAATCGTTAGCAAGGCATATGTCCTGTCTCTTTTCAAAACCATTTACTGCTTTTCTGGAAACACATGTACCACATGTGTAACACCATTGGAAATTTGCTTTTCAGAGATAAAAATAACTACTTACAGTTTACTCAGAAATGCCTTCTTAGAAAAGTTTATTTCACTATCATCTTCCAAGAACCTTCACACATGCCATAATTATCCTAATTATTTTCACTCATTTTTGGATACAGACACAGGCTTATACACACACACTCAAAATGTTTTTAAACTTCTATTCTCCTCAAAGAATACATGTTTAATTATGTAACAAATGCTTAAGATGATCTCTGGATGTATACTCCACGTCAGTCAGTGACCTTTAAAGTTATACTTGGGACCTTCTCATTCATATAAATACACTAACTTTGTGAGTTAATTAAGACCTTGTACTTTCTTTGTTATCAGGGCCTCCAAGTCTTTCACTTCGAAACAGCCTTTCTTGCACTAAGGCTGCTCTTTACTCTCATTGTAACCTCATTTCTCCTTCATGTTCTCTCATTCCCTGAGCCTTTTCTGATTTTACTTACAATAACTTTCCCCTGCTTGTTCTCCATGATCAACCATTTCAGTGGCTCTTACACAAGCATTCTTGTATCACCAGGCTTTCTGCCCCTGTACTGTGTTAATACCTATGGCATCCAAGCATGATTGAAGAAAAATGCTGTGCAATTTGCTGCATTATGATCCAGCTGAGATCTCACTGTGACTGAGCATAATTCCTCATCTTCTCAGTTCCTTTATATATTTCCCTCATGGCTGTTTTAAACATTTACCACTCTTCTTAAGTCCCCAGCTTATCTGAGCCTACCTGATTCTCAGCCCATGATCTCACATAATGTCATCCAGCCTCTATTCATTTACTTAGCTTATATTTGGAAGAAGTGATTCTTCTCCTCCCAAAACTAAAGCCTCAAGGGTTAATCTCTAATTATTGCCTCTTTTGTAAGGACCTCTCCATTAGCTCCTATTGAATTTACCAATACATATTAGCCTTTTTATAGATTTACGGACTGCCATGGCTCTCATGGCTTCCTCTTAGGCTTTTGCAATAATCTATTAAAACATATGTTCCCTAGGCCTCACTGGGGACACAATAATAATAACTCAAGTTTCTCCAATTCATGATTCTACAACTCTGCTTAATTATTCCCCAGCATTCTCTATCTTTCCTCCTAGATTCCAAAGACATATTTTAATCTATTTTCCTTGGATACATCCCACTGTCTTTATGTAGGTTTACCTCTTTTTCTATCATTTACTATCATTCTTCTGGAGTCAGGAGGGGGGAAAGAAAGATGCACATAAGTCTGCCATCTTGAATTCACAAAGGCATCACAAGAAAGGAAAGCAACAACCAATTGCTTGTGAATAGATGCAAAAAAATGCTCAACAAAATACTAGCAAACGAATTATAGCAATATATAAAAAGGAATGTGATTTTAATTTGGAACACAAATCATTCAATGTAATACACCATATTAGCAGAATAAAGAAAAAAAGAAACATACTATCATCTCAACAGATGCAAGCAAAACATTTGACAAAATCCAACACTTTCATGATAAAACTCACTTAACAAACTAAGAAGAGAAAATAACTTCCTTATCCTTATAAAGGGCCTCTATAAAAAAAAATCAACAGCTAACAACATACTTAAAACTGAAGAATGGAATGTTTTCCCCTTAAGATCAAGATAAGGATATTTACTCTTAATCTTCCATTCAGCTTTGCACTAGAGGTTCTAGCCAGAGAAATTAGGCAAGAAAAAAGAAATAAAAGTCACCTAAATTAGAAATAAGTAAAATTATATGTATAGATTATGAGATATTATCATAAAAAAGTCAATAAATTAACTAATAAAGCTATTAGAACTAATAAATGAATTCAGCAACATTGCAGGATACAAAATCAATATAGAAGACCAACTGTATTTCTATGCACTAGCAACGAACAATAAAAAAATTAAATTAAGAAAACGATTCTATTTGAAATGATATCAGAACCAACTGTACTCCCACTTTCCCACTAGGCTCTTCTAAGCAAAAGCTCCAGCTGAGAGAGGGGAATTTGGCCTATTACTTAGCATTTGGAAATTTGATTACTAATTTCCACTGATGAGCCTAATTCCTGAACTAAAATGTTTGCAATGTAAAATGACCATAGGACAGTCTGTTACCTAAGGAGATAACAGAAATGTTATGAGACAAATCTATTCTTAAGCAAGTAGTATTTGGAAGAATATGAATAAAAGTTGTGCTCTGACTGTATTAGATTTTGGACTGGTCAAACCTAATGGTGACAACTAGCAGGTTCATGAGGCACACTGTCTGATTTGTTCATTATTTGTTGTTCAACATCTAACCCAGGGCCTGGTCCATAGGAAATACTCAAACATTATCTATTAAAACTGAAAAAATTAAGGAAAGAATAAACCATTAGAAGAGAACCCTAGGGGACCAAGATGGTAGAATAGCATGGGAGGTTTTTTTCTATCTCTCCTCCCTGAAATGCAGCTAGATCAACACCAAACCATTTAGCACACCTAGAAAACTGATTTGAGGATTAATACAACAATCTGCACAACTTGAACCACAGTACTTGGCAGGTATGCAAGTGGGAAGAGAGAAGCCATGGAGGGCAGGGAGCTGTTTTTGCTTGCAGAGAGAGGACAGAGAAGTGGGGAGAGTATGGGAAAAGCACCCCCTCGCTCCTCCCCAAAGCACCTGGAGAGAAAAGAAGAAAAGTGGAAACAACCACAAGGGACTGAACAAAAAAGGGAGAAAGAAGAGGGTTTAAATTCCATTAAGACTCTATAAATGGGGGAGTAAAGAATCTGAAACTACAGCTCAATACATTGTGGTGCTCTGGCAGGAAGGGCAAATCCCCAGGAGCACAGTGTGAGATCTAAGGGGTCCTTGGGCCACATGGGAAGAGGCAGTTCCCCTGCTGGGAGGACATTTGGTAGAGGCTTTGTGGCCTCCTCACAGGCAAGGGTCCCAGTGGGCCCTGGATATCAGTCACATTCACTGGTGTTGGAACAAGGACGTTGGAGTGAAGTGTGGAGCCAGATGTGTATTACCATTTACCATAATCCCTGAAATACTGCTACTACACAATTGCAGGAACTTTTTCTGGGGCAGTGTGGCATCCAGCCACAGTCTCTGTGTATTGGCAGCAGCATGGTCACACAAATGTTGCTGGGGGTGGTCCAGCACTTGGTCATTGCCTGGCAAGACCCTCCCCTAGAAGGTCTGAGCAGGTCAAGGCTTCAGTCCCTCAGAAGTGAGGGCTTGGGAAACACAGCCCCACCTGAGCTAAAACTCAGGCGAGAGGTTGAGTTTCTGACAGCCTGGTGGCTTGGTCAGGGACAGTGTAGAAGCAGGGAATGGATGGAAGCCAGAGACAAAAGGAGGGGTGTTTGATTGCCAGTCAGGGAGAGCACAGAGTTCTGAAACTAGAGACTGGGGAGCTGGGTAATGCCATTTTCAACCCTCCCATGCATGTGCATACACATCTACATGCACCACAACAATCCACCCCAGTAAGCTAAGCAGCTCCATCTAGTGGAGAATTGAGCCATTACACTAAAGCCCCACCCAACTGGGCCAACCTCGCTGAAGAACAGAAGTCTCTTCACCTGCTTAGTGTATGGATTATAAAGTGCTTCATAGTTTGACTTCTAGGGGAAACTGGATGTAATTTCAATTGTAGCTCATTCTGCTCATTCTGGTCCATCTATTCATTTTTTTTTTCGTTTTTCTTTTCTTTATTGAATACAAAAAAAGAAAAACATTACTTTTATTTTCCATTTTTATATAAAAAAGATTTTTCTTTAATTTTTTTCTACTATATTTTTCATTTTGTAATTTTTTTTGAATTCTATTTTACTTTCATCATTTCATTTTTTCTGTTTTATTGTATTCATTTTTTTTCAAATTTTTCAACATTTTCCTATTTTTTTTCTTGTCTTTTCTTTCTCTTTTGTCTCTATCCCATCAAGCTTCTTTCAACAACCAAAACAAAGCACACCTAGGAGCACGCATCTTTTTTGATTTATTTGTACGGTTTTTAATTTTTTAATTTTTATTTTTTCTACTTTATTAATTCCTTTTCTTTCTTCAAAATGACAAAATGAAGGAATTAACCCCAAAAGAAAGAGAAGAAGCGAGAGCCAGGGACTTAATCAACATAGATACAAGCAAGATGTCTGAACCAGAATTTATAATCAAGATAATAAGAATATTAGCTGGTGTTGAAAATAGATTAGAATCCCTCTCTGTGGAGATAAAAGAAGTAAAATCTAGTCAGGATGAAATAAAAAATACTATAACTGATCTGCAATCTCAAATGGATGCCAGGGAAGCAAAGATGGATTGTGCAGAGCAGTGAATCAGTGATATAAAGGACAAACTTATGGAGAATATTAAGCAGAAAAAAAGAGGGACACTAAGGCAAAAGAGCACAATTTAAGAATTAAAAAACTTAGTGACTCATTAAAAAGAAATAACATGAGAATCATAGGGGTCCCAGAAGGTGAAGAAAGAGAAAAAGGGGTAGAAGCGTTATGTGAGCAAATCATTACAGGAAACTTTCTTAACTTGGGGAAAGATACAGACATTAAAATCCAGGAAGCACAGAGAACTCCCATTAGATTAAAAAACAAACAAACAAACAAACCATCTACAAGGCTTATCGTAGTCAAATTCACAAAATACTCAGGCAAGGAAAGAATCATGAAAGCAGCAAGGGAAAAAAGTCCTTAACCTACAAGTGAAGACAGATTAGGTTTGCAGCAGACCTATCCACAGAAACTTGGCAGGCCAGGAAGGAGTGGCAGGATATATTCAATGTGCTGAACTGGAAAATATGCAGCCAAGTTTGTTTGTTTGTTTGTTTGGTTGGTTGGTTGGTTGGGTTTTTTTGCAGCCAAGGATTCTTTATCTAGAAAGGCTGTTATTCAAAATAGAAGGAGAGATAAAAAACTTTCCCAGACAAACAAAATTAAGGAGTTCATGACCACTAAACCAGTCCTGCAAGAAATTTTAAGGGGGATTCACTTAGGGGAGAAAAGCTGAAAGAACAAACAAACAAACAAACAAAAAGACGAAAAGCAATAAAGACTAGAAAGGACCAGAGAACACCACCAGAAACTCCAACTCTACAAGCATCATAATGGCCATAAATTCACATATTTCAGTACTCACTCTAAATGTCAATGGACTAAATGCTCCAGTCAGAAGAAATAGGGTAACAGAATGGATAAGAAAACAAGATCCATCTATATGCTGTCTACAAGAGACACATTTTAGACCTAAAGACACCTTCAGATTGAAAGTAAGGGGATAGAGAACCATCTATCATGCTAATGGTTTCCAAAAGAAAGTAAGAATAGTCATACTTATATCAGACAATCTAGATTTTAAAATAAGACAAGAGATGAAGAAGGGTATTATATCATAGTTAAGGGGTCTATCCACCAAGAAGATCTAACAATTGTAAACATTTATGCTCCATACATGGAGCAACCCAAATATATAAATCAATGAATCACAAACATAAATAAACTCATTGATAATAATACCATAATAGTAGGGGACTTCAACACCCTACTTACAGCAATGGACAGATCATCTAAACAGAAAATCAACAAGGAAACAATGACACACTGGACCAGATGGACTTAACAGATATATACAGAACATTTCACCCTAAGCAGCAGAATACACATTCTTCTCAAGTGCACATGGAATGTTCTCCAGAATAGATCACATACTGGGACATAAGTCAGCCCTCAACAAGTACAAAAAGATCTAGATCATACTGTTTATATTGTCAGACAACAACACTACAAAACTAGAAATCAACCATAAGAAAAAATTTGGAAAGGTAACAAATACTTGGAGACTAGAGAACATCCTACTAAAGAATGAATGGGCTAACCAAGAAGGTAAAGATGAAATTAAAACGTACATGGAAGCCAATGAAAATGATAACACCCCAGCCCAACCTCTGGGAAGTATGTAACAATCCAGGCCTTCCTAAAGAAGGAAGAAAGGTCTCAGATACACAACCTAACCTTACAGAGCTGGAAAAAGAACAGCAAATAAAACCCAAAACCAGCATAAGACAGGAAATAATGAAGATTAGAGCAGGAATCAATGCTATTGAAACAAACAAACAAACAACAACAACAAAAAAACAGTAGAACAAATCAATGACATCAGGAGCTGCTTCTTTGAAAGAATTAACAAAATTGATAAACCACTAGCCAGTTTGATCAAAAAGAAAAAGGAAAGGACCCAAATAAATAAAATCAAGGATTAAATAGGAGAGATCACAACCAATACCACAGAAATACAAATAATAATAAGAGAATATTATGAGAAATTATATGCCAATAAATGGGCAATCTGGAAGAAATGGACAAATTCCTAGAAACATATAAACTACCGAAACTGAAACAAGAAGAAACAGAAAAGTTGAACAGACCCATAACCAGTAAAGAAATCAAATTAGTAATCAATAATCTCCCAACAAATAAGAGTCCAGGGCTGGGAAGCCTTCCAGGGGAATTCTATCAAACATTTAAAGAAGAGTCAATGCCTATTTTTTTGAAGCTGTTCCAAAAAATAGAAATGGAAGGAAAACTTCCAAACTCATTCTGTGAAGCCAGCATTACCTTGATTCCAAAACCAGACAAAGACCCCACTAAAAAGGAGAACAATAGACCAATTTCCCTGATGAACATGGATGCAAATATACTCAAAAAGATACTAGCCAACCAGATCCAATAATACATTAAAAGAATTATTCTTTTAATTCTGGTTCAATATCTGCAAAACAATCAATGTGATACATCACATCAATAAAAGAAAGGGCGAGAACCATATGATCCTCTCAATACATGTAAAGAAAGCATTTGACAAAAGACAGCATCCTTTCTTGCTAAAAACCCTCAAGAAAGTAGGGACAGAAGGATCATACCTCCAGATCATAAAAGCCATATATGAAAGACCCAATGCTAATATCATCCTCAATGGGGAAAAAAATGGAGAGCTTTCCTCTTAAGGTCAGGAACACAATAGGGATGTCCATTCTCACCACTGTTATTCAACACAGTATTGGAAGTCTTAGCCTCAGCAGTCAAACAACACAAAGGAATAAAAGGCATCTAAATCAGCTAAGAGGAAGTCAAACTTTCACTCTTTTCAGATGACATGATATTCTATATGGAAAACCCAAAAGATCCCACCAAAAAACTGCTGGAACTGATCCATGAATTCACCAAAGTCGCAGAACATAAAATCAATGCACAGAAATCAGTTGCATTGCTATACACCAATAAGGAAGCAACAGAAAAAGAAATCAAGAAATTGATCCCATTTACAACTGCATCAAAAACTGTAAAATACCTATGATAAACTTAACCAAAGAGGTGAAAAATCTATACACTGAAAACTATAGAGAGCTTATGAAAGAAATTGAAGAAGACAAAAAAAAAAAAAGGGAAAAATTCCATGCTCCTGGATTGGAAGAACAAATATTGTTAAAATGTCAATACTACCGAAAGCAATCTACCTATTCAATGCAATCCCTATCAAAATAACACCAGAATTCTTCACAGAGCTAGAACAAACAATTCTAAAATTTGTATGTAACCAGAAAAGACCCTGAATAGCCAAAGAAATCTTGAAAAGAAAACCAAACCTGGAGGCATCACAATCCCGGACTTCAAGCTGTGTTACAAAGCTGTAATCATCAAGACAGTGTGGTACTGGAACAAAAACAGACACTCAGATCAAAGGAACAGAATAGAGAACCCAGAAATGGACCCACAAATGTATGGCCAACTAACCTTTGACAAAGCAGGAAAGAATATCCAATGGAATAAAGACAGTCTCTTCAGCAAGTGGTGCTGGGAAAACTGGACAGCGACATGCAGAAAAATGAACCTGGACCACTTTCTTACACCATATACAAAAATAAACTCAAAATGGATGAAAGACCTAAATGTAAGACAGGAAGTCATAAAAATCCTCGAGGAGAAAGTAGGCAAAAACCTCTTTGACCTTGGCTGCAGCAACTTCTTACTCAACACGTCTCGGAGGCAAGGGAAAGAAAAAGCAAAAATAAACTATTGGGACCTCATCAAAATAAAAACCTTCTGCACAGTGAAGGAAACAATCAGCAAAACTAAAAGGAAACCGATAGAATGGGAGAAGATACTTGCAAATGACACATCTGATAAAGGGTTAGTATCCAAAATCTATAAAGAACTTATCAAACTCAACACTCAAGAAAACAAATAATCCAGTGAAGAAATGGGCAAAAAGACATAGACACTTCTCCAAAGAGGACACCCAGATGGCCAACCGACACATGAAAAAATGTTCAACATCACTCATCATCAGGGAAATACAAATCAAAAGCACAAGATACCACCTCACACCTGTCAGAATGGTTAACATTAACAACTCAGGCAACAACAGATGGTGGCAAGGATGTGGAGAAAGAGGATCTCTTCTGCACTGCTGGTGGGAATGCAAACTGGTGCAGCCACTCTGGAAGACAGTATGGAGGTTCCTCGAAAAACTAAAAATAGAACTACCTTACAACCCAGCAATTGCACTACCAAGTATTTATCCAAGGGATACAGGTATGTCGTTTCAAAGGGGCACATGCACCCCAGTATTTATAGAAGCAGTATCGACAATATCCAAAGTATGGAAAGAGCCCAAATATCCATTGACAGATGAATGGATAAAGAAGATATGGTATGTATATATACAATGGAGTATTACTTGGCAATCAAAAAGAATGAAATCTTGCCATTTGCAACTACATGAATGGAACTAGAGGGTATTATGCTAAGTGAAATTAGTCAGAGAAAGACAAATATATGACTTTATTCATATGAAGAATTTAAGATACTAAACAGATGAACAGATGAATCAAAAATAATATAAAAACCAGGAGGGGTACAAAATATAAGAGACTTAAATATAGAGAACAAACAGAGGGTTTATGGGGGAGTTGTGGGAGGGGAGATGGGCTAAATGGGTAAGGAGCAATAAGGAAGACACTTGTTGGGCTGAGTACTAGGTGTTATACATAGGGGATCAATCACTAGAATCTACTCCTAAAATCATTGTTATGCTATATGCCAACTAATTAAAAAAAGAAACAAATAAAATAATTAAAAAATAATGTTTTAAAAATAATAAAAAAATAAAATAAAATTCAAAGCCCCCCCACACACACAAAAAGAACTCTAGACCCTATTTACATGGCTCATGGCAATCTGTTTTAGGTTGTGTATCCTCCTCGATGCCTCAATGTTTTTTAACTAACAAAACACTACTGAACCAAATCCTGCCAGGAAAACTTCCATCCTCAGAAATATTCTAATTTCCTGTTTATAGCAAATATTACTTGGGCGAATTTTTCCCCAGATAACACTGTCAAACAATGACAGGGTAAATCCTGAACTAAGAACTGTTTCAATACTGAATTAAAAAAAAAAAAACTTATGGTTTAGACAATCCAAGAGACAGGAAGGCCTTTACAGTTCAGTCTTGTCCATCCCTCTTCATTTATGGATAAGACATTTGTCTGAGCTTGGGCTAGTATAACAAATTAAACTGAGTAGCTAAAACGCAGTTCTGGGAGCTGGGAAGTTCATGATGAAAGTATTGGTCAATTTGGTTCCCGGTGAGAAGCCTCTTCCTGGTTTGCAGACAGACTTCTAGCTGTATTCTCATATAGTGGAAAGACCTTATTCCTCTCCTCTGCCTTCTTGTAGGGGTACTACCCCCATTCATGAGGGTTCCACTGTCATGACCTAGTTTTTTCCCCAATGCTCCACCTCTGACTGCCATCATATTGGAGATTCAGGCTTCAGCATATGAATTCTTCAGGCATACAAACATTCAGCCCATAGCAGTATTTAAGATCTCAAAGAAAGGAGAGGGGAAAAAAAGAATGCTTATCACCTACTGTGTGACATGAGACTCTCAGAAAGCTGGGGTGATTGGTTTCTAGTCACAAGACTGGTTTGTGTGGCTTTTTAGGTGAAACTCAGATTTATGGCTTATTTTATAATTAACAGTTAATACAAAAATAATAACACATTTATTGAGCACTATAACTGCAAAACTCATTAAAGTGAACTTGTCTGCATATGACCATGATCTTTAGGTTATATATTTTGCCCAGAGTGAACCATAGGCACGAAAATAGTTACCTGGTATTTAAAACCACAATCCTATTTTTCCAATAACAGCCTTATGGAAATATAATTCACATACCATAAAAATTCTCCCTTTTAAGATGCAATTCAGTTGTTTTAGATATTCACAAAGTTGTACAATTATCACACCGAGTACTTTCAGCACCCGCTAAAGAAGCCCCATATCTGTTAGCAATTATTCCTCTACCTTCAGCTCCTGGAAAGCTCTTTGTCCACTTTCTGTCTCTATAGATTTGCCTCTATAGATTCATATAAGTGCAATCCCATGACATAGATCCTTTTGTGTATGGCTTCTTTACCGTAGCATATTGTTTTCCGGGTTCGTCCATGTTGTAGCATGTTTCAGTATCTCATTCCTTTCTACAGACAAACATTATTCTATTATATGGCTACATGACAATTTGCTTCTACATTCTGCAGTAAGGGGTATCTTGGCTGTTTCCACTCTTGGGCTATCATGAATTTGCGTGTAAAATTTTGAATGAATGTCATATTTTTTCATTCCTTTGTATATATACCTGGGAGTGGAATTTCCAGGTGTGGCAGGCTGAATAATGCCCCCCAAACGTATCCCTTCATTTCCACAAAAATCCAAATTTTAGGATTATCCCATTCATTTCCACAAAGACAACAGTTGGCATTTGGATAGAGATTGTGTTACATCTGTAGAACAGCTCGGGAAATACTGCCATTCTAATCGTATTAAGTTTTCCAATCCCTTAGCACAGGATATCTATTTTCTTAGATCTTTTAAATTTCTTTCAATGACATTTTATGGTTTTCAGTATTAAAGCCTTTGGTTTCTTTTGTTAAATATCTTCCTAAATATTTTATTCTTTGTGATGTGATGGTAAATAGAATTTCTTTATTGTTTTTGGATTGTTCCACAAACCAGCTTCAGTTAACTTTATCTTTAAAAACCATTGTTGAAAAACTCTTTCTCTTTTTGTATTTCTTTAGCCCTCCTTCCACCATACTATTTGTCTATGCCTTGCTCTAAAATCTAGAACTACTTTTATATTTCAATGCAAAAACTCTCTTCTACAATGTATGGCTCTAAAGTATTTTTAAGACTGTTAGAACGAAAAGGCACATGGGTGATAATATAGTCCAGTCTGTTCACAACACAGCTAAGGACGATGAGGTCCAAGGGGTAATTATTCAGAATGTGTGAAATGAATGTATAGAAAAAACTTATTCTTCTGACTCCCAATTTAGGACTATTTCCCTTATAAGATCATGACTTTCCTTTTAAATTCTGTCTTTGATTTTTAAATTATTATACAATGAGCAGTGTGCCAACTTAGTTTGTTTTGTTAAGCACCTAAGAAAACACATAGGTACCTTACATGAGCTTATTTCATTATGACAATTATACCCATAGGACCCATGGTCCTGTGGGTGGATAGACTGTTTTATGAAACTTGTATATTTTAAGACTTTCTCACATTAATTTCTGCCTACAAGTCTTGTGAAACATTTTATTTTATTTTTTTTGTACATAATAATTATGTAGTGCAGTATGCCTGGGAAAGGGGACAACACCAGCTTGATCCACAAAGTTTTTAGGATGATAACATTCAGACTTATGGGTATTTTTAGTTCCTTTTGATTGCATAGTTCAAAAAGTTTCATACATCTTGTTTTGGTGATAAGAACCACAAATTATCTTTGATTTAATGACTGCCTGCAGTGGCAATGACAGTACCTTATGTAGACTCTGTTTACCTCAGCTATTCAAATGCAGAATTATATCTGTGGACTAAATCGGATAAGATGCCCTGCCAGCTGGACTTGTTGGTACCAAACGTAATTTTACCATGGGGAGAGAGGATGGATTCAGACTTCTGGGAGAAAAGTAAGAAAAGTGGAGAGGGGACAATTTTTATTTATTTATTTTTTAAGTGTGCGGTTAAATCTTTTGTGAAGGTGAACTGTCAAAACATGGTAAGTATGAAGAGTTTCCTAATTCAGCGTGTAAGATGCAAAAGTATAAAAGAGTAACATGCAAGATTGTTTTAGGGTTTATATAACACAGCAGGGTGTTTCAGCTGTAGAAAAGCATAAGTAAATGACCTCTGCGAACTCACATATATTGTTATTAAATAACCCAGAAAAAAAATGCGTAAAAGCTCTCTGCCTATAGAAACAAATCCTTCTAGCACAGCAGTAACATTTCCACCCACTGCTGAATCACCAGAAGACTTTAACATCCATTTTCTGGGTTTACTTAAAAAGCCAAGCAGGTGCCAAAAATTTTGCCATTGGGGAAACATACACAGGCAAACTGAGTCATTAGTTAACAGTCCTTAAGAGTTACTTGCATGCACTGACAGTTTTCTAAACCAGTGAGTAATCTCAACACACACGGAGAGAGAGATATTAGAGTATACAGATCGAAACTCCCATCTTGTGCCTCTCTCGAGCTTACCCAGACAGCTGAGCAATTTCAGAGACTTCTTTCCACTCTTTTCAGCAGAGCGCAAACTTGCTAGGTGATTGCAGAGCTGATGATGGCCTGAGTTGCTCATTTGGGGAATGCAGTAGGAAATGTGTACATTTTTTCTCATTTTATTGACTCATTTATGTATGTATGTACAAGTTAAGATGGAAAAGATGGGGATAAGAGGCATGACATAGATTGAACCACTGAACGACTGCCTCTTTATCCCTGGCCTGGCCATGTAAACAAAACAAAACAAAACAAAACACCAAAAAACACTGTAAGATTTTCCTTAAAGGGAGCATTTTTGAACTTCAAATCGAATTTCCAAAACTAGAGAGTATGCTGTAGAGGAATCTAAAGGAGATAGATGTGTGTGTGTGTGTGTGTGTGTGTGTGTGTGTGTGTGTGTGTGTAAATGCCTCTAAAGGGAGAGGGGAAAAAATGGCGTGGGCAGCTTGGTCTACATTCAAACCTTAAACTGACCCCACAGACTCTCTGAAGCCCCTCAAATGATAAGAACTGCTCTGGCAGTTAATATCCAAACAAGGACAGCAATAAACTAAGGCATACCATTTACTGAGGATCCATATATAGACAAATAATTATATGATTAGGCATCACTGTCTTTGAGACTTGATAATGATAGAACTAAGGTTATTGCTCTAATTACAACTACCATAGACGGATGACTCTATCCTTTCACAGGATTAATATGCCTGGATTGTGGACAATTAGAGGCATTCCAAATGGAAAGCGCATTTGTTAATGGCACCTGGGGGTTGGATTTTGTGACTACTTTGGATCATTTCTTGTCATCTTAATGCACTTTAAAATACGTTGGCCTATTGTTCCTGTCTTCATGCACATTCTTAAAAAGAAAGATTTTATTTTATGAGCAGACATTCTGTGAAAAGGGGTCTTCAACCAGGGGATGCCAAGAAAGTTATTATTTTCATTTATGCACAATTTCAGACAGATTGATGATGATCTTTCCATGCCCACAATGCCTTCTGCTAGGTAACAGCACATCAGCATCTTGGAGAAAAACTAAAACTGAAATAACAGTAATTTTTAGCTTATTTTCCTATTTCTCATTCAAACTGTAAGCCTATTGATCTCAGTGATGGTTTCTAATAAAAATTCTTGAGAATCTTATGGTCATGAACATGAGTTGGCCATAAGCAGATCATATAAAAATAACCAGGCACTCATGATTAGGGCATGTTGAAGGATAGAATGGATAATTAATCATCTCCCTCAATTTGCTCTTTTATGGACTAGTTTTCCATTTTTTTCCTTTGGGTATAATGGGGATATAACTTAGTTTTATTTATTTTCGTAAGTGGATGGCTATTGCCTGATGCCAAAGTGATATTTCTCCACCTACAGATCCATGCATTGCCTTGTCATCGTTAAATAATTGAACTTGAGCTCTCCTCCAAGATTCCACATTCTTGTCCTTTCCAAGCTTCAGGGACATGTTGTACAGGTACAATAGCTCCTGACTGTGAGAAGAGTTCTGTGCCCTGAAGAGATGGCAATAAAGGCATTTTTTAATAGCATGCTACTCCAAAGTGCTAACCAACTGCCATTTTAGTAATATTTGCAGAATGCCAGCAAGGTAGATAGTATCACCATCACCACTTTATGGATGAAGAAACTAACAAAGCATGACTAGATGACTCAGCCAAGGTCAGGCATGCTGCTGGATTTGACTCCCAGGTTGCACCACTCTGTGTCCTGGGAGTCTTAACATACACAATATTACACTCTATTATTGGCTCACTGGATTTTCCATAACCTGTGCTAATGTCAACCTAATATTCTAAGGAGTATTTTCTTGCTTACAGGTGAGGAACTAATAAGAGTAGAGGGTAGGGAAGCAGAAAAAGTTGAGATAAGCTTTGTCTCTAAAATCCGAGTTTATATATTCCACATAAAGTGGCATTTCTAAGGCAATTTGTTTTTGCTAAGATATTTAATTGGCTTGTGGACAAAGTGGCATACTCTCTTTTCTCTTCAAGGGAAGTAATTACCTCTGGGTTCTCTTTCTCAAAACATAATGTTTCTTCCATAATCACACAAGCAAGTGCCTCATTTTTCTCCTTCTACCTTGGAGCCATTAATGTTCCCAAAAGAAATGATTTGGTTCAAAATAGCCAAAACAAGTGTTCCTAGTATTTTTTTATTAAAATTAATTTTAAATACAAAAATTTAAAAAGTTTCCACCAGTCTGGATCAGCTTTCAAAAAGAGTAATCAGGTTTTGCATGGTATGTCTAGGTCTTTAGGAATTCCATTCTGCTTTATGATGCTTTGGTAGAACTTTGGATAATGCCGGAGTAAAGGGCAAGATGACACAGTGAGTGCCAATGAACTCAGGTGTCTTGTGAGTATGATATCTAACAATACCTGCACTAATGGGCAATCTTAAAACCAAGAGACTAAAATCCTATCACAGACATGAATCATAATATCCTCCCATTATTTCTAAGATGTATATATGACGATGAGGTAAACACCATTTTCTAAAGGGATAATTGGCTGGTGGTCAGTGAAGAATGAATCTTCTGATACTTGTGTTTATTTTAGTGTTGTACCACCCTTTCATCAACTGAAAGCCAACCCTATGATTCAAATAAGAGAAAACTTGATACTGATTGAAGAGTTTCTCATCCATCCTTTATTAATACCACATTATCAAAGGTGTTTCATTTTTATTCTGTGAGCACATTTTCTTATGGCTTCTTTAATCACCTATCATTCTATGGCTATTATTTTAAGAGGTTTTAATTTAAGAAGAAAAGTGATGACTCCAAAAAAAATGAAATTTAAAAACAACAGTCTCGGGGCGCCTGGGTGGCGCAGTCGGTTAAGCGTCCGACTTCAGCCAGGTCACGATCTCGCGGTCCGTGAGTTCGAGCCCCGCGTCAGGCTCTGGGCTGATGGCTCAGAGCCTGGAGCCTGTTTCCGATTCTGTGTCTCCCTCTCTCTCTGCCCCTCCCCCATTCATGCTCTGTCTCTCTCTGTCCCAAAAATAAATAAACGTTGAAAAAAAAATAAAAATAAAAACAACAGTCTCAATAAGGCTTCTATTTAGGTAGAGGTTATTCAACTGTAAATGAGATTACTACAAAAATCCCCATTTTATATCCAACTCAAAGGGCCATCTTTTATTTACAAATGTTAACGTTAAAAAACCACTTTATTTCCACAATTATCTCCATTTTTCATTTTTCCTATTTTCCCTCTAAAATGTTTTACCTATCATCTTTCACCTGGATACTAGCTGACTTTCACTAAACTATGTCTATGCTGTACTGAGCAGCAGGAGAAGGTGACTGAGCAAAAACACGATGTTCTCTTTCCCCCCAGAGACTGGCTTCTCAGATTCTATAGAAGTTCTCCCTGGGGCTTGTCTGAGCATCAGAATTCATGTTCCTTCCTGACCTTTGCTGCTTGACTTCTTTTGATATAGAGTTGAGTTATTTCCAAAGTGCAGGTGCTTCCACTGTTATCTGTTCTTCAATGAGAACTGACCTACAGATGTCCGAAAGGACTCACTTCAACAAAAGTAAAAAAGAAGGAAAAACATTTTTTGCCAAGTTTAAGGTTAGCCATCAATGTTACAAATTGTACTGCAAAAAGAAAAACTTGAAAGTCCAACCAACGTCGAGAAGAAAGAGAAAGGAGGATGGGTTTCCTTGTCTTCAGAGTAAATATAAGCTTCTAAAATAGTGGAAGAAAAATATGTTATGCTCCAGTGTCTTTGGCTCATTGACCTTTGAATACTGATAGCAATCTTAATGTCACAGAACAATGGAACTTTAAAATTAAATGGAAAAGTGTGCACAGCAATAATGTTAACCCATAATGCCCGCAGCATAAATACTACATAACCGGAGTAAAGGAAGGTTTGAATGAAAGAGAGTGGAAAGTTACAGGAAACTTAGAAATTATGAAAAGAAAGGACGTTTATTCTGGATCATTTCATCAATACCCAAACCATTTTTTTTCTTTACAAAACGGTAAATCTATTCACAGATATTCAATTTTTCCCCAAGTATGAAGCTATGAAAATACGACTATGACAATCACTTTATACCACTTAATCCTCAAAATATGAGCATACCTGTCCACTGTCTCACTTGCTTGAGAGGGTAAGCAACTTATACAATAAATCTGTACTTAACTAAGAGATATGAAACCAGATTCCAAAATCCACGCTTATCAGGTCACTTTAGTGTCTCACTAGATGAGTATACACAAACAACCACTCAGAGAAATTGAGTCAAGCATTTTAAGACCATTTAATTAAAGGAATAGTTGATTTAAAACCTGATCTATTGCTTAAGTCCTCCTGTGGACTTTCCCACTGCATCAGATCAGTTTGCTCACCGTCTTTAGGTAGCTTCACTTCTCAGACCAGTGTGAGATAAGCCAACAGATATTTCCAGCTGGCCCTCTTTGGTGCCCACCGTAGAAAAAATTGCCATAAATAAGTGTAAAAACAGAAATAGCACATGTTACCGTGGCAGATTTTCCAATAGAGTGAAACCTCTTTGACATTAATTAGTATTTGTTGAATCCTTGCCACAGCAAGTAAGATGAGAGGACAAATGAACACAGACTGGGTCATGACTCATTAATGCTTAGCTTATTTTAAGCTGAAGCAGCTCAAAGAAGATAAATTTCTTATCATAAGCTTTGGTGATTTGGGAAGATTTGGACTCAATTTCAGTATCTTGCTTATTATCTTTCATATAGATAGCTTTATCATTTTGAATCTACCCAATACATTTTCTCTGTGTTAAAAGAAAGAATAAACTAAAGGCTAAGAAATTCTTACCTTTAATACCAAATGCAAAGCTAGTCATTGTATTAGTCAAGTCTTAGAACCTCCTTCCTTTTGTGATTTGAAGGCTTCTAGCTCTAAGAAGACCAACATATCAATGGTGAAAATAATCAAAATATGCAAACGAAGGATGAGTGGAAAAAGTTAATCCTAACTGATGTAAAGGCAAACAAAGAAGTTTGGCTTAGTAAAGTCAGTGATTAAGCAACATCAAATCTTTGTAATGATGTCAGTAATGGAGTACATTGAATGAGGCTTTTCAGTGACTGAAACAAAATCTGAAAAATATATAACATTTTGGACACACACATCTTCCAGGCAACAGTAAAATTAAGATTAACAGTATGAAGTCCTCTGGTTAAAAAAAAATAAGTTCTACCTATTTCAGCTAGAGATATGGTAGGCAACACTTTGTTTGATATGAGTATGATAATAATGCCCCCAAATTCCCATTTATATTCAATGTGGTAACAGTCATAAATAAAATGTGACTAGTGTTCATGAGCAGTGTAAATTATTAATATATTAATTGGGAGCTTACAGCTCTATTTGGTAGAAAAGGAAATTATTAGTTTAAAGAGTGCCCTCTACTCTCAGAAGAAGTATTGTTCTGTTAAAAGTAATGAATGACACTAATCATTGGCTAAAGCATTCAAGACTTAAGCAACGTACAAATCCATGCTGAATTCAAATACGCTAACACACACACAACAATGGCACTAGTAGATGTACTACACTTCCATTTGAATAGATCATTTTAAATAATCAAAGAAAAATAGACAATACTTTGTATCTCACAAAAATCCTTGCAAACTGCCTTAATTATAGAAGCTTGATAGAGATATTGATTAATCCAGCATGCTAATGGGATACCCTAACTACAGTAACTGCATCTAAGGTTATATAATTCTTACTGGCGTCTCTGCCTTCAATCCCATGGACCTCCTTCCATTGTTTTAACTGCCTCCAAACAAGCTTCCTAAAAATGAAATGTCTATCATGACACTCAATTTAAAAAATACGTAATGGCCCACAGACTCAAACTCAACTTCCTTACAAAGCCCTTTAAGATTTGGCTCCTAAGTATCTAGACAGTCTTGGATTCTGATGCTTATACATTAATTTTCCGTACTCACAGAATGCTGAATAAACAGCAATTCCTTGAGTATGTCCTACAGTGCTGTTTCATGCCTTAATCCCTATAGCAGTCACCATTGGTACCCGCTTATATCCCCTCAGCATTCCCCATTTCTGTGAACACTAACCTGTTGGCTTTCACCTGCAATTCTTTACCTGAAGGCTTTTCCTGGTGGCCAGAGTCCCAAGAGCCCACGCCCGTGAAAAGTCTAAAATCCTAGAGATTATCATCACCTGACTGCATCTTTCAACCACAGAATAACTGGAATTTATGAATAACTCCAAGTCATATGCCACATTCTTTCCCAGAGTTCTAAGGACTGATTCCCAGTTTCTTACGGAGACAGCTTGCCAGAAAAATACTCTACAGTTGTTCTCAACTTCTTTTTCTCACCTTCTACTACATTACCAGATCTTCCTCCCAAATAGGCTGCTGGTAGTCAAATATTTGTCTCAGAGTCTGCTACTAGAGAGAGTCCTACTCAAGACTGTCCCTTCACACATATTGTTTCCACTTCCATAGAATATTCTTCCCTTTCTCCATATTCACTTGAGAATGATTGGGAATTCTTTAAGGCAAACTATTCAAACTTTAATGTCATGCAAATCCCCAGGAGACCTTAATAAAATGCATATTCTGCTTCAGTATGTCTAGGGTAGGGCATGAGGTTCTGGAATTCTATCAGACTTCTAGGTAATATCAATTCCCTGGTCTACAAACCACACTTTGAGTATTTCAGATACAATTCTATCAAGCACCTTCCCTTTGGAAGTCTTCCCTAAAACTGCTTCATTCCTGTCCTAACAATTACTTCACCTTTTTTTCCTATGTCTTTATTATATTGTGTGGTAATTCTTTGTTTACAGATCTTTGTGTCCAATGAGTCTATTCCTTTAAGGTGAAGATAATCTTTTTCTTATCTGTGTACCCACAGTAACTACCATATTGCTTGATATATGACCCATACCTAATAAGTACTTGTGAACTGACAGATTTAATGAACAAATTATAATTTTGTGATATCCTCCACTAAAATTTTTATATTTATATCTATTATACTCTGGAACATTCAACAAGTTCAATCAAGTGGCTTTTTTTAATGATTTTTTAAATGTTCACTTTTGAGAGAGAGAGACAGAGCATGAGTGTGGAAGGGGCAGAGAGAGAGGGAGACACAGAATCCGAGAGGCTCTAGGCTCTGTGTTGACAGAGCTTGAACTCACAAACCACGAGATCATGAACTGAGCCAAAGTCGGACGCTTAACCAACCGAGCCACCCAGGTGCCCCCAATCAAGTGTTTTTTAAATATGAGTTGTATACATTCTTCAGCTTTCTAGTTTAGTTTTCATGGCAAATCATAGACTTCAGGACTTCCAAAAAATGGAACAAGTTATACAATTTCTTCACTATGGATATTTAATAAGATATATATGCATCTACCTGAAATGGTTTAGTTAACTCTTATCTAAAGGGCAGGGGAGTACCAAATAATCATTGGAATCCCTTCTCTTTATTTGTATTTAAAATCTATGGGTGAACGTGTACAAGTTAGTAATTCATTGAGAGGTGGGAAGCAGTGTTTTAAGTATGGTTGAAGATAAGAGGAAGGATACAATAAAGTAGAACTATAAGAACATCATAGGAGGAAGTACTTTAGGGATTATATTCCTTTACCTACTACAAATTGCTTACAAATGCCATTGCCCTCAGAATCTCAGAATTCAACTTCTTGTTCATTCCAGTTTCTTCCTCCTTTAGAAAAACTCTGTGTACAGTGGTGAAACTAAATCTATCAAGGGAATAGCCTATATGGTATCTTTAGATAGCCAACTAATGGAAATAGTATCTGATCTTTCTACTTTAAGATGCAAGAACAGAAACTAGGGTGTTTTCAGCATATCAATTTCTGAACTAGATAATAGCCCTGATAATGGACTAAAGTAAAGTGAAATGTGAAGCCCACAGTAGTGTTTGCTGGAAGTCAGCTCCTATCTCATTCCAACCTAATTCCCTTACCATTAGAAATCAACCTTGAGCATGTGAGAAAAATGTTCTCATGACAAGAAAAATGGCAACTGAAAGACCTTGACATATTAAGATTAACTAGACCAGAACTTAAGTGATGTTTTGTACTTCATTTACATCTATTATACTGTATTGTAACTCTTATTGTCTAGGTCCATTTTCCACTTAGGTCAGTCAAGTCCCCGAAGGCAAGAATCATGTTAATTCAACTGCTTATTCCAGAACATTGCCTAACCTATTGTAAGTATTCACTTAATCATTGTTGAATTAATGAATCACTCAATAAGCAAATTATGGCCACACCATAATTTTTAAAACAACACTAAGCAGTAGATTAAAGCTTTGAGATTCCAGAGAGCTAGGGAGGGCGAGTCAGTTTCTCAAAGATTTTACTAGTTCAGAGGATCATATTTAATTTTAAAACCACAATGAGATACAACTTCAAACCCACTAAATTGGCTCTGAACAAAAAGACAGGCAATAACAAGGGTTGATGAAAATGTGAAAAACAGGAACACTCATGCATGATTGGTGGGAATGTAAAATGGTACATTCATTCTGAAAAGGTTTGGCAGTTTCCTAAAATGTTAAACACAAAATTTACCATAACCCAGCGATCCCACTCTTTTGTATATACTCAAGAGAAATGAGGACGTACATCCCTGCAAAGACTTATGCAGGAATGTTCATAGCAATATTATTCCTAACAGCCAAAAATAGGAAACAACTCAAATATCTATCAACTGGTGACTGGATAAGCCAAGTATGGTATGTCCATATAATGAGAGATTTTGCAATGAAAAGCACACACTGCTGATAAGTTCTACAACATTTACAAAATTTACAAAACAAAAACTTTTCTAAAAGAACTGCTGTCATTCAGTATTTCTCTTCTTATGTTGAGAATTTTCTTAGAATGCTTTACCCATCGAATACCTCCTCCCACATAATCTTGATGTTTATAGTCCATTACCCTTTTAAAAATGAAAAATGTCTTTTTATGATTAATATTCAAGTGAATTTACCATTACATATTATCGAATTGGAATTCAACTCAGAAGTTTTTGTAACCCACCTTCACTCTGAGTTCACTATCTGTGATGGTCAATTTTATGTTTCAACTTGATTGGCATAAGGGATGCCCAGATATCTGGTAAAATACTATTTCTGGGTGTGTCTGGGAGGGTGTTTCCAGAAGAGATTAACAAATGAACCTGTGCACCAAGTAAAGAAGATTGCTTTCCCCAGTGCCAAGCGGGCATCATCAAAAGTGTTGACATCCTCACTCGAGAGACAAGATGAAGGAAGGGCAAATCTGCTCTGTGCTTAAGCTGAGAGGTCCATCTTCCTCTGCGCTCGGACACTGGTGCTCCTCATTGTCATGCCTTTGGCATTGGGCCAAGACTTACAACGTTGGTTCCTCTGGTTCTTGGGCCTTCAGATTTTGAGTGGGCTACCCCACCAACTTCCCTAGGCCGTAAGCCTGAAGATGGGAGATGTGGATCAGCATCCACAATCATGTCAGTTAATGCCTCATAATAAATAAAACAAAAAGATAAACTACTGTTTACTGAGTCTACTGTTTATCTCTTCAGTTACATTTCTTTATTTTAATGACCAAATACTTTTTTCATTTCTAATTTTTCTAAATGGGTCATTTTTGTAACCAAGCATTCTTGTTGCAATTTTTATTTCCTACTATCTTCTTCTCATTTTTTTTCTTCCTCTCATCTAAATGGAAGTTATGTCTTCATTTTTTGAACACCCTAAATACTCAAACAATTATAAAACAATTGTTTTATAATTTTATGAGGTAGCATTTTTCTTATAACTATTCATTTTTATTAGCTGCTTTATTTAATATTAGATTTCCCTATATACTCTGGAATTTGATTTTTAGGATAAGTTTAGCAGTTTATTGTTTTTATTTTTCTCTGTCTCCCTCTATGCTCACCACTACTTTCCAGCAGCTTCACATTTCCTGCCACTCCAGAACCAAATCTTATATTAGCAGTTTGCAGTTACTGCCTTGAATTAATTGGAAATTCTATAAATCTGGCCACATAGCCATCAGGTGACTAATTCGGTTCATCTTTTTGAGGATGAATCTTTCTTAGATTGCACCTATACATGTTTTTTACCTCTGAGTATCCATTCACCCTAGAGAGGAACCACTATCCAGTTCCAAGATTCAATTAATGAGCCAGGCTCCAGTCCCCTGCTTTGCAGAGAGCACTTCTAATTTCTTTCCCCACAGGAACCCAATCCCCAGGCACCACTGGGATTTAGACTCAGATCCCAACAAGTCAGAGTCATCAACCTCTGTCTCTGGTTTGAATTTCTATTTTATTTCTGGTCCACAGTGATATCTCTCCCATTTTTTAATTCAATTTTAAGTATGAAGCTTCAAGAAGATCAGGGTTGTAAAAATGTATTTGGGAGTTATTACTCTATAGGTTGTCTTTATAATATCTTTTCAGGGATAGGGTATAGACTGAGAAAAGCCAAACAATAACAGAACCCTGGGAAACACCAATGCTTTGGACTTATTAGGAGAACAGATGTCCATGAAGGAAACTGAGAGAAAACAGGAGCCCAAGGCGAAAAACCAAGAGAGTAATGCTAAGGGAGTTAAACTAAATGGTTAGAGACTTTTAAGAATAAGCATGTATTGGGGCGCCTGGGTGGCGCAGTCGGTTAAGCGTCCGACTTCAGCCAGGTCACAATCTCGCAGTCCGTGAGTTCGAGCCCCGCGTCAGGCTCTGGGCTGATGGCTCAGAGCCTGGAGCCTGTTTCCGATTCTGTGTCTCCCTCTCTCTCTGCCCCTCCCCCGTTCATGCTCTGTCTCTCTCTGTCCCAAAAATAAATAAACATTGAAAAAAAAATTAAAAAAAAAAAAAAGAATAAGCATGTATTGCATAGTGCCATATTTCAAAGTCCAAAACTACAAGGTTTCCACTTAACATATTAATAAAATTTCATCACTGACTTTTACCAGAGCAGTTTCAAAAGTATGGAAAGACAGGGGCGCCTGGGTGGCTCAGTTGGTTGGGCGCCTGACTTTGGCTCAGGTCATGATCTCGTGGTCTGTGAGCTCGAGCCCCGCGTCGGGCTCTGTGCTGACAGCTCAGAGCCTGGAGCCTGTTTCCGATTCTGTGTCTCCCTCTCTCTGACCCTCCCCCGTTCATGCTCTGTCTCTCTCTGTCTCAAAAATAAATAAACGTTAAAAAAAAAGTATGGAGAGACAATTCTTAGCAAGCATGTGAAGATATTGGAAATGTCCTGCACTCTTGGTGGAAATGTGAAATTATGTGTAGCTATTATGGAAAACAGTATGTTGGTTCCTCACAAACTTCAAAATAGTCTTACTATACACTCCAGTAATTTTACCTCTGGATATATAACCAAAACAATTCAAAGTTGTATCTTAAAGAGATATTTGTACACCCATGCTCATGGTAGCATTATTCAATAGCCAAAAGGTGAAAGCAATTCAAGCATCCAACCATGGATGAATGGATAAACAAGATGTGGTATATACATGCAATGGAGTATCTTTCATTCTTAAAAAGAAAGGAAATTCTGGGGCACCTGAGTGGCTCAGTCAAGCATCTGACTCTTGATTTTGGCTCAGGTCATGGTCTCACAGTTTGTGGGACCGAGCCCCATGTCAGGCTCCTCCCTTCAGTGTAGAGCCTGCCTGGGATTCTCTCTCCCTCTCTCTCTCTCTTACCCTCCCCTGCATGCTCTCTCTCAAAATAAATAAATAAACTTAAAAAGTGTTTTCAAAAGGAAGGAAATTCTAACACAGGCTATAATATGGAAGAGTCTTGAGATATTATGCTAAGTAAAATATGCCATACACAAGAAGACAAATTCTGTATAATTCCATGTATATGAGGTACTTAGAGTAATCAAATTTATAGAGACAAAAATTAGTTGCCAATGGGGCTGGGGGTAGCAGGGGAATAGAGATTTGTTGTTTAGTGAGTATAGAATTTAAGTGTTGCACGATGAAGAATTCTGGAGATAGATGGCACAACAAAATTAATGTATTTAACACTATGGAACTGTACACTTAAAAATGATTAAGATGATGGGTGCCTGGGTGGCTCTGTTGAGCATCCAACTTCAGCTCAGGTCATGATCTCACGGTTTGTGAGTTCAAGCCCTGCGTCAGGCTCTGTGTGGGCAGTTCGGAGACTGGAGTCTGCTTTGGATTCTTTGTCTACCTCCCTCTCTGCTCTCCCCAGCTCATGCACATTCTCTCTCCCTCTCTCAAAAATAAGTAAACATTAAAAAAATGACTAAGATGATAAAGTACATATTATGTATACTTTACCACAATTAAAAGTAAAAATAAGTGAGAATAAAAAATAATGAAGACTGAGACCAGACATCAGGAGATTGAGGATAGTAAAGGGGATAATAAAATTACGAATAGTGTGTGAAAATCTATTCTTTCTAACATCGAGGTTGAGGGGACATTTCTGAGCATAAAAGCATTCAATAAAAACATAAAGATCAAGAAATCTAACCACCTAAAATTTAACGCATTTGAAAGTCAAATTCTCAGATGAAACAAGAGAGGCAAAAGTCAAATGAGAAACATTTGGTTAAAAAAATCATCTACAGGGGCGCCTGGGTGGCGCAGTCGGTTAAGCGTCCGACTTCAGCCAGGTCACGATCTCGCGGTCCGGGAGTTCGAGCCCCGCGTCAGGCTCTGGGCTGATGGCTCAGAGCCTGGAGCCTGTTTCCGATTCTGTGTCTCCCTCTCTCTGCCCCTCCCCCGTTCATGCTCTGTCTCTTTCTGTCCCAAAAATAAATAAACGTTGAAAAAAAAATTTTAAAAAATCATCTACAAAGGAATAACATTCTTAATATTTAAATAGTTAATAATAACAATATTTTGGGGTGTCTGGGTGGCTCATTTGGTTAAGCGTCCAACTTTTGATTTCAGCTCAGGTCATGATCTCACAGTTTGTGAGTCCAAGCCCCAGGTTGAGCTCTGTGCTGACAGTACAGAGCCTGCTTGAGATTCTCTCTCTCTCTCCCTCCCTCCCTCCCTCCCTCCCTCCCTCTCTCTCTCTCTGCCCTTTCCCCATCTCAAAAATAAATAAATTTTTAAAAAAATAACAGATAACATTTATAGATCATAAAGGATGTGTCAGGTACCATTGTAAGCACTTAACATATTTTTCTAATTATTCCTCAGAAGAATCTGAGACATAGCAATAATATTCCCCCATTTTAAAGATGAGAATTCATGCACATAGTCACTCTGCAACTTACACCTTGAGGTCCCAAAGCAAATGGCAGAGCTAGTGTGAGGCTTAGGAAATTGACTCCAGACAGTCTATGATCTAAACCACTGAGCTCTACTAAGAAAAATATGAATACTCTAACAGGTGGGGGGCAGGGGAAGACACAGGATATGAATAGGTAATACTCCAGGGAAGAAAGACATTGTCAAAAACCTAAATGTTCATATCACATGTCATCAAAGAGATATAAGTTAGTGTGGTACCATTGTTTAACTGTCAAGTTGACAGAGATTTCTCCCACTTAAAATATTCAGTAAAAACAAGGTTATAAGACAGATTGTTGAAGAAATGAATTCATAAAGATTGGAAACTTGATGGGGCAAGCATTCTAAGAAAAACAGACAAAAGGAAAGGAAAGGAAAGGAAAGGAGAGGAGAGGAGAGGAGAGGAGAGGAGAGGAGAGGAGAGGAGAGGAGAGGGGAGGGGAGGGGAGGGGAGGGGAGGGGAGGGGAAGGGAGGGGAGGGGAGGAGAGGGAAGGGGAAGGGAGGGGAGGGGAGGAGAGGGAAGGGGAAGGGAGGGAAGGGGGAGGGAGGGAAGGGGAAGGGAGGGAAGGGGAAGGGAAGGAGTTAGAAAGGTTGAACGGGAGAAAGGGGGGAAGGGGAGGGAGAGAGAGAGAAGGAAAGAATAAGCAAATAAGAGTTGGAGCAAAGGAGAAAAACCCTATCATTTCTCTCCTTTTCCTGTTTTCATCTCCATAGAAGCACATATACCTTTCAAAATAAGCAATCAAGGGGTGCCTGGGTGGCTCAGTCAGTTAAGCACCCAACTTCAGCCCAGGTCATGATCTCATGGTCAAGTCCCGCATTGGGCTCTGTGTTGATAGCTCAGGACCTGGAATCTGCTTTGGATTCTGTTTCCCCCTCTCTCTCTCTCTCTGCCTCTCCCCTGCTTTCTCTGTCCCTCTCTCATTCTCTCTCTCTCTCTCTCTCTCTCTCTCTCTCAAATAAACATTTAAAAAAAAGTTCCAAAATAAACAGTCACCTATTATTGCAGGGAGAAAAGTGCTTATTGTAGAATTTACAAAAACTAAGGGTGCTCCTCTCTGTAAGATGTCTGACTGGGATCCAACTGGGAGGCTACTTGCCATCATCATGGCAAAGAGAACCCATTTTTCTTCCTGGGGCTCTGCCTTAATCAACTACCAGCTAACCTAGAGCCAGAGCTTGCTACCACAGCCTCTCTGCTATGTCTGCCACCAGTTTTTGTTTCTCTTCACACATTTGTGTTATTTAGTATAAACAAGCCTCTACTACATACCCCATGCTCCATACTCTGCTGGTTTCCAGGGATGTGGAGAATCAAGGAGGACATATTGTGTGGATTTACCACAACAGGCTTCTGGGCAGTGACTCATTCCTTTCAGCTTCCTTCCTGTGGTGATCATTTATTAATAATTTCCTAGTTAAACTGGATCCGCTGCATACTCCTTCCTATCAGGTGTCATTAGCTCTTCATAATTTGTAGCCTTTGTTTCTCCCCTTTAAAACTGTAAATATTAAAAGAGCAGAAATGTTGATGTTCCACCCTATTTTGAGAAGGTTGGAATACGATAACCATTTCTTCTGTAACCTAGAGTGAGGTTGTCTTCAGGGAAGGAATCATTTTAAGTGTTTTCTTTTTTCTTAACTGGAACTTAAATTCAGCATATAGTGCCTATGATTATCCAACCAACAATCTCTTATCAAAGATTTACTTAGCACCAACAACTTGTACAGCATAGTTCTGGATCCTCAAGTCCTAAGATAAAGTCTCAGCCCTAAAGAGCTTCCAGTGGGAGAGAACATATAATAAACAGAGAAACAATAAGCTTGAGCATTCCAGGAAATAGAAGTGTTATAAAGAAAATACATGGAGAAGATGGGAAATAACTTGTTTAGAGAAGAAGGTTCTGAAGTCTCCTCTGAGAAGGTGGTATCTGACAGGAGACTGAATGCTAGGAACGTGCCAGCCTTACAAATTTCTGGACTCTTCAAGCCTGGATGGTTGCGGGACTAAAAGAAGTCAGGGAGGCTTTGACCCAGTAAATGAGGAGGAGAGTGGAGAAGATAGATCAGAGGAGCAGAAGTTTAAGGCTGCAGTGAAAAGTTTACACTTCATTTGGACTGTCAAACTATCAACAGTTGAGGAAGAAGTGATGCAATTACCTTCCTGGAACTTTGAAGACATATGAAATATTTTCCTTCATCCTCCAAGCCCAATTCTTGATCTCCCACCATGTTGAGAATAAAGCTAGCCTGTGGGCAATAATTCAGGGCGCAGGCAAACCCTCCTACCTGAAAGATCTCCCAGATATCCACATAATGTTTTAATTTTAATAATAGAAACTGATTTTCTCACTTTCAGAAATCCCCACTCTGCTGCAAATACTAAATCCTAATAAACTATTGAAGTCCTTAGCACATCAGTGTGGATTAATGAGTCAGTTTGCATTCCCTGAAGGAATAGGTGAGTTTAGGAGTAAGGGAGAGGAGGTAGAAGGTGAAACTCCTTCAAAATGGCTGTCCATTGCCAAAATATCCCAGTTGGGAGAGTTCAGGCAATAGAAATATTGGTACTGGAGCAAGGAAACACCCAAGACAAGAGAAGATGGGCCAGATGGCAAACAGAAAGACGCTAAAGACAAACTTGAAACACTCACCCTGAAAAAAGTGGTCTTAACGCTAGGATCACGCCTTCAGTAGGAACTGCTCAAGCAGTCATATATAGCTCTTGTTGATGGCTCTTATTGTCAGTAGCCCAGAAATCAGGCTTCGAGGAAACCAGGATCTTTTATTTCGCCTATTTGATAGAAGCAGGAGAAAAAAAAATTTTAAAAACTTCACTTTCCCACCACTTAAAATTTCTGCTATTTTCAACAGCTAACTCCTTACATCAAAACTATGGAAGTCAGAAATATCAACACATTTAAACTAGGGACATTGTCCCTCTATCCAGTTCTAAACTCAGGAACCTGAAACCAGATTTCCTAAGTGGATATTTAAAGATACCCTGCTGAAGAGTTTAATAGTACTAAACTCATATTGACTTAAAAATCTAAAGAATTTTCCTAAAATGTTTGAAATGAATTCTTAAATTTGTTTAGGCAGTCCTCTAGATACTCCTGGAAATAAGTGACAGTTTCTTGGAAACTCTCAAACAAATTATAAAACCTGAATGTCTCTTGTTCTTTGTTTGTTTTAATTGGAGAGCTAGGCTTAGACTCTATGACAATCGTTGTGTATTTTTTCATGTGTTTACCTTATCTCTCCCATTTCATGTAAAATTCTCAAGGACAGGAGCCGTTTCCTTTTATAGCTCCCTAGAGTACACAGTGGACATTCATTAAATGCTGTTGACTGACTGGCTACCTGACACCACACAAACATGGGACAAAAATAATTGACACCATCCTTACAGAAACAAATTAAGGAGACATAAAATTGACATTTCACATTGCTAATACCTACCCTGCACCATTCACAGATGAAGTAGAATTTCTAACTTTAGAGTGGCTTCACAAATCCCAAGTAACCTTCTGTGTTACAGAATTAAAAAAAAAAATTTTTCCCACTTATCATGGCCAATAAGCATTGAATTGACTTATATATGTGGGCAAATTTAGATCTGATAGATGAATATGAATGTTATTAAATATTTGATATTTGTTTTTAAATTTCAAAGGAAGATACTTTATATAGCATCTTTTTCAGATGCCTTCCTCTGCTTTCCTATGTTTAACTTGTAACAAGAATCTTTCTGTGGAATTATCTTCTCTTGGGAATTTAAATATTATTGAAGAGGAAAATGCATGCATTGCTATGGTCAACTATAATTTTTTTATATTTAATAATCAGGACAATCAAGGCCATTTCTATTTCTGTATCTTTCACTTGTGGATGATTCATGATTATGGATAATAATGATGAAATCTTATTTGATCATATTTATATCCATTCATATTTTAAAAGAATGATGCTGACTCAATGCATCATTGAGTCATTCTTATTCAGTGATGATAAGATAGTTGATTGAAAGCAAGTGTGTAAGAATGTTTAATTTGCATATTATCTGAATGCCATCAATGTTATTTTACTTCCCTCTCCAAGCATCCTCCCTCGTTGACAGGAAAGAGTTTGAGAGAAGTTCCTGCTGAGCAGCATTTCTGTATGACAAGCCAATAATATCTACAAACCATCAGGTCATTTGAATCCTGTGGGGAAACCACTGTGTGGCTATATCTAACAAGCACCCAAAATTTTCATTTCAAAACCCTGTTTTGAAGGAATTCCAGTTATTCAGAAAGACATTCTATGGAAAAGTAGAAGTCTGATTCAGATGTGAGAGCTGGTTGCCATGGGTAACTCAACTGAAAAAAGAAAAGATTGTATTTAAACTACCTGCAAATCTCAAAGAAGGTGCAGCAAACTAATTTTCCTGGTGGGAAAAATACCCTTTCTTCCTTTGAGAATGAAAATATGACTCCTTTTGCTGGTAAGAGAGCCTTGTGGGAATTCATGCTGTCGACATCAAGTGAGACTGTAATATCTTTGCCTGTCTGTGGCAAGGAGAAATCAGCAGGGGTTTAGAGGGAATTTCAGGGCTTTCTAGAAAATGAGAAGGCTACAAAAGAAACCGCAAACTCTTACTTGCATCTATCATCCTCCCGATGAAGAATCTATGTGCTACCTATTAACAGGAGTGTAAGGAATTGGAGAAGGAATGTCTTCTCCAACAAACATTCCAGGGCACACTGCTAGGAACCAATGTTTCATCAGTAACAAGACGATCCAATCTTTGCCTTCATGGAGCTTATGGGTTAGAATGGAAGATAGTCCTCAAGGATGCTGTTGTCATCTAACTTCCTTTGTGAGATCCAAGCAGATTTGCAAAAGAAGAATATGTTTCAGCTCAGATCTAAAGGAGAAGAATCAAGGGGTGGAGATAGAACAGATAGGGTTTTAAGACAGGGGTTACAGCAAGTGTGAAGTGACCACAAAGTTGAAAAGAATTTAAAGGCATTCTGACATCAAACTACCTAACACTGTCTCTTCCCTGGAGATAGATAGATAGATAGATAGATAGATAGATAGATAGATAGATAGATAGATAGATATTCCCCCCACCCTGACCAAAACCTCCTAAAGTATTCTAAGTACTTTAAAAAGATTAAATCACTTAATCTTCAATAGAAAGCTATGAGATAAGCACTATGTATCATCACTGTTCAGTTGAGAAAACTGAAGCATACAGTTTCAGTGACACACTCAAGATCACAAATCTATAAATGTAGAAGCAGACATTCAAACCTATGTAGTCTGCTCCAACTTTTGTGTTCCTCGCCACTATGGTGAACAATCTCTCCATCTGCTGCCAAGCAAAGCACAGTAAATTTGAGCTTAAGCCTAAAAATTAAGATTGGATTGAGTGGTGACCTAAAATGGCTAAGGATTATGGGTAAATTACCTATTAGTTACTTTTTTTTTAAATTTCTACCATGAATTCACTTTTAGATGTTCTGTATTCAAAAGCCTAATGTGTGTATTCCACATATTAGCTTATTGAATTCTCAAGAAAACAACACTATGAGCTAGGCATTATTATCCTCACTTTAATGACATAAAATGTAAGGTTCAAAGAGATGAAGAAAACTACTAATGATTACTCTTTTGTAAACAGAACAGGGAATCGACCCAGATTGGCCTTGAAATAAAAATCTGTATTTATTTTTCTATTACTGTCAGTATGAAACATCCAAGAGTAGCCACTGTAATTTGTAGGTTCTGAAAAATAGAGATCTTTTGAAACTATTAACTACCAAACCTTCCTCATCTTTTGAAGTTGTAGGGATGACACAAGCATAAGAAAACAGCTGCAGAATAAATTTCCTACAACTCTGACTTCAATTCACGCAAAGTTCAGGCTTTTGCAATCCAGAACGTACAGCTGCCAAGAAAAAGGGAAGCTGCTCAAGTAAGGGTGAAAGAGCTGCCTAAGGAATTAAGAAAAATAAATAGAAGAGCTTAAAAGAGGAAAATCTGCAAATGGACATAAGAACTATAGACAGCCCTATGAGATTATGGAAAGAAGGTAAATCCAGAGGGAGAAGAACTCTGAAGCCTGAATCAATATCCCCATATCAATAAGAAGTAAAGAAGGATGTGTAAAACCCTTACAAATGAGAAAAAGCAATATCTGGCTAATCCCTCCATAAAAGTTTCAGGAGATTTGTCCTATAAAGATCAATGGGAAAATATAAAAAATAAAAATCTTATAGAAAAATTATTTTAATATTTCTTTTTATTTTGGGAAATTTAAAAATTTATTACTCTGGATTTGAAACCTGACAAAGGCCTATGTCAGTGCTTTTATATATATTTCAAAGAGATGAAAAAATATTTAGAATTAATTTTTTCCAATGTAAGTTAACCTGAGAAAAAGGAGAACAATCTCTTATTCTCAGCTGGGAGAATTAAGCCTCTTGTTTCCAAATTGTATTTGTCCTTTCAGTGTACAGCATGGTGACCAAAAGTTGAAGAATAATCTGTACTTTTCAACATACATAGATTACTTTTTCTTAAAAATCTACCTAACATAAAGCAAACCTTAAAAATTTTCAAAAATTGTCATTTTGAGTCCACTATCTGATAAAATTGCCCTTAAGTTAGAAACCAAGAATCCACATGTTAAAACTTTTTCAAACTTAACATCCAAAGGAATCAACCAAGGAATCAAAAAGAAATTATAATCAAACTTTTAGAATACTACAGATTGACATCAGCAAAATGGCAGAGTATGTAGCACTGGACCTTCTATACCTCCTCAAACACACAAATTCATCAACAATTCACAAAGTCACTTTGTGAGAAGTCCATAATTTCTAACTAGAAGGCTACACACAGAACCAGGTTTATCAAACCTGAAAGGGAGATTCAGGATACCCTGTCACCAGAATCCTTACCTCCAGTACAGTGCCATATCATCAGAAAGAGATGCCCTAGCTCCCAGCTTCTCCCAGGGGAGGGAGAGTTGGTTCATATATCCAGTACCTCAACATTTTAAAAGGGGCTCCCCACAGAACTGGCTTCTTGAAACTTGCCAGTCTTGGACCTCTGACAGGCCTGACATACTCTAGCTTCCTGAGGGAGAACACAGAGACAGGGGCTTAAGCTGATTGATTTCATAACTCCTCCCTCTGCTCAGTAAGAATAAGAGAATTAAAAAATCACAGCTCCCAGCTTCCCCCTAGGGGGAAAAGAAAAGAGTTTATACATGTATCTGAGGCCCCAATTTTCCCGGGACTGCCCAAAGAAATGACGTATGGTTTGCCAGTCTCAGATTACAGATGCGTCCAGTGCAATCTGGCTGCCTGGAGGAAAACAGAGACAGTGGTTTGGATTGATAGACACCATAACTTCTTCCCTTGACTCAGCAAAGAGTGACTGGACAATAACCTCAGCTGTCTGCTTCTTCCTGGGGAGAGAAAGAATTGGTCTGGTCATTCAATCCCACAACTTTTTTAGGTAGTGCACAAAAGATAGTCTTCTAACTTGTGTGTCTCAGAGTACTGGTGAGACCTGGCATAATTAGCCACCTGAGGCAAGTAAGAACAGGCACAGGTTTTTGGCCTGGTGATTGTAAGCACACAGCAAGTAGATAAAAAACAAAAAAAACAAGCAAAGAAAGAAAACACCTAACTCCCCGCTTCTGGAGAAAAAAAAAGAGTGAACTAGAACAACCATTGATCCAACTTACCTGCAGATGAACCAAAAACCTGGCTTCCATCTCATTTGTTCTGGTGCCCTGAGAGGACCCAGCATACCCTAGACAGCTGAGGGCTAAAGAACAAAAAAACCCAAGTTGGACTAGCATGAAGATTTGAGAACTTCCCAGAATCTTTGTCTAGGCTGATTGGTGGGGGTCTTTTCCTGTACAAGGCCAATCCATGAAAAACAGGAGATGTGGCCACATTGTTCAAGGTGCAGGCAGACACCAACACAGAGAGTCAAGTAAAATGAAGAGACATGTTCTAGACAAAGGAACAAGATAAATCTCCAGAAACTGACCCTAATGTAATAGAATTTATGATTTACCTGATAGAGAGTTTAAAATAATAATCACAAAGATACTCGCCAGAGTCCAGAGAACAACAAAGAGAATTTCAACAAATAGAGAAAATATTGAATAGTACCAAATAGATATCATAGAACAAAATAATACAACGACTGAGAAAAGCAACTTGTCATGTATAAGGAAAACTTCATAAGACTATAAGCTATTACTTCAGCAGAAACCTTACAGGCCAGAAAGTGTTGACATAAATTTCCAACCAAGAAGACTATACCTGCAAAAACTCCTTAAAAAATGAAGAAGAGGGGCACCAGGGTAGCTCAGTCAGTTAAGTGTCTGACTCTTGCTTTTAGCTCAGGTCTTGATCACAAGTTCACAAGATGGAACCCACGTCTGCTTGGGATTCTCTCTCCCTCTCTGTCCTTCCCCTGTTTGCATGCATGCTTGCTCGTGCTGTTTCTCTCTCTCAAAACAAATAAACTTTTTTAAAAAATGAAGAGATAAAAACTTTCCTGAACAAAAGCTGAGGGATTTCATCACCACCAAACTTGCTTTACAAGAAATGTTAAAGGGAGTTCTTCACACTGAAATGAAAGGATGCTAACAGCAACCTGTCAGCATGAGAAAGCGTGAAAGTCATTGGCAAAGGCTAAATATGTAGACAATTCAGAATACTGTATTACTAATAATGATGGTAAATAACTTTTCATTCTAGTAAAAAAATTAAAAAACACAAGTATTTAAAATAACTGTAACCACTGTAACTACAAATAACTGTAAACCACTGTAACTACAAAACACTTCATGTAAACTCCAAGGTAACCATAAAAACATACCTAGAGTAGTTACACAAAAGAAAAAGAGAGATGAATCAAAGCATGTTGACACCAAAACCTAAGAAAACACAAAGGAAGATAGCAAGAGAGAGAAAGGCAGATAAAAGAACCAGAAGACAAACAGAAAACAATGAAACAGCAAGAGTAAATCTTTCCCTATCAATAATTACTTTCAATATAAATGGATTTAATTCCTCAAACAAGGGGCACCTCAGTGGCTCATCCAGTTGAGGATCTGACTTTGACTCAGGTCATGATCTCACAGTTGATGAGTTTGAGCCCCAAATCAGGCTTGCTTCTATCAGTGCAAAACCCACTTTGGATCTTCTGTCCCTCTCTCTCTGCCCCTTCCCTCCTTGTGCTCTCTTTCAAAAATAAATAAATTAAAAAAAAATTCCTCAAACAAAAGACAAATAGAGTAGCTAAATGGAAACAAACAAGACCCAATTATACACTGTCTATAAGAAACACACTTTAGATTTAAGGACACACATAAACTGAAAGTGAAGGAATGGCAAGAGCTATTCCATACAAATGGTAACCAAGAGAGAGTAGAGGTTGCTATTCTCACATTAGACAAAATAGACTTTACATTAAAAACTGTCACAAGAGACAAAGAAGGACATTATGCAATGATAAGAGTCAATCCACAAGGAAGGTACAACAATTATAAATATATATGCACTGAACAGCAGAGCATTTAAATACATGAAGCAAACATTGAAGAACTGAAGGGTGAAATAGACAACAATACAAGAATATACTTCAGTACCCCACTTTTAATCAGGCAGAACAGATTTAGACAGAAGATCAATAAGAAAAAAAAAACAGGACTTGAATAATACAATGGACCAAATGAACCTAAGAGACATACACAGAACATTCCATGCAACAGCAGCAAATATACATTCATCTCAAATGTACACAGAACTTTCCCCAGGATATATCACAGGTTAAGTCACAAAACAAATCTTAACAAATTTAAAGACTAAAATCATACCAAGTGTCTTTTCTGACCACGATGGAATAAAATTAGAAAACAACAGCAGAAGGAAAACTCAAAAATACAAATGTATGTGGTAATTAAACAACACTCTCTGAAAAACCACTGGTCAAAGAAGAAATAAAAAAGGAAACTAGAAAATAGCTTAAGACAAACAAAAATCAAAACACAACATATCAAAAATTATGAGATGTAGTAAAAGTAGTACTAACATAGTTTTTACAGTAAATGTCTGCATTAAAAACAGAGAAATATCTTTAAAAACAACTCAACTTTTACATCGAGGAACTAGAAAAAAACAGAAATAAGCCCAAGCTTAGCAGAAGAAAGGAAATAGCAAAGATTAGAGCTGAAATCAACAAAATAGAGAGTAGAAAAACAATAGAAAAAAAGTTAACAAAACTAAAAGTTGGTTTTTTGAAAAGATAAAATTGACAAACCCAAAAGTAGACTAAGAAAAAAAGGAAAATGCTCAAATAAATAAAATTGGAAATAAAAGGGGTGATATTACAAATGGATAACCTGCAAGAAATGAAATGGATAAATTCCTAGACATATACAAAGTTCCAAGACTGAATCAAGAAGAAATAGTAAGTCTGAAGAGAAGTATAATTAATATGGAGATTGAATCAGTAATCAAAATCATCCCAACAAAGAAAAGTCTAGTACCATGTGACCTTACTGGTGACTTCTACCAAACATTTAAAGAATTAATGCTTGGGGCGCCTGCATGGCTCAGTCAGTTAAGCATCTAACTTCAGCTCAGGTTATGATCTCACGGTTCATGGGTTCGATTCCCACATTGGGCTTTGTGCTGACAGCTTGGAGCCTAGAGCCTGGAGCCTGCTTCAGATTCTGTGTCTCCCTCTCTCTCTGCCCTCCCCCACTGCTGCTCAGTGTCTGTCTCTTTCTCTCAAAAAATAAACATTAAAAAAATTAAAGAATTAAGGCCAATCCTCAAACTCTTCCAAAAAATTGAAGGTGATAAATCACTTCCAAACTTGTTCTATGAGGCCAGCATCATACCAAAGTCAGACAAAGATCAACAAGGAAGGAAAACTATAGGCCAATATCCCTGAAGAAAATGGATGCAAAAATCTACAACAAAATACCAGCAAACAGAATTTAACAGCATATTCAAAGATCATGCTCAAGAGGGATTTATCCCTGGGATGCAAAGATGGTTTAACATTTGAAAATCAATATGACACATCACATAAACAGAATAAAGAATGAAAATCACATGATCATTTTAAGTGATGTAGAAAAAGCATTGGACCAAATTCAACACTTTTCATAAAAACTCTCAACAGATTAGAAGTAGAAGGAAAGTTCCTCAACAAAATAAGGGCCATATAGGAAAGAGCCCATAGCTAGTATCATACTGAAGGGAGAAAAACTGAAAGTTTTTCTTCTAAGATGAAAAATAATACAAAGATGTCACTTTGCCACTTCTTTTCAACATAGTACTAGAAGTACCAGCCAGAGCAGTTAGACAAGAAAATAAATTGAAAGCATCCAAATCAGAAAGAAGTAAAATTGCCTCTGTTTGCAGACAACATGATCTTCTATAAAGAAAACCCTAAAAATCCCATTAAAATAAACCTTGTAGAACTCATAAACAAACTCAGTAAAGTTTTAAGACACAAAATCAACATTTAAACATTACTTGCATTTCTATACACTAACAACAGGCTATCTGAAAAGGAAATTAGAAAATCCTACTTACAATAGCTTGAAAAAGAATTAAAAATTTAGGAATAAACTTAAATAAGGAGGTGAAATATTTGTGTACTATAAATGACAGAACATTGAAAAAGAAATTTTAAAAAATAAAAATGGAAAGGCATCCCATGTACATAGATTAGAAGACTCAATATTTTAAAATATCTTCACTACCCAGAGAAATCTACAGATTCCATTCAATCTCTATCAAAATCCCAATGACATTTTTTTACAGAAAAAGAAAAAAATCTAAAATTTCTACTGCACCAGAAAAGCACCTGAATAGCTAAATCAATCTTAAAAAAATAAGAACAGGGCTAGATATGTCACAGTTCCTGATTTCAAGATTTTTGCAAAGCTATGGTAATCAAAACAGTATGGTACTGGCATAAAAACAGACATAGAGAATAACTGAACAAAATGGAGAGCCTAGAAATATACCTGTGCATATATCATCAATTGATCTTACCAAGGGTAGCAAGAATACACAATGGGGAAAGAATAGTTTCTTCAATAAATGGTGTTGAAAAAATTTGAATATTTATATGCAAAAGAATGAAGTTGTACCTTTATCTTATAACATACGTAAAAATCATTCAAAATGGATGAAGGATTTAGACATAAGCCCTAAAACCATAACACTCCTGCAAGAACACATAGAGGAAAAGTTTCACATCATTGATTTTGGCAACGATTTCATGGATATAACACCAAAAGTGCAGGCAACACAAGCAAAAATTGACAAGGAAAAATAAACAAACAAACAAAACCCAAACAAGCAAACAAAAAATTCAAATGAAAAAGCGTCTGCACACTAAGGAAATAAGCAACAGAGTGAAAAGGCACTGTACAGAACAGGAGAATATAATATACTTGCAAACCATATCTCTGATAAGGGATTAATATCCAAAATATATAAGGAATTCTTACAACTCAACAGCAAAAAAACCCCACTAATAATCCATTTTTTAAAGTATTTTATTTTCTATTTTAAAGAGAGAGAGTGTATGAGTGGGGGAGAGGCTCAGAGTGAGAGACAGAGAGAGAGAGAGAGAGAGAGAGAATCCCAAGCAGAGTCCACACTCATTGCACAGCCTGATACAGGGCTTGATCCTACAACCATGATATCATGACCTGAGGCAAAATCAAGAGTTGTATGCTCAACAAACTGAGTCACCCAGGCACCCCAATAATTCAATTTTTAAATGTGCTAAAGACTTGGATAAAAATTTCTCCAAAGAAGACATACAAATAGCTAACAGGTGTATATTAAAAAATATTCAACACTACTAATCATGAGGAAAATGCAAATCAAAACCACAATGATCCATCACCTCACACGTGTTGTGATGGCTACTCTCTGAATGAATGAATGAATGAATGAATGAATAGGACAAGATATGTTGGTAAGAATATGGAAAATTAAGAAGTCCTTGTATACTACTGATGGAAATGCAAAATAGTACATTTACTATTAAAAACAGTACAGAAGTTTCCCCCCCCAAATTTAAACTACCATATCATCTAGAAATCCCACTACTGGAAGTAGTATACAAAAGTATTGAAATCAGGATTTCAAAGAGATATTAGCACTCCCATATTCACTGCAGTACTATTCACAACAGCCGAGAGGTAGAAACAACATACATGTTCATCAACAGATAAGTGGATAAAGAAACTGTGGTATACATACAATGGATTATTCAGCCTTAAAAGAGAAGGAAATTCTGCAATATATGATACCAAGAATGAACCTTGAAAGCATTATGCTAAATGAAAGACAAATATTGCATGATTCCACTTATATAAGGTATCTAAACTAGTCAAATTCACAAAATCATTGAGTGAAATGATGGTTTCCAGGCACTGGGTGAAGGGAGGTATGGGGATAACTCATTAAGGGGCATAAAGCTTCAGTTAAGCAGGATGAATAAATTCTAGAGATCTGCTGTACCATGCAGATTATATTGTACCTATAATCTGCATGAATATATCTAACAAAATTCTGGAAAAATGATTAAAAGGGAATGTACAAATATACATAATGAAAAGTATACATTATTTCAGGTATTTCAAAGATTAAATATGTAATAAGTTAATATTATCAACTTTATACCAATACACTTATAAATAAGCAGGACAAATTCCTAGAAACCCACAAGTGACCAAAATTTGACACGAAAAGAAATACAAAATTTGAATCATTCTATTAGGATTAGATAAATAAAATCAGATGACAAAAATTTTTCCACACAGGAAATTCCATAATGAGGTCATTTAACCACCAAATTCTATCATAATATATAATTTTCATCTTACAAGGCCACAACAGAAACAAAATGTGACTAAATGAACTTCATGAGACTCACATAACCTTAATACAAAAAATTGACAAGAATATAACAAAGAGAAAGTACAATCCTAGCCAAGTATTAGTGAGGATATGCAGTTACAAAAGTAAAGTTACAAAATAAAGCATTAGCAAACTGGTTCCAACAATATATGTAAAGAATAATTCATCATGATGAAATTGGGTTTCTTCCAGAAATGTAACATAAGAAACTTGGTTAATATAATTCACCATGCAAATGGATGATAGCAGAAAATATTATATGATTATTTCAGTTGACTCAGAAACAGCCTTCAGTGAAATTTAACATCTATTAACTAAAAACAAAACAAAACACCCTCAATTATCCAGAAAGTAAAATTAAGCCAACCATTTCACCCAGAAGGTTGCAGAAAAATTAAAGCCAGAGAATATTAAGTATAGGCAATGATATGGAGCATTCATAGATTGCAAGCAGGAGTGACATTTGATACCATTTAATTCTGTTAAAGATGCACCTACCTTACCACTTAGCAATCCCACTCCCACATACATATCCTAGAGAAATTCTTAAACACCAGAAGACAGGCAAGGAATGCTTATAGCAGTATAGTTTGGTCATAACAAAAAAAAATGAAACCAGTCTATATATTCATGAACTATAGGACAAATTAAATTTCTGTGAAATAAAGTTCATGTGAAATAATCTACAGCAGTAAAAATGAATGAATTACAGCTACATACTTCAAACTAGATGAAAGGGCAAATCACAGAAGAGTAAATATAGTGTGTGGCTTTATTTCTATAAATTTCAAATGCCTATAAAACCAAACTATATTATCTAGAGATACAAATAGAAAAAATAGAGGTGTGAAAATAAGGAAAGACACACCAGAAAATTCAAAATGTACTGGTAATATTCTATTTCTTAAACTGGTTGGTGATATTTAGATATTTATTTTATTACTATTTTTTTTATCTTACTCAGATACTATTAATATCCCTTTCATCTATTTGAAATTTAAGAAACAAACTAAGAGGAGCCAAGATGGCATAACAACATGGAAGGTTTTTTACATCTCACATCCATGAAATACAGCCAGATCAACACTAAACTATCCTGCACACCTAGAAAACTGATTTGAGGATTAACACAACAATCTGCACAACCTGAACCACAGAACTCAGCAGGTAGGCGGTGCAGAGAGGTGAACTGGAGGAGAGAGAAGCCACGGAGGGAAGAGAGGGAAGCTTGCAAAGAGAGGAGGGAGATTGGGGGAGAGTATGGGAAAAGCATTCCCCCCCCCAAGGCAGCTGGAGAGAAAGTGGAAAAGTAGAAACAACTGTAGGAACTATAAAAATAAAAAAGGAGGGACAAAAGAGAAAGGAGCGGGTTTAAATTCCATTAAGACTCTATAAACAGAGGGAGCAAGAGTCTGAAACGCTACAGCTCAATACCTGACAGTGCTCTGGTGAGAAGGGTGAATCTCCAGGAGCAGAGTGAAGTCTGGGGGCTTTCTCAGGCCACACAAGGAGAGGTGGTTCCCTACTTGGAGGACATTTGGTAGAGTCCATGTGGCCACCTCAGAAGACCCCAGAGGTCCCAGCAGACCTCAGAGAACAACCACGTTTGCTGGTCATGGAACAAGGTCGTTAAGGGTAAAGCCACGTGCCAGATGTATGTTATGATTTTCCATAATCCCTGAACTGCTTCTGCTACACGATCACAGGAACTTTTTCTGGGGCAGGCTGGCACCCAGCCACAGTCTCTGGGCATCAGCAACAGCGCGGTCCCGTGAACATTCCTGGCCATTGCTTGGATGAGACCCTCCTGCAAAGGGTTAGAATGGGTCAAAACCGCAGTCCCTCAGAAATGAGGGGTCAGGAAACACAGCCGTATCTGACATAGAACTCAGGAGGAAGGTGCCGCCTGGCAACCTGATAGTTTGGTCCCAGACGGTGTAAAAGCAGGGGGAAGATGGAAGCTGGAGTCAAAGGACAGGTGCGCAATTGCTGATCCCGAGAACAGAGTTCCGATATTAGAGACTGGGTAGCTGGGTGATGCCATTTTCACCACTCCCGTGCATGCGCATAAACATCTACATGCGCAACAACAATCCACCCCACTAAGCTAAGCAGCACCATCTAGCAGAGAACGGAGCCGTTACAGCCTATAAAGTGCTTCATAGTTTGACTTCTGGGGAAGCCAATGTAATTTCCATCGTATTTCAGTCTGTTAGCTGGCCCATTATTTCAATTTTATTTTCTTTTTTTTTTTTTTTTTCGTATTTGGTTCTTTTCCTTTTCTTGAATACAGAAAGAGAAAAAAATTATTTTTATTTTCATTTTTTATTGAATATATTTTTAATTTTTTTCTTCTATATATTTTATTTTTCCTAATTTTTTAAAGTTCTATTTTACTTCCATCATTTCATTATGTTCTATTTCAGTGTACTCATTTTTCAAAATTTTTAAACATTTTTCTTTTGTTTTTTCCCTTTTTTCTCTAATCTATCAAGCCCCTTTCAACACCCAGACCAAAACACACCTAGGATCTAGCATCATTTATTTAATTAGTGTGTGTGTGTGTGTGTTGTTTTTAATTTTTTAATTTTAATTTTTTTTACCTTATTAATTCCTTTTCTTGCTTCAAAATGAACTCACCCCAAAAGAAAGAGCAAGGAGAAACAACAGCCAGTGACATAACAAACACACATACAAGCAAGATGTCTGAACCAGAATTTAGAATCACGACAATAAGAATACTAGCTGGGGTCAAAAATAGATTAGAATCCCTCTCTGCAGAGATAAAAGAAGGAAAAGCTAGCCAGGATGAAATAAAAAGTGCTGCAACTGAGCTGCAATCTCGAATGGATACCATGGCGGCAAAGATGGATGAGGCAGAGCAGCAAATCAGCGATATAGAGGACAAACTTAGGGAAAATAATGAGGCAGAAAAAAAGAGGCTTAGAGAGACTAAGGCAAAAGAGCACGACTTAAGAATTAGAGAAATCAGTGACTCATTAAAAAGGAACAACATGAGAATCATAGGGGTCCAAGAAGACAAAGAGAGAGAAAAAGGGTAGAAGGGTTATGTGAGCAAATCATAGCAGAAAGGTTTCTAAACCTGGGGAAAGACACAGACATCAAAATCCAAGAAGCATAGAGAACTCCCATTAGATTCAACAAAAAACGACCATCAACGAGGCATATCATAGTCAAATTCACAAAATACTCAGGCAAGGAAAGAATCATCAAAGCAGCAAGGAAAAAAAGTCCTTAACCTACACGGGAAGACATCTCAGGTTTGCAGGAGACCTATCCACAGAAACATGGCATGCCAGAAAGAAGTGGCAGGATATATTTGATGTGCTGAACCGGAAAAATATGCAGCCAACAATTCTTTATACAGCAAGGCTGTCATTCAAAATAGAAGGAGAGATAAAAAGTTTGCCAGACAAACAAAAATTAAAGGAGTTTCTGACCATTAACCCAGCCCTGCCAGAAATTTTAAGAGGGGAACTCTCTGAGGAGAGAAAAGACAAGGAAAAAAAAGAAGACCAAAAGCAACAAAGACTAGAAAGGACCAGAGAACACCACTAGAAACTCCAACTCTACAGGCAACATAATGGCAATAAATTCACATCTTTCAGTACTCACTGTAAACGTCAATGGACTGAATGCTCCAATAAAAAGACAAAGGGTAATTGAATGGATAAGAAAATGAGATCCATCTATATCCTGTCTACAAGAGACATATTTTAGACCTAAAGACACCTTCAGATTGAAAGTAAGGGGATGGAGAACCATCTATCATGCTAAAGGTTGCCAAAAGAAAGCTGGAGTAGCCACACTTACATCAGACAATCTAGACTTTAAAATAAGACTGTAACAAGAGATGAAGAAGGGCATTATATCATAATTAAGGGGTCTATCCCCCAAGAAGACCTAACAATCATAAACATTTATGTTCCAAATGTGAAAGCACACAAATGTATAAATCAAAGAGTAACAACATAAAGAAACTCATTGATAATAATACCATAATAGTAGAGGACTTCAACACCCCACTTACAACAGTGGAAAGATCACCTAAAGAGGAAATCAATAAGGAAACAGTGGCTTTGAATGACACACTGGACCAAATGGACTTAACAGATATATTCAGAACATGGGAATGCAAACTGGTGCAGCTGCTCTGGAAAACAGAATGGAGGTTCCTCAAAAAATTAAAATAAAACTACCCTATGACCCAGAAATTGCACTACTAGGTACTTATCCAAGGGATACAGGTATGCTGTTTCAAAGGGACACATGCATCCCAATGTTTATAGCAGCACTAGCAACAAAAGCCAAAGTATGGAAAGAGCCCAAATGTCCATCAATGGATGAATGGATAAAGAAGATGTGGTATATATATACCAAGGAATATTACTTGGCAATCAAAAAATGAAATCTTGCCATTTGCAACCATGTGGATGGAGCTAGAGGGTATTATGCTAAGCAAAATTAGTCAGAGAAAGACAAATATCATGACTTCACTCATATGAGGACTTTAACATACAAAACAGATGAACATAAAGGAAGGGTAAAAAATAATATAAAAACAGGGAGGGGGACAAAAATGTAAGAGACTCTTAAATATAGAGAACAAACAGAGGGTTACTGGAGGGGTTGTGGGAGGGAGAATGGGCTCAATGGGTAAGGGACATTAAGGAATCTACTCCTGAAATCACTGTTGCACTATATGCTAACTTGGATGTACATTAAAAAAATAAATTAAATGTAAAAAAAGAAACATAAAAATATAGGAAATGAAAAATATAAGGATATCAATGTTTTTTCCTGTTCCAATGTGATATGATTTCAAGTTAATATCAGAAAGCTGACTCCAAAGTTTTCTTCTTCACAACAAGTGGCTCCTGAAGAATTTTGTTTTGCACACCACACAATTTGTTGGCATAAAGATGGCTGCAGAGTATGCACAATTTATTGTCCTTTGAAAATCAATGCGCTACTTAACCACTTTGCTAAGTAACAAAAAGATGCACAAGCAATAGTTTGTAGATTCCCAAATGTCCTGCCTGTCTGGTTCACTTTTGCTAATCTTTCTATTTTATGTAAGTCATCTGTACAAACATATTTCTCATCTTTTTTTCTCTACTCTAAGTGTTCAAGGACATAATGGGTAGAATGGAAAAATTCATCTTCAAATCAATATATAATTCTAAAAAATAACATGGAAATATTGCAATAGTCTCATATTTTCATGTTGGTAAATTTTGTACTCTCATACTTTTGCACAGCAATATATATATATATATATATATAGTATATGTATATATATATAGTGTATATATATATACACTATATATATAATGTATATATATATATATAGTATATATATATATATTTTTTGAGAGAGAAGGCCCAAGTGGGGGAGAAAGGCAGAGGGGAGAAAGAGAATCTTAAGCAGGCTCCACAGCTCCAGGCTCAGCACAGAGCCTGAAACAGGGCTCAATCTCACGACCTTGGGATCACGACCTGAGCCGATACCAAGAATTGGACACTCAACTGACTGAGTCACCCAGGTGCCCCTGCACAATATTAAGATTTGAGATATTTGAACCATACAGTGAGAAACTGGCCACAAACGGAAATTAATTTTAATTATTCAAATTAACACAATAGTGTTATTACTATTAAAGTAATAAATATATTTAACACAAAGCTTTCACCTAAAGTCATATGATCTGTGAAAATAACACTTTTTATCACTAAAATACAGTTTTATATTTTAATATAGTGTTGATAGAGTAATTGTTAGGTTTTTATCAATAAATTAATTCCACTGGGGCACCTGGGTGGCTCAGTCAGTTAAGCATCTGACTTCGGCTCAGGTCATGATCTCGCAGTTCACGAGTTTGAGCCCCACGTGGGGCTCTGTGCTAACAGCTCAGAGCCTGGACCCAGCTTCCAATTCTGTGTCTCCCTCTCTTTCTGGCCCTCCCCAACTCATGCTCTCTCTCAAAAATAAATAAAAATATTTTTTAAAAGTTTTAATTAATTCCATTTAAAACATGTTCTATTTTGGATATATATTTCTATCTTAATATAAATATAAGTGTAAAATAAACTCTGTAGAACTAATTTGGGGGACCTTCAAAGTTAAAAGTGATATGCCTTTCTATCCTTACAAACATGGTTAAGGTTCATCCATTTTCAATATAGCCATCAAAATGTTTAAGAATTATTTTTTAAGTATTTGTTTGGACAGGGTGGGGAGGAGAAATAGGGTGGCAGAAAGAGAGAGAGAGAGAGAGAGAGAGAGAGAGAGAGAGAGAGAGAGAGAAGGAAGGAGGGAGAGAGAATCCCAAGCAAGCTCTGCACTATCAGAACAGAGCCTGACATAGGGCTGAAAATCACAAACCATGACATCATGACCTGAGCTGAAATTAAGAGTAAGGCGCTCAACTGACTGAGCCACCCAGGTGCCCCAAAATTTTAAAAATTCTTGAGAGTCTGCAAATTAAGAGTATGGTGACAAGGACAGTGGATGGAATACAGAAGGAGAAGAACCACTCCATACACTCTAGCACAAGACAAAGCATTTTTATTTAAATGATAATATAAATCAACAAAGAAGAGATATCACAATAATAAAAACAATTATTCTTAAGGGTTTAGAGGGGAAGAGATTATTGTGGATTTAACCAATCTGGAAAAGCTAATGAAAGACAGGACATGAAAGGTGGATATAAAAGAATGAGTACAATGTGAATAAGGAGTCTTTCATGTTAAAAACAACTTGAGCAGAGAATGAAAACAGAAAAGCATAAAACAGATATAGAAGACAATGTGTAGAAGAGTACAGTCATTGTATTTCTGTCTCTACCTTCCCAGGAGAATGAAAAAATGCTGGCACTGGCCATGTGACTACTTCTGGCCTCTACACATGTAATTCTAGCCCAAGACCCACCAGAGCTCCTTTTTTTCCTTAGCCATGATGACCAGCAGTGTTTCAGAAGTCTTTTCTCTGTCAATCTGGGTCCCGAGGAAGAACAGTGTGGATCAGAGGACCAACTGAGCAGAAAAAGGTATGGCATCCATTACTTTAAGCCACTGAAATTTAGGAGCTGACTGTTACCACCACATAACCTACCCCATCCTGACTCTTTCACAGATGGAATATTTAGAAGAATAAAGAGGCATAAATTCAAAGAAGATTATGAAGTTTAAATACCAGGCTAAAATATTTCAAGTTTATTAAAGAAATAGTCTATAGGCAATCACTGAGGTTTTGTGAAGAAAGAAAGGAATCGGTCAACAAAGTTTTAAAATAAGTGTGGGCACAGTGATACGATGAATTATAGGGAAGAAGACAAGAGATACAGAGGTCAGTTAACAGGCTATTGCATTAAAATGAGTCCAGCATTTCAAGCTTGAGTGCCTTGGAGAAGCAAAGTGCAATTAAGGTATAGAACAATCCAACTGGCACGATTGTCTATCTCTGTTAATAATAGTGTCATTTTCTTAAACTGATTCTGAAAGAAAGATTATTGTAGATGTGTCAGGCTTGGGGTGACAGTAGGTCAATATAAGTCAATGTGTCCAACAGGGAAATGGAGATGTGGAAACAGAAAAGTTCAAAGGTAGAGAATTAGATCTGGGAGCCATCTGCCCACTGGCTGGCTTGGGTAGATGTCTAGATAGTGGTGACATTCACCAAATAGACCCTGTACAGAGAGAAGCCATTTCAGGAGTGTCTCAGTCAGCATTTGGTGCAGGAAGCAGAATTCACCGATGAGGAGCAGCTGTTTCCAACCAAGAGGTAAGGACTCTACTGCCAATACCACATCTGGGAAACTAACAGGGGAGCACAGAGCTCCAGCTGCCAGCCCTCATGCCTGATGGAGATGTTTTCTGCTTATATCACTGTAGAAAAGAATAACCCACCTTACCAGTAGTTCATGAGTGCATTTCTTTAGCAGGACCTCAGTCACATCCAGCACCCTAGCCACAAAGGAGTCTTTGAAATATGGTGTTTGGGCTAACAGCCCCTCTAATACATGAAGGGGGGAAAGTGCTGAAACACAGGAAGGGAATAGAAATGGATGCTGATTGCAGCTAGATAATATCTAGCCCAGGAGTAATGGTAATACACTTAGTTTTATTTGTGCTGAATTTGAAGTCCCTCTGAGACATCAAAGTGGAGAAATATAATATCTCCTACACACTTATAAATAAGATTCTGGGATCTTGGAGAGAGTTCTGGACTGAGTGTCAACATTTAGGTGGTAATTGAAAGAAATGAGACTGTTCAGGGAGAATATTTAGACCATTTGAAGCGTTAAATCTCCTTCCAGATAACTACCAGCATTCAAAAGGAAAGCCTGCATTTAAAGGCAGAAGGAAAGAGAGAAATCAAGGGTAATTTGCTTCATATCAAGCACACCAGTTCTGACAAAGAATTTCTAAGTACTGTACTCAAAACACTATAGATCAATCCTATGTAGTGGATGGAATGAATAATATGTGAAGACGTAAGTGGTTTGCAATCAGAAGAACTGAATGGAACTGATAACAAGTTAAAATATAGTAACGCATAAAATTTCCCAATGTGAATGTATGAATGTGTCATGCATGTATATATATTTTAATTGATTTACCTGCAAATTAATAAAAGGCTCTAACAAGAATCTTATTTTACAAGTTGACATTGTCTCCTTCCAAACTTGAAGGTAAGGTATAAAATAAAACTAAGTATGTTTTCATTACACTTTCCTACTTAGATCAATTTAATATCTCAATTATTTTTAAAAAAATATTTCCACATGAGTATTTATGCTCTTTGAGGAGTATTAAGCATTACATGAGGTCCAAAGATTAATAAGGCATTATCCTTGCCTTAAATGATTCAAAATTTGTTAAATATAATGTTGCTGAGAGTAGATCTTAAGCATTCTCACCACACATACATAAAACATTATCTATTTGGGAGATAGATGTGTTAATTATCTTGATCTCGGTAATCATGTCTCAGTGACTATGTATATCAAATTATCACATTGTATACTTTGTATCACATTATATGCTTTGTCAATTATCCCTCAATAATGTTGAGGGGAAATAGATGTAACCTTCAGGATATATTCTAATATGTTTGTACTATTGTTATGATTTACAACTATGTCGGAGTCATACTTATTGTTTAGAGTGATTTCTCATTTCTAATTTGTATTATTTTTAAAGCATAATCTTCTTCTACTGAGGTTATAGTTGCCACAAGGATTTTACAATTCAAACTGGTTTTACAAAGATTTATATTTCCTTTCATATTTGGGTCTAGTGAGAATGCAGTTTTCTTTTAAATTCTGTCATTTTTTTGGCAGGCATATTCTTTCTGTTTCTCTAACAATTGCCTGAAAGTGTCCACTTGATTTTTATGTTTATTAAAAACAAAACCTGTCCATAAGCTTTATGAGATCACACATATACTATCTACATAGGCAAATATACCCACAGATTTTCAAACCTAGTGCTGTAAATGGTTAATAAGCAAACTCATTGACCATGTTTTTTATTTATGCTTCCATTGTCAAAACTAATATGTTCTTCTAAAGTCATATATTCTGGCTTAATTAGGGATACTAGTGGTACTGAGTACATTAAAATGTGTTTGAAATTCCACAATGCCTACATTAGACTTCAGGTCTGATACGAACAGCACTTTCCCATGATAATATCACTTATCTTGGGACACACGGATTGGCCTTTAAGAAAATAAAAAATTTACTTTCCTAATACCTGCTATGTGTTTGTATGTGTGTGCTAGACCTTAGTAAAGCACATATATTTGCAATATTGTAAATACTTAGGCGTGCTCCATTTGCACAAACCTGGAAAACTAGGGCTTAGAGCATGCTATTGTGCCTTGTTTGACTCAGATATTTAGGGATGCTCTACTAATTTTTAGTTCAGTTCAAAGGTGGAGTCTGAATACTAAGAAAGTAAAAACATGACCATTTTTAACTTCGTAGGCCTAATGAAATAGTTGGCATTTGTATTTTAACTAGACTTTAAGTATGAAACAAGGTAGAGATCCTAAGGACAGTTTCTTCCCATTTAGCTGCATAAGATTCCAGCGTGCCATCCATGCTTACTGAATATGTGGGAGCCATGAAGACAAGTCTCAAATTAGGTAGACAATGAAAGTGCCCAGCACCAAAAACCAACCCCATATCTAATTAGCCAACGTCTACATCAAGGCCAAGAGGTGGAAGTTTGAAACGCTCCATATTAAAAGGAAAGCAGATAAGGGAAAACATAAAAGAAAAATAAAAGGGTGATAAGATTCCAGGGCAGTTTCTGGCAATACTTTTTGTTATCTGCTTCTTAACTGCATTAGTAGGTAGGAATATGGTAAGAGGGTGTGCCAGCCTGGCTTAAAGGTAGGATGACAAATTTATACTCCAGCTATCTTGATATATCATGACAAATAACATTGTGTAAATGTAGGAAGTACCACAGGATAATTTGTCATATGTGTATATCAAGAAATGATTAGCACAATCAAGGTAGTCAATACAACCATCACTTCACTTAGCTACCATTTTTTGTGTGTTGATAAAAACACTTGAGATCTACTCTCATCAAATTTCAAGTATACAATACAGTGTTGTCAGCTATCATCACCCTTCTGTACCTTAGATCCGCCAAACTTACTCATCTTATCATTGAAAGTGCGTACCCTTTGACCAACGCTCCCATATCCCCTACCACCCATCCTCTGGCAATTATCATTCTGCTCTCTGTTTCTGTGAGTTTGGCCTTTTTAAAGTCCAGATATAAGAGAGATCATACAGCATTTGTCTTTGACTTATTAAAAGATATAAATAACACAGGTGTAAAAATATAATGATATTGTTAATAGTATTTCTGCCTTCTGAAGAGCAATTTATTTTAACTCTTAAGCTTCCCAGGATATTGAAATTTTGTAGGCTATATTATTGTCTGCTCTTAAGATATATAAGGGGAAGAATTTAAAAATGAGAATGTAAATACAATAGAACTAATTGAACATAGAAAGTGCCCACGTTTAATTTCAAAAAATGATATTGACATGTTCCTTTTTTTCCTAGGATATTTCACTCTTCCTGTTTTCTTTTCCATTAACACTTCTCTGAACTGACTGCAATATTCAGGACAGCCTTCTTCAATGTAGTGGCAAAACCGAACACAGTCAAACCTAAAATTCATTTTTGATTTGTGGTTCTACTCTTACCAAGCACATACTACACTGACTCTTGGTGTCCATCAGATGTGATGATATCAAGCTAAATATTCTTGCAACACAAGTGTTCTATCACGGAATCTTCAGGATTTTACTTACTAGGTTTGTAGGAATTTGTTTCCAGCTCTCCAAAAATGTCCATCCACTTTCTAGCTACAGACTTTGGGTAGACCAGTTGTTAATCCAACTTTTTACATCTATATATTCATTATAATTATTTTCCATGGCCATAATTTTTACTCTTCAAAGCACACTAGGTATCATCATACATTATACTTCTCTTTCTTGAGACACAGGTAATTTGTACCTGAGAAATTGAAGTTGGATTCCAAATAAGTTGGCTTCAATAAAATGAAGCCATCCCTGATCTGGCAACCTATTTTTCTTGTTGTTTTTGTTTGTGTGTTTTGAGTTTTGAAGCAGTTTATTTCTGAAAACTTAATCATGTTTTTGCTGTATATTTACTGTGACCTAAACATAACATCGGAAAACGTAGTCTATCTTTTTCTAGGCTTCATATGGCCTCTTTTAAAATTATCAAACAGTTTTGGAAAACTCCATATAAATTTATCTTTTACTGTAATTCTTTTCTCCATTTTTATCTTTGATGTTTTTCCAGATTAGAGAAAGTCATTTTTTTTTAAAGAACAAGGTAACATTTTTATTTAAAATGGCCATAATTACAACATGCAGATTTCCCCCACAATAGGAAAGTAGAACATTCCTATGAAACCTTTCATAAATTGAACTGGGCTAAATTGTAGAGTATCCACTGCTTTCAGATTATGGCTTTTCTTTCTTTTTTGTTTTGTTTTACATTTAAAGAATATTTATTTTTTGATTTTAATTAAATTCCAGTTAGTTAACATACAATGTAATATCAGTCTCCAGTGTAAAATTTAATCATCCATCACTGCCATACAACGCCAGGTGCTCATCACAAGTGCACTCCTTAATCCCCATCACCTGTTTTATCCCCCATCCACCTCCTCTCTGGTAACCATTAGTTTGTTCTCTGTAGTTGAGTCTGTTTCTTGGTTTGCCTCGCTCTCTTGTTTCTTCCCCCCTTTGCTCATTTGTTTTGTTTCTTAAATTCCACATATGAGTGAAATCTTATAATATTGGTCTTTCTCTGACTTATTTCACTTAGCAAAATACTCTCTAGTATTTGTGTTGTTTTGGCCTCACACTTAGAAAACATGATTTTACACCAAGCCAACATTTTAAAGTCTATTCTGTGGCTGGCAACAATAATCTGCCTCTTGTAGGCACATGTCTAATGAGGCTATCTCCTTTCATTTCTGTAAGGTTGAATAATATGTCATTAAGTGCTTCTATACATTTTGAGGAAACTGAAAAGTGACTAAAAAACTTTTATGATGAATGTTGCAATATCACAGGTGAGTATAATATATAATATATACCCCTTTTTAGCAGTCTTGTATAAAAAGTACTCAGGACACTTAACTGGTAAGATTTTTTCATTATTTTGGGGAAGAAGTTTACAGACTGAATGGAATTTGTCAAAATTTATAATTCTACAGTCCATGAAATATGAAGATACATGAGCAAAGTCTATTTTGTTTTTGGACAAGATATCAACAGTCTTTTGTTTTATGTTTTCTGAAGTTTTACTAAAATCTTTAGAGAAATCAAATGTTTTGAAACTCCATTTTTATTTTATTTTTTTATTTAAAAATTTTAAAAAAATTTTTTATGTTTATTTATTTTTGAGACAGAGAGAGACAGAGCATGAGCGGGGGAGTGTCAGAAAGATAGGGAGACACAGAATCTAAAACAGGCTCCAGGCTCTGAGCTGTCAGCACAGAGCCCGATGCGGGGTTCGAACTCAAGGACTGCGAGATCATGACCTGAGCCGAAGTTGGACGCCCAACCAACTGAGCCACCCAGGCGCCCCTTATTTAAATTTTTTAACGTTTATTTATTAACGTTATAATAAACAAGTGGGGGAGGGTGGAGGGAGAGAGAGAGAGAGAGAGAGAGAGAGGGAGGGAGGGAAGGAGGGAGGGAGAATCCAAGCAGGATCCAGTCTCCAAGCTGTCAGTGCAGAGCCCAACAGGGGCTTGAACTCGTGAACCACAAGATCATGACCTGAACCGAGGTCAGATGCTCAACCGATTGAGCCACCCAGGTGCCACTTAAAACTCCATTTTTAAATCAAAGTGCCAAAGAGCCAGGAGGAATATTTTCCTGTTGCTGTAATTTGAGGCATCACTTGATATACTGTAGAGAGTATGAACATTGGTAAGATCCAACAGAATCAGCTCAATAAATTTGTTATCAAAATTTCTCTTTTTGTTTACCCACAGGATATTCTGAGGTCAGTTGCAACCTCAGAAGCTAACTTTACTCTGTTTCACAAAGCAATCAGTTAATGATGCAACAGCATGTATTCGTTCCTGTGGGATTCCAAAGCTACTATTTTTTGCTGAGCATTGGTTTCTTTTTGGAAGATAAAAGCTTTTGATTGACTTAGGAGGACTTGCCTGTCTTATCCCAACTTGTGAGATACATTCCTCATATAATCAATCTTTCACATTCCCTTTTCTCCCATGCTTAATCCCAATTATTTTCTGCATGTTGTGCATTTCTGCTTTGGGCATTTGCCTTCCTAATATAATTGTAGATGCCCTTCAATCTCTTCTTAAAATAACACAGTAATTTAGACTTTTTCATGATGGTCATGTTGGAATTGGTAGTGCAATCATTCCCATTTTCATTTTCCGAACTCTAAGAAAATATGGTCACTCTTAGGTTGTTGTGAAAACAACACTTCATGATGTTAAAAAATTATAATAGCACTATTTCGATACAAAGCACAGCAGTTAATCCATAGCCAAAGTCAAAAACAGAGTCACATACTCACGATGGCAATGCACTTAAATTACACCTTGAATCATCCATTGCCATGAACTACAAATCACAGTTGCCAATATCAGTGATCAGAGAAGAAAGAGGGAAGAATAAAACATGACAGCAACTATAAAAGGTAGATCATCTATGCCATATTCATTTCACACTAAAAAAAAGTATTGCCAGCCCCTAATTTTGGGACTATTGAGTGCAATTTGTACTGTTTCCTGTCCTTCTTCATTCATCCTTGAAAACTGGGAATTTTCACATTCTTGGGAGGGGTTTCCTAGGACATCAGATTTTTAGTACTAAAACCTGGAGAATATTAAGAAGATTGGCATGATCGGTCACCTGCCTAAAGGACCAGAGACAGACTTGGTAGCCATGAGTCATTTCTACATACCAAATCTATTTCAATGAGCTGAGAAGTTAACTACGTGGTTTGAACAAATAGGCCATTTAATCTGAGTGGTTGAAGGATGTGGACACAAACTAAGCAATCACCTTTGGAAAAATGTGGCATCTTCCTGGGGGCCTGATCTACTTTTGGTAGGAACTAACCTGATTCCCAATAGAACTGAAAGTGTTTGAAAATTGTCTCAGTGACCAAGTGTGAAGGTTTGCGCTTTTATGCTATCAAGCCTATAAAGTCCAGGAAGCTTAATATATGTCAACGGAATTTCCTTACTATGTTTTAAGTTAGCTCTCCATCTCTCGGGTCACAGGGACTACATTAAGCTAGACTTCTTGCCATTTACACAAGTTTAATAAAGCCTTTAGTAAAATGATCCTGTACAATTTTGCATAATCACAGACTATTATACATACCTATACATTTGGAAAGCAGGTTCACAGGTAGGATTTCCCCACAGGCTTAGAGTTTCTATTTAAGCCCTTTACAGATCTATAAACAAAAAGCTAACAAACTAGAAAATTTGGCTCTTAGACACTTATGCAGTTTGAATTTTTAATGCTTACTGAGAGCACTTCTTTCGGGGATCCTGCTGAACTGGGAGAACTTCAGAGCACCAAGTAATGAATGCTCCATCTCCTTGTAATATATAGATTGAACAAAGTGTTTCTTAACCAAGACCAGGGTAAGGGGCTATCATCGTTGCTCTGAGAGACAGTTGGGTGTCCAGTTTCAAGCAGAAATTCAGACAACTTTACAGAACCCAGAATCCCAAGTGTCTGGTGTGAAATGAACCCAATCACTGAACACATGCAGGTAAGTTCACTATTTCATTTCCTTTCCTCCATGCACTCTGAATAGTGTAATAGTGAAAGCTATATATTTATGTTAGGGCGATTTTTAAAAGCTATAAAGTAGTGTATTTGGTGACATGCCTCTTTTCAACTATGATGAAAAAATTCTTTTGTCAAAAGAACAAACTAGAAGTCAGGAAAACCAGAAGTTAGTCTTAGCCCAGTCACTATGTTCTGACCTTGAGTGAGTCAGTGACCTCTTTTTCTATAAAAGTTTCATCTTTCACCAAGTCGGTAAAACAAAGTCTAAAGAATCAATTGCTCTTATGTGAATTTCCCCTTCCAATCAGGGATAACTGTTCAGTAAACTATTTTAAGATGTTCCTGTGAAAGATGCTTATTTTCCTTGCTTAAAGACATTGTCTGACACCTAACAATATAGACTGTGTAAATAAAAATATCATATAGATGATCATTTGTATATATACAAATTAATAATACAAATTACAGATGACGATTATTTGTATACATACAAATTAAAATTGAAGATTGGATAAGAAAAGCTATTATAGAAGTAAATTATATAATATCATTTTATCTAATATTTCTAAACTTTAACCATAAACAGACTAGTTGTTTGTAATTAGTATGATGATTAAATACTTGGCTTTCAAAGATTTAGACAATCCCCCAAATAATGAAAACTAATAATTCCCAGGGCCCCTGGGTGGCTCAGTTGGTTAAGCATCCAACTTCAGGTCAGATCATGATCTTAATGGTTTGTGGGTTCAAGTCCCGTGTTGGGCTCTGTGCTGACAGCTCAGAGCCTGGAGCCTCCTTAGGATTCTGTGTCTCCCTCTCTCTCTGCCCTTCTCCCACTCGTGCTCTGTCTCTGTCTCTCAAAAATAAACAAAACATGACAAGAAAATTTAAATAAATAAATAAATACGTAAAAATAATTCCCAATACTTTTTGAATCCTTAATAGAGGCCAAGAACTTGCTAAGTGTTTTATGTGTATTGACTCAATTATTCTTAACAATCTTTTTGAATAACTATCATTATTATCCCCATTTTGCAGATGAGAAAACTGAAACACATAGAAGTTTAAGTAACCTGTCTCAAGACATGAAACCAGCAAGTAGAGGAGTCAGGATCAAATTTTGCTTGATATTCTAAGAAAATTCAATAATGAATTATTCCCAGGGGGTCATAAGTAAATATGTTCCTCAAGAGAACGCTTAACTCCAGTGGCCTTTCAGTATGGTTTGTCAAACAGCTGGTTTGGTCATAGGCTGTCATGGCCAATATGGAAAAGTCACTAAACTCTTTTAAACCCCACGAGTTTAAACAGACTGCCCTTGAGTACATCCACGCATATCCCAGTGAATTATTTCTCTGTTCAGCTATCTTGGTTCAACAGCCTCTTTAACTTTTATAAGGAATCTGGTAAAGAATCTCCAGTTTTAAGGCCTAATTACCTAACAGAGAGCTATTGACAGCCGGTGCTTCTCAAGAACTTCTAGAACCACACACATCCTATATGGAATCCCACGAGGAAAACTGGATCACAGAGATTTTTCAGTTAAGGGTGTAACAACTTTATTTCATCTTACATCTCCCTAATAATATTCAGAATGCAGGGGGTCTCACATTTCCCCACAGCCTTCTTGAAGCCAACACGGAGATTGTTCTTTGAGTCTTTGTTTTATATGTGAGGAAATAGAGGCCAAAAAGTTACTTAGCTTCTCTGACACAAACTATCCAGTCACAGCATGAAAATTTCTCAGCTCACTATTAATGTATACTTTGGTTATATCTTATATTCATCCCTCCAGTTTCTAAATATCTTAATCTTAGATACTGGAGACAAAAATGCAATGTGTGGGGGACTTAATGGAGGCAAATTGGAGACCTTAGGCCTCAACTTCAGGAGGCAACTTCTAGTTGATTGCTTCCCAAGGAAAGGAAGGCATAAATCTGAATTGTTATTTGCAGTGTCTCTTTTTTTTTTAATGTTGGAAAGTACACTTCTATGCCAGGGAAAATCAACTGTATGAATGTGGTGACAAGTCCCAAATTCAAATACTCTCATAATAACTAAAATTGGCTATTGTTTTTTTGGTCCACTTTTTAAATGCATACATTTATCAGAGGTTTTGTACCTGAATATTTTTGTACCATATAATGGGGAAATAACAGAAAAAATAATGATAGAATAAAGACTGGAATTCAAAATCATGTCTTTTTTACCAGTCCCTAAACACCTTGATTTTAGGAGTTATATATTCCTGAGGAATGTACATTATCTCCAGTTTACAAAGAAGGCAAATGAGAATTTCCTCCCCAAGACTTCAAGTAGATACTGTAAGTTTTTTTTAGAAATTTATGCAAATACTCTTCCTGAGATTAAATGAAACAGGAGACCATTTCAATTCCATAGTCATTTTGCCTAGTGACCTAACCTCCCTGTGTTCCTTAAACATCAAAGCAACAGTAATATTTGCCTGAAGTTATGTCCTTATAAGGTTGTGAAGAAACCTTTTCATCCCGAAAAACCTCACTGCACTAGTCAAGTGTCCAGTGCAGTGCTGTGATTCCAAATGGTTGACCTATAACTAGTGATGTAACAGCCAAGAGTGAGAACCGTGTGGCAAGATGCTACTGTCCCCTGATGCTACATAAATGATTTAAGGGTTGAAAAGACAGAACTGAAGGAAGAGAGAAAAGGAAGCAGGGCTATTAGTCCAAAAACTAAGAGGACTCTTTAGTAACTTAGTAACTATCCTCAGGAATTACTGTAAAGGTGTTCCTGACCAGCTCTTTTCCGTCCATCACCATAGAGACTGGAACTGAAGTAATGCATTTAAAGTGCCTTAGCAATTTCAAATAAGCAAATAAAGGACCTTTTCAAGAAGCAAGAGTAGCTGACAAGAGTTGCTGTTACTAGTGTATATCCTTCAAAGAGCTGTTTAAAGCAGTCTTCTAGATGGATTATATTTTATTTCATTTTTCTAAGTCTGGGTTTTAGTCTACATTATTCTTATTTTTGCAACAGCCATGGGCCACATTGAGAATCTTATGAAAGCTACAGATCACCCCAGAAAAATGCATATGTTCACAGAGACCTTGAAATTCTTTAAGAACCCCAGGACAGGATGGCACATGAGGTTCCTTCCAGCTATGAGGTTCAGCAAGATGCTCTGAGATGCTTTTAAGAAAAGAACTCTGTATTCTGAGTATCACACTATTTTCTCCAGTTTTCTCTGACTTCTGGCATCAGGCTGGAATCCCTAAGCTGTCATTCTTCCTGCTCTATGTATCATCTAGACACTGAAAGTCCACAACTGAAACAGCGGAACATAGTGCAGGAAAAGGGTGGGCAAAAATAAACTCTTGTTAAAGGAAATATAGATCTTTACTGTTCCTGCAAACATCAAACCTAATTCTCTGATGTTCCAAGCCTCAAGGCCTGCTCTTAGGAAAGCAGGGAACCATGGCCACACCCACACTCCATATGTCCTTCATCAGAAATCAGTCAGAACTGCCACACTGAACAAACACTTTAGCACTACAGAGAGAGCCATTAGGCCTTTCCTAAATCAGCTTAGCCAAGCACATTAAGGTTGATCTGGCTAAAGTGTTTTTTCAGTTATGGTTTAGCTTGAGCTCAACTGGCCTTAGCAATTGAGTACAGAGAATCAAAGTCTGAGAACAAGCAGAACTAGCAGACGTTGTGTCTAAATCTTATGTCTCCTCTAGTTCTAGTGCTACCTAAGCTTCCTCAAGCTGGTGTTCCCAAGAACCCATTGTCACTGCCACCTTAAACAAACAAACAAACAAACAAAAACCCTGCAAATTTTAACTTCTCCATCTTCAGAATATCTCCACCTACCATTATTCATAAACTAGCTCATGTTTGAATACATTTTACAAGGCCATCAGAGAAGCATTATAGTATTGTAGCAAAGAGCCTATACTCAGAAATCAGACTGCATAGTTTCAAATCCCAGTGGTGTCACTAGCTGTGTGACTTAGAACCAGTTGCTTGATTTCCTTGTACTTCAGTTTCCTCATATGGAAGACAGAGGGAGTAATAATTCTCATTTCATAGAGTTGTAGAGATTAAATGAGATAAAGGGCATAAAGTTCCTAAACATGTGCCTGGCACATAGGAAGGGCTCCCCGTAGTAGTGTCAGCCATTAACATTTCAAACACATTATTTCATTTGATCCCCATAACTGTACTGGTGGAGAGAGCAGGGCAGAGTTAACTGCACTCATACTGGAAACAGATGCATAGAAGTTGAGTGACTGGCCAATGTCACACAGAGAGTGTTAGGTGCTATTTCCTTTATACCCTCAGCTCATAAACTTTGCTGGGTCATAGACCCTCTGAAAATTTTATGAAAGCTGTTCCTCTCCCCCACCCACTAAAAACATGTACCTAACAACCACCCACATTTTTGCTTATAATGTTGAGGGTTCAAGGATTACATGAAGCCCATCTATGATCCCTCCATGGATCCTAATTTCAGTATTCCCTTTTACTTTCTAAGAATTCTTTTTAAAAATGTTTTCTACAAATTTCAAAACTCCTTTCTGTCAGTGATTCTTAGACAATACAGGAGTTTGATTACTTAAAATGCAGCTTGAATTATTAATCCCCTGACTTTCCTCCTTCTACATGTAAGTCAACAAGTTCATTCCATCTCTGTTTGGATCGTTCATACCCATTACCTCAGTCTCTGGGTCATTTCCCATTTGTTTCCTGATTGCCTTCTGCTTCTTTAAACAAAAGTGAAGGTAATGACTACCAGCTGCATTTCTACTCCAACCTCCTCTCGCATGCCAAAATTAGATAAAACTGGCCTGGCCAAAAATAGCAGGAATTCAAGCAACTATCAACCTTTCTGAGGCTCTATCAGTCCTTTTTTTTTTAATGAATTTATTGGAAGATTAGAGACTGTATTACATATGAATTCATTTTACACAAATCTTTAGGATTTTGTTGGTTCTCTTAGGACCACCATTTTGCTTTCTAAAACATCTTTGGGGCGAGTCAGTTCGTATCACCATTAGATTTAGACTATATCTTTTTTGCTGTTTCTTCAGATGCACATGGGAGTAGACGGTGGGGAGAAATAATGTATTCACCAGGAATTTGACAAGATAATCTTACTTATCTTAGTTACACATGTTAATGAGTCATCCTCTTGGAAGATAGGGAGATATGTGCATTTGCACAGCTGATGTCAGCTGAATTTTATTCAACCTCCGAACACAGAAATAGTAAAAGTCCAATTCTGGAGTAATTGGCACTCATCAATAGATGACCCATAATGACAATTCCTTAAAAACAAAAGTATAATTACTGAGCCAGAGCAACATAAGCTTTGCCTGGAAATCCAAACTTCCTAGGAAGGAAAACATAAATTGTCAAACTATGAAAAAAAAATTGGTATTAGGACAGTTAATTTTCAGTCTCAATTAAGACTGTTTTATTTTGGAAACATTGCCCTGGAATTCTAAAAACTGGAATAGACAATACCTCCTGATTTATCTATTCTAAAAAGAAAAAATTTAAGTTATACCTCATAAGCTAAAATAACACCAACCTTTCTATGAATTTATGAGCTATGGAGTGATAACTCCATGAAAAATAAAAAGAATTTTTCAAGCTGCTGTAAAACAAATAAGTACATTATTAGCTCCACTGTCATGCAATATATATATATATATATATATATATATATATATATATATATATATATAAACCTTTTGAATGATGCAAGTTGTTCTCAAGAGAGAATAGAAAAAGTTTAGCAGGGAGAACATAGTTTCCAGAGGTGCCAAACTATGCTTTTGCCTTGTTTCTTCCCTTTATGAATTAAAACGAGGCCTACACTGAAGACAGCAGGTAGCATGGAACTCATCTGGGAGCATAAGCACTTTGCAGGCATTTCCAGCAGGTTCTACAATATGCTGCAATCCCCACAAGGGTTACCATGTGGCCAAAGAATCATTGTTTCAACAGTTACTGAGCACCTGGTGTCAGATATTGTCCTAGTCAGAAAGAACATAAAGATACATACAGCATCTCTCCAGTCATCATAGAGACATAAATAATTACAGGAAGCATAATAATGCTGTAAGATACCAGCTGCTAAGGCATCCATTGCCTAGCACTGTAAACCATATTAAACCAGCAGAGTGCCCAAAGACCAGTGTATATGTCAACCAGAACCCCTACACAAGGGGCAATCCCAGCCTCTATCTCCACCCATTTATGGGTGATCATCCAGATCCTTTGAGGATATGGTTCTAAAAAGTCAGTACCATTCTAAAGCCAGGGCCTAAAATATTGGACATGGAGAACCTCAAAATTAAATCCAGCATTACCTTTATAACCTTGTGAATGAGTAAATGTAGTCCATAGTTAGAGAGCATCTTGTCTTTTTCAAAACTCTTTTAGAAATGATTATTCTTTTGCCATTTGTGATGTTAGAAGACATTCTTATTCTCATTACATTATGTATTACCTGCAATACACCACTTATTACATAACAGCTTTATATATCTTACTTACCAAATTATATATTGATATATACCAAATACAATGCCGATATATAAAACACATAGTCATTATATAAAAACAATAGTGTGTTATAAATCAATATCACATGTTTGCATTTTAATTGTTTAGCACTGGCTTATCCCATTAGAATTAAACTCCTGAGGGTTTATCTGCTTTAGAGGCTGTATTACATATTAATTCATTTTACACAAATCTTTAGGATTTTGCTGGTTCTCTTAGGACAACCATTTTGCTCTCTAAAACATCTTTGGGGCAAGTCAGTTGGTATCACCATTAGATTTAGATTATATCTTTTTGCTGTTTCTTTAGTTGCACATGGGAGTAGAGGGTGGGGAGAAATAATGTATTCACCAGTAATTTGACAAGATAAACTCCTGAGGATTTATCTGCTTTATATATTTTTACATGCCCATGCTTAATGAGAACAGGGATAACAGTAGAAGAGTTATCCCTGTAGAGATCAGTAGAGGCCACACAGTTGGCCTCTACTACACATATGCCAAACAAATGTTTAATGAATTTTACTTTTGAGAAAACAAGAGCTAAGTGACCTAAACATGGTAAACTGGTTAGTATATGGAAGACACAAGATATAATAAATCTCCTGGCTCCTTCAAGCTTTTACCAGGTTTTCTCACAAGAACTTAGTGAGGAAATAGTTGGAAGATTTTTTTCTTCCTTCCCACTGTCTTCCCATACTCTCTTCTCTCCACTAAACCTACCCTCAAAACACAAATGGATCCATTGATGACAAAGGGCCTATGGATGCCACTCTGAGAAACAGCACCAACGAAGGGCTTGATTTAACAATTGACAAGGCCAGGCTTGTGATTCTCATGCTGCCTCCCTCTTTGCTGTCAGGAGCTGGTAGGATATGCCTTTGATTAAATCCTATCTTTGTTTTTTAAACAAAAATTTTTTTAAAGCTTTCCATTTGACTTTGGAATACTCTGGTAAAAAATATCAGAAGCAGAGCCAGACAGAAATATCTAAAACCCTCTGCAATAACATTGGCATTATTTTAATAAAAGAACTTCCCTTTATTCTGAAAATATACAATAGCCAGCTCACAGTACTTTTTAAAAATATGGGCTATGTGATGAAAGCATGTGCCAATACCAACTATAACCTCAGTAAACAGAACTATTCAGGGATTTACACAAGCATAAGAAAAATAGGGAAGATCCTCCTTCCCCCAGGTATCATCTACATGGTCCCTGCTACATTGCTTGAAATGCTCATATTAACTAAGCCTTGGATTTAGGCACTGAAGATTCTGTTTATAGGCCAAAGATCTTTTGTGAGAGGGTCATCAAAAAGTATTATAAGTGAAAGAAACTTTGGGTCAAATTAAAGTTTCAGAAAAGTTAATAGCCATGAGAAATACTCTCAAAGAATGGGATACAAAATAAGGAAGGTTAGAAGGAGGAAGAAATTACAAACCATCTCTTTTCCTTTGTCTGTTCCCAGCCCCACTGTCCTGGTGTAAGCTCTCATCATCTTTTATCTTGATTATTAATTAGCCCTCTGGCTCTAGTCTCTTCAAATTTCCAAACTTCCTATTCATCCCCAGACTATCAACATAGTGATGAATGTAAAACATAAATCTGATTGAGTCATTCCCATACTTAAAAATTTATTTGTAGTTCCCCATCTCTAAAGTTGAAATCCACGCTACTTAGCATGTAAACAGAATGGCTAGTTTCTTGCCTCCCTTTCAAATCACATCTACTCTCCCACAAGTACCCAGATATTTTGTTAATCATTTCAATTAAAGGGAAATAAATATAAATGTAATTTTTTTTTTTGGCATGAGGAAACTGAAGCTTTCAGTGGTTAAGTAACTTGCCCAAGTTGGTGGTAGATGGTAGTGCTAAACCTCAAACTCAGGTCTGCTTAAAAACAAAATACAGACTATTAACAACCATGACACAATGATTGCTAAAGACAAATACATTAAGAATTTAAACTCAATATAGCTGCACTCTAGGTTCTGGAAATGAAGTACAATTCAAACTCGTCACTTGCCTTCATAGTTCTCAAAGTTTGGCTGAAAGGAGTATTTCTGAAATTGTGATATTCATGATGTAAGGAATAATATCTTTTTAATACACAATCATATATAAAGTGATGACCCCACTTAATGGTTCATTGTAGATAGTATTTGTGGAGTGAATAAGTGGAAGATCAATTCCCTGAAAAATCTACAGTCTACCCTCTAGATTCTTAAAATATACCAAGTTAAGCAATACTGGAAGACTACTAGGTACCTAGATAATATATCAGATCCTCTGAGAATTGCTAATATGCAATTATGGAGTGGGAGGATTCCATTGGTCTGGGAAAGGACACTCTTAGGAGTTGTTGAAGATATTCCATTGCATTCTACTGTGCTTTCTCATTTTAGAATTCTTGGGAGAAATGGCTCTCGAGAATAACTTTGCTTTGCCTGAGAAACTATTGCACCCTAATTTTGGTTCTATAAATCATGGTGCCACTATTCTTTTCCCCTTCTCCCATTATCTGCCTAAAGGCTTGGAGTCAAATATCTGATCTACCATAGGAAAAGCACGGCAGTTCCTGGCACATAATTTATGCAATAGCCTAAATCTTGACTTCTCTTTACAACTCTACCTTTGTTTACAAGTTGTCTAGTTTCTCTCAACTACATTCTTTTACAAATTGTGCCACTTATTCATTATTCAACAAATCTTGAATAAGACCACTTATCTGCCTTACTGCCTCAACTCTTATTGAGTTTATTATTTTATTCTTATTTTTTTTTCATTTATTCATTCATTCAACACATAACTGTGGCTCACATATCCTGTCCAGAACTGTTCTCAGTTCTAGGAATAATACAGAAGTGAACCAAACCAAACAAAAACAAAAACAAACCCTAAACAGTGAAATCCAGGGCTATATTCTAGTTGGGGAGGAAGATGACAAATAAGGTAAATAACGAAAATATTGAGTATGCTAAGTAGTGATCATTGTGAAGAAGAAAAGTTATCCTAAAAGTAGGGGCTAGGAAGCTGCAGGGGTTGCAAGGGTTAGGAACAAGAATATTATGACAAGAAAGACTCATTAAGAAAGTGGAATTTGATTAAAGATTTGAAGCAGGTGAGACAGTGATCCATGAGGCTATCGATAAATAAAAATTCAGGGAACTAATGGGGGCCAGAGCATGCAAAAGCTTGAAGATTATTTTTTAAATGTTTGTTTCTATTCTGAAGGGAATGGAAAACCACTGAAAATTTTTGAGCTGAAAATTGATGTGTTCTAACTCATGTTTTAACAGGATCATTCTGGTTTCAGTTGCAAGCAAAGTGACCTGTTAGAAGTAATTGCATAATCCAGGCAGGTGGTCATGGTGGCTTGGACCAGGAAGGCAGAAGTGAAAGTGAAGTCACTAGATTCTGAGCATGTTATCAAGGTACAGCCTATATTATATTGAATGTTTGATGTCAGACAAAGAGAGGAATCCAGAGTGATGCCAATGTTTTTGGTGTGAAAGCTGCAAAAAAGAAGTTGCCATTGACTGAGGTGGGAAATACTGTGAAAGAAGTAGATTGTGAGGGGTTGGCAATAGCAGTTCAATTTTGTTCATACTCAGCTTGAACATTTATTATGTATCCAAGTGAAGATGTCAAGTAGGCAATTGAATATACTTCAGAGGAGAGGTCTGGGTTGGATTTATGAGAGAGAATGGAAGAAGTGGGTTTGGAAACAATGAGTACAGATAACATTTTTGAGGAGTTTTGCTGAAAAAGGAAGTGATAATAGCTGGAGGGAAAAGACATGTTTTTAAAATTACAGAAATAAAAGCAAGTTTTCTCCTTTAGAAAGGAGAAAATTGGTTTCCAGCAAGAAATCACGGAATCTAGTGAAGAAGTATAAGTTATGGCTATTGCTCAGAGCAGAGATGGATCAGAGAGTAACCCAGGAGAAAAGGCAGAGCACTTGGGGCTGGTGCAAGTGGGAGGATTAGGCAGTGTGGAGAATTTGTGGAAGTTCTCTTCCATCTGCCTCTCTTTTCTCAACAAAATGGGAAGCAAGGTCATGAGTTACGCATGAGAATGAGCAAAGCAATTTGGGATTTTGAGAAGACTGGAGAAGGTATGAAATGATTGAAATAGAGGGAGAACGAATGGACCAGAGAAACACAGTATACTTGCTGAGTAGCATTGTGTTCACTTGATCTTAGTGACCACACATGCAAGGTGTGTATTTCCTCCAGTAGTCTTCCACTGTACAGACTCAGATACAGAAGAGAGGGTGGGATTCAACCGAGTTTAGGAATTCACCAAGGGAGATGAGGGACAATGGCAAGATGGTAAAAGAAATGGACTGAAGAAGGTACCAATCAAAGGACTACTGGCATTTCAAAGATGCCATATTTCCTGCATCTCTGACAATCCTCTTAAATAAATGTTTGGGGTTTTTTTTCCTGAAGTGGGACTAGCACAGAAAATTAATTAAACTAACATTCATGGTACCAGACTCCTATGTGCAGGTAGGAGTCCCTCAGGTGTTCCTTTATCAACCCTTGGATACTGCTCAAATGGAATGTGTCACATTCTGTTTGCTGAGATGTTTATTCCACTAGATTTTGAAATGCTTGAGGGTACTCATTGTCAATTTTTCTTTATAATACTATAGCTAGAACAATGCTAGGACATGGATTATTTTTAGTTACTATATTACGTATATTTATGGATGGATGAATAAAAATCTATATTTGCATACAATACAGTGGTAACCATGATAACTCTGCTAGGTACAACCTGGCTTTACCACTTATTAATTATGAGTGTTTGACAAGTTAACATCACCATGCCCCAGTGAATACATTACAAAATTGGCAAAAACATTACTATTAATAATAGTTGCTGCAAGGATAAAATGAGCTTAATATATGCAAAGCCTCTCGGAAAGCTGCCAACCCATAAGTGCTCAATAAATATTAACTTTAGGGGTGTCTGGGTGGCTCATTTGGTTAAGCGTATGACTCTTGATTTCAGCTCAGGTTGTGATCTCATGGTTCGTGGGATGGAGTCATGCGTCAGGCTCTGGGTTGACAGTACAAAGCCTGCTTGGAATTTTCTCTCTCCCTCTCCCCCTGCTTGTGTGCTTGCTCTCTCTCTCTCTCTCTCAAAATAAATAAACATTAAAAAAATAAAAAATAATAAATGTTAACCTTTGGATAGTTGGTATATTCTTCCCTCTTCCCTCTTTTTAAAAGTTTATTTACGTTGAGAGAGAGAGAGAGAGAGAGAACACACGAATGTGCAAATGGGGGAGAGGCAGAGAGAGACAGAGGGAGAGAGAAAATCCCAAGCAGGACCCATATGGATGTGGGGCTCAATCTTATGAATTGTGAGATCATGACCTGAGCTGAAATCAAGAACCGGACACTTAAATGACTGAACCACTCAGGCAGGTGCCCCATACCTCTTTCTTAATCTGTGGAGATTTTATTCCTCCTCTTAGCCACATAGAACCTAGTTGATATCAATAGAGTTATATATACCCATTATGAATGATTTTAGAGTGGTGTGTGTGTGTGTGTGTGTGTGTGTGTGTGTGTTTATCCAATCAAATTATGGAGACTCCTTTAAAGCATGAATTGTGCTTTATTCAGTGTTGGATTTCCTGGGTCTAGGATAGTTTTGTCATGTAGAATGGACTCAACGTATTTGTTGAATTAAATTGAACAAGACGAGGTAAAGTGGTATCTTTGGTGGAGAATTAGGCTACTAAAAGGGAGTAACAAAGGCCCTGAGTGTCACAGGTGGGGGAAACCATGGAAAAATAATCACTACAGAAAGAGAAATAGAAAAGCAGGAAATTACAACTTTTCCTACCCCACAATTTGGCTTGGCATGGACTGGAGCTCTTCCTTTCATCCGCTTGGTAACCGCCCTGCTTTTCAAAACCTGGCCATTTATAACAGAATTTTTGCTAGCTGTCAAGTTGGATCAAAATAAATACTCACCTAGATGGAAGGGGTGACATTACAATGATTTACCGATAACATGTTAAAATTCCTTTCCAGCCAGAGGGTGTTTGAGGGTAAATAACATTGACAGAGTAAGAAACATCTTAACTCTACATCTTTTTCTCTCTTCCTATTGCCTTCTTTCCCACAAAATACCATCATTCCAAGTAAAATGTCACCCACTCCCATTTTTGTTCTGTCAAAGGTGGTTTGTTACAAATACACTGAAGAAGGCTCTTTTGATTCCAAATCTGAGGAAGTCCCTTTGAACAAAGATGCTTTTAAAAAAAAACCATTAAATGTAATAGCCATGTTAATAAAGGCAAGAATTTTAGAAAAAAGAATTATGACACTTCAGAGACAGTTATTCAAAATGAGGGGGAAGATGTAGATGCCTAGAAAAGTTTCCACTAACCATGCAAGTGAATAATGCAGGGGGAAACATTGGTATACTAGGATTAATGTTGGCTTATCACTGAAATGATAGCTGCCACCAGAAATTTTCCTTCCCAAGTTACTTTCATGGTGCCAGGCCTTTGTCCAAATGTCCCCTGAAGATTTACAGTGACAAAGACTGCTGTCATTTTCTGCTATTCTCAGGAGAAAATACTAAAAGTGCATACTCAGATGTCCTCACTTTATCCACATGGTAAGATTTCTCAGACGTTCACACGGAAAGAGAGGAAAGTCAGCCTTTGTTGTGAATATTATAAGACATCTGAGATTTATCGAGTGGTGTGCAGTTAAAACTGTTCTCTGGAAACAAACCAACCCTGATTTGTAGTATTGCCAATTTCCTTGGTGTAAATACTCCCACTACGGCCAAGCTACCAACAAGATGTCACTAAATGTAAAGCTGGACACCAGCATCAGCTGACTCCAGCACGCCACTGATTCTCATCTATAAACTACTTGCCTCTCTCTCCAGAATTAGAGCTGAAATGATATTACGTGTTATCTAATCTAAACCCTCACCCAACCAGGGTTTTCTTTGAGACAGAACAGGTCCTTCAAAAAAGGTGACTTTGCAAGTACCAGAAAGGGCATGGAGTGCCCCATCAGAAGAGAGATCACTTCATGTGGCTGTCATTACTTCACTGCACATTCAGCTGCACACACACTAGCTATAGGAGTGAAACAAGTTTCTGAGGAGTAGATGCATTCTCTCTGGGTTTGCCGCTACCTCCTTTATGCTCGTTGACCACACTGCCAAATGCAGAGCTGTCGCTCCGCTGGTCTATCACCGTGAGAAAGAGGGAGTGTCTAAAAAAGAAAATAATTTCCTTACACTTCTTGATAATTCTGCCTAGAACGGAGATCATATAAAATTGACCGGTAGAGTAGGGTCAAGGGGAATTCAACAAATGAGGTCCTTACACACCGTATTTCTTAGTAGGATTTTATTTCTTAGTAGGATTTTCCTGCCACAAGCAAGCATCATGCTGCTTTTAAAATCATGTTCCCAATGCTTGCCACTTCATGGTTTCCCGGGCAAAGATTAACTAATATTATCTCAATTGTGACAAGCTTTCTATTTGTGGCTGCAAACAGATGGACCCAGTTCTGTGTGTGCTTCCATTGCATCCATTCTGCTCCGAAATGCTTTTAATTGTGGGGAAAAAATTCTGAGCAGGGCTCGTCCAAGGGTCTGTATCTCCAACCTGCCTCATTTATACCCAATAAGTAAATTCTATCATGTATTATCAGCCATGTCTCTGGGAATTTAAGAAATCGTGTTTCTTTCCATTCTTCTATTTTCCCGACTCTGGATAAATACATAAAAATCTGTTTCAGTTAACGTTCTATGCCCTAATAAAAAGCATATGGCAAGCCCTAAGGTCAGGTTGTTAAATTTGTTCAAAAAATAAAGCCGATTTTTAGAATTCCAAAACATGCATGAAAGTATAGTACATCCTCCATTCATAAGACAATTTTTAAAGCTTATCATTTCTTTGAAAGTGATTCTATTTCTAATGAGAAATGTTCACAGAAGACAGTGAGGTGAGCATCTTTTCTCTGTCTTAAGACAGCTATAGCATGAGCACACAAAAATAAGTGGGGTTTTTTTGTTGTTGTTTTTCAATTCTCTCAGCTCCTATTAGAACCCCTTGCTAGCTTTCTGTGTGGCACTTTATCAGTTTTAATAAACATTTCATTTAGTTGTGAGTTTGCACATTTCACTTTCCCCTTCTTAAATGCCTACTCCATGAGGGCACAGACAGTATCAGTCTCCAGACTATCGTATCCTCAGTGCCCAGCACCAGGCCTGGCATCTTATGGATGCCCAATCAATATGTCAATATTAGTACCATCCATCTGTGGGGACAGGGTGCCTGCTCAGTTCCTCCATTTCTTCTTTACTACTTTTTCTGCATCACAGTAATACCTCTATAGATGGCTAACTGCAATGTGAGACAGATGGTGAAGAGTCCAGACTTAGAACTATATCCTCCAACACCAGCAAATGGATGGACCCTGCTGCACATCCTACTGGGGAATCCTACTGCCCACAGAAGCAGCCAACATCAGGGAGGTTCAAGGCAGGGAGGCAAAGGATAGAAACATCTGGATGAGAATATATAGCTAAGAGCTCCAGGAAGACATGGAGCATCAGGAGGTTCTGGAAACTGAGCAGTTCCCAAGATTCTGACGCAGACACAGGAGCAAGGTAGGGATCCAGTTATTGAAATTGTGGAAGATGGTGGGGCTCAGGAGTAGAAAAGAAACCCAGATATTATAACTGGTGAGCAAAGTCAGGGCCAGATTGGGCATGATAAGATGCTGATTTCAAGAGCATGTAACTGCAACTCTTTATATTCCTATTTCTTCAAGGATGAACCTGTGCCTGGAGTGAGGCTTGACTTGTGTGTGGAAGTCAAGTGGTCCCATTAGTAAAGTGTGAAGCACAGTAGCTTATTACAACACAAGATGCCTATTAAATATCCCAAATGGCCAGCTCTATTAAAGGATCAGAATATGCGTGGGTAGGTGTGTGCATGCCTACACACACATACACACACATTTTCCTCCAGAACGCTACAATGACTTCCTCACATCAGTTTGGCCCTAATGTTCTGGAAGAAATTCTCTTGTGATCAGCCCCACTTTACAGAAAGGACAGTGAAGCCACGTGAAAGCTCAGACAATACTAACTATGTGGATACAAGAACTTAGGTCCCCTTATTATCTGGCTCAGTGTTCTCTTCAAAAGATGCTATTTCCCTTTAATAATATGGACAATGAATCAACTTTATTTTTTTAACATTTATTTATTTTTGAGAGAGAGAGAGTGTGAGCAGAGAGAGAGACACACGCAGAATCCAAAGCAGGATCCAGGCTCTGAGCTGTCAGCACAGAGCTTGACGTGGGGCTCAAACTCATGGACCACAAGATCGTGACCTGAGCTGAAGTTGGATGCTTAACTAAGCCACTCAGGCGCCCCTGAATCAATGTTTTTGAGATAATATTATATTCAGTGTTACCCCCCAAGAGGCTACCAGAAACATATTGTTCCTGTGCAACCAAATTTGTCAGTGCAGTCCCTAACACGGTGACCAGTTACCGACTGCCCCCAAACTGAGCTCTGAAACTTGTAGAGGTGTTTATGTCTCCAGGAACTCATAAAACAGAACTGTACAAATATTCCTGCTGACTATGCAGCAGGGACTCTGGAAAATAATTACCTGTAATAGCCCTGTCCAGACACACTATATTCTCCAGTTAAAAGGCAAACTCTCTGACAAATATAATGCATAAGTGCCAAGACACAGGCACACATGTACGTACACACTCAAGGTGGCAGAACACTGCTACTTTCTAGGGGTTTGATTTCACAGTTCCTTGATTCACCAGAAATCTTTGACAAATACCTTTTTCCTTGTTTCAATATCAACTTGTGCATATGGGGGTGGGGATGGCTATTTCCCCTCCTTTCTCACTGAATTTTTTGTTTGAGGAATAGACCCTTGCCTTAGCCGATGAAGAGGCTTTGGCATTAGTCATAACCACTGCTCCATCAGGATTTTCAGCTTTAAGCAGTGATATACCCTTTATATTAAGAGCTTTATACTTTACAAAGAAATTTCTTGGACACAATTTCACTTACCCTTCACAGTAATCCTGTGAGAAAGGTATCATCCCCATTTCAAACATGAGGTTTGTCATGTACTGGCCACTCTTCAAAGCACTGGGCTTACAAAGAGGAATAAGACTGAAAAGCCCAAAAGAAGTTTGCATTCTAATGGAGGGGGAAAAAAAGATGACAAATGCAAATAAGTAAATGGGATGCACTCGGGTAGTATAAGGGCCACAAAGAGAATAACTGGGGGCAGAGTGTGCGGGGAGGGTTCTTGGAGGTGGTGATGACTGACGTGAGATTTACATGGGGAGAAAGAGGCAACCATACAAAGATCAGGTAAGGTGCATTCCAAGAAGAAACAGCAAATCCAAAGTCCTGAGACAGGAATGATCTTGACAGGTCTGAGAAATAGACTGGAGGCCAGTGTGGCTGGGATATAGTGAATGGGGAGGGGAGAGGGAAGTAAGAGGAGAAATTAAATCAAAGAGGTAGGCAGGGGCCAAACCAAGTGGGGCCTTGCAGCCCTGGCGAGGAATCGGATTTAGTCTAGCTGCAATGAGAAGCCTTTAGAAGATTTTAACCATATGGGTGACATGAAAATAATAAATTACCACATTTAAAAGCTCCTGCAACAGGGCTAGGTTGCCCACATTCACATGCTGCTTCTGTCAGTTATTAGCAATAAATCCTTGGACAAGTTTCTTATCTTCCCTCTGCCTCAACTTCCTCATCTGTAAAATGGAGACCGTTGTAATACCCATCTCAAAGTGTTTAAAGGAACAAATACATGTAAACAGCTCAGAACAGGACCTAGGAAATAGTAAGTTCTCAATAAATGTTAGCCACCATTACCATACTTAGAGAAATCATGCTGATGGCTCTTTGGAGGATGGACTATAATGAGTAAGTGTGGACAGAGAAGCCAGTTAGGAGACTGTTGTGACAGTCTAGGTAACACATAACAGAAGATTAGATATGGTTGTAACAGTAGAGAAGTAGTTGAATTCTGGATCTACTTTGAATGTTTGCTATACAGGACTCACCAACAGAGTAAAAGTGGTGTGAGGGAGAACCCATGTGATTGTTGTTTTTTCTGAGAACAATGTGAATTGTGGTGCCCTAAAGCCTGTGAACAAAGCAAGATCAGGAAATCAGGGGTTCTGCTGGTTGGAAATGTTTATTAGATAACCAAATGTAAATAAACACACAAGTCTAAACCCAGGAGAGAGGCATATATGCAGGATATCTAAGCTGTGGGATTAGTTGGAAACTAAAAAGAGAATGTCAACAGCGCAAAGAAGAGAATCAAAGACTGAGTGCTGAGAATCTCCAGGATTTAGAGGCACGATCTAGAGGGAGGAATTAAAAAGGAACACTGAGAAGGTGGGGCAAGCAAGATAGCAAGAAGTCCAGAAGCATGTCACGGAAGCCCAAAGAATAAATCATTGCAAACACTAGAGAACATCTAACTATGTCAAATACATCTGACAGATTAGGGAAATACAGGCAGAGATGTGAACTTGACATTGACTAAGTATACATCATTGGGGACCTCAACTCTGCAAAAAACATCAGGCTCAGTGAAGTCGGAAAAGTGGTGGAATTGATTTAACAGAGTAAGGGAAGTAGAGGAATAAGAGAGTAGACTAAGACAGATTTTAGGAAGTGGTCATTATTGGTGTTGGTCTAGAATGTGATAGCTAAAGGATACTGTTGTTAAAGCTGAGAAGAGCCAGCTGAAAGATGGGCAACTAAGACTTAGGCAGAAGAAATTGCTTCTCTAAGGAAGTAAGCTCACCAACGCAGCAGTGGCAGCTTTCACTAGGAATCCTGTGTTCTTTACAGGCCGGTGCCACAACCCAAATTATCAGCCAGAATGGAGGGGGCATGTTACCACATGACATGCTGAGGGTATAACCTTTTTTTGATCATGTTCCAACTATGGAATACAACTTGGATGCTAGTTAAAACGCATCCTTTTATCATGAGAAAATGGAAAGAAGCATTTCAAAGGAAGAAAAAGCTAAATATCCAAAAGCTGAATTGCCTCATTGCCTATAATCAGGAAAATAGAATTGAAACGCAAGGGAAAATCACTCAGCATTGTGGGATACTAGAAGGGACCTTCAAAGAGCAGCTGATTCACCCACAAAAACTAGAAAGTCATCTTCCACTTGTTCAAAGGGGAAAACACATATGCTGTGCTTAAAGAATTATAGGACAGAAAACATCTTATAAAAGGAACAAAGACAGTGTGTTCAAACTTCTTTTTGATTTGAAATGGGAAGTAAAAGTTTCCAGAAAGTTTAATTTGGGTACTAGTGATACCCTTTTGCTAAGCAGTTGCAGCATAATGTTAATCAAAGTAAGCTTATGTTTCACTTTTGGAAAAGGAATTGTTTTGTCTTTAATTCCTAAAACACATTTACTGTAATACCCTTGTAATTGGTTTTAAGTCATCTATATTTCCAGCTCTTTCTTTAAATATGTAGTGGTAAGATAAGTATTCTCAACATTTTCTTGTTAGAATATTTTTGAAAAGTAAATTATGTAAATGGAATTTTATAATCTGAAGAATTAAAAAGCACCAAAGACAGGACTGTGAAGCCTATGCCATAATTGGTTTTGCAGCTCTCGTAATTGCTTACAAGTGATTCCCAAGAACACCCCCAAAGATGTCTGAGTTTCATTTTAGTTCAAGAACATTTTCCTTAAAAGTTGTCCCTCTTGGAATGAAGACATTAAAAATTGTAAGTATGTAGGAGTGCTGAGGGAGAGGAAGGGTCACAGCCTTTCATGATAGATGACCAAATGCAGACTTGGAGTGAAACCCACAAACCAGGGCTGACCTAATTGAAGCTGGTTTTTCATCTGTTTCTAGCCGCCTTCTAGAATACTTTCCTTTTCCACCTTCATGAAAACTGATGGCAGAATAGAACCACTTTGCTTGCCAGATTGCAAGCTCTTTGAGGACAAGATCTGTTTAATTAAATCACCCATGGAAATGCACAGTGTCTGGAGAAAAACAAATATTCTATAAATGTTTTTATAATAAAAGTCTGAATAAATTCTTAAAGTTGTGGCATATAATATGCATGTCTAACTGCTTCTTGTTAAGAGTTTCTAGTATCTATAAACTAGAAAATAAAATTTAAAATGTTAGATGATCTGTATAGGCTTACCTAAAGACTTAGAGGCACCTGAGTGGCTCAGTCAGTTAAGCATCTGACCTTTGTCTCAGGTCACCATCTCACGGTTTGTGCGTTCAAACCCCATGATGGACTCTGTTACTGACAACTCAGAGCCTGGAACCTGCTTTGGATTCTGTGTCTCCCTCTCTCTCTGTCCCTCCCCCACTTGTGCTCTCTCTCTCTCTCAAAAATAAATGTTAAAAAAAATTTTTAAATGAAAAGACTTGTAGAAACACTTTAACTTGTTACGGTGTTGAAGTTTTAAAATTAAAGAAAAATGTAATCTTATTTTATAAATGAATCAACATTGAGCTTGTTGCTCCAAAAAGATATTGTTAGTGGAGACTGTTAGCTGTCTACCAAAATCTGCTCTCCCCAATATGCTTATATTTTCCAATCTCCATGGAAGTTGAGTATGGCCATGGAAGTTGAGTTGGCCCCTAAGTTCTCTCTGTTGGAATGAGAGAGGAATAATGTGTCACTTTTAGACCTGGCCCACAAAAAAATCTCACAGAAGTATGCCTTCCAGTTCTTTCCTGCACTCCACTCCAGCTGTCAGGGAGAGTGACATCCTGAGCAGCACAAGCTGATGATGGCACTGGCACATTCACCTTGGGTCCCTGAATGCTCATGTGGAGCAGTGTCCTCTGCTAATTTAGAACATTCACTTGGGGGACGCCTGGGTGGCTCTGTCAGTTACACGTCCAACTTCGGCTGAGGTCATGATCTCCCAGTTTGTGAGTTCAAGCCCCATGTCAGGCTCTGTGCTGACAGCTCAGAGCCTGGAGCCTCTTTCAGATCCTGTGTCTCCCTCTCTCTCTGCCCCTCCCCCACTCACTCTCTGTCTCTCAAAAACAAATAGACATTTAAAAAAAAAGTTTTTAAAAAAGAACAACCACTTGGAACTGTAATGTAAGGGAAAAATAAATTTGTGTTTGAGCCACTGTATCTTGAGTCAATTTATAACAACAATTTAGCCTATCCTATTTAATACAAGTAGCATTTATTGAGTGCCTACTCTCTACTAGGCAGTGTGTTAGGGAAGGAACTTTCTAAGACATGATTAAATAGAATATTTTCAATCTAGTATTCATTGAGCCCCAAAGGGTCAGGCATTGCTAAGCATTTCATGTTTAAGACCTCATTTATCCTCACAATAGCCCTATGAAATAGGTACCATTTTTCACATTTTATAGATGAAGAAACTGATGCTGGGACAAGTTTAAAAAAATTGTCCGAATGTCACAGCTAATAAGCATTGGAACAGGAACCAAACATAAGTTACACAAAGTCCATGGGACTAACCAGCAGGCAATGCTGCCTTGGCCAGGTGCTTTACCTGTATTATACAAGGGACACGTCCAAATGCAATAGATACACCAAGAACAATGTCAAAAAAAGTATCTTGTTCAGAAGACTGATTAGCGTGACTTCTAATAGGTATGTTTTACCATGACTGAAATGATTATGTTCTGTGTGCCTAGCTTCAACGGTACACTTTCATACTCACATGAATTCTCTGAAGACCCATCAAGACAGGCCCTGTGTCCTATAGTATGCACATCAGTGTACTGGATGAAGGAGTTGGGGCTACAGAAAGGTCAACGGTACCAATTCTGACCCAGAGCGTCAACAACACACAACAAGTGCCAACAGGAAACAAAATGGGTAGTTTGCTTTGAAAGATCTCCAGTGGTAAGTGATTTAGAGACTAAATAACCTGTAACATATGTCAGCATTTAGGTTTTTCAAAATTGACCTCTACCGTGGAAGGTATTTTCGGAAGAGTAATTCCCTCAGTAAATATTGCGTTTTTTGATACTCTTTAGAGAATGATAGGAGTATAAATCACCAGACACAAGGACACTGAATAGGGCAGTAACAGCGGTCTGCATTGGAGCGTCCTTGTATAATGCTCTTAGAATGTAGGTTATTAAGGGGGCACCTGGGTGGCTCAGTCAGTTAAGCGTAGGACTGTTTTGGTTCAGGTCACGATCTCGCAGTTTGTGGATTTGAGCCCCGCATCTGGCTCTACACTGTCAGTGCAGAGCCTCCTTCAGATCCTCTGTCCCTCTCACTGTGCCCCTCCCTGCTCCCCCGCTCCCTAACTCACACACTGGTGAACTCTCTCAAGATAAATAAACTTAAACAAATAAAAAGAACGTAGATTACTAAGAATAGTATTTGAATTTGCTGGACTTGGCAAAATCAAGGCCCTCATCAGTGGATACACCTATACATTGACACACCTATAAATAATGAAATCCTTTCAATCACTCTCCAGTTACAACTGAGACTGAGATTTGCCTATTTTTAATCAAGGCAGCTGTTTGTGTTGCTACAAACGTTATTACCATCATTGAAGCACATAATACAAGTGGATTTCAAATAACAGAGTGCCTTTGAAATTTGAATTCTTATAGCTGGATTTATATTTGCTTGGCTTAATAAGATCCTGCCTTTTGTAGCGTCGGCTTTGGGCTCAGACTTGTCCTTTGAACACAGGCTTCTGCTGAGTCTCTTGCTCCCTAAAGAAAAAGGGCTACACGGCTAACTTTCCTAGGAGGAGTTTTTGGCCAGCCAAGTGTCATCTCTGAGTGGACCCTGTAAAATAGAATATTATCCTGCTACGGCCTTCTTCCCCTTCCCCTTTACATTTTTTATGGCCCTACATGATCCCCTACAAGCCATACAGAAACTCAGTCCCCAAAGAAACAGACAAGAAAGGCAGAGGATTTTACCTTTGTTTCTTGAGAGCCCCCCAGCCAAGCTTCTCCCTTCCTACTTCCTGAAGAATTGTTGAGAGCTTTTAGATTCCAGAACATTCATTGAACAACGGTTTTTAATGGGTAGTGTTTTTATGCCTTAACAGATATGTAGCTACTCTCCACTTCATCTCTTACATATCTGATTTTATTTCAATGTGAGAAGTTGATCTAGGTGAGCTCTGCCTTCTTGTACAAAGCCCAGTGTGTTTTTGGCTCATGTGTCAGTCCTCAGGGAAGCAAAGGCCAAGACAGAATTTAAATCGCAAGAAATATATGGAGGGTAATGCCCATGAGAGATAAAGAGGAAACAAAGACATGTTTCAGACCCGCAATACAGGCCTGACACCTGTGAAGAGAGAAGGGAAAAGAAGGATGAGTAGGTAGGAAAAGCCTCACCCTGTAGTGTGGCTCTAAAGAGCCTCAGACAGGGGCGCCTGGGTGGCTCAGTCAGTTAAGTGTCTGACTTCGGCCCAGGTCATGATCTCGCAGTTCGTGAATTCCAGCCCCGGGTAGGGCTCCGTGCTGATAGCCCAGAGCCTGGAGCCTGCTTTGGATTCTGTCTCTCTCTCTCTCTCTTTCTCTGCCCCCCCCCCCCCACTTGCACTCTGTCTCTCTCTCAAAAATAAATAAACATTAAAAAAATAAATAAAGAGCCTCAGACAGCACAATGGGACGCCAGAGTTGTCTGTGGGAGCGTCCTACACTGGGCAGAAACGGTCAGACCCTGCTACCCCACCAAGCCTGCTCATTTCATCTCAAGAAGAACATGCACCCAGCTCAAACACGGCCGATCACAAAGACCTAAGGCTGAAGACTTACGGGCTGCCTGCGCTCCTCAAGGCAGGTTCTCTCGTAAGAAAAGAAGTGGGTGGTGTGCCTCCAGGATGGCCTCATTGGGGGGTCAAATTGGGGTATGAGTTTAAATGTTTTATTTGGGAGAGGATCCCAGGAAACTTCAGTCAGGATGTGGGAAAGTAAAGTCAGGGAAGGGAGCAGACCAAGAAAGTGTGACTTACCGTGTTAGTTTTCTATTGCTGTCGTAACAAACTTAGTAGCTTCTTCAGCATGAGTTTAGTATCTCCCAGTTTCCACGAGTCAGGAGTCCTGGCACGGCAGGGCTGAGCTGCTTCCCTGCTGAGGGTCACGTAGGACTGAAACAGGTGCTGGCAGTTCCGAGCTTTTATCTAGAGGCTCTGAGGGGGCCTCTCGTTCCAGGCGTACGTGAGTTGGTGGCAGAACCCAGTTTCATGTGGTTGCAGGTCCCATTTTGCTGGCTGGAAGCTGGTGGCCACCCTTAGCTCCCGAGGCCTTTATCTGGTCCTTAAGTCTCAGAGCCAGCAATGATGCATCGATTCCTTCACAAACTTCAAGTCTTGCTGACTTCTTCTGCTAGATCTCTTCTGCTTCCAGCTGGAGAAAATTCTCTCCTTATAGGGTAACTGTGATTCAATTGGACCCACCTAGATAATCTGGGATCATCTCCATATGATCTAGAACCTTAATTACATCTGCAAAGTCTCTTCCTACGGCAATTTCACAGGCGCCAGGGATCAGGATGTGGCCATCTTGGGGAACATCCTTCTACCTGCTACAATTATTAAACAGATTACCACTGTAGGCACCTGAGACTCAACTATGCTAGAGAATTCTGGGAGAAACTATAGAGGATAGCCCAGACTTGCCCCACCTGAACAATCAAGAAGCTGGGGTATTTATCCTTCAACTCTCATTACCTAAGGGCTATTCTGGCTCAGCTAGCCTGCCCCACGGAGAGTGCCCTAAGCTGTGGAGTCCTGAGTGCATCCTTTCAGCATATGCTAAGATGGTAAATGTTGAGAGGAGATGGGCGGGATACTGACAGCTTCTGTGAAAATGTGCTTATGTAAGTGAACTCAAAGTGGACCTAATCATCTTTATTTTTTTTTTCCCAAGGATACCTTGATCTGTGGATCCCAAACTTCCCATTTTAGAAGAAGCATGTGGAAAACAGGTGACAAAACCTTACTTAAGCCTCAGTTCTAAGTCTCAGACTCCAAGTCAGTCTTTTGCCAGAGCTCCATCATGGATTATGAGGTTCGTGCTCAACTTCTAGTAAAATGGAACTTTACTTCAGTTGCTACTAGAATCTTTATTTGTAAGATTTCCACTGAAACCCCACAAGGAGGTGGGATTAGCAAGGTAGGATCCAGATATCATAATGTCATGAAAATCCACCTCTATTCCTCATAGCCATCTGCAACTATAAAGGGTGACATACATTTACAAAAGCTGGAAGAGCTTTCTCTGGAAGCAAATGTAAAGCAGTGGCACTAAAGCACAGGTTAAGCGGTTACCACCCCATTATCTACAAACACTGGCTCAGTGAATAGAAATGTCCCCATTTGTGACAAAATCACCGTCATATTTGTCTGGTTGAACTTTCTGAGCCCAGTCCATATCACAACACCATCCTCAACACATGGTCTAAGGCTGCTAAAATTACCCCTGTTTCTGAGCACAGGCCAACGGCATCAGACTGAAAGGCATGGTCTTGGGGTCAAACCTGGCTTCGCCTCAGATTTCCTACCTACCTAATGTAGGACCTTGCACACTTCATCTTGCTAAATATAAAGATGGTCGGTCTGGAGGCCTAAATGAAATAATGTATATAAAGCAAATAGCCACAATACCTGATGTGTATTTAGAAATCAATAATGAGTCACATTTTCTTCAAGTAATATTAGTGCACGTACAAGGTGCTATTGTTTTTTTGTTTGGAATGTTCCTTTGAGTTGGACCCAGTTCAAGTGTGTGGTGTCATCTCTCAGCACCCTAACTCTACACCCTGCACCTGCTTACGTGCTGGAAGATGCTCCAGGTATGCATACCCTGGTTCCATGCCAAGTCAGAGCAGCCGGTCTCTACTTCACAGGGAAAGAAATGTGCCCTGGGCCCTGTGTGTACATGGTGGAAGTTCTCATTTATCCAACAGAAAGATTATCTTTTTGAGTGTTAATAAGTACCAATATCTCATCATCAGGTTTAGGAAAGGAAAACACATGTTAATACTCACTGCTCCTCAGGGGAAAAAAAAAAATGCTGCTACGGCACCTTTCCTACTCATCAGAAAATAAGTTTGGGCTTACAGTTGGTTTTTCTTAGGAATTGTGATAGTTAACTGAGAACTGACTGTGTAAGTGCCACTCCCTGGATGTTTAAGAGGCATTTGCTTTGATCTCCTCGTTTATAGGCCCATCTAATCTCCCACATCCAGCTTCTATAAACAAACTCCCAGAAAGTTGGGTTCTCAGGATGTGAATCAAAATGCCATGCCTTGTGGAGCAAGACACCTTAGCTAGGTTTTATGTCAGCTATTTTTGAGTGGTGCGTCACAGAGGTAGACCCCAGCTGTCTGTTTTTGGAAAATTGAGAATCTTGGCATTTAATTAACCTCCAAGGCATGCTTTAGTTTTGCTAAAACTAAAGTTAGTGGCAATTTTGATAGCATACAGAAATGTCTTCAGCTCCAAAAAATCCTGATAGAGTAGACAAGTACAATGCTGTTGTCTAAATTAATATAACATTTCCGAGGGAAAGTAAACATATTTACTGAATATTCACTTACAGATCATTGTGCCAAATGCTGATGATTTTTATAAAGTACAACCAAATCATACCTCCAGGGAGTTTATAATCTAATAGAAGAAAATAAGGTTATATTACATACTAAGAATTGAGGAGCACACCATAGGATATGATTAAGTGCCAACTGGAACACCTGCAAACATTCTTGATACAATTAAAAGCAAGAACTTCAAAATCATCAATCAGGGAGAAGCTCCTTATGGGGACCTTATGTCCCTGGCTTTACCTTCTTTTTAGGACCTATTGCTAATGACCCACTGGAAAGAAGAAGAGCCCAAGTAGTAGGGTTAAAGCAGATATACCCCAATAAAGTTCGTTTAAATCAGGAAAATCCCAATTTCATTCATGACTCATGGCATATCTGAAATGGGGTGAATAATTAAACTGGACTGAAAAATATAAAGACTGGAAGGACAAAAGGGAAATTACCTATAATTTGTTCATTGAATCTATCAGCCATGTTTCATATATATATATATATATATATATATATATATATGTGTGTGTGTGTGTATGTGTGTGTGTATACATGTATATATATATGTATATATATACACACACACATATACACACACACATATATATATATGAAACATGGCTGATAGATTCAATATATATATATATTGAATATATATGTATATATATACACACACATATACACACACACATATATATATATGAAACATGGCTGATAGATTATATATATATATGTATGTGTATATATATATATGTGTGTATATATATATGTGTGTGTGTGTATATATATATATATATATATATATATTTACATATATCTTCATATAGAATCCCTACAGGACAACCCCTCAATCTAGATCCATATATAGCTAACCAACTTGCTTTTCCCTCCCACTTGAAACTTCATTTGGGCACTTCTAAGCCCAGGTCCCAAAGAGAGGTAGGAGTTACTTTTCCTGCCTCAAACCCACGTCTCCTAAATTCTGGTTTACTATCTGAGGGTCTTGATTCCTTCCCAAGTAATTGACATAATGCCCACCTCATTGAGGATGGACCCTACTACTCTTCCTATGTCACCACTTTTACTATTACTTATAGTGTTACTGATGATATTACTACTAATAATAATACTATTTATAGAGCACTGATGCTAGGCACAGTGTTAAACCCTTTACATAAATTATTTTAGTGGGGTGCCTGGGTGGCTCAGTTGGTTAAGCATCCGACTCTTAGTTTTTTTTTAATTTTTTTTAATGTTTTTATTTATTTTTGAGACAGAGAGAGACAGAGCATGAGCAGGGGAGGGGCAGAGAGAGAGGGAGACACAGAATCTGAAACAGGCTCCAGGCTCTGAGCTGTCAGCACAGAGCCTGATGCGGGGCTCGAACTCATGAATTGCGAGATCATGACCTGAGCCAAAGTCAGACGCTTAACCGACTGAGCCACCCAGGCGCCCCTCTTAGTTTTGTCTCAGGTCGTGATCTCACGGTTCGTGAGTTCCAGCCCTGCAACAGGCTCCATGCTGACAGTGCAGAGCCTACTTGGGATTCTCTCTTTCTTTCTGTCACTTCCCTGCTTTCACTCTCTCTCAAATAACTTTAAAAAATTATTTTCTTTAATTCTCACTACAACTCTATAAGGATACTATGGTTTAAAGAAGTTAGGTAACTAGCCCAATGCCAGGAAGTATGAAAGCTGAAATTTTCATGAAGGCCTGTCTGATTCCATATCTAATGATCCTAACCATTACACAATACTATCCCCTTGAGGTCCATCCTATAACTTGAAGACAATTATATCAAACTCTCTAGATTCAAGAAACACAGACATACATAAGATGGGTTGGGTTGGGTGATGATTTATTACAGGGCAAAGACAAGACAATAATTATGCTGTGTAGACAGTAATTGCTACCTAAATACCATGTTTTTCCTCATCCCAGTGATGGGATGATGGGGTGCCACCATCGGTTAAGGTAAATAATGGTCTGTTAAAGGGCCCAGACATTTTCAAATAAATATACCTGAGCCAGGTGGGATTCAGACATCGGAGAAGACAAGTCCTTGTCAACCCCTTGTTGCTCCTGATTTTCTTATAAAGACGTATAATTATTCTCAAGCTGTTTCTGACACCAAACTTTGGTTTTCAATGACTCTAATCAAATTCCTCTGATTATAGGTTTGTTACTCTCTCAGTCCTCCCGGCTGTGTTTGGCTTACTGCCACATGACCTGCCATTACCACCACTGGGACTTAAACAGTACCTCTTTAGACATTCTAAGCATGAGACTTCCATATTTATAAATGAAAGATATAATTGGCTCTTACAACAACAGACAGCTTTGAATTCTTTTTACGAATACCGAGATTGTCCCACCAAACTATCCAAATAACAGGTTGTGTATTCTGACCCAGTTCAACAAACATTAATTGAGGACTATGGGGCCATTCACTATGCTGGGTACTGGGGGTAGAAAGATAAGTGAGCTTTATGCCCAGGAATTGTCTGGTGATAGAGATCATTACACATCATGTGGTGTCAGCAGAATAGCCTTTCTGATGAGATAGAGGGTCAGAAGTGCTCTGCCAGCACAAGGAAATAGCATTTAGAGCCACTTGTAGGTTCAGGGCTTCTTACTCTATTTGATGGTAGAAATTTCTGCAGCACATGGTTCAAATGGCAACCACACTTTACCACAGAGCACTGCATTCATTAATAGCTGGAAAAATGACACCTGGAATCAAAAATGGTTGTGAAAGAAAAGACAGTCTTCACAGATTCTATAACTTTGCATTTCATACCTACATGCTTAGGTGATGATTCTTCTCTATCGGCTTCATGGCTGTCCCCAAAGAAGCTAACAGTATGTTCTGGCAAAAGAGAGGATTCTCAGATAACAAAGTCAGAGGGCTCTCTTATCTGCACTAATGCTCTGCAGCCTGATTTCACAAAATGAAAACCCTTTACGATGTCTTATTAGTATACACTCAGAGATCGAAAATTTAAATATAAACCCTCTTGAAAGTACTAGTGAAAAAAGTATCTAAAATGAGGGCCTACCCCAATGGCAGCACTATACTAAACACTTTTGTGTAATCATTCATTTCATCCCCACAGTAGTATGAGCTAGAGAGTAGCATTCTGTCCCTTGACAGTTGAGGGAACTAAAACAGAGGATCAGAGGGATGGAGAAACTTCAAGTCAGCCTGAGTCAGGATGGAAATCCAAGACTACTCATTGTCAGAGGAATCAGGTCCAGGTGGCATGAGTAAAGACTAGGTAAAAATGACTGATACCAGAAAGTTTCCTAAGGAAAAAAAAAAGAAGTAGATCAAAACAGGAACACTACAGAGGCACCTGGGTGGCTCAGTTGGTTAACCATCCAACTTTGGCTCAGGTAATGATCTCATTGTGAGTTCGAGCCTCGTGTTGGGCTCTGTGCTGACAGCTCAGAGCCTGGAGCCTGCTTCAGATTCTGTGTCTTCCTCTCTCTCTGCTCCTCCCCAGCTCATGCTCTGTCTCTCTCTCTCTGTCTCTGTCTCTCTCTCTCTTAAAAATAAATACACATTAAAATTTGTTTTAAAAAAGGAAACACTGAAGAAAGGGGAAATATGGGAGAGGATGGGGCTCAAATAAAGTTCTACCATTTTGGTGATTCTGGTGAGAAAGAACCTTACCCACATCCTATTATAGCCTTCCTGACACTTCACCCAATCTCAATACACACAACATGCAAACTTTGAAGAGGTTTGAAATCCAACTTAATTTTCCACCTGAGAAATTCCAGGAGCAATGCACATTAGACTTACACTAGGCAAAGGCCCAACTCTCCCCACTCATTCAGCAGGCACATTTGGGATACTAAATTGCAGGAAGCGATTATCTTTATCATTTCCATCGAAGGAATCTTTAAAAGCCAGTCTTATTGTGAACAATTACTGACGCAGCTGCCAAGCATGGATCTTCTGCCAAGTCCTCGCCCACAAAGCAGGTTTCTATGATGTGAGGACAATGGTTCCGGGAACCTATATGGAAGTCATTCTCCAAGCACACTTCATTCCTCAAGGCCCCCCATCACCCTGTTTAGGAACTAATAGACTTTGCATACAAAACAAAAGCTCTCAACACATTCTAGAAACTGAACCACACAACCTATGTGCTAGTCTATACTCTTCAACTAATTAGCATGTGACCTTTAGAAAGTCGTGCTTTCTAAAATTCCACTGTCTGCATGAGAGGAGAATTACATGATTGCCAAAGATTCTCCCTATTTTAAATGTGTGACTCCGTGAGACATCAATTTAACTAACACAAAGGCATAAATCCACACAGGGTGCAAGGCACTGTATCATGAGACGAAGGACACAAAAACAAGTAAACCATGTCCCATGTCCCCAAAGAGTTGCTTTGTCTTAAGAACCAAGGTTATAAAATTATTACTGTGATTTTAAAACTCAATCATTACCTCTTTATATCATAGACTTTATAAAAATATTAATATACAGAACATGTGTATTTGTGTGTCTGCACACACACGCACATGTGTTCACACTCCTATCTACCTCACATTATGGTTGTCAGGATTAAATCTAGAAATAATGTGATAAATGCTAGAACATAGTTAACATTGACTAAACAGTAACTGCCATATGTTGGGATTTTCTACATGCCAGGTATTTTTAGCACATTACCTTGTCATAAGTGACCTAATGTTCATGACAGTCTTAGAGATATGTATTCCTATGCCCATTTTATGGATGAGAAACATAAGGCTAAGAAAAGTAAGTACCTTGCAAAGGTCACGCCAAACAATAATTTAAACTCATATATGATGCCACATTCATATATTTAACCAGCTCATTATTTTTCCTCTTTGGTCACTCTTTCTCCATGCAGCTAGCCATGTTCTGCATGTCTAACACCATGGTCTCTGCTTTTAAATTCAGTTTTGTGGGGCACCTGGGTGGCTCAGTCAGTTAAGCGTCTGACTTCGGCTCAGGCCAGGATCTCACGGTTCATGACTTCGAGCCCCTCGTGGGGCTCTGTGCTGACACCTCAGAGCCTGAAGCCTGCTTCACATTCTGTGTCTTCCTCTCTCTCTGCCCCTCCCTCACTCATGCTCTGCTTCTCTCCCTGTCTCAAAAATAAATAAACATTAAAAAATAATTCTGATGCAAAACTGAATTTTAAAAGAAATTTCATGTCTATTTTTGAGAGAGGGAGACAGAGCGCGAGTGGAGGGAGGGCAGACACAGAGGGAGACACAGAATCTGAACAGGCTCCAGGCTCTGTGCTGTCAGCACAGAGCCCCACGTGGGGCTTGAACCCATGAACCATGAGATAATAACCTGAGCCGAAGTCGGGCGCTTCACCAACTGAGCCACCCAGGCTGATACATCAGAATTTGTTTTAAGTTTATTTATTTTGAGAGACAGAGACAGGGCCTGCACATGTGCACAAGCAGAAGAGGGACAGAGAGAGAGAGAGAGAGAGAGAGAGAGAGAATCCTAAGCAGGCTCTGTGCTGTAAGCATGCACAATGAATGGGGGGCTTGCTCCCACAAACCATTAGATCATGACCTGAGCTGAGATCAAGAGTTGGACATTTAATTTTTTTAATGTTTATTTATTTTTGAGAGAGAGAGACAGAGCATGAGTGGGAGAGGGACAGAGAGAGAGGGAGAACCAGAATCCAAAGCAGGCTCCAGGCTCTTAACTGTCAGCACTGAGCCTGACATGGGACTCAAACTCATGAGCCGTGAGATCGTGACCTGAGCTGAAGTCAGACGCTTAACCTACTGAACCACCCAGGCACCGCTGCCTGAGAATTTCTACAATACGTATCTACCAATCGTATTGATAATGGTAGAGGCTCACAGTTTTAAAACTTTCCTCTTCCCTTTCATTTATTTTTTTTTTACTTGAGTATAATTGACACATAATGTAACATTGGTTTCAGATGTACAATATAGTGATTCAACTTCTAAGTTACGCTATGCTCACCACAAGAGTGTCTACTATCTGCCCCCATACAACACTATTACATTAGCGTCATTAACTATATTCCTTATGCTGTGCCTTTTATTCCCGTGACTTATTCCATAACCGGAAGCCTGCATCTCCACCCCCCTTGGCTCATTTTGCCCAACCCCCAAACATCTCCCCTCTGGCAACCATCTGTTTGCTCTCTGTGTTGATAGGTCTGATTCTGCTTTTTTGTTTATTCATTTTCATTTTTGTTCTTGTTTTTAGGTTCCTAAATGTGAGACCTGAAACTATAAAAATTCCTAGAAGAGAATATAGACAGCAATTTCTCTGATGCCGTCGTAGGAACATTTTTCTAGCTATGTCTCCTAAGGCAAGGAAAACAAAATCAAAAATAAACTATTAGGACTATATCAAAATAAAAACCTTTGTGCAGCAAGGAAACTATCCTGTTTCCTTTTAAAAATATATGTGAAAATATATGTATGTATATCTTAAAATACATGTAACATCACTTGCTCCATTCTGTGGACCATCTCATTTTTTCTTACTATATCAGGGAATATGCTCAAAAGTCACAGGAATTTTGAATTAGTTCTGTAAGCATCTCGATTCATTATCACCATCATCATCAACAACTGGTTGAAGAGCAGTTGTCTATGGCCATGAGTACATGTTGCTTGTACAATTGTTGCCAAAACACCTCTCCTCTTATATATTCTCAGTGTTGATCACCTCCCTGTCTCATATTTATGGGGAAGGATCCAAGATGGTGGAACAGCACGGAAGGTTTTTTTGTGTCTCGCGTCCATGAAATACAACCAGATCAACACTAAACCATCCTGCACACCTAGAAAACTGATTTGAGGACTAACACAACAATCTGCACAACCTGAACCACAGAATTCAGCAGGTAGGTGGCGCAGAAAGGTAACCTGGGGGAGAGAGAAGCCACGGAGGGCAGGGAGCTGTTTTTGCCTGCAGAGAGAGGCCGAAGACAGGGGGAGAGTACAGGAAAAGTGCACCCCCCAAAAGCAGCTTGAGAGAAAATAGAAAAGTGGAAACAGCCACAGGGGCTGAACTAAAAAGGGAGAAAGGAGAAAGGAGAGGGTTTGAATTGCATTAAGACTCTATAAACAGGGGGAACACAGAGTCTGGAACTCTGCACCTCAATACCTGGCAGTGCTTCAGGGGGAAGGGTGAATCCCCAGGACAGAGTGGGGTCTGGGAGGTCCTTGGGCCACAAAGGGAGAAGAGGTTCCACTGCTAGAAGGACATTTGGTAGAGACTGTGTGGCCACCCAGTCCCAGCAGACCCCAGAGAACAGCCACATTCTCTGGTGCTGGAACAAGGTCGTTAAGGGTGAAGCCTGGTGCCAGATGCATGTTGTGATTTTCCATAATCCCTGAAACGCTGCTGCTACACGACTGCATGAACTTTTGCTAGGGCAGGCTGCACCCAGCAGTAGTCTCCGGGCATTGGCAGGAGCACAGTACCATAAATGTTCCTGGGTGTGGCCGGCACCCAGCCATTGCTCAATGAGACCCTCCCCCAGAGGATCTGAGCGGGTCAAAGCCACAGTCCCTCAGAAATGAGGGGTGGGGAAACAGTCATATCTGAGGTAAAACTCAGGAGGGACATACCACCTGGCAAACTGACGGCTTGGTCATGGACAGTGTAAAAGTGGGAAGTGGACAGAAGCCAGACACAAAGGATGGGTGCACAATTGCTGGTCGGAGAGAGCACGGAGTTCAGATACTAGAGAGTGGGCAGCTGGGTGATGCCATTTTCACCATTCCCACGCATGCGCATACACACCTACAAGCACCACAACAATCCACCCCAGTAAACTAAATAGCGTTATCTAATGGAGAACGGAGCCATTGCACTAAGCCCCACCCAACTGGGCCAACCTCGTTCTTCAGGAACACCACAAATTTCTCCATTTGCTTAGTTTACGGACTATAAAGTGCTTCATAGTTTGACTTCTAGGGGAAACTAATGTAATTTCAATCGTATGTCAGTCTGTTTGCTGGTCCATCTATTCAATTTCCTTTTTTTTTCTTTTTTTTTTGTTTCTTTTCTTTTTCTTGACAGAAAGAGAAAAAATTTATTTTTATTTTCAATTTTTAGTAAAATATTTTTTCTACTATATTTTTAACTTTTGTGTGAACTTTTCAAATAATATTTTACTTCCATCATTTCATTCTATTTAATGAATTCATTTAATTGTATTCATTTTCTCAAATTTTCAAACCTTTTCCTTTTTATTCTTTATTCTTCCTTGTTTTTCTTTTATTCCTTTATATTTTCCCTTTTTTCTCTAATCTACAAGCCCCTTTCAACACCCAGACCAAAACACACCTAGGATCTAGCATCATTGATTTGTTTTTTTGTTTTTAATTTTTTAATCTTATTTTTTGACCTTATTAATTCCTTTTCTTGCTTCAAAATGACAACACAAAGGAATTCACCCCAAAAGAAACAACAGGAAGAAATGACAGCCAGGGACTTAATCAACAAAGATGCAAGCAAGATGTCTGAACCAGAATTTAGAATCATGATAATAAGAATACTAGCTGGAGTCAAAAATAGATTAGAATCCCTCTCTGCAGAGATAAAAAAAGGAAAAGCTAGTCAGAATGAAATAAAAAATGCTTTAACTGAGCTGCAATCTCGAATGGATGCCATGGCAGCAAAGATGGATAAGGCAGAGCAGCAAATCAGTGATATACAGGACAAATTTATGGAGAATAAAGAAGCAGAAAAAAAGAAGGAGACTAAGGCAAAAAAGCACAATTTAAGAATTAGAGAAATCAGTGACTCATTAAAAAGGAACAACATGAGGGGCGCCTGGGTGGCGCAGTCGGTTAAGCGTCCGACTTCAGCCAGGTCACGATCTCGCGGTCCGGGAGTTCGAGCCCCGCGTCAGGCTCTGGGCTGATGGCTCGGAGCCTGGAGCCTGTTTCCGATTCTGTCTCCCTCTCTCTCTGCCCCTCCCCCGTTCATGCTCTGTCTCTCTCTGTCCCAAAAATAAATAAATGTTTAAAAAAAAAAAAAAAGGAACAACATGAGAATCATAGGGGTCCCAGAAGACAAAGAGAGAGAAAAAGGGGTAGAAGGGTTATGTGAGCAAATCATAGCAGAAAGCTTTCCTAACCTGGAGAAAGATACAACAGACATCAAAATCCAGGAAGAACAGAGGACTCCCAAAAGATTCAACAAAAACCGGCCATCAACAAGGCATATCATAGTCAAATTCACAAAATACTCAAGCAAGGAAAGAATCATGAAAGCAGCAAGGGAAAAAAAGTCCTTAACCTACAAGGGAAGACAGCAGACCTATCCACCAAAACTTGGCAGGCCAGAAAGGAGTGGCAGGATATATTCAATGTGTGAATCAGAAAAATATGCAGCCAAGAATTCTTTATCCAGCAAGGCTGTCATTCAAAATAGAAGGAGAAATTAAAAGTTTGCCAGAACAAAAATTAAAGGAGCTCGTGACCACTACACCAGTCCTGCAAGAAATTTTAAGAGGAACTCTCTGAGGGGAGAAAAGATGGGGGGGGGGGGGGGAGGAAGAGACCAAAAGCAACAAAGACAGAAAGGACCAGAGAACACCGTCAGTAACTCCAACTCTACAAGCAACATATTGGCAATAAACTCATATCTCTCAGACTCACTCTAAACATCAATGGAATAAATGCTCTAATCAAAAGACAGGGTAACAGAATGGATAAGAAAAAACAAGATTCATCTACATGCTGTGTACAAGAGACCCACTGTAGACCTAAAGACACCTTCAGATTGAAAATAAGGGGATGGAGAACCATCTATCGTGCTAATGGTCACCAAAAGAAAGCCAGAGTAGCCATACTTACATCAGACAATCTAGATTTTAAAATAAAGACTGTATCAAGAGATGAGGAAGGGCATTATATCATAATTAAAGGGTCTATACACCAGAAGACCTAACAATTGTAAACATTTATGCTCCAAATGTGAGAGCACACAAATGTATAAATCAATGAATCACAAACATAAAGAAACTCATCGATAATAATACCATAATAGTAGGGGACTTCAGCACCCCACTTACTGCAATGGATAGATCATCTAAACAGAAAATCAACAAGGAAACAGTGGCTTTTAATGACACACTGGACCAGATGGACATAACAGATAGATTCAGAACATTTCATCCTAAAGTAGCGGAACATCCATTCTTCTCCAGTGCACATGGAACATTCTCCAGAAAAGATCACATACTGGGACACAAATCAGTCCTTAACAAGTACAAAAAGATTGAGATGAAACCTTGCATATTTTCAGACCGCAATGCTATGAAACTCGAAATCAACCACAAGAAAAAATTTGGAAAGATAACAAATAGTTGGAGACTAAAGAACATCCTACTAAAGAAATAATGGGCCAACCAAGAAGTTAAAGAGGAAATTAAAAAGTACATGGAAGGCAATGAAAATGATAATACCACAACCCAAAACCTCTGGGATGCAGCAAATGCGGTCATAAGAGGGAAGTATATAGTAATCCAGGCCTTCCTAAAGAAGGAAGAAAAGTCTCAGATACACAACCTAACCTTACACCTTAAGGAGCTGGAAAAAGAACAGCAAATAAAACCCCAAAACAGCAGAAGACAGGAAATAATAAAGATTAGAGCAGAAATCAACTCTATCAAACCTAAAATAACGGTAGAACAGATCAATGAAACCAGAAGCTGGTTCTTTGAAAGAATTAACAAAATAGATAAACCACTAGCCAGTTTGATCAAAAAGAAAAAGGAAAGGACCCAAATATATAAAATCAAGAGTGAAAGAGGAGAGATCACAACCAACACAGCAGAAATAAAAACAATAATAAGAGAATATTATGAGCAATTATATGCCAATAAAATGGGAATTCTGGAAGAAATGGACAAATTCCTAAAAACACATATACTACCAAAACTGAAACAGGAAGAAATAGAAATTTTTAACAGACTCATAACCAGTAAAAAAAATTGAATTAGTAATCAAAAATCTTCCAAAAATCAAGAGTCCAGGGCCAGATGGCTTTCCAAGGGAATTCTACCAAACATTTAGCGAAGAGCTGATACCTATTCTCTCAAAGCTGTTCCAAAAAATAGAAATGGAAGGAAAACTTCCAAACTCATTCTATGAAGCCAGTATTACCTTAATTCCAAAACCAGACAAAGACCCCACTAAAAGGCGAACTACAGACCAGTTTCCCTGATGAACATGGATGCAAACATGCTGAACAATATATTAGGCAACTAGATCCTACAATACATTAAAAAATTATTCACCACATCCAAGTGGCATTTATACCTGGGATGCAGGGCTGGCTCAATATCCACAAAACAATCAATGTAATTCATGCCATCAATAAAAGAAAGGACAAGAACCACATGATCCTCTCAATAGATGCAGAGAAAGCATTCAATAAAATACATTATCCTTTCTTGATAAAAACCCTCAAGAAAGTAGGGATATAGGATCATACCTCGAGGTCATAAAAGCCATATATGAAAGATCCAAAGCTAATATCATCCTCAATGGGGAAAAACTGAGAGCTTTCTCCCTAAGGTCAGGAACATGACAGGGATGTCCACTCTCACCACTGTTATTCAATATAGTATTGGAAGTCTTAGCCTCAGCAATCAGAAAACACAAAGAAATAAAAGGCATCCAAATCATGAGGTCAAACTTTCACTCTTCACAGATGACATGATACTCTATATGGAAAACCCAAAAGATTCCAAAAAAAAAAAAAAACCTGATAGAACTTATTCACGAATTCAGCAAAGTGGCAGGATATAAAATCAATGCACAGAAATCAGTTCCATTCCTATACACCAACAATGAAGCAACAGAAAGAGAAATCAAGGAATGATCCCATTTACAATTTACTAAAATCCATAAAATACCGAGGAATAAATCTAACCAAAGAGGTTAAAAATCTATACACTGGCTAGTATTAAAAGCTTATGAAAGAAATTGAAGAAGACACAAAAAAATGGACAAATATTCCATGCTCTTGAATAGGAAGAATAAATATTGTTAAAATTTCAATACTACCCAAAGCAATCTACATATTTAATGCAATACCTATCAAAATAATACCAGCATTCTTTACAGAACTAGAACAAACAATCCTAAAATTTGTATGGAACCAGAAAAGACCCTGAATGGCCAAAGCAATATTGAATGGAACAGAATAGAGAACCCAGAAATGGACCCACAAACATATGGCCAACTAATCTTTGACAAAGAAAGAAAGAATATCCAATGGAATAAAGACAGTCTCTTCAGCAAGTGGTGCTGGGAAAACTGGACAGCAACATGCAGAAAAATGAACCTGGACCACTTTTTGACTCCAGGCTGTGAGCTCTCAGCACAGAACTCGATGCGGGGCTCGAACTCATGAACTGTGAGATTGTGTACTGAGCCGAAGTCGGATGCTTAACCAACTGAGCCACCCAGGCGCCCCAAACCTGGACCACCTTTTTACATCATACACGAAAATAAACTCAAAATAGATGAAAGACCTAAATGTAAGACAGGAAGCCATCAAAATCCTTGAGGAGAAAGCAGGCAAAAACCTGTTTGACCTTTGCTGCAGCAACTTCTTACTCAACACATCTCTGGAGGCAAGGGAAACAAAAGCAAAAATGAACTATTGGGGCCTCATCAAAATAAAAACTTCTGCACAGCGAAGGAAACAATCAGCAAAACTAAAAGGCAATCAATGAAATGAGAGAAGATATTTGTAAACAACATATCAGATAAAGAGTTAGTAGCCAAAATCTATAAAGAACTTTTCAAACTCAACACCCAAAAAACAAATAATCCAGTGAAGAAATGGGCAAAAGACATGAATAGAAACTTCTCCAGGAAAGACATCCAGATGGCTAACTGACACACGAAAAAAAATGCTGAACATCACTCATAATCAGGGAAATACAAATCAAAACCACAATAAGATACCACCTCACACCTATCAGAATGGCTAACATTAACAACTCAGGCAACAACAGATGTTGGCGAGGATGCGGAGAAAGAGGATTTCTTTTGCACGGCTGCTGGGAATGCAAACTGGTGCAGCCACTCTGGAAAACAGTATGGAGGTTCCTCAAAAAATTAAAAATAGAACTACCCTATGACGGAGCAAATGCACTACTAGGTATTTATCCAAGGGATACTGGTGTGCTGTTTCAAAGGGGCACATACACCCCCATGTTTATAGCAGCACCATCAGCAATAGTCAAAGTATGGAAAGAGCCCAAATGTCCATCAGTGGATGAATGGATAAAGAGGAAGTGGTGTATTTATACAAAGGAGTATTACTCGGCAATCAAAAAGAATGAAATCTTGCCATTTGCAACTATGTGGATGGAACTAGGGAGTATTATGCTAAGCAAAATTAGAGACAAATATATGACTTTACTCATATGAGGACTTTAAGATACAAAACAGATGAACATAAAGGAAGGGAAGCAAAAATAAAAAATAAAAACAGGGAGGGGAACAAAAACATAAGAGACTTTTAAATATAGAGAACAAACAGAGGGTTACCGGAGGGGTTGTGGGAGGGGGAATGGGCTCCATGGGTAAGGGGCATTAAGGAATCTACTTCTGAAATCATTGTTGCACTGTATGCTAACTAACTTGGATATAAACTAAAAAAAATAAAAATTTAAAAAATAAAATAAAATATAAATAAATAAATAAAATTTATATTTATATCCCAAGTCCACTGCCACCCACTTTTATCTGTGCTTATACTCAGCTAAACAAGGTGTCTTCTTCATGGTTGTCCTTCTTGACAGGTTTTCCATTTCTTGCTGGTCTAATAGGATTTTGTCAGAGTCACTCTCGCTTATTGCCACACCAAACCAGTGCTAACATGTTCTTTCCAGCCTTTAATACTGCAGGGTTAGAAGAGTGGCATCTTTAACCTTCTCTGTGTCAACCTCAATTCTATCTTTCACATAGATCTTGTCAGCCCTATCTGCCCATCCCCCTGGCTGTAAATAAATTCCAGGCTGTTGACATGATAATCAGGAAATTTTTAAGTAGGACTTATAAATGAGTTTCAGGGGCTCTGGAAAACTCCTGAACCTGGAAAATTTCTACTTGTACGTGGGTCTGTGCACTTTTCTAATGAGAGCATGTATGGTTTTCATTGGATCATAAAGGAATCCATAAACAACAACAAAAAAGTCTGAAATCTTAGAGTAGATATAAGTAGAACCAGAGAATGTTGAACCTAGAAGGGTTAAAGGGCACCTAGTGCGGTGCTCCATTATGGAGCCCATGGACACTTGGAATTTTGTGGTGAAAGCAATGAAAGGACTTAGTTACTTCAAATATTTCAAGTGCATTGGGAGTTATATCTTTTTCTGCAAAAAGTCTATGTAATATAATGGACACTTCTAGTTACTTCGTTTTGTAACTAAGTACTGTACTTCGTTTTTCGTTTTCCACCTTTATTACATTAATCTTTGAATAGAGTATGTTGTGTTATCTTTTTTCTTTTTTTTGATGATAAAACTGAGTCTTCAAAGAATCACTAACTTGGCCCATGGCCAAACATAGGAAAGAGCCAGCCTCTAAACCCAAATGGTCCGACTCTGAAGTGTGTGTGCAGCTGACAGCTATGGAGTGAGGGAGTCCTGCTTGCTTCGTGCTCTGCTTGTCAGTTACATATATTTGGATTAATAAAAATGGGAAAATATAACACTATTTAACAAATGTATCTTGCTTGGGTTTTGTTTTCCTTTAAACCAGTGGTTCTCAGGGGCGCCTGGGTGGCGCAGTCGGTTAAGCGTCCGACTTCAGCCAGGTCACGATCTCGCGGTCCAGGAGTTCGAGCCCCGCGTCAGGCTCTGGGCTGATGGCTCGGAGCCTGGAGCCTGTTTCCGATTCTGTGTCTCCCTCTCTCTCTGCCCCTCCCCTGTTCATGCTCTGCCTCTCTCTGTCCCAAAAATAAATAAAAAACGTTGAAAAAAAATTAAAAAAAAAAAAAAAACAGTGGTTCTCAACGGGATGATTTTGCTTCATAGGAGACATTGGCAGGGCCTAGAGACATGTTTGGATGTTAGAACTGGGGCTGCTATTAGCACAGGGTAGGAAGAGTCCAGCAATGCTGTGAAACATCCTAGAATGGACAGGACAGCCTCTCCCGACAAAGAATTATCTGGTCCTAAGTGCCAGTAGTGCCACTATTGAGAAATCCTGCTCTACACACACATGGTTTAGAGGTTAATGGGAATATCAAAAAGCTTTCTTTCTGATGAAAATATTTACAGCTATTATTCTCCCACTGTGATACAGTAAACACTCAGATTTTTCACTGAATGCATGAACTCCTATACTTAGAAAACAACTGTTTTCTTTCCTCCCAGCCTCCCTTTATTTTCTCTGATATTATCCCCTGTGTCCTCTAACCCAGTGCTTCTCAAACTTTAATGTGCAATAGAATCACCTAGAGGGCTTTAAAAACACGGATTCTTGGACACCAACTCCAGCATCCCTGATTCATTAGCTCTGACATGGGGACTGAGAGTCCACTGTTCTAACAAATTCCCTGTTGATGTCAGTGCTGCTGGTCAGTGGATTGCGCTCAAGTAGTGAGGCAGTTCACTCTGCCCTTCTGGAAGCTTCCCCCATCCTCCTAAAAGAACTGTACTCCTCGGGGCGCCTGGGTGGCACAGTCGGTTAAGCGTCCGACTTCAGCTCAGGTCACGATCTCGCGGTCCGTGAGTTTGAGCCCCGCGTCAGGCTCTGGGCTGATGGCTCAGAGCCTGGAGCCTGTTTCCGATTCTGTGTCTCCCTCTCTCTCTGCCCCTCCCCCATTCATGCTCTGTCTCTCTCTGTCCCAAAAATAAATAAACGTTGAAAAAAAAATTAAAAAAAAGAACTGTTCTCCTGTATCAGGCCGTAGCTCCTTGACTCTGCTGCTCTCCCAACCTTGTTTGCATTTTGTTTGTTGGAAAGTGGAAGTGGCCACAGATTCTTTCTTTATCCATCTAGCACTTTCACAAGACTGGCAACTACTTTTCAGTAACCTTTAACACGTCGTAAAGACAGTTGAAATCTCCTAATGTCACCCTTTTGTTTTTATGCAGAAAAAAATGGATATCTCTTCCCCCATTCCCTCTCAAAATCCTTTTTTATATTTTCATTTTTTTTCTTTTGGGATTTGGAGGAATTAAAACACATTTGAAAATTGGGGTGCTTGGGTGGTGCTGTCAGTTAAGTGTCTGACTGTTGATCTCGGCTCAGGTCATGATCTTACCATTCATGAATTCAAGCCTTGCATCAGGCTCTGTGCTGATGGGTAGAGCCTGCCTGGGATACTGTCTCTCCTTCTCTGTGACCCTCCCCTGCTGTGGTCTCTCTCTCTCCCTCTCTCTTTCTCTCTCAAAATAAATAAATAAACCTAAAAAAAAAAAAAAAGAAAATACATTTTAAATTCACATCTTCCCCCTACTCCAGTCACGTTTTCTAAAACAAGCATTGCACAACATTTAAGCACCTACATTGTGTGTGAAGGTGGGGGGCATGTGGATGTGTATAGGGGTAGTCTCCATTCCTAAAAAGGAAAAAGGTCATGACCTCTTTTTCCAGTTTACTTGCATCCAACTGTTATCTATTTTCCTTTCCTCCATAATCAGATCATTCTGGTTTCTTATCTCTGAGAGGGACTCTAGAAGGCTTCTGGCTTTGTTTTTTCTGTACTACTTACTTCAACTTGAGGTTACATATTTTCTATATTTATATACAATGTAATTATTATTCAATGCTTCCTTTGAATTCCTTCTGTTCTTCTCCCCTTTTAATTCCTCTCTGTTTCTGAATGTTTTCTTCACCTCAGATGCAATGAACTTCCCACATCCCTCTATCTCTATCCCCTCCTTCCTTTAGGTTTCCCCTGGACAGTCTCCCCACCTTCTCGTTTTTCTTCTCCATAAATCTTATACATCATGCCTTTGGTAAGGGAAATCCTCCTTGTCTCTTTTCCTCAGCTACCCTCTCCACAATTGCTGTATATATTTTCTATCTTAATAGTTTCATGTAAACATAGGGTTGTTATGATGATTAAAAAAACAAATATAAAGCCCTTAAAAATCAAATATTATTAATATTATTCTCCCTAGACTCATATTTATTTCTCTAATAACACCTTAAGTTCCTCTTCCTTTTCTCCTTTTCTATCATGAAGCCTCCCCAGCCCTTCACAGCCTTCCCCCACTTTCATCTGGAGAGATACTTCCTGCTAGGATATGCCCCATTGCTTTCTGTGAGAAGTAAGGAAAATGATTCATTTTCAGAAATACCAAATAAAAGCTGTATTATCTAGTTAACAGGAGGTTTACAATCTATTGGAAATATATATGAACCCCCCCACCACCATAATGGAGTCCCAAACCCTTGGACACTTAACTTCCTGGTTCTTCTTCCCCTCTCTATTTCATGGGCTTTGGCACCATGCACCAAAGAATAAAGGAGGGACTAAAAGTCTCCGTGTCACCTCAGGAAATGTACATTTGTTCCAATCAAACTACTTTTTGTGTTACATGGGCATAGGTGACATCCAGGTAAGGCTATAACCTCTGTAGTACTCAGCCAATGAGGAATCAGGGGAGGGACTTGCATGTTAGGAGATAAACTGTCTGCTGTAACTGCCCCCAGTGTGCCTGTCCGTCAGACACCTGCTCTTGCAAGAACGTTGATTAAAGCCTCATTTCACTGTTCTCCTAGTCTCCACATCCCTCCTTTGATTGGGTCGGTGGGCTTTGATCTCACACTCCTCCTTTCCTGGACCCAGAACAGACCCAAGTCAATTGTTTCCTTTATTAAAACATGTTCTTGGGAAGTTTGCATAAATATGCATCTATCTCTTGCCACATATATTGAATGAAATTCACCTTTTACCTGAGACATGGATATTGATTTCTTTCAGATACAACCAAAACATGTTCTTTAGGACCACAGTGATTATGTGAATAATTTTTTTGAGCTAAACTAGTTTTTCTTGGTTGTCTGCCCTACCAGTTATAATTCAGCTTTGCCTCCTAATGAAAAACACCATAATATTCCCTTACCTGGGTTTTATTTCACCTGTATCCAAAAGAAGTCTTTTACTGGGACTGAAACTACAAATATATCATCAACACGGTGTGGGGAAAGGAATGATTTATTCACCTGTTTTGTTGATGTTTCCTTATATCCTCACCATTTGGTGGCACACTCCCACACTGAGGTTAATCTTAGCCCTGTGACTCTTGGCCAATACATTAGCATAAATTGTGATATAAGCAGAAAATTTCAAAATGCTTGTGCATTGGAAATTTGTTCTCTTCTTTGGAACTCTGACTACTGTGAGAAGAAGCCCAGGCAAGCCTTCCAGAGGATGAAGGGTCGCAGAGATAACATAACCTCTGATGGAAAACCACTAACATCCAAGCCATCCTACTTCTGCTGTCCTCAGCCAGACAAACCTGGCTAACCCATCAACTAACCACAGACTCTGAGTCAGTCTAGCAAGGATGAGCCAAGGCCAGCCCAGACTAGAAGGGCCGAGCTGAGCCCTCACAGAATTTCCTACCCTCAGAATTGAGAGCAAAATAAATGGTTGCTGGCTTGAGCCATTAAATTTTGGAGTGGTTCCGTATGCAGCAAAAGCTAGCTATTATACACACTTTAACCATTTGACACCATTCTTATTCATACTGTTTTATTCCAGAAAGAACAAAAAGTCTTCTTTGGCATACTCTGTGAAATCATCATATATCCTCAACAATTCTGGCCCAGATTCTTTTGACCAAGTCTAATGAACAGTTTGTTTTCAAAATAAAAATCGCCAGTGAATTAAAACAGCTCTGATAATTGTTTTTAATTTAGATAAAAGAATAAACCCTTGAAACACACAACTCACTCAAAAAGAAATGGAAAACACACTGACTGCATCGTCTACTGAACAAGTTGTATTAGCAATTACAAAAACTTCTCCAAAAGAAAACTTTAGGCCTATATGGCTTCACTAATGAGTTATTTCAAATATTTGAGAAAGAAATAATATCAGTCTTACATAAATTGACCCCAAAGATAAAAACAACATGAAAGGCTTCTCAACTTGTTTTAAAAGGCAAGCATAAATTTGATAACTATAACATAAAGATATAAGAAAGAAAAATTACAGGCTAATATCTCTTTTTTTTTCTTTTTTCTTTTTTTCTTTTCATTTATCGTCAAGTTAGCTAACATACAGTGTATACAGTGTGCTCTTGGTTTTGGGGGTAGATTCCTGTGATTCATTGCTTACATACAATACCCAGTGCTCATTCCAACAAGTGCCCTTCGCAATGGCCATCACCCATTTCCCCAGTGCCCCGCCCACCCCCTAACAACCCTCAGTTGTTTTCTGCATGCAAGAGTCTCCTATGGTTTGGGCCAATATCTCTTATGTAAAGTTTATATAAAATATTAGGACATTATTTTAATAATATATTTAAAAGAATAATGTATCACCACTAAGTTGGACTTATCCCAGAAATACAAAGTTGGTTTAATACTAAACATCAATACCATTTATAGCATTAGCAGAATAAAAGAGAAATTTTTATGGTCAACTCACAGAAGCAGATAAAATTTAATAAAATTCACCATCCATGTTTTTAAAAAGATTTTATTTTTAAGCAATCTCTACACCCAACATGGGGCTCAAAATCAACCCCAAGGTCAAGAGCCACAGACTCCACCAACTGAGCAAGTCAGGCACCCCTCAATATCTATGTTAAAACCTTAAGGTAGAAATAGAAAATAACTCTTTTTTTTAAGCGTGTAAGCAGGGGAGAGGGACAGAGAGAGAGAATCTCAAGCAGGTTCCACATCAGCATGGAGCCTGGCAAAGGCACTAGAGCCCAGGACCCTGGGATTATGACCTGAGCCAAAATCAAGAGTCAGACGCTACATCAACTGAGTCACCCAGGCGCCCCTGAACTTCTAAACACTGATGTAATATAAACTGCTGGAAGGAAAAAAAAACACAAAAATCATTCATTGTGAAATAGTAAAAGATTTTCTGCTGAGATTAAACAAGAAAAAAAAAATGGCTTCTAGCATCACTTCTCTTCAGCATTACTATATAGGGGACCTAACTAGGACAATAAAGGAAGAAAAGGTAGTATGTTTTTAAAAAGTAAAAAGTAAGAGGTAACACTTTATTTGTGAATGACACAATTATTCACCTGAAAGATACAATAAAATCTGATAAACTACTAGAACTGGAAATTCCTTACCTGAGTTTTATTTCACCTGTATCCAAAAGAAGTCTTTTTGAATTTAGCAATTTAGTGGGTTATAAAGCCAATCAGTATATAAATATATATTTCTATATACTAGCAACAAGTAGTTGAAAAATAATTTTTAAAGGCCAATTATAATAGCACCAAAAAATAATGAAGATGTCCCATATTCATGGACTGTAAGACTCAATACTTTAAGATGTCAATTCTCCCTAAATTGATCTCTAGATCTGATGCAATTCCAATTGAAATCCCGATAGCTTTTTTAATGGAAATTGACAGGCAGATTATAAAATATGTGTGGAAGTCCAAAGACCTAAGAATAGCAAAGGCAACTGATGAAGAACTAAGTTAAAGGATGTATAGTACTAAATATCAAGATTAATTATGAGGCTACAATAATCAAAACAGTGTAGGATTGGTGCAGAATAGGCAAAGATAGCAGGAGAACAGAAGAAAATGTCTAGATATAGATCCACCCATCCATAATCATCTGATTTAAGGCAAAGTTTTTGCTGCAATGAAAAAGAATCTGCAAAACAAATGATGCTTAAACAAGGTTATTCATTTAGAAAAAAAAAACTTGAATGTTAAACAGTGTCTCACATGATAAATAAACAAACAAACAAACAAAAAATCACAGACCTAAATGTGACAGGTCAAAAAGTAAACCTTCTCAAATATAACATACAAAAATATCTTCATGACCTTGGCCTAGGCAAAGATTTCTTAAATAAGATACTAACCAAGAAAAGTACTAACCCTAAAGGAAAATGTTAATAAATTGAACTTCAATAAAATTAAGATTTCTTCACTTTAAAAATACAGAAAATGAAAAATGCAAGGTATAGAGTGAGAAAGGATTGCACTACATCAGAAAGGACTTGTATCCAATACATAAAATATTACTATAATAAGAAAATACAGACAACTCTATAAAAATAGACAAGCCTTATAGAAGTATTTCACAAAAGATGTGTGAATTGCCATTATGCAGATGAAAAAGAGATCAACTTAATTACTTCTCAACAAAGAGCAAATTAACGCCAGTGAACTATGACTACACACTCACCAGAATGACCAAAATGAAAAGGACGGACAACACTGAGTGTTACAAAAAATGCAGAGCAATTGGAATTTTCATACAATGCTGGCGGAAGTGGAAGTGGCTACAAACACTTTAGAAAATTTACTGAGAATATCCACCAAAGCATTACTTACGACCCACTATTCCATTCCTAGATATAAAGACAAAATAAATGCTTACATTTCTGCACCAAAAGACATACATCAATGTTCATGAAACATTATTTGTAATAGCCTTAAGATAGAAACAACCCCAAATTACTTAGCATGAAAAAATAATTTGCAATATAGTCACAAAATGGACTACTACACAGCAATGAATAACACTAAGGTGTTGTTACCCACAATAATGTGGGGGTCAACTACTGGTTACATTTGAGGGATAGTAATAACTAGGAGGAAAAACAAGGCTTCTGGTTCCTCAAAAAATTAAAAATAGAACTACCCTATGACCCAGCAATAGCACTACTAGGAATTTATCCAAAGGATACAGGAATGCTGATTCATAGAGGCACATGTACCCCAATGTTTATAGCAGGGCTTTCAACAATAGCCAAATTACACAAAGAGCTTAAATATCCATCGACTGATGAATGGATAAAGGAGATGTGGTTTATATATACAATGGAATACTACTTGGCAATAGAAAGAATGAAATCATGCTATTTGCAACAACAGGCACGGAACTGCAAGGTATCACGCGAGTGAAGTAAGTCAGTCAGAGAAAGACAGAGATCATATGTTTTCACTCACATGTGAATCTTGAAAAACTTAACAGAAGACCACGGGGGAAGGAAAGGGGAAAAAAAATAGTAACAGAGAGGGAGGGAGGAAAATCATAAGAGATTCTTAAATACCGAGAACAAAATGAGTTCCTTGAGGGGTGGGGGAGAGGGGAAAATGGGTGATGGGCATTGAGGAGGGCACTTGTTGGAATGAGCATTGGGTGTTGTATGTAAGTGATGAACCACAGGAATCTGCCCCGAAAACCAAGAGCACACTTTACACACTGTATATTAGTCAATTTGACAATTAACTATATTAAATAAATAAATAAATAAATAAATAAGTATTTAAAAAACAAAAAACAAACAAACAAAAAGCTTCTGGAGTGCTGGGAATGTGCTCTTTCTTATTCTAGGTGGTGGTTACCTTGTATTTGTGCTGTGCCCTAATAAAGAAATAAACATAAATAAATAAATAAATAAATAAATAAATAAATAAATAAAATAAAAACAGAAAATTAAAAGGACTTGTTTATTGTTTTCTAGTCAACTGTTCTCTTTCTCAGCTACTGACCTTTGTTTCTTATCTTCCCTCTTCCTTCAGGTCTCTTTGGCTTTTTGGGTTTTTTTTTTCCTTAAAAATTTTTTAAATACCCAAATAGCTACTTAAGGGACATACCAGACACATCTACATTCTCTCCTTTCTTGCCATTGGTAGAATTCTTTCGCTTTTTCTGTAAAGCCCAAAATAAGAAGTCAGAAGCTTAAATGACAATGAAAGAAATATTTTTTTAATCCCAGAATTTACTGCGCACTTAAACCAAACTATTAATATTATAAGACTATAACCATATGTCTCTGTGTTTCTCAGTGCACTTGACCCTAAACTTCTGATAAGGAGACAGATCTAAGTAATCTTTTTGATCCTGTTCATACTCGGTCTGTGCCACACAGTAGGAACTCAATAAACTGTTGACGTGAAAAATCAGGTAATCCATTCTGAAGTCTTTGAGAGTAGCCAGAGGGCCAGAATTAAAAGAAGCTGAGATACCCTATTTTTCTAAGGTGAAGAACTAGATTATATGACCTCTTGAGAGCCCTTCTCTCTCCCAGAATCTGATGAAATGACTTATGGTAACTTACAGTCTTCCTTAATTACTTACTGTGTCAGTTGATATATCACTGAGATTTACTTTGTTCTTGTTCTTTTTGTTATTTTCCTTTTATTTTTTTTTTAAATCATATTTTGATTTGTATTTTTTCAGTCCTTTCTAAATTATTGCTATCTGAGCAGTAAAGGATTAAAATGTATAATTTTTCATTTCACACCTGTGTGATTCTTATGTTTGAAATTTTTTATAACAGTGCTTCAGATTTATTTTCAAATACAAAATTAATAGCCTAAATGATACATTTTGCTAACATAACAGGAAATCATTTATCCTATACCTGATTTTTTTCTTGCTCCAGACAATAGCTAGTGTTTAGTTTGTCATATCACATGTTACAACAGCAGAAATTATTAATTATGAAACAGATTAACCTGATCCACTAGGATTTGATCACAAACGTCAGTGAGGAAGATTCTTGTCAGAGGGAAAATAAAAGTTTTAAATGAAAGCAAAAGAAGATAGCAATTGGAAAGTGACTGTCTAAGTAGTTGATAAATGTTAATTGCTTTTTCTTCCTTTTTATGTCCAAAGTAACAGTAATGACCTTCCAAAAATAGTTGTTTGCTATTAAGTAGACAGACTTTGAATGCAACTAAACTCTCTCAATAACTTTTAATGCTTCAACCTTACTGCAATTTAGGGTGTATACAAATGTTCACTTTCTTAAAATGTGGTAACTATAAAATTTAATGTCCCAGTGATTTTGCATTGTATATTAAGAAATAAATGTGGGGCACCTGGGTGGCTCAGTAGGTTAAGCCTCCGACTCCTGATTTCAGCTCAGGTCAAAATCTTACAGTTCATGAGCTCGAGCTCTGTGCCAGGTTCTGCATTGACAGTGCAGAGCCTGCTTTGGATTCTCTCTCCTTCTCTCTCTGCCCCTTCTCTGCTCACGCACATGCTCCCTCTCTCTCTAAAACAAATAAATTTTTAAAAAAACAAAGAAATGCAATCTGTGTATTTATAGAACAATTATGTTGAAAGCCTAATTGTGTTTTATCAAAATACGTACTAAAAACTATTATGTACCACCTCTGTGCTTTGATTTCCTCAGTTTACATGTTGACAAAAATTAATTTAAATGAAATCTTATCTTTCAAACTACGTCAAAGTTCAAGAAACACCTTTGAACTCAAGTTTATTGCAGCCTCACTGCTCACTGCAACACGGATATGTAGTCTCCTTTCACTAACTTTCTTATAAAAGATACGAAATGTTCACTTTCTGTCTCCCTTTCTCATTTTTAGTGAAAGGAGCAGATTTAAATTTTCTATTGATTAAGGACAACCAATTTACAAAGTCTCCTTTCTTAGTCCCCAAGCAAAAGGAATTGTAAGATCACTTACTATTTAACCCTGACTCCAATTCTAAGATTGTGACATTCAGGTAGATGGGAACTAATTCAGCAAAGGTAACAATGACTGATGGCAGGCCAACTAACATTTCTCCTAATTGAGTTCCTCTGAGAGTGTCACAGCTAGGGCTACACGGAAGCAATAGTTATTCTTGCTGCAGCACCATGTAATGGGGAATAGAGGAAGCTATTCTTCACCATAAGCTGAGGAGGCAGCTGACTATTATGGTTTGAAGGGCTGAAAGTGTCTTCTGCAGTTTCTTCCAATGCACTTGACATTCCCAAAGTATTCACTATTTTAAGTTAAAATGCAAATGCTATCTAGGACGTCGAACACTCCTGATAAACTAGTTTTCTAAACTAAATGACCCAACAAGACATGGGTTGGACAAAGAAAGGTAATAATTTGTAGGCAGGGAAAAGGTTACAGATAAGTTCAGAAAGTAAGACAGATCAGTCTGAACAAGGACAGGAAGAAAAATCACAAAGTATAGCGAAGGGAAAGACAGTAAACTGACTAACGCTGATTTTAAAAGCATAGTAAAAGATAGGTCTGGAAAATGACAGAATATTGGATATTTTCACTGAGGGAGCAAAATACAAATTTCAAAGAAATCACCAGGAATTTGTTTAGCGAGTCTAAAGGTCCTTCAGCCACACGGAGGATACAGCACGGTCCAGATGGTGGAGATGAGGAGAGGGTTTTGTGAAGAGGCTGGTTTTAGAGAAAGCTGGTGCTATGCTGGGAGTGGTGGAAGCAGATTCCTCACTACAGTCCTAGTGAAAAGAGCTTAAACAAGAGCACTTGGAGAGGGTCTTACTGCTTGTCACCAAAAGGCAGGGGTGTTTGGTGTTTGATTTCTGCCTGGAAATTCTTAGAGTACAAGATGGGCCTGCTGGCTGCTTGGGTAGCAGAGAAAGCGAAATAACACCTACACTGAGATCAGCCTACAGTCCCAAACTTTTTAAAGGCAAAGATGTGTTAGTGTGTCACACAAGAGAAATAGCCTGAAGCCATTTCAAATTCTTCCCTAGAGGTCCTTTGGAAAAACAGAAAACAAAACAAAACAAAAACAAAACAAAACAAAACAAAACAAGAACAGTGTGGGGAGAAGCAGCTGTAGAAAAATATATTGCCCTCATCACTAGACATAAACTCAAATGTTCTCTGTGAGAATATTTGAAAGAGCACACAAGAAGAAAAAGTCAGGTTAGACATCTTTCTGGTGGGGGGTAGAAAGTAATAACAGCATGTAAGGCCCACTCTTCTCTTCTCCCTTCAACTAGGAGGGATTAAAAAAACCTTGACTGCAAAGACAGGGGAGGAAAGGGAGGAGTTTTCTATAATTGATGATTTTTTAGCTTAGATTCTAAAAGCGGGTTGAGTAGTGATAAAAGGATACTTTTCACATGCCTATATTTGATGTAAAATTTCTAAGTGGCTTCTCAAACTAAGGCCTTCTCTCCTGCAGCACATCCTAGCTGGGAAAAGGAGAAAATATGTAAGTCAAGTATAAGACGTCATGACCTCATGGACCTATTTTAAAATATCAAATTGACAGTGTGTTTTGTGACTTATTGTAAACAGAATACTTTGTATTTCACCAGAATTTCACCAGAAATTTCATGGTACTAAGTTTTCAAAATGGAGCTGGAGGATTTCTCCCACAAAATAAATATTTAAAGGGACAATAGAAAGCAAGAATAAAGATATTTTCTGATTAAAACCCATGAATTCAGCTTGTTCAATATCCCTGCTACAATTCTAATGATAATAGCTATAATAACAACAAATAAAATGGCTACCATTTATTAAAGACTTTTTATGTGCCAATTTATGTACTTGGCACATATTATCTCATTTAACCCTCATGACAATACTATTGCTTTGATGTTATAATTTCTTCTGTAATTATGATCAAAATGAGATGAGAGGGTTAAGCAATTATCCAAGGTCACTCAGATGTGTAATCAAACCACTTACGTGACCACAATGAGAACTTCAAAGTTACATACTTTCATCTAACTAAAATACATTTGTCTGAATGCTGGTCTATGGCATTGTCATTTGATCCATCAGGCCCTGAAGAAGCCATTTTAAGTGTCAAAGAAAGAATGAAAAAAACAAAAGTGTTTTTTTAAGAAGGATAACCTGGCAGCCCTTCATGTTGAGGTCTACATCGCACCCTTCTACCCCTCTGGCCCCAGTGATAGCAACAGATAGAGAAACTGGTCACCACTCAGCCCCCTCGCCAGTCCCCAAAGCCATCTAAGTGAGTCATCATTGCAGAATGGGGTGGTACCAGAACCTGCTACCATGTCTCATTCTTCCTGCAACACATTTGGGAGACTCCACGTAGAAATTTCACCTCATAAATAGAAACACGAATAATGCCCTCAATTGCTAACCAATTCACCTATAGAAATGAAACAAAGAGTCTATTACAAGAAAACCGAGAGCCATTTCAACAAAGTTGGCCTTCTTTTTTTTGTTCTCCTTCTTCCTCTTATTCTCTTCAAGGACACTAGAACCGCATGCTAATGAGAGAAAAATCCATGAGCAACTCTAGTCATTTGAAGTAAATAACTCAGGTGTTAAAAGTCTGACCTGTGGACTATTCAGAGTCAGCTAATTGCCAAAAGTTTAGGAACCGGGGCACAAATCATCAAGAAGTCATTTAATGTTTCCCTCCTAAGATCAGAAGCTGGCACCCAATATATGAAAACTATAAATTATAATTGAAAATATTTTAAATATCACAGTAAATATAAATGCTTCATAGACTTCTTTAAAAAAAGTATAACTCTTTAATATTGCAGACTGAAGAATTTTAATTAAAATACCTCAATCAAGAATTTTACATTCTATTTCACATTTTTCATATCGCTTACTCACAATGACCCAGGTAAAGATCAAAATGTAACTTCTACATCAGCTAGAGTTGTCCTTGACCAGACAGCCTGCTGCCTACATTAAGGTTGTTATAATTCATTAAATACTTTAATGTTCCTCCTGCCATTTTTTAACCCAAAAAAGATGTATCTCTCTTTAGACAAAGCAACCTCATTAAGCAAATACACAGAAGTAGAACTAGGCATTTTTCCCATTCAATTTTCTAAAACAATCTATTAATTCTTTTCTTTCTTTTTTTTTTTTTTTGATATGCCTACATATAGAAGTACCTAGACAACATTTCAGATACTTGAATTCATTACATAGGAAGTTGGTCTTCAGGAACATTAAACCCAAGGTGAATTCTGAAACAACTGTGTCACTTTGAAACTGAAGCTTCATTGATTCATATCAGCCAACTACAAGATATGCATTCCATTGAGTGCCTCCAGGATAGAATCTGCCTCCTGGCTCATATTACCTATTGGCAGCAGCATAAAAGCATTGCACCTGGGAATATTTTATTTTATTGGAAATCTGAGTAGACACAAAAATATAAAACCACTGAAAAACCTTATCTTTTACCACAAAAGAAGAATAATTTTTGACAAAGACCTCAGAAACTCTGAGGATAAGGAGTTCGGAGCGAGCAATGCTTTCCTGTGCCTTGTGAATCCCTGAAGTGGTAGGTAACTCCATGGTATATTATACGAAAGAGGAAAGTATAGGAGGACCCTGTACACCCAGAGGTACAAAGAGATGGAGACTCTGGGCCATCTCTTACAGTTTTCTTCCTGAAATCACTCAGCAAACAACAAAAGATACATTTTGGGGGGTTCTAATTAGCAGCCAACATGAAGAAGTCAAAATAGAGAGCAAATGGATTGTTATATTTACTGTGGATGTTCACTGATTGACTTCTAGGTATTTATTAAATACTGCCTAAACACTGTCTGAATTTATTGAAACTCGGGGTTTGAATCAAGTTAGCAAATGCATTCTGGCTATGTTACTGTCTTATGATTATAAATGTGACCCTCCCTCCCTGCTTTAACTTTCCACACCTATACAATGAAGAGAATGATAAATCCCATCTATCTCAGATGGATGTAATGAAGAGGATTCCAATTTAATAATTCATAAGACTTTCCGGGTGAATGATTCTATATAAATGCAAGCCTGAGCAGAGAAGCCAGCAATAAACCACAGGTTATTTGACACCAAGTTTACTATTTGATCTCCAACCATACCATTGTTTTAAAAATATATTTGAAAACAGACTCACAGAGTTCTCTTTCCTGTCTCATCTCACCAACATCCTGCATGGCTTTCTGATTATTTCTTGTATTGAATGAAAGAGAGCGTTTTCCACCACATAACAGACAAGAGTGTTGTCACCTGCCTTTTTTCTCTTTAAAATTTTTAAAAGACTTGTTCATGGGATGATTTATCGCTTGCTCAGCTACAGAATAGCACTTTAGGCTTCTAAGTAAATGTTGTGTCTTCAGGTTTCTGATTATATATGACCACAAATGAAATACCGCCTAGGAGTTCATACTATGTAAATAGCAACTACCCAGTTGACGGTAATCATGTGCATCTGTTACCCGGACTATACCCTCTACTAACTAAACTACTATCTGCCATAACTTAAAAGTAAATGGTGGAAATTGTAAACCACATAATTGAAAACTTTATTTTGGTTCACATGTTGTTATATACTACTTTTATATTTACATGTACTAGAAACATTTATTACTTAAAGGAAAATTCCTGTTTTATCACATTTTCAATCTTCTTTGAGTTGATAACTAGTACAAATGTGTTTTTAGTACCATAACTATCAGCACCATAATATTTTACAACAAAGCCACTTTACCAGAATAAAAGAAGCGATTCCATTCCTATGCCTGGTACATAGGTAACCAAAGAATACCTGTTCAACTCCTACCTGATGACAGCATGGAAAAGTAAGGTAGAATGTGTAGGAAACACTGGTAAAAACACATATACCAAAATGTCAAACAAAACAGAAGGTACAAATGCTCAGAGGTTCTTACAAATATCCTCAGTAGGCACAAAAATCCACACAAAAATCAATAGAACCAGATCCCATTTGAAACAGTTCTATCAATGTGGTATGAGGTAAACAAGGTGAAAGAGACTCCTAAAATAGTAGCCATACCCACAACTCAACAGTATTCATGGGTTTAATTAAAAAAACAAACAAACAACAACAACAACAAAAAAAAAACACTAACACTTCCATTGGTCTCTGGCACAATCAAGCATGGAAAACATATTATTGATTAAAACAATCTGCATGTAAGTAGAAATAAAAGCATCATAAAAAAAGAAAAGAAACAATCACTTGATTTTTCAAATCAACCCATGGAATTCGCTTTATGCCTGCCCAATAAAACAAGTGTCTAAGTTCTACAGTAAAATCATGAAAAATTTATGCCAACATTTTAACTGAAACAACAGGTCACTTCAACCACCAAATTGAGTGCATCCTGATAAGCACTGAATACAATTAAATGTCATTTCAAAATTCTAAAATAGTGTCAACCCTTTAACAGTAAAATAATTGGTGGTGTCTGTCATTTTGAAGAAGGCAAAGCTCACTGCAAGCAGCAATCATTTATGCATAAACACCTTATTTCATTGCAGCAGTCATTGTTGCAATTGTCCCGTTATCTACGGCTGCTCAACAAGTTACCGCTTAGATAGGTGGTTCTTGCTGAGATTCTCATGCAGTTGCAGTCAGATGACGGCCGGGGCTGAAGGCTCAGCTGGGCCAGATGTTCAATACACCTCCTTCACTCACAGATCTGGCACCCCAGTTGATATGCCTGGATCATTTGGGGACTGGCCGGGCCCACACATCTCCCCTGCCCTCAGCTCCCCTTCCCCTTCTTTCCCCTTTTTCTCTCCCTCCTCCCCCCATCCTCCATATAGCATATCTGTATGGCAGCCTCAGAATCATCACAATATGATGGGCTCAAAGTAGTATCTACCACATAAGAAGTCTACAAGTTGGAAGAAAATGTGAGAGTTGCAACCTCAGAGCTCATGTATTGTCACTTTCACTGTATTATATTGGTTAAACATGGCAAGCCTGTATTCCTTATGGGAAATGACTACAGAAAGGTATGAATACCAAGAGGTTTGGTTCATTGGGAAGTCATCTGTAGAGACTAGTCACCACAGTGAGTCACAAGAATCGATAACAAGATCAATGAATCTTTTGTTGTTTTTGTTATTAGTATTAGTTTCATTACTATATTAGTAGGATAACAATTGGTTTGTCCTTTTAGAAAGCGCTAAGTATTACAGAAAGAACAGAATTACCAAATTAAATATTTCATATTTTCATAATCAGCAACTGGAAAAAAGGAGATTGAAATGATTAATTCTGAAAGTACTGATAAGTCCAAGTTTGCTATTGAATAGCTATTGATATTCTTTTTATTTTTTAAGTTTGTTTAGTTGTTTTGAGATAGAGGGAGACACAGGCAGAGAGAGGGAGAGACAGAATCCCAGGTGGGCTCCATACTGCCAGCACAGAGCCCAATGAGGACTTGATCCCACAAATCACAGGATCATGACCTGAGCCAGGACCAGGAGTTTAATGCTTAACTGACTGAACCACCCAGGTGCCCCAGAAAATGGAACATTCTTCAACTTTGGTTATATGATTGGTGTCATCACCTAATATGGTTTCTATCTTCTTGTACAAAGAAATACTATCAAAGCAGTAAAAAAAAATAAAAATAAAAATAAAAGTAAAAATAAATCAGTTAGTTGTGTTTAAATGATACTAAATTTTTAAATATTTAGTATAAGATTTTTTTTAAGGTAGAGTGCAAAAGCTCTACTGTGATTCAGTGGGGAAAGCTTGTCTTTTAAATAAATGATTCTAGGTTAATTGAATATGGGGAAAAAATAAAACTTGTTGTCCATCTTTTAACAGAAAAAAAAAGTAAGATCACAGACATAAATTTGAAAGTTAAAACAATCCAGTATGACTTCCATCTCCAGTCATAATGGATTAATTTATACCAGAATAATACAACCACTATAAACACAGGAAATGAAAAAATATATATATGAGTTGAAAAAATTTAAAAACTGCTTCAATTTTTAAAAACAGATAGTACAGGTCTATGATCCCTGAGAGAAGGAAAATAAATGAAGTAAGCCCCAAGATCAACCCAACTTTCTTTCTGAGAGCACTTTCTATATAACAAAATGGAGAGATGGTGTCCAAGGGGGTGGGGGGGAAAGAATCCTGAGAAAGGAAAGATAAAAGTTTGGGTTGCTGAGGTGGAGAATTTTGGAGAGCAGAGTACTAGAAAGCAGAGGAAAGCACAGAGAAGGGGTTCGAGAAATCTGCACGGGGCTTCCTTTCAGCCTTTGGTTATTAAGCTGTTAAGACAAGACTCTCAATACATGCTGGTGAGCTATGAATTGAATGGAGATTGTTTCCCAATGCTAGTGTACATAGGATACAGAAAAACATGCCCTAAGAATATGGCTACTCTATTACCAGTGTAGAGAATGCTTTAAAGCTGCCTGAACTGAGCTTAAAAACAACCCTCATAAGGAGCAGACTGATCCACCATAGATTTATGGATGCCAGAACAAAAAGCAATGCTCATTACAGATGAAACAATGAAAAATCCAGGCTCTAAACGGTATAGTAATTACTATATCCATTAGTCAAGTACTAGCCATGTGTGAAGAAACCAAAAATTATGATGCTTTGACCTAGAAGCATGAAAATTTAGTCTGTCAAACTTGAGATGACCCAAATGTGGAATTTCCTGTTAAGGAATTTAAATCATCTAAAATAAATATGGTCAGGCTTTAAATGAAAAGATGGTCATAATGAATATACAAATGGAGAATCTCAACAAAGAAATGGAAACTATAAAAAAAAAAACCAAATGGAAATGAAAAAAATTGCAAAGTACAATTTATAAAATGAAATGTATACAGGATGGGCACATTATTAGATTGGAAATAGGAAAATAAATAATCACTAAACTTTAAGAAGCTTTAATAAAGGTCAACAAGAGACTGAAAACTGATAATGAGAGAGAGAGAGAAGCTAAAAAAAGAAACAACTACAAAGAGACTCAGAGATCTGTGGGACAATAGAAAATGGTCTAACATAGCGTAATTGAAATTCCAAAAAGAGTGAAGAAAAAAAAAGGCTAAATGTATTTGAATAAATAATGGCTACATAGTCCTCAACTTTCAAGGAAAACATACATTTATATATACAAGAAGCTCCATGAGCAACTAGGAAAATAAATACAAAGAAAACAATGTCCAGGTCAACCTGCTATAAACCAAAGATATTTTCACTGGTTATACTATTATAGTTTGACATTTCATTTTTCTCAGTACTTTTAAGGATACTGTTCCACTCTTATCTCACACTGTTTCTAATAAGAATATGATATCATTTTATCTCCATTCCACTATACATGCAATTTTTCCCCTCTGGATCTATTAAGATTTTCTCCTTAAAACTGGTTTTGAATAATTTGATCTTGATGTGACTTGTTGGAGATTTTTCATGCTTCTCAAATGTGAGGATTGTGGAGATTCTTGGATCTGTGAGCTGAAACTTTTAATTCAATTTGGAATAATTTTGGGCATTATTTTTTCAAATAGCTTTTTTTCCACTTCTGTTCTCTCCTTAAGGGACTCCGGTCCCCACATATAATAGGCCACTTAAAGTTGTTCCACAGCTCACTGATGTTCTCTTACGATTTAACTCTCTTTCCTCTGTGTTCTTTATTTTGGATTGTTTCTATTGCTGTGCCTTCAAGTTCACTAATCTTTTCTTGTATGATATCTAATTTGATGTTAATCCTACCCCATGTGTTTTTTACCTCACACACTGTAGTTTTGATCTCTAGAAGTTCAATTTGGGTCTTTGTACAGCTTAAATGTCACAAAGGAAGTTTTTGAACAAATGAAATACAGTTATAACAAATGCTTTAATGTCCCTGTCTGCTAATCCTAATATCTATGTCAGTTCCAGGTCAGGTTTGATTAAGTTATCTCTTCATTATGGTGGATATTTTCCTGATTTCTTATGCTGGTAGCGTTTTATTGGACACCAGTTTGCCCATTGCAAATTTTTACCTTGTTAGTTCCTGGATATTCTTGTTTTTTATTTATTTAAATTTTTTTAATTTTTATTTTTGAAGGAGAGAGAGACAGAGCATGAGTGGGGGAGGAGCAGAGAGAGAGGGAGACACAGAACTTGAAGCAGGCTCCAGGCTCTATGCTGCCATCACAGAGCTCGACGTGGGGCTCAAACCCACGAACCGAGAGATCATGACCTGAACCGAAGTTGGACACTCAACCGACTGAGCCACCCAGGCGCCCCAATTCCTGGATATTTTTGTATTCTCATACCTATTCTTGAGCTTTTTTGTTGGGGGCGGGTGGATGGGAGACACAAGTTGTAATTGTTAGAAGTAATTTGATCTGTTCCTAAGTTGCTTTTAAGATGTTAAGCAACACTGGAAATCAGTCTAGGGTTAATAATTCCCCATTTCTAAAGCCCCTTTGAGTAGTCTGCCTAATATCCCATGGATCCTGAGGTTTTTCATTCTGGCTTATGTACGCACTGTGCACTGTCACCTCTAATACACTCAGGCAGTTCTTTCCCCAGAGTCAGTTTCTTAATACACAGGTGATTAGTACTCACTTGACTACTCAAGGAAGACCATCTGAAGAACTCAATAATTCTCTTTTTATAGACATCTCTCCTTTATGGTACTGTCTTGTGAATTCTAGCCTCTTAGATCTCCCTGGTCCCTTAGTTCTGGATCTTTAATTGAGGGAGTCTGCCATGCCCTGCCTGGGTTCCTTCTTCCTATACCGGGACCTAGAAATTTCTCTGAGACAAAAAAAAGTGGCATTCAGAATTCATCTCATTTTTTTTCATCTCCCATGGATGACTGTCCTTCATTTCCTTTGTCCAATGTCTTAAAATGTATTGTTTCTTATAATTTACCCAATTTTTGGTTAAGAAATGTGGTAAATCTAGTCCCTATTGCTCCGTTTTGTCTGAAAGCATAAGTGTTCTATTATTATATGTGAAGTTAATTAAAATTCTATGTGCAAAATAACAGGATTCAAATTAAAAATGGAAAATTCATGCAATAGTCAAGATTAATTTTAGAAGAATTAGTGTATTAGTTTTAAGAGCAAAAAAATATTGTAACACAGATTGAGTAGTTTGGAGACCTACCAACTTTGATAGAAACATTCGCTGAAAAAATCTGCCTGTCTCCACCCTAGTATTATATCTCAGTACATTTATACATGGATACAGAAGGTATTGAGGTTCTCACGAGCCATTGCTAGAAAATACTTGAGAGCAGAGCAAGATGACCAAAGTAAAGTCTGAAGCTAGTAGTCAAGTGAGTACTAATAAGCACATGCGTGTTAAGAAACTGACTCTGGGGAAAGAACTGCCTGAAAGTATTAGAGATAACAGTGCACAGTACGTACATAAGCCAGAATGAAAACCCTCAGGATTCATGGGATATTGGTCAGACTACTCAAAGGGGCTTGGGCAATGCGGAATTATTAACCACAGACTGATGTCCAGTGTTGACTAACATCTTAAAAGCAAGTTATGAAAGGATCAAATTACTTCTAACCATTTACAACTTGTGTCCCCCCCACCCCAACAAAAAAGCTCAAGTCTGAGGAGAAGATGCTTGTTATTTGTGAAGATATAAATATCAATTGGTAAGAATTATTTAGAGTTTGAAACTCTAGGAAAACCCATGGCCCCTTTTACATTTTATGCTTTGATACAGTACCCCTCCATGCTATCTGCTATTTAAAATGGCAAAGTACCTATCTTAAGGTCCCAAACAGCTTGGCCCATTAAATATGCATTCCACTTTATTTTTTATACAACTAATATCTTCTTCTTTCTCTTCATTCACAAAAGCATCAGCATCCTCTTGATTTCTTCCTCATTCCCTGGCCCAAGGCATTGTCCATCAATTTTTCCCATCTCTTGCATTTCAACTTGTCCCCTCCTACAGATCCTTCCTCTCAGTCCATAGGCATTTCAGGTTTGTTTGATTTTTTTATTTGTTTGTTTTTGTTTTTGTTTTTGGTTTTGGTTTATTAATTTACTTTTACCAATCCTCAACAAATTTTCCATCAACCCTCTACCTCTTCAAGCTCTACCCTCATGTCTCCTCTTCTCTTTCACCACCGAATTTCTATTCCATTCCTTTCTAAATTGAAACCTTTTTTCAGAAGGTTGCCTTCAAACTTCTCACTTAAAAACATCAAAAATGTCTTCATCATGTTCACTCTTCTCAAACTCCCTATCAGATTTAATATTTTCCCAATAATTTCTTTTGTTGTTGTTTCCCTTACCTAAGGAGACGTAGCTAGAAAAAATGTTGCTATGGTCAATGTCAAAATAACTACTGTCTAGGTATTCTTCTAGGAGTTTTATCATCTCAGGTCTCACATTCAGATCTTTAACCCATTTTGCTTCTATTTTTGCAAATAAAATGGTGTAAGAAAGTGGTCTTGTTTCATTCTTTTTCATGTAGCTATCCCATTTTCCCAGCACCATTTGTTAGAGACTATTTTTTTCCATCGCATATTCTTTCCTCCTTTGTCACAAAATAATTGACCATTCAAACATAGGTTTATTTCTGGGCTGTCTGTTCTGTTCCACCAATCTATGTCTATTTTTGTTCCAGTACCATACCATTTTCATACTACAGTTTTGTAGTATCTCGTAGAATCTGGAATTCTCAGATTACTTTGGCTATTTGAGGTATTTTATGGTTCCACATAAACCTTAATATTATTCTCAATTTGTGAAAAATGCTGGTGGTATTTTGATAGAGGTTGCATTAAATCTGGAGATTGTTTTGAGTAGTATGGAAGGTTTAATATTTTGATGAACTGCCTCCTTCCTTGGGTTTCTGAAACTTTTTTCTTTGAGATTTCTCTACCAATGGATAAATAGAAATCATCAATGAGATCGCGTTTTGAGTTACTGTCTCATACCGCAGTCTTTCTTTGTACACTACCTCTCCAACTCAACCTTCTACGTGAAGCACTTGTGGGCCTACACACACATGTAGCATGCCTACACGAAATCACTTTCTTTTCTAGTTGCTCCATCTACATTGTGCTTTCTCACAACCAATGGGAATTATACAAGATTTAATGGCTCAAGAAGATTTATAGGACCCAAAATGACAGTGCTTACACATCTACAATTTATTTCAATAAAAAGATACAGTATAGTCACATTATTAAAGAAAGAATATGCATCACAGCCAAAGGCTATCTCACAGTAGGAGATCTGGAGAGGCCAAGTACAAAGTCCAACTGTACTCCCTTTGTAAGGACCATGGCAGTATGTACTTTCTCTCTTGAATCAGGAACCACCAACATGACGCTGAACACTCTGGAACCAGAGATCCCAAAACGGAAGTTATCACTAGGATTTTTGTTTTGTTTTGTATTTTGCTGGTCATGTAGATATATTCATTCTGTGTAATCAGCCCAAACAGCAGATGCCTTTAGAGATGTCATCAAGTCCACGTGTAACTTATCATTCTCACTGCTATCAATAAATAATGATATAAACCACCCCAAACTCTTCACACTCATGGTTACTGAGCAATGCTCTTACTGAGTAGGGGACAGTGTGACACAGAGACAAGCAAAACAACTCAGGCTAATTCCACGCCTACTAGAATAAACCCTCACAGAACAACTTTTACTAAAATACCTTTTAAAATCTGATTTGTGGCATATATCTGTCTTTAAAAATGGGCTATATTCTCCTTGAAAATAAGAACTATATTTTACTTATCTTGATCTTAAAATTTCAGGTTCTTTAAATGTAATCTCCTTTTTTCCTTAAATATACTAAAGACTGAATTAAAAGACTGAATCAGTGATAAAAAGGCAAGTAGAAATATAATGAAAACTGTGTCCCTACCCAGAGATTTCATTATATATAACAGTTGTAGCTTCAAATTGCAAATTTGAATTTGCAGCAGTATAAAGCCAACAGCTATTGAAAAATCTGGCTAACAGACATCTTATTTCCAATAGTTTACTCATAAAAAATAAACATTCACAAAAGCAGGAACAATAGAAAAATGAACCCATCATAAAACCATTATAATATTAAACTCATAGCTACTCTTAGAAAATACATGTTTTAAGTGAGCAACTAAGTTTTTTTTTAATGTTTATTTTTGAGAAAGAGAGACAGAGTGTGAGCAGGGGAGAGGTGGTGAGAGAGGAAGACACAGAACCTGAAGCAGGCTCCAGGCTCTGAGCTGTCAGCACAGAGCCCCATGCAGGGCTCGAACTCACAAGCTGTGAGATCGTGACCCGAGCCTAAGTTGGATGCTTACCTGACTGAGCCACCCAGGCGCCCCTTAATCAACCAAATTTTAAAAACAGAATCACAACAGCAAGCATGTGACATTACATTAGTGGCCAAAATCAAAAACTATTTCACAAGTACTGGCTATGTTAAGTGTTCCGTGCTCTTCACCATTGTCTGGAAATACAGCGTCCAAATCCACCACAGTCAGTGACAAGCTCCCCTTAATAAAAGCAACTCTTTTAAGGAAGATTTTTGTCTTGATTTAACTCACTGGCGATTGCCCAGGCAGGCCTACTCACCTTGCAACTAAACTCAGCTTCACAACAGACTGACACAGCCCACACGCTGCCAAAAGGACTTCATTTCATTATCACCTAACTTACCGCTAGGCTCTAAGAGAGCGCTACCCAAATTACAAAGAGTGGATGTTCTATGTTCCTGAGTTACCGAAGCATCAGCTGCGGCTCCAGTTACAGGATCTGCTGCGTCTTGCTGACACAGTGCGAGGAGATCGTGGTGTATGGTATCTCCTGTGCGGTCGCTGCAGTAGGAACGGGGGCAGGTGCGTTCTGGGGAAGATGTAGATTTCCGGCTACTCAGGATTATAGGTTAGTGCTGTGTAGGTGCCTCATCGGCGTGATGATATTTGCGTCCTCGGAGAGCTCCCTCAGTTGGCCTCCGGAGTCCACTGTAGCATTTACCCATTATAGAAATCAGAAGAATGTCCTGAGCTGTCTCTCTGGAGTAGTGACTAGAAGAAGTGGAATAAATCTATTGTGAGGTTCTACTGCTACTCAGCTTGTTAAACTTTGAGCAAAACAATGAGAGAGAGAGAGAGACCCCACAAATAGCAGTTACCAACATATTATTGCTTCTTGATATATTTTGCCACGAGAGTCTATCTCTGATCTTTTTTTATTCATACAGCAATATATTTGGGAGTTTTGATTAAAAAAAAAAAAACAGGCTCCAAGTTTGGTCTTCAGCCTTCTTAATTTTTGTTTTGATACCCACTATTCGCCCTATTCTTGCTTTGCAGACGCATCAAGTGTTTTCTAACTGCACTAATTATCACAAACTCAAGGCTTTGAAGTATTGGTTTCCCATTATTTTTTGATATCCCACAAGTCCTGTTTTGCTTTGATTTTGTCTCTTATTTGTATTAAGGAATAATCTACAGGAATAACCTATGGTTTCATTTTTTTACTCCCTTCTCTAGTCAGCTTATTTCTCATGAGTCTATTATTACCTAAATTTATTAGTGAGAAAAATCAAAGTAGGAAAGCCAATTTTCCCAGAGCAACTATCATGCTAGGAGGTAGTTGTCATAGGCAATGTGTTATTTGAAGCTCTTCAAATCAGCTTATTTCTCATGAATCTATTATTACCTAAATTTATTAGTGAGAAAAATCAAAGTAGGAAAGCCAATTTTCCCAGAGCAACTATCATGCTAGGAGGTAGTTGCCATAGGCAATGTGTTATTTGAAGCTCTTCATCTATAACCCCGGTGATGTAAGAAACACAGAACTCAAGTCTTGTCAGGAAAGTTAAGACTTCTAATCAGGGGGAAAGAGCTCCTGTTTGGTATTCTAACAATTGAACAATGGTTGGAAAATAAATGATTGAAGAATCAAAGAGAAGCCTATGTTGCAATCTTGTAACACATGGATAAAATAGATGGAGGACCATGTCTATCATGCGACTGTAACGGTAGGAGCTACCAAGTTCATTCCTAATTGGGTCAGCGATCACTGTTATTCTGTGTTATAATAGTAGCCTCAGTTACAGCATCACTAAAATGGGACTATTACTGTGTATTTGGGTATAAATAGACAACCAGTTTTCAAAAAGAATAATTTTCTTAAAGCAATTGCAATTATAGGCTATGCTGTAAAACCCAACTGTTTACTAGAGTACATATCAAGCCCAGCCTGGGAGAAATTTAAAGATTATTCTTCATATAATTTACTGATCTAGGTCCATTTTTCTTTAATCTAAGTTTCTGATGATGAATCCAACCAGATCATCTTTTACAAGGTTTTTTAGAGCCACAATGATTTCCAGCCTTCTGTTAAACACCGTCACCCTCATTGTAATTAACACTTCCCTTACCAGAGAGAGCTGCCCAAATCCTTGAAATTTACTCTGAACAGAACGTTTGCTGATAATTATCTCCTTATTACTCCTTCTTTTTCTCTAAAACGGCTCCTCTTCTGGTATTTTCTATCTAGGTTAATGGCATCACCATCTACCCACTTGTCCAAGCTAGACAACACAAAATATTTTGCAATTATTCAACTCTTCCTCTTCCTTAACATTTAAAGAGATTTCTACCATGTCATGGCCATTCTACCTTTGATAGGTCTTTTAAGTAGATCTCCCCCTCCATTTTCTTACTGCCTTAGTTTTGACAATCCTCATATCCCACCTTGACCATGAAGTAGTTAAATGGTTTAATAAATGTATTCATTTGCCTATGTTTTTTCCTCTTCCATACCGATACCTAAATTAATTTTCTAAAATTTCTTCCCATAAAATAGTAATTTCCTATAGTCTATAAGATAAAGGCATTACTCTGGGGCACCTGTGTGGCTCAGTCAGTTAAGCACCGGACTTGGGCTTAGGTCATGATCTCACAATTCAGAAGTTCAGGCCCTGCATCAGGCTCTGTGCTAACAGCTCAGAGCCCAGACCCTGCTTCGGATTCTGTGTCTCCCTCTCTTTCTGTCCCTCCTCTGCTTACGCTCTTCTCTCTCTCTCAAAAAAAACCAAAAACTAAACATAAAAAAAAAGATAAAGGCATTACTCAAAAACTATTTATAGAGTACCTGGTATATACTAGGCATTAAGTGCTTCCTACACAAAGATAAAAAAAGGTAGATCCCACACCCTCAATGAGCTCACAGTCTAGAAAAGAAAAGAACATATCAATAGTGTGACAAGTACTGAGATGTTAATGTGCAGTGATCAGTGGTAGTCAAAGATGCAAAAGAGTAATCAATTCCACCTGGAGATATTGAAAAAGAATGTATAGATTTGTCTGTGTCTTGAAGTATATGTAAGCTTTTTCCAGGCAAACAAATGAGAGAGAGCCTTCCAGGCCAAGACAGCAACACATGGAAAGTTTCAAATACCTGAGGAAGCATTGCGTATTTAGGGAACCACAATAACCACAAGTTACTGAACATTGGGCAAAAGGTTATAAATGGTATTACAAAATGCACACAAAGAGGTCTAAAATTTGACCAGAAGGTTATGATAAGCCATTAGAGATTTAAGCAAGAGAATAACATGGATCAGCTTTGTTTTAACCGGCGGGGGCGGGGGGCGGGGGGGGGGGGGGAGGGCGGGGAGGGGAGGCTGAAATGAGAAAGAACAATTGGAACGTTATTATAATAGGCAAGATACGGTTTAGTCCTCATGTGAAATAATAGCAATGGCATTTATAATGGCTGACGTTAGAGCAGAGAGGATAGAACTCCTTACCATGAAATGTAAGGCCCTGCAAAGTACGGCATCAATCCAGCAGAGTTCCTGGCACACAGAAGATACTCAATAAACTCAATAAATATTTGCTGAATGGATGAATAAAGATACCTTCTGTATCTGTTATCCATCACTTCATAAGAAACCATTCCCAAACTTAGTGCCTTAAAACTGTTTTTTCCTTTTCACAATTCTGTGGGTTAGTTGGGAAGTGCTTCTGCTGATCTTGCTTAAGTTCAAATATGGCTGCATTCAGCCTTCTTGTCTGCTGGGGATGAATTTCCACCAAAGACTCATAACTTTATCACGGTTTCTCTCTTTTCATGGGATCTCACTACACTCATAGATGTTTCCTTCCTTCTCACTCATGCTGTCTCTCCCTCTGTCTCTCTCTCACTGTGTGTCTCACTCTCTGTCTCCATGTGGTCTGTCTATTACCTTGGAATCTCTCTGCGTGTTGTTACTCCTTTCCCATGGGATCGGTCATCCTCAAGGAGGATAATCTGGGCTTCTTCAACCCTGACAGTTTCAGAGCTCCAAGCAGGCTAGGCCTACACATGAGTATTTATCAAGCTTCTCCATATATCATATGGTCAAGCCTAGTCAATCCAAGAAGATATTATACAAGATGAGTCTTCCAAGAGGGATGATTCCTTGGAAGCCATTACTGTAGCAACCACACAGCTCTATCCTTATTTTACATCACTTCCCTCACAAGAACCCAATATCATAGCCCACTGGTTTTTTCCTAGCTTCCCATACATGTAATAAACTTTTATGTCTTCTTCACTTCAACCAGGTTTGTCAATGTTCCTCTTTGCTTTGGAATATTCTCTGCTTCAAACAGAAAGTACCTACTCTCACAAGTCAGCTGCAATGTTTGAGAAGGCTTTCCTGAAATCCATTGCAGAAGGCACAATCTCTCCTTCCTCTCATTCACTTTATTCATACATTATAGTAGTCATCTCAATGTGCCAGACTTATCCATTGACATCATTCTCCAGCCAGAATCTGAGCACCTCAAAAGTAGTCATTTGTCTCCTTCATCTTTGTGTATTCAGTAATTATCATCAGTTATCTTCATTCTTTATGCATACTTTCTTCTCAATAAACAGTTATTGGGTGAATAATTCTGTTCCTTACCTATATGCAAAGGGTTATAAATCATTTTGTAGAGTCTTCACATCATTACAGAAATAGCCTAAAAAGAAACTATACACATTCAACAGATTTTACTAAGAAATAGAGACCTGAAAGAAGTCTTACATACCTTCATGTAAACATGTAAAGAAGTGACAATACTGACTTAGGAGCTAGTACCACATTTCCCCCTAGAGAAGGAAATCCTTTGATAAGTCAATGCAAGATATAATAGTTCCAGGAATGAGATCAGATTACCTTTGGAAAAAGATGGATCCGGACCCCAAAACTATCATCAGTGTCGAGGATAACTCCAGCATCCTTGGCAGAATCAGAATGATCCAAAACTAGAAATCGTTTCTGTAGAGCTTATTTTTGAGATCCCTACTTCAGGGGGAAAAAAAAAAAGAAAGGCTTACTTGAAAGGGGGGAGATAGTCCATCAGAATTCACTTCTGAATCCACTTTGGAGACCTACCCTCTTAGCCTCCAAAAGAAGCCACTACCTTGGGTCAATTTGCCCATATGGTACTATCAATCACATATGGTTCAAAGAGCACTCTAAATTATCACTTTAAATAATACGACACGGGGTGTCTGGGTGGTGCAGTCAGTTAAGCAGCCAACTCTTGATTTTGGTTCTTGATTTTGCCTCAGGTCATGGTTTCATGGTTCATGACTTCAAGCTCTGCATTGGGATTCATGCTGACAGTGTGGAGCCTGCTTGGGATTCTCTCTCTGTCTCTGTCTTTCTCTGCCCCTCCCACATGCTCTCTCTCTTCTCTCTCTCAAAAGTAAATTAATTAGGGGCACCTGGGTGGCGCAGTTGGTTAAGCGTCCGACTTCAGCCGGGTCACGATCTTGCGGTCTGTGAGTTCGAGCCCCGCGTCAGGCTCTGGGCTGATGGCTCAGAGCCTGGAGCCTATTTCCGATTCTGTGTCTCCCTCTCTCTCTGCCCCTCCCCTGTTCATACTCTGTCTCTCTCTGTCCCAAAAATAAATAAACCTTGAAAAAAAAAAAGTAAGTTAATTAAAAAACTTTAGTTTTTTAATGTTTATTTATTTTTGAGAGAGAGAAGAGAGAGAGAAAGAGAGAAAAAACACATATGGAGGAAGGGGCAGAGAGAAAGGGAGACACAGAATCCAAACAGGCTCCAGGTTCTGAGCTGTCAGCACAGAGCCCAATGTGAGGCTTGAATTCACAAACTATGAGATCATGACCTAAGCCAAAGTTGGACGCTTAACTGACTGAGCCACTCAGACACCCCAATAAATAAGAAAAACTTTTAAAAAGTGTGACACAACTGTGCATTTCCAGGAGTCCCTAACGAGTTACACAATAGCCTGTCTTATAGTCCTTTTAAGAGATGAGGTTCTTTTCATGTCTGGAAATTTATACCAAAGGGTCCAACAACAGTGCTAGAAGTGATATACAGCAACTTCAGGTAACAATTAGTCACTGGTTTATTTATCATGCTGTAGCAGAGAAAGTAACACTTATCAAATATTCTGTTTATTTATTATAAATTATCTGTATCTATATATTATATTCCCAGCCTCTCTGCACCTCAGTGAAGACCTATAATTACTTCTGTCCAAAGAGATGAGTGGGAAAAAGCAAAACAAAACAAAACAAAGACAAATGGGGAAAAGCCTGTATATGATTCCCCAGTCTCTCTCTTCCCCAGCAAGGGAAATATTTGCCTATTCAAATCCTCCTTCTGCCACTGAATCCTGTGTACAGTACCTGCCAGCCTTGTGAATAGAAGTGAAGATGCACAGAGCTCTACCATGTACTAAGCACTTCTCTTGTACATAACCTCATTTAAATTTCACACATATGATCCATTTTCATAGAGACACCAAGAGGTTACTTTGGCTTGAACAGTGCCTGAGAACTAGAAAGTGGCAGAATCAGGATTCAAACCAAAGTCTGCCAAACTCCAAAGCCCTTCTCTTAAGACTTAGATCTGCAAAGTGAGAACTGTAACAAACGAGGCTCCAGGAATTTCCCATTAGTTCATCGATTTGCATCCAGCTGTGATATGAGGGAAAGAACAGAGCATCTAAGGTGCCTGAATGGAGACATCTATTCTAGAAGGTGCTACTGGAAGACTGGCAGAGACCCCATCAACCTAGGTGCAGAGCCCCGTGTCAACCCCAGTGACAGAATCAAAAAATAAAGTATGTGAAACCATGGAGATTTGGAGGTTGTTACCAAAAAATGCAACTTAACCTAGTCTGGTTAATACATATTACTGAAATACTGGATTTTTTTTTCAGCTCTCCTTGAAATACATTTCATCAGACATGTATTGAGTATCTGTTGTGTGCAAGGAACTATACTGGGTATTCAGAATGCATCAGTTAACCTATGTAAAGTACTGTCTTTGTGGAGTTGATATTCTAATCAAGAAAATCAAAATCACTCTCAATAATTGTGACCATTAAGTACAAAGAACATTGGCAAATACAGGGGATACTGTAATAAAAATATTAAGGACATTATTATTTATATGTGAGGGTTTTTTCTAAAATCACAAAATTAGAATAGGTTTACCTTAGTGAGAATATATAATTTATTGACATTTGATTTAAGACTTGCTTCAAATTATTTGAAAGGTGCAGCACTTTAAAAGGAACACCAACAATTTTAGCAGGTTTGAGAAAAGGTGAATGAAAAAGTAAATAGTCTACTACCCAGCCAAAGGCCACTGTCATGGTAAATATAATAATCAGGCTGTGCCCATTGAGAGAAGTCAATCAGCAGCAGCATCCAGTCATTATTTGAAAGGCATATAGAGGGCAAAACCAGATTTCTGCTTTTCATTTGCTAAGATGAAATACTGAGCAAAGGGTCTCAAATTCAATCCTTTTGGTCTCAGGAAGGTAATAAAAGCGTGAAGTAAACCAGATTTTGTTTAAGACGTTAACTGCTAATAAATATTATTCATTTTCTTTGAATTATGGTTTGAATATATATACTAATGCAAACATGTATTAGAGTGGAGATTGTATTTTACTTTTTAGTGTTTATTTTTTAAGTTTTTTAACATTTGTTCATTTTTGAGAAACAGAATGTGAGTGGGGAAAGGGCAGAGAGAGAGAGGGAGACAAAGAATCTGAAACAGGCTCCAGGCTGCTCAGAGCTCAACGTGGGGCTTGAACCCACGAACCATGAGATTATGACCGGAGCCGAAGCTGGATGCTTAACCAACTGAGCCACCCAGGCACTCCTCTATTTTACATTGTACCTTAAGTATACATATTTAATAAAGAGAAGCCATTAAATATTAAATTTGTCTTCCCTGATGCATCGTTCCTTTGATTTAGAACTGGAAAATTCATCCTCTCTTCCACACCAAGATGGCTATGTCTAGTTGAGTATTTTACATTGCTACATGCAATACAGAATTCAGCATTTAGCACAGAGTTTTATTTAGTTTTATTCACAAATGAAAATAGCTGTTCACAAACGTAAGTACATCTGGACATGTATAAAATCTTTACACAATGTTTTTTACAATTAAGAAAATTACTGCACAGAGATATTTGTAGAATTCCAGGATTCTAGAACTTCTGTTTTGTTTTCAGAAAACATTTCTGCAACTCAGAAATTTCCATTTGAAGCTCTTTGTTCACATGATTAAAGTTAATTGAGGGAGCTTAATTTGATTAAAACTAAATGTTAGCGCATCTTTATAAACTTTGAAAGCAGAGAATATCTTCTGGAGTTCAGTTCATATTTCAGGAATGTAGTTTAAGCCGTAAGCGTTACTTCTGGAGCTGCTTTCATGAAATGAATGTAAACCACAATATTCCTTGTCAGATGAGTTTCCCAAAGACACAGTTCTGCTTTCAATGGGCACATAAATTCATTGGTAACCACTTGTGAAGGTCCTTTTAAGGGGTTTAGATGGGTTGTAAACTCAACCAAAAGGGTCAAGGTTTATCCCTTACTCTGCTGAACTGAAGTAATTTTCACGAGATGACACGAGCAAGCCAATTTCTTTCCACTCTTGAAAATAAGAAGCTTTTCAATGTCATTCAAATGTCGTAAGTGTCACCTAGCCTCTGCATACTACTGCAGACAACTTATTGAATTGTGCTTCGGGGCGTTAGGTCCAACACTGAGTTCTCTCCCTTTCAAACCACAGACGCACTTCCAGTTTGCAATGTCCCTGCTTCCAACCAAGACAGCTTCCATTTTGTTAAACCGGTTTGGTAGGAAGTAATTCTTGACAAATTACAATGTGTCCCTCCAAATTTTACCATCTGAGATTTTCATCTCAGAAGGAGTTTGATGTTAACTTCCATGGAGGTGCCACCTAATATGCCACCTAATATGAGAGGGACTCCCGAATATTTCTTAGCCAGTCTTCATTAAGCATTTGAAGACTTTCCTCAATACAGATAGTTTGTTTTTTGATATTATGCCTTTTGTGGGCTTCATATCCCAAATTTCTTCAGTCTCATGTATATTTTCACTTGTAGCCAATACAAATCAGCTAACCAGGTGGTATTTGTTACATCCAGGCTTTCGTCCTCTGCAATAAACATGACATAAATATTTTAACTTCTTGGGGCGCCTGGGTGGCTTGGTCGGTTAAGCGTCCGACTTCAGCTAAGGTCATGATCTCACGGTCTGTGAGTTCGAGCCCTGCATCAGGCTCTGTGCTGACCGCTCAGAGCCTGGAGCCTGTTTCAGATTCTGTGTCGCCCTCTCTCTCTGCCCCTCCCCTGTTCATGCTCTGTCTCTCTCTGTCTCAAAAATAAATAAACGTTAAAAAAAAAAATTTAACTTCTTCCTCCAACTTATCCTTTAAGTTATCAGCCATTTCTTTGACACTCTGAGCTCACATTTCTTGTTGGAATTAAATCTTGCTGCCAGTTTAAATTTTCATAGGTGCTACTTAACAATTTTATGGCAGTATTGCTCAGATTTTTTTTTTAACCAAAAGCAAACTCAGTAAAAAAAAAAAAAAAAAAAATCAGAATCTTTTCCCAGATCATTAAGTTTCTCATTAAACAAGTTTTCCACATATCAATCATATTCTTTATCATGGTTCCTTACATAATGGTATTTTGAGTTGCATTTTTTGGACAAAAGCACATTTTGCATATTAAACACATAGGAATAATCTTCACTTTTGCAAATAGACACGCTCTCTCCCATATGCTACCCTCTCAGCTTAACATTCATTTGCTTTCTTTTGATAAAGATACAGGCACAAGAAATCATTCATCTTCTCTACGAAAGAAAATAATAATAGAAATGCAGTGATACATGGCAACTGAAATTCAATCTCTATCACAGAAACAAGAAGGAAACTGTTTCATTCTGCTGCTGATACTTAGCTCAAGAAATTGGGGGACACCTGGGTAGCTCAGTCAGCTGAGCGTCCGACTTCCGCTCAGGTCATGATTTCTCAGTTCACAGTTCATGAGTTCAAGCTCCACATTGGACTCTGTGCTAACAGTGTGGAACTTGGAGCCTGCTTCAGATTCTGTGTCTCCCTCTCTCTCTGCCCCTCCCCCACTCTCTCTCTCTCTAAGAAATAAATAAACATTAAAAAAATATTTTTACTTAAATACTAGTGGCTACCTGTTTAAAAAAGAAAGAAAGAAATCAGGCCAGTGATTTCAGATCTTCTGACTTTTCAATGAAAGGCAAAAACCTGGAATTTTCTATAAAACTGCCCAATCTTAACATGTTGAGAAACACGTGTTTAAAACATTGTTCAGTCCAAACAACAAAACGGCTGGGGCTGCATCCAGCCCATGGCTGGTTTGTGGTCTCTGTGCTGAGTCAGGTCTTTACATCATATGAATTCAGACCCTCATCCAACTACCCTACATCTTCCTAACCTTACACTTGGCTGCAGAGCCTGATCTCATAAATTCTTAAGCAAATCAATTATGCATAGCCATTATCCATCAAAAGCACTGCTTGGCATTTAAAGAAATAGTGAAACAATGGGTTCATCCAGTAACTTATCTACATTACATGAATGTACCCTCATCAACAGATGCTGAAATATTTCAATGTGTGAAGGAATTTTAATAAGGAACAGCATTTTAGTAATGGCCTATATAACCTGTCTCAGAAATGGATAGAAAATACACATATTGTTCTTCCCCCATTAAAACTAATGGTTCTTTTTGTTTTCATCACATGTTGTCAAAAGCAACTTGGAGAGTTTTTATTACAAGTCCTGCCCTGCACAGTAGTTCTTATAACAGGCACAAGCACAAAGAATATCAGACTTTCGTATCCCATGAGAGTCCAGTGTACAAGGATTTGCCCACCTGAAATTCTTCTCCAAATAGAAAGCTAAGCTAGCAAGTTCATTATGACTCAACAATTTATTATCCGTAAGGTCATTAAACTCAACTACAATTTAACATGTAAACCTCGAGGGCATTGTGGCCCAGGAGAGAAAATGTTAAGGAAAGGCCAGGTAATTGAGCTTGGAGAACTAAAAGGTAAGAAGTAAAAAAATACAGTTGATAGTATATGCCACATATACATATTAACGGTCTCAGAAAGACAGAGCATATTAGGTAGCATATAAAATATAGGTCTTGAATATTTACACTTCCCATTAACTACTGGGATCTAAGAATATCGTAAAGTCAGAGAAAGCCTTATACATCATTAAGGGTTTAGTCTCAAGGAAACATTCTAAACATTTTTAGAATCTAAAAATCTAAACAAAAAGATTTCAGGAAACCCACCAAAGCCCCTCAGGCAAAGAATGTAACCACAGCATTTGCACCCAGGTTACACTTGACTTGTGCACCTGAATGAAACAGAGCTTTGCCACCTGAAAACATCCTCCACTATTCACAGAGCAGACCACCATAAGTGAGGCCTGAGGGTGAAATTGTGACCACAGCAGCTGACAGTCTCTACCCCCCGAGGGATAAAATGTCCATGAAACTATGAAGTGAGAAAATAAAGATCAATGTTATAAGAATGTATACAGCCAAACTTGCACTATTTAAGAGACTGTATATCTTCCCTACTTCAGGGGAATTAAAATATCCTTTCTTTTTTTTAAACTATGATAATAGTAGATAATAGCTTTTTAATTAACTTATTTGGTAAATATAAAAAGTTACAATACTACGTCTTTCCCCAGTTTTTAAAAATTTCATTCTCTGTGGAAAGGTCTGGAACTACTAATCTACCTGCTAACATTAATTATTAGTCTAAGTTAATCATATTAATCATAATCAATACGACAAATAGAAGATATTTAGAAATGAAAAGAAAATCAGAAGCCAAAGAGAAGGTCACCAAGCTGGGCCATCAGAACAAACAACTAACTACCAGTGAATATGCAATTCTGGAAACAGGAGAGAACTTTTTCAAAATTCTAAGCAGAATTCTCAATAAGATGTGAAGATATTGCATTGTGTTTGGTTATTTTGAGTAAACATCCACTTTTAAAAAGAGCACAAGGGCAGACATTTTAGTAATTTAACAAATGACTGGCAAGATAGATAAGTCAATAGAAGTAACGATTTTTCAGAAGTAGCATTGTTCCAAAACCCAGTCTATGAGTCAGATCTTGAGAAATTCTTCCAGAAAAGAATTATGATCCTACAATTATGTACCAGTAGACTATTATTCTTGTGTGAAAGCAAACATTTGTTCAATAAAAGAATGAATTAATATAAGAAGAATGAATTAATTAAAGATACAAAGTATCACAAACCTATAACAATTGTGAACACTTGTAGCAAATGCTGTTTCTCCTCCCTTCTTCGGGACTGACTTTCAACTGCCTACACCTGAATTTTTCTTTTATTATTATTATTTTTTTTAATGCTTGCTTTCTCTGGTTACCAGAGCCCACACTGATTGCAAATGAAGCAGGCTAGAAATTCTGGAGAATTAATGCTTACCACCCCTGAAGTAGGCTTCAACTAATAACTGACAAGAGTGGGTGGATAAACATCCCAGCTCCCTCACCAATTTGGCAATGATAACTCTGAAGTTAACTTTCTACACTAGCTCCTGGGAGTTCCCAGAGGCAGGAAGCTACAGTTGCTCACAATGCTAAATTGCTTGCTGACACTTCCCTTAGTGACCTCCCTAACTTCTCTGTCTCAACTCCTCATTCTCTTACGTGTGCTGTCTAGAAAATGCTTGCTACTGGATCCAAGCCAAAATGACATTTCTGCTCCAAATAATTAGTCAACATTTATAAGAAGACTGTTATGAATACGTGAAAGATCACACATATAACTAGAAATTGAAAACTCTCTCAGAACTTGATAGGCCAAGCATACATAAAGTAACAAACCCGGGGACCTGAAAAAGCAATTGCAGGTTTGATGTAATGAATCATAAAGATGAGAACATTATCAAACATCTGGCTTTCCCATATAGCAACAGACTACCGGGATATCCCAAATTCAAAGAACGGACTAATTCTAAGTTCTTTAAATTGTTACAGAAAATAGAGGTTTTCGCTGTTGATTTTATGAAGCTAGTAAAACTTTAACAAAAAACTAATTGACTTTGTATGCCTACCTGTGAGCTCGCATCCACCCACAGACTCAATAGCTACAAAAAAAATCTCATTTGGGAGTATAACCAAAAAAAAAAAATCTAATTAAAATATTAGCAAACCAAATCCACCATTTGGGAGTATAACCAAAAAAAATCTAATTAAAATATTAGCAAATCAAATCCACCATTAAATCAAAAGCATATTGCAACATGACCAAGTTAACTTTATTCTAGAAAAACAAGAATAACTCAACTTAGGAAATTCAATTCTGTAGTTCATTATGTTGATAGTTCCATAGATTAAAACTATATTTTTATTTCTAAAAATTATTTTAAAATTTACATGATTTATCTATTCCTATATTATGCATAAAACTTTCTTTTTTAAAAAAATTTTTAACGTTTTATTTTTTTGAGACAGAGAGAGACAGAGCATGAACGGGAGAGGGTCAGGGAGAGAGGGAGACACAGAATCTGAAACAGACTCCAGGCTCTGAGCTGTCCGCACAGAGCCCAACGCGGGGCTCCAACTCACAGACCGTGAGATCATGACCTGAGCCAAAGTCGGACGCTCAACCGACTGAGCCACCAGGTGCCCCGCATAAAATTTTCTTAACGTGATTCAGTCCAACAGAAAAAAAATTAGCATCATCATCCTTAGTAGTGAAAAAATTAAAAGCATTTCTATAAAAGTCAAAGATAACCAAGGATATTTGCTATCATTTCCATTATTTGACATTGCTCTGTCGTTTCTAGTCAATACAATGAGACAAGAAAAAGAAGATGGGTACACATAGGCAAACAAGCAAGTTATCATGAATTGCAAATGATATACTTTTCTACCCAAAAAAAGGCCAGACTAAAAATTTTGAAATCCATAACAAAATTTAGTGACTACGTTACAAAATCAATACACAAAAATTAGTAAATCCCAAACATCGGCACTAATCATTTAGATGTTTGAATGCAATAGTTCTAGTCACAGTCCTATTGAAATATAAGCTATACTATTTCTAGAAATAAACCTAAAAAGAACCACATAAAACCCCTGTGAAGAAAATTATAATACTTTACTGATACACATAAAAAGACTTTCTAAATAAAGTGGATTAAATGCCAGATTCTTAGATGAGAGGACTCAATATTGTAAAGGTTTCAGTTTTCTCCAGTATAATCTATAAATTTAATGCACTTTTAATTAAATTCCTAAAAAACTAATAAAAATGAAATGCAGCATGGAATACACCAAAATTATGGTTAATTTCATGAAGAAGAGTAAATTTATAAGAATAAGAAATATTTGAAAGAGAAAAATTGGGAGACTGTTCTACAGGGCAAAATTGATTAAAAGCTACAATCATTAAAACAATTTGTTGGGGCGCCTGGGTGGCGCAGTCGGTTAAGCGTCCGACTTCAGCCAGGTCACGATCTCGCGGTCTGTGAGTTCGAGCCCCGCATCCGGCTCTGGGCTGATGGCTCAGAGCCTGGAGCCTGTTTCCGATTCTGTGTCTCCCTCTCTCTCTGCCCCTCCCCCGTTCATGCTCTGTCTCTCTCTGTCTCAAAAATAAATAAAACGTTGAAAAAGAAAAAATAAGTTAAAAAAAAAAACAATTTGTCATCGGCATAGGAATAAATACATAAATGAAAAAGATGTAATAAGATCCAAATCCATAAATATATGAAAACTTTTTTATTATAAATGTGGCACTTCAAATCAGCAGGAAAAAGGATGAATAAGTAGAATAAATAATTTTGCACAGCTGGGTAAACACTTGGAAGAATATCAAGTCTCTGCCTCACACAAAATCAGATGTATTAATATTTAAATTCTTTTTAACATAAAATTATTAGAGTCAAAGTATTATATTATTTTAATATATAAGAAAAAAGATGAGATCTTTCTTAGGCATAAGAAACCCAAAACTATAAAGTTATGTACTATACATTAATTTAAAACCTTTTTAAGGCAAAAACATTATGAACAAAATTAAAAGCAGAAACACATCACAATGTGTACAGTATATAAGATTCTAATATTATGTACCTTAGTATTATGTTATATTAACTCATAATATATAGTACCCTAGAGGAAAATAGGCAAAGATTAAACAAAACAATTTACAGAATAAAAAAAAGAATGACCCAAGAATACTCAATGTGGAAAGGACAGTCTCTTCAATAAATGGTATTGAGGAAACTGAATAACTACATGCAAAAGAATGAAACTGGATCCCTGTCCTACACCACTCACAAAAATTAACTCAAAATGGATTAAAGACTTAAACATAAGACCTGAAACCTTAAAACTCCTCAAAGAAAACATACAGAGAAAGCTCTCTGACATTGGTTCTGGTGATGATATTTTTGGACATGACACCAAAAGCCTGAGCAACAAAAGAAAAAAAATAAACAATTGGGACTACATCAAACTAAAAAGCTTCAAAAGATAGTCAATATCACTAATCAGGAAAATGCAAATCAAAACCACAATGAGCTATCCCCTCACACCTGCCATAATAGCTATTATCAAAAAAAAACAAAACAAGAAATAACAAATGTTGGTAAAGATGTAGAGAAAATGAAACCTTTGTACCCTCTGTGAGTGGAAATATAAATTGGTGCAGCCACTATGGAAAACAGTATGGAGGTATCTCAAAAAAATTAAAAATAAAGCCGTCACATAATCCAGCAATTCTACTTCCTGAGATTTATGTGAAGAAAATACAAGATGAACTCTAAAGGCATGTGTCCTGCATTTTCACTGCAGCATTATTTAAAATAGCCAAGATCTGGAAACAACCTAAGTGTCCATCAATGGATGAATGGATAAAAAAGCTGTGATATATATCTACACACAAAAACAATGGAATATTATTCAGACAAAAAGAAGGAAATTTTGCTGTTGTGACAACATGGATGCACCCTGAGAGCATCATGTTAAGTGAAATAAGTCAGACAAAGAAAGGAAACAAACACAGTATGATTTCACTTATAAATGGAATAAAAAAAATCTGAGCCATAGACACAGAGAACAGATTGGTGGTTGCCAAAGACAGGGGTTGGGGTATAGGCAATCTGTAAAGGGGGTCAAAAGGTATAAACTTCCAGTTTTATAAAATAAATAACAGAAATGTAATGTACAGTATAGTGACTACAGTGAATAATGATGTATTGCACATTTGAAAGTTGCTAAGAGAGTAAATCTTTTTTGGGTTTTTTTTTTTTTTTGCATATTTATTTTGAGAGAGAGAGAGATCAGGGGAGGGGCAGAGAGAGAGGAAGGGAGGGAATCCCAATCAGGCTCAGTGCTGTCAGTGCAAGCCAAACGTGGGGCTTGACCTCACAAACAATGAGATTATGACCTGAGCCAAAATTAAGAGTCTGATGCTTAACTGACTGAGCCACCCAGGTGCCTCAAGAGAGTAAATCTTACAAGTTCTCATCACAAAAAAAGTTTTGTAACTACGTATGATGACAGGTATTACTAGACTTATTGTGATCATTTCACAATATGCACAAATATTGAATGTTATACAGAGCTCATATGTTATACATATGAAAGTAATGTTAATTATACCTCAATAAGAAAAAAAGAAATAAAAGACAATGTTTCTGCACAGCAAAAGAAAAAAAAATTAACATGATGAGAAAGTAACTTACAGAATGGGAGAAAATATTTGCAAACCATACATCTAATGAGGGGTTAACATTCAAAATATATAAAGAACTCGTACAACTAAATAACAAAAAAATCTGATTTAAAAATGGGAAAAATACTTGAATAGATATTTTTTCCAAAGAAAACATACAAATAGCCAACAGATACATGAAAAGATGCTCAACATCACTAATCATCAGGGAAATACAAATCAAAAACACAGTGAGATTATCACATCACACCTGTTAGAATCCTTTAAATAAATGTTCTATGCCTAGCAGTGTAAAAATATTTTTATGTTCCAAACATATATTTACCTCCTCAAACACAATAGTTAGTAAAAACAGCACTGTCCGCTACATAAATGATGTTTACAGTCTTTGAAAATTCAGAGTTATATAATTATCCTTTAAATCAATCTCAGGTTTCATCTTAATAAGCTAATAAAGGGGATTTTTGTGAAAAAATATAAAAAATATCTATTTTAAACACTATATTTACAACAGGTTCTCCAAAAGCAGAAATGTTGAGTGGAATAGTTTTATCTGGAAGACATGGGACTCTGTGAATTCACTTTGTGTAATGAACAATTTAGTTCCATAAACAAACTCTTAGTTGATGATTTCTATTTAGTAAATTAATTTGTACATGCAACCCCAAGTTAAAGAAACAATATTCCTAACACCTCAGTCTATTCAATAACCAAAGTGCCTATCTATCATTTTCATTAAGTAGTGGAAAAAGCAACTAATTTGATGGAAAAAAAATCAGCTAACAGTTACTTGATTTTAAAAGCCAAGGGTTCTTGAGTAAGTTTCCACTGTCAATTTTCTCACATTGGTTAACTCTGCCTAATTGTCTCAGAATAAAATTGTTAGGAGCCATACGTTCTTTGGTTAGCAAGAAACCAATCTAAGATTTAGAAATAAAAACCCATCTCTTCCATGCACCGGGCTAATAATCTTTTAAATTCTCGATAGTGATAAAAAAAAGAACAAAATATTTAAAAAATAAAACTTCCGGGGCGCCTGGGTGGCGCAGTCGGTTAAGCGTCCGACTTCAGCCAGGTCACGATCTCGCGGTCTGCGAGTTCGAGCCCCGCATCGGGCTCTGGGCTGATGGCTCAGAGCCTGGAGCCTGTTTCCGATTCTGTGTCTCCCTCTCTCTCTGCCCCTCCCCCGTTCATGCTCTGTCTCTCTCTGTCGCAAAAATAAATAAACGTTGAAAAAAAAATTTATTAAAAAATAAAACTTCCAATTTCACATATATCAGGTAGTTGACTTAACTTCAGAGTAGCCTGGGGAAAATTGCTTTGTCTGCCTCAGACTCAGTTTCCTCAGCAAGAAAGGGTATAAAATACTGGGCACTTTATTGCTGTCTCTATTTTTGCTAAATTAACAAGAGGGAACTAAATTAGAAACTGGGAGAAATTATGTCATCCTAAATAAAATCTGTCCCTCTCAAGAGTTTTTTAAAAACCAAAAATAGTTTTCTGCTCCAACATCACCATAACTTGATGGAAGAAAAGGAGAGAAGGTAAAATGGCTTAACCTGGTTCTCTCCTGGGATTAACAACCCCTCTAGGATTTCAGTCAGTTACTTCTTTTAGGGATCTATTAATACACTACTGGCATAATACATACTGCATCTTGTTTTGGGTAACAAGTTTTCCATTGCCCTGATTACTACTCATAGTACATTGGTTTGTTTTGAATTTCTTGAATAACAGTACTGTATTCTCTGTTAACCTAGGTTCCCATTGGTTGCAGTACTTTATGTCCCAGTAAGCAATGTAATTTCAATTTTTTTCCCATCAATAAGAAATCACAGTCTGGAGAAATTCACTTGCTAATTTGCACTAATGAAGATAGGGAGCATTGAAAATTACATTTTGTAGATTAGAAGATATATAAACAAACGTGATTAAAACTCAAAGATACTATTTCACTAAATGTACTTTTTCTTAGCTAAAATTGCTTACTTTGAGTTATCTACATAAATGTCCTTTGCCCTAACCATACCATGATAGTAAAATATCACCAAGTATTAATAACACTTTAAACCATTTAATCTTTTCTAAGCAATGATGTGAGACACTCTAATTTTAAAGTGTATGTATTTCTTTTCTCCAGCAGAGCAAGAACAGAAGGAAAAAGATCTAAATTCTACTTGTAAGGAAAGTTTCATTTTAAGTGAAGGTCATTAAATGCTAGAATAAGGATAGGAAAAGGTCAAAATAGAACAAAGAGGTGTTTTAACTACAGACTAGACTTTCTATCTCCTGGAAGGATTCAGTTATGGTTCAAGGACCATCAATTCCTATAAATTTAACAAGTCTTTGTCTGGGGGCTCCTGGGTGGCTCAGTAGGTCCGACTTCAGCTCAGATCCTGATCTCACAGTTCATGGGTTTGAGTCACACATCTGACTTTGCACTGGCAGCACAGAGCCTGCTTGGGAAGCTCTGTCTCCCTCTCTCTCTGCCCTTCCCCGCTCAAGTGCTCTCTCTCTCTCAAAAATAAACAGTGAAAAAAGTTTTTTTTTAAATTCTTAGTCTGCGTTAACACATTAAAAGATGGGCCATTCTTACTTCTTCAATTTATAGGCAAGAGAACTGAGACAGAGGGATAAAATGATTACCTAAGACCATATCACTAATGTGATAATAACCAAAATTAGAATTCATAGATCAGACTTAAATTTTTCCACCTTGGAAAACACATTTTCACAGTGATAGCTGATAAACAATAAACTTGGGGTTTGGGGAACATGGGTTGGAGAGTTGATGAAAACTCACAATGCTATATCACTCTAGGAAATATCGAAGTTGCATTTCTGTTTTCACTCCTTTCTCTTTACATCAGCATTACTCCTATTGGTATTACTGTATGACCCTTTATTTTTCAGAAACCTTGTTCTATGCCAGTGGCACAGGTTGCTTGAATTTAGGGGTTTGTATTAAATAAAAATGACTTTGAATTCCAAATTTAAAGATATATGAAAGAAGTAGAAGTTTCCAATTTTTACTTCATCAAGTTTTAAAATTAACTTTTAGAGCTAAGTCAAAAGAGTTGATTTTGTCTCTAATTTGATGGATGGGTCCCTAGAAGAGTTAGCAATAAGATTCATCTAATCTAAACTTGAATTCATGCTGTTATTTGGAATAAAGAGAATTCAGACTGCTATCCAGGGATTCCTCTAATAAGGGCTTTTTAAATAAAATTCACAGCAATGAAAACAGGAAATTTAAAAAAATCTAAAAATACACATTTATTTTATGGCAAAACTTTACAAGGAGGAACAAAGTTATTTCAACATGTAAGACTAAAGTAATAACAACAAGATAAGAAAATAGTGCTTTCACTGAAACAAATGTGAGAAATTAACAAGAAGAAAGCTTTGGGTCAAAGTTTTATGTATATATAAAGTTACATATGTATCATACTGTTAAAACTAGCCCCCAGTGGAGTACTTATGCTAAGTCCATGTCACCAAACCAAGACTTAACGTCATTATAGTTCCAGCTCTTCCATAAATGTAATCTTAAACTAGTCACTCAGGAATTGCCTGATCGGCATTAGTTAGCAAATCTGCCTGATAGATTTCTGCCATCCTCTGAAGGAGAGTAACCTTACAATAACCAACCTGATATTTATTTATGTCACTTCCTTATTCCCACTTCCTTCTGCCTATAAAAATCTTTCATTTTTACAGCAACTCAGAGCTCCTTTCTATCTGCTAGATTGGATGCTGCTTGATTCAAATCAATTTTTGTTCGAAGAAACTCTTAACATTTTTAATACCCTTAGTTTATCTTTTAACAGGTCTGGTGTCAGAAGAGGAAACCAAAGGAAACTCTCACAGGTCCCCAGGAGCAACAAGCAACCAGTTGTAGGTACCCGTCAAGCCCCTTGAGCTTGCTGCTTTCTCACTGTCTCTGGAGATCATGGGTAGGTCCCACTCAGACTCTAGCTCCACAGCTTTTGCATTATGAACATTCAGATTTTGAGCATTTCTTTTTGCAGACTAGGTCCAGAAACTGACTGGAGTCAGACTGGGCCAATTTACAAGTCAGGCTGCGTCCAAGGACAGAATGGTTCCAACTTGGAAACCACACTGAGTCTAGAGATGGACTTGGTCCAACTGGAAAACTAGACTGGACCTGGAGTCAGACTGGGCCCAACTTGGAAACCACACTGGGACCAATTTAGGCTGGACTGGGATCAGTGTGAGGCCTTAGATGAATAAAATTTTAAGGCTGAGCAAACAAGTTAACCTTACCAAAGACGATCTTGAATTACAGTGGCTACAGTAAAAAACTTTTAACCTAGGAGCGCCAGGGTGCCTCAGTCTGTTAAGCATCGGACTCTTGATTGCCCCTCAGGTCATGATCTCATGTTTCATGAGTTCAAGCCCCAAGTCGGGCTCTGTGCTGGCAGCATGGAGCCTGCTTGGGATTCTGTCTCTCCTCTCTCTGCCCCTCCTCTGCTTGCACTCCCTCTCTCTTTCCAAAAAAAAATAATAATAATAGTAACAAACATGTTTTAAAAAAAAGAAATTTTAACCTAGATAAGCTTACCCATTTATGAGGTACCCTAGAGGAAAGGGAGTCTCAGCCAAAGACTCACCATAAAATGTGAAGGGAAAATTCTTTCTCCTCCTCTACAGTTTCTGGTAATTAGGATGAGACTTGCTAGTACATCCCACATACTCCAGAGCCTACAGACAGGATCCTGAGAAAACTGGCAGAAGCAAATGGTGAGAATTCTTACCAAGTCAGTTCTCCCAGATTTTTGTCTATGGTGCCTGATTGAAAAAAAGAAGGCAACATTTCACTTAGTCCCTTTCTTTCCAAATTCAGATTGGCAGGCTGTTGGAGGAGGTCCCTAAGAAACCTTGACTGCCGGTTGACCTGTGAGCTGTACCCAGACAATGAGAGGCCCCTCACCCCCACCCCCATCCTTGGAATGTATATCCTGCCCACTCTTCCCACATTCAGAAGTATTTTTAAGGATGCAGACTTGAAAAAGCAATGTGTTGTTGAGACCATCTAGATGGTGACATGACTGAACCCGGGTAAGTCCTTCATAGACACTGTTAAGATTCTGGCAGGCAAGTGAAAAGATCTATTTGTCTTGCAGCCACCAAAGATAAACCTCCTATTTAAGTTCCCTAGCTCATTAAAACCTGTCACCTACCAATCTGGAGTGCCCTATCTCTCTCTTTGGTCTCCCTTCCTCTCCATTTATGGGGGCCCAGATTTCACCTGGGAAGTTCCCAAGGTTTTAAATCAACAATTGGCAAGCCAGCCAAAATACAAAGAAATGGGTCTTGGGAAAGAGATATCTGCAGGCATATCCCAAGTTGGCCATCAACATCCATGTGGCGAGGAGCAGGCTGTATGCTAGATGCTTGTGGACCGCTGCGTGAGTAGGGGGCTACCCTGAAAATGCCAGCCAGTCTAATGAACTTGTTTCAGGCATTGTGTCAAAGGGAAATGAATGGTTGCCACAGTGGGCATTTTGGTGGCCAGAGATACCCAACTAAAGGCTGAAACTTGAGTTAGAAAGCTGGAGAGCTGAGGTGAGAGGGGACAGGCGGATACCCAACACTCTGCTAGCTTCAAAGCCGGCAGATGCATGGGAGAACAGGAAAGAAACTGGAGACCTTCCTGTATCATTTTGCAAAGCTAGCAGGGTACAAGCTGCCTTGAATTAAGGTCCAAGTACTATGACAAGGCCTGAATGGGACACTAAGAGATGGAATCCCTGGGGAAGGGAAGAGAGCACAGAAGGGGATGTTGTGATTGACAGTGAAACGGACAAAACATCCCCTGCCATCCAACCACTAACACAAAGGAAAGCTAAAGCCCAGTGACAACAACCTCAGCCTGTAGCCAGCCTCCAATTCAGAAAAAGTTCATGATGAGAGAATATACTCTTGCAAAGTTTGCTGATATAGCTTTTAAGCTCCAGAAAAAAGCCAGGAAAATTATTCAGGCATGGTTGGCATGGCTATTGGATATGGGGGGTGGGGGTTGATGGCATTCCTCCGACTGGGCAGGAAGCAGAGAAAATGGGCAATACCACCACACACCCTGCCCTCTGGTAGCAACTTCATGGCATTCACTCAGGGGGTTCAAGGTACTCACCCTTTTGGATTATTCTAGCCTGCAGGGGGGCTTGTCTCCACGTAGGGGACCTCCCTGAACACATGGTACTCTGAAAATCTATAGAGAAAGTAGAGTAATTCTTAGAAAGTCAAGAATGAGAAAGGCCATCTATAACCCTGGCTTTGAAGGCATTATTCCAGCCACATTTACTTTATTGATACTCCAGTCTGCCCCTAGCACCTACTATGGGATGCTGATATCCATGCTGAGCCCAGCCTTGTCAGTGGAACAAGACATTTAAGATTTTGGACAACCCATTGCTGATCTGGGAGAAACTGACAATTTCCAGGAATGAGTATAGGCTGTGGAAAAGACCCAAGACAAAGAGAGGGAGCTTGAATAATCAAAAGGCTATCCCAATTCCAGACCCTGTAAAGGGTCTGGTCAACTCTTAAAAAATGTTAATGCCTCAATTTATATTCTAATATTTCACACCCATGTGTATGCATGTATATTTATGAGTATACATATATAGGTAGATTATATATATATAAAATATATATATATATTCAAAAATATATGTATATATATATACATATATTGTATATATGTATGTATTACATCTATATATATATGTAATATATATATATATAGTTCATGTGTATATACAGATTAAATAGGTAGATAAACCCTGTTCATTCTAATTCTCTTCACGTGTCAATCCTGTCTCACTGAATCCTAAATTTTATATTATTAAGACCCTCATTAACCAACAAAATTCAAACCAGGCTATGACTTCTGGTCACTTAATCTCTGCCTGCATAAAACATTACTAATAACTATATAAGGTTCATTGTTTGGATATAAAGGAATATTGAAAAATCTAGTCTTCTAATTGTTAATAAGAATCCTCCAGCAATATTTCTCAGCACATAAAAAGAAACCTATTTCAGTTGTTTTGCAAGAGCTCTAATTTCACAATTTTTGATAAATGCAAAAGGAAATAATTCTTCACTATTTACACTTCACACCCACTAATGTTAATGAAAATGCCAAATTTGTCTTTAGCATTGCCGGAGCCCTCAAAGTGGCTAGCTGAAAATATGTGTAGGTGATGACATAGTAAATTAATCTCTTGGTAGTAATTCCACAGCTGAATAATAAATTTGCACTAGCACATTCTAATTATACTAACTAGTTTCCTTATCATCCCCCATGGCAATACAAACCTAGTTCAAGTTCATGGGGGTCAAGTGATGAACTAGTTAACCTTTTCAGGCTCTGTACTTTAGTTACTGGTTTTTTCCATGCAACACTTTATTGAGATGCCAGTTATATAATGCGTTTGTTTTTGAATCACATGTAATTGACCCATCTCCATAATAGAAGCATTTGGAATTACACAGTTCAGAATTTCTAGTATTCATTTCAGACCTGTTACTCCTTGTTAAAGATCCCTCTAGCTCCAATGTGTTAGTTACTAAAATGACTATTTTCTCAAGGGATAATTATGACCTCTTGGATACTGACAAGTACATTAATGGAATTATGTTATGTACATGTAAGCAAAACTTTAATATTTCATTAATTGAGATCCAAATGTTCTTAACTCAAAATAATTTTAAGTTAATAAACACATTTATTTTACATAAAAGCCAATGCCTTCTTTTGTCCTGGGGATTATCTAATACATACAAAATTTATTTGGGCTAAATATTAGAAATATTTTTATTATGACCAATCAGTAAGCTGAACACAATGTAAACATGATGACATAGCCCATTCTCTTGAGTTCTAAAAAATTAGTCAAATATATATATTCTATGTTTATGATGAATGTTCTTCCCTTTCCATCTCCCTCTCACCCCACCCCCACCCTCCCTCTGCTATTCTTATAGGGACTTGTGCAGATAAGAGAACTTCTTATGAAAGGATCATGGAATAGATATTCAAGTAGTGGTGCTTCAATTCCACAATCCCTTTCATTGGGTAAGAATCTCCAAGTGCTAGTTTCAGAATGTCATAGAATTTTAGAATTGGAGGTGACCTTAAATGCCAGTTAGTTCAACCCCTTTTTTGGTTCTTGCATTTCATATTCAATGGTCCATGATACAGAATCTCTACCTACAAAGATTTCATTTCTGGAGAGTCTTCACTTTTAATCTTATTCTCAAACTTTAAAAATTCCCAAGTTTTCCAACCATTTGGCCTTCTAAGATAAATTTTAAATAAAAGGCAAGAAGACAGGCAGGTAGTGTAAGTCATTTTAAGTGCTGAAGAAGCCAACAACCCAGAAATGTCAATGAAAGCAGGAAAAACAAACAAGAAAAGATCTCTCTCTCTACCAAAGGATCAATAAGGGACTGCCTAGAGAAAACAGTAAATTTTTAGGGGCGCCTGGGTCACCCGACTTTGGCTCAATTCGTGAGTTTTAGCTCACGTTGGGCTCTGTGCTGACAGCTCGGAGCCTGGAACCTACTTCGGATTCTGTATCGCCATCTCTCTCTGCCACTCCCCACTCTCTGCCACTTGTGCTCTGTTTCTCTTTCTCTCTCTCAAAAATAAATAAACTTAAAAAAAGAAAGAAAAGCATTAAACTTTAGAAAATAACCACCATATTGCAACCAAACATCACAGAGAATGACCACACACACCCTTTGCCAGGAAAGGCTAGGTAAGATGACTTTCACGTTCTCCTGGCTATAATAAGGTACCCCCTGATTTGGGTGATGCTCAAGAGGGTAGTTAGAGTGGAGAGAGAACTTTCATTCTTGCATGGCGGTGACCAGCACTCCCCATATTGGCAGTGGCGGCCACATACGTTTACGGGTGTAGAAGGGAGCTTGAATTCACACTCATACCCAGCAAGAATGAGGAACTTCAGCTGTACCCCAGGCTGTCCGTGGATGCTGAATAGAGAATATGAATTTCCACCCTCATATGCTAGCAATTAGACTACACCTCACTTTGTCTACGGGCACATTGTCAGAAGAGGCTTACCACATCATAAGATTTAAATAAGATTTATAGCCTCATTACAAAATGCTCAAGATCTTTAGAATACAGCTGAAAATCCCTCATCATACCAAGAACCAAAAAAAATATCAAAATGAATGAGAAAAGACAACTAACAGGCACCAACACAGAGATGACCCAGATGGCAGAATTATCTGACAAGGATTTTAAAGCAGCCACATAAAAATGTTCAAATTGCCATAACATACTGTTTAGGTGGAAAAATAGAAAGTATTGGTGGGGCACCTGGGTGGCTCAGTCGGTTGAGTGTCCGACTTCAGCGCAGGTCATGATCTCACTGTTCATGAGTTCAAGCCCCGCGTTGGGCTCTGTGCTGACAGCTCAGGGCCTGGAGCCTGCTTCGGATTCTGTGTCTCCCTCTGTCTCTGCTCCTCCCCTGTTCACACTCTGTCTCTCTCTCAAAAATAAATAAAGAATAAATTTTTTTTTTAAAAAAGAAAGTATTGGTAAATATATAGGAGGTATAAAATAGAATTAAACAAAATTTTAAAATTAAAACTAATCATTAATGTTTTTAATTCAGTAATAGGTACAATAGCAGAATGGAGAGGACAGAGGAAAGAATCCATGAACTTGGGGATTGGGGGAAAAATTACCTAAATTGAAAAACGGGTGGAAAATAGACTGAAAAAGTCAAATAGAGCTTTGCGGTCTTATGAGACTATAACAAAAGACACTATAACAAAACATAATATTTATGCCATTGGAGACCTAGAAAGATAGGAGAAAGAGGTCAGGCCTGGGAAAGTAATTTAAAAATGCCCTAAAATACCCAAATTTGGTAAAAAATATAAAACCTACAGATTCAAGAAGCTAAACAAAACAACAAACTAAATAAACCCAAATTAATCCATGCCAAGACATAGTATACTCAAATTTGTGACAACTACAGACCAAGAAAAAAATTAAAAACAGTCCAACAACACCTTAACTGTAGTGGAAAAACTATTGAAATAAGAGTTCATTTCTCATCAGAAACCATAGAAGCCAAAGGAAATAGAAAAAACATCTTTCAAGCACTGAAAGAAAAGAACTATCAATTCTAGATTCTATGTCCAGTGAAATATTTTTTAAAAATGAAGAAGATGACATTCTCAAATGAAGGAAAACTAAGAAAATTTGTCACCTACAGACATACTCTAAAAGAAGAGCTAAATGAAGTTTTTGAGACATAAAGGGAAGGAATGAAGGAAACGTGGAACATCAGAAAAGAAGATAGAACAATGGCAAAAGTAAAATTGTGACTATATACAATGAACTTTTCTCCATTTGAGTTTTCTGAATTGTGTTTGACAGTTAAAGCAAGACAGTTAACATTGTCTTAAGAATTACTAATTGAGGGGGGCGCCTGGGTGGTGCAGTCGGTTAAGCGTCCGACTTCAGCCAGGTCACGATCTCGCGGTCCGTGAGTTCGAGCCCCGCGTCGGGCTCTGGGCTGATGGCTCGGAGCCTGGAGCCTGTTTCCGATTCTGTGTCTCCCTCTCTCTCTGCCCTTCCCCCGTTCATGCTCTGTCTCTCTCTGTCCCAAAAATAAATAAGCGTTGAAAAAAAAAATTAAAAAAAAAAAAAAAAAAAGAATTACTAATTGAGGAACGCCTGTGTGGCCCAGTTGATTGAATGTCTGACTCTTGATTTGCTCTTAGGTCATGATCTTAAGGTCATGGGATCAAGCTCTGCGACAGGCTCTGTGCTGAGCACGGAGCCTGCTTAAGATTCTCTCTCTCCCCTGCTACCTTCTGCCACTCCCTCCCCCTCTTTGTGCATGCCCTAAAATGATTAAAAAAAAAAAAAAACTAAAAAAAAATTACTAACTGAACTGAACGTGTATATTTATTGAAAACCTGCACACACAAAAATCCAGTTTTTTTTAAAAAATTCAAATTTAGGGGCGCCTGGGTGGCGCAGTCGGTTAAGCGTCCGACTTCAGCCAGGTCACGATCTCGCGGTCCGTGAGTTCGAGCCCCGCGTCGGGCTCTGGACTGATGGCTCAGAGCCTGGAGCCTGTTTCCGATTCTGTGTCTCCCTCTCTCTCTGCCCCTCTCCTGTTCATGCTCTGTCTCTCTCTGTCCCAAAAAAAATAAATAAACATTGAAAAAAAAATTTTTTTTTTAAAAATTCAAATTTAGGAAACAGCTTAACTTGAAAAACCTAAAATGTTGAAGTAAGAGGACTCTGACACCAGTAAAGTATGACATTTTACTTCAGTTGAGTCATAAATATTTAGAAAAGGAGTAAAGAACTAAACTTTAGCTATGGACAGTGTGGAGAAAATTTAGGGTTCAGAGGATGCTGAAAAATGGCAAGTGGCTGAGCTGAGCAGGACTGAAAAAGATACATAGGCTATACACCTGGCTCTGCAACTATTAACAGTAACCTGAGATTCAGTTTCCTGAACTCTGAAAGAGCTGTGCCCACCAATTTCAAAGATCCCTTCAAATTCTATGATTCTTAGTTTCATCCCCCCACAGAACTCAAAATGTCACATAGTAAAATAAGCTCCCGATTTTGTGAGTGTATAGGTACACAGTGGGGCTGGGAAGGTGAGGTCCAGTTAAAACCTACAAAAGTTTACTAATAAACTACTGATGAATTACAATAGCAAGTGAAACTGACTCCCTCTCTCTGTAAAGTCTCCATCCTAGTATCAGATCACCAATCAAGATTTAGTCTCTAGCTGCTGTGTGTTGGACAGAGTTGGCTTTTACTGGCTCTCAAGAGCCAACACTTAAATGTTGAGGAATCTTGAAAGGTAATGGTTAAACCAGTGGTAGCACGATATTGGCTATAGTGGGAGTATTTACATTACAGAAATGGACAAACAATATAAAACAGATCATTTTATCCATAGAGCAGCTTACCAGCCCACCACAAAACAGCAATTCTCATTCCATAGGTTTCAGATTTATTCATAGTCTAGCCCCTGCATATGTTTCTGGCTTCATCTTTTACCATCAACATCTCTCCACTCGCCCACGTTAAACCCTCTAAAGGTAATACTTAAAATGTGCCGGGCTGCAAGCACGCTATGCTCTCTCTCACCTCTATGCTTTTCTACATATTGTTCCTTCTGCCTAGAACACCCTCTACCATCACCAACACCACCATCCCCTTACATCCAGCACCATCACTAGGCCCCTTGTGTTTACCTTCAATTCTACTCTTGCCTAGAAAACTCTTTCTTACGTTTATATACCATCTCCTCCAGGAATCTTTTTCTGCCTCAGCTGACTGAATTGGGTACCCTCTGCATCCTCTCATAGTACTTAACATTATCTTTTCATAACATATATTACATTGTGTTGAGATTCCTTGTTTACTTTTCTGTGTCTCTAACTTAAGAATAAAACCCTTGAAAATAGAGAGCTTCTGATTTAGCATTGCCTCCTCAGCTTCTACAGTGGAGGGCACATAATGATTGTTGAAAAATTGCTGTTGAATAAAGCCTTTATTAACAAATTCCAGACCAGTATTTGCTTCTCAGCTTCATTATCTTCCAGAGAAAACACATTTCCAATTATATGAATAGGATATATTACAAAATAGGATTTGCTTTATGGAAAATCATTTCTATTTTTTGAGGGGGGAGGGGTAGAGAGAGAAAGAGAGAGAGAGAATCCCAGGCAGGCTCTGCACGGTCAGCAGCATGGAGCCTGATGTAAGACTCAATCTCATGAATCATGAGATCATGATCTGAGTCAAAATCAAGAGTCTGCCACTTAATCAACTGAGCCACCCAGGCACCTCTATGGAAAAATCATTTTAAATTCAACTTCATTAGCATAAATATATTTCATAAAGAGAAGAAAGGCTGTCTAACTACATATGCTTTCATACATATACATGGATATATATACTTAGTGCCTACTTCTAGACAAAGTTCTGTCTACTCATCTTCAAATAATTTTTTTAACAATGCTCATCGTCATTAATGTTATGACTATTGGTGCTTTAGTTAATTTGCATTTTCATGGCACCAAACACCATAGTGCTGAGAGTAGTATCTCTAAGTATTTCTAATTGCTGCTTATCTACCTATCAAGATATTTGTTTAACTGATCATCACTGCTCTCCCTGGGCACATACATAATGTTTCAGGGGGGAAAAATTGTAACAGCATTTTCCTAGAGGAAATTAAGAGTATAGTGTAAAATCTCTCAGTCTGATTTAGCTCTTACTATACCAAAGCTCTATTATTCCAAGAAACAAACAAGAATTCAATTTTTAAATTTCCCCCCTGCTAGAGAACATTCTTAATGTTCTGTTTCCAGTAGATACACTCACAAAGGCACTAGAATAAAATTTGTTTTGTGTAAGGTGGATCCTTTTTGTTTGCTTTTGTTTTGTTTCATTACCAATTCTCTTTTTTTTACTTTCATTTTTGTGGAGACCTTAAAATACTCCTTTTTTTTTAATCTTCCATGAGAGCATTTTTCCCCAGGAGATTTCTTGATTTTGTGTCATGGTTAATTGGAAGGGGATATCCTCAAAGTCACTAAGACTGCGCTCAGCTTTAATAATCACAAAGTACCTCTGAAATATAAAGAGCTAAGCATGATCAGTTGCTCTCACCTTCATGGTTTGCTTCATGCTGGCATTGTTTGCAATGCAAAAGTCAAAACGTCATTTAAAACAGCACCTCTAGTTAATGAATTGTGACTCATGGATGGAAATTAACAATAACAATCTAATAATCATGCACCAATAAAATTGCCATGGAGTTTTGCTATCATAAAGGACATGGGAATGGTTTCTCCAGTCAGTTGTAATGGATTGGGATTAATGCATCTTAAGATAAGAATCTTGAATATAATTGAGCACTTTAATACGTTAACCTTAATAGATGTTTATTATAACTGCATTAATTGCTAACTACTTGATCTAGCCAGTACCCTACCAGGCTCTTTACCAATGGCTCCTTTTGAAATCTCACAATACCATACGTAGAATAGATCATCATTTTTACATATTTTAGAACTACTCTTAACCAAGGTCACAAAATTAACCAGTAGCAAAATCAGGTTTTAAACTAGTCTTCCAACCACAAAGCCTATGCTTTTCCTATTATCCTATAGTTCCTAATAAGAAATATGTTATCACTTAGTGAATAGTAAAATAATAGTAAAAAGAGGTTGACTTTTTTTTAACTCACCATACACTGGAGAAAAAGAAAAAGTTGTCAGATGGAAAAATAAAGCAAAACCCAAGAACATGCTGGCTAGAAGAACCATTCCTTAGATTCAAAAACTACAGATGGGTTGAAAGTTAATGTATAGAAAACACATATATAGTATGCAACAGTAACCGTAAGAGTGGAGTGACATATTAACATAAAATTGATTTGAAAATAAGAAATATTATGAGACGAAGAAGGAAATTTTACAATAATAAAATCATCAACATATCAGTAATACATGACAATCATAAGATTACACATAAAAACAGATTGTCTAAATATATGAAGCAAAATCTGACAAAGTTAAAAGGAAAAAGAGATAACTGAACCATAGTGGAATATGTCAACAACCTACTCTCAATAATTGAAGGAACATCTACATAGAAATTCAACCAATATATAGAATATATGAATAACAGTATCTACCAATTTGACCAAACTTATAATGTTAAAGCAGACCATTCAATGACTGTGAAATACACATTTTTTTTTCAAATGTATATGAAATATTATTTAGGAAAGTTCATCTGATGGGCCATTAAACAAGTCTCAATAGATGTAAAAAACTGAATTTATGTAATATATATTTTATGTCCATAATAGATTTAAATTAGGTATCAAAAACAGAAAGAAACAAAATAAAGCTGACAATATTTGTAAATTAAACAATGCACTTCTAAATAATGCATGGCATAAAACTATCAAAGATGAAATCTTAAAATATTTTGAATTGAATGAAAACAAAAGCACAACATATCAAAACCTTTGGGATGCACCTAAAGCAGTATTTAGAGGGATATCTATAGCTGCAAACACCAACACCTAATTAGAAAAAAATCTCAAGATAAACTTCTACCATAACAACTGGAAAAAGAAAACTAAACTCAAAGCAGGCAGGAAGAAAATCATAAAGATTAAATCAGGAACAAATGAACTAGAAAATGAAAACCAATAAAGAAATATCAATGAATTCCAAAGTTGGTCCCTTGAATATATCAACTAAATTGGCCAACCCTTACCTAGAGTAATCTAGAAAATAAGGAAGAAAATGCACATTGCCAAAAACAAAGAATGAAAAGGGAACATTACTAGCATTCCTACCTAAATTAAAAGCATTCTATTAAGATATTATGAACAATTTTATGCCAAGAAATTAAACAACTTAGATGAAATAGATAAATTCCTAGAAAGACACAAATCACAAAAAACATTATCAAGAAAGAGTTGAAAATATGAATAAACCTATAGTAAGTAATGAAGTTGAATTAGTAATGAAAAATATTCCCAAAATAAAATTTCAGTCTTAAAGGCTTTATAGGTGAATTCTAGAAAATATTTACTTATTTTTACTTTTTTAGGTTTATTTATTTTGAGAGAGAGAGCAAGCACACCAGCAGGGGAGTGGCAGAAAGAGAGAGAGAGAGAGAGAGAGAGAGAGAGAGAGAGAATTCCAAGCAGGCTCTATGCTGTCACTAACCATGACATCTTACTGAATGTGAGATCATGATCTGAACCCAAATTTACAGTCCAACGCCTAACCAGATGAGCCACCCAGGTGTCCCTCTTTCAAATATATAAATACAAAATAATACCAATCCTTTACAAACCCTTTCAAAACAGAGGAGAGAATACTTCCCCAATCATCCTATAAGGCTAGAAGTACTCTGATACCTAAAGCAAATAAAGACATCATAAAAAAAGAAAACTACAGGGGTGCCTGGGTGGCTCAGTCGGCTGAGCACCCAACTCTTGGTTAGGCTTGGTTAGACTCATGATCATGCTCAGATCATAATCTCACAGTTCGTGGAATCGAGGCCCACATCAGGCTCCACACTGACAGTGTGGAGTCTGCTTAGGATTCTCTCTTTCCCTCTCTCTTTCTCTCTCTCTGCCCCTCCCCTGCTCAAACTTTCTCTCTCTCTCAAAATAAATAAATAAACTTATAAAAAGAAAACAACAGACCGATATTGTTCATGAATATAGATGCAAAAATATTCACAAAAATATAAAGTATTAATTTTTTTAATTAACAAAATATTAGCAAACTGAATTGAACAATATAGTAAAAGATTATACAACATGACCAAGCTGATTTGACCCTCACAATGTAAGGTTGATTTAACATCCAAAAAAAATCAATTAACATAAATACCATATTAATAAACAAAGGACTAAGAACCATATTTGTGGTGTGTGTGTTTATGTGGGTCATCCCGATTGATGATCCAATTCATGATTTTTTCTCTTATAATTTTTTTTATTGCAGTATAGTTGACACACAAGTTTACATTAGTTTCAGGTGGACAACATGGTGATTCCATAGCTTTATATATTATGCTCTGCTCACAATAAATGTAACTACCATCTGTCACTACAAAATACTGTTACAATACTATTGACCATATTCCCTATGGTGTACCTTTCATGCCTATGACTTGTTCATTCCATGACTGGAAGATTGCACCTGCCACTCCCCATTTTGCTCTTCCTCCTCCCCTCTGATAATCATCAGTTTGTTCTCCATATTTATGGATCTGTTCCTGATTTTTTTTGTTTGCTTCTTCATTTGCTTTTTTTAGATTCCACATACAAGTGAAATCAAATGGTATATATGTCTTTCTCTAACTTATTTCACTTAGCATTACATTTCTAGGTCCATCCATGTTGTAGCATGGCAAGATCTCTTTCATATGGCTAAGTAATATTCTGTCACACACCCACACACCCACACACACCACATCTTCTTTATCCAATACCAATTCATGATTGTAAAAACTCATCATATAAGGAATAGAAATTAACTTTAACTGATAAGAGATATCTGTGAAAAAAAATCTATAGCTGATGTCATACTTGACGGAGAAATACTGAATGCTTTTCCCCGAAGAAAAGGAACAAGGCAAAAATGTCTGCTGTCACCAGATGTATTCAAATTGTTCTGGAGATTCTAAGGAGTGCAATGAGAGGGGAAGGCAAAGGTAAGGAGGAGTGGGAGAAGGAAGGGGAAAGGAGAGGGAAAAAGGGAGGAGATAGAGGAGGAGGAGAAGAAGGGGGAGGGGGCGAATGAGGAAGAACTGGAGGAGGAGGGAAGCACATATGCAAATACCCTAGAGAAAAAAAGATTTCCAAAGAACTAAAAATGATTTGGTACAGATGGGGTACACAATATAATAGAGCAAGTATACTGGAAATAAACTTATTCTAGAAGAAAGTCAGACATCAGACATTGTTAATGACTTTGGAATTCTTGAACAGTACATACTCATTTCATTGATTAACTAGTTATCCATTTTCAATTTCCTAGGACATCTGTTAAATTCATTGCATGTATTGAGAACTTTCCACCTTGCATACTTTTAAATGTTACAAATGTCTATTGGAGAAAAAAGTACAATTATAAATTCAAAGATATTAACATATAATAGCTTTCTTCTAGTCAGGTATTAATTCAGATTAAAATCAAGATGTGATAAATTTCCTGCCTGTTAGTAGCCAAATATAGTTTCTGAATATAGTTCCTTTTATCTGGGCCTTTTAAACCACTTTATAAATAACTGCTTAATCCAGTTGAGAGGCCAGGCAGAGAAGATAGAGAACAGTAAGCTACTCAAAGTTACTTTACAGACAGAAGCATTATCTCTTGGTGAGAGACCAGTAAAGAGCAACCCAGCAAGAGCTATACCTGTGGGGAGCTGCCCCAACAGAAAAATACTGGAGAAGGGAAAAGGCAAATTTCCCTTTCATCAAAAGAGTAACATAAGCAAAGATATACTCCAAATACATAGATTTTTGTGGCTGGGGAGTTGAGTGTTACAGGAATGGAATTGGAAATAAGGCTCAAAGTATACCGTATAGGTGTTTGGACTCTAGGCTGAGGGATTTAAGTTCTATGTTTCATGTAAATAGGTACACACTAAAATTGTCTGAAGGAAGTTAATAAATTTCATCGAGTTTGAAATACCATTGATTTAAGACACCCGATTATCAGGTCTCAGCTTCCCAATTGTGGGATACTAGCAGAATAACAGAGATATTAATTAGCAGACATATTAAAATGTGAAAAAATATTGAGTTTAGAATTGATGAAAGTTATCAACAGCAGAAGCCTGAAGACTTTAGATATCTAAAGAAAAACAAAAAACTTGATAAAATCTGTCTCCCGTGTTTTATACATTTTTCTTTCAATAAATCAAGGGATTCTGTGTCCGAAGAAATGAAAATACTGCTAATGTAAATGAAAATACTTGTGACAATATTTACTAGTATTTGTAGCTCAAAAGGTTAAATCATGAGTTTAATGAAGCCACAGACTTTAGAATTACCTAAGTAGACCAGTTAATCACTAAGAAAATCAGTTCTGCTGAAGGTCACAGCCAATACTCCTTACTAGATATCTATTTTGCAAATGCACACTATTCACAAAAACAACAGGCCAAGCAGAATCACAAAATTATAGGAGGGGAGAGTTGGGAGAGATGACAGGAGTTATAAAGTCAAATCCCCCCAGTACAAGTATTCCCTCAACAACCCTTTTCACAGCCTGCCATTCAGCCTTGACCTCCACATTCTTTCCTGCTAAACTGTAACGCCCCATCAAGACAGATACTCTGTCTTCTTCACCATTGTAGCATGATGAATCATATATTGACGTCAATAAATATGTCTGAACAGGGGTGCCTGGGTGGCTCAGTTGGTTAAGCATCTGACTTTGCCTCAGGTCATGATCTCACGGTTTGTGAGTTCAAGCCCTGTGTCAGGCTCTGTACTAACAGTTCAGAGCCTGAAGCCTCCATCGGATTGTGTGTCTCCCTCTCTCTCTGCCCCTCCCCCACTCAAACTCTGTCTCTCTCTCTCTTTCTCTCTCTCTCAAAAATAAACATTAAATTTTTTTTCTTTTAAATAAGTATGTCTGAACGAGTAAGTGCTCTTGTGGGGGAATTGTACAACCCATGCAGTGCCCATCTTTGTGGAAGAGCTCAACTCAAAAGAGAAGTCTGTTGAAACTGCATGAAAAGCCACCTCTGGTGCCTTTTGGTAAAGTCTGTCCCCTCTTCCTTATGTAAGACTTGCAAATACAGGCAATTTCGTCTCCAAACCACACTTTGCCATTTCATTCCACAATTTGCCACATATCATTGTTTCCAAGACTTTCTACTGTCCCCTATGTGAGCTACATTTTGTCACTTATTTTTCTAGAACCTGGGGCACCCAGAATGAAATATAATTCTTTCCCATTGTTGCCTACTTGATCCAAAGTACAGAATTTTCTGTGACTAAATCTATGCAAATCCTCCAATCCTTAGGAAAATCATATCAAATAGCAAGATGATTCTGAGAAGGTATCTTTCAGAGAACATAAGTAGGTAAAACCATGAGCACTCCCCTAGAAGGCTTAATTCATTTATTAAGGACACTTGTAGGAGGGGCTGGAATGCAAAGAAAGAGCGATGCACTATATTCCCCCTTGCAACTAGAGCCACACTAAAAGATTTCTGGGAGTTTTCTTTTCTGAATGGAAGCTAAATAAGCATTCATTAAACCTGGGAGGTTCTGAGTCTTCTAATCTGCATAGTGAATTGGATATGCAGTAGCCTGAATATGAATGGAGATGAGGTAATTCAGTAACATGAAATGGGAAATGCAGTTTAATTACCCTGGAGAATTTTTTTTGCAAATAAATTGCTTCTACTTTTATGACAATACTGGATCACGAACCCATTCACCTTAATGTTGGGCAATGAGGACTATAAAGCAAGTCATAAAAATGCTTTGTTAGCAATGCTGTTTTTAGAAACTCCAATCTTACAAAAAAAATCTTTCTTGCTACTAAAATCATTTGTAATTCAAAAATCCTAGAAATGAAAGGATTCCCATGCATTTTAGAAGATCCTTCCTACCTCAATTAAGGAGCCAAAGAATTTGGAAACAGTAGTGGAAAGTATTTCTCAAGTTACTTTAAATCTATATAGAACATACACTTCTTAACTGGAAACATAAAATTTAATTTAATCAAGAAATGGCTGAAAATAGTCTGAAAAAAGATATTCTTTGAAGGTGAGAGTCTGGGACAATAGATCAATAATAGTCCAAAGGAAAAATATTGTCTATGGGATTATATTTCTGCTACTAAAAAAAATCTATATATAAAGACAGAGCACACCTGCATGCGAAAGGAGTTTTTATCCCTTAGAAAAACAGAAAGTAAATTTTAAAAATAGTGAATGCAAATTAAGGGAAATAATACCTATTTTTTTTTACCCATTAGACTAACACAAAGTTTAAAAGCAGTAACATTTATAACTAGTGAGTATAAGTCCTCAGACTTGGTTCATTTGAGTAGGAGTTGCTACATACTGGGAGGAATGATCTCAAAGTGTGAATCAAAATTTGAAATATGCAGGGTGCCTGGGTGGCTCAGTTGGTGATTTTGATTTCTGCTCAGGTCATGAGATCAAGCCCGGTGTTGAGCTCCACAATGAGCATGGAGCCTGATTAAGAGTCTCCCTCTCCCCCTCTTTCACATCCCACATGCTCCTGCTCTCTCTCTCTCTCTCTCTCTCTCTCTCTCTCTCTCTCTCTCCCTCCTAAAAAAAATTAAATATTCATACTTCTTCAATAATGTTCCCTTTGGGGACTCTGTCCTGTTGCAATTACAAACACATGTATCTAAGATAAATGGATAAAGGTGTTTGTTGTGGCATTATTTGTCCTACTAAAAAAAAAAACAGAAATAATCTAAATGTCTATAATGATGGCTAATGAAAAAATTACTTATTAAAAAAAGTAGGAATTAGATGCTGATGTTAACATTAGAGGGATTTCCTTGAATTAATCATAAAATTTACAGAGTAATATACAGAATATAGCCTCTTTTCTGTGAAACCAAATAGTGTCAACAATAATAAACCCATGTGTGTGTATTGGCATGTTTGTATAAGCACAGGGCATTTAATATGGATTACTTCAGGGTAGCGGCAGTACTAAATGGTGATTTAAAAGTGGGCTTTAGATCTCCATAATCTACATTAGTTCCCTTAAAAGCCACTGCACATGAACATAAAAACTAAAAAGTGTGCTTGCTGTTTGAATACAGCTACAAGAAAGATACCCATTCCTTTCTTACCCTCCCACCATGAAATCACCACACCTAAACATTGCCACATGGAAATTCTAAAGTCATCATAACTTCAGAAAAATGAAATGGCAAAGAGATGGCTTTCTCCTATACATCTTTTTTTTTTAGCTTTTTGTTTTCACCTGTTTGTATTCCCACCAACAATGCAAAAGAGATCCTCTTTCTCCACATCCTTGCCAACATCTGTTGTTGCCTGATTTGTTAACGTTAACCATTCTGACAGGCGTGAGGTGGTATCTCATCATGGTTTTGATTTGTATTTCCCTGATGATGAGTGATGTTGAGCCTTTTTTCATGTGTCGGTTGGCCATCTGGATGTCTTCATACATCTTTTTTTAAAGCCATGTAATATTTTAGCAAATTAAAATGAAAGTCTTAAAAAAAAAAGTTGTGGTGGAGCTATTTAAGAATTTATACTAGGCTGTGTGTGAGTGTGTGTGTGTGCCCATGGGCATGTCATGGGGGGTGAGAAGTGGGTTTCAGGAAGGAAATTAGATGTAATTAGTGAAAAGCATAGAAATTTTAGTTTTCTTTTCACTGTCTTGTTTGACTCATGTTCTTTTACTGCCTAATTGTCCTTTTTGTCTCAGAACTGTACCCAGACCCTAGACATTGTTAGTCTTAGGACCAGAAAGGGTCAGGGTGCCTCTTCAAATCATTCCATAGCAAATACTTTCTCACCCTCTTTTCAAAGTTTACCCTCTAGTATTTCCTTCCAAGTTCACATACCATATTTTTCATACAAAGACCCTGCCGCTAATCCAGTGGCAAACAGGACATTTGTTAGAATTCGTTTTCCAGGAGTTATGATGAGCTTGCACCAGCTAATTGGTCTTTCACTCCCATGACTGGTTCGCCTTATAACCAGAAGTGCCCATCATGGAACAAAGTTTTCTCTGTGCTTGTTATCTAAGAAAATTTAGATAAATTAAGCTTCAACTATCACAGGCAGAAAAACAAGGAGGCTTATGCAGACATTAACTTATGCATAATACTTCTATTATATTCATATGTACCGTCATCTGTGTGAATGTGACTGTATCCCTATAAGTCTAAGTTTCAGGAAGGCAGCCACTATGTCTTTTTATCTCATTACTTTCCAGTGTCTAGCAGAGTGCTTTATGTAATAAGTATCAATAAATATTCTCTGGATGAATACAAATACAAACAACTAAACATTTAATGAATGTCTACTCCACGAACAGTTATTTGCCTCTTGTGTAAAACAAGAATAATAGTATTGCTCTGCATAACAGTCTCAGTCACTAAAAGTGAAAATCAGGTAAAGTAACTGAAATTAAAATAATTTGTGTACTACAAAGTATTGCAGAAGAGAGAACTTTATTGAGAAAGATTATTGAGAAGCTTTCAAATGATGGGTCTCTGGGAAACGGATACACACAAAAAAATTCCATGAGTCTACTACTGGGTAGAGTCATAATCTGAGAAACAAATTTAAGGGTTCTCATAATTACAAGATTAAAAAATAGAGCTTGATGAATTCACTTTAATTCACTTGAAGTCTATATTTGCTATATTTGGATTTTCTCTTGTTCTTTCATTTTGCTTTTCTACCATTAAAAACCCCTTAAGATATACCTTCAGAGGACTTCAAGGTCTCAAAAGATTCAAAACTAAACATTTCAGAAGCATTTATGTAAATAATAAATTATCTACATTTGTTACATAACATGTATTCAGTTAGGTAGTTTTTTCCAACTCTGATGGTCACTTCCAGGTCCTGAAAAACTCTGCAACAAGGATTGCTTCACATAGAGAGAAGAGGTATATGCGTTAAGGCCTCTGAATAGGGCCTTGGCCAGGTCACTAACTCACCTAAGTATGAACTTGGACCAGATTCTTGGTTGTTTTAAGTAACCCTTACTTTCTCTAACATTTGTATAACTTAAACCTATCACTTTCCAATTAAAAGTCTACTTCAAGCTAAAAAAAACCCCACATAATCCTACTTTATCATGTTGTCAAGTCTTGCTCATAAAAACCATTTTAAGAAACATGCCTATGATGACTTTCCAGCAAAAAAATAGGGTGGTTGATATTAATAAATTAATCGTACACATTAATCAAAGTAATTTAATACTTGCCAAGCTTTCACCTGACTTTGTTTAAACAAATACTAAAAAATAAACAAATACTAAAATGTCTTGGAGAAATCTCTCTCCTCTCTCTCTCTCTCTCTCTCTCTCTCTCTCTCTCGTTCACACACACACACATACACACACACATCATTTATATGCTTGTATTCTTTATCAGCTTTCCTTTTGCATCTGAAAATCAAAACCCCTCTCTGTTATTTCACTGTAACATTCAGGAATAAAGATATTTTATGGATTAGGAGAATGTGGGGGCAAATGTGTCTGTTTTCAGCCTCCAGTCTCTGAGCTAAGGATCTCCCACCACCTGCTGCTTCCTACACTCCCAAACTCCTGCTCCAGCTAGCTTTTCTGGGAGGAGAGGAGAAAACTGGAAGGGAGGGGAAGAAGGTTTGTGTGAGCAAGAGGCGGGAATGAGGAATGGGAGGCAGGAGAAGGCGTGGCCCAGCTCGGGCCGTCAGGATAAATACTCAGAACTGGGTGCCGGGTGTTGAGAGAGAACTCCGGAGGAACGCCTGAGCCGAGCAGCACCGAGGACAGCTCCCGGCAGCGCCTGCCCCCGTCTTCCTCCGCAGCCCAGATCTCTTTCACACACACACACTGAGGTTCTTGCTTACCCCATACTCGCACGGACACACACACACACTCACACGCACACACGCACACACACACACACACACGCATACACGCAGACACATACTCGGCTGTACAATGGCAGAATCCCACCTGCAATCATCCCTGATCACAGCCTCACAGTTTTTCGAGATCTGGCTTCATTTCGACGCAGATGGTGATTATCTTCTCTTTTTAACTGTTTGAAGACCCCTTGTTCCTGCCCTTTTCCACCTTTCCCCCTCCCCTAAGCCTCCTGATCCTATTATCCCTCGTTTCTTTACTTCTTCTCCTACCTCCCTAATCTTGTCTTTCCGGCTGGCTGCCAAACCATCAACTTGAAAGTTTATATATTTTTTTTTCTGTTATCCCCAAACCTTAAACTTTTTTTCCTCTCCAAGAACGTTAATAGTAGAAAATGGGGGGGAGGGGGAGGGGACGAGGAGGAAAAGTGAGAGAGCGAGAAGAGATTGGGGGACGCTGCACCCCAAAGTTTCTATGGCTACACTTAACATCCTTACCATCCTTCTTTGCCTTTAGTGGGTCTAAACTTTGACACTCAGAGGGCAGGGCTGCCGCCCTTTCAGGGTTAATCAATGTAGAGGCAAGAGAGAGCCTTGCGGGTGGCCAGACAATAGCTGTCATGGAAATTGAAAGGGGATGAAACTCAGAATGAGATGTCTGATACCTGGGTGCCTCTTTGTCTTTGCAGGAAGTGGCTATCTGGAAGGAAAGGAGCTGCAGAACTTGATTCAGGAGCTCCAGCAAGCACGGAAGAAGGCTGGATTGGTAGGTTTAAGTTTGCAACGGAGGAAAAAGACCTTCAACCTTTGATATATAAATATTCTAGAGTTTTCATAATGAGCCACCAAGATCAAGTGGTTTCCAGGGAATGTAGACAGGGGGGATGTAGATTTATTGACCGAGAAAGGAGAGAAAAAGCGCCTTTCCCAATTGTGTAGGGGGGAAGATGAGATCAGGCTTAGGGGGTGGGGGGTGTTGGAGGGAGAGAAAAAGAAATCCCCTAAAGGGAAAAACAACAACAACAACAACAACAACAACAACAACAACAACCTTACATCTGAAATCAGAGCTTTTAAAATATAGATTCTATACTTGTACGTGCCTTAATAATGCTTAAAAGGAAAATGTGCACTAATTACATCTTTTAGCAGATCACCACCTCTTCGACTGAGTTCTATTAGGTCATTTTTAACTTCTCCTTAACTCCGTGAGAGGTGGGGGTAAAAACACATTTCTGCCCCTTGGTGGTCAGGAAACAGATCTGCAGATTATGGATCTCTTTTTCTATTGCCACTTATTGTTGACGTGGTTGGACAGATAAGAAAATGTTCTGTCTTGACCTTTCTCACTGGGGCAAAGTTGAACAACTTGCAACCTAATAATGAGCAATAATTTAACAAGAAAGGTATTGATTTGTGTTGAGAGGGAGAAACCCAAAAGTCAAAGATGTAACAAGTAAAACAATTTTAAGAATTTCATGTATTTTTAAAAAGCAAAGTTATATTCTGATGGGAAACAATTAATGGGGTCTTGAAAACAAGCTATATTTGTGATGTAAGCAATAGGTAATTAAGTAAATGACAGTTCTTACTAATTATGAATGACTTACTTTTGGGCATAAATTTACCTGTTAAGAAAAGATGTTGTCAGCATAAAACTAAAATATACCCAGCTTTAGAATACAGAGGAGATGATTATGCAGAGGAAAATAGGATAAGAATTTTACTAATGTATTGGAGTTTATGTAAGACTACATTTCCAAAGACTGTTGGATTTGGGCTAGTTAGATGTTAATGATCTTTGGCTTTTAACTACCGGTTAGAAAGAGATTTTACATTACAGATTAGATACATCTTTTATGTCTTTAGAGGAAAACATAGGTGTATGTGATTCTTTAGCAGATCAACACCTTAAGCACTGATATATATATATATGCTTATTTACATATCTTATAAATATATAAATAACTAATAGAATTACCTTTTTCTCCTATCTAAATTGAAAATTGTGTGATACACAGCTCTATACAACATATTCAAAAGACTAACAGAGGACTCTAAAATATATTATAATGTATTGCAGAACTATCAATTGCTAAAGCATGAACGAAATCAACACACTGGGAATTGTTTTACCCCAATTTAATATTATATGAAACTGAAAGTATAATAGAATGAGATCAAATAAAATAGAAAATGTTTTATATATTCTCTCCACACCCTCCCCTCCTTATATATATTACCACATATAGATTCCTGTAATATTATCACAGCTCTATATATCTTTGACTAATAAAGCAAAAACAATCCCTTCTCTCATTTAAAAATATATGTTTAAAATATCTGATTGGAAAATGTTCCTAGCCATAAAATTTTGAATTAAAGCATTGTAAGATGCCCCCAGCAGCTAAATGATTGTATTTTAATTTTTCTGATTTTAACATTGTGATTAACATTCTGATTTAACATATCTGATTTTAACATTGTGATTTATTTTCAATTTAGAAATTCAAATACTTAGAAACTATAGTTTTTCAGATGTTTCTTTTCCTCTTCTCATTTTAATATTTGCACTTTTTTGGTAAATAAATAACTTCATGCTGGAGTTCTAAAGATTTTAAAGTTTTTTCTACTGTCCAGTCTCTAATAGAATATTAGAAATTCTATATATTAGATATTAATCCAAACATAACAGACTTGAGCACAGGTACAAGATTATATCAAGTTGCTTAATATTTTGATTATTGCATTTTTTCTGGGTTATATATATATACAGGCTTTGCATAGTTAAAATCTAAATTGAGATCTAGGTTGAAAGGTTCATGTACTAGACAAATATTTCACTATACTATTGACCCCATTGTAGTAAACCTTTACATATTTCTTCTCTTTTTTTAGGACATAACAACCAAACTTAAAAACCAGGTTTCTTTTCATTTCTGGCCACAGAATAACAAATTTCATTGTATTAATAGAAACATTGTTTGGTTTCTCAGATTAATAATGTGAAATTTTAAAAATTTCACTAATATTAACTATAAGTGAATATAACATTAATGAAATATAACAACCCAAAATATGTTGGAAAACTACATTTTATACTAAACACAGTATTTAGTCTTTAAATTTGCATTAATTTTTATAAAGCTTTATTTTATTGTCATCATCATTACATTTTGCACTGTTTAAAACATAGATTTTTGACATAGTTACAACCCAAGAAGTTCACAAACTAAATGCCAAGTCTGCTAGCTGAGGCACCTGGGTGGCTCAATTGGTTAAGCATCTAACTTCAGCTCAGGTCATGATCTCACAGTTCGTGGGTTTGAGCCCTGCATCAGGCTCTGTGCTGACAGCTCAGAGCCTGGAGCCTGCTTTGGATTCTGTCTCTTCCTCTTTCTCTGCCCCTACCCTGCTCATGCTCTGTCTCTCTCTCTCTCCTTCCACCCCCCCCCACCCCGTCTCTCTCTCTCTCTCAAAAATAAATAAACATTAAAATAAAAAGTCTACTAGATAAACTAGTGGTACTATACAATTTTAAGATTTAAAATCAAATGCTTTGGTTTTTGCTTAAGGTATGTGCATAAAATATAACTGACAGTCCCATTGTTGCCAAGAGGTAAATGCTTTCATTTTCTTACAGTTGTTGCTATAATAAAATTTAATAAATGCAAGTTACAATTAATCCACAGAAGAATTTTGTTTTAAAGACTACATTATAATTAAGTTGCTTGATTACTATTTACTACCTCAGTTCTACTAAAGATATTCACTTTAATTCAAAAAGGATTCTATAACAACTAATAGTAATAATATTTAGCCTAAATATAACTCTTAAACTGTATTAACCTATCTATCCCTAAAGCAAACTCATGTGATAGATAATACCACCATTTTGTTAGTTACAACAAAAACTGAGACTTTAATATACTTTCCCAAGGACATAGAATAGGACATTAGTAAAGGCTGACCTATTTTAAATAGGCTTCAGTTAATGCAACAGGGCTATTTAAAATGGGCTATGTTGGAGACCCAAGGGTATAAATGCAACTTCCTGAATACTAGTTCTATATTCAGATCACTAGTTTACAGTTCACGGCCCTCTAATCTGTCAATATGTGAAGAGATTATGTAAGCAATAGATTAGAAAAAAATACTTCAAATGAGATCCAAGCATTCACTTTGTCACTATTAAACATGTGTTCTCATACTAAAATACATGGGAGAGAAAACATCTCAGAAAAAAATGGAAACAAGGAAACCCTGGAAAATGCTCCCTAAGTTATTCTTGGAGGCAAAGATCCAAAACATATAACCAATGGTTTATAATAAGGTCATCAGTATTGTCTGTCTCTAATGAAAGTACAAATTGGTCAAGTCATTTTTTTATCTGACTTATTTTTTTATTTAATTTTTCAATTTATTTAATCAATAAATGCCACTTCTATGTTGGAAACACAGAAGACACTGGAAACACTGAAGAGTGACAATGTGAGTCACTCTTCAACATTCACATTTTTTGCTTGTCCAAACTGAAAATACCTATTATTACTTTCCATGGATAAAACATGTTAAAATAAGGGAAATGTTATAGGGCAATTAGTTGGAGCAATATAAAAGAACGTTTCTTGAAGCAAGCAATGTTTAAAGTACATCAACAGTGATCATTATATTTGAATTCACTAACAGTTATGAACTGAATAAATCTGACTATATTTTCAAAGTATAGCATATTCTCAAAACTAGTAATAGAAGATAACTCAGTGATTGAATCAGAAGTGATCATCGTAACCCTTTCATTTGAAACCAGTAAATACTGTGTATCAGCTATGTCTTTAATTTTCATGAGAATAGTTAATTGGTATGCATAATTATAAATGGTTTCAATTCCAGGTGGTTTTTTTTGCATATATCATTAACACCATCACAAGCATAATTGGTATTTTATTTAAATAAATTTCTTACCTACTTTTATATAATTTTAGGAGTTATCACCGGAGATGAAAACCTTTGTGGATCAATATGGGCAGAGAGAGGATGGAAAAATAGGAATTGTAGAGGTAAGAAACTTATGCATGTTTCGGATCTACTTTTAATAAGTGAGCTTATTGTAGTTGCGACCAACTCAAACATGATGTGGCAAGACCAATTTGGAGAGGGTTATTTTGCCTAAGTAACATGTTCTTTTCTGTTCAAAACTATGAAATAAAAAACGTCAGAAATGTGGGGCACCTGGGTGCCTCAGTTGATTAAGTGTCTGACTCTTGATTTTGGCTCAGGTCATGATCTCACAGTTGTGGGATCAAGCGCCACACTCAGCATGGAGCTCACTTGAGATTCTCTCTCTCCCTCTCCCCCTTCCCCCCTTCCCCACTCATACTCTCTCTAAAAATTAAAAAAAAAAAAGTTTAAATGCTCACAAATGAAAGAGAACCTAGAGTTTGCCTAATCCAGAGCCTAAATTTAATACATTATGAAACCAAGACATGGAGAGGTGAAATGATTTGCCTTCGGTCATGGGCATATTTGCTGGCATCGATAGTTAGAAGCCCAGGTCCCAGACTTCTGTATGAGTACCTATGCCATTATGTTACCCTGTTTCACTTGGATAAAACACCAAGTGCATTGTTTAATGGTAGTTTTATTTAATAGTGTAGAATTTTCTATTAAAATATAAAGTGACATATTTGTAATCCCTATGATGATGGCAAAAGCTGCTGGTTCCTGAAATTCTATTCTAGATTGGCAATTGACCTTAATAAAAACACAAGAGGTAAACAAAGTTAGTGAATATTTTATGATGTGTTATAGGTAAGGATTTCCCTTGAGTCTCTAAAAGTATAGCTGTGGGTGTCAAATCTTATCTTCTGACAATGACTATTTCTGTGGGGGACAAATATTTTTTATGAATCAGGGAAGCAAAACTTTGATTATGCCTCGATTCTTCTGCATTCTCAGATTTGTGCAAGAGCTGTTGCTTCACTTACTTACACTTTTTGAAACTCTGGTGTCCCAGCTACTCTATCTCTGCAACCTCTTAGAGAAATTGAGTGGACAGCTTTGTCCAGAAAAATTAATAAGGTCATATTTTAAAATATTCCATATCAAAAGTATAATAATATTATTATAATATTCTTAATAGATTAGGTTGTGATGTACTCTGGCTGCCAACAACATGTAGTTATAATTTACCTTTGATTCAGAGAATTAACCTGGTTTTCAAATACTTGATCATATAGGACATCTTTCATGTCAATGTGAAATACTTATTTTCAAGCAGCTACTACAAACGGAGTTAAGGAAGGACATACTATTATTATCTTTGTAATTAAAATATTTCCCTGGAGTATACACATTCCCCTTTGCCTATGTGTAACTCATTACTATATAAATAGATAAATTAACAGTACTGGGACTTACAGATTGACATAGAGGCCAACTAATCAAGGTATGAAATCATTGAGGACAAGAAAATAACATTTAAGTGAACATAAATGATATGAGGCAAATCTATTTAAAACTAGTTGGAAAATCTAAAATCAGTGAAATTATAGATGTGCCTATCTCAGAGTTTGGTACACTTTATCATTCCAGTAGAGGAAGGACCATCATTTTATATTTAACATATTTCACCTTGAAAGACTCCAATGGTCTCAGCTACTTATTTTACTTAATTTCTTCAGTTATAGTAGATTCAACAGTATTATAAAAAAGCATGGATCCAATTCACATGCATTTTATACTTTTTAAAGGACTAAAAGAATCTGTTTTGAATCCAGGTTTTACTATTTATGATACAATCACTTAAGAATTATAATTTGAAGTACTATTTGAATGAGTGTCCAGGGGTCACTAGCAGATGCATTGTCCTGGAGGTATGAGGAAAGAAATTTCTCTAGAAAAAGTTTGAGATAAGAAACTGTTGTAGAAAGTAAAGGTTGCGTGTGTGAGAAAAGATAGTTAACAGAAGAGGATAAAGTTAAGGAAGGCTGAAATAAAGAATTGAGGAACTTTTATAGCAGTCACAGTAATAAAATTTACATTAGCATGACAATATACAATTTCTAAATAAATACATTCTCTCATTTGATCCTCACAACAAAATAAAGTAAGCCTAAATACAATATGAAGGTCTATTTTTATAGTTGGGGAACCTGAGACTTCAATAGAATTTGACTAATGTTAAGGAAAAAATAAGAAATAAATGGGGGAACAGCCAGAAACCAGCCAATTTCTTCTAAACTGGTTGGCCTTTTTTTTTTAATTAATAAATGATCTGTGAATTTTCTGCATGAAAAGAAAATAGTTTCAATCATCAGTAGGTTGGTTTCTTATGGCAAGGCTTTATGTTTAGCCCAATTGAACAGGATGCAAAGTATAGAGAAGTTACCAGACCAAAGCACTTGAAACATGATTTGGACAAAACTTTCAGATCAGCTGAAGCAGAATAAGAGAAAACTTTCTAATAAATTCTTATGTGTCTCACTTAACATTCCAGGACACAGAATTTTTTGCTGAATGGGACTCCTGGGAATAACTAGCCAAAAATCCTCATTTTAAGGATGAAGAAACTGAAATCCAGAAAGGTTAAATGATGTGTCCAAGGTCCCACTGGCAGGAAGGACAACACCTGCAGAGAAGCCTAGATTGGACTTGGATTTCAGAATTCTTTTCATTAATCTGAGTTATCAGCCATGGTGTAAGAAGAGGGGTGGAGTGGTCATTAGTTGAAAAGAAGAGAATTATAGAATGGAGAACAGAAAGAGTACTCAATGCAGGAGTTCATAGGCACGTTGATTCGGTCTAGGGTGGTTAAGTAGGAGTGAAGAAAGTAAAGAGAGGTTCTGAAAATCATTGGAAAAAAGAAGTTGAAAGTTGCAGATTACATGTAGAAAACCGGGATGGGAAGGGTAGGGAATGCCTGAATTTATAACATGCCCTCTAGTGTCACTAGGAAGTTGTATAAAATGGAGTTCATCTTTTCTTTTTTCAACTTGACGTATATCACTTGCTAAGAAATCCTATATATAATATGGGACACAAACACACAAATCCTAGCCGGGAAAGGGAAACCCCATGTTTTCCAAAATATGTGATAATCTACCTACTCATATCAAGATACTGTAACTTTGGTGTTCAAACGGAAAAGAAAGTACATTTGCCTATATATTTAATAGGTGTATTCATGGGCTCATCAAAATCTAATCAATGTAAGCCAAATGATATTCATGTGGTAGTCTGCTTTCCTGTTGGAAATGGGCGAAAGTGATTTGGCTTTAAGTGAAATATGTTGCTCAAAAGATCAGAAAATATAGTGATTAATTTTCAAAGTTCTGTCCTGAAGTGCACTGACCTTGCCAACAACATACTTGTGCTATCTAAAAATATTTTAAATGAAGGGTAATATATAGATATCTTTCCTCTGGACTTTTAAATTTCATGTCTTTAAATAGATTTTAAAATGCACACAAATATAAAGAGATTCCTAATACGAACTGAAAACAGCAGCACTGAAATTCTGAGAAAACTTAACAAATACCATGACAGTCAAAAAACTGTTCTAAATTTATTCAGACTAATAGCTCTATTTCAGAGAAGGCTGATTAAAATAATTAAAACAGGAAGGCTGAATGATTCAGCAGATAACGTGAGCACCAGAGAAGAAATTTCTAGTAAGCATAGATATTTCCCTTAGATAGATATCAAATATGTAAGCTTTTCACCTGATCCCTTGGGCAACATGTGAGAATATACCATCCTCTCCAGTTTTATTCTATCTATTTGTCCAGGTCAGTACATCCACTGAAAAAAATAGATCTAAAAGCTATTTTAATCCTAAAACTGTAACAACCCTCCGAGGGAAGCAGACACTTCTGTAGACTTTCCCTCTTTTCTTCCACAGTGGGATTTGAGCATATGAGTTGAGCTCTAGTGAATGTAATTTTTCATGGCAGACTACTTTTCCACCTCAGAATTTGGGGAAATGATGGACAATGAAATCAGATTAAAAACTTCCCTCTAGCTACGTGTTTTTAAATGATTAGGAAAACGTTTTTGATTGAAGATTTTAATGGAGGGTGATGAAGGTTACAGACGAGGACCTAAAAGTGAAGAAAGTCAGACTATCTGATTTCAAACCTGGCTCAAACTATAAACTGTCTGATAGCAGTTCATTTATCCATTCTGCCTCTGTTTCCTTGTCTGTAAACAGGGATGGTATAGGAGGACCGACATCAAATTTGATAAAGCATGTCAAACAAATGGATCAACCCTGGCACACTGTAAAAGCTCAATAAATATATTTGCTAGAATATATTTTTTTAAAAAACTAAAAATCGACACCATTCTTCTGAATGCCAACCCTTTTTCCCACTTCTTATATAATTTTTCATATTCTAATTGTTAAACTCAACTTGTCTTAAATTTATATGAGATTATTTGCCTTCCAAATTTCCTGGAGTTACTTAATTGCCTAGGAAAAATACTTCTCTGGTTCCCAAATGAAAGAAGTGAATGCTTTGTTAATATGTGCTGAAGGAGGTTAACATGTACCATGAATGTCTTCAAGAGTTAAGAATTATGCCTCATATGTGCTTTGACTTATTTAGCTCGGGCATTAGGTTTCTGGTAAAAATTGCCCTTCGTATGTGCTCTCCTTGCACCTAATACTTACCTTTATCACTATATCTACTTTTCTGAAATTGTAGGGAAAATGTTTGAAATTATCTGCCTCCCTGTAAGGTTCTTACCAGCAGTGACTATGAATCCCCAGCATCCAGTGCAGTGCCTAATAGGTTCTGAATCACAGCTACATGAGCTATAGCAAGGACTTTCAACCTACTTCAAAATGTAAGGCAGGAGTTCTACATAATACCTAGGAATAAAAGAAAGATGTCAAAAAAAAAAAAAAAAAAAAAAAACCCTGGGACATGTTCAGTTCTCTGGGAAGCAGATCTAAGTTGAAAATTAGCAGTTTAAGGAAGTTTATTCAGAAATGCTCTTGGGACCAATACCTACTGAAAGGAAATGAAAAGAACAGGACTGGGCAGAGAGAAACTAGGGGCTGTGATACAGTCTCAACGGAGGCTTTAGCTGATGCTACAGTGGGCTCTAAAGCTGGGATGGCCAGTCCCAAGTTGTATGACAGGGCTGTGGTTTTTGTTTTGTTTTGTTATTTGTTTTGTTTTTTAAATTTATTTTCAACGTTTTTAATTTATTTTTGGGACAGAGAGAGACAGAGCATGAATGGGGGAGGGGCAGAGAGAGAGGGAGACACAGAATCGGAAACAGGCTCCAGGCTCCGAGCCATCAGCCCAGAGCCTGACGTGGGGCTCGAACTCACAGACCGCGAGATCGTGACCTGGCTGAAGTCGGACGCTTAACCGACTGCGCCACCCAGGCGCCCCCTGTTTTGTTTTTTATCTCCACGTGGATCACTCTTGGGACACTGTCTCCTTGGGAAGGCAGTTCTCTTCAGCCTAGATAATCTCCCAAAGTCACCCCCAAAGGCTCTCTCAAAGTAACACTGTCAGGACCTAAAGGGAGCTCTGGGTGGAATACCACAATATCCACCCCAATCTCTATCCATAATTCAGTAATAAGTTGTTTGAATTATCTCTAAAGGAAATCTCTATTTATATATAGCCTTTGCTGACAGTAGACCATAGTCAATTGCCTTCACTCATAGGTTTAGTAAGATATTTACTGAAATGTTTGCAGGTTCTAGGCAGAGAAACAGTAAATAAGACACGGACACTATCCTCATATATAGTCTGCATTTATATCTAGGAGAGACAGGCAAACACACTTTTCCTTCCCAACTCTCAGTGACAAGTAACCAGTTCTCACAACTGAAGCTCTGAGGGTTTCTGGTCACAACTGTCTGCCTTCTATTCGTTCCCCTGCAATTATTCTTTGCTCTCTTTTCCAACCCACAACAGAGTTTTGAGAGTTCATAAAAAAGCAGGCAGGTAGCCCAAGAATTAAGAAATTAGCAAAAACCTTGGAACAGGCAGTACCGAATACTTGCACAGACCGCAAAGACTTAGCAAATCTGAGAAAAAAGCAGCTTACTTGACACCTTCAATAAAAGACCTCTCACACTTTGCAGATACGCTCTTAGACACCAGACTTGGAGAGGTACTGCACCCAGCTCTGAAATTTGAACATTGATGCACAGTGTGTTGATGGAAACATCAATAGCAGGACCATTACATTGTGAAACACACCTTTAAAAAAAGATGATTTCTTTGTGTTCACTATACCTACATCCTATTCACATTTATTCCGGTGTCAATCTGTTTTATAACTTTTTTAATGTTTATTTTTGAGAGAGAGAGAGAGAGAGAGAGAGAGAGAGAGAGAGAGAGAGAGAGAGAACAAGTGGGGGAGGGACAGAGAAAGAGGAAGACACAGAATCCAAAACAGACTCCAGGCTCTGAGCTGTCAGCACAGAGCCTGATGTAGGGTTCAAACCATGCACCTTAAGATCATGACCTGAGCCGAAGTCGGACTCTTAACTGATCGAGCTACCCAGGCTCACCTCATTGTGTCTCTTTTAATGGCTAGCTTATAGTAATGTCTTATTATAATCATTTACATGTTTAAGACTCCTTTTTAATGTCTATAAAATGGGATGGCTCTATATTCAGTTTAACATTAATAGTTCAAACTAATAGATTGAATATGTCATATGTAGTTTCAATCTATATTTTTTTAAATAATGAAACCAAGTAGGACCAAAATGTCATGGCAAAAGAAACATACATTTATACTAGATATGGAGAACAATTTTTACCATCTCTATATTTGACATTCTAGAGACGTCTAAACTTAATGCAAGTTATATCAACTTTAATTTTCCAAACAAAGATGGTTAAAATTCTCCCTTGTTTTACATTTTGTAATCTCTTGCTAGTTCACTCTTTTATTTTTTTCTGTTTTCATGAATTTGGAGGATTTTAATAAGTGTAATTTTTTCAGAAAAATTATTTTGTGTTCAAAATACTAAGTTATTAAAATACAAGCAATATAGAAAATTACAATGGAGACAGTAAAAACGAATACTATAAGTCATGTTAAGTAGGCATTTTTAATGAAGTGAAATGATCAACCAATCCACAAGCATTTATGTCAGGCATAAAGCATGGCTGAGCACACACTGGGCATTCAGCAGATGAAGACGAAGAGTGGCCTCTGCCCTCCTGAAATGGATGGTCCGACAACCTACAAAGTGGCATCTGACAAGTTACATACCAATAAATAGAAGAATTGCTATTTGCTATTTCCTATTCCCTAAATGAATGTTTATGTTAATATACAACTATACTAGTGACCTTTGTTTCAAAATAAGAAACGTTTTCTGACTGAGTCATATTAATATTCTAGTTAGATATTTGGGTCTGTTCTTAGTTTCACTTCCATATGTAGTGTCTACAAACTGAATGGATCTGGTTTGAGGTATCATTTTAAAGACCCAAAAACAAGTGAAAGGACATATTATATGGGCATAAAAAAGCAGAGGTTACTTGCATATAAGTTGGAATGATACGTTTTCTATTAAATTTTATTTTTTAATACCCCTCAGTGGATGAAACTTTTTTAAGGAGGGGGTGGGGAGCTAGTCTTTCCTATAATTTAGTAGAAATTTTGGAGCTTATACTGAACTTAAGTTGATCCATACCACAGGTTCTTGGGCTAAAATCCAGGGATGAGCGTCCATGCCTGAATTTCAAGTGAATCATCAACTTCTGGAAATCAGATGAAATATAGTTTGTGTAGGTTCATTCTTTAATGGTGAAGATGTAGTGATTCTACAAGATTCTCAAAGTCCTTTTGAACCCAGTACATTTAAGAGGTGTTGGTTTCTACTTCAATTCCTTATTGTAGTGATGAGAGTACTAAGTTCCAGAGGTGGCTGAGGGAGTTGCTGGGGACCACAGCTAATTAGCAGCTGAGCCAAGAATAGAACCCATGCCTGCAGTGAGGCCATCAATCCAGCTCCCACCCTCCCTGCATGCAATAGATAGATTACATTCATCTTAAAATGGGATCTGGAGCCCTTTTATCTTCCAAAAAAAAAGGAGGGGAGCAAGAGAACTGAAGTTATGAAATGAGATCTAAGGAGACAGGTCATAGTGTTGAAATGGAGATCATAAACCCGGGCCCTGGATTCCAACAGTGGGCACCCTCTTGGATGAAACCAACAGTTTAAGAACAGATTTTCCCTCTTTCTGTTTAGTTCCACTGTTCATCTTGAGTTGTCTTCCCACCTCTCTCCACTGCCTTACAAGTATCTTTAGTGTATCTTCCTCGCATCTCTAGGCTTTCTCCTCAGACCCGGGAATTCATTGCTTCCCTTTCTTCCTTTCCACTACATTCACATTTCTCATAGTTTCTTTCCTTCTACATGACATGTACATCCCCACATTGACATGTATGTACCCCACATTATATGCACCCTGAGAGGAACAAGACTGCTCTGTGGCACAGAAGAGGTGAAGGCCGGGATAAATCTGCTCAGATGAGGAGTGGTCCAACCAGTCCTATCTGAGCTTTCTGGGTGCACGCAGACCAGCCAGCCAGCCAGCCAGGCAAGGCCACCCAAGCATTGGAAAAGACACCGGCTCTGTGTAGGAAAAAAGTATCAGCAAGGGAAGGCCATTCCTAACGTTTTTCCTCTCCCGGCTTTCTAAGCAATAAAACTGCTTCGAATAAATATGTTCAAAAAGAACTAAGCAGGAAGTAATGACAGAGGCTTGCTCTCTTTACAACAACTTTTCACAACTTTTTCAGTTGGCTCACGTGTTACCGACAGAAGAGAACTTCCTGCTGCTCTTCCGATGCCAGCAGCTGAAGTCCTGTGAGGAATTCATGAAGGTAAAACAGAGCCCTGTCAATGAGGGAGGTCTTCAGAAAGCTACTTAACGCAGGAAAATGGTGGCTTTTTTTTTTTTAATGTGTTTGGTTTTCCTTATCCCAAATTACTTACAGACATGGAGAAAGTATGATACTGATCACAGTGGCTTCATAGAAACGGAGGAGCTTAAGGTAAGCAAATAAATACGTGTGCTAGGCTTTCTTTCTCCTTTTAAATACAGTTATGAACTCTGTAACATTTTAAAAAGCCTCCCACGAAAGCAACTAACTGTTGAGCAACGGCACACTTTCCCCCACTCTTCCACGTTGTTAATGAAGTACCAGATGAAACAAGAGACTTCAAGTACGTCTTCAGTTCTATTCAGCAATGCAAAAGAAATTAGCATTTTCTGTGGTGCAAACAAATTGTTATACTAGATAGACAGATATAACAGGATACTAAGCCAAAGAAGACACTCCTTTTCATTGAAATTTGCCATTTTATTTTACGAATTAAACAGCTACTATAAAGAGATTTCTCTCTCAAGAGAAAGAGAAACGAGTATTGCACATTCTTTTACCTAATCTCCACCTGAGTTCTGAAGTTAGTACTAGGCTCCTGAGGAAAGAGATAAAGAGAAGTTTAGTGATGCGCTAAGGCGACACTGAATGAAGACACGGGGCTGCAGTGTTCAAACCCAGACTCCTCTGCCTCCAAGTTCCCTCGACATTCCATACCACCTTCCGCCTCTCAACAAGAACGACAGAGTCCTCGCACGATCCCACTTCTGAAAAGTTGCAACTTTGAAAGTGAATTTAGGAACTTACCTCTCACAAAGGTACAGAGGAGCTGGTGGGGGAGGAAGAAGATACAAAGGAGAAGGCAAAGTGGTCTAGAAATCAAGTTATTCTGTCTGACTTTTCATCTTTCAAATGGGGGTAATAATACCTTCTTCTCAGATTTATCATGAAGCTCAAGTAAAATTCTGTGCATGAAAGATTTTGTGACATTCACAAGACACAATAAATTACCTTATTCATGAACTCAGTAATTTACTAGTCTTTCAGAAGTATGGCAACATCTTTCTCTCATTTCCTCAAATTGTCTCCAAGACTTCTCAGTCCAGAAAACCCTATTTTGTCTATCTGCAGGAAATAGAATAACTAAAAGGGAGACAAATTGATACTTACTGAGCACCTATGTGGTGCTCAGTACTATGTGGCTGGTAGAGTACTAGGCACTTGAAATGAATTTTGACATTTAATCCTCACAGAAAACTTGCAAGGCAGGTATTATCATTCCCACCACGCAGAGAAGGTGAAATTTACAGAGATTGGATAATATTCAAAGTTACCTAGCTGCTTATGAAAAGAATCTAGACGATCTGACAATGTTAATGATGTTTTTTTTCCCCCACAACACCACATACTTCCAAGCTTCAGGCGTCAAGAGCTACCTCTCCTGTCGTCCTGTGTGGAGATAGGAATATCAAATACCATTTCCTCATCATGGTTTAACACGGTTTAAGTCACATACAGTTCTTTTTTTTTAAGTTTTTTATTTTTGTTTATTCTGAGATGGGAGGAGGGGCAGAGAGAGAGAATTCCAAGCAGGTTCCACAAGGACAGCACAGAGCCCGACATGGGGCTCGAACTCACAAACCGTGAGACCATGACCTGAGCCAAAATCAAGAGACGCTTAACTGACTGAGCCACCCAGAGGCCCCATTCACATACAGTTTTAGAGATGGAACTAGGATGTTTGTACCACTGTAAAATTGCTAAAACACACTCAACAGCAGCTTCTTGGAAATATAAACATTTTAAATGTGAAAACAAGGTCTTTTACACAAACTTGCAACACAACAACCTAGAGCTCACAAGGTGACAGTTAAACTTGTGTTTTTATTCTACAGGACCAAAAAAAATAATCGTTTTCAAGTTCATAATGAAAACCTTAGCTCATTTCCAATACTGACCTTCTTTGTTCTACATTTTATTCTCAGAAAGAGATTCTAAATAGAAGTCCTCCTCTCTGGGGAATTTTAAAGATAAGTTGGCGTTCTTTTTTAATGGATCTTTCAAGAAAGCTAATTTTAAGATCCATAATAGAGTAAAACATCACTTGCTCTCAGACACGACTTTGAATCTCAGCGTCCCGAGGTTTCTCCCAGGCTATTTTTGTGACCACCATTTTAGTCTCTGATGAGGCTTTTTAACCCAATTAATCTCTGACAAAAGGCTCATAAGGCTCAAAAATAAAATTCACCCCCAATAGATAACTTTGAATTTTCCATGCTTCACTTTGGCTTTGAAGCGCAATGCTTGAAATGAAAATAAATTTAATCAAACAAAGAAAAAGGTCTCCTTTCTCAGAAAGAATGAAGTTAAATCAGCCCAGCAGAACTGGTACATTTGGGAAACAGAAAAACCACTACAGAACCAAAGATACCCAATCCTTCAATAACATCCAAGCATAGTATTTGCTCAGTTTTCCATAACTGCTTTAATTCATTTTCTGAAAATAATAAAGAAGTTGCAAATGAACAGCACTAGACAAAATGATTATCATATGCCTGAGTGCTAACACTTTTATGTGGCTTTCATAAAGCTTTTTATTTCTTTTTTTTTTTTAAAGTAAACTCACTCCTAAACTCCAACTGTCAAATTAATAATCATCTTTTTTCATCCTTCCCACAATAATCTCTATTTTAATATGTTTCATATATCCTTCAAGGATTAGATAATATCATCTGTGGCCGGCTGTTTTAGTCTGAACAGCCAGCTGAAGCATTCTCTCCAAGGTGCTTGGGACAGCATCAAGCCTAAAAGTTAACTGACTGGCCCTTCAGTGAAACAAGCTTCCTAGTGGTCAAAAGCTGATGTGAAAATACAGCTTGCAAGGGAAGAAAATCCACTAGAAATTAGGGGTAGTTCTCCATCTGGCTCACTAAGAATTTTCACTCATGTTACAAAGGCATAGAGAGGGGACCTTGTGTTTCTTAGAAAAGTCATACGCGCCTTTGTGAAGATAACATTATGTAGAAATGCATCCATTGGGCTGGTTGGTGTACAAGCTTGTACTCAGATTCCTACACAGTGCACAACCCAGATACTCATTTAACTGAAGTCACAAAAGCAGTGCAACACAGACTATAACACATAAGGCAGATATACCTGTCAAAGGCAGCGGCATCATTGGAATGCCACGTGAACCGTGTAGAATAATGTCCCTTCTAAGGTCTTCTCCTCGCCCAGTTCTACCCTCAAAAAGAGGCCTTCTTTGCATTCTTGGGATGTTCCGTTTCAGGGCAGCCTGAAGTGAAAGCAGACTGTAGGTTACTGATGACATTTATCTGAGCGTTCTTTGTCTTAACAGAACTTTCTAAAGGACCTGCTGGAAAAAGCAAACAAGACTGTTGATGATACAAAACTAGCTGAGTATACAGACCTGATGGTAAGACTGATCTTGGAGAGACTGTAGCCCAGGGCCTATGAAATATTACTATGTTCTTGTTAATTCCCAAGGCTATGGAGGATACATGAAATAAACCATGGTATGGGCATCACTTGCACACAGGTATCATTTCACTTGAAAAGTGAAATACTTCAGGATGTTTACACCTTGTGAGGCTGAGTGAGAGCTGTTATCATTGGCTTTAACATAAGTAATCAACACGAGTATTTCTTTTCTTGTGGAGCTGGGTAATTTTTATCTATAAAACATCATTTTTCTTACAAAGCCAGTGTAACTATATCACCAAATTATGTAATTTATACATATGCACATTATATTGCAGATATATAAATTGGATTAATAAAACACTTATTATAGAGGTTCTAGTCAATTTTTATCGTGACTCATGAAATCATGAATTTTGTTAGAGTTTAAACAGAACTTCTAGCAACGTTATTCATTGAGCAACTTAAAAAATGGGTATTTTCTCCTTGCTTGTTTTGACTGTCATTTTGGGATACTCTCTTGGTGCTTTGAGTGAGGCATTCCAAATGTACCCTGAGCCTGATGCTATGATAAATAGTATAACCAAGACCTCTTATAGAATATTGATAATAGAGCCAAGAAAATTGCCTTACACATAAGCCCTTAATGATTTAGGAATGAACAGATTTATGAAGTTCTAGGTAGAATAATCCAGTGCCCATGAAGGTCATTAATTTCAAGTGGGTAGTTTCTTCATTTTGACTCACAGAATTAAGACTATGAAGAAAATTCTTTGCCAAACTGATTAAACTATGGACCACTATTTTGGAAACATTTTAATTAGTTTTTGAAATTCAGGCAAAATTTTAAATTATCCATATCAGTACATATATGTGCTTTAAGCACTGTAAACGTATGGTAAATTCTTACAGGTTTAAAATAAAAACCCATAAAATATAAGTGTATATTATAAAAATTATGTTATATTAGGTTGATAAAGGGGTTAGACTTTTTAGTTATCCTGGAAAGTCATCTTATAAAAGGTTTGATTATATTTGATGTAACGGAGGCTTACTTTCAGCCCATCCACCTACTTTGATGTAGGGAAAAGAAAAACACTAGAACTTTACTGTTGTCTTATTCACTATACAGTGAGATTATGGAGTGAGACTAATCTTTAATTTCAAAACGATTAAAAATTTTCATTGCAAGGAAGTATCCTTTTCTATCTACTTGTCATAGCATTAGCATACAAATGTGTCACAGTGGACAGATCTGAATAACTTCTGGAAATGGACAATAACCTACATTTATCAGTTTTCTGTTTTGTGCCAGTCTTATGGGATGTCTATTTAAAGTAAAGACTCCTTCCAGGTGGAAATTTGAAGCAGTCTTTTAAAAACCACTCAGATGGGAGTTTCCCCCCTGTTGGATTGGCCTGGCGTATCTGATTCAATGTCATAAACCAGTTCAAATCTGAGAGGCAAATTAATCAAGAACTAATTAAAATTTAAATATATATGTTGAGAAATATTCCCCTATGGACACTAAATTGTGTGATCAAGTCCAATGTCTTGGTAGACAGTTTGACAATATTAGGACTCATGGTCAATAGAGTGTAAAATGTGTCAGTATCAGACCCTGAAAAAAAAAAATCTGCCTCCTACAAGGCATGTTAGAACATCTGAAACCATAGACTCTTCTTTTTCTCCCTAAAGAGACTTCACTAAACCTATATCCATTATGACCCTGATAACATTCCTTTCTTTAAAAACAAAATAGTGTTGCTTTTTCACATGTGTAATGTGCAAACTTTATATATTTTAACACATTTCATCTATAATCCTTCCATGTAACATAGTACAGCAGTAGTTGCTACTTTCTAAAAACATGAATGTTTCCTGAATAAGGGTAGGAGTGTATTTATATATCTGGACGTGTCTTGGTGTATGATGTACATGTAAGTGCAATGAGGAGGTAGCTAGTATCCGAGGGTAAATAAAACAATTGAGAATGATGCAAAAACTCTATTCTCTAAGAATGTATTCATTCTTCTTCAATAGAAGTCTATTGCTTCTGTCTGTAAGCTTATGCTCTAAAAGAAGGAAACAAATATTTATTCTCATATCATTCTTTGGAGAGTTCGAGGGTGTGCTATATATTGCCAGACACATTCTCTCTCACATCTTGATACATACACATACTTGCAAGAAAAATAAATGATGGTATTCTAGAATCTAGCTAAGATCACGATTGCTCTGTTTGACTATTCTACATTGTCCTGAGATACTCTGGCAATTGACCCAACTTACAGAACTAAAAATTTACACTCAAAGCTTAATAAAAGCTAATTTCTAGAATTTTGCTGCCTGTATAAGTAACTGATAACTCACAGTGCTTTACTTTTAATTTTCTTCTCCTTCCTGCAATAAATCATTCTTCAATGGCTACCACAATAATATTCTGTCTTTCAGCTGAAATTATTTGATTCGAATAATGATGGGAAGCTGGAATTAACTGAGATGGCCAGGTGAGTTTAGGAAATACATGGATATTATAATAAGTTGATCCTTGTCCGGAAAATCTCATCTATTAATATTTCTCTCTCAAAAGGTTACTACCAGTACAGGAGAATTTTCTTCTGAAATTTCAGGTATTTCTCTTTTCCCTACTGTAAATATTATTTTCCTTGGAAAGTTAGACTGTGGGAGATTTGCCAAGGGAAACACAATGAAATACAATAGTAGCATTTTAACCTTTTCTCTCTTCTCTATCACCCAGGGAGTCAAAATGTGTGGGAAAGAGTTCAATAAAGCTTTTGAGTTATATGATCAGGTAAAAGTTCATTTTTATCTATAATTTGATTGTTTAGGAGAGTTTGGAAAATGCTCACTTCAGTGAAAAAAAAAATCTCTCAAACTAAAGGTCCATATTAAAAGTAACAGAAGCCATTAAAATTACTCAGCCAATTCATTCTTGTCACAGGAAATGTATTATGGTATGTCCCAATCAGACGAATCTTGATTCCAATCCCATGCTGTAATTTATCTATTTTGCGGCTTTAAATAAGACAACAAACTCCTCTGAACCTCAGTTTCCTCATTTGTAAACAGGAGATAATAATAGCCACTTTACAGGGTGGAATGAGGAGTAAGTTAGTTGAAAACATCTAGCAAAATCCTCCCCACCATGTGATAGATGGTAACATCATGCACTTGAGGAAAGTTTGTTAGTAATGTCAATAGTTGACGTCCTTTATTTTCTTCTAATTTCTCTACTTCTGGACCAAATATGACCTCTTGGGCTCTAGCATAGCTCTGCCACTACCTGGTATGACATCAGGCTAGTCACATAGCCTCCCCAGGCCTCAGGGTCCTCATTCACACGAACGTATTTATGACCACTTAATTACTTCAACAGGAGGTGATATTGTTAACATAAGATGAAATATTAAATCTGAAAGTGCTTTGAAAAGTTCAAAGCGTTTTATAAATGTAAGGTGTTGAATGAGAGGCAATTCACATGTATTTTGGACCTCGGGAGCAATTAAGCATCTTGAGGGTCGGACATGAAGACATTGGAATATCTGCCAGTGAGATTTCTGAGGATTTCGATTGTTTCTGTTTATTACATCCCCCATTATTGTTCAGTTGGTTGCATACTGGTTTTTTTCTGCTCCCTCAGGACGGCAATGGGTACATAGATGAAAATGAACTGGATGCTCTACTGAAGGATCTGTGTGAGAAGAATAAACAGGTAATTTTGTTACCATGCCACTTGCTTTTTAGGCAGACTATAAGGATCCATCCACCACACATCCATTTTTGGAAGTCTACTTTAAAGATTTATACAGCAGCAGCAGTAGAATTCAATTCTTAACCTGATTTGGCACTGGCCTAAATCAGCGTAACTGTGATAAATATATTTTAAAACAACCTTGTGATTATTCACTTTAGTGTAAGATTTCAATCCAGCTCTTAATGGATTGATGTAGCAAGCAGGTTTCATCCTATGTTTTATCACTTGACAGTGGTTAATTAACTCCCATATTTAACTGGATAACAATGCCATCTATGTTCTATACAGGACCTGGATATTAATAATATTCCAACATACAAGAAGAGCATAATGGCTTTATCAGATGGAGGAAAGCTGTACCGAACGGATCTTGCTCTCATTCTCTGTGCTGGAGACAACTAGAGTTAATGACCATGACCACTTACTAGCGATACATTGTATCTAAAAAATAACTGTGCACTATAAGGGAGTAGGCTGTATTTTCTTTTGTATCTGTAAATTTAACTGCATATAGCTAATTACCCAGGATGTGTGGCACTTTCTTTTCAGCTTGTTTCTACACTGTTTGTAATGTACAGTTTTTGTAACTACATGATTGGAAAAGAACGTCTTAGGCTCAGGCCAGCCAATACACCCAACTGGGAACAAAAAATAACCGAACACATTCTTGCTGTCACAAATATAGTTGGACATGATTTCCCTAAAAATTCCACTAGGATTAATCTCTAAAATTCTAGTCTCTGATGTGTAAATGCACATTTGTCACTGAATAGAATTATACCTAACAAGTTACCGCTTCAGACAATCATAGGTCTGTCCCACAAGATAGTCTTAAGCTGTATTTCCAATTATTAGGAGGAATGTGCTTTTGCATCTAAAACACCAAAATATCAATCAATAGTTAGTTATTTGTGGCTCTATGAGGTTAACAGTCTCACTAGACAAGACTTAGTTAATTAATCAACAACACGTCTACTGCTTGAATCCATACCAAGCTATTGGTTCAAGTTAATTTGATGACAAGGAAGAGTAGCACCAGATGAAACATAAATCTGTCTGATTCTACATCTGTATTTCCAACAAGCCTACTGTCAGAGAGTATGACCTTAATCCATTTTCTAAACTGTTTTCACGTGTTGCAAATTATAATTATTCTAGTCAACTGCTGTTTTTATGTCATATTGTGTGATCTCTGATTAAATTATATATGCCGAGTATCCTGGTGTCTACTTTGCATACTTCCTGGATTTTCTTTCCATGTAGGACTGTCCATTTCCACCAAGGGTATCTGCTGCCTCTGAAAATATTTTTTTCTAGCTATAACAACTCTATTTTTTACTACATAATTAACTTTTAATGTTAAATTCATAGCACCCTGATTGTTGAATGTTATATCATCAAAAATTTTGTGTATTCTGTGAATCCTATATATTTCATATTGAGATCAGCATTCAAAATAGTTCTATTTCTATCTGCAAATAGTTTCAAATGAGTTAAAAATAACATCTGAAGAGAAATACTAATGTAATCATTTATCATACTTAGCAAGGGAGATTCTAAAACGTTCTTTTGACCTACATCCAAGTCAGTTTCATATATTTGTAGCTAGAATATCCTATACTGGTTACACCTGACATGTAATGGTTGGTGACTTCGGATTCTTTGATTGTGAAGCAGAGAGCTAAGAGTTATGTGTCTTTATGAAATTTACAAAGTTACCGCCAAAGAATTAATGGTTCTAGATCAGTTTAAATGTCCCCAATTCTATAAATTCAGCACTACTTTTCTCAATTCATAGAAATCACGACAAAATAAAAGTGAGGTATCTCTTTCCCTCAAGGATGAACAGAAAATAGATCTGTCAAAAAATAAAATTTATCAAAATGATGTATTAGATTGACTTTGCTTCTAGTGTGTAAATGGAAGCACTGACCTTAGGTTGAATTTAACGACTAAGAATAAAGAGGAAAATAACTCATTGCTTGTATTTTTGCTTCTTCCTCAAAAAGTCAGTGGACATGTAACTGGTAATCAATCCAGGTGGAAATGTAGGATGCTCAAGTTATTATGGCCTAAGAAATCTAAATAAATGTAGATCTGCCTGCGTCAGTGAATCATTGTATGTCTTATGAAGAGAAGCCTCCAACAATAAGATTTACAAACAAAGAAATCCCAAAAAATCCAAATATTTGAAGTTTTTTGCCCAACTGACATAATCAAATAGTTCTTTGTGAAAGATTTTTTCCAAAGGAATAGGAATATACAGAATTTCTTACATTCATCTGTTCATGACAGATGAAAATAGCTGTTAATTACAAAGTATACACCAAAATGAGGGCAGGCTTGGCACTCTTACCATTGTAGCATTGAAAAAGAAAATAAGGGGTGCCTGGGTGGCTCAGTCGGTTAAGCGTCAGACTTCAGCTCAGGTCATGATCTCACTGTTTGTGAGTTCGAGACCCACATCAGGCTCTGTGCTGACAGCTCAGAGTCTGGAGCCTGCTTTGGATTCTGTGTCCCCCTCTCTCTCTGCCCCTCCCCTACTCACGCTCTTTCTCTTCCTCTCTCTCAAAAAATAAATACATATAATTTTTAAAATTTTTTTTTTCAACGTTTATTTATTTTTGGGACAGAGAGAGACAGAGCATGAACGGGGGAGGGGCAGAGAGAGAGGGAGACACAGAATCGGAAACAGGCTCCAGGCTCTGAGCCATCAGCCCAGAGCCTGCCGCGGGGCTCGAACTCCCGGACCGCGAGATCGTGACCTGGCTGAAGTCGGACGCCCAACCGACTGCGCCACCCAGGCGCCCCCATATAATTTTTTTTAAAAGGAAAACAACAGCGATAAAAGTCTGATATCTGGGGTCACTTCCTAGAAAGCCCATAGGAATAGTGGTCATGAGTCTAGCACTTGGCCTATCATGGTGAACTTGAACTCCTGAGCTCTATCAGGGAAAGAAATTCTTATAGCTCAGCTAAATCAGTCACACTTCCTTCTAAGTGATGGGCCTGCCTCCTGGAGCAGAAAACAGAAGAGAGTAAAGGAATCTGACAGGGCAGATGTAAGGTAGCTTATGCACACCTACCTCAGATTACAAACAAAATTCATTCCAGGTACATTATCAACCCATGTGCAAAAGGTATACAGACGACGATGTGTTAGAATACCTTCCATCCCTCATGCATGGAAAGATTCCTTAACAACCAATTATGAAAAAACATTGAGTAATTGGACCCTATTAACCTTAAGGTTTGCCCCCCCTCAAAAAAAAAGTCACTGTTAAGAAAGTAAAAGAATCCAACATCAGAGTGTGAGAAGATATTTGGGTTGGCTTAAAACCTTGGGAGCTTTCCAGGTGAAATCTGAAATTCCTCCCCATACACGGAGGGCAGGGAGAGACTGAAGAAAGAAACAGGATTCCAAATTATAGGTGGCAGAGTAATAAACAAGGGAACTTACTCAGGAGGCTTGTCTTGAATAACCCCAGGACGGATAAATCTTCATACTCACCCACCGGAATCTTTTTTTTTTTTTTAACGTTTATTCATTTTTGAGGGAGAAAGAGCACGAACAGAGAGTGCAGGTAGTTTCAACAACACATTGCTGACTCGAGGCTTCATGCTTGAAAACCGCTCCAGCCAGGAAACAGTGGGTACGTGGAACCAACATTCCAAGGGGATGAGAACCCTCTGATTGCCCAGGTGCAGCTCTCGGGTCAACCAGCGGTCACGTCCTCCTGATGACCTCCTCCAACAATTTGTAGCACATATAATTGGCAAAGGTACTTATCCAGAGATATATAAACGTTACTCCAAAAATTAATTTTAAAAGCATAACCCGGTAGAAAAAATATGTAAGAAAGTTGAACACGCATTTTACAAATAAAAAAGTTCTCCAAACAGCCAAAATAAATAAAAGTAATCAACTTTATTAGTAATGAGAAATGCAAATTAAAACAAATGAGATACTGCCACACACTTATCAGAAAGGTTAAAATTAAAGGGATGCTGAGGGGCTCTTTGCTGGCTCCGTCAGTTGAGCGTCCAGCTCTCGGTTCCGGTTCAGGTCACGATCTTGGGGTTTGTGAGGTCGAGCCCCATGTCGGGGTCTGCTCTGACTCTGCAGAGGCTGCTTGGGATTCTCTCTCTCTGCCCCTCCCCCGATCGCACTCTTTTTCTCTCTCAAAATAAAGAAATAAACTTAAAAAAAAAAATAAAGAGATCTTAAATGCTAAGTATTGGTGAGGGCGTGGCACAGTGGAAATTCTTACTGCCGGGTGGGAGGTTAAACTGGGATGATTTTGGAAAGCACTGTGGCAGTGTCTAGTAAGTGTGAATGTATACACGCCTTATATCCCAGCAACTTCACTGCTAGGTTTTATCAACCTAACAGAGAAAGGTCTGCATCGCCACCAAAAGAATGCTTACAGTCGCGTTGTATTTGGCCTAACCCCAAACTAGAAACCCCAATGCCCACCAATAGCAGGACTAACATATGAATTGTGGTGTATTCATACCACATTGTTATGTAGCAATGAGAATGCATAAAGAATTGAGACACAGATAAAAACCGGAAACAGGGTAATACAAGGCATAGGATTCTACTTTATATAAGCTTCAAAAGTAGCTTAGCTATGGTGGTAGAAGTCAAGAGAGTGACCCGTTTTACAGCAGGTTAAGTCATGATGAGAGACACAAGCAAGGCTTCGGGACTCCTGGTGATGTTGTTTTTCACCTGGGTTGTGTTGACACACGTGTATTCATTTTGCGATAATTCGGTTTGTGTACCTTAAGAAATCATACATCGAACAAAAAGGTTCAAGAAATTAATGGTGCGTGAGCAGGGATTTAGAGAAGCACATTCCTAGGACAAAGGAGCAGCTAGTGCAAAGGTTGTAGGTCGAAGAACCCCTAGGAACAGAAGGAAAGCTGCTGCGGCAGAGCCTGGGTAGAGGGCAGAGTGTGAGGCAGAGCAGGCAAGATCTCCTCTGCCAGAATTAGTTGATTTTATGCTAAGTGCCATTTATCCTGTCTCCAAACACAAGGATTATTTTACCTCACAGTTGAGAAATATAAGACTTTAGAAGAGGGGCGCCCGGGTAGCTCAGTCGGTTAAGCGTCTGACTTGGGCTTGGGCTCAGATCACGATCTCACAGTTCATGAGTTTGAGCCCCGCGTACGGTTCTGTGCTGACAGCTCAGAGCCTGGAGCCTGCTTCGGATTCTGTGTCTCCCTCTCTATCTACCCCTCACCTGCTCTGTCTCTCTCTCCCTCTCTCTCAAAAATAAACAAATATTAAAAAAAAGAAGACTTTAGAAGAAAATTCAAGTTAAAGGGATTGAAGTTGAGAATGAATTCACGAAAGCCTAATAAATAGTTTTATGTTCAATGAACAAAATAATAAAATTGATCAAGAACAAAAAATTTTATAAACTTTTTCCCCTTGAAGGCTTTTGCAATAGAACTGTAAGTCATAAAGACCCTGTTATTGCCTCTTGGTTTTAAATTAGGATCCCAAGAAATGGTCTAATTGGGAAGAAAACGACCTTGACTGATGGAGTGACCTTAGGCATATCATAACTTCCCTGAGTTCTCAGTTCCCTCAGATATAAAATGAAGGGGTTAAGAAGTATCTTCTAAGGTTTTCCGGCTCTAAAATTCTATTGTTCAAAGTCACCTAAATTCTTGCTGCTTTAGTTTTTTCCATAAGAACAATATGACAACTGTTATTCCATACATGACACGTTTCCTGAAGGTGCTTTCATATATTAATGATAAGATCGGTGATATTATTACCAACAATCCTTATTTTAATGTACTGAGTATTAACTCTTCCGTTAGTGTGTTGGAAGCAGGACCCTTTGAAAAGGTACTAAGTAGAGTGACAAACTAATAATTCTTAAGATGAAACATTGATGTGGTTACAGCCCCAAGGTGGTATGTCATTACATACAGTGACTACTCATCAATAATGTGTCTTGCAGGCTTCCTGAAAATGTTTCTTTCCTAGCAAGAAATTTCAATGAATTGATAGCCTTGTAATCTCTCTTTTCTGGCCTTCTCTTCCATGCTTGCAAGCTCTTCTTCCTCACTCATCATTTGCAATAGAATATAATAAAGAAGCAAACTCTAAGAGATGATTAATAGAAGAAAAATGTGTCTAAAAACTTGGACAAAACAAAGTTTTTATGATACCCAGTGAAGATACCAACAGGTAAAAAACACAAACGGGACATTCAATCGTGTAGAAAAGTATTCAATATCACTAACAAATAAACACATACTTGAAGAGAAGCTTTATCCTTTACTTATGAAATGAGGAAATAGTTTGAAAATCAGACTACCCCATGTTGGCAGGTATTTGTGGAAACTGGCACAATCACACACAGCTCAGGGTGCTCTTAACCCATACAAATCTTAGGAATAACAATTTTAAAATGTGTATCCAGGGTCTTTAAAAGCTCCATAACCTTTGATTAATGATATGACTTCCAGAAATCTGTCAGGAGGAAAAAATTCCAAATTCTGAAAGGTTTTTCATGCACAAAGATGCTCATCATAGTTTTCTATACTATACTGGAAATAAAAATAACCAATTCTGAGAATAAAGAATCAAATCAAGTATGATATATATAAACCATGAAATACAAAAAAATCAGATTTGTTTAAAAAAACAGTATCTGATTTATCATACACTCTCAACTATTAAAAAAAAAGAGGAAAGTTGAAAAAACACTGGAAAAAAACGATAGTTATGAAGTTATAAAAAATGTAAACACTGAATACTAATTTAAGCAAAATTAGAAATATGGTTTTCTTGGTAGATTTAGTGGAGGGAAAGAGTGTATATTACAGGAAAAAAAGTTTAAAAAGCTGAGGAGCTTACTATGGACTGTGGTAGTTCTCTTTCTGTGCAAATTATATAAACAAATTACTTCCATAAAATATAAAATTAAATTAAAAGGCAAAAGACCAAAAACAAATATACCAAAGTATTAACAGGTATTTTCTTTAGAAAGTTAGTTTTTTTTTAATTTTTTTTTTTAATGTTTATTCATTTTTGAGACAATGCAAGAGACAGATTGCAAGCAGTGGAGGGGCGGACAAAGAGAGACACATAATCTGAGGCGGACTCCAGGCTCTGAGATGTCAGCCCAGAGCCCGACAGGGGCGGGAACTCACAAACCGTGAGATCATGACTGGAGCCAAAGTCTGACGCTTAACCGACTGAGCCACTCAGGCGCCCCTAGAAAGTTAGTTTTTAATGCTTCCTATTCATTTGTATTCTCATGTTTTCTATGATAAACAAGCCTTAAAAATGAAAGGGTCAAATGACAGGAGGGCCCACCATTCATTTGTTTATTTTACATTTTACAGTATTTTCTTTCACTTGATCCTCATAAGAACCCTGCCAAACAGGTATTATAATCCTGAACTTTATAACAAGGAAAAGAAGAAGTGATGAAACTTATACAAGTTCATTTATATAACTACTGGCACCTTTTTATTTTTTCCTACACCATAAGAGGTACTGATAATTTGAAAACAAAGATGTAGGCACACAAGAGGAAAATGAGGGTTAGCATTAAAGGTAAAACACAAACTGGGTACCTGCATTGCGAGAGCGTGAAGACATGTGACATCCTAAAAGGCCCAGTATAATTGAGAATGTCAAGGCCATTTATTCCAAAACTATAACATTACCCATTTATGTACACAATTTAATATAATTTATGTGCACAATTAACTGTGAACGTAGTAAGAGTGTCCGTGTGGGGCTTACAACATAGATATTCAAACAGGAACACTAGATTCCTTTGCAGATCTGTTCAGAGGAGGTATGATGGAAGTTGGTCCCCTCTCTTGGTAATTTGGGCAATGGGGATAGTCCAGTGAGCATGTTTATGAGAGATGCCTGTGACAGCCAAACAGACCTTTTTTTTAATATAAGCTCAAAATTATAGCTACATAGACTAGAGACTATGGCTTTATTACTTGATCCTCAGGATGACAAATTAGTCAAACCCAATATGAAATGAAATGAAATTACACACAAAAATATTTTATAAGCTTGTTCATCTCTCTACCTAGAGAAATCTACTCTTCTTTTAAAGCTGAGATGGAATACTATTTCCTAGGTGTCACTTTCTCTAAACTCTAGAGTCAGAATGAATTACTTCCTCTTCCACACTTCAACACTGCTGGAATAGTAATTATCACAATGCATCAAAAATAATTATTTATAGGTCTCTCTATCCTGCTAGATAATATTTCAAGAAGGCAAGGCTGTAGATTGTTCATGTTGTATACCCAGTACCATATAAAATGCCAGGCTATAAAATAGGTCCCGGTAAAATTTTCTTTGAATTAATATTGAGCTATCTAAAGAAGATAATTCACGAGTCCAGTGAAAAGGAAATATAATGGAGGGGTGCCTGGGTGTCTCAGTTGGTTAAGCATCTGACTCTTGATTTCAACTCAGGTCATGATCTCAGGGTCATGAGATCAAGCCCCAGGTGGGGCTCCGTGCTGAGCGTGGAGCCTGCTTGGGACTGTCTCTCTTGCTCTCTCTCTGCCCCTCTTCCCGCTAGCATGCATGCTCTCTCTTTCAAAAATAAACAAATAAACATTTAAAAAAAGGAAATATAATGAAAAGGCAGAGTCCATTAAATCTACTGTATACCCTCTACTTTTGTTTTTTTAGGCCCCATTCCCATAGGCATGGTTTAATATGTAACTCAAATGCTACTTTGACCATTAAGATTCTCCTGACTTTTTCAAGTTATAATATCTGTTTCCTTCTCTGCATTTCCAAGCATTTTACCTCCACCAAAGCCTTTACTCACTAGCCTTTTTTATTTTTAAAAAAACTTTTGAAGGGATAATTTCCCATCTTACAGATCTTTAAATCTAAAATGTATACCTACAGCTGGCCCAGCACAATACACACCCAGGCCGTGTTTGTTCGTTAACAATTTATTAGACTTGAAAATATTCAAAAGATCATAGACTGTATCATTTCCACTGTAACCAAGATGAAGGCCAGAGTGATCTTAGGAGCCTTTTGTCTTCCTGATGAGTCCTTCTATTGTGTCCCACTGCTCCTTAGTGACCTAACACAAACAGAAAGCCAACTTAATGTGGTTCTTGCATATTTTTAAAGCTTAGTATCTTAGCTGCTAATATTATATTATATTCACAAAACGGCATTACCTTCCTCAGACTGTTGAATTCCCCTGAAATAAATGCTTCCTCTCCACCATCAAATCTAATGACCTGAAGGAAAAAAAAAAAAAAAAAAAAGCAAAATTTCTGAAACTAACGCCTTTTAAAACGGTTCTGAACCATTAGACATTCTCTCATCTTGATTGGATGGAACATCTCCTCGGCACTTTCAATCAAAGCCCAAATTCTGAAGACAAAAGTGATGATTAAACCTAATCTGATTAACTCATTTTAGAATCCTTTTCCCCCCCATCTCCACAATTTCAAATTCTACCCGATATTAAAAATCATCTTAAAGGCATGTCTTCCAAGGTAATTTGCATTTAATAAAACTAATTTATCCATGAAAAAGTTCCATAGGCTAAACAATCTACATTAACATTTTATATTGTTTGCAGCTAAATAAATATTTTAAATCACATTTATATTCAATATTGTCAGGACTGGTTCCACAACATGCCTTTCCACCCCAAATCCACGTCCCCCAAAAGTTAAGAGAAACAATGCTTACTGCCCCATTAATCCAAGAAGCATAGTCACTACAAAGAAAAGCAGCAAGATTTGCGAGTTCTTCTGTAGTTCCCAGCCGACCACAGGGGATTCTGTCAATCATTTCTTTCTCAAATTCTCCAGTTGGGTCAAGACGGCTAAAGGCACCCTTAGATATTAAGAAAATAGTTAGGTCGCGTTTTTTGTTAACGCAATTCCTTTCCTATCTAAGAAACAAGTTTGTAAGAAATGGAATATTACTATGGCAGCCTGTTCATACCTCAGGCCTTGTAAACAACAGAGGAGATTGCCAAATTCTTCCATATTCATTTTAGCTCAAAACAGGACATTTTATCTTATACTGACATAAAAAAAAATTACCAGAAAATATGACCTTTTTACCTTTGTTTTCTTCATCCATAAAATAAGGATACCTGTCATTAGCCACCTCACAAGACTGTTATAAGCATCAAAGGAGAAAAGGTATATGAAAGTACTCGGAAATACCTACAAGCCCAGTGTGCTGGATGTAGTAGTGAAATTGTCATTTGATTTAGAAATCAGAAAAGTACCTCAAGGGGGAAACCTTTCAGGGGAAATTCCTTTTCTCCTCCTTTCTTCTCAAAATAATTGGAAAGGAGGAAAACAAGTAGGGAGGAATACTAAATTCAAGTAGGTCTTAAAGAAAAAAAAAAAAAACCAAAAAACTAAATTTGCCAAACAATGTCTGCCTTCTGTTAATGATATGAAGGTGCGGACCAAGATGAGGTACGTATGTGCACGGATCAAAAAATAAATACATAAAAGACTGGGTTTCTCTGTATCAACGCCTGGGAGCCGAGGTGACAGCTGTCTTCAATAAAACAGGTATGAGACAGAGCAAGCCCTCAGGAGGCTCCTTGGGGGGGTCCTCCAGCTCTCCCTGCGCACGAATCAACCAGTGGAGACAAAGGGTAGCAACGGGCTACCTGGCTCTACCAGTGCTTGCTTCAGAGTTTCTAGACTTCAGTTTTCTTTCAAACTCTTTAAAGCTACATGCGTGTTATCTGTGTACAACTTATACCTCTACTGCTACGCTGCAAGCTCCTTTGATCACAAGGACTTATACCTCTACTGCTACCTTGTAAGCTCCTTGACAGCAAGGACTCTGTCACAAATGTTTTTGTATTTTCTCAGCACCTTTGTATACAGCAGACACTCAATATATGTTAAATAAGTAAATAAAATGCAGGCGATCTTTCCCAGTTAGTGAGGGCTTAAAAAGAAGCTCTGTGACTCCAGGGTTTTCTTCGGATAGCGCTCAGCACGGTGCTGCCCTGAATCACGTGTGTTAATACATGCTTTTGAGTTATTTTTCCATTAATTGTATTAGACTCTTTATTATTGAAGTGTCAAATAAGATAGCCAAGTTTCAGTCACTCAGGTAGTTCTCCTTTCCATTTCCCCCCCTTCAAGCTGCTAAAGAAACTAATACAGCCATTTCCTCATTGATATTTAATACCCAGAACTGCCTACAATCCAAATGCTCCCTAGCATTATTTTCTAAAGTATTTATTGATACAACTAGATCAAGTGATCACACTTCACTGAAGCCTTCAGAGCTATATGCCAGTTAGTGTTGTAAATTCTTGCTTCACATGAAAACAGAAAGTGAGAGGGAAGTTATCTGGGGCAGTGTGAGAGAACACAGAACCTGTGGACATTCTGAGCAGCAACCGTAACAGCACTAGTGATCATTATAAGTTGCAGTAAGTATCTGTAATGATTATTAATTATAGGTGAAATGCACGCCATCAGAAAGATTTGTAATCAGAGACATGGGAGTCAAATGGCATGCATAATTGAGTGTCTGAAAGTGAAAGAGACATGAGCAAAGAAAACGCTACCTATCGCAAGAGCAGAGAACCTTCTAGAACATCTCTTAAAATAAAAATATACTTCCATTTCCAGGAACTAAAAAAAAAAAAGGATGTCAATCAAAGAAAGAATCCTTAAAATACGGTGAAGATTAAGAAATATAGGGTAATAACAGATCACTGAAGCAAATCAGACAAAATACCAAAATTGATAGCACAAAAGATCCCAGAAGATTACGACACTGAAATAGATCTTACCAAGAAATTATATAGCTGCTGTATTCCTGTCCACCTCCTTACTTATAGTGGATAATGGCAAAACCCTCTTCTCTACCACTAGGGCTCCAAGCTCAGACATCTCTGACAAGTCCTGCACACAACAATCAGAATATTTCTACCAATATTTCATTCCTTAATCATTCACAATGAGATACTAGGCAAACTAAACCTTACTTTCGTTTTTATAGGCCCCGGTTGAATCACATTGAATCGTAGTCCGTATCTACCCCATTCAGCTGCAAGAGACCTAAAAATTAAAAAACATAGATTCTGAAATATCACACTATATGCTAAAAATGCTAACAACCAAGACTCACAGCATGCTCACTACATTCCAGGGACTACAACCCCGAAGTACGTACTATTATTATTCCCCATATTATAGACAAGGAAACTGAGACACAGAGAGGTTAAATCACTTGCTCTGGGTCACACAGCCAGTAAATCAACTTTAAGTGGTCTAGCTCCAGAATTTGTACCTTTAATCACTCTGTTTTAATATCTACTATTTATGTAGCAGGATTCTCACACAGAGTCCTGACACCAAGGCTTTTCTTTCCAGGAAGCAACTTTATTTGTGCCAGCATCACTCAGTTGGGTTCATTTCTGAAGAACTGAGCCCCGAACACCACGTGGCATAGTTTTTTACACATTTTTTACTTCTTTGTCTCCCACATATGGTAACATACAGACATGTAGTCTGATTAAGTGTCCCATGTTACAAGGTCATGAAGGATGTTGTCATGTATGCGTACACAACCGGATTGCCTTGAGGTTTTTTTTTTCTTTTTTCTTTTCTTTCCTTAGGGAGGGGACCCTACCACATTTACATTTTAGTGTCCTTCCATAATCACTATGCTCTACCACCCACCATTTATACTGCCAAACCAAGTCCAATATCAAAATACATTATTAGAGTAAGTATCACAATTTAGCATGAAGAGTGAGAGAATCATGCCCTCCCCCACATCTTCTGGAGTTCAGTCCTACATGTACAAAGTCCAAAATAGCTTGACTTATATATAGTCCATTGGATTACAATGTTTACAGCATCACAAGTGCTTTTAAGTAAGAGATGAATTACAAAGATATAAAATACTATCTATATCCATGTTTAATGAGGCTTTAATATAATTGTTGAACTGCACTCAAAAGGAAATAGGAACCTAACAAAATCTTACTAAATGGTATGACACAAAATATAACAATAATAGAAAACATGGAAACTTGAAGCAATCTGTTTTAAAACCCTACTTGATAGACAGGTCTTAACTTTTATTGTCTCATTTTAGGAATTTATATTCATATGTACATTTGTGTCTATATATACTTAATCTAGTTTTAAAAAATGACTTAGGGTAACCATTGAAAAATATATAAATAATGCAAATAAGGAAGATGAAATCATTTGAAGGAAAGAAATAGAGAGAAGAAGGAAGGCAGGAAAGAAGGAACGAAGATAAAAAAAGGATAAGGAAACACAAAGGAACCAAGAATGGAGCTAATACCTAAATGTTCTATGGCATTCCATATAATCACAATACGTGGGTCACAAATTTGCATCCATTCTTTCCATGACACTATGCAAAAATGAAACCTAATCAGTTACACACTTTGCAGTGCCCATAAGGAAAAAGCAAGCTAATATCTCAGGAAAAGCACAACTGTTCCTGATTAAAAAAAAAAAAAAAAAAAAAGATCAGAAAAACACTTCTTTCAAGAAGACTTCTAAAATGAAAATTGTGTAATGTAATAATACAATACTGCGTACTTGCAATAGATACAAAGAGATAAGTCTTATGGAACTACAAGAAATCAATTAACATGACCCAACAAGATCAATTCAAAGGCCAAATCAGAGGGTGCCTGGGTGGCTCACTCTTGATTTTGGCTCAGGTCATGATTTCATGGTTCCATTCATGAGATTGAGCCCTGAGACAGGTTCTGGGCTGATAGCGTATGGAGCCTGCTTAGGATTCCGTCTCTGCCTGTCTCTGCCCCTCCTATGTGTGCTCTCTCTGTCTCTCAAAATGAATAAATAAACATTAAAAAAAAAAAAAAACCCACAAACAGCAATTCAGCAAAATTCATTCTATTGGGGTGGGGATGGGAGGGCAGGTGCTCCAAACACAGTCTGTTAATCTGTCTTAATCCTTGGGTGCATTTTAGAGAATGGGTGGATTGCATCTCTTTGGGGCAAATCATACATAAAGATTGCTTCCCTGAGTGATACTTTTGACAGAATTCATGACCATACCTACCCTTGGCATGTACTTGTAGTGCATCTGCTCCAAATTGCTAGGAAAGTAGTAACTTCATGTCCTAACAGAATTACCGAGCCAAGCAGAGTTTATGGCTTCCTGTGAAAAACTGAGCAACCTATTAAGGAAACATGCCTAGAGGAAAAGCCATCCAATCTCTGCTGAGAGGTGCAACAGATACACTTTTTCCAGTCCTAACTCTCATTAAACTAGTTTATATTCTGATAACATGATAAGAAATCCACCTCATTAGCTCATTTTGCGTGACAAGATGCTAAGCATAATATACTCATTATGTGTTAGCCATTATTGTTGTTAAATCAACAGATGTTTATCGTGTACTTACTGTGAGCTGATAACACTTTATAAGTGTTACTTACCGTCAAAGAAAGGCAGTCCCTGCTCTCAAGAGAGCAGTCTTATTCTCTCAAAAGAAGCCAGCTCAGTTATATCACAAAGTAGTTACTCTTCTGGGAATTATGTAAGGTGTGCCATAACTGCTTAAAGGAAGAAGTACTTCAGTCTACTGAGAGAGAGAAGGAAGGCTTCCTGGAGGAGGTGATATTTGAGTTAACACTTGAAGGAGTAGGAGTTTATGGTGAGAGGCAAGGGGGAGGAAAACAGGATGGGAGATACCAGAGCATAGGATGGAAAACAAAAGATAGCCCAGGCATATGGGCCAGAATGAGTGAAGGACAAAGGCACAAACAACATGCAGTATTTGGGGACTTATAAGGCCTTATTCAGTAGGACCATGTACCATAAAGTATGAGAAGAGAACTGATGGGAATGCAGGCTGGAGAGGAAGTACACATTTACTGAGTATCTATTTCATGCAATACACTATGCAGTAATAAAACAAAACAAAACAAAAGAACAAGCAGCACAGAATCATAGACCTTAAAGGACATGAAACTGAAACTTCTAACAAGATCAAAGGTCCTAACAAGACAAAAATATTTTTTGAGAGAGCATGCACATGTGATGGGGGTGGGGGGGCACGGAGAGAGGGACAGAGAGAGAATCTTAAGCAGGCTCCATGCTCAGCACGGAGCCCGATGGAGGGCTCCATCTCCCGAATGAGTTGATGACCTGAGCCGAACGAAATCAAGAGAAGTTGGACACTTAACCGACTGAGCCACCCAGGCACCCAAGACAAATAGTGATACTATACAAATGATGCCAAAATAGTCAAGTTCTAATTCCTTATTTCTAATACCATCTGACCTTAAAAAAAAGGTAATTATCTCTATTCACACTAAGACTCGACTTATAAGTATAGTAATATGTCTTTGTATCTCAAATAAATATATGTTACTGATTTAAACGTTAAAAAGAATTTTGAGACTACTTGGGAAAGAGAATAATTGTGCAGTTCAGCCAGCAAGGAGCAAGAGCTACACATCAGACCTTGCCAAGAAATAAGTATATAGAGATGAATAAGGCTTCTCCCTCACAGAACTCACATTCTAGTGGGGAAGTCAGACAGCTTGGACAGGATGTTAAAAAGGAGTCTTGCGTGTCCTTCCCTGTGCCCCTCATTGGTACACTACCTTCATTTTAGAATCTATAACAATGGGTGGCATTTATTTATTGGTGTGTTAGTCTTCTCACTAGACTAAAATAAAGTTTTAAGGGTGCACAGAGTAGAGAATAATTCATTCTGTTCTAAAGAAATGAGAGAAAACATCACAGAGGAAGTGATATGATGACAGCCTTGAAAGTAGGGAAAATATCACAGCAAATTCCAACAGCAGCATAGCCCAAGCACAGAGAGATGAAAATGCACGGCATATTTAAGGAAATACAGAACAGTTCAATGGAAATTAAAACACAAGAAAAATGGCATAAGACTATACACTCAGGTGGGCGTGAGGACTATTCTATCACTATCGTATCGTATCCCTGGTACCCAGCATAGTGTCAGGCACACAAAAGGCACAAAATAAATATTTATCCAATTAATCAGTGAATAAACAAAGGTCAGGGACCAGTTTATTTAGAATGCCATAGTGAGTTTTGGCTTTTATTCTAAAGAGTCATGGAAAAATGATCTAAGATTTTAGCTAGGGAGTATCATAGGCATACCTGTATTTTTAGAGAGATGATTCTGCATAAAAAATAAAGAGGGAAAAGACTGGTAGCAGAGAAACACATTAGAGGGCTATTATAGTAAGCCATGATGACAACTGACATTACCACAAAAACACTGGCAAAGGTTGATGGGGAACAGATTCAAAGAGCTATCATATGCTGCTGAGAAAAGGCCACAAGATCTGGCAGTGGTGACTGGTTTATGTTAGTCCTATGAATCTCACACAGCAGGTACAATAAAAGGATGAAGGTATGTTTAATAGAGATCAGAAACAGACTAAAGATAAAGGTATATGGGAGAACAAAAAGGCTGTACTCCTGTGCTATCTAATATGATAGCCACTAGCTACATGTAGCTATCTAATCTTAATTTTCATTTTAAAGTAATTAAAATTAAATAAAATTTAGGTTCTTAGTCACTGTAGCCACAATTCAAAGGTTCATATGTGGCTGTTGGATAGTGCCGAGTTATAAAACGCTTCCATTGCTGCAGAAAGTTCTATCAGGCAGTGCTGACCTTGACAAATAGGACTCATCCAAGAAACAGAAAGTATGTTTTCAAGTAAATCCAAATTAATCTTTGTTTACTTTTCTCTGGATGGAGACTAGAATGAAGAAATTTAGCTCCATGAACCACCAAAGTACACTGTTTATCTTCAGTGATGGGATTAACATAGGAGTACTCACTTGTTCATGGCCTCCACACCCGCTTTGGCAGAAGCACTTGGTACTACAAAACCCGACCCACTTTCAGCATAGATGGTTGTAATAGCAAGAAATGCTGCTCCTGAAATTGGAAAAGGATATAGTAATTAACAATATGGCCAAATCTACGCACATCAGGAAAACATGGCTTATAAGAATGGGATCTGATTCAAGAGGATATAACAAAAATGTAGCATTTTGTAAAACTTCAGTAGCCCTAAATTAATGAAAGAGTAATCTCTAAAACTGCTACATCTTGCTAGTAATCTTGCTGTCCATCAAGGCGGCCTAGTCTGTGCTTACTCAACATTCTATACCAGGTGAGTCAATATCGAGGCCCAAACCTCAGAGGCATGGCCCTATATAACCCCCTGCATAGTCAGCTGGATGGGATTTCAACTAACCAAGCACCCACTTAAGTAAGAATAAATTAGAATCACAACTATATTAGCAGGGACTTCTGCTTCCAGCCACGATGGACTTGCCCTCCTCCTGTAAACGTCTGCATAACACATACAACTACATGATACAACTATTTTCAGATACCATACAGCAGGCAGGGAAAGACAGTGACCCCTGAGAGAAGGAAAAGCACGTGAAATGAGCCCTAAGGCCACCCCAGATTTTTGTCTAAAGGTACGATACATATACTATATACTCTACGATGTAATATATACCACAAACATACAATACTACACACACACACACACACCGTACACATATACTATACAGACTGTGAGATAAGGAAGAGAAATACAAGTGAAATATGGCATTCTCACTGAGTTGAGGAGACAGAGATCAGAGTTTGGGGAGACTGAGGAAGCTGTAATTTGTGAGGAGAGATCCCCCAAGGAGAGAAGTATGCAGATAGAGAACTCTAGAAATCTGCACAGTGTCTCTTTGAGTCTTTGGTCAAACAGCAAGCTGTCCGTGTCTAGGAGGAGACTTCACGAGGCCAGCTGAAGAACAAGTGCCAGGGAGCTGGAAGCTGAACAAGTCCCAGACTTCACATAGGGCTGGGAGAGAAGGGAGTTCAAACTAGCCTCACTGAACATCCAGGACTTTCAGTGGAGAATTCAGAAAGGCCATGCCTTACTAGGAGTGTTAAATTAGCTCAAAAGTAAAGACTACCCTACACGGATGCAAATAAAGCTTAAAAATGAATACCGAAATGACCAAGCTGATCCACAAGTAACTGAACTATTTGCTAAAATAAAACTCAACACATTTCAAAGGAAAATTTTAATAAACACACACACATTCAACAACATAACATTCATAGCATGCAGTCAAAATTCGCTACACAAAAAAGACACAAACATAACCAGGAGAAAAATCAGTTAATAGAGTCTCAGAAATGCTACAAAAGATAGAATTGGCAGACAAAGACCTTTAAAATGATATTATAAATATGCTAAAAGATTTCAAGGAAAATGAGTATAATAAAAAATCAATAAAAATACAAAAATAAACCAAATAGGAATTCTAAAGCAAAAAAAAAAAATACAATATCTGAAATGAAAAATTACATGAATGGGCTTATTTGTAGAAGAAAAGATCCACTGTCTTGAAGACATAGCATCAGCAATCAGCGAAAATGGAGGACAGTGAAAGGAAAATAGTTGGGAAGGGAAAAAAATAACCAGAGCTTCAGTGAGCTGTAGAACAGTATCTAGCATGCTAGCATATGTACAATTGGTGTCCCAGAAGGAAGGGGAAGAAAAGTCACTTGGAGAAATAAAGACTGAAAGCTTTTCATATTTGGTAACATCTATATCGATCCAGGGAGCTAAACAAATCCTAGGTAAGATGAATACAAAGCAAACCATACCAAGGCATATCATATCAGTCACTCAAAACCAGTGATAAAGAGAAAATCTTTTTTTTTCTTTAAGATTTTATTTTTAAGTAATCTCCATACCCAATGTGGAGCGCAAATTTACAACCCTGAGATCAAGAGTCGCATGCTCCACCTACTGAGCCAACCAGGTTCCCCAAAGAGAAAATCTTAATAGAACCAGAGGAAACAGTAAAAAACATAAACAAGGGAACAGATATTAAAAATATTCACTAACAGTAGTACCTGGGTGGCTCAGTCAGTTATGCCTCCAACTCTTCATTTTGGCTTAGGTCATGATCTCATGATAGTGAGACCAAGCCCCTGTGCTGGATGTGGAGCCTGCTTAAGATTCTCTCTGTCCCTCTCCCTCTGCCCCTTCCCTGCTCAAGCTGGCATTCTCTCTCAAAAAAAAAAAAAAAAAAAAAAAAAAAAAAAAACTATTCACTGACATCATCAGAAACAAAGTTAGCTCAGGTCATGATCTCACAGTCTATGAGTTCAAGCCCTGAGTCAGGCTTTGTGCTGACTGCTCAGAGCCTGGAGCCTGCTTCAGATTCTGTGTCTCCCTCTCTCTCTGCTCCTCCCCCATTCATGCTGTCTCTCTCCCTCTCTCTCTCTCAAAAAATAAACATTAAAAATTTTTTTTAAAAAATGAAAGTGATATTTTCTGACAAAAAAAATCTGAAAGAATTCAATGCCAGCAGACGCATACTAAAAGAAATATTGAAAAAGTTCTTCAAGCAAAATGAAAATGATACTAAATAGAAACTCAAATCTTCAGATGGAATGATGAATGTCAGAAACAGTAAATCAGTCAATATTTACAGTTTTTGTTTTCCAAATGTCTTTTGAAAATAACTGACAGTATAAAGCTGTATTAGAAAGTGACACAAAACATACAGTAATCAACAGTGCTTGGGACATAATACATTCTCCATAAATTGACTAAATGAATGAAAGTTCAAAATAATAATCTTTAACTGCTAAGAAATCACTGATTTTCTATTTTTTTAGCCACTAAACTAGATAATACTCCAAGTGTAATATATCGTGTACATATATATATATATCTTATAAAACAACATATGCTTTAAGAAATTTAAAGGACAATAAGTGTGAAAGACTACAATAAAAATAATTTGAAGAATATTCAGATAAGTTTTATTCCTCCTCCAAAAATATCTAGCTTCTCTTCCCCTCTGCATTTTCCAAAGTAGCAACAAAACTCAGCACATCCTGGACAATACGGGGGTGGAGAAGGGGGCAGGAGTACCATTTTGAGGACATGAGAAGATAGTCATTATGGTAACTCCTTTTGTATATCAAACTCAGCCTCTTTTAGTGCTGTGAAAATTATTTTCCTTCCAAAATCACTCTGTGCAAAAGGAAGGATGTCGAACATTCATGTACACAATCACACTACACTGACAACAGAGGCTAACCGCATCACTCTTACAGCAAAATCATAAAAGCTACTTTTGCTTATACAAAGCAAATGCTCCAGTAGAAAGTGCTCCAAGGGTGCCTGGGTGGTTCAGTTGGCCAAGCGTCCAACTTCGATTCAGGTCATGAGCTCATGGTCCAAGACCTGCATCAGGCTCTCTGCTGTCAGCACAGAGACCACTTCAGATCCTCTGTCTCCCTCTCTCTCTGTCCCTCCCCCACTCTTGCTCGCTCTCTCAAAATAAATAAACATTAAAAAATATTTTAATTAAAAAAAGAAAGTGCTATAAGTTCTGATTCACATTAAACAAATGTTTATTAAGGTCTGGGAGAAGAGGAGTTAAGCCATTTTATATAAAAGATGTTGTCCTCTTCTTTCTCCTTTTAGGTTTTATTTTCTCAACCTAGAAGATCTGGGTCACCCACTGCCTGCAATGAGACGACAGTGCTTCTTTTAATTCTATGAGTGTAAAAAGGAGGTAAAATTTGGAAACTATACAATTCCAATAGGGTTAATGCTGCACAGTGGAAAAATACAGCAGGACTTTAAAGAATGAAAAATAGTGCTAAAAGGTCAAAATAAAGATTGTTAGAGGCACCTGGGTGGCTCAGTTTGTTAAGCATCTGACTTCAGCTCAGGTCATGATCTCGAGGTCCGTGAGTTCAAGCCCCGTCTCGGGCTCTGTGCTGACAGCTCAGAGCCTGGAGCGGGCTTTGATTCTGTGTCTCCCTCTCTCTCTGCCCCTGCTCGCTCGCTCTCTCTCTCTCTCTCTCTGTCTCTGTCTCAAAAATAAAGAAACATTCTAAGGATTGCTCATTAATCGTTGCTACCTATCAATCTTTTACCCTCATGCAAAAAAAAGTGCACCATTTTGAAACTGATAATATCCAGCTTTTTAATTACTAACTGTAACTTCAACTGACTTCCTAGCTACTCTGCCAATTTCACTGAAATTTGACTCCTGGCCTTATACCTATACAAGGATCTGTAGCCACATCTCAAACTCAACCTCTGTCATCATCTTGGTAGATTTCAAACACCAGGAGGACAAGATTAGAAATCTCACAGCTCTACGATCTCCTCATCCCCAACAAGCTTCCCTGCTACCCTGCCACAACCTGAGCTCTTCCATCACATGCCAAAATATTCCTACAGTGCCTCCCTCACTCTCTGGATCCTGCCCTTCCAGCACTCTCACACCCTCATACTATATGTGTTCCTTAGGACCTCATTATAAATTCCGGGTGCTTTTCCTCTCATATTCCTTAGGCTTATAATTCACTCCCGGTCTAACTTGCCTATTTGCCACGTAGACAATTACTGAATTAATCACTTAATGCCTAGCTACCATGTTGTCTGAAGACCTCAATCCTCAACTCCTCAATACCAGAACTGCCTTCTCCACTCTTAGAAGGGACTGTTACACTGTTACAACTGTGAGTGAATGTCACTGGAAAGATACATCCGCAATTTCACCTGGCTCTCAACACTGCTCATCAGCTCTTTCATTATCCAGAGTAAGACCCTACACCTGTGTTTCTAATTCACAGCTCCAGGGACTAGACCATCCTTTCATTGGTTCTTGTTTCTTTCTCCTTTAACACTTCTCTTCACTGGGCTCTCCCCTCAATCATAAATCATGTTTCAATCTCCAGTCAGAACGTATCTCTTCTTAAGATCCTTCAATTAAACTTTACTAATCTCCAGAGGGTAAACTCCAAACCCCTTACCCTCATTTCTTGCCTCTCCAGGCATTATATGTTACACATACGTAACACTGAACTCCTTATACTTCCTAAACACACAATTGAGCTATTGTTTGTGGCTTTCCTCTTCCATTATTGCCAGCAATTAATTTTACTGACAATCATGGCAAAAAGAGAAAATACTGCACTGCTCTGCCTTTTTGATTAGGGCACAGAAGACCTCATCTCTTAGCCATTTTTCAATAGAAGCTCAGATTAAATTTAAATCTAAAAATCATCATTGCTCTAAAAGTTATTCAAAGGAGGATTATATAACTTAAAAAAACAGAATAACTCTTCTAAAAAAATATTATCTACTAAGTAAAGAATTATCTCAGTTGAACATTTAATATAAACACAGTATTCACATAGATTGAAACTTGAAAGTTTAATTATAGTAAGTAGTATCAGGACTCTGGTTTTTCTAGTCTACTTTAATTATTGGTCCTGGTCTCAACTTTAGGCATTTCATGGCACCCTTGTAACTGAGGTAGTAAACATACACTTATCTTGGTGGAACATAACGTTTTCTTTAATAGCTAACACTTAACTGAGCACTAGCCTGGGCCAGGCACTGTTCTTAACACTTTACACGCACTAGTTCATTTAACCATCACAGCAATCCTAGGAAGGAGGTTCTATATTATCCCCAATTTACAGAAGAAAAGACTGAGGCACAGAAAAGTAACTTGCCCAAATTCACAGTACTATCAAGTGATGTAAGCAGGATGGGAACAGGCAGTGTGATTCTAGAGCCTACACCCTTAACCACTACTAAAACTGCCTAAGAAACTTCCAATTACATAGTTTAAAAGAAAAAAAAGATTCCCTTCAAAATTTCCAAATCACTTTACCTTTATATTATCTTCATAATACACCAAAGTAAGGTACATGGTTGCTACAAGAAATTTTAACAAATGAATTTGAGGGGCGCCTGGATGGCTCATTCGGTTAAGCACCCAACTTCAGCTCAGGTCATGATCTCCCGGTTCACGAGTGCGAGCCCCATGTCGGTCTCTGTGCTGACAGCCTGGAGCCTGCTTCGGATTGTGTCTCCCTCTCTCTCTGTCTCTCTCTCTCAAAAATAAATAAGTTTTTAAAAAAAATTTTTAAACAAATGAATTTGAAATGTTCCATCAAACTAAGTGAGATAACTCTGGCAAAAAGTGATTTTTGAAAATGATACTGATGCTGTCCTAATAAATTCTGAATGATGAGTAGAAACGTACTTTTAAACATTCTTTAAATGCACCCAGTATTCTAAGGAAGGACTGGACACAATACACAGAAATGTGCCCATATGGTCCTAATATTCTTTAAAATCTAGACAGCATTTAGCTTGCACTCATACTACTGAAAAATAAGAAGGCCACACTCTACTCCTGGTCTACTCTTCCTTGCTTGTGCAACAAGGTGCACTTGCTTCCATACCAGTGACTTTGCCAAATGACTGGTCATCTTGTTTTATTCCAGTAGTGAAGCTGACAGACATAACCGAAAGAGCTGTTAAATACGTCCTCGATTCCTCTTGTTTTTGTGGCTCTCAGAAATGTTTCATATACAAAGCATCACCTTTCGTGCTTGGTGGTAAGTTAGGAACTCGTGGCGACAGGAATGGAGAATTGAGAATTTAAAGCATCTACCTCATATATAAAAAAGACTAATTCTGAGCCACGTGTAACTATAAGGGAATAAAATAGTACACACTTTACAGTCACTGCAAGTATTAAATGAGCTAATAAATGTTTAGCATTTAGAACAAAATCTGATACAGAATAAACAATAAATGTTTGGTGGGTTTTTTTTTATGATTATTTTTATTTTTGAGACAGAGAGAGACAGAGTATGAATGGAGGAGGGGCAGAGAGAGAGGGAGACACAGAATCGGAAGCAGGCTCCAGGCTCTGAGCCATCAGCCCAGAGCCCAACGCTGGGCTCGAACTCACGGACCGCGAGATCGTGACCTGAGCTGAAGTCGGACACTTAACCGACTGAGCCACCCAGGCGCCCCTGTTTGGTGTTTTAAAAAAAGGAAAGATGAAAGGCAAGAAGGAAGGAGGAAGAAGGAAGGGAGAGAGGAAGAAAATACGGCTAAAGTTAAAACATTTCCTTACAAATAATATTTTGCTTTTTGCTTGTTCCATATTCTAACACCTGTTGGGTATTCTACCTTTATTTAGTAATTATATAAGTGGCAGTGATGACTACAGAATTCTCAAATGGTCCTATGTGGAAGGAATTCTAGCTTCTTGGTATAAAGTAATCCATGTGACTCAATTACCAAAGTTAGTCCAAAATCAAGTACAATATCTGGGTAGGCTAACCTATAATAGGATTTAAGAAAAAATGTTTTATTTGAATAAAATCCAAACAAATATTTTTTAAATAATTTTTTTTTAATTCATTTACTTTTGAGAGAGAAAGAGAGACAGAGACAGAGTGCAAGTAGGGGAGGGGCAGAGAGCGAGGGAAATACAGAATCCCAAAGCTCCAGGCTCTAAGCTGTCAGCACAGAGCCCAACAAGGGGCTTGAACTCATGAGCTGTGAGATCATGACCCGAGCCAAAGTTGGACACTTAACTGACTGAGCCATTCAGGTGCCTCCAGACAAACACATTTTTAAAAGACAATAATGGGTATGTGGCCAATATTTTAACTTCAATGTCAAGTAATTTTTTAATGTTTTTAACGTTAAATATTTATTTTTGAGAGAGAGAAAGAGAGCACACACACAAGAGGGGGAGGGGCACAGAGAGAGAGAGGGAAACACAGAACCTGAAGCAGGCTCCAGGCTCCAGGCTCCCAACATGGGCTCGAACTCACGAACCTGAGATCATGACCTGAGTTGAAATCGGACACTCAGCTGACAGAGCCGCCAAGGTGCCAAAACAAGTAATTTAAAATTCTGATAAGCAGCCAAAAATGACATTTATCAGGCTGTTTTGAACACTCATGTACTATGTTTTTGACAGTGGTACATGAAGGAGACATGTTTTGGACATAGCTTAAACATGATAATCAATTTCAAAAAGCAGGGCTATAGCCAACACATCATCTGTTCACAAAAAACAGAGGTAAGGACTGCCAGAGCAGGTGAAAAGAGGAAGCAACATTTGCATACAAATTGCCCTCAAATAATTGGCTGATCCCTAAACTGAAAAAGCACTGTTACAGCTCTAAGAACCTCAGTTAAAAGTAATAGCTGGAAGCTGAAAAAGTGAGCCTTGAGAAAATTTTAATGAAACAAATCTACCAATATACAAATAGGATAATATATCATAACCAAGCAGGATTTAGATTCAGAATGCAATGTTGGTTTAAAAATTCAAAAATTATGGACTTCAAGCTGTATTACAAAGCTGTAATCATCACGACAGCATGGTACTGGCACAAAAACAGACACTCAGATCAATGGGACAGAAGAGAGAACCCAGAAATGGACCAACAAACCTATGGCCAACTAATCTTTGATGAAGCAGGAAAGAATATCCAATGGAATAAAGACAGTCTCTTCAGCAAGTGGTGCTGGGAAAAATGGACAACGACATGCAGAGATATGAACCTGGACCACTTTCTTACACTATACACAAAAATAAACTCAAAATGGATGAAAGACCTAAACGTAAGACAGGAAGCCATCAAAATCCTTGAGAAAGCAAGCGAAAACCTCTTTGACCTTGGCCACAGCAACTTCTTACTCAACACATCTCTGGAGGCAAGGGAAACAAAAGTAAAAATGAACTATTGGGCATCATCAAAATAAAAAGCTTCTTTCTGCACAGTGAAGGAAACAATCAGCAAAACTAAAAGGTAACCGATGGAATGGGAGAAGATATTTGCAAACCACATATCTGATAAAGGGTTAGTATCCAAAATCTATAAAGAACTTACCAACTTAACACCTAAAAAACAAATAATCCAGTGAAGAAATGAAAAGACAAAAGACATGAATAGGCACTTCTCCAGGTAAGACATCCAGATGGCCAACTGACACATGAAAAAATGCTCAACATCACTCATCATCAGGGAAATACAAATCAAAACCACAATGAGATACCACCTCACAGCTGTCAGAATGGCTAACATTAACAACTCAGTCAACAGCAGATGTTGGTGAGGATGTGGAGAAAGAGGGTCTCTTTTGCACTGCTGGTGGGAATGCAAACTGGTGCAGCCACTCTGGAAAACAGTATGGAGGTTCCTCAAAAAGTTAAAAATAGAACTACCCGATGACCCAGCAATTGCACTACTAGGTATTTATCCAAGGGATACAGGTGTGCTGTTTCAAAGGGGCACATGCACCCCAATGTTTATAGCAGCACTATCAACACCCAAAGTATGGAAAGAGCACAAATGTCCATCGATGGATGAATGGATGAAGAAGACGTGGTGTGTGTATATGTATATATACACATATACATACATACACATACATACAAACAATGGAGTATTACTTGGCAATCAAAAAGAATGACATCTTGCCATTTGCAACTATGCGGATGGAACCGGAGGGTATTATGCTACGTGAAATTAGTCAGAGAAAGACAAATATCATATGACTTCACTCATATGAGGACTTTAAGAGACAAAACAGATGAACATAAGGGAAGCAAAGCAAAAATAATATAAAAACAGGGAGGGGGACAAAACATGAGACTCTTAAATATGGAGAACAAACAGAGGGTTGCTGGAGGGGTTGTGGGAGGGGGGATGGGCTAAATGGGTAAGGGGCATTAAGGAATCTATTCCTGAAATCATTGTTGCACTATATGATAACTAACTTGAATGTAAATTTTAAAAAAAAATTAAGAAATTAATCAATGGAATTCACCATACTAACAGGTTTTTAAAGCTGGGCATGTCAATAAACATAGAAGATTTGACAAATGCCTATTCATGATTTAAAAGAAAAAAATCAGCAAACTAGATACAGAAGCAAATTTCCTCAACTGATAAGGAACACTTAGGGAAACCTATAGGTAAACTCATAATTAATGATGACTGAGTGGTTTCCTCCTGATATCAAGATAAAACATTTACTTTCACCACTGCTACTCAACATCGTACTGGAGGTCCCAGCTGGTAAAATAAGGCAAGGAAACTAAATACAGATTAGAAAGGAAGGTATAAAGATTGACTTTTTTCACAAACAATTATCAATAGGGGCGCCTGGGTGGCTCAGTCAGTTAAGCATCTGACTTTAGCTCAGGTCATGATCTCACAGTTTGTGGGTGCGAGCCCCACATTGGGCTCTGTGCTGACAGCTCAGAGACTGGAGCCTGATTCAGATTCTGTGTCTCCTTCTCTCTCTCTGCCCCTCCCCCACTCTCTCTCTCTCTCTCTCTCTCTCTCTAAAAATAAATAAACATTAAAAATTTTTTTTAATTATCAAGAATATAGAAAATCCTAAGGAATCTACCAAAAAAGCTGTAAGAACTATTAATTAATTTTAGCAAGCTCACAGAAAAAAGGTCGATGTACAAAAACAAGTCCACCATATTTTTAAATACTAGAAGCAAACAATTATAAAATAAAATTTAGAAAACAATATCCTTTAACATAACACCAAAAATATAAAATTCTTTGGCAGAAATAAGACCTACACACTGAAAAGAGCAAAACATTGCTGACAGAGATTAAAGACCTAAACAAATAGAAAGATACTGCATGCAGACTGACTGAAAGATGATATTGTCAAAATATCACTTCTCCTCAATATAATCTATAAATCTATAATCTATAATGTATAAAACTGTAAATTTTGACTCCTGGTCAAAATTTCAGGAGACTCTTTCGTAAAAATTATTGAATTCTAAAATTTATATGAAAATGCTAAGGACATAGAATAGTGAAAACAATTTTGAAAAAAGAATAAAGTTGGAGGACTCACAATACCTGATGTCAAATTAATATAAAGCTAATCTATATATATGTATACATTATAAAGCTAAGTAATCAAATAATGATAGATGTATCAACTGAACAGAATAGACAGGTCAGAAATTGACCTACATTTATATCAACTGATTTTCCACCAAAGTACCAAAGTATTTCAATGAGGAAAGGATGGACAGATATATGCAAAACATTAATCCTGTTATCTCATACCACATGCAAACATTAACTCAAAATGGATCATGACCTAATTGTAACAGTGAAAATTATAAAAGTTCCAGAAGAAAACAATGGAGAAATTAATTGTGACCCTGGGTGAAGGAAAGATCTCTTAGATACAACTCAAAAAGCATGAGTCATAAAAGAAAAGCCTCATTAAACTGAACAACATCAAAATTAAAAACCTTTTATCTTCAGAAGACATTGTTAAGAACAAGACAGATCACAGACTGAGAAAAAAATATTTGCGAAGCATGTATCTAATAAAAGATTTATACTCAAAATATGTAAAATAACTTTTCAATCAATACTAAGACAAATACCTAATAAATAAACGGACAAAAGATTAGAACAGACACTTCATCAAAGAATATATGCAAAGACCACAGGAAAAGATGCACAACTTCATTAGTCACGAAATGTAAGTTAACACCACAAATGAGGGACAACTATAGAGGACGGCTAAAATGTAATATAACCAATCCAGTGTGGGCCAGAATGTGGCACAAATGCATATAAATTGCTGTTGGGAAAGCAACCTCCTAGAGCCAATTTGCAAAACCGTTCAGTGGACTTACTATCAAAATTTAGTTTCCTCAACTCATCAAAAGACACTGATAAGGAAATGAAAAGACAAGCGACAGATTGGGAGAAAATATTCTAAAGACATACTATATCTGACAAAGTCCTCAGTCCAGATTAAACAAAGAATTTCTATAAATCAATAATGAAAAGACAAACAACCAAATAAAAATATATTAAAAACTAAGATAGTGAGGAGTAAGTGGAAGATGGAAGAGGGAACCCTTGGGAGCAGTAAAAATGTTAGATGTCTTGCCTGGCGCGATGGTTACCTAAGTGCATAAGCTTATTAAAAGTTCAATTTGAACACAAAAAATCTGTGGGTCTCACTATATACAAATTTTACCTCAATTTTAACAAGCTAAAGTTAATACATTTGAGTTATGTTTTGCATTTATTTATTCTTTTTTAATAAGCTTATAATAGTCTTGGTTTCATTCTATTTCCACACTGATATATAAAAGTACATTGTAAATTAAATAGTACCACAGTGGTATAAAGTATTATTAGTGTTACCTCAATAAAATACTTTTTACACGTCCTTAAATCACCTCTTTTGAGTTTCAGGAGGTATCTCTTGTTTCTAGTGATCTAGGGTTTCATGTAAAAATTCAGTATTTATCCTATGCATGTCCTTTGTGACTACATTTATTTAGTTTTTTTAGTATGAAATTTATTGTCAAATTGGTTTCCACACAACACCCAGTGCTCATCCCAACAGGTAGTCTCCTCAACTACATTTAAATAAAACCCTCTATTAGTGTCTTTTTTAGTCTCTCTTCATTGCAAGTTCTCTCAATTCTTTAATAAAATTAGGTATCCTTTTCCACACTGTTCACTAATTTTTACATTGATACGTGATACCTTAGAGACTAATGGATCTCAGCATAATATTTTCAATATTCTTCCCAATAAGGATCAGCTATGTATTTACCAACCTTTGTGGTTATAAGAGTACATTGGGCTAACGTCTTTAGGAGTTTCCTAAATCTTTTTTTTTTTTTTTCAACATTTTTTATTTATTTTTGGGACAGAGAGAGACAGAGCATGAACGGGGGAGGGGCACAGAGAGAGGCAGACACAGAATCGGAAACAGGCTCCAGGCTCCGAGCCATCAGCCCAGAGCCTGACGCTCGAACTCATGGACCGCGAGATCGTGACCTGGCTGAAGTCGGACGCTTAACCGACTGCGCCACCCAGGCGCCCCTAAATCTTTTTTTTTAATGTTCATTATTTATTTTTGAGAGAGAGAGAGAGACAGAGACAGAGCACAAGTGGGGGAGGGAAAGAGAGAGAGGGAGACACAGAATCTAAAGCAGGCTCCAGGCTCTGAGCTGTCAGCACAGAGCCCAACACGGGGCTCGAACTCACGAACCGTGAGATAGGACCTGAGCTGAAGTCGGACGCTCCACCAACTGAGCCACCTGGACACCCCAGGAGTTTCCTAAATCTTTTATTTGTTCATAATTATTAACTTTGCTTCAATGCTACTTAGAAACATACTTTAATAATGTCCTAGTTCTAGCTTCTCTGTCTCTGCTAAGGTCACCTCTCTCGTGATCCTCAGTCATCTGCTATCCCCTCTCCAAGGGCATATGTCATCACCAATTCCTGCCAGCCAATGTCTGCCTTCAAGTTCCCTTCCTTTCTCTAGTCTGAGTTCCCTGGATATAGAACCTTAACTAATTTCCTAGATTCCAGACCACCTAACGTACTTCTGACCACAAATTACCAAAGACTGCCTGCCTTCTGAACTGACTTCCACTTTGACACACTTCAGAGATCATCAGCACCTAAGTTCCTTGACTGTCGCTCCAATACCAGAATAGGCCCTGTGCACTGTACTCCACAGCCCAGTGGTACAAGTCCTTCAAACTCTGTCAGGTTATGGCATCAATAACTGACAGGAATCTTGGAAGAATAAAAACTGGCTTCCATCTTTTAAAAGTCTTAGCTCATATATTTTTAATGAAGCCCATAGAATTTTAATCCAATGTGATGAGTAAAAATAGATCATAGTCTGTTAAAATGAACGACAATAATGAGAAAAGAAGGGGGAGTCAGACAAAAATCAAGAGTCACAGAGATGGGCAGCGGAAGGAATAAAAGAGACAATGGAGCAGAGAAACACAAAGGTGAGAGAGACCAAGATGAAGAACAAAATAGGGAACCAAGAATGAAGAACTGACAGAGACAGAGAAAGAAATAGAGAAATGAGTAAGAGATAAGGAGAAAAAAACCGGAGACAGGAGAGACAAAAGGCACACAGGTCAAGGATCCTAGGACAGAGAAAGAAAAAGATAAAAAAAAAAATCTTGGAAGCTCCAAATGGAACTGGCGTAAGTGACCTGAAGTTTCTATTTCAATGAGCTCAGGGACAAAAGATGGCAGTTGTACACATACAAAAACAGGCAGCACCTCTCCAGCATCCTTCTGTCTGTTCCTACATTTTTTCTCAAGCTGGCTTGAGAATTATCCACACTGTACAGAAGAAATGGAATCTAATGAGGCAAAGGCTTCCGAACCAGAAGGAACCTGGCCAACTCCATGCCTTCCCTTCTCCCCACAAGCCTCAAGGACTCTTCCCCCTTTTCCTTGTTCAGAATGCTCTCTACCCTAAGAAATACCCCTTTCAAGTCCCACTGCACCCTCCCCCCACCTTGTTCAGGGACAGAGTCTCATCCACCTCTGTCATTTGTGCATATAGTACAGGACCTGTTACACAAAAGTCATCAGTAAGTGTCCATTAAATGAACAAATATACTCTGATTCTAGGCATATAAGTATGTACACACGTTACACACATACATAAATTACACATATATTTACTACTTATATTTCATGAATAGAGTTTGTTCATAGTACTAAACAGAAATGTTCTAGTAACTTCCCTGCAGATCTATTTTCCCCAGTGTTCTCAATCACAGCGATGTCATCATCATCCAAACTACTCACCCAGCACAAATTCTCTCATGTAATCAGTAAGGCCTATTGATTTTATCTGCTAAATGTCTCCTAATTTACCCCTCATGTCATGTGGCCACATACCAAAAGAAAAGACAAACCCTTCGGAATGGTCTCCCTAATTTTTTCCACCCCCCACATTGTTGTCAGTATCCTTTCCAATCAAGTCCAAGACATGACTTGAAGGAGACACCTTCAAGAGATATCCCTAAGAAAACAACTCCCATTTCCTTCACAAGTAACATCAAATTTTCTTTTTTTATTCTTTTTTTTAAGTTTATTTATTTATTTTGAGAGAGACAGAGACAGTGCAAGTGGGAGAAGGGCACAGAGAGAGGGAGACAAGAGGATCCCAAGCAGGCTCCTTGCTGCCAGAGCAGAGCCCAATGTGGGCCTCGAACTCACAAAACCATGAGATCATGACCCAAGCCAAAACCAAGAGTCAGACACTTAACTGACTGAGCCCTCAGGTACCCCAACATCAAATTTTCTATTTCGATATTGAGAACTTTCCCAATTACACCCAATCCACATCCCCACTCATTTCCCACCATTCTGCCTCCTTATCTCTAACCACATCAAATTTCTCATCAATCCCTAAACGTCTATCAGGTCTCTTTCCTGGGACATTTTCATTTACTTGCCACCCTCCTTTCACCCCAACTTCTCCACATCAGGATCTTGGAAAATTCAGCTCAAATTGTGTCTTGTTCCTCAACCTATCCTAGGATGATCTTCAATCATCCTAGGGAGAGTTAGTCATTCCTATCTCTGGGTTTCCAACATACATGAAATGTATATTTATTACAGCTCATATCATAACATCCAGTAATTATTTAGGTTATCTTTCTGCTCCATTAGCCTATGAGTTGCACAGATACCAGCAATGTCTTATTGACTTCTGTAAATATCCCAGGACTTATCACAGAACCTGTGTGCAGTAGGGACTCAATCAATATATGAAGAATTAATAAACATACCTTTCTGTGCTTTAATTAGTTGCTTTCCAATTTCTAGAATCACATAGGCAGTACCATTTAGAACTATGTCAGTTATGGTCTTCCAAGCATTAGGAGAGAGTCTTTCAGTGGGAGAAATAAAATTCCCTGCTGCATTGTTTATCACAATCTAATAAAGCAATAAGGCAAGTTATAGAAATTTTTAGATAAGGAAGAACATTTTCCCTCCAGAGTTTTTACTTCTAAAACATACTAATCCAAATACCATTAAGGTAAAATTGATAGTCTGCTATGAAATAAAACCACAAGATTTGGTTCAGTTTTACTTTTTTTGAGCCTGTAAAAATCCCCTGTGTTATTTACCACATTTCAGAATCCTATTGCCTGTCTCAAAATTAGGGTAGAATCTATCATTAAGAAAACAAATACAGATTAAGCATGTCTACCACTTATCTACACTGTATTTCAAGGAATCTCAAAATGCCTTTTAATTTCTGGTGACATTTTGGCTTACTTTACCCAATGAAATTCTTGCTTGATAACATGTTTCTTCACTATCAGTAAAGATTCTACCCAGCTCTATTAGCAGACTCAATATTACTGGTCTGTCTGAAAATATCTTTAACTCAGAAGAGCGCTCTCTGAGACTACTGGAGGAAATTGCTTCTTGCCCATATGAGAACCAAACAACAACCAAATACTCATACACAACTCGGGTCTTAAAAGGAAAAACCTGGAGTATTTTATTGATTTCTTTACTTGTATTATTCTCCTCTACTGATGGAGATAATCAAAAGTTATTAGGAAAAGCAAAGAGCATGAATCATTTAAACTAGATATTGTGTTGTTGGATAATTGCTCTTATTTCATAATCTTATTAAATAAAGTGAAATCAAGTTTGTTCTATATGACTATAAATGCATTTTTTAAGTATTTCTGAAAGGAAATGGTCTAGCAGTTCACCTAAACTGTTCCCTGCTCTGAGCAGAGCTGGCTCTTCCCTTAAGAAAGAAAATAGCTTCTCAACACAGCACTTGCTCACATACATATTTTATTTCCTGAGTGCATCCTTAGTACTCTTGTGGGTGTTATCAACATCCTGTTCTGGCTTATCAGCACTGAACTTACGTCGGGATGTCCCGCAACTTTGATCAGTTCCGACACAGTGTTTTGCACCATTTCAGGATCCCTCACATCACACTGAATTGCATGAACCTGAAAAATAACACAGAGAAAAAGAAATCCAACAATTTCCAGACTTCTTAAACCAAAAGCATGAAAAAGTTACTTAAGCATGTTTTATTTCTAAATCCGAATAACTCTTTTTAATGTACCTTATTTCCAGTCTGAGAAGAAATTTGTTCTGCCGTATCTTTCAAAACATCAATCTTTCTAGAAATAAAAATATGATACTTTGCATGAATTCTGAAATGACTTCATATTATATTTTTCTTTTTAATTCCATAAACTGAATTCCATAAATTAAAAACAAAGAGAATCTATAGCTTAAACACATGCATTTTTGACAAAATACAAAAGCTGTATCTATAAACAAATCAGTTTGAATGAATTTACTTTCCACAAGTTAATTTAGTATAATTTTTGTATACTTGATACTCAATTATTGAATTATTTACTTTTAAACTAGTTGCTTTATATCTACTCATAGTTTAAAATTATTTCCTTAATACAAAAATGCTGATTCAAAGGGGTACATGCACCCTAACATTTATAGCAGCATTATCAACAATAGCCAAATTATGGAAAGAGCCCAAATGTCAAATGTCCACCGACTAATGAATGGATAAGGAAGATGTGGTGTGTGTGTGTGTATGTGTGTGTGTGTGTGTGTGTGTGTGTACACACACACACAAAATGGACAATGGAATATTACCCAGGCATCAAAAAGAATGAAATCTTGCCACCTGCAACAATGTGGATAGAGCTAGAGAAAATTATGCTAAGTGAAATAAGTGAATCAGAGAAAGACAAATACCACGTGATATCACTCGTGTGAAATTTAAAAACCCAAACAGATAAACACAGAGAATGGGGGGAAAAAAAAAAGAGGGAGGCAAATAAAAGACTCTTAACAATAATAGAGAACCAATAGAGGGTTGTTGGAGGGGAGGTGGGCAGGGGGATGGGCTAGCTGGGTGATGGATATTAAGAAGGGCCCTCGTGATGAGCATTGGTGTTATATGTAAGTGATGAATCACTAAATTCTACTCTTGAAACCAATATTATACTATGTTAACTAAAATTTAAATAAAAACTTAAAATATGAAAAAAAGTAAATAAATTTTCTTAATTACAATAATTTCTGTTCCCTTGCCCAAGCCTGCTTTAGAAAGAAAATACATTTATGATATAATGTAAGCTTATATTATACTATATGAAATCTGTTACGTATAAAATTTGTTAGTAGATTTTAGACCAAATTTATGGCTATAAAAGCATTATATGCATTTAGTTTCATACTCTCAAAAGAAACATGAAAAATAAACCATAAGCATAAATTATGTAGTGTTACAAAGAAAATAAGATTTTAATACTTGCAAAAATGTTACAATATAAAAAAATGTTCTGGCCAATTTGCATGAAAGGAAACATCTGAAAGAGATTCCTTTGGCCCTTTGTAAACTACATTGTGACTTGTCATTCAGATTATTATTCAGCCTATCTAAAAATTTTACACTATTCAAAATAGGAGGAAGGTGAAGATTTTTTAACCAGTCTTTAAAGTTCTACACTTACATAGGCATAGAGTCCTAAAAATAGTCATAGTTATAGGGCCTAAATAAGAAATTCCATCTACATGGCCTTATCCTTCCCACATTTATTACAAGAGATGTTTTGAAATATCTACCCATCTTATAGAAAATGGAAGGATTATATCCATTACCCAGGTACAAGGCTAACTAGCCTTTGAAGCAGTAACTATAATCACTCTCACTGAAAAAAAAAAAAAAAAAGCAGCCTCAATACAGTAGTTTTTAACTTATCCATTATCAATCATTACTGATCTTCCTCAAGTTAATGATGTGGTTACACCCAATAAACCCACCATAAATTCAAAACACCATAAGTTGAAAATGCATTTAATACACCTAACCTACTGCACACCATAGCTTAACCTAGCCTACCTTAAACGCATTAGCCTATAGTTAGGCAAAATCACCTGATGCAAAGCCTTTTTATCATAAAGTGTTGAATATCTCACAGAAGCTTACTGTATACTGTACTGAAAGTGAAAAACAGAAAGTTTATCTGGGCACAAGATGGTCGGAAGTGTATCGGTTATTTACCCTCATGACTGAGTGGCTGACTGAGAGCTACAATTCACTGCCAGCATCATCAGAGTATCTCGTCACATATTATTAGCCTGGGAAAGGTTCCAAATTCAAAACTTCAAGTACAGTTTCTACTGAATGTGTATTACTTTCACACCATTGTAAAGTCGAAAAATCCTAAACTGAACCAATGCAAATCAGGATCCCATCTGCATTTCTATCATTACAAGTATAACTGATTTTTCCAAGGAGATTTACTTAAATAATCTAAAGGATATTCACAGAAAATGATGATGAAAATCACAAAACTCTGGCATATAGTGTTTTCAATACTGTGGCACAGAAATGTTTTATACTAGACTCTTGCCAGGCAACTGGTGAGCGTGACTTACCGGCTGGCTATCACACACTGAGCACCTAGGCTGGACAGAAGAGCTGTCATTCCTTTACCAAGGCCAGTACCTCCCCCGGTAATAAACGCCACTTTTCCTTGAAAACTATTAGGTGGTAGCATCGGTTTTCGAAGGGGCGGGAAGAATTTAGACTGAAACGCTTCAAGGTTTTGATACAATATTTTTGTTCCATAACTGAAAAACTGAAAGGGAAAAAAGATTAATTGAAATTTTCACACGTGCATTTCCACAAAATAGATGAATTTCAAAACACTTACTCTTGAATTCACTATTAATCAAACTCTTGGATTAACAAACTCACTGTAAACGTACTGGTATTGTATTTAACCAATTATTACTTTTTTCCCCACTGGAATGTTAAGTAACACAGTGGAATGGGTAAAAGCATGGGCTTTGGACAAAGACCACATAGGACATATTTTCTCTTTAGTTGTATAAACTTCAGCAAGTGATTTAACCTCTTTGTGCCTCAGTTTCTTCCATAAATGAAGACAATAAAAGAACCTTACTCTTGAGACATTGTAAGCATTACATGAATTAACATAAGTAAAATACCTAGAACATTGTTTAGCATATACTAAATGTTCTATAAATGCTAGCATTATTATTTACAGGGGTTTTGCTTAAATTTATATAAAAAGAACTGACATAAAGCATATTCATCTTTCAATAAGAATAACTTGGATAAAAATCACATTCCATCTTTGAATCACTGAAGAAAATTATTACAAGTCCTTATAAGTTTATTAAATCAAATATCTCATCCCATGTTGTCTTCTGGATAATAAATTTAGAACAGATAATTATTTGTTATATTTAAAATAGGGGAAAAATTAAAACATTTTACACTGAAAACATTTGCATTGCCCTATCTTATCCCTTACAACTTATACTCTCACATTACTTGTGAAAATCACTGCCATTTTCTCACATTTAATTATAAAAACAAACTTTAAGTGTTGAACATAATAACAATAAGGAGCTAATTTCATTAAGTGCTTATCATGTGTCAAGACTCGATATCTTCACCAGCCCATGAAACAGGTATTATTTTAACCTCACTGTGCTGTGGAGGTGTGGGGGGGGAGGGGGGGGACAGTTATGTTAAATATATTTTAAATATATTGCCCAAGTCCCAGAACCAAGATTCAAATGTGGTCTGATAGGCTCCAAAGCCCTCCCTCATCATTACCTTGTATATTTCCTCTCTCTACTCACTGAACTCCTACAGAGCTTAATGATCACACCAAAAAGGCATGTGATGTTCCCCATCAGGTCATGGTTGCAAGACTACAACTCCAAAATTATCATTTCCTGCTAGAATATTCCTGCATTCCTGCATTCCTGCTAGAATAAGTGAGCTGCTATCAGTTGGTCTCGGGTATCTAGAAATTTCTCCTAAGGAAATAATTGGAAATGTGGTCAATGATTTAGGATAAGGCTGTTTATCAATTGGAAATTACACAAGAAAATGCTTATGATATGATGTTACGTGAAAAAAGAAGTATACAATATGTTAACTGTAAATAAAAATATATGCTTGGGAAAAAGACTAATGAAATAACAGTAAGTAGTAGATTCACCATTAATCATGTGCCAAGGTCTACTAAAAACTTTAAATGCATTATCTCACAACAATCCTATAAGGTAAATTCTATTGCTATCCTCAATTTATAGATGAAAAAGGTGAAACACAGGAAGATCAAGTAACAAACTTTTTTTTAAAAATTTTTTAATGTTTTATTTATTTTTGAGACAGAGACAGAGCATGAGCAGGGGAGGGACAGAAAGAGAGGGAGACAAAGAATCCGAAGCAGGCTCCAGGCTCCAAGCTGTCAGCACAGACCCCGACGCGGGGCTCGAACTCACGGACCGCGAGATCATGACCTGAGCCGAAGTTGGATGCTCAACCGACTGAGCCACCCAGGCGCCCCAGTAACTAACTTTTAAAGACAAATAATAAGTAGAAAAGACTTGATTCAAATCCAAGATGTGTCTGACTTCAGAGTCCACCCATATCTTCCTTACACAATTACTATCTCTAGGTGATGAGATTATGGATGATTACTTTTGCCTTTTGTTGGGTTTTAGCATTTTTATCTTTTCAATATGTATGACTTGCTTTTACAATCAGGAAAAACATGTTACTGAAAGACAAAATCTGAAAGCATGTATAAAATAATTGGTGAAGATAAATTTGTAAATCTGATTATGCTCCAGGCTGGTCATTGTACATCCTTTGGCTTCGGGTTGACAAAGCATTTTCTTTTTGTATCCTCTGCCAAAGCAGAATAATCCAAGCAACCTACAATAATCTTTCTCTACATAAATAGCAGTTTTACCTAAGGCTGCCACCGCCTCTGAGAATATTACATTAAGATGATAGAACAGGAAATTTGCACAAGTAGCTTAGGGAGTCTGTCATTACTCACTAATGATGAAAAAACTGTGTTCCAATTTTCCAAAGACTCTAAAATGAATTTTTATTTATTTAGTGTTGCTTTGTACAGGGAATGTGATGTGGTGCTTTACAAAAGATAAATTATGCAAAATATTTGCATATAAACTTTTTTTACTTATCCTAAAACATTGTCTCAACCTCCCAAATGGTAGAAGAATATACAGGTAAAAATAATCAGTTTGATTAACAGTTCCTAATAAGTGTCTATAACGTATTAGGTTACTACTTAGCACAGGCTTACCTGTTGTATTTTATTTGATCTAATCAACACTGATCTTTCCCACCAAACCAAAAGTGAAGAAATTGATATGCTATTTTAATTCACATTACCGTCTGATAATTCATAGCATATATGCTGTTGAATATTAAATTCAAGCCATCTATTTGTCTACAAACAACTTGTTCATTTCAACATTAAGACCCATTGAGGTGAACAGACCTCATAGAATCTTGTTGTATTCGGTCTCCTATTTCTACAAAGAATTCTGAGCAACCTGAAATAGCATTTTGGCTATTTCTTTTTGTTTTTTTTTTTAATTGTTTTACTATTTATTTATTTTTGAGAGACGGGGGGGGGGGGGGGGTGCAGAGAGAAAGGGAAACAGAATCTGAAGCAGGCTCCAGGCTCCGAGCTATCCACAAAGAGCTCGATGCCAGGCTCAAACTCATAAACCATGCCATCATGACCTGAGCCGAAGTCGGATGCTTAACCAACTGAGCCACCCAGGTGCCCTTGCCATTTCTTTTTGAGTCATAAAAAGTAGATTCAAAATAGACTTTTAAGTTTTCAAATCTTGCTCTGTGCTTTTTCTAGAAATTAGTTGTCTTTTGAAAATAGAAATAATACCTTGCATATCAAGATTGAGTTCTCTGGATATCTTTAAACCCTAAAATTCTTACAACCCTCTCTCATCTTCCATTTTGGCAAACAAATTCACTTTTAGAATTAGAAGTTCTACAATCTCCCAGAAAAAGAAAATCAGTTATCATCTGCCTCCATACGCACGACTCCCCCACATCATATAAACAATATCTATCTCCTTCATGTGGTCCTAAACAATATCATCTAAACTCATGAAAAGTGATTGTACTTTTAATCCTCAGAATGGCAATTCTTTAAGAGTCTTGACTGTCTTCTCCCCGGAGAATGAGGACTGTATAGCAATGAGATTTATTCTTAAATTACCTAAGTATTTTGGCTAGTCTCAAATGTCTAGAATAAACACCTACAATAAAGGCAGATTGGTGATCCTAGGACCAATGTTTTATTAGGCCTGCCCAATGTTTAAAAAAAAAAAAATTTTAAGTTCATTTATTTTTTAAGAGAGAGAGAGAGAGACAGAGTATGAGTGGGGGAGGGGCAGAGAGAGGGAGACAGAATCCAAAGCAAAGTGGGCTCCAGGCTCTGAGCTGTCAGAATAGAGCCCTACATGGGGTTCGAACTCATGAACCGCGAGATCATGACCTGAGCTGAAGTTGGACACTCAACCAACTAAGCCACCCAGGCACCCCCAATGTCTTAAAACTTTTGAGCCAATATTTAGATACTGAGTGAATTCAGATAAAAATCAGAAGCTCTACTGACACTGAGGTCCAGCTTCCAATAAGGCTGAGTTAATGCCCACTTGAGACAAGACCTAAGCTCTGCCCAATCCTCACTCACGCAGGCAAAGTAAACTCTTTTCAGTGGGCAATCACTGTCATTTATAGAGCCTCTCAGAACTTGAGGCATTTGAGTGCATGACTCCTAATCTAGATAAAACACAAGAAACTAATACAAAATAGAAAAGGGGAATATGATTTCTCTTTTTTCTTGTTCTTTTTTGTACCACAGAAAAGTTTCTGAAGTTTCATATAAAACAATTTTCTGTAAAAGTAATTGTTTAATGATCGAGGTATACTATTAAGAAAATCCAGTTCCAAATCTGTAAAAATCCTATAATAACAGACACTCACACAGAAGTTGTGGGCTAAAGGTCATATTTAAATAGCTCTTAGCTTAGTTATCTCACTATCATTGTCACCATTACTAATTGACAGGGCTCCCACATTAAAATTGCATACCTCAAAAGCACAGATGTCCTCTAGAGTTGAAAATACAAAAATTAAACTCTTTACTGGCATTCAAGCTGGACAATACAGCCTCAACCTACCTTCCTAGACCTACTTATCAGTTTCACCACTTAGAGGTTTATTCTATGCTCACCAACCCCTCAGCATTCCTGAAACTTGCCAAGAACTTTCACCTTCTGGTCTTTGCTCGGGTCTTTGCTGATTTCTCACTTGCCTAAACTAGCCACTTTCTTTCTTGATCAGCCTTCAAAACCAAGCCAAAGTGTCAAAAACTGTTGACACTTTTAAACATGTGTGTCTGTTAAAAATGGGCCAAATGAATCCCTCCCTCCATCAGGATCTTAGTCTTTCTTAGCCTTCCGCACCAGACTGTGAGCACCCAGGAAGACAGAACAGTCTCCATTCATAACTGTAATAGGGTGTCTTGTTTTTTTAAGGAATAATTTTTTTTTTGTGTTTATTTATTTGAGAGAGAGAGGGGGGAGGGAGGGAGGGCATCAGCAGGAGAGGGGCAGAGAGAGAGAGAGGGAGAGGGAGGGAGAGAGGGAGAGAGAGGGAGAGAGTGAGGGGGGAGGGGCAAAGACAATCCCAAGCAGGCTCTGCTCTGTCAGGGCAGAGCCCTACTTGATGCAGGGCTCCATCTCAGGAACCATGAGATCATGTCCGGAGCTGAAACCAAGAGTCAGACACTTAACCAACTGAGCCAGCCAGCCTCCCCTTTATAATAGGATTTCTAACACCAGTTGGGCATTTAGTAAATGCTTGTTTTATTTTCTGTAATGGTGATCAGCCAGGGTCAGATGCCATCCAAAGTACATGAGAGAAGACAAGTAGAATCTTACGCAGCAATGGATACAACCCAGGTCTCTGCCACGTGTTTCATGAAGTTGAAATAGTCACTTCCAAAGACTCTAAATTATGCCATGTTAAATATTAATCCAAATCTATTGATGTATGAGTATGAACAGATCATTTGCAAATCGAAAAACTGGGCAAAGACCTTAAAAGATAGCCCACATGCAAAAAATATATACAACCATACTTTCAACCAAGTGATGTAATTAGACAAAGAAGGTATCATTTTTCTCACAAAAGATTGGGAATACTAAAAAATATCTGATTAAAGTCACTCTTACAATCTGTTGAAATGAACTGGGCCAACTTCTTTGGAGGCCAATTTGGCAACACATATCAAAATGTTGACTAAACTACACATATCCTTTGACCCAGCAACTCAACATTTAGGAATTAATCCAACAGATAAACTCACTCTTTTGGGTGGGAGGAAGAAGCTATGTTCAAAGAAAGGCACGAAGATCAAAATGAACTTAACAATTCTATTTACAATCACATCAAAAAGAATAAAATGCTTACTAATAAATTTAATAAAAGTACAAGATTTATAAATTAAAAACTTTATACACCATTAAGAAATTAAAGAGGACCTAAGTAAATAAAAAAGACATCCTGTGTTCATGGACTGAAAAACTTAATTTTGTTAAGATGGCAGTATTCCCCAAATTGATCTACAGATTCAATGCAATTCCTATCAAAACACCAGGTGGCTTTTTGCAAAAGTTGACAAGCATATCTCAAAATTCACTCTTAGGGACTCAGAAATACAGGGCACTCAGATGAGCCAAACAAACATATTTACTAAAGCATTGTTTGCAATCAAAAAAGACCAAAAAACAATCTATCTGCATTTCCAAAGGGATGCTCAATTAATTAGGGCACATCCATATAACACAATACTGTATATCTTTTAATAGAATATATTCTATTCTAATAACAATATGTTGTTATTCAATCGCTCAACAAATTTATTGAGTACCAACAACATGAAGCATCATACTTGGATGATATTGACGATGAGATGGACCCAGAGATAGAAGAAGCTTATGAAAAGTTTTGTTTGGAATCAGAGCGTAAGCGAAAACAGTAAAGCTAAATTTCAACATATCAGTTTTATAAAGCAGTTTAGGTTATGGTGATTTAGCAGAACACAGGAAAGCAGGAAAATGTGTCACACTTATACCAAATTAAGGATGTTGAGTTATGTTACTAATGTATGCAACTTTAATTTTGTTTAACACTATCTGCCAAAATAAACTTTATTCCCTATAACTTAAAATGTGTATATATATATAATAGTTTATTATGTACAGTTAATTCCACTGTTTTGGCTGCAATAAAATCGATTTTGAAATTAAAAAAAAAAAAGTGTTAAGGGAAAAATCCAAGGTAGGGAAATATATATAAAATGCTCCCATTTGTGTGGTTTCTTTTAATGAAAATATCTCCATATATATGTTGACACATAAACAAAAATTGTTGGAAACTATTCACAGCAAGAAGAATAGTTCACAAGAAACTATTCACAGCATTAATCTCTTGGAGAGGGACTGTTTGTATGGTCATTGCATCCTTTTGTACTGTTGAGTGTTTGGTATGTTCGTAAATTAATTTTTGATTAGAAATGGTTAACATAATATCAGATCATATATGCAAAGACACAATATAAAAAGGGTATAGAGGAAAACAAAGTGTCAGCAAGAAGAACACTGGCATACGATCAGTGCTATTTAAAGTGTACACAGTTAAGTGTCCGACTCTCGATTTTGTCTCAGGTCATGATCTCACAGTTCCTGCATCGGGCTTTGCACTGACAGCACGGAGCTTGGGACTCTCTCTTTCCCTCTCTGTCTGCCCCATCCCTTGCTCATGCTCTCTCCCTCTCTCAAAATAAATAAACATGAAAAAAAAATTTTTTTAATAAAGTGTACTGTATATTCCACACTGAAGTGTGAGTTATAAAGACAATGAAACATCACCCTAATTTTTTTTTTTTGGATTTTCTAAGTACAACATGAGGTACTGCTGATTTAGGTCAACACGAATATTTTTTTAAAAACAAATTGATCCTGACCCAAATTCACAAAAAAAGAGCTCTGCAGACTGGGCCTTGACTGTCACATTAAGATGTCAGCTTGGTAAAGACCTGACAATTTTATTTTTCAAAGGATGCTTTGAAAAATGCGTAATTCTGCATTCCCAACACAACTCAATAGTCTGTGCACAGCTAAACCTCCAGTAACTACTTCCCCATCTATTTTGTCCAGTTGCTAGAGGGCACATATCTGTGCCTTGCATGCGTTATTTTTAATGTCCAGACCACTGCCACTTAAGCACAGTGGACATGGCTCTTAGCTGGAAACATCTGGAAATACAAGAGGAGACTGGGCAGGATGCTCTACTTGATGCTCCTGTACAAACAGATAGTCCTGCAGAATGAAGAATTGTCCCACCCACTAATCCAAAACCAACCCTATAAACCATAAAAGAATTGAAGAACCCAAACTCTACCCATACCCATGGCTTGCTACAGGCCATGTTACTCTCGAGCTCTGTGCGTGTGTGGATTGCTTGAGTACCTCTACCTTCTCCTTAACTGAAAGCAGAGCACTGCATAGAGGCTCTTCTAAGCAACTGCAGAACACAGATCTCGTTGCCACAGCAACTTGAAGGTAAGGCTGAGCAAATATAAAAGAAAGTTAGGACTCCTAGCTACAGTGGCTAGGCTGAATTATGTAGTTGTTGCCAGTAGCAAGACAGAAATTACATTTTTAAGTAAGGATACATCTCATAGCAATGAACATGAGTCCTTGAAAAAGTAGCTGCTGTGTGCTCCAGGGTGTGCTTCCCATTTTTATTACGGTTCTTACCTGTTGGCAGTTAGATGTGGACGAAACAGATGCTTCGCCAATACCACACAATAAAGGGAGATGAAATCAAGGAGATAAATGAGCAGGCAATTTGATATTTTCAACTGGGATCTTCACTCTGGCTAACCTCTCATTGAGTAATCTCATTGATCCCCATCACATTAGCCAAAACTAACATGACTACCTGACTTCTTTCTTTTTCTTTCTTTCTTTTCTTTTTCTTTCTTTCTTTCTTTCTTTCTTTCTTTCTTTCTTTCTTTCTTTCTTTCTTTCTTTCTTTCCTTTCTTTTTCTTGAAAGAGAGAGAGAGAGAGAGAGAGGAGAGAGAAAGCTCCAGTGCACAAGCAGGGAAGGGGCCGAAGGAGAGGGAGAGAGAAAATCTTATGCAGGCTCCAAGCCCAGCACAGAGCCCAACATGGGGCTTCATCTTACGACAGTGATATCATGACCTGAGCCAAAATCAAAAGTCAGATGCTTAACCAACTTAGCCACCCACACATCTCGGCAATCTTTTTTGGGGACAAAAAATAGAACCCCGATTCTTCAAAAGGTTTTTTACATGGGAATTTGCTTATATGAAAAAAATATATTAGAGATAAACATGATGTTATGAGCTGGTATAGATTTAACTCATTTACTTATTTTTAGCAAGTTTTTATGGAGCATCTCCTATGCCCTAGGCACTGTTCTAGGAAATGTTAACACAGCAGTGAACAAAAACAGATACAATACTCTACCTTGAGAGATTTCTTTTTGGAGGGAGGAGGAGAAGTAAATTAAATAATATATATAGTATATTATAAGCTAATACATACTATGGGAAAAAATAAGGCATAGAATAGGGGTGGAGATCTCACTGAGGTGAATTTGAGCAAAGACCTAAAAAAGGTGAGGAAATGAGTGCCACAGTTCTTTCAGGCAGTAGCAAGAGTTAGATCCTAAAGATCCTAAAGTTATTGCTCTTGATAAAAACAAAAGGAAAGGGGGACACCTGGGTGGCTCAGTCTCAATCATCTGACTCTTGATTGTGGCTGAGGTCATGATTTCGCGGTTCATGGGTCCAAGCCCCACATCAGGTTCCTTGCTGGTAGTGCGGAGCCTGCTTGCGATTCTCTCTCTCTCTCTCTCTCTCCGCCCCTACCCCACTGGCTCTTCTCTGTCTAAAACTAACAAATATACTTAAACAAAAAAATTTTTTTAAGCACAACAAAAAGAAAGGAAGCTTGGCAGTGTGCATCTCAGAGATCTAAGAATTAATCTATAAAAGGAAGAATGGTAAAATTAAAAAAAATTTTTTTTCACAAAGTAAACTTAACCTTACTAACCGAGATGAATTCTGATATTTCCTATTCTATTTCAATTCATTTTTCTTAAACTCATCTTGTTCCACAAAACCGATTTCAATGTCCAGTCATGATTATCTCTTAGCTTGAAAAATATACATGAAACTTAATGATGGTACAGATAGTTTTTCAACCAACTATCTCTAAAGAATGCCTAACACTTAATAGGCACTTAATGAGCATTTCCTGATAAACAGCTGAACATGTGACTGTTTTCCTGAGTAGAACTGAAATCGGCATGAGAGCAAAGGTCATTTTTTTTTTTATCTTCCCAACCCAGGGCCAGGCACAGAGCCAGTTCTCAGTAAATGTTTGTTGCATTGAACTTAGGCCTACTAGTTAAACAGAACAATTTAAGGTAACACTTCATAAATAGAACTCAACAAATGAAACTTTTCTCTTTGTTCTTGGTAACAAAATTACTCAAATTAGGTTTTAATTGTAACAACTGGTATTTGCTAACAAAAATCTGATGTTCCCTGGAACAACCCGCTTCATAGATGTAAAGTCTCTTCTCCTAGGAATTTAAGCCCAAGCCTGCTTGTGCCAAGAAAACCAACCACACCAGAACAGGCTTCTCCGGGCCCTGAGCCCCAATCCTCAAAACTTCTATTTTTCTTAAGCAAAAGAATTTCAAAATTGTCAGATTACAATTACTTTTTAAATGAGTTCATTGTCTAAGGGTGTCAGAAGAGCTGGGATACAGTCTGTGTGACCTTATTACTACAGGCCTAATGATTTGTGGGGAAAAAAAAAATCTCTGGAGACTTTTCTGCCTCGCGGAGTTGTAGGAAGAGAAAGTTGAGAAGAGTCCAGAAAACACAAGCTTCTTCTACAATGATCTGTATCCAAAACCTTTAAAGGAAAACAGTATCAACAAAACTTTGGGGTTGAACAAGTATCACTTTTTAAAAGAAAAGTTTTCTTACTTGAGAGATTTAGCATACTATTATTTCCTTGTGTTCACATTTGAAACTACTGTCTCTCCTTTAAAAAAAAAAAAAAATTAAAGGGGTTCCTGCGTGGCTCAGACAGTTGGGCATCCGACTTCAACTCAGGTCATGACTCAGGTCATGATCTCACCCTTCCAGAGTTCAGGCCCCGCATCAGGCTCTGTGCTGACAGCTCACAGCCTGGAGTCCCCTTCAGATTCTTTGTCTCCCTCTCTGTCTCTGCCCCGCCCCCGCTTGTGCTCTCTTTTTCAAAAAAAAAAAAAAATATATATATATGTATATATATTTAAATGTTTAATAAACAAACAAATAAATAAAATTTTAAAAACTTCCATGACTGCCCATTCTATTTGATTTAAAAAGGTTTTTTTCACAGCTGGCAAAATAATTTTTCAACCTAGCTAAGGAAATTGAACTTTTTGGTTTAATTTATTAAGATTTTTGACTTCGGTTGTGGAAGAGGCTGTCTTGGATACTACTGGTGTTTTGTTTTGTTTTTAATGTTTGTTTGTTTGTTTGTTTGTTTGTTTGTTTATTTATTTATTTTGAGAGAAAGAGAGCATGAGCAGGAGGGACACTAAGAGAGGGAGACAGAGAATCCCAAGCAGGCTCTGCAGCTGCCAGTACACAGCCTGTGGCAAGCTGGAACTCACCATGGCTCTAACTCACAAACCTGAGATCATGATCTGAGCTAAAACCAAGAGCCTGACACAACCAGCTGAGGCAGCCAGGCACCCCCACTATTGCTTTGTTTTCGTCTTCCTTTCTCCTCCTTATCCTGTCTTCACTTGAATTTCCTCCCCCCCAAGTTTATTTATTTTGAGAGAGCAAGCACAAGTGGGGGAGGGGCAGAAAGAGAGAGAGAGACAGAGAGAGACAGAGAGAGAGAGAGAGAAAGAGAGGGAGACAGAGAAAGAATCCCAACCAGGCTCCCTGCTGTCAGTGTGGAGCCCAATGCTGGGCTGGAACCCAGGAGTCTTGACATCATGACCTGAGCCCAAGTCAGACTTAACTGACTAAGCCACCCAGGCGCCCCTTCACTCGCATTTTTTTTATTTGGACTATGAGTCCAACGGATATACATAAGTTGACAAACCAGCAAACAAGTTGTCTTTCCCAAAGCATGGTGGAGATATAGATAAAAGCCAGCCTTAGATGCTTCTCTCCCAGCTTTACCTCTGGGAAATGGAGTCTAGATAGCTGGGGGTTTCTCCCTTTTCATAAAAAGCTTTATGTAAATATGCTTGTATTAATGTTTAAGTTGCACAACACATGAATGGCTCTTCCCCTTAAATGTCTCTTATAAGGCCAATGCCCCCTCTGGACCCCTCCCCCCCGACCCAGTCCCTCTCCCTCCGCAAAGGGCCAACGTGTGCAATGTCTCCAGTCTTTCCACCTATTTCCACACAACTTTGAAACTTCTTAGGGACATGAAAACTTTGCGAATCACAGCATGACCCTCACACACTTTCTCAGATAGCAAATGTGGCTTTGACCCTTAACTCCAACCCCGCCTCCCGGCTCCCACTGCTCCCGCGTTTCTCCGCGCCCCGGAACCCCCCGTCCTCGCTCCCCGCATGCCGGGTCTGGATCTTCGCTCCGTCGTCTTACCCTCCGAGGACCTGGGCCCCGAGTAAGGAAGACTCGGCCTAGTGTCGCCATCTTGGACCTCCCGGATTGGGACTGGAGGGCCCCGGGCACTGGGGGCGGAATTCAGCGGGGAGGAGGAGAGTGCAGGGCCCCCCGGAGGGCGGGAGCGGGGAACGGGGTCGACCGGGGTGAGGGGGGCGGGGGGGGAGGGCCGGAGCGGGGAGGAGGGGGTGGGGCCGGGGTGGGGCCAAACGGGGGCGGGGCGGACCGGAGAGGGGAGGAGGACGGGCGGACCGGCGGTGTTGGGGCGGGGCCGGGGCGCGCTGGAGCGGGGGCGGGGATGGGGCGGACCGGAGAGGGAAGAAGGAGGGGGGGGGCGGGGGCGGGGCCGGAGGGGCGGGGCCGGGCTGGCACTGGCCGCGGCAGTAGGGAGCGGGGAGGAAGAGGGGAGAAGGGGGAGGAGGGGGAGGAGGAGGGAAAGGGGGCGGAGCCAGAGTGGTCGGAGCCTGGCTGGCAGGGGTCGCGGTGGGCGGGAGCGGGAAGCTGCAAGCGGGCGGATGGGATGGGGGGTGGTGGGGGGCCGGCGGCACGCGGTCCACGGGGTAGGGGCGGGGCCAGCAGGGGTAGGGGCGGGGTGGGGCGTGTCTTCCTGGCTGCTACCCTGGCGCCCCTCGACCCCAGGTCTAATTCCTCGTTAGTGTGGCGCTGAATCATACGCCATCAGAGTAGTAATATTTACCTTGTAGCAGGATTCTTGCACACAGAGTCCTGACACTGAGGCCTTTGTTTCAGGAAAACAACTTTATTCCTGCTAGCACCGCTCAGTTGGGTTCGTACAGAAAGAACTGAGCCCTGAATGCCACGTGGTATAGTTTTTTATATACATATTTTTTTACTCCTTTGTCTCCCATATATGGTAACACAAACATGCAGTCTGACTAAGTAGTCTCATGTTATGAGGTCCTGAGGGATGTTGTCAGGAACCAGTATAGACTGGAGACAGACCGCACAACCAGTGGAGCCAAGCAAGATACGATTGAGTAACCTCCCAGAATTGGGTGGATAATTCTTATGAGAGTTTTGAATACCCGGAAAGTTGAAAACCATCTTCCAAACAACTCCCTAGGGTTTTAACTGTTCCAGGGCCAGACGGGGACATGAGCAATTCTTTTGTTTGATTTGTGATCTCCTCTGTGACATTTTTTTCATTATTTATCTGTAGGCAGCTGTTGTTTAGGTTAAACTTTTTACAAACCTCTCTCAGAAGCAACCAGGTAATCAATCTAATGCCAAGTGATTTTGATAGGTAGCATTGCGTATTTGGGTTTGCTGCTTGGCTAGTAAATTAAGAGTTCTGAGTTTTATTGGTTATAATTTTTGTAACTGCTTTTAGTCTGATTATGCAGTTTAGCATGTAAGTGGGAGTGTGGTAGCACCAGGACCCATCCTCTGCCCAGGTGGCAAGGCCATAATATTGGATTATACGCTTGGGAGGCCATTTATCATCTTTTTAATTGTCAATTTGTGAGACATGCTACTTTTTTTTTAGTCTCTCTGTCCCCATACATTTGGACTCCCAAATGTTTCCATCTGGCAAGTGGGAGCAGGAAGAAAGTTGGACAAATAGTTTCCAGCACATACGACCCTGACCAGATTGAGGGAAGTACTATATAGGCTGTCCTTCCACATATCTAGTCTAGTCCACCTGGGTCCCGCCATTTGATGGCTTCGTTGACACTGTCCCAGGCCTCTCAGAGATGAGAGAAGTTAGACAGGGTGTGGGGATCTGGCTCAAGGTGATCTGAGGTCCCCCACCATTGGGTTTTCCAGGCGGTTGAGTTATAAAATCATTGGCCTAGGCATGTTAAGTTTTTAATAAAGATGACCATGAACTTTTTCCCCACCAGGCAAGACGGTTTTTCCCAATAATTGCGCTTTGGGGGAGCCAATCCCCGGTAGTGGTACTGGGGTATTTTGTTTTACTATAAGGTTTGTGGGGATCTAACTTTCTAGTCTCTTACGGCCATTGTTTCCCCTTGTTGGTACCAACGAAGTATCCTATACACAAAAGGAAGGTGAGTGCTAACAGAAACCTCTCACCACATTTTCAGTCGGCCAGGGCAGACTCGGCCAGTCCTATGGCAAAGAGTGGAGCACGAATCACAATAATAGTGAGAAACAAGGTGTGACTGCATCACAGTAAGGAAACAGATACAGAAAACAAGGACAGTCTTTTGTTTCACCGGACTGTCAATTCCTCAAGCTTCTGCCATGCACAGATAGTCAGCTTCCTGAGCAACTAAAGCAGGGTTGTAGTCTCTTGGAGCCTCTGGAGTTGCGGATTGCTTTTTCCATATGGTCAGCTTGCATGGCATTGATGGGTTAGGAATGCATTCCAGGTTTCAGGATGCTGGGTTCACTCTGCTGTAGTGAATCCAAGGACCCACTTCGGCTACCTTTACTGCAGTAGGGGTGGACAAAATGACACTGAACGGGCCCTCCAGAGGGGTTTTAGGGGTTGGACATTTCACTCCTTTAGCCATATCGCATCTCCTGGTTTAAAGGGGTGAGCGTCTGTGGTAAGACTCATAGGTAATCGCTCCCAGACCCACTGGTATAAGCTGGTTAGGGTAGAACCAAGGGGCCCACATCTGTTGCCTTAGGGTTAGATTGCCTATCTCATTTAGATCCCCCCCTTATGCTCTTGATAATGGGGGGGGGGCACCATAAAGGATTTTTATTAAAGGGAGAACCCCATCTGTTGCTTTAGCCTCCCACCTGCCGCTGCAGTCTGCCTTGCTGGAGGTCCCTTATCTCTCCCTGCCTAATGTTAACGCCTTCCCTATTTCTTTCTCCCCCGGAATAGGGCCTGTAACTGCTGTTGGGGAACAGGATGATGACCGTTCTGGCTTCTTCAAGCTGATAAGGGACAGTGTAGGGATACACCAATTAGAGTCAACCCAAGGGTCAGTCCAGTGGCCCACAGTATGGTTTTACAGGAAGACTGGCAGACATGAGGCAACATAAAAGCAGACACAAGGAGAAAAACACAAAGTAAAGATTCTACTGACCAACAAGATGGCATCTTAAAATGGCGTCTACAGTTTCCAAACCTGTCAATCTAGGAGAGACCCTGACTTTGTAAACAACATATATCAGGGAATTTCTCATAACCCAGGTGATGGAGGAGCAGAAGCAGTAAGTAATCAATAGTGGCTCTATTTCCAAGAGTTTGGCCCTAACTTCATTTTTAAAAAATATTCAAGCATCTAATGCTTGTGAGGTGTTATTTAGAGTTTTGCTGAGTATAAGCAGACAGTCTGCTTTATTTTGAGGTGTAAAACTTTTCCAAGAGCCAGGAGTTCTACTAGAGAAAGAGGCAAGGCATCCATTTACCATTATTAATTTGTAAATTTTTAGGTAAGCCAAACCTGGGTATGATTTTATAAAGCAAAACTTTTATTACTTTCTGTGCATTTTCTGTCTTGTAGGAGAAGGCCTTTACTCAATTAGTAACAGTATCAATCCATACCAACAGATGGTGGAATTCCTTTGACCTTGGCAGATGAGTGAAACCTAATCGTTAGTCTTTCCTGGATAGTCTCCAGTTCCTGGATTGCCTGGGAGAGCAAGTTTGTGGTTGAAACGATTGTTTTTAAGACACACCTTGGGGTGCCTGGGTGGCTCAGTCGGTTAAGCTTCCAACTTCAGCTCAGGTCATGATCTCATGGTGCTTGAGTTCAAGCCCTGTGTCAGACTCTGTGCTCAGATCCTGGAACCCGTTTCGGATTCTGTGTCTCCCTCTCTCTCTGCCCCTCCCCTGTTCATGCTCTGTCTCAAAAATAAATAAACATTAAAAAAAAATTTTTTTAATTAAAAAAAAAAAAGAAAAAAAAGACATACCTCACAGGCTGATACTACTTGCAGATCTTTTAGCTCTGTGAGCTTGGTAATAGTAATTGCCCTGCTCTGTTTGTAACCATTCCAAGGGCTGGAGACAGTGTCTAGGAGTCAGACCCCAGTTTATTTTTCTGGGAGACTAGGTGGGATTGAGTTTCCTTTAATAATTGATACAGCAGGCAAGTTATTTTCCTGAACCCTGGTACCTACAGCCTATAATATTCAGTAATTTTCCAAAACTCATACAATTGTTTATTCGTTCTGGAGTTAGTAGTACTATAGTCTCTAATTTAGTTATAATGTCCTTTCCTAGCAAGAGAGTAAGGCTCTCTGATATTATCAAGAATGAATGAGAAAAAAATTAGTTTTTCCCATATGTATCCCAGGGACTGAGAGAAAAATTTAGTTATAAGTTTTCTGGAGATGCCTCTAATCGTCATGCTGCTTTTGGATAGTTGGCCTGGAATGGAAAAGAGGACAGAAAAAGCTCTGGTGTTAAGAAGGAAATCAACCAGTTTTCCTTCTATATTTAGAGTTACCTGAGGCTCTGAGTTTCTGATAAACAGTTGGTTTAGGGGAGCCACCATGAAGAGCCCCAGGACCTGGTTAGTCCCTTATCTGAGCTCTCACAGATAGAGGTCCCCGACGGCACTCAGATCTCTAGGGATTGTCTTCACTTAAGGGGCATGGCTTATGAGGTTTTCATTTTGATTGTCCCCTCTGAGGACTTTTTCATTTTAGTGCTCAGAACGGTCATAAAAATGGCACTTGGTTCCAGGACCTTGAGAAGTCTAGTCTGACATAGTATGTCAGGCCACAACAAGGCCTCAGGTTTTTGTTTTTTTGGGTTTTTTTAAATTATTATTCTTATTCTCCCCTTGATCTTGGTTGTAATATACCCAACTGGCAGCTCATAAGAGCTCCTCCAGGGTCCTTTCCTAACCAACAGCAAGTTTTTGCAGTTTTCCTCAAATATCTGGGGCCAAGTGAGTGACAAATTTGACTTTTAAAATTGTCTCAGCCTCAGGTGGGTTAGGGGAGATAGCCATATATTTAATAAGAGCCTCCCTTAATGTTTCCAGGAAGGCCACCAGGATTTTATTTTGTGTCTGTAAAATAGTGGCTAATTTAGCATAATTTAAAGATTTAACCTTAGACCTCCTAACAATATATAAAATTTTTTAAAGATTTTTTTTTTTTACAAACTTTTTACAACTTTTCCTTTGCTTTTAGATTTTGATGTCTTTTTTTTTTTTTTCAAACAACCAGTCTCATTTAGGACAAATTTACTCTTTTTTAAATATATATCTACTCTTTTATATGTAGAGTTGTGTTTTGTTTTTTGTTTGTTTGTTTTTATTAGTCTTAACTATATTTAGCAGAATTTTAACTCTTAGAAACTTTAGTCTCCGGTGAAAACTAAGTAGTAAACAATTGTGAACTGTTACATTAGAATTTCTTAGATGGCAAACTTATGAATCAATTAAGCCCAAAGCATGTTTTTCAACAGATCCAAATATCCTTGGTTTTTCTGCAACAAGTCAAAAGCACAGACCTACGTCTAGTAATTAGTGTTTTAGCCTCTTGTTAAATATCCAATGAATTTAATCCCAACTTATCTTGCAAGCAAAAACTTTAACATTTTACCAAAGACTTTGAAAGCTTTCTTAACAATTACCCAGGAAAACTATGAGACAGACCAAGTTAACCATTACTTTAAGTCATCTTTTTGCTAACAAATTGGAACAGAGGTAACATGAGCTTATTTGACCTTCAGCAAATCTAGGTAGAATAAAAGGTTTTTTTTTTGTGTTGAAAAACATTGTCTATCTTGAGCCAACAGAGTTAAATTAGCTTAAACACTGAATATGTTTTACTTGGATCCATTTAAGACAATTTGTTCCCCATGGTTAATTTTTACCTAGAGCATTGGTGGGGAAATCTGAAATGGGTGGTCTCTGCTCCATGACCTCTAGGGTGGCAGGAGGAGCTGATGGTGCCTGAGGCATTGAGGAGCCAGTTATGTAGGCCGTACCCCAGGTGGTACAGAAACAGGAAGGGGGGAAGGGCAGGCAGAAGAGGCAAGGTGCCAGCAAAAGGCAGAGAAAGAATTCCCAGTTTTAAATCTTGTCAGCTCAGACAGAGGAGCAGACTCCAGGTTTGTTTTGTTTTGTTTTGTTTTGTTTTGTTTTGTTTTCCACTAGTAGAATTAGCTCAGACAGAGGAGCAGACTCCAGGTTTGTTTTGTTTTGTTTTGTTTTGTTTTGTTTTCCACTAGTAGAATTAAGCAGTCCACGTCAGTCTGGAGAAGACAAGGAATTTCCTTGAAACAAAAGGAGTTTTGGCAGCTGCTTGGGAATATTCCTTAAAGTCCCCATTCTGAGGTAGAATAACCAGAGACAGTCGGCTCTAATTATAGTCATTGATCCAGGAAATAAATGACAGACAAGTTCCCACACATAGTCACACAGTGACTCCAACCTGCTGCCCAGCGCCCAGGGCCTTAGAGTTGCAACTTCGTTCCTCATCCCTTGTGGAACTGCTAGGGCCACTCTGGGAGGTGATCAGGCTCCTTTTCTGCCTCTTAGGGGCAGGTCTGCCAAAACAAACCCAGGTTCTTACTAGTCTGATAGGCGGCACTCCCTGAGCTGGTTCCTGGGCCTCACAGGTTCCGTTGGTACACACAAGGTCCTTGCCCTGGTGGTCCAAGAGGGCTAGTCTCCTGTGGATCAAGTGGTCTGCTGGTGCCAGGCGAGGCCCACCTCTCCTGGCACTCCGAGGTTTGTATCCCTGTGGCCAAAGAGGCAGCAAATGCACTGTCTCTGAATCCCGGACGAGCCCCCAAGTAATGTAGCGGGATTCCCACACAGAGAGTTGTGACACCTTGGCTTTTCTTTCCAGGAAGCAACTTTATTCTTGCCGGCACCACTCAGGTCATTCGTGCCCGAAGAACTGAGCACCACTTGGTGTAGTTTCTATATATTTAAACATTAAAAAATAATAATTTAAAAGTCAGCCTCCCTTGTCCAGGGGCAAAGCACCTGAAATCTAACAAAAGCAGCAGCTTCCAGGCAGCTGTGACTTTCTTGCAGGATACACTGCCCCCTATCGCTGAGAGGCAGCTTAGCTCTGCCGGTTGGACGTTTTGCTTTTCTTGCAAAAGGAGTAATACACACGTTAAAAGAAAGGCATATCTTTAGTTCATCATTCTCCATCTTAATATAATGTACCTCTTGACACAATGCATGAACTCAGATCACACTTCTTTCCTCATTTCTAAAATGTGAATTTTCTTTTTTTTTTTTTTTTTTCCAACGTTTACTTATTTTTTTGGGACAGAGAGAGACAGAGCATGAACGGGGGAGGAGCAGAGAGAGAGGGAGACACAGAATCGGAAACAGGCTCCAGGCTCTGAGCCATCAGCCCAGAGCCCGACGCGGGGCTCGAACTCACAGACCGCGAGATGGTGACCTGGCTGAAGTCGGACGCTTAACCGACTGCGCCACCCAGGCGCCCCTAAAATGTGAATTTTCATACCTAGCTTAGGATTATTGTGAAGATTGAAAGAGGATGGATGTGAAGCCCCAAGCTCAGACTGATCGTAGGTGACATTGAGAATTCACAAAGTAGTGAGAAAGAAAAACAAAAAGCAGCCTGAACATTCAGAACCTGACCTGTCACTCACGTGTAGTCCATACTAATTTCCTTTTGGATATAAACTATGTCACAGAATACAAACTGCACAAGTTTGGTCCAAGATCAAAAAGTGAGACAAAGCGAGCTGACTTCATAATTTTGTCTATGCACAAAAACAAGATCACGGTTGTTACCCACAAAACATCTAACAACCTGTCTCTTGGCTCTAATGAGTGACTGTTTCCTTATCAAGTACAACTTTTATCTCATTCTAGTATCCCCTCACTCTAGATAAAACTTACTGAGATCGTCCTTCTTAGAATTTCCCTTGCTTTCTGACAGCATCCAACCTAGAGTGAACCCACCACTTCCTTAGAACATCTCCCAAATTATCCAACAAAAGTCCAAATCCTATAATAGATTCTTTCGAACACCCTTTTACTAAGACACCCCATGGTTTCCCATGGTGTGTGTCCTCCCTTGATGCAAAATAATGAATCCTATCAGTTCAACTGTAGGTGTGTCCCTAGTGGACTCTGGCTGGAGGGTATTGACATTGCCTTTACTATATTAACTCATTGTCTCATTTTGGGTTCCCTGTAAGCAGATTATGGAACAAGGATCCAGTGCAAGTTATTCATTTGGGAATTACCAGTAGAGAAGAGAGGCAAGTGATACAAGGTTATCCAGCTAGCTAACACTGTGGACAACTAGAGCCAATGCCACAGAGGAAACTCAGAGAAAACATGCTGCTATGGACTGACTATTCATAGTCTGAAAGCCTAACCCCCAAGGCAATGGTATTAGGAGGTTGGGCCTTTGGGAAGTGACTAGATGAGGGCACTTATAAAAGAGACCTCAGAGAGCTAGCTCATCCCTTACAACATATGAAGGTGCAATGAGAAGCCAGCAGTTTGCAACCCAGAAGGAGGCTCTCATCAGAACCTGACCATTCTAGCATCAGACTTCCCGCTTCTGCAGCTGCAAGCGGTAAATTTCTGCTGATTATGAGCCACCCAGTCTATGATATTTTGTTATAGCAGCCCAAAGACTAACACACGTCTCAGAGAAATCTCACCTAGAAGTGAGGGAGCTGGGGTATTTACACACCACTCCTTTTTAAACACTGAGGGCTGCTGGGGTTAGGTGTTGATTCTCCAGCCCTTTTGTCCTGTGGGCTTAGCATCGGGGCTTCAGAGAAGGACCTCAAGAAAAGAAATGCAGACGCTGTAGTTGGTGGTAGATGGTACCTTGAAGTGGTAAGGCCCCAGGGTCTACCAGTGGGATTCCCCATTGTCAACCCACCCTCATCTAATTTTCACGACCCTGTAAGGTTTGCTTTATCCTTTCCCTTATGTCCCAGAGGCATATACCGAAGTGGTTGAGGTACTTGACTCAAGCTCCACAGCCTTGGAGAGGCAGAGCTGGGATGTGATTGTAGCTGTCCAGACCTAGAGCCTGTGCTCTTTCCCAGTACATTCTTTTTCCTGTGACAAAGTACCACCAACTTCACTGTAACAAAAGTCTGACTTCACTTGTTGATGCTCAGTTTTCAGCCTCACCCCCCACCCCTTCCCTTGTGTCTTGGGTCAGCTGGGCAAGCTGACAAGAAAGCACAAACACACCCTCCTTTGGCACTGCAGCAAGCCCCTTGTCATCTGTGGGCATCCTCATTCTAACCCCTAACCAGCCCCTAACAACTCTAAAAACCCCCAAGCCACTCTTTTTTCCTTACCGTATTAATTCTCTAGGGCTGCCATAGTAAAGCATCACAGCCTGGGTGGTTTAAACAACAGAAATTCATTTTTTCACAATTCTGGAGGCTGGAAATCTGATATCAAAATGTCACTGAGGTTGGTTTCTTCTGAAATCTCTCTCCGTGGTTCATAGCTTGTGTCTTTTTCCACTGTCTTCACATGCTCTTCTTTCTTTACATTTCTACGACCAAATGTCTCCTCCTTATGAGGACACCAGTCATTCACTGGATTAGGGCTCAGCAGAATGACCTCATTTTAACCTTATTATTTCTTTAAAGCCATATCTCTGAAATGGGTGATTTGACCGATTGGTCAAATTCTAAGGTACTGGGGGTTAGGACGCCAAAATATGAATTTGAAGGGGACACAATTCAGCCCATAATACTTGCTCTCTCAAACCATTTTTAGATTAGCTCAGGAGGATTTCTCTGTCCTCCCAACCAATCTCACTACATAAATAATAAAGCTTTTTGTATTCTCATTGTATTCTCATGATGGTGGTGGTGGTGGTGGTGGTGGTGGTGGTGGTGTGTGTGTGTGTGTGTTTGGCATCATCAGTCTTGATACCCAAACCAAATTTTGGGTGGAGTCCATCTTGTTTCCACAGAGATACTACAACATTAGGGTCTTAAAATGATATATATTTATTATGTCACTGTTTCTATGGGTCAGAAGCCCAGATATGGTCCTAGACAGTCGTAGACAAACTCTATGACTATCCAGGTATGCTTGGGCTCTCAAAAGACTGCAATAAAGTTGTCCACGAGGCCAAGTTTTCATCTGGAGGCTAAATTGGAGAAGAATCTGCCTCCAAGGTCATTCAGGTTGTTGGCAGAATTAATTTCTTTGTGCCCATATGACTGAGGCCCCCAGCTTTTGCTGGCCATTGGCTGGAGGCCACCCTCAGTTTCTAGAGGTCACTTGTAATTCTTTTCTATATGAGCTTCTCCAATGTGACTGCTTATTACATCTAGCTAGCAAGGAGAATCTCTCATCTCAGGAGGGACCCAGTCCCTCTTTTAAGGATAACCACCTGATCAAGTGTGGCATACTGAGAATAATTATAATCTTTGATTAACTAAAAACCAACTGATTTAGAACCTTACTTATATGTGCAAAATCCCTTCACCTTTGCCATATTCTGTTGGCTAGAACCAAGTCACAGATCTGATCCATAATCAAGGGGAGGAGATTTCACTGGGTAGTAGGGATTGTGGGTACCTCTTAGAATTCTGCCTACCATAACCACTATGCTATCCATAGGAAGGAAAGGAGGTTGCAAATGTTTCAGGTAGGCCCACACTCTACCACTAGTCAGAAGAGAATAGCTATAAAATACACTTCGGCAGGCTAGGCACTGGGCACTCAGCTTAAGTGTTGGGACATCAAGCTTGGTACACCTTGGCAGAGGCTTGGGCTTCAAGAGAACAAGTCAGCTAGGGGAAGATAGAACCACTGTGGTCTGAAAACCAGAGAGGTCTCCTCAAAGGCCTGTGTCAAACCTGGGGCGCTTCTCATGATCTTGAGAGGGAAGGAGAAAGCAGGGCCCAAAGACAAATAAAAGTAGGAATGAAAAGACTTATTTTAACCACTAATGTTGTGGTATCTTACTCTTGCAAATTTTACTGAAAAATAAATGGCCCGGTGTGATGAAAGGACTGTGCACTTAAGGGGCCCTGAGTTTTACCAGCTTCTGGTAAAGCCACCTCTGCCCTTGCTACACGTTTTCATAGAGTTCAGGTTTTTCCTTTTGTAGCTCTTAATACAATTGTGGTTGTGTCTCTCTTTTATACAGTAGGGTGTGGGGGGGAGTCTTTTTTTTTTTTTTTTTTTTTTTTTTTTTACACATCCTTCTATCCCCCACATCTAGCAAATGTTTGGTACATAGTGAGCCTTCCGCACAGATTTGTTGAATGAATAAACACTGAGGCTGTTGCCATCTTCTAAAGGCAGTACCATAAATATAATTTAGACAACTTGTAGCACTGATAGGCACTACTAAGGCATAGACTGGGGGCATGTAAAAAAGCAGTCACTCCAAATGCCCTGAGTTATTTCACTTCGGCAGGAGCCATGGGGTTTGACTTCAATGCCTGAGGATATATTACTCCTGAAGGCTAGTATTTCTTAATTGTTTTGTGTTCAGACTGTGCTCAGCACCCTACATGTCTACTAGTCCTCATAAGCATTTGTGAGGTTTATACTATTATTATCCTCATTTGGAAACTGAGGCAAAGAACAATTAGGCAAACTGCCCAGCTATTAACTAACAGTGATGGAGTCTGAGCCCAGCCCGGGGCCAGCTCTCTGCCAGTGCATTGTCACTGTGCTAGTGGGGTGTAGACATGGGAGTCAGACTGTTGGGGCTCAAGCAGAGCTATATGGCTCACTAGATATGTCAAGTTTAGGCAGTCAAGAACTTTTTCTGTTTCATTTCCTTATCTGTGAAGTGCAGATATTAAGAGTGCTAACTTGAAAAGGTTTTACTCAGGTTTAAATAATATATTTAAAGCACTTGCAACAGGGCATGATACATACAGAACAGTAAATGCTCATTATGATCATGTACTTAGAGACTGAGCAGTAGGTAGCCCAGAGTTAAGGGAAACCCCTGAAATCACTATATAATGTGTTTTCATTTTTCTCATGGAACCACAGGCTATGACTATTTAGCAAGTTCAACAAGATTATTATCCAGAAGATAAACTACCCCAGGGAAGAAGAAAAAAAAAAGGAAAAGCCTACAAAATGCCTTGTTCTTGTGTTGTCTAGAAATTGCAATCATTGCTGTTTCATATTTTTGTTAGAGAGTTCTATAGACACCTAACATGAAGTGTCCAAAATAAGTAAACAAAGTTGTGTTTGGATGAAATCAAGGCTCACAGCTTCTGTCCCTGGGGAAGAGATTGAAGAAGGTGATCAGTTTCCATCAGTTTGACAATTTAAGTGGTGTATGTTCTCAACCCCCCTCGGAGCTATAGTGGTGGAATGGGAACCCAGCCCCCTTATGCAGAGGCGGGGAGAGACTGAAGAAGGAGACAGCCCTCTCCATGTTGGTAGGTGGCAATTTTAATAATAGCAAAGGAACTTACATATGAGGCTCGTCTTGAGCGGCAAGATGAATCGATCCCTGCACCCACCCTCCAAATCTTAAAAGCTTATAAAAAGGCCCTAAGTGGGCTCAGTCATGCACACTGTGCAGGTGTTTTCAACATCACATCACCATCTCAAGGCTGTGTCCTTGGAGCAGCCTCTGGGAGCAGGAAAGACAAGTTGAACCCACATTCCAAGGGCAGGAGCAGGGGTGAAGTGCCTTTGAAGTGCCCTGGTCCATCTCACGGGTCAACTGGTGGTCACATCTTTTTTGATCTAACAAGTGGGAATATGAATTAATATGAAGACAATTCTCAGTTGAAAATAGGGGAAATGACTCCCCCTTTTTTTGGAGCATTTACTTTAGAAAACTTGTCATTGTAAATTCTTCCGTGGCCTCTGAAATGTATGTAGATCCTTTTTAAAAGGTTAAATAAAACTCTGCTACCTTTACAACCCAGTAATCTCTCTCAAGGACCAGGGGGCCATCTCTTTGAAATGTAACAATCAAGAAAGATAGACCCCATTTCCTAGTTCAACCTGTAAAACTATCGCCTGTCATAAAGATATGAGTTTGTCAGGGCACCTGGGTGGCTCAGTCAGTTAAGCATCAGGCTTCTGCCCAGGTCATCTTGTAGTTGGTGAGTTCGAGCCCCACTTTGGGCTCTGTGCTGACATCTCAGAGCCTGGAGCCTACTTCAGATTCTGTGTCTCCCTCTCTCTCTGCCCCTCCCCCACTCCTGCTCTCTCTCAAAAATAAATAAACTTTAAAAAAAAGATATGAGTTCGTCTTCTGGATAAAGGCAATTAGCTAACACAATTGCCAGGTGAACCTAAGATGAGCTATGTGTGACAAATGAGGCTGTCAAGTCCTCTTATTCAAGGACTAGCCATTGTTTATCTGGAGAACATGTTATGGAATGAGTTTTATCTGCTTGCCTATATAAAAGGGTGAGATTTCTCTCAGCGATCTTTTGAGCAGATTGTCTGGAATTCTGGCTTATGCTTATTCGATAATAAAACAGTTCCCTTTCCCTTCTATATTTGTGGAAAGGGTGTCTGGTATGTCAGAAGATTCTGTTTTAACTATGTTTCCCCAATGGCAATGAACTTCAAACCCCTTAGTGCCCAGCCCTAACGTCACACAGTTACACTGGCCTCAGGCCTCACTGCCAGGGAAATAAAAAAAACCATGTCTTCCAGAAAAGGCCAGAGAGTTGTTTAGCATTGTCTGGGAGGCGGCATGAGAAATCCTTTGACTGATTTGTTTCACTACTGAACAATTGGAAGAAAGCCCACCCGAAAGGGGAATTCTTGACTACTTTAGGTGGGAGGTGCTGGCCATGGGATCAGTAACATCCTTAAAGGTAGAAGTATGATTCTGAGAAAAAGGAACAACAATTGAAAATGCTCCCACCTCCATTTTCGATCCAGCATTCATTCACTCCTGGCTGCATAGTATGGGGATTGCTAAACGGTAGCGTGAACTGAAAAGAAAAGCCGACCTCAAAATAGGTTAGTAAATGCTTGATTCATCATCTTACTGAGGACGATAGTCCAGGGGACAGTATTTCACATTGCTCTGAAAGAACTGCTCCAAAGCATGTCAGTTTCCAGGGCATTATATATTAAAAGGTTAAAGGGTAGTGGTATCTGTAAGCAGTTCCCCAAGGTCTGCCCGTCACAAGATATAATTCGATCAGTTGTGAAAACCAATGTTTATTAATTTCCACATAGACATGTTGAAGACCCTCAGCTCATCTTAATACATTCATTATGTTTCTATCATGTCTGATAAAAAATATTGCGTGCATGCCTCCACTTATCTGGTTTACTGGTTCTTCTTGTTTTTCGTTTCTTCTTGAGGTCACTTGAAAGGGTCACAGGAGGCTGACATCATTCACCTACTGCAGTGTTAGTGCACAGGAGTGCTCAGAGGACTTGGTCCAGGCTGCTGTTGCAGGGATCTAAAGAGATTGCACAGAGGGGCGCCTGGGTGGCTCAGTCGGTTAAGCGTCCGACTTCAGCTCAGGTCATGATCTCACACTTTGTGGGTTCGAGATCTGCATCGGGCTCTGTGCTGACAGCTTAGAACCTGGAGCCTGCTTTCAATTCTGTGTCTCCCTCTCTCTCTGTTCCTCCCCCTCTCATGCTCTCTCTCTCTCCTTCAAAAATAAATAAAAACATTAAGAAAAAATCTTCAAAGAGATTGCACTGAGAAGCACAAGATCTGCTTATCTTGTTTGTGTCCTGACTCCACTACAGATTGGCTTTCAGCTACTGGGCAAGTGAACTTTTACCAGCTTTATTTTCCTCATCATAAAACTGGGGTGTTGGTGTAAATTATCTCTAAAATCACTTCTGTTCTAGTTTTAGTAGTTCTAAAAATCTGTGATTTTACAAATAAATTAGATTTGGCAACGTTATTATAGGCCACCTGGTGAGGTACTAAGAAGGTCATTGTGAAATGCTATTAAGACTTTTAAAAAGCTGGTAGATAATATTCTTCCTTCAGAATATTAGCTCTTATGCTTCTCTGGTGCTTGAGTACCTCATCTAATTTTACACATTTTAGGTGAATATTAAACTTCATATTTTCAAAGTGCTTAGCAATCTCAATTAGCTTCTTGAATGACCTCTGGAAGGGAGGTTTGCCCATGATCCCAAACAAAGGCTTATTTGTTCTTGTGCCATAGAGGCAAGTCTTACACTTTGCAATTTGGGGGTCTGACATCCTTTTATCTTCCAATTAAAAAAAATAAATTATACAGGGTGACTGTGTGGCTCAGTCGGTAAAGTGTCCGACTTTGTCTCAGGTCATAATCTCACAGTCTGTGAGTTCGAGCCCCACGTTGGGCTCTGTGCTGACAGCTCAGAGCCTGGAGCCTGCTTTGGATTCTGTGTCTCCCTCTCTCTCTGCCCCTCCCCCATTCACACTCGGTGTCTCTCTCTCTCTCAAAAATAAACATTACTAAATAAATAAATAAATACTAGTTAAACAGCCAATTTAATTCAACTAATCCACTGATGTTTGGGTAACTCTACTAATAATTCACAGACTAACTTGATATATACTGTATACTCCCATATAAAGATAAAACAATTAAGACACAGAAGTTAAATTTTTTATTCTAGTAAAATATACAATAGAATTATTGCAGTAAAATAATTCTAGCAAAATGAAATTAGGGTCGAGCTATAAAAATAGAACTCACTTGTTCCTTACCCTCAGATAATCTTCATAATAAAAAAGATACACTTTGGGTCAACACTGGTTCTCCACATGCTTCTCATTTCCCCAAACTGCACCTGCTTTCACAGTTCAACATAAATATTGGAAACAAGTGTAAAAAAGTTTCCATGAGTAGTTCAATTTAATAAACAGTTACATCAAGTATCCATCACTATAGTAAATATTAGATATACAAAATGATTTAGATAGTAGGGACCCAAATATGATTTAGATGCAGCCCCTACCCTTAAGGAACTAGAAAGGAGGGAAAGGAACTCAATATTTGTTTGATACCCATGATGTATAGTGTAGTATCTCATTTAATACTAACAACAATATTGCAAAGTAGATATAATTTAAGCCCACCTATATGTAAAGGGAGACTAAGCTACCTTTATTGGTACTTGTGTGTTATCCTGAGACAATGAAATCCTAGCCCTGTTAAACCTATGCTTTCGCTTAAATTAGAAGTTGATGACCAAGTTAATGAAATTTTAGAGGATGACAAGATTGTCTTTTTAAAAAAAATTTTTTTAACATTTATTTATTTTTGAGAGACAGCACAAGCAGGGGAGGAACAGAGTGAGAGGGAGACACAGGACCTGAAGGAGGCTCCAGGCTCTGAGCTGTCAGCACAGAGCCCGACGCAGGGTTGGAACTCACGAACTGTGAGATCATGACCTGAGCTGAAGCTGGACACTTTACCGACAGAGCCACCCGGGTGCCCCAGATTGTCTTTTTATTTATCTTTTTTTCCCCAAGTTTTTATTTAAATTCCAGTTAGCTAACATACAGCTATGTTATTATTAGTTTCATGTGTAGAATTTAGTGATTCATCACTTCCATACATCACCCAGTGCTCATCACAGCAAGTGCCTTCCTTAATCCCCACCACCTACTTAGCCCATCCCCCTACCCATCTCCTCTCTGGTAACCATCAGTTTGCTCTCTAGAGTTGAGTCTGTTTCTTGATTTACCTCTCTTTTTCCTCCTGTATTCATTGATTTTGTTTCTTAAAGTGCACATATGAGTGAAATTATATGGTATTTGCCTTCTTGGATTTATTCAGCTTAGCATAATACACTCTAGCTCCATCCATATCATTGCAAATGGCAAGATTTCATTCTTTGTTATGGATGAGTAATTCCATTGTATATATATATATATGCATATATATATTCCATTGTGTGTATATATATATATATGTGGTATATATATATTTCACATATATACATACCACATGTTGCTTATCATTCATCAGTCAAGGGATATTTGGGCTCTTTCCATAATTTGGCTATTGTTGATATGCTGCTATAAACATCAAGGTACATGTGCCCCTTCGAATCAGTTTTTTTGTGTTCTGTGGATGAATACCTAGTAGTGCAATTGCTGGGTTTTAGTGTAGTTTTATTTTTAACTTTCTGAGGACCCTTCATACTGTTTTCCCAGGTGGCTGCACCAGTTTGCATTCTCACCAAAAGTAAGAGGGTCCCCTTTCTCCACATCCTCGCCAACACCTATTGTTTTCTCTGTTGTCCATTTTAGCCATTCTGACAGGTGTGAAGTGATATCTTATCATAGTTTTGATTTGCATTTCCCTGATGCTGAGTGATGTTGAGCATCTTTTCATGTATCTGTTGCCATCTGTATGTCTTCTTTGGAAAAATGTCTATTCATTCTTCTGCCATTTTTTTAACGGGATTATTTGATTTTTGGGTGTTGAGTTTTATAAGCTCTTTATATATTTTGGATACTAACCCTTTCTCAGATATGTCATTTGCAAATATCATCTCCCATTCCATAGGTTGCTTTTTAGTTTTGTTGATTGTTTCTTTTGCTGTGCAGAGGTTTTTATTTTGATCAAGTCCTAGAAGTTTATTTTTGATTTTGTTTCTCCTGCCTCAGGAGACATATCTGGTAAGAGGTTGCTATGGCTGAGGTCAAAGAGGTTGCTGCCTGTGTTCTCCTCTAGGATTTTAATGGTTTCCTGTGTCACACTTCGGTCTTTCATCTGTTTTGAATTTATTTTTGAGTATGGTGTAAGAGTGTAGTCCAGCTTCATTCTTTTGCACGTTGCTGTCCAGTTCTCCCAGCACCATTTGTTGAAGAGACTTTTTTCATCGGGTATTCTCTTCTGCTCTTTTGAAGATTAACTGTCCATATAGTTGTGGGTTCATTTCTAGGTTTTCTGTTCTGTTACATTGATCTATGCGCAAGATGATCTTTTAAATGTTTTTAAGATAAGGTGAAGGAAACAGAGAAATTGAAAATACGAAGGAGAAGGAGGTAACTGATAATGCAAAGCCTTGGGAGAAATGAGAGGAGACAGGTTTAAATTGAGCACAAATGGAAGAAGTGATCTCAAACTGAAGGGTCAAATCATACCTGGAAACCAGAGATAAGAAGGTAAGGATGAAGTGTAAGTATAGATTTTAAAAGAAAAGAAGTGTAGGAGCATCTGGATGGCTGAGTCAGTTAAGCGTCCAACTTCAGCTCAGGTCATGATCTCACAGTTCACAGTTCAAGCCCCGCATCAGGCTCTGACAACTAAGAGCCTGGAGCATGTTTCAGATTCTGCATCTCCCTCTGTCTGCCCCTCCCCTACTCATCCTCTCTCTCTCTCTCTCTCTCTCTCTTTCTCTCAAAAATAAATAAAAATTTTTTAAAAATAAAAAAAGAAAAGAAGTTTCTCAGGGTGCCTGGGTGGCTCAGTCAGTTGAGCGTCCAACTTCCACTCAGGTCATCATCTTGGAGTTGACGAGTTCAAGCCCCACATCCTGTGCTGACAGCTCAGAGCCTGGAGCCTGCTTTGGATTTTGTGTCTCCCTCTTTCTCTACCCCTCCCCCACTCATGCTCCATCTCTCTCTGTCTCAAAAATAAATAAACATTTAAAAAAAGAAAAGAAAAGAAGTTTATCTTATGATAGGGATAAAAGCAGAGTTCAGCAGAAATGGTAAATAAATCCTTATAAAAATTTTCTCTGTAAGATGTGAAACACTATTTTTGGAAGGAGGACAGGAGATGGTCATATGTGAGGAGACTGGCAAAGGTATAGAACAGTTGTTCAGGGTTTCAGAGAATGGAGGGTTTTTTTAATGTTTATTTTGAGAGAGAGAGAGAGAGAGAGAGAGAGAGAGAGAGAGAGAGAGAGAATCCCAAGCAGGCTCCATGCTGTCAGTGCAGCACCAGACTTGGGGTTCAATCTCACTACCATGAGATCACAACCTGAGCCGAAATCAAGAGTCAGATGCTAAACCGACTGAGCCACCCAGGTGCCTCAAGAATGGATGTTTTTTTTTTTTTAAAGCAAGAGGTGGAACTAATGAGTCTTGTTCTATAATTCAACTGATATTAGAGCTTGTGAATTTTCATTGGTTTCACGTTTTCAAAGATAGGCAGATTTAATCCAGAAGCTTCAGTATAGAAGGTGGTTGTATAATTGGCTCATGATTGGGGTTTGTTAAGGCTCCTAGACAAGTGAGCTACAGAGACTCTGAGAATGAAAGTAGTGCTGAGAGCTGCTCCCAGTACTGAAAGCAGAGCTGTGAGTAAAAGTAGTTCAAGCTACGATCCTGGTAACCAGCCATACCAGGATATGATGGAGGATAAAAGGAGTCTGATCACCTGGGTAAAGTGGAGGGATCAAGTGCCGAGAGACCTGGATGAAGCTGAAAGCAGGTGTAATGGAGTGAGCATATAAGAAACCTAGAAGGCCAGGCAGCTTGTCAGAAAGTAGCATGTTAAAGATGGGGAAGGTCCTGGTGATGAAATGACCTAAGGGGTGGCCCCTGAAGAAGTTCTGTGTGGGGAGTAGAGGTGAAAGTCCTAGGATTTGAGAAAGTCGGAGAAATGGGTAGAATGAGTTTTCCATTTGTGTCTTACAGTTACTTGAAAATACTGGCAAGAGTTGGGATGGAGCAGAAAACTCTCCTGTAGGTGGCGATGTCCTCGACGAATATGGACAAGTGACATGGGTATACCTCCAATAGGTAACAGTAACAGAATTTATAAAGAGTGTGTATTCACACAAAATGATTCGGACCTAGGAGAGATTTTGCAGGGCAGGGAAGAGTAAAACACTAAAATGGAAAGTGAAGGTGTAGGTTTAGGTGGAAATAGTAATCCTCCTGGCCAATAAATATGGTGGATAGCCTACTGGTCAGTAAATATGGAAGAGGCTTTGGAGAAATTATCCCAGAACCGGTTGAGAAAAACTGATCTAGGGTGAGAGCTCTGTTTCACTTAAGGCAGGACATAGAGGAAAGTTTTCATGAAGACTTAAAAGGTCTAGCAGTCTTTGCTTACAGCAGAACAGGAGGTGACAGCAGATGCCAGCAAGCTACACAAAGCAGGGGGCCTGGAATAGTAAGCAGACCAATCTGCTACCAATTTAAACTCTATTTGCATTGTCTCCCCCTTTAAAATTTTTCTTAAGCTCTAGGGGCACCTGGGTTGCTCAGTAGGTTGAGCATCGGACTCTTGATTTCAGCTCAGGTCATGAGCTCACGGTCATGGGATGGAGCCCCAAGTAGGTCTTGATGCTGGGGCTGGAGCCTGCCTCAGATTCTCTCCCTGCCCCCACCAAAATAAAAAAATAAATGAATGAATTAAAAATTTTTTAAAAACAAAAAAGAGGGGCGCCTGGATTGCTTAGTTGGTTGAGTGTCCAACTTCAGCTCAGGTCGTGATCTCACCATCTGTGGGTTCGAGCCCTGCATTGGGCTCTGTGCGGACAGCACAGAGCCTGGAGCCTGCTTCAGATTCTGTGTCTCCCTCTCTCTCTGACCCTCCCCCACTCATGCTCTGTCTCTCTCCTTCTCTCAAAAATGCATAAATGTTAAAAAAAAACTTTTTTAGATACAAAAAAGATTTAAAAAAAATAAAAAAAATTTCTAAGCTCTGATCATCAGTCTTGTGCAGTTGCCAAGCGACAGATAAATTTTCCTTTATCACTTTAACATTGCCCCATGACCCCTCCTGGCAATCAGAAAATAAATAGAGCTAAGTTATAGTGTAACCCAGCTGGGGAAGGACATGGCCTGATAAGAGAAGATGTGACTTTACAGTAAAAGGAGCTGCAAGGCCATCAATGTGTCAGTGGGAGCAAGGAGAGTACCTTTGGGACTATATTCTGAGGATCGTGAAAAAGGGGCAAATGGAAAATAAATTTGGATAAGGGAGAGTTTATCGATTTGGGAGCACTCACCAGGAAGAGACAAATGAATGCCCTGGAAAGGACCCTGGAAAATACGACTGTCATAGTTCCATGATGGCTCTTAGAGGCTTGAAGAAAGTGGTGGCCCATGCTGAGAGAAGTAGAAATAGAATTGTCATGGCAGATGGTGGAAGCAGGGAGCAAAATGCTCAGAAAAGTGGTATGCTAGAGTGGTTATGCACGTAAAGCTGGAAACTCCACCAGATGACAAAGTTCTGATTCAAATTCTCCATTTATGAAAGTGACTAGGAATTATCTGGTGAGAGGGGTACCAGCCTCACTGGTGGGCTCTCCTCCATACCTCATGGCTGATGATAAAAGATGCTGTTACCAAAATAGGTTCAAAGATAGCAACAAAGATACCTGAATCTTGAAACAATAGAGGCCAGGTAGCAGCATCAGAAGGGTGCAACTGTCTTCCTGCGTGGCAAGAATGGAGTGACAGCCAGAGGTCTTGACCTACAGAGAGCTCTGAAGATGATTAATAGAACATGGCACCCTTCAGGGGAAAGACAGAAGCTAGCCAATGAAAGCATACTCAATGAAAACGAAAAGTCAGGGATGGATGAACACAAGGCTGAGAGCGGCAGCCTCTATAAAAAGGTTCAGTCTCTTCCCCTGTTTCTTGACTTGAACCAGTTTATCATTCCAGATCCTAGTGGTTGAAGGAGAGCTAGGAACACCAAGAGGGAGGACCCTGTAACACTACAGTGAGAATATACAGTGATGCACCCATGCCCCCAGCAATTCTTCTCCAAAGAGACCTACGGCCATTCCCTTGGGAAACCATACACTGAAGAAAAGACAATGCCTAAATATTTTGAAGACTGTTGGGCACAATTATTGATACCTAGGAACCCTGAATATTATTATGACCTTCAATTAGAGTAGAGGTATACAGGAGCCAGGTAACGAATGGAGTTTTTGCCCAGATCTGGCATACAGCAGGTCCACTGAGCACATGGACCAATGTGGTGGTTGTTTCCCCACTCCTAAACGTATAGTTGGAAAGGACATATTTGGTAGTTAGTATAACACCCACATTGGTTCTTGGCCTATGGGATAAGGGTTATGAAAGTGCGAAAGGCCACAAGGAGCCTTTGAAATTGCACAGCCAATATATTAAATAAAAACAATACAGGAGAATGGTAGATATTAATGCCACTTTTGGTTCCCATCATATCCATTTAATTCACCATTCATGTGCCTCCAGAGACCCAACAGCTCCTGGAGAATAAATAATAGACTACTGCAATTGAACTGCAAGTCATAACTACAATTAGAGCTGCTCTACCGCATGTGGTATCTTTACAAGAACAGAGCAACATGACCTCAGGGAACTGGCTTGAAGTGGTTGATATGATGAATGTGTTCTTTTCCAACCTTATCAGAAAGTAAGATTAGAAGGTGTTTTCATTCACTTAGAAAAAATAATAGAAAATATTTATAGTCTTCCCCCAGGGCTATGTTGTCTTTTCTACCGTCTGTCATAATATAGTCCTAAGAGACTTGAAATGTTTGGATATCTCACAAAACACAATACTGGTCTACCGCATTGATGGTATTATGCTAATCGAGTTAGATTGATAAAAATTGGAGGCCTTGGTGAAACATGTTTACTCCAGAAGAATAAGAAGAAAAACCCTACGAATTGTTGGGGATCCCCCAAATCAGTAAAATTTAAGAATTATGGGTTCCAGAGAATACTTTTTTGTGTCCTATTTAAGAAATATCTGCCATGGGGTGCCTGGGTGGCTCAGTCAGTTAAGTGTCCGACTTTGGCTCAGGTCACAGCTCGTGAGTTCAGGGCCTGCATCAGGCTCAGTGCTGACAGCTCAGAGCCTGGAGCCTGCTTTAGATTCTGTGTCTCCCTCTCTCTCTCTGCCCCTCCCCCCCTCTCAAAAATAAATAAAAACATTTAAAAAATTAAAAAAAGAAGTATTTGTCTATTTCTCAGTCATGTTTTCTTATAAAAATATTTACTATTTTACTTTCGTATTTAGACTTATGATCCATCTGGAATTGATTTTTTTGTATTTTGTTGGTAAGGAAGGTGGTCAGCCTTCATTTCTTCTGTAGTGTTAATAAATATCCCCAAGTTCTTTTATTGAACCCCTCCCTCTGAAAAAACAACTTCCTATGTTGCTCTGCAGTATCACCTTTGAAAAGTCAAATTACCTTTCATGTGTGCATCTTTTTTAGGTCTCTCTCTCTCTCGACCATTTGCCTATTTTCTATCTTTGTGCCAATAGAACACTGATTTAATGACTATAACCTTTTAATAGGTCTTAATATCTGGCAGTGAAAGTACTCCCGTTTTTGTTTGTTTTTTTTTTTTTGAAATTACCTTGGATATTCTCTGCCTCTGAATTTCCATATGTATTTTAGAATCTGCTTATCAATTTCCTTTCAAACAATCTTCTGGAACATTACTGAAATTGCTTTGAATCTATAGATAAGTTTTAGGAGAAATGACATTTTAATCCATAAATATGGATATAGCTGAATTTATTTAGTATTTAATTTCTGTCAATGTTTTGCAGGCAGTAATGTTTTGTATCACATCTTTTTATAGATTTATAACTAGGTATTTGATGACTTTGGGTACTATTATGATTGTATATTTTATGTGTCATTTTCTATTTATTCTCTGGAATACAATTAAATTTTGTATATAGTCATTGTATCCAGTGACCCTATTAAATTCACTTATTAAGTTGCTGATAGATTCTTTTAGATTTTAACTGTATATAGTCATATGTCTTATGAATGACGGTGTAATTTCTTCCTTTCTGATCTATATGCCTTTTATTTTTCTCCTTTATTGCATTGGCTGGAGCATCCAATAACAAGTAAAAAACAAGTGGTAATAGCAAATATGTACTTGTTTCATTGCTTACATCAGGGGGAAACATTCAATGATTTAAGTATAACATAAGCTGTAGTTTTTCATAGATGCCCTTTATCAGATCAAGGATGTTCCCTCTATTCCCATTTTTCTGAGAGTCTTTATCATGAGCAATGTTTAATCTTATCAAATTTTTTTTTCCACAACTACCAAGATGATCATATGAATTTTCTTCCCCCCCCCCCCCCCAGTTATTCTGATGAGTTATATTGGACTTTCCCCCAAATACCCATCCTTCCATTTCTGGAATAAGCCCCACTAGGTCATGATTATCCTTTTTATATACCACCTGATTAAATTTGCTAATTTTGTGTTTATGATTTTTGCATCTATGTTTATAATGGAGATTGATAAACCAGCCTCTTAAAGTAACATTTTTTTCCTTCTCATTACAAATGCTTTAGAAAACCAGAAATTATATATCCCAAGCGTGCTTTAGGATGTTTATTTTGTAGTGTACAAGATATAGAATGGATTTATGCAGGAGATGGGTGGTGAAGAATTAGGGGGCTACTGGAGTATTTAGAGAAGAGCTTGGACCAGTTTGGTTCAAGTAGAAATGAAAAGGAAGCATAGACTCCCCAATGTTTAGCTCCTGATTAGATGGAAGGGTAATGTTGTGAAGTAGAGAAGTTAGAAGAAGTTGATTAAGGCTTGGATAAGGGCAAAAATAATGAGTTGACGCGGGGTAAAATCTTTATCTTCATTATAATTATCATCATCGTTTGGATCCATACAAAGGAATGACTGCAATCTAAGAAATCGCAAATGCATGAAATTACATGATTGGTTACTATGTCAAGGTTGCTTTGTAGCTAGTTTTTAAAATTATTTCCATTCACAATCACAAAAGGTTAGATAATCTTATTTACAATGGGATCCATACTTCGTAACCTAATACAGCACATTTCAATACAGATTGCGCTGTTCAATCCCTTCACCACCAGGTGGCGACTAGCAGCCCACGTCGCACTCCTGGTTATCCCTCCTCTTCCTAGGCGGACCGGCTCCCGGGAGCGCGCACGTCCAGGAGTCCACGCCGATTGCGGGAGCTGTGGCCGCGCACGTCGGTCAGCTGCTGTTACGCTTCCGCACGTCGTCCATCCCCCCCAGAAGACCCGGACCCATGTGGAAGCTGGTCCCCGTGGCGGGCCCGGCCCGAGGTAAGGGCGGAAGGGAGATTCCCCCGGGACTGTTTTCCCGGGAGCAGTTGCCGTGGGGAGAGGGGCCCCGAGGAGCGATGCTTCCGGTTCTTCTTGGCCTTCTCCCCGCCTTGCGGCGCCGCCTTCGTTCCCGCCCCGGGAGGCTGCGGAAGCGGGGTGTGGGGACCACGGTGTCTTCCCGGGCAGCGCGGTGCTTTTGAACGCGGCTTTTGCGTGCGCGGTGGAGGGGGCGTGGGGCTCAGGGGCTGTCAGTGGCGTTGGCGTCCCTCACCCGGCCTACCGTCTAGTGGTCGGGGGTAGGGACCGGCTCTGACCCGCCTTGCAGGCCCTGCCGAATTGAGCCTTGGCCGGCCACTTGTTGCGTCCTCTAATGTTTCGAGCTTTTGGCGAAACGCGAGAATGAAGTTAACGCAGGCTAGACCGCGTGATGGCAACAGATGACTTTGTCTCGAGCGCATTGTTCAATCTTGCGAAAAACCGGCCATGACTCGGATAAGTGGCAACCACAGGAAAGCGTAATTTCAGTTTTGTTTTAGAGCCCTTTTTGTCATCAGAACTGACAAAGTAGATTTTTTTTTCTGCCGTGTATTTTCAGCCATGGCAGGTGGTTATGTCCCGTTAATTGGTTGCCTGGTGTGTCCGAGTCCTTGTTAAGCGGCTGTAGCCTATGATGAGGTGTCGCCCTTAGGCAACATTATGATGGGCCAAAGACCTACCTCAGTTTACTGACAGTGTGTGAAGAAGGCCAAAACGAATGGTTAGGAAAGTAAGTACTATAAAGACTAAAGATGAAGGCATCACCGTGGACTTGGAGCCGTGCTGAGGTAGAACGTAAGCTGTTGGTGGGCGAGTACGATTCAGTTGCTTTCCAAGAACAGCCGTGCCCTGTGGCTGGCTCTCAGAGTTCCTGTAGCCAAGGTAGGTAGCAGTACAAAAATGCCTCTATCATCATTGACCAGCATTCTTGACTTTTAGGCGAGTTTATCCGCCCTAATTACCCTACCACTCCGGTGATGGACTCCTGGGTTCCCATACAAAAACTCTACTAGCTTCCAACAAAATGCTGTTGCAACCCATAGTTTGTGATTGCAACATTAACAAAACAAAACTAATAACATTTTCCCGCTTTTTTGAAATGCTATCTTTAACGTAAAAACAAAATTCCCCCCCAATACACACTTAAATCAGGGCTGAATTTTGCATTGATCTATGTTGTTTCTTCCTGATACCGTACATTTTAATTACTATAGCTTTATGACATAGCTTACCATCTCGTAGGGGAGGTTCTGTAATATTCATATTTTTCTTGACAGTTTTTTACATTTATTTCCCAGTGGATTTTTGAATCTATTTATCAGGTTCCAGACGTAGTATTGGGATTTTTGTTGGGTAATGAATGAAATGTGTAAGTTAATTTGGGCAAGCATTGACACTGCTCAATATTGTTTTCTCTTTAGAAAATTCTAGAGTTTTCCATTTATCTAATCTTTTGCATTCTTCAGTGAGACTTTACCAGAAAACCCAAGTTTGATTTATATAAAGTTGATTATTAACATGTAAATAGTAAAATAAGAATATTGTAGTATTTGCCTGCATATATATGTGTATCTGGATGTGTGTCTATACATTTACTTTTTTTTTTTTTTTTTAATAGAACCATTCAGACTGTTGACTGGTGTTGAATACGTTGTTGGAAGGAAAAACTGTGGCATTCTAATTGAAGGGGATCAGTCAATCAGTCGAAATCATGCTGTGTTAACTGCTAACTTTTCAGTAACCATGCCGGTATGTTACTAATTTTATTTCACTAGTTTATATAGTAAGGGAGTTGAAATTACAGGATTACTTTGGTGGGTATGTGAGAGAGTTTGTAGGATTTTTAATTTCATAAAGGTGTTCTTTAAATGTTAAATACTTAACATTTTGGTAGTCGTAAAAATGATACTCGTTTAGTTTGATATTTGAAGTTTCTGTTCCCATGTTTTACTCTGTTGTAGTAATTTAGAAAGTCAAAGGAAGTAGAACAAATTTATACTTACTTGATGAACATTACGTGTTTACTGTGTGTCCATCAATGTGCCAAGCCTGGCAGTGAAGCAGTGACAGACTGTCACACTCCTGCTTTATTTAAAATTTTTTGGTGGGGGGGCGCCTGGGTGGCTCAGTCGGTTAAGCACCCGACTTCGGCCCAGGTCATGATCTCACGGTCCGTGAGTTCGAGCCCCGCATCGGGCTCTGTGCTGACAGCTCAGAGCCTGGAGCCTGCTTCGAATTCTGTGTCTCCCTCTCTGTCTGTCTCTCTGCTCCTCCCCCGTTCATGCTCTGTCTCTCTCTCTCTCTCAAAAATAAATAAACATTTAAAAAAAAAATTTTTTTTTAAATGTTTATTTTTGAAAGAGACAGAATGAGAACTAGTTGGGGAGGGACAGAGAAAGGAGACCCAGAATCCGAAGCAGGCTTCAGGGTCCACGGGGCTCAAACTCACAAACCACGAGATCTGAGCCGAAGTCAGAACTCCTGTTTTATTTAAAGAGTTTGTAAGCCATGTGAAGATAGGCATTTCCCATATAATGTAGGTTTTCACAGTGGAAATTGGTTTGTTTTATTAGGAAAAACAGCTGTTGCTTATGTCCCATAGCTCCTCTGAATGGCTTTCAGTTTGTTTTATTTGGTTAGTTGTTTTAATTACAACTCTGGGTGTTGAAAGTAACATATATAAATATATACATGTATATATATATGTGCTCATGATAATGCTGGTGATAATAAGAAGAAAAGCCATTATCTTGAGCAAAGACTATATATCAAATGCTGTATCTGTTCAGTAATATTTAGGTTTTGTGTCTGTATTCTTTTAGGTATAGAAGAAGATTATTGTTAAAATTCCTAAAGGGAAAATAAAATTATTACTGCAGGTTAGAGACTCTACCCTTTTCTCATTGGACCATTTTTTACTATGTTACTTTGATAATGTAAAAAAAAAAACCAAAAAAAACCCCTTAGGAACGAAGCTGTCGTGTGAAACAGACTATACAAAAACAAGGAATTGTCAAATGTGTGAAATTCAGGGGTCAGAAAAATCTCCACTGACTTACAAAAATGCATGTTCTAAGAGGGGTGATCCTGGAATTAAGACATTTGCCATTAATTTCTAGCTGAGTGATGATTCTGTGCAGGTAACCAAAACAATAACTATTGCCTAATGTGTTAGGAAGTTAGCCATCTATCAATTACCTATTCAAAAGTTACCGGCTTTTTATTTTGAAACCTTTCCCCCCTGAGAATTGTGTTTACTGAGTGGTAAAAGACTTTAAATTAAGTATTGATTTTTTTTTTCCCCCAGAGTGAAACAGATGAAATTCCTATATTGACAATAAAAGATAATTCCAAGTATGGTACCTTTGTTAATGAGGAAAAAATGCAGAATGGCTTTTCCCAAGCTTTGAAGACCGGGGACAGAGTTACTTTTGGAGTGTTTGAAAGTAAATTCAGGTAAGGATTTTTTTAATTGATACTAAAAATGGATGGCTTTGCTTTGCACTACTCAAATTTTAAAGGACACGTTATTTATAGATAATAAATTGAAAACCGTCTAATTTAGTTCCTTCTTAGCATGTTAGTGAACTTTGCATCATGTGTGGTTAGTGCTCTTTGCCAATCATAGGTAGTGCCAAGGGTGAATAAGAGTGTGATTGGTCTCCGAGGACCTTAATGGGAGCTACGTTTGTTTGATTCCACATCAATGAAAGTATAATGTTAACTTTGATCATTGTTTTTCCTAAGTGCAACTTAAGACTTAGGAAGTGATAATTTAATAAATTAGGAAGTTTAATAACATGTAAAAGTTAAAATAACACAATGTGACATGAGCTTAAAGTTTACAGTACTATAAGTTGCCCTTTCTGGAGTTATGATAATACAACTTTATGTAACTTATTCTCATTTACAGAGTAGAATATGAGGCTTTGGTTGCATGCTCTTCTTGTTTAGATGCTTCTGGGAAAACTGCTTTAAATCAAGCTATATTGCAACTTGGAGGACTTACTGTAAACAATTGGACAGAAGAATGTACTCATCTTGTCATGATATCAGTCAAAGTTACCATTAAAGTAGGTTGAATGCCTTGTTATTATGTTAAAATAAGTTCTTGAATTTAAGCTTACTCTCCCACTATACACAAGCCGTTTACTTTACAATTATCAGGGCTGTTAGTTGTGGATTTATATATGCTAATCCATGCGTTTGTATACCATATAGGCTAGAATGACTTTCCAGGTAACTTGTTTATTATTTGAGACAAGCAAAAGCACATAAAATTATATTTCAGGTTTTGATTTAGCATTTTAAAAATGACTCATGGTATACTTTTCACCAATAAGTTAGTTTATAGTTGATATCTTCAGTCTAAAAGCAAAGTGATGGAAGTCAACTGCCAGTCCCCGAAGTTAGCATCTCTAGTCTCTTCTATCAGATTGTCTTCCTCTAGCTCATCTCATGGTCTCATGCTCTCTTACTTAGTTTCTGTTTTGTATAATGCCCTAATCACAGACTTTCTAAGTTCTTATCAGTTAATATTATATTCACAATCTAGAGACATGTATGTAGGTACACACCATTAGAAGGTGCCAACTCTTCATTAAAGCAGTGATATATTTTGGTGTGTTTTCAGATTTTGCATCTTCATCAGATTTGGTCGTATCCAAAGCTAATTGAAGAATGACATTGGGAGGTGATTTGTCTCCTTTTAAACAGGTTGACTATAGATAATGTGGGATTGTTTTAGGTTAGTATCTATAGTGAAAAGCAAAAAATATTTAGATTCCTTTATTAGATGCAAAAATCCATTAATATTTAATGTAATTAGAATATATGTATTTTAGCTAAACAGGTATCATAGAGAAAGACTTGCTGCTTAGATTGAACCTCAGGTTAAACTTTTATGTTGGTGGGGTTATCTCTGATCAAGGATCATTCCATCTTTGCAAGTTTATGAAATCGATTTATAAATTCAGAGTGATTAACCTCCTGAGTACCGATTTATGCTAGTAAATCAAAACGTCCATTTATTAGCTTACCATAAGGATGCACCTTTATAGTGACCACATATTTATGTGTGGACTTCCTTGAAGGTATTAAGGGGACACAAGCCTCTTGGAGGTATTAAGGTACCTGAGAAGTGAAACTTAGGTAGTCATGCACTCACTTGGTGGTTATGAAATAAGAGCAAAGGCAGTTGGAAGGTCTTGAGAGAGATTTACTGAGTCTGTGACATACCTGGAACTAGCATTCATTCACCAGAGAACACACTATTCCAGTGAGTGGGATACTAATGGCAGCGGTTATTAGAGAGTCACTGGATATACACCATCATTGACTTGTAGAGCAGTTCTTTTTCAAATACTTTTGATCAGTCATGTGCCAAAAGAGAAAACCTAGTTATTGTATTCTTTTGGGGGTAAATTATCCAAAAGTACAAGTTACCTTATATTTTTAAAATCATTAAATGTCAGAACCCAAAGGAAACTTAAGGAACATTCAGTTCAATTTTTATTTTCTGAAGAAGAAACTAAGGCGTGACCAATTAAATCCTTTGCCCAGGATCACATGTATTGGAGCTTACTCAGTCCAGTGTGAGTTGCACATCACTGCTTCCTGCCAGAAGTCAGTTATTTCACTCACATTTGAGGTTGGTGTATTCAGATTTCATTCTTGAGAGACACCCTAAGCTGCTTTCTCATATTTAAGTACTACCTCTTGTTATTAGAAACATATTTAGAAATTTTTCAGTTGGATTATTTCCTAAAGTTATGATGAATCTTGATTTTTATATTCAGTGGTATTTTCTAATCTTTTTCAGGTTTTGATATATTTGATGTTGATAGTTTAGTTCACTTGCTATTTGCGGTTTCTCCACCCTCGCCCTCCCTGATCTCCGTATATCTTGAGCTTTTATCCCTCCCCAAACTGTTACTTTTATTTACTTTCTCAAAAATACTTGAATCCATAGTTACAATCTGTTCAAAAGGCATTTTTTTAGGCAGAAAAGGTCTTAAAACTCATATTTATCTCTAGGGTACTTGATAGACTTAGTCCTACGATCTACTTTTTAATATTTAATCTCTTTTAAATTGGAATACATTTTAAAATTGATTTATATCTTATGTTCTGCCTTCCCTAAAGCAGGTTTTTTTTTTTTTAATTTTTTTTTAATGTTTATTTTTTGAGAGGGAGAAAGAGTGCAAGCAGGGGAGGGTCAGAGAGAAGGGAGACACAGAATCCGAAGCAGGCTCCTGGCTCTGAGCTGTCAGCACAGAGCCTGATGCAGGGCCCAAACTCAAAAACCATGAGATCATGACCTGAGCCGAAGTTGGATGCTTAACCAACTGAGCCACCCAGGCACCCCCCTCCCCAAAGCAGTTTTTAAATTAATATTGTAATTGGTGGCTTCTTAAAATCAAGTCATTCTATAGAGATTTGTATTACTAAAACTAAGTTAGTGGCCAAATATTGACTTGAATTTTATAGATTGTGGCTCCTTTATAAATTTAGAGAGATGAAAGGGAAAACATAATAGAACAGCCCCTTTGTAGTTTCTTAAAAAAAAAAAAAGAAAAGCTAGAACATGAGTGTATGTATTCACATATGTTTTCTTCTTTTCAGACAATATGTGCACTCATTTGTGGACGTCCGATTGTAAAGCCAGAATATTTTACTGAATTTCTTAAAGCAGTTAAGACCAATAAACAGCCTCCACAAATTGAAAGGTATATCCTATGTATATATTTTTAACTTATACTAGTTTATTAAAGGATATGATAAAGGATGCTAACCAACAGCCAGATGAAGACATGCACAGGGCAAGGTATGGGGAAAGGGCAAGGAGCTTGCACGCCCTCTCCAGGTGCACCACCCTCCCTGTACCTTCATGTGTTCACCAACCTGGAAATTCCTGTATTGTGCATTTTAAATGTAATATGATGTACAGAATGTGATAGCACTGATTTTATGTAGTCTTAACATAAATTATAAAACATATAAATGTAAAACATAAAAACTCTTAAAGACTGTTTCAGGATATAGTGTTCAATTTTACAAAGTTTTTTTTGTTAGTATGTAAAGAACGGTTTGTTGTCTTCAATCTCAGTGAGTGAAACAAATGTGACATATATGCCAGTATTTTATTTATTTAATTTTATTTTTTTTAATTTACATCCAAATTAGTTAGCCTGTAGTGCCACAATGATTTCAGGAGTAGATTCCTTAATGCCCGTTACCCATTTAGCCCATCTCCTCCTCCCACACCCCCTCCAGTAACCCTCTGTTCTCCATATTTATGAGTCTCTTATGCTTTGCCCCCCTCCCTGTTTTTATATTATTTTTGTTTCCCTTATGTTAATCTGTTTTGTCCCTTAAAGTCCTCTTATGAGTGAATTCATATGAGTTTTGTCTTTTTCTGACAAATTTTCTGTCTAATTTCACTTAGCCTAATACTCTTCAGTTCCATCCACGTAGTTGCAAATGGTAAGATGTCATTCTTTTTGATTGCCGAGTAATAGTCCATTGTATATATATACCACGTCTTCTTTATGCATTCATCCATCAATGGACATTTGGGCTCTTTCCATACTTTGGGTGTTGATAGTGCTGCTATAAACATGGGGGTGCATGTGTCCCTTTGAAACAGCACACCTGTATCCCTTGGATAAATACCTAGTAGTGCAGGTGCTGGGTCGTAGGATAGTTCTATTTTTAGTTTTTTGAGGAACCTCCATGCTGTTTTCCAGAGTGGCTGCACCAGCGTGCATTCCCATATATGCCAGTATTTAAACAAAATAGTTGAAGGACAGCAAATGGCACAGAGGTACAGTCCAGAGGCCACATGTTCCAGTGCCTGGCATCATGTATGCAGGACTCCTGGAACTGTGTGGTGCAGCAATGTCATTCTGTGGAGTCACATAGTCCTGGGCTAGACTATTAATAGCACTGTGGCCTTGCGAATGAGCTTATTTCTTCTGAGCATCAGTTACCTCCTTTGAAAAATGAGATTAATATTTGTCCTGTATTTAAGTATTTAGGAGTGGCATTATTTTAAGTAATAGAGTATACAGAGTCTGAGGATGTTGCCTGGCACCATGATAGGTGCTTGTTAAAAGAAATGTTCCTAATTGCATTAATATCTGGTAGGATCCGTAGTAACTTTTATGATGATGATGATGCTGGTGATGATGATTTTAGATAACTGCTAAATTTGTGAACCACCAGACTAAAGGATCTACCTACCATATATATTGTATTTCTGATGCTTTGAAGTAATATAAAGCTACAGTTGAGGAGGAAGATGTTTGGATTTTTATTTTCAGATTGCATGGTTGAATTGCTGGTGACTGTAAAAATGAGTAGGTGTTTTTAGTCAACCTAGCACATGAACATGCTTGGTTAAAATATATGTCTCTAGATTATAGCCTTTATGACATAATAGGTATACTTTATAAGCTCATCTGAATCTCTGTAGGATAACTTTGAGTATTTGAGGCTTTAAAAATCTGAAATGTTAGGCAAGTTAAGAATTGTATTAGTATTTGTAAAATATCGTTACATAAACTATTTTGCCCAACACAGGTTTGTGTGTGTGTGTGTGTGTGTGTGTGTGTGTGTGTGTGTGTGTGTGTGTGTGTGTGTGTGTTTTAGGGACTATTTATATCTGATAATATGTGTCTGCTTTATTTTTTTTATGTATCTGCTTTTAAAAGTAACTGAAAGACATTTCTCCTTGTTTTTATTTTTCCCTTGGGAGGTTTCTTTTATATTGAGGTTAACTGATAATGTATTGTTTTTGGACTCTAGAAAGAGGTCCTTAGGTATTAAAATAGATGATTCTAAAACCTTTTTTGAATCCTAGACCCCTCTGAGAGCAACAAAACACTAGTCTTTCCTCTAGAAACTTCACTTACGTACTACCAACTTGCAAAGTATTTCAACAGAATCACATTTTTTCCCTGAAGCCTATTTGTGATTCTTCCTAGGGAACCCAATAAATCCTATAAGTAATGATCTTTGCTACAGATAATAAACAATTATTAATTCTGTATTACTTGGGAGTGGAGGGGTCTGATAGGTTTCTACTACTGATAATCCATGTTTTATGGTCTTGAAGTTTTCAGGTTTAGTCATTGATTTCTACTTATTGTTCAGACTCACTTAGGTGTGTTTAACCTGGATCTGTTTTTGAATTTAGGTTCGTCATAATTTTTTCTGGCTTTAATTTGTGACTCTATTAACTTAGATGACTATAATAAAACTTCTCAGCTATAAGGTTATTCAGTAATTTCTAATTCATTGTTAACCATGAAAAGCATTTACATTAGCCATGTTTGATAATGGCAACTGATCAAATTTTAATATTATTTTAAAATATGTAGTTTTTTGCCTTACTAGATTTGTGTACCTATTGGGATCCATTCTGATATCCTTGTTGAAGTCTTATTTGACTATATACTCAACTATCAAATAGAAAAAGGATTAAATTTAAATATTAAATAGGATGGGTTACAAAAGGTTTATGAAATTGTGGCTCTTTAATAAAATGTAACTACCTCTTAGTTCTGAAACAGCATTATCACTGGATTTAAAATAAGAGGTATAGTTTTGGGGTATCTGAGTGGCTCATTTGGTTAAGCATTTGACTTTCCGTTTTGGCTCAGGTCATGATCTCATGGTTTGTGAGTTTGAGACCTACATTGGGCTCTGCACTGACAGCACAGAGCTTGCTTTGGGATTCTCTTTCTCTCCCTCTCTTTGCCCCTGCCCTACTTCCTCCCTCCCTTCTTCCCTCTCTCTCTCTTTCTAAATAAATAAACTTTGAAAAAAAATTGAGTAAGAAGTATATTTTTAACCTAACAAAAAGTACAATTCTATTTAGTGCGGTTATGTCTTCATCTTGGCACTGCTACTTATTCAGAGTAAGACAGAGTTTAAGCTTCATGTACCTGACATGATTTGTGAGATCTTACTTGCCTGTATTGTCATCAAAATACCAATGCTGATGAAGTCATTTTTAGAAGACTCCATTTAAAAGTACTGAATTTTGATTATTTATACTTTATTAAAGGAAGCTCATTAAAATATTGTATATTTTGTGAATGTTAAGAAATGACCCCTTAGAAAAGAGAAGGAGTTACCTTTTGTTTTAATTTTTAGTCTCTCATATTGTGGAGTGCCCTCTCAGTTACTATATTTCAAATAACAAGCATTGTGTTTGGGAAAACACTGTTGGGAGAAAATTAGTATATGCATTCATATGCAACTTGCTGAATGTGCCAAGAATACAAGGCCCTGACCACCTTCTATACCCAGACCATTTCTCATGGTTTGCAGTGAGAAGCCTTGAGGGAAGAAGTAATGTCCCTCCAGACACAAAGAACAGGTCTCCTTATAGCTTGCTGTGAAACTGAGTGAATTCTTAAGTTCAGTGTTCCTCTCTCCTGTAACACAACTTACTGTTTGTGCCTTTTATACTGTACCCACAGGACTGGTCTGAGAGGAGATATGCTACAAATACGCTGAGGCTTGCTGCTCACTTTGTCTCTGACCCAGGAGTCTTGTGTCTTCTGCCCACATCCAAGAAACAGGAACAGGCTGTTGGCTTGTAATCAAATAATCAGACCCAAGAAACATGTTAGTCTGAAACAGTCTTAGTTTAGGAAGTTTATGGAGTTGACTGTATGTAATCAATCAAAATTCAAGGCAAAGAAATTTAACATACAGCAGAAATTTTTTACTGGCGATAAAACCTCACATTTACAAGTTGTGTATGTCAGTGTAATTCAAGCCTTTTAAAGATCACCAAAAGAAAGCTGTATAGTAAGTTCTTATACAAATCATGAACATATGCCTATGGGACTAATGAAATAAAGAGCCATCCAGATGTTGGGCAAATGAACATTGTGGCTTGAGATACAGTATTTTTGGCCAGAATTATATGTGAATTGAGAAAAATTCTGTATTTGGATAATCTCGAGACAAAAATGAAGATGATGTGCTTTGAGTTAGATGAAATTTATTGAAGATGATGTAAAGAATTTAAAAAGTCATAGAATGTACATAGGGAAAGTCAGGATTTCTAGATTAATACTTTATAGAATTTGTGAATTATATGTAGTAGTTACTATATAATAAAACATAACTATTTGTAGCTCTTGAAGCTTCCATAGAAGTGGGCCAAATTGTTTTAATTTTTTCATTATAGAAAATGGAGATTAGATTATATTTGTGGTAGCCTAGTATTCAGAGACCTTGATCTCTCCCAAGTTAATTTACTCTTTTCCAAAGTTTTTACTAGCTGTCAAATCACTGTAGTCTCAGAAATGCTTTAAAACTTCTAGAATGTATTGCTTCAGAAATACTGATTTTTAGTAGTGATTTCTCACTTTATGTTTGTTTTAATTTTTTTAGTGTTTATTTATTTTTGAGAGAGACAGTGCGAGTGGGAGAGGGGCAGAGAGCGAGAGGGAGACACAGAACCGAAGCAGGCTCCAACCTCTGAGCAGTCAGCACAGAGCCCGTTGTAGGGTTTGAACTCACAACTGAGATCATGACTTGAACTGAAGCCGATGCTTAACAGACTGAGCCACGCAGCCGCCCCAAGTTTTCTCACGTTTATTATTAGTTTCCTTTCTTGTTCTCATCCATACACTATTAAAGAGAAAAAGACTTCTCTGGGTATGTAAAGTTCAGAACATAGTGTATTATTTATCACTATATTATCAATTGTTTCTATACATCATATGCATACATATATATGTATTGTACATGACTCCAGCATTTGGTTAGATTCTTCACAATACAGTGATGTATTTTTTTTTAAGATCAGTCTTACTGAGTGGCTCAAATTTCCCAGTGTTTTTAAAAGAAAACTAAAATACATTTTTTCAGTACCAGAATTTTTTAGTTTTTTATTAACGTTTATTTTTGAGAGAGAGAGTACAGGTGAGGGAGGGGCAGAGATGGGAGGGACACAGAATCCAAAGCAGTCTCTGCCATCAGCACAGAACCCGACACAGGGTTTGAACCTACAAACCATGAGACCATGAACTGGGCCATAGTCAGATACCCAACTGACCAAGTCACCCAGGTACCCCTTCAGTTCCAGAAGTTTAATTTTTATTTTATTTTATTTTATTTTATTATTTTTTTAAATTTTATTTTTAAATTGACATCCAAGTTAGCATATAGTGCAACAATGATTTCAGAAGATTCCTTAGTGCCCCTTACCCATTTAGCCCATTCCCCCTCCCACAACCCCTCCAGCAACCCATATTTAAGAGTTTGTTCTCCATATTTGAGTCTTTTATGTTTTTGTCCAGTCCCAGAATTTTAATGGTCAAATTTATATATTGAGGAAATTGAGGGATGTTTATACTTTTAATTTATTAGATGAGTTTTTAATTTATATTTTGTACTATCAGTTTATTTATTAACAAATATTTCTGAATGCCTACCATGAATTAAGCAAGATAGACCTGAGGATATAATGATGAGCCAAAAAGCATTACAGTTTGTCTTTATGGCACTTGGTAGAAGAGCCAGATACTGAAAAATGACACATTAAAGTTAGGACTCTGGTAGTGCCATCAGGGAAAACAAAGGGCGTATCACGCTCCTGTCTTTAGGAGCCTGGCTGAAGGTTTAACAAATGTTCGCTTCTTTTTTCTTCGTTTAATGTTTATTTTTGAGAGAGAGAGCATGAGCAGAGGAGGGGCAGTGAGAGAGGGAGAGAAAGAATCCCAAGCAGGCTCCACCCTGTCAGTGCAGAGCCCCACAGGAGGCTCGAACTCATAACTGTGAGATCACGACCTGAGCCAAAACCAAGAGTTGGATACTTAACAGACTGAGCCACCCAGGTGCTCCAACAAATGTTCACTCTTTATTGAACTAAACTACAGTTAACTGATCTTTGGGTACAATAAACCACTATTTGTGGCAGAATTAAGAAAGTATGAATAGCACAATGGTGTATGTAGATAATTTAAAAATCATTTTATGTCATTGGAAAGCAGTAAGACTCTCACATCTCTTTAGTCATATGTATGTGTTGAACGTACGTACCATTTTTGCCTGGGTATGGCTCCATCTTCCAGTGTTAACATTACTGTGTATACTAATTTCGTAAACGAGCCCTTGTGTGTAAGTGAAGTGTTAATTGCCTTTCACGCTGAAAGAAGAGTGAAATATGGGAGAATTCTTGTTAAAAGGGAGAGGATAAAAGGCATATTAAAAATTTTTCTTAGGGGCGCCTGGGGCTCAGTCGGTTAAGCTTCTGACTCTTGGTCTCAGCTCAGGTCTTAATCTCAGGGTCTGATTTCAAGCGTCGTGTTGAGCTTCATGCCCTTTTTTTTTTTTTTTTTTTTTTTATTTTATTTATTTTTTTTTATTTTTGAGACAGAGAGAGACAGAGCATGAACGGGGGAGGGGCAGAGAGAGAGGGAGACACAGAATCGGAAACAGGCTCCAGGCTCTGAGCCATCAGCCCAGAGCCCGACGCGGGGCTCGAACTCACGGACCGCGAGATCGTGACCTGGCTGAAGTCGGACGCTTAACCGACTGCGCCACCCAGGTGCCCCAAATGCCCTTTTTTTTTAAAAAAAAAAAAAAAAGAAAAAAATTTAACACAAATTGTTTTCATTATTCTCTGTGTAACTTTAAAAGTAAATAAAGGGGCACCTGGGTGGCTCAGTCGGTTAAGCAGCCGACTTCGGCTCAGGTCATGATCTCGCGGTCCGTGAGTTCAAGCCCTGCGTCGGGCTCTGTGCTGACAGCTCAGAGCCTGGAGCCTGTTTCAGATTCTGTGTCTCCCTCTCTCTGACCCTCCCCCATTCATGCTCTGTCTCTCTCTGTCTCAAAAATAAACGTTAAAAAAAAAAAAAGTAAATAGAATTTTAAAGTCACTTATCTAGAAAAATCAGAGTAATGCAGTGGGTTGCATTTCATCCTGTTGGCTAAGTCAGCTTTTGCCCGCAGATAGCTCATTTGAGATTGCAAGTTCTAGGAATCATAATTTTAGAACATCTGTTGTAGCAGGTTGAAACATGTACATTTGTGGTTTCAATCAGTTATCAGAATTTTTAAAAAATTGTTTAATCATGACTTAGCTGACTTTGTGAAATATGTATGTGGCCAAGGAAGACTCTAAGGGAAGAAAAAATATGTAAAGAAATTAGTTCTAAAATGGGGGATGGTGAGGGGCACCTGGGTGGTTCAGCAGTTAAGCATCCAACTCAGCCCAAGTCATAATCTCACAGTTCATGAGTATGAGCCCTGTATTGGGCTCTGTGCTGTCAGCTTAGACCCTGGAGCCTGCTCGTGATTCTGTCTCTCCCTCTATCTGCCCTTCCTCTGCTCATACTCTCTCAAAAATAAACATTCAAAAAAATTTTTTTTAAATGTGGGATGGTGATCCTCATGACCAAAATATTTTTACTACATTGACTGTTTGCTCTCTGCAGATGGTTAATTCTTGATTTTTTAGTGACTAATTGTCCAGGTTGTGAATTTCCCCTGTCCTGCATTGTCTCCTCCTCATCACCATGCTGTGTTAGTAAATTATTTTTATTTAAGGTTTTATTTTTATTTAGAACAGTTTTAGGTTCATAGCAAAATTGAGAGGAAGGTACAGAGGTTTCCCACGTACCTCTCATTTCTACACATGAATTGCCTGCCCCATTTGGGGTATTCTCCATCAAAGTGGCACATGTGTTAAAGTTGACAAGCCTACATTGACACATCATAATCACCCAAAGTTCATAGTTTACATTAGGGTTTACTCTTGGTGTTGTACATGTGGTGGGTTTTGATTAATGTGTAATGACACGTATTCATCATTATATTATTGTAGTATTTACATTGCCCTGAAAACCCTCATTGTTCCCACTCCCCCAGCTTCCAGCCACCACTGATCTTTTACTGTCTCTGCCTTTTACAGAATGTCATATATAGTTGGAATGATACAGTAGGTAGCCTTTTTAGAGTGGCTTTTTTCACTTAGTAATATGTATTGAAAGTTTGACCATGTCTTTTCATAGCTAGATTGCTCATTTCTGTTTAGTGCTGAATAATACTCCATTGTTTGAATGTACTACAGTTATTCATCCATTCACCTACTGAAGCACATCTTGGTTGCTTCCAAGTTACGGCAATTAAGATACAGCTGCTGTCAGGGCACCTGGGTGGCTCAGTTGGTTAAGCGTCCAACTCCTGGTTTTGGCTCAGGTCACAATCTCATGGTTTGTAAGTTTAAGCTCCACATTGGGATCTGTGCTGACAGTGCAGAGCCTGCTTGGGATTCTCTCTCTGTTCTCTGCCCCTACTCAACTTGTGCGCTCTCACACTCTCTCTCAAAAGAAGTAAACTTGAAAAAAAGGAATAAAGCTGCTGTTGACATGCATGTGTGGGTTTTTGTATGGGCATAAGTTTTCAGCTCTTTTGGATAAATATCAGGGAGTGTGATTGCTGCATTGTACAGTAAGGATGGGTTTAGTTTTTGTCAGAAAGTACCAAACTGTCTTTCAAAGTGACTTTGCCATTTTACATTCCCACCAGCAATGAATTAAAGTTCCTGTCATGCCATGTTCTCATGAGCTTCTGGTGGTGTCTGTGTTCTGGATTTTGGCCATTCTCTTATGTGTGTAGCAGTATCTCGTTCTGATTTGCATTTCCCTGATAACATGATGTTGAGTATCTCATTATTTGCTATCTCTGTATTTCTTTGGTAAGGTAGCTGTTAAGATTTTGGCCCATTTGTTAATCAGGTTGTTTTCTTACTGTTGAGCTTTGAGAGTTCTTTGTATATTTTGTATAACATTCCTTTATCAAATGTGTCTTATGCAAGTATTTTCTCCCAGTCGCTGGTTTGTCATCCATTTTCTTGACATCGCCTTTCACAGAGCAGAAAATTTAAATTTTAATGAAGTCTAGCTTACCAGATATTTCATTCATAGATCATGTTTGATGTTGTATCTAAAAAGTCATTGCCATAACCAAGGCCATCTGTATTTTCTCCTATGTTATCTTCTAGGAGTTTTATATTTAGGTCTATGATTCATTTTGAGTTAATGTGAAGACTGTAGGGCCTGAGTCTAGATTTGTTTTTTTGTTTTTCTGTTTTTTTGGTTTTTTTTTGTTTGTTTGTTTGTTTTTTTTTGCATGTGAATGTCCAGTATCATCATTGTTGAAAACACTGATCTCGGGACTCCTAAGTGGCTCGGTCAGTTAAGCATCCAACTTCAGCTCAGGTCATGATCTTGGGGGTTCATGAGTTCAAGCCCCGCATTGGGCTCTGTGCTGACAGCTCAGAGCCTGGAGCCAGCTTCAGATTCCGTGTCTCCCTTTCTCTCTGCCCCTCCCATGCTCATTCTCTCTCCCTCTCTCTCTCAAAAAACAAAACAAAACAAAACAAAAAAAAAACCCTTTAAAAAAAAAAGGAAAGACTGAACTCCTGTATTGTCTTTGTTCCTTTGTCAAAGATCGGTTGAGTATATTTATGTGAGTTTGTTTCTGGGCTCTCTAGTCTCTTGTCTATTTTTTCATTATACCAGACTGTCTTGATTACTGTAATTTTATAATAAATCATGAATTTGGGTAGTATTAGTACTTTGTTCTTCCTTAATATTGTGTTGGGCCTTCTGGATCTTTTGCCTCTCCATGTAAATTTTAGAATCAGTTTGTCAGTATCCACAAAGTAACTTGCTGGAAATTTTATTGGGATTATGTTTAATCTATAGATCAAGTCGGGAAGAACTAATATCTTGACAATATTGAGTCTTCTTATTCATGAATATTAGTAATTAGTAATTTTTACTTGAAAGTGGATAAGCTGAAAGGCTGGTCCATTATGAATTATTGTAGCAAAAGATTTGATTATGTAGAAAGTTGGAACTGTGGAAGGCTTAAGAATTATCTGTTGATTTTGCTTCTGTATTTTCTTCTTTTCCCTCATTTTCATGGATGATTAAGGTGTTCTTACAGCATTATGTTAAAGAGCTAAAAGATTGTGTTTTTTAATCTCACTTTGGAAGTTTTATTTAAACTGACAAAAATAAGTTTTAAAATTTCCTGAGCTTCTCCAATGGATTTATAATAAAACACAATAGTAGTTCACAGAATTAGATGTGAACATTAACACACATTGGTTCCCAGGAAACCCGAGATGCCAATAGAATTTGATCTTTATGGACATTGTCTTTTTCAGCCTTTTGTAATTCACATAACTTATTTGATTCATGTTTATTAAATTGTATTTTATGATTGTCTACCCTTGGATTATATTTTTTCAGAAAATAGAGAACAGTTCTGCTATTTTATGTGGCATGTGTCACAATTTTTCTAGATGCTTTTTGCCTTTTTGTCCCAGATAAAACTTTAAAAAAAAATGTTTTTTCATGGTGTTATGGAAATTAAACCTTTCTAGTGTCTAGATAGCTACTCTGCTTACAAATTTAACAGTACACATACAGAATAGTATATAATTAGAATATTCTTTAAAAATTTTTTTTTTTACAGCTTTTACCCACCTATTGATGAACCAGTTATTGGAAATAAAAACATTGATCTGTCAGGACGACAGGAGAGAAAGCAAATCTTCAAAGGGAAAACATTTGTATTTCTAAATGCCAAACAGGTAATGGGCTAAATTTTCCTAAAGAAGATGTTATAAACTAGGATAAATTAATAACGTTAACAGTAGTAAATGCTTTTTTTTGAGATTTTGTATAGAAGCGCGAAGTGAAATAAACTGCCCAGGCACCAGAACTTTCCCATTGTTGATGTATATGATTATGGTATTTCTTGACATATATTAATTGGATAATTAAGGCTATGTTAATATATAAGTGGGGGAGTGGGGACAGAAAACTGATTTAAGTCCTTACTTGGTCAGTTAGTAAACGGGTGTTGAATGTCTTATATGTGCCAAAATGGGCATTCAAGGAGTTTAAGTTGTAGGTGCAAAAATGCAGGCAAACCCACAGAGCACTGTGAATTATGATAAAGAAGTGCAAACAGCGTAACAATTCCACAGCTGAAGAGATACCTGGTGAACCAGGGATTTTCTGAGAGGAAGCTCAGATTGTCTTCTCAAAAAATAGAATCAATTGTACTTTTATGTTACTTCCCTAATAGAGATGAATGGATAAAGAAGATGTGTGTACATACATGTACACATACCTACGTGTGTGTGTGTGTGTGTGTGTGTGTGTGTGTATACACATTACTGAGCCGTAAAACAAAGAATGAAATCTTGCCATTTGCAACAACATGGATGGGTCTAGAATATAATGCTAAGCAAAATAAGTCAGAGAAAGACAAATACAATATCATTTCATTCATATGTGAAGTTTAAGAAACAAAACAGATGAGCAAATGAAAAAGACAAACCAAGGAACAGATTCTTAACTGTAGAGCACAAACTGATGGTCACTAGAGGGAAGGAGATGGGGGTGAAATAGGTGATAGAGGACTAAGCAGTACACTTGTCATGATGAGCACTGGGCGATGTGTGGATCACTATGTTGTACACCTGAAACTGATATAACACTGTTCACTATACTAGAATTAAAATAAATTTAAAAAAAGAATGTACTCAAAAATTGGGGCTATTTCATTACTTTTTGTTTCCATTTTTAGCATAAAAAGTTAAGTTCAGCAGTTATTTTTGGAGGAGGAGATGCTAGGTTGATATCAGAAGAAAATGAAGAAGAAGATAGTTTCTTTTCAGCTCCTGGAATTTGTGTTGTTGATGTAGGAGTAACAAATTCACAAACTCTAATTCCTGACTCTCAGAAAACATGGATTCACTCAATTATGGATATGCTCCAAAGGTACAGAAGATTCTTTATTTAAAAAAAAAAAGCAATTTTATCTATAACTGAAAATTTATTGTAACTTAGTATGCTAGAAATAGAGTATCTTTATAACAAACACAAATGTAAGTTTTTTTTCTGAAATTGCCTAGAACTGAAATGTATTTGTTCTTTGGTCAGTGCATATAAAAATCTTAAGTCCTGTCATATAGGCTACCATGCAAAAGCAAGAAAAAATGCTATATATTCAATAATAGGATTTGTAGTGGGGAGAGAGTGTGCGAAAGAGATAAACAAAGGGTTTTTTTCTTAAACTTTTTATTGATATTAATGATCTTAGCATTGTTGAAGCTTAAAAGTATTGTAAAAATGTCAGGCTTGGCAATCTGCTGACCAAATTTCTATTCACCTACCAAAAAGTAGTTACGGCGTAGGGTATTTAATATATCTAAAAAGTCCATAGCTATTCCCTACAATACTCATTTTTCCTGTCCCAATAGTCCTTCTACCCATGGAGATTGATTTTATTTATATGTTTGCTGAAACAAAAGTTAATATTTCAGTCATCTGTCCCATAAATATTTTATTTATTTTTTAATTTTTTTTTCAACATTTTTTATTTATTTTTGGGACAGAGAGAGACAGAGCATGAATGGGGGAGGGGCAGAGAGAGAGGGAGACACAGAATCGGAAACAGGCTTCAGGCTCTGAGCCATCAGCCCAGAGCCCGATGCGGGGCTCGAACCCACGGACCGCGAGATTGTGACCTGGCTGAAGTCGGACACTTAACTGACTGCGCCACCCAGGCGCCCCTATAAATATTTTATTTAATGGAGATGTAGTAACTGCTACAAAAAGAAAATACTTGTATAAAAACGGTGATATCTTGCTACTACATCCAGAATTTACTATTGTTTTCATATGTTTTAGGCACTGGGAATATAGTGGTAAACAAGGTGGCTGTGGTCCCTGCCACCATTGGAGCTTACTGTCTAGAGGGAAAGACAGATTAAGACAAGTAACCAGATAATTACAAATGTGTATAAAGGAAGTGGAATAACAAGGCAAGGGGAAGAAGTTTATTTTATTTATTTATTTTTTTATTTTTTTTTAATTTTTTTTTTTCAACGTTTATTTATTTTGGGGACAGAGAGAGACGGAGCATGAACGGGGGAGGGGCAGAGAGAGAGGGAGACACAGAACCGGAAACAGGCTCCAGGCTCCGAGCCATCAGCCCAGAGCCCGACGCGGGGCTCGAACTCCCGGACCGAGAGATCGTGACCTGGCTGAAGTCGGACGCTTAACCGACTGCGCCACCCAGGCGCCCCAAGAAGTTTATTTTAAATAGCATAAAGAAGAGAAGGCCTCTTTTAGACAATACTTTACCTATGACCAGTCTTTGAAAGCCAGGCAAAACAGCAGTAGTGAAAGCTATGCTTACAGAATACTGTATAGCAGATCCTGTCCTAAGAGTTTTAACGTATATAAAGACATTTAATCCTCACACAACTCCGTGTATTATCTACTGTTATGGTACCCATTGTATAGATAAGACAAAAGGGGTAGAACACAGGGAGTGAGCAAGAGCCAGGATGTGAACCCAGGCAGCCTGGATACAGAGTGCATGCTCTTCACCATTACATCTCACTGCTTCTCAGCATGTACTGTGACCCCGAGGTAAGAAAGTAGCTAGAGTACAAAGTTGATCAGAGGTTGGTGCCTTCATCATATGGTGACATTTGGCCCCATTACAATTTGGTTTTGGAGGGAAGGCAGTTTTATAATTTGAGAAAGACCGACACTTAGGGTAACATGTGTCCACTTAGTCCAAGCCACTGATAGTCATTGAACGTGCAGTTAGATCAGGCAGGTGGCCAGTAAAGCCAGCTATTAACTGAATTTCAGACAAGGCAATACTGGGATTGGCTACTGCCATAGTTATATTGATTAGTGGTAAAAAGTGGGTATTGGACATGAGTGGTTAAAATGAAATACCTTGTGAAGAAAATTTCAAAGTCTAAGGGAAATGATTTTTGTCCTTGCTAAGGTATATTCCCAGTATCTTAGCTCAAATTTGAGAACTCTTCCTGTTACTAATTTAGTTATCTTCTCTTTATCCTTTCCTCCTCTTTGACTTTTCCTCTCTTCACCTGTTGCACAGTTTTGCACAAAATTGGATGAGTCTTAATCCTTGGTTCATGATACACTGTCATCATGGAATCATAACTAATACAACTTAATTTTGTTCACTAGTTAAGTAGTTATTTATTTTTTTATTTTTTAATGTTTATTTTTGAGAGAGAGTAGAAGACACAGAATCCAAAGCAGGCTCCAGGCTCTGAGTGGTCAGTACAGAGCCCGACACAGGGCTCAAACTCACAAACCGCGAGATTATGACCTGAGCTGAAGTCAAGAAATTTAACCGACTGAACCACCCAGGCACCCCAGTAGTATTTTAAATTACATAATAAATATCTGAGAATCTGCTCTGCAGAATACAAGCTAGGTACTTGAAAATAACCTACCTCTAAAATAGGATACTCCTAGCCCACTGTCCCCCCTACGTGGGATAACTATCTTCCTGAATCCTTTGCTTATCATTTTATATACAGTTTTATTGTTTTTTAATATATTCCTAAAATATGTGTATGTATGTTTTAGTTGATTTAACTTGATAACCTGGTCCTCATACTGCATGTAATCTTTGGGGATTTTTTTCACTTGATACATTGCTAATAAGAATTCATCCATTTTGTTGCATGTTGCTGTAATTTGTTTTGATGGTAAAATATGTTTCATTGTGCGAATAGACCAGAGTTCATTCATTTTTTCCACATTGAAAAATACCTTATTTCTGGTTTTTATTATTGTAAACATTGCTATTAAGATCATTTTTTGTATTTCCTGGTTGTACTTAATGCAAGATTTTCTTTGGAGAATATTCTTAGGGTTAGGACTGCTGGGTTATGGGTTATGTGAACACTCAACCTCTGGAGGTGGTATCAAATTCTTTTCCACTTTATACTTCCACCCATGGTAGATCAAGTAGATGCACATTGTTTTCAACACTTGATATTTTTAGACTTACCATTTTTGTTAATTGAATGGATGTATATTCATGTCTTAAGATTTTGATTTCTATTTTTCTCATCACCAGTGAGAAACATTTTTTTTTTTTAATTTTTTTTTTTCAACGTTTATTTATTTTTGGGACAGAGAGAGACAGAGCATGAACAGGGGAGGGGCAGAGAGAGGGAGACACAGAATCGGAAACAGGCTCCAGGCTCCGAGCCATCAGCCCAGAGCCTGACGCGGGGCTCGAACTCCCGGACCGCGAGATCGTGACCTGGCTGAAGTCGGACGCTTAACCGACTGCGCCACCCAGGCGCCCCGAGAAACATTTCTTTCTAATGTTTATTGGACATCTGTGTTTCCTGTTCTGAAATAGCTGTTCATGTGTTTGACCTCATTTTCTATTGGTGTAATTGTTTTATTTTTTTTAATATGGATTTTTCAGTTGTGTGTGTGTATGAATGTGTTTTAGTTCTATACAATTTTATCACATTTGTAGGTTCATATATTCACCACCTTAGTCAAGACACAGAACAGTTCCATCACCACAGGGATCCCTCCTGTTGTTCTTTTATAGCCACACCCACTTCCTTCCCTCCTTTCCTCTCTCCGTCCTCACTTCCCACTCCATGTTCCCAAATCCTGGCAAACCACTAACTTATTCTCCACTTCTAAAATTTTGTCTTTTAAAAGAGTGTTGTATAAATGAAATCATATAGCATATAATCCTTAGGACTGGGCTGCTTATTTAGCATAATTCCTTGGAGATTCACCTAAGTTGTGCGTATCAGTCATTCATCCTTTCTTATTGCTCATTAGTGTTATGTATAAATATATGTATATACTACGGTTTGTTGAGTCATTCTATTGAAGGACATCTGCATTTTTCCAGTCTTTGTCAAAAATGAAACCTGTATAACCATACATGTACAAGTAAGTTTCTTTTGAATATAAGTTTTTATTTCTTTGGGATAAATGCCCAAGAGTACAATTCCTGGATCATGTGGTAATTGCATATTTGTATGCTCTTCTTTTTTATTTGTATAAGTTCTATATATTTCTCAATATTATTCCTTTTTTCACTTGTATGTATTGCAAAATCTTTTACCACTTTGTCATTAGTGTTTTACTGGTGATACATGAAAGCCCTTAATTTTAATATACTAAAAATTAACATTAAATAACCTTTTCTTTCTTAGTGCTTTTTGTATTTTAAGAAATCTTTCTAGGGGTGCCTGGGTGGCTCAGTCAGTTAAACGTCTGACTTCACCTCAGGTCATGATCTCACAGTTTGTGAGTTCAAGCCCCGCATAGGGTTCTGTGCTGACAGCCTGGAGCCTGCTTCGGATTCTGCGTCTTCCTCTCTCTCTGTCCCTTCCCCACTTGTGCTCTGTCTTGCTCTGTCTCTCAAAAATAAATAAATGTAAAAAAAAAAATTTAAGAAATCTTTCTGTTCTTAGATTAAAAAGATATTCACCTATGCTTTTTACTAATTTGTTGCTAGTGTTTTGATATTTTGTTTTTCAAATTTATTTTTAATCTATCTGGAATTGATTCTGTTTTATACCAAAGTTCCATACATGCATAGGGATGTTTTTGGCTTTATTCCATTGGTCACTATGTCTGTTCTTGTACCAACACCACATTTACTACATTGTTTTAATTACTATAACATCAATTCCTCATAATCTACTATGGTAAATCTTTCTGCTCTTCTTTAGAATCGTCCTGTCCATTCTTTGCTCTGTATTTTTCCATATACATTTTGAGTCATCTTCAGAAACCTTGCTGGGATTTTGATTAGGAATGCCATTGAATTTACAAATCAATTTGGGGAGAATTAACAATTTTTATAATTTCCCTATAGACATCATGAATACCTTTTATTAGATTTATTCCTCGGTACTACATATTTTTTGGTAGATATTATATGTCTGGTAAGTAGAACATAAATATGTTATTTCTAATTACATTTTCTAATATAAATTCAGTAGTCATTTAGATATTACTCTTATATCCTGTTACTTTTGTTAGCCTCCCCTTTATTTCTAATGTATCTGCGGTCTTTTTTTTTTTTTTTTTTTGTAAAAATCCTCATCTGTAAGTAAAGTTTTTGTCCTTTTTTTTAGATCCTTATACCTCTGATACTTCTCTCCTTTTCTATCTTTCTCTGTTCATACCTACTGGAACCTCTAGAGTAGTGTTGAATTAGGGTTAGTAGCCACATTTATATCACTATTGACTTTAAAAGGATTGTGTTTCCCCATTTAGGATGACATAGTATCTGTGTAGCATTTTTAATTATATGTTAAAAATGTTTTTATTTTATGGAGCTAAATTTTATAACTAATTTACATAATTTACAGTTTCAAAAAAGGGTAATAAAATATCAATTTTGATTTACCTGAATTATAAATAGATATGTGATCACTTGATTATAATACTTTATTTTTTTAATATTTTAAAAATATTTTTTGAATTTTTTTTTATTTTTGAGGGTGAGAGACTCAGAGTATGAGCTGGGAAGGGTCAGAGAGAGCGGGAGACACAGAATCCGAAGCAGGCTCCAGGCTCTGAGCTGTCAGCACAGAGCCCGATGCGGGGCTCGAACTCACAAATGGTGAGATCAGACCTGAGCCGAAGTCGGGCACTCAACTAACTGAGCCACCCAGGAGTCCCATAAAATTTTTTTGTTTTCAAACAGTCTCACGAACCATGGCATCATGACCTGAGCCGAAATCAAGAGTCAAATGCTTAACTGACTGAGCCACCCAGACGCCCCTATTCTGTTTTAAAAATATATTTTAATATGGTATTGTCATAATTGCACATACGGTTGAATTTTATTTACATAAACCTAGGACGTAAACAAAATGTTTAGCATTTGAAAAAGACTTTTTAAACTACAACCACTTAAAACATCTTTACAATAAGCATTTAAAGGAGTTTTATAGTTCTTAAAGTCTGAGGTAGAGTTTCTATATGGTAGTTATTGTTTCATTCACAGAAATCAGAAGGTACGTACCGTTCACTGTATGATTCTTTAATAAGTTTGCTTAATACATGTAAATTTGGTAAAATGATTTTATTTACTAAACTTTAAATTATAAAACATGTATAGATACAGCTTATGATAGTTCTTTGTAGTTTTCTCTCTCCTTCCCTGTCTACCGTCTTCTGTCTCTCAAGTTTTATCTTTGGATCCTAGTATTAGGTTTGCTTATAAAAATTTCTTTTAGGGGCTCCCGGGTGACTCAGTCAGTTGAGTGACCAACTTCGGCTCAGGTCATGATGTTGCAGTTTGTGAGTTCAAGCCCCACGTCGGGCTCTATGCTGACAGAGCCTGGAGCCTGCTTCGGATTCTTGTCTCCCTCTCCTCTTTGTGCTCTGTCTCTCTCTGTCTCTCTGTCTCAAAAATAAATAAATGTTAAAAATTAAAGAATAATTTATTGCTTCATTGGGGCATTACTGTTTTTTATTTGTTTTTGTTTTGTTTTTAATTCTAAAAATTACAGAATTTCAGAACTGGAAGTCTCTATATCCTTTATTCTAGGTCTTTATTTCCAGATGAAATAACCAAGTGACTAAAAGGTGATGGGCTTTCCCAGTGTAACATTGCCCCAATTTAGTAGGCCAGTACTCAGTGTATTTGAAATTCTCTCCATACCGTAAAATTGTGATACCTCTTTAAGGAAGGAATAAAAAGATTGAACTTGATACCACTTTAATAAGAGTTGTTAGTTTCAGTATACTATCATACTTAATCTGTTTTATTTTCACAGGCAGGGTCTTAGACCTATTCCTGAAGCAGAAATTGGATTGGCAGTCATTTTCATGACTACAGAGAATTACTGTGATCCTCACGGCCAGCCAAGTACAGGTAATTAAAGCATTATTTTCTTGATTCTATAACATCTTTATTCATAACTTGATGATAGACTGTATGCATATTAGTCTGTACTTGTCAGGGATGACCATTTTCACCATCTTTTAACACTCCTCTATCCGTTTATTTATTTGATAAATATTTGTAGCTGCCGTGTACTGGGCACTGTTGCTAAGTGCTGAGGATACAGTGGTGAATAAAGTAAAACAAGATACCTGTTCTTGTGAACTTTACATTCTAAAGGTCAAGATTCAGTTAATAAACAAACACATTGGACAAGTTCATGTAAGGCCAAGCATAAAGAGAAAGCTAAAACAAGACCTGAAATTTTCTCTCTGTAACTTCTACTCACGAGGTCTGCTGCCATTCCTTCTCAACAGCCAGTGCCCCATTTGAACCTTCTGTTGTCTGATTGTCCTGAGGGCTGTTGTAATTGCACCAATGATGGTCCTGTCTCCATAGTCCCCTCTACAGTTAACATTTCACTTTGCCAATAGAATCAGCTTACCTTTTCTTAAAACCTTTTACTAGCTCATTATTTATGAAGTAAAACCCTGAGCCCTTCATCAAGAGTTCTGAGCCCTCAGCAGTTTAGCTGATAAACAGCCTTTCTCCCATCTTCATCTTTTTAAAAATACATCTCCCTACAGTATATATGTGTCATATTATTTATAGTTTCCACACTTCTTGATCTTGCTCATCATGGTCCCTGTTCTAGAATGTCAATACTGCTCTTCAAAATTTGATTCATTCTGCAAATGCTTACCTACTTCATGAAGTTTTTCTAAGTTGTTTTGTCTCCCATAACTCTCCAAATCAGAATTATTGTGTCTTCTGTACCCCAGTAACTTTTTTATTCCAGTTAGCGTTTCTTCTTACTTTGAAATGTAACCAGTTTCCATGCCTCTTTCAGCCACTAGATTAATTATGTTACTAATTTTGGATTCCCTGACAGCACTGCGCATAGTACTTGTTTGTACTAGGTATGAATGTTTCCTTAATTGAACTAAATTGTTGGTACACAGGATTATCTTTGCCAGTGTGGAGCAACAAAGTTTTATCATCCACTGTTGGAAATGTGTTATGGCCAAAAGGGCCTTAGAGATCATCTAATCTGTCTTTCTTTCAAAAGGTAAGAGAGCTCTCAAGGCTGAGAAAAGATAAGGTTCCGTAAATACTTCATGTTCAGCCCAATCCTAAAGTTTGGGTGTTTTGAACACTTAGACTAGTACCTTTTCTATTGTATCATTTCATATAGAAACAGGGTCATAAGGAGTAAAAATCAACATTACAATCAGTAGTATTAACTTGTTGCAAATACACATAGGTGGGTCTATATAGTTTCCAAGTCCTAGACATCTGACTTATAAACAATTTTACACCATAATCCGTTGTGGGGGAATAGACAAAATCATGTATCTTTCCCTTTCTCCCCTCCTTACTTTATTCCTTCCATATTTTTTCATTTATTAATTCAGATATTTATTGAATATTTGTAATATACCTATAATCTAATCACTTGGAATAAAGAGGTGAGCCAATCAGATTCCTTCCTATATAGTATTTTTAGCAAGGAGAACATTATAAATCTTTTGTTGACAAACATCACTTATTTGGGATCTTTACATTCTACTTACAGTTTCTTTTAGTAATAATGTAAGTATTTGTAATTATTATTTTTTACAAACTTAAGTGCACGCTGACATGAATTCTAAGGATATGTGTGTTTAAGGAGATGCGAATGAGCTTCTAAGGAGGTCATATAAGGAAAGTGACAAGTCATTTATATACCTGAATTTGGAATCAGCAATAAACATTTATTTAGCACATCCTATGTCATGAGGACCTAACAAGTGATAATTTAACTTAGTAGATGTCAACTTTTTAAAATTTTCTTTTAATAATTTAATTCCATTAACTTATTTATATGTACTGTCTGAAACGTTGCTCAGGTACCAAAGATTTAGATACGAACAACAGCCAGTTCCTACTCTCGAGATTCCAAGTCTAATAAGGGAAAGTAACAAGTAAACAAGCGTAATATAAAGTGATGATAACAGCTAATACAGTACTTGCATAGTACTTACTGTTTCCACGCATTTTTTAAAGTGCTCTCCATGTATCAATTCATTGTGCCTCAAAACAAAATGATCCAGATTTAATGAATGAGGAAACTGAGGCATAGAGAGGTTAAATAATTTAATGCAGGTCGTGTAGCTGATGGTAAGTGTGCAAAAAGTTAACAGTGTGATGTAAAGGGTGGTATGGGAGCTGAAATGAAGGATACCTAATTCAGTGTGGGAGGTTCAGAAAAGTATGCTGGAAGAGTGGCACTTGAATTAAGTTGTTGTTCTAATTAATGAAAAGATGAAGTAATCATTATGGTTTTCTGGAGTGACCACAAAATTTGTGCCTAAAACTATTTATGTCTTTTTTTTCAGACAGTATTCCTTCAGAAAGTGAAACTCACTTTAATTTTGATTTGTGTAGACCAAGTAGGGTCGATATTCTTTCTGTGGGGAAGAAATGCAATTTTTTGGCCTACTGACTTAAAGCATAATTTGAATTATAATTTGTTGGTTTTATTTTTATTTAAGATTATAATACTTCATGAAAGATTTGATGTAGCTTTAAAATGATTTGATGCAGATAAGCCCATTACAAATGCCAACAGGCTGCTCTTAGGCTATTTCGTTAAGTATTTGTTGGCTCCACTGACTGAAGATAACTGTGTTCTATGTTACCAACTTACTTCCCTTGGCATGGAACAGTCTAACCATTTTAAGTGACAAAATGTTCATCTTGTGTCTAGCAGTTATGATTCTTCCTTTTGCTTGTGTGATTTACAGCATTGAAGATGACTCCAGGGCCAAGCTTTTCCCAAGGCTTGTCTGTCAATGAAAAACTAATGCTAAGTGCCCCAGTGAACACTACAACATATGTAGCTGATACGGAATCAGAGCAAGCAGATACATGGTAAAGTTTCATTGTTAACAGACACTTAATTCTATCAGTGAGTTAATAGTATATTTAAGAAGTAAAGTCAGTGCCATTTTCAGATTAGTTCTTAGGAGATAAAGTATGGGAGAATGGGATGTCATGTTTTAGGGCAAGATTGGTGAACTGTCTATAAAGGACCAGAGAGTAAATATTTTTGGGTTTGTGGGTCATTGATATCTGTCACATCTTTTTAGCTTTGCCATTGTAGCATGAAAACAGCCTTGGACAACATGTAAATGAATGTGTGTGGTTGTGTTCCAATAAAATTTAATTTACAAAAATAAGTGGGAGGCCAGATTTGGTCCGTAAGCCATAGATTGCTAACCACTGTCTTACAAAGTTTTGTTGTTGTTTCTTAGAAATGCACATGGAAGACCAAAAAGAATTATGTACTTTTTTTGTGACTGGTGAAATAACTTTGAAATAAATGTGTGCTGTATAATGTTGCCTTTATCTGAATATTACAACTTTGGAGATACTTGGTTTTTTTTTTTTTATGTTTGTTTTTGAGAGAGAGTGTGAGTGGGGAAGGGGCAGAGAAAGAGAAGGAGATGCAGAATCTGAAACAGGCTCCAGGTTCTGAGCTGTCAGCACAGAGCCCGATGTGGGGCTCGAACTCGGGAACAGCAAAATCATGACCTAGGCTGAAGTCGAACACTTAACTGACTGAGCCACCCAGCCGCCCCTTGGAGATCCTTTCTGTGTTTCTACCTGGCTATCTAAACAATTAATATTTGTTTGTGAAGATAGTTTTCTAGTAGTTCTCTATTTGAAGAGGCCTTTTTTGTTCTTTGGGGGTTTTTTTGAGCAAGGGCAACTTATATATATTCTTCGGTATTTTTCATTTAAGATAGTATATTTTAAATAATCCATAATAAACTATTCATATTGAAAGATATTTGTGATATCACTATATTGGATCATATTTAAAATTTTAATATATCCTTTTGTTATATTGAGGTCAGATATAACTTTAGAAATTTTTTTTAATGTTTGTTTAGTTTTGAGAGAGAGAGCGCAAGCCTGGGAGGGGCAGAGATGGAGACACAGAATCTGAAATTGGCTCCAGGCTCTGAGCTGTCAGCACAGAGCCCCACATGGGGCTCGAACCCACGAACCATGAGGTCATGACCTGGGCCGAAGTTGGATGCTTAACTGACTGAGCCACCCAGGCGCCCCATATGTAACTTGCTTTTTTTTTTTTAAACGTTTATTCATTCTTGAGAGACAGAGACAGAGCATGAGCAGGGGAGGAGCAGAGAGAGAGAGGGACAGAATCCGAAGTAGACTCCAGGCTGTCAGGACAGAGCCCAACGCAGGGCTTGAACCCATGAACCGTGAGATCATGACCTGAGCCGAAGTCGGACACTTAACCGACTGAGCCACCCAGGTGCCCCAGCCTAGATGTAACTTTTTAAAGAGAAACTATTAATGTTTTGAAAGTCATCTGTATGACCACTTTAGTTTTTTTGTGAAATAAGAATATTTGTGTGTGTGTGTGAAATAAGAGTATTAAAGGCAGTATATGTTTAACCATACATTGTAGAACCATGTGTGTGTTTTCAATATTTTTCTGGTAGAGAATAGAGTTCTATTCTAGGGACTACCATCTGGCTGGAATATAACCATTATTAGTTCATCTGTATTCTTGCCATCTGGGTAGAAAATAGCCATATCAGTCCATGTGAATCTAAATTTATCTAATTTAGTTCTAAAGGGGATCTAAATATCTCCTTATAGATGATGCTGGAATTGTAGAAGATTGTTCTTTTTCTGATTTTCCTTTTTTTAATTAATTTTTTTGCATGAAAATAATTCTGAAATTTTAAAGTAATAATTACCTAGGTTATCACCTAGTTTAATTTTTAATAGAATACTAGGGTGATACTCATGTGTGTATGGTAGTTTTTTATAATAGAGTATGCCGGTCATTGTGTGCTGTAAGGAATGAAGAAGAGAAAGTTATCATTTGTCTTTAGGGAGCTTTGATGAAAAAGGAGTGACTTTCTTGAGGTAGTGAAATATATTCATTTAATTATTGTCTAAAGATAATTATGTTCTAAAGCTGTATCACATTAGTACTATTTAGAAGACTTTGTTTCTAGATAAAAATTGCTGTAAATCCACTTGTTTACCTTGCATTCTTTTCTTTTGCTACAGCATGGATTTGAGTGAAAGACCTAAAGAAATCAAAATCTCCAGAGTGGAACAGAAATTCAGAATGTCTTCACAAGAAATATCCGCTGCGAAGGAACCCCACAAAATAAGCTCTAATGATAATAATACAGTATCAAATACTCTGGTTAGGAGGAAAATCCCAACCTATCAGCTTTCACCAAATAAATTCTCAGGTGTAAATAAAAGTAGAGATCGGGCTTCTCAGCAGCAGACCAACTCCATCAAAAACTACTTTCAGCCGTCTACCAAAAAACGGTATATTTTAAAATAATGCCTCTGTGTCTCTGAAAAATATTAATATCTGTTATATGATTATAGAATGCATTTAGTCTGTGTTCTGCTTGAAAATGCTTCTGTGGAAAACTGACTCTTTGACCTCACGCCCTTTCAGAAATGTCCAAATCTCCTCCTTCACTAAGGTCGTTGTAGATAGATTATTTTTTCCTAGATAGCTTAGCTTACCTGTTATTTCATTTTACCATGCTTCTTTTGAAGAAGAGCTTTCCCACACCTCATTCTTTCAACTTCTCTTACCTCCTCTAAGACCATGCTCTCAGTTAGTTTCTCAGTTTCCAGTGCCTTTAATTATTCTAGGTCCTTCTCTTTTCAAAATCTGTCTGTCCCTTTTATTTTTTGAAACCTTCTCTTGACTTGTTTCTTTCCTCTAGCAAATGCCTTTTGTCTTTCACAATCACTATTAAACTTCTCAAAAAAAGATATTACTGTTACTGCTCCCATTGCTGTATGAAATAATTCTTAACCAGCAATATTTCATCTTGACATGATGTCCTTGAAAAGTAACCATTGACACAGTTGCTAGCTCTAGTGGCCTTTGGTATACTCAACTCTTGAATCTTTGTTCTCCTTACAGTGTCTTCTCGGAAGTAGTAGTAGCTTCTGGTTGTTTTGCTTCTCTGCCCCCTTTGAGGACTTCTTTCTTTTTTCGTACTACTGCTTTTTATGTGTTGTATGTGGTACCTTTAGAGTTTCATGACTTTATTACAGATGATCAATATATTTGGCCTTAACTTAACCTTTAAACCTCACTTCTGCTTTCCCACAGGAATTTTCTGCTGTTTTCCCAAATAATTCACCTAAATCTTTTCTCCTCTGTCATCGATTATGTATTTTTTCTATTAGTAGTTCACTTTGTCAAAATCTTTGACTCTCTATTCTACCCCCCCAAAACAGTATTGTAATTCTTATTTTCATTGTTTCCTAAATTCCTCCCTTTTCATCTGTTTGTATTGCCAGCTCTCTGATTTAAACTCTACCTAAATTATTGCAGAAACCTCTTGATAAATCTGTCCAGTACCCTGATACTATATTTGTGTTATTAAAATATCACCTTGATTATTCCAAATTAGCATGAATTCAGTAAACTTTTGGGAAGCAGAGATCCACATTTTTATGTTCCCTGTGGATGTTAGAAGTACAGTATATAAATGAATAAACTATTCAGTACTTAAACAGTATTGTATAGAAAACTCTTATAGTCACTTTTTAAAAAAAATTTTAATGTTTATTTTTGAGAGAGAGAGAAAGAGACAGAGAGCACTAAGTTGGGGAGGGGCAGAGAGAGGGAGACACAGAATTCAAAGCAGGCTTCAGGATCCAAGCTGTCAGCACAGAGTTCAATGCAGGGCTCGACCCATGAACTGTGAGATCATGACCTGAGCTGAAGTCGGACGCTTGACCAACTGAGCCACCCAGGCGCCCCATGTATTCACGTATTACTTGCAGTGTATAGTCTGTGCTGTATTGTGGATAGAGCTACTCTGACTTATTACCTTGAATTAGCTCTCATTAACCCATCAGGTTTTATTTCCAAGGTAATTTTTCCCTGCCTGCAAGTTCCCTACATTATAAAGTAAGCTGTTGTTTCCCAGCAACAAATCCTCTGTATTTTTATGTCTTCCTACCTTTTCCTCTCCATTGATTTATTAGCTACTGCTGCCTTAGCAGAGAAGATAGACTTCTCCTTATTGTTTTAGCCGTTGGGTTGGCAGTCCTGTGAAAGCAGTAGTCTATATGAATTATGTACTTTTTTCAGATGTCCTTTTTTTTATTCCCAGTAATATTAATAAAAACAAGAATATTGTGCATTAAATGGGAGGAAGTGAATATTGCCAGATATCAGCTGCGTTCATTTTCTGTTTTGTTTTCTTCTCTCCTTTTTTAAATCTAAGGGAAAGAGATGAAGAAAATCAAGAAATTTTTTCACCCAAATCAGCAAGAATAGAAATGTCTTGTTCTCTGTTAGAACAGACACAACCTGCTCCACCCTCAGTATGGAAAAATAAGGAACAGTCTCTATTTCAGAGTGAGCTTCTGGAAAAGAAACCAGATAACTTACTTACAGATACAGATTTAAAATCCACTGTGAAAAGTTCTGTTAATGAATCTCTTTCTACAGACAAACTAAGATCAGAAAAAAGAAAAGAAATTGATGATTTAGCCATTGAAGATGAAATATTGGAAGAGTTACTCAACACAAAATCAGAGTTAGAAATTGGAGTGAAAGTTCAAAAACAAGAGGAAGATGTCAATATTAGGAAAAGGCCAAGATTGGATATAGAAACAAATGGCACTTTTAATTATGATGAAGCAATACCAGAAAGTAACAGAATATCTGTAAGTAACCTTTTTTAATGAGAAGTATCACAGACAGAAACTTAGAAGATTAAAAAGAAATTTAAGACAGTAAAAGCATCCACTGTTTCCTTGAAAAAGTTCATGTGTTCACCCAGTATTAAGTGTAAGGATTTGTTGGTGGATAAGGTAAATATTAAAAATAGTGTTTCTTTGACAGTATATAATAAATGACAACAAACTGTTGTTCATGATTAATATAGTTCCAGGCTGTATTATTACTGTACTATTATATGAGACCTTTGGCACTGATGGTAAGTATAGGAGATGCCTTAATAGAGCAAGCAGACATACAAAAATGAAGAAAGTTAGTAAAACAAACTATGAAATAAATTGTTAGATAAATCAGGTATAACATCAGTAGGAATTTTTATTTTCATTTTGGTCTTTAATATCCTATTTTCATGAATGTCAATAACTTGTCTTACCACTTTGATCTAAGAAAAGTCTTCAGATTATTTTGTATTTTATGCCTAAGTTGCCCGCTTCTGTAGAATAGTTAGGTCATTAGGTGAGAGCATGGACCTGATGAAGTAAAAATATAATATTCTGATCTTTCATTTAGGTTGATTAGCTCTACTCTTGTTCATGGTTGTGGTCACTCCCCTCCTATAAATGGCTACTGCATAAGAACAGGACTGAGTAAAAGGATAAAGATTAAGTGGTTGGAAGGTATAATGATTTAATAAGTATTTGTTAACCTAGTGTGTATCAAGCACTGTAAATCTATAACTACTGTTGAGAAAACAAAGTAGGTGTCCTGTTTAGCCTATATATTGGCATCTTCCTATGAGAGAAAATCCTTATTATTTGTTAGTTTATTTTGAGTGAATCTTAAATGCCTTTCTGTGGATCAGATGCATCAGAATCAGCTGGTGAGCTTTTTTTTTTTTTGAACTTTATTTTTAGAGAAATAGGGTGCATGTGAGCAGGGGAGGGGCAGAGAGAGTGGTGAGGGGCAGGGGGAGAGAGAGAGAGAAAGAGAGAGAATCCCAAGCAGGCTCCATGCCATCAGTGCAGAGTAGAGCCCAACCCAGGGCTGGAACTCACAAACCACGAGATCATGACTTGAGCCAAAATCAAGAGTCGGACGCTTAACCAACTGAGCCACTTAGGCACCCCAGTTGGTAAGCTTTTTTAAAAATATGGATACCCAGACCAAAATCCCCAAAGATTCTGATACATCCAGTTTTCTTCCCAGAAAATGCTCCCTCATTTTTAGTTCAGAATTCCTTTTGCTGTCTTTAAAAATTCTAAAATCAGTGGCTTAAATAAGGTAGGGTTCTTTTGTTCCTATAAAAGAAGCCCAGGGGGACAAAACATAAGAGATTCTTTTTTTGTTTTTTTAACGTTTATTTATTTTTGAGACAGAGACAGAGCATGAACGGGGGAGGGTCAGAGAGAGAGGGAGACACAGAAACGGAAGCAGGCTCCAGGCTCTGAGCCATCAGCCCAGAGCCCGACGCGGGGCTCGAACTCCCGGACTGTGAGATCGTGACCTGAGCTGAAGTCGGATGCTCAACCGACTGAGCCACCCAGGCGCCCCAATACATAAGAGATTCTTAAATATGAAGAACAAACCGAGGGTTACTGGAGAGGTTGTGGCAAGGGGGATGGGCTAAATGGGTAAGGGACATTAAGGAATCTACTCCTGAAATCATTGTTGCACTATATGCTAACTAACTTTGATGTAAATTTTTAAAAATAATAAAATAAGCCCAGAAGTAGGTAACCAAAGCTGCTTGGAAGTTCCATGGTATTAATTTCTTAGGTGTCTCTTTTTCTCTCTACTAGGTGGCACCTCTAGCCATCATGTCAACTTTCCAGGGAGGAAGAACAAGGTGGAGAAGGGGACAGGGTAAAAAGGCCTCTCCACTTAAGTTCCCCCTCGCATTCTAAGGAGCTGTTTCAGAAACCTCACTTTATAACTTTGGTTATTAGCCAGAATTTAGTAATGGTCTGCATGACTCCCTATCCCTCACCTTTAGTCTACAAGAGAGTATGGGAAATGTTTTAAGCTTGACACATTGCTGTCCCTAACAAATTTAGCATTAGATAAGGAAGAAAGAATAGACAGTGAGATCCTGTTTAGCCAAATTGAGAACTTCAGAGAAAGGGAGGTTCTTTATTATCAAAGATTAGCTGTCACTTTACAGAAGAGGTTACTTGAACCAAGTGGTTTATATATCCTGTAAGTTACTTGCTTAGCAATTTCCACTAGAGTGGAACTTCACGTTGGTTTCATGTGGTATTGGTGAAGTCCAAGGGATGATTTCCTAACTACATTTAATAAATTTGTATCTCTTTATAAAGGTATGTTTATTTGTATTATGAATTTACAATGTTATTTTAGCTCCAGACTATTCCAAAATTTGTGTTCAGACTACTTAATACTATAAGCATTTAATCTTTGGAAAGTTAGACTCTATATTATTTTCATTACACCGTGCAAATGCATTTCCCTTGCAGTGTATCTTTCCTCATGTACTCATTTTTAGTTTTTTCTGGTATGTTCTTATTTTCTTTCTCTAGTCTTGTGCTATTACATGCTTTCATTTTTTTAATAGCCTTTTTTTTTTCTTCTATCCCAGATTGGTCCACTGTTCACAGTGGCTACAGCTCTGTCTGAAAATGGTTATGGTTTTAATAGCAGAACTCTTTGGCCCCTCCTGTATGGCTGTTAATATTCTGAAATACTCTGCATTGACTGCACATTCTCCCAGGGTTCATGGTCACTCAGGGTTGGGCATTTGATCCTAGAGTGGGAGAGACAGGAAGTGATCATTATACACCAGTGATACGGGATTTAGTAAACAGTCTTTTGTGTATCTGAAAAGACCTTTCATTTAATAGCTGAGTTTTACGTGCTGTATATTGATACTAGGGCATACAGTTACTTTATTTTGTTCTGTGGTTCTGTAGCATAATTTCCTCTGTCCTTACTTTACTACTTTAGAATTTATAACATTCTAAATAAAATTACAGAAATCTTCTGGAGGGTGAATAGTGATTTGATTGTGATATACTTTTGGGTATATTAAAAGTTCAGTCACTGTATTCTAACACTCTACATATTTAGTAAGAGCCTGTTATTTTGCTTTCAGTGTAAGATAATTTTTGACAACTTTTTATTTTGAGATAATTGTTGATTCACATGCAGTTGTAAGAAATTATATAGAGAGATCCAGTATACCTTTCATCCTGTTTCCCCTAATTGTAACATCTTGTATAATTACAGTACAGTATCACAACCAGGAAGTTGACATTGATGCAGTTCATCAACCTTAAACAATGGGAGATTATTTTTAATTTTTTCACTTTTATCGTTTTAAGAATTTGTTGTTGGAAAGTCCTTGTAGATGAGATGTTCATGGAATAAAGGAATTGCACTTACTTTTTTTAGCTGTGGAAGTGATTATCAGGAAAAAAATTCTTAATCCTTTCATTTAAAAAACTTGGGGCGCCTGGGTGGCGCAGTCGGTTAAGCGTCCGACTTTAGCCAGGTCACGATCTCGCGGTCCGGGAGTTCGAGCCCCGCGTCAGGCTCTGGGCTGGTGGCTCAGAGCCTGGAGCCTGTTTCCGATTCTGTGTCTCCCTCTCTCTCTGCCCCTCCCCGGTTCATACTCTGTCTCTCTCTGTCTCAAAAATAAATAAATGTTAAAAAAAAATTAAAAAAAAAAAAACTTAATGCAATTTTAAGGCAAAAATGTGAAACTTCTCTTTGACATTGGATTCCTTAGATAGATTTCTAAAATCTGTTGATGATAGAACCACTCTTTTTCTATTTTGGGATTTAAATATAGGTTCTAGCACATTTATAATACTTTTTATAAGCTGAAATAGAAAGCTTGTGACTAGATATTCCTGCTAGAAGTTTATCCTTATATATATGACAGCTGTGCCTGTGTCGCGGCCTTACAGTTTCATAGTCTCACAAAATACAAACATGACTCATCCTTAACATTTCCTCTTCTTAATATCACCCACTGAGTGCAGAGCATCTTTTCTTCACCTCATTCTACCCTCCTGTTCTAAATTAAGGTTTCCACTTCTCTTAACTACAGTATCTTCCAAAACCTAGTAGTAATACCTACCACTTACTGGATATCATCATTCTGTTTATAGCAATTCTGCAGTGAAGCAGTACTATACACATTGAACTGATTAGGAAATTGACAGTAAGGTATTAAGTAACTTGGCAAGGTTGCTTAGCTAGGTTTTGAACTGGGACGAAAATGTAGGGCTACTCTGCTCTTTTGGCAATTCCTTTTATCAGCTTTCTTAGAATGACATTCATTTATCCAGTTACTCCAGGCATCGGGCATGCTAACATGAAAGGCTGTCTGAGAGGATAAGTTTGCTAGGCCTTTAAAAGGTAGAATCTCCAGGGACACCTGGGTGGCTCAGTCGGTTACGCATCCAACTCTTGATTTTGGCTCAGGTCATGATCTCATGTTTGTGGGTGTGAGACCCGTGTTGGGCTCTGCACTGATGGTGCAGTGCCTACTTGGGATTCTCTCTCTCCTCTCTCTCTCTGTCTGCCCCTCCCCAACTTGTACTCTGTTTCCTTTTCAAAATAAATAAATTAAAAAAAAAAAAAAGAATCTCCAAGACTTGGTGATTGACTCAGCATGAGAAATGGAGAGAGAAGAAAAGAGTATAGGATAATTCCCAAGTTTAGAGTTTGAGTGCTTGGGTGGGTTGTAACATGATTCTCTGGGATGGGAAATAACTGCTCAAGAGGATGAGCAAGTTTGAAGGAGTGGGGCAGTATAAGGGAGAAAGGGCAGGGGTGTAAAATGTTCTGATTGTGATTAACTTGCAGTGGGTGATGTATATGAAAGTAGTGAAAGGGCACATGGTAGGCTTAGTATAAATTTTTAACCTTACTATTGATAAAAGTATTAATTCTCTTTAGTCCCTAAGCAAAAACAAAGTATGTACATTTGTTTTTCTGTCCTTTCCAACTTTTTATTACAGTTTTTCTGAATTTAATATTGAATCATTGAAAATTTGATGTAAAATCGTATGCTCCCCTAGTGTACCCAAGGGATTATAGTTTTTACTGAAATTGTCAGAAAGCCATCTATGTAATATCCTCTTGTCTGGAACCTGGTCTGGATATTGGATGTGAAGGAAACTACAAGGCAGTTTGCATTTTATTGCAGACATATATCTTGAGTAATTAAAGTAACCCTATTTCCTTTTTCCTGGATTAAGGGCAATTTAAAATTAAATACTAAGTGTAAATTTAGATAGAATCCTTTAAAAATGTTTCTATTTTAGAGTATAAAAGTAGTACATAGCTATGTAGAAATATAGAAAATCAAAACATAACGATTTGTTGATAATCCTACCTACCATCTGTAGATAACCATAGATAATATTGTATTTTATTTATTAATTTTTATTCTGCAAACTTAGAATCAACTGTTAATGTAATTTCATAGCCATTTTTACTCATTTATACTATGGTCACGTCTCATATTGTAAAATAACTGGTATGAACTTAGATTGTGTCCTCTTTGCTCTTGTAATTCATACTGCAGTGTCTTTTTTTACGTAGATTTCTATTCTCAGCTTTTCTAGGAAAGATACTTGAAAATCAAATAACTGGGTCAAGAACATGAATATTTTTAAAGTTGCCATTTTATAATTTCTATGAACAGTATTTTTATTTCTTTAGCAAGAAAATGAAATTGGGAAGAAATGTGAGTTCAAGAAAGATACACTGTGGTCAACTAAAGAAGAACTATCTGTAAGGAAATTTTTCTTTAATTTTTATAAAGATTTGACTTAATGAGCAACATCTGATCAATTACTATTAGTTTACGTTCTTAGGATTCGTTATTTCCCTTTGTGTAATTTTGGTCTATTTCATAGTTACGCTTACTCTGGGAATAATTTGATCATATTATAATCATGATATAGCAAAAAGAGGATAGAGAAAAGCCTGAGTATAATTCCCTGCCTTCTGCATAAATGTTTGATCCTGAACAAGTCACTTCCACATTTATGGACCTCAGGTCTTTATAAAATCAGGTCAGCACTTTTCCAACAGGGTGATCATTTATATCAGATAGAGGAATGGATGTGAATTATTTCTAAATGCTAAAACACATTTACAAAAGTATTAAGTCATTGTTAATTTATTAGAGTTCCTAATTACATTCTGTCACTAATAGATGAACCTTGTCTTTTGACTTTCCACTTTTTTTCTTTCTCTCCCTGTTAGCAACTTCCATTTGAATAGGCAGTCGAAGAGTAAAAAACTTAGATGGTCAGCCTTGAGTTGCTCTGGCAATGTTGATATGTAACTAGTTGGTTAATAGAAAATTACCTAAAGAATCTCATCCAGTAACAGGAAGGAATCTTCAGGCTGATTTAATACTGTCAATCTGCAATTAAAAAATGGCTTTCAGTTAATGAGTAATGAGTGTGTCCAGAACTAATGATTTTTGGAGATGTGAAAAATAATGTTACTGAAAATCCAAGGAAGCTTAAATATAGTAGATGAGAACTTGTAGAACAGATTGTTACACTAATGTTAGTTCATGGTTTTTATGATAAGTAGACAAAACAGATTCCTTGCTGAGAAAATATATAGAAGATGAAGTATTGAGATGATATTCATTGGAATAAGCTACTAAATTAAAAATGCTAAATAGTTTTAGTCTTCTGTCATAGATGAGTGTATAGAGTATTTGAGTAAGTAATATTCTGGTTTTGAAGTAGTTATGATTTGATTTCCAAATACAGAGTTTGGGTGCCAGAAATAAACCTTTTTTTACTGTTTTTTTTTTTTCCTCAGGTATTTGAACTTTTTCTGTAGATGCCCAAATAAGTAATTTTCTTTTCCTTATCTTTTCTGCTTATGTATCCGTCGTAACCCCGTTTAAGATCAAAGATGAGCTTCAGGGTGATGGTGATATGTTTCCAAGGAAGGTGTTACTGACTGAATTTAGATCACTGGTGGTTAGTAACTTTACCTCCAGAAATACATCCTGTGTAAATAGTGATTATGGTCAATTAAAGAATTTCAAGAAATTCAAAAAGGTATGGTATTCCTTTAACTACAGTATCACCAGAGGGCAGCGTTTGAAATGTTTTTAGAAATACTGTTGATGCTAAATAGTAAAAGCGGTTCATGTTGAAAACTGATACTATTTCTTCTGCTTAAAACAGTTAAAATTATTCTAGTAAGAACATAAACTGACAGTTAATGAATATGTGAATAAATATATGTTGAGTATATAAAGAATACATGGAAACAAATTTCATTGAGACTGAATTCTTTAAAGGGTGCTGTTTACCTGGTCTTCTCCACCTTAAGGGGCAGGCTTTAGGCTATATTGAAAGGGTTCTTCTACTTATAATAAGGATCTCTGGCTACCTGAAAGGACCTGAAAGTCCTTAACTCAGGACTTTATGAAGATAATAGATCTGTTTAAAATAACTGAGCACATTAAATAATGAAAAGTAGGCATTTTACTGTTATGTGTATATATAAAAAATGTAAATATGTACCTGAGTGTTACCATCAGCCAGAGTTTCTTCTTTTTTAGGAACTGATAAGGTATTTAGTTTGTCAATATGACTAAAAGGATATTTCCGATCCAGTCTGTATTTTGTTGTCTATTGCTGGGATATTTGCTTCTTGTTCCATACCTACTACTTACTACTACCTTTTGCTTAAGCAGTTAATTAGAATACAGTTAATTTTTTCAAAAGTGGTTTCTGTGGAAGACTGCCTTTCACTAGAATATGATCTGTTTGATTCTTGCTGTGACTATGAGGTATTGTAGCTTTTCCTCTCTAATGTGAGCTACTATTAACATTTGTTAATTTTTTGCTTACTATGACAATGTGTAAAAGGTTCTGAACTCCCCTTTCTTCTACTTAGAGTGGAAGATGGAAATACTTCCCATTAGATGGCACCCACTTAATTCTTTTCCATCCCTCAGGTGTAGCGCATGAATACCACAGGGTTATTCTTTTTTTAAAAAAAAATTTTTTTTTTTTTAACGTTTATTTATTTTTGAGACAGAGAGAGACAGAGCATGAACAGGGGAGGATCAGAGAGAGAGGGAGACACAGAATCTGAAACAGGCTCCAGGCTCTGAGCGGTCAGCACAGAGCCTGACGCAGGGCTTGAACTCACGGACCGTGAGATCATGACCTGAGCCGAAGTCGGACACTTAACCGACTGAGCCACCCAGGCACCCCGTCACAGGGTTACTCACGGACCGTGAGATCATGACCTGAGCCGAAGTCAGACACTTAACCGACTGAGCCACCCAGGCACCCCGTCACAGGGTTATTCTTAACCGAATGGTTATTTCATGTTCAGTGTCATGTTACCAAGTCTCATTGTTGAATCAAAATTCAAAAGACATACTTTTTTTTTTAAGTTTATTTATTTATTTTAAGAGAGAACATGCAAACGTGGAAGAGGTAGAGAGAGAGAAAGAATCCCAAGCAGGCTCTGTGCCATTAATGCAGAGCCATTAATGCAGAGCCACAAACTGTGAGATCATGACCTGAGCTGAAATGACAGAGTCAAACACTTAACCGACTGAGCCACCCAGGCACCCCTGATACATATTTTTTATTAATGAAGTTACCAAAGATAAAGCAATCCGTGTTGGCCCAGGGATGGCCAAGAGCTATAAAGTAGTACAAACTTCTGGAAAGCAGTTTGGAAAAATTTTATTTTTTTAAAAATTTTTTTGAAGTTTATTTTGAAGGGGGGTCAATGGGGGAGAGGCAAAGAGCAAGGGAGAGATAGAGAATCCCAAGAGGCTCGAAGCTTCACACTAAGCTCGACACAGGGCTCAGTCTCATAGCTGTGAGATCATGATCCAAGCCAAAATCAAGAGTTGGACGCTTAACTGACTGAGCCACCCAGTTGCCCCTAATCTTACTACTTTTACTTTTTTTAACAGGTCATATTTCCTGGAGCAGGAAAACTTCCACACATCATTGGAGGATCAGATCTAATAGCTCATCATGCTCGGAAGAATACAGAATTAGACGAGTGGTTAAAGCAGGAAATGGAGGTTAGTAGGAAGTGAGGCCTAGTAACTTGCTTGGTTTACATTCTGGTCCCTTGTGGTTTCTTTAGAGCACATCCTTCGTAAAACCAAACTTAAGATAATTGGCCTAAGGTCATTCATTAAGGAAAATTCCTGAGTTACAGAGCATTAAGGTTAATTTGTATCTTTGCATAATGCTTCTTTAGAGACTTTTAGATTTATTAGTTAAAAAAGATGGGACCCAGACAAATGAGTTAAGTTTACATCCTAATGTAAAGGAGAGAACAGAGACTTAACCAGCAAAAAATAAAAGAATACTAAAAGATAACTGTTAAAAGATGGTTGTACAGTCATACGGGGGATATTACAAGTAATATCAGTTATATATAGTATGTGAATGAACTGGGCTTTCCAAATCTGGAATTATCTTTCAGCAGTTCTGAGAATTTCTCAGTCCTTATTTTAGTATTACCTTGTTCCTGTTTTTCTATTGTATCTCTTTTTTCTTGTATATTAATTTTTTAAGGAATTGCCATAATTTTTCCATAGCAACTTCACCATTTTGCATTCCCACTGATATGTGCAAGGGTCCAGTTTCTCCACATCCTCTCTAGCACTTCATTTAGTTTTTTTTTTTTTTTTTTTGATAATGTACATTTAACTGGTGTGAATCTCAATGTGGTTTTGATTTGCACTTTCCTAATGATTAATGATGTTGAGCGTCTTCTCATATGCTTATTGGCCATTTGTGTATCTTGTTTGGAGAAATATGTATTCAAAAATCTCTTCTGATTATCAGATTGTTTATCTTTTGTTGTTTTTGAATTATGGGTGTTCTTTGTATATTTTGGATATTAGTCCCTATTATCACATATATGATTTGCAAGTATTTTCCCTTTCTCTAGGTTGCCTTTTCACTCTGTTGATTTTGTATTTTGATGCACAGAAATTTTAAATTTTGATGTAGTTCAGTTTATCCGTTTTGTTGTTGCTTACCTGTGCTTTTGGTATTATATCCAAGAAATCGTTCCCAAATCAAATGTCAGGATTTTTTCCCTTTTTTCTTCCAAGAGTATTATAATTTAGCCCTTATATTTAGATCTTTGATTTTGAGTTAATTTTCATAAGGGGTGTAAGGTTAGAGTCCAACTTCATTCTCTCTAGTTACACTTTCACACTTTGGTTCAATGATACATGAACATACCATCTCGATGGTGACAAGCCAGTTATACTATTGACAACTGTTTGCTGTGAGAACCTTGCCTTAATGCCTCCTCCCATGGGCAGTTGTTACTGATCCATCTCATTTTTCCCCAGAGTCTAAGTTTTAAGAAGGTAAGAGAAATCATTAAATAATGTTGGTTGATTATTAAGTAGTAATTATTTACATTTAGTTCATATTCTTAAACTTTTAATTATGAAAAGTTTTCAAACATACACAAAGAGAGGAATGAAACAAACCTCAAACACAGATTCAACAAATATCAGGATTTGCACATCTTGCTTCATCTGTTGCCTTTCTCAACTTTTTTTTCTTTCTGGAATATTTTTCTTTCTGGAATATTTTAAAGCAAATCCCAATCATTTTTCATTTCATTTTTATTTATATGTTCAAACATACAGATTTCTGATCAAGTACATATTATGTCAGAGTGTGTCTTCCTATCACTTTACAGTAGGGTACTTAATACAATCAATTCATGTTCAAAACCCTAAACTAGGATCAGCAGCATAATTTTGATACTTGAAATTGCTTTAAAGTTTTATAATTTCGCATACTTGCCTTATGGCATGTCTTCGATCATATCTACAACTAATATGTTGCCTAAGTCTCAGGAAACCAAATCTCAGTTATGACATTGCTCTTTTGGGAAACTATAAACTGCTTTACAGCTCTCCATGTTAGAATGTGATTTTCAAGAACTCACTGTTTACACATAACAGCTGTATATATTTATATACTGCTATAATGAGAACTCACAGGAAAGATTATAAAAATAAGCTTCTCTTTTCTTTCAAATTTTTTAAGAGAGCACATGTGCATGGGGGTGGGAGAGGGGCAGAGAGAGAGGGAGAGAAAGAATGCCAAGCAGGCTCTATGCTGTCATTGCAGAGTCCCATGGGGCTCGATCTCACGAACTGTGAGATCATGACCTGAGCTGAAATAAAGAGTCAGACAGACGCTCAACCAACTGAGCCCCCCCAGGGTCCCCTATGCTTCTCTTTTTTTTACTTTCTTCCTAGGTGTTTTGAGTCCTAGTGGATATTATGTAAAAAGACCATCTACCTGATTCATAATTCTTTCAACCCCTGACTTTTTTTTAAACTGGAGAATTTAATAAAATTAAGTGAAGTGGACAACTTCTGCCATAGAGGAAGTTACTGCATGGAAGTTAAGATTTCAGAAACATAGGACTATTGAATTGAGAGATAATCAAAGGCCTCCTCTAGGGTTAGAATGTTTTCTTCTTAGTCTTTGTATTGCCTGATTGTCCAGTCCTCCTGGAACCCAAAGGTGGGCTCCAGATAGGTTGTCTCAGCAGGCTATTTGAAGTAGGGCCACTTGGCAATTGAGGGGTGAGGATAATAACTCTTCCCTGAACTCTACAATTTTATATCCCTTTCTTTATCTTATTTTATATATATTTTATCTTTTTTTTTTTCCTCTGAAATGTATTTCTTGGTAACTTCTCCACATTGTCTTCCAGTTTGGTACTTTTCCCTTCCACTCTGTCTAGTTGGTATTCCCACCCATTCATTAAGTTTTCACTTAGCCTATTGTATTTTTTCAATTTTGGATGTCTGTTTCATTCATTTCTAAATCTTGTTCCCTGCTGATATTTGTAAGCTCTTCTTTTGTTTTCTGTGCCTAAAATGCTTGTTGCTATTTATGTTTGTGCTAATCATCTCCTATGGAGCCTTGTTTCCAAGTACATATTTTGTGATCTTTTTATGTGAACCACTCATTTTCCTTGTAGTTTGATCTGTGGGAATTCCTTGAGTTCTGATCCTCCAGAAAAGATATGTTGTGTCTGCCAGTCTTGTTCTACTACTAGGAAACCACTTTAGCCTCAGCTGGCGATTTTCTTGGATTACCTAGGTAGTTAATTCCTAGGATCACCTAAAGTACTCAGAAACCTGAGTGAAGGCCAGCTTGTCATTATAAACTTGATAGTTTTTTTCTTTCCTTCACCCTGTGCTAGGGTCAAGGCAGACAAGTTTCTTTCTTATCTTCTTTTGTGTTGTAGACTTTATTCCTTTTTCTCCCTTAAATGCTGGAGTCTTTTCTTAGATCCCTCATCTTTGATTTTCTCTCATATCACTCATCACCCATTGCAGACATCAAAGGCAGAGCCCAGTTTTTTTATGGTTTGTGGATACCCACAGAGGAGGGCAAAAGCTGGTTGTGTTGTTAACTTCTCAGGGTTTTTATTCTTCTTCATTGTGGGTTTAATGTAGTCTCTAGCAATTTGTTTTTAAAAATGCTTTTTAATTAAAAAGTTGTTACAAAGGTCACTAAAAAATGGAGGTTGTTCAAGGTCACTTAGGATATGTAGTGTCAAAAAATGGAAGAATGAAAATGACATCTTTCCTCCTTTCTTTTTTGAAAGAATAAATGGCCTTACTATTTAAAATGTGCATTTCAAAGAATTATGGTACTGCCCAAAATAATGATGAGGTTACAATCCTGAAGTCCAGAAATAACCCATGTAAATTCAGTAAACTATTCCAGACGTCTCTTTATTGAGGAGGAGTAATAGCTAGGACAGAGTGCAAGAGAAGGGGAGGATCGATAGAAGAAAGTAAAGCTGAAAGCATTGCTGAATTTGTGCAAATGTTTCTTCTCAAGATATTTTGTTTTCTGAGATGCATCTAAGACCAAGGGGTGATAGATACGAAAAAAAAAACCACTATCAGATTAGAATCAGTATTTGTTTCAAACTGCCTATTTGATTTTCGATGGTTTTTGGCTCCCTGCTGTCAACAGTGAGGAGATTGTACTTCCTCCATTCTCCCTGCCCCCGCCCATCTTCTGACAGTCCTTTCTTACCTCCCTTTTAAAGGTGATTTGCACTTGCAAGTCAGAAGCAGTGAGAATGTGTCTCAGTGTTTCCCAGTTCTCCATTTGTTTTCCCTGAAATACAGTATGTTATTTTGATCTGCAGATGCATTTCTTTTTATTTCAAGGAACTCTTCTGTTACATCTTTGAAAGCATTTTTCTATTTGCTGGGTTCTGTATATTTAAGATGTAACCATGCTTTTATTACATCACCTTTACTCTCTATACCCATTTCTTCTGCACTCCCTGTGGTTTTCTTAAGCTCTTTCACTGTGTCAAAAATTCACATTTCAGTTGTGTCTGTGTTATTCTTCGTCAGCTATATGACCCTGGGTGGATTACTTGATTACTTTATGCTTGTGTTTCTTCCTGTGTAGAATGGGAATAATAATAGTACCTCCGTTTCACAGAATTTTTGTGAGAATTAAGTAAGATGCTATTTATAAAGCATTTATAACCATGGAAAGAGTCAGTGTTAGCTATTTCTAATTTATTTGATTCTGAAATGATGTTATTAATAGGTCTCAGTGTTTTAGCATTTGTTCCCTTCTCATTGTCATTGTGTTTTGTCATCTAACTTTTTGGTTCTCCTTTTATTGCTTTCATGTTCTTAGTAACTTTTTTTTTTGATCCTTGGATTGTTATTTCTTGCAGACTAAGTTCTTCATTTATTTTGCACGTTCTGTTCCAGTTGCTGTCCTTTGTTTCCCCTTTAGTATGTGGAGTAGTTTTTGGTTTTCTATGATCTTGGCAGCTGTTTGGAGTACAATACCCTGTCCAGATACTGTTTGCTTTGCGAAGCATCCTGTGCTACTTTATGCAGGGATTACTATCTAAAGACAGTTTGTGAGGCAAAAAGTGAATGTAGTTGAAATTACTCCTACCCGAGCTCTTAGCTTTCTGGTGGAGAACGGAATGACCCTTGTGCCTCTGTACCGTCAGTGTGGCAGTGTGCTCGGGGCTGCAGTGCATGTCGCATCTGGTTTCTGTTGCCTGGAGACTTTGAATCCAGGAAAGGAAAGGCTCAGCTGGACCTGTGCATCGCTTTCCTGGGGTTGGAATTAAATGTGTACCAGGGAGCGTATCTTCTCCCAGAAGACAATCACCTGCCATTTTAGGTTGTTTACCTAATTTGTCAGGGATGTGTGGCGCCTGTGCCTGGTCAGTGTTAGTCCCACTCACTTCCCTGTGCCATTTGTCCCTTCCCAGCAGCCCACCAGCGGTGTTTTCTTTTGCCTGCTCAGGCTGCTTTTTCCCAAAATTGGAGTATTGGTAAGCATTCTCAGGTTGGTTTTAGTTCTGTGGCATTGTTTCATGTGCTGGGGCAGTGTTAGAAACATCTGCATCAATCTTTTGGTTCTTTGCAGGCCACTTTTTTCAAGGCTGTGGCTCCTTGATTATTATGGCTGTAAGGTTTTACTTGTTCTTGGACAGGGAGGGTTGAGAGAATGACAGTGTAGCTGCTGACTTTTTTCGGTCTTTTGTTTATTTGATTAGAATTAGTAGAGTCTGTGTTCCAGATTTATTCCACCAAATCTCTCTTTGCTAGAACAATTTTAGGTGAACTAGGTTGTTTTCACTCTTTAAGATAATAGAGTTGACTTTGTTGTGCAACTACGCTGTCTGTATAGAAGTATGTTACTGCTTTGACATCATACTTCCCCAGGCTGGTCCCAGCCGCTGTTCTTAAGTATCTTTTGCCTTTCTTTCATTCTTTGTCAGTTCTTCCTTTGGTGCTTCTGCTGTAGACCAGTCTTTGTTTTCATAATCACTGAATCTGTTCCTGGAGTTTCCTTCAGTTTAGGATATTTTCATTCTGTGCATTAAACATAATAATTCTTTGAGACATTATCCAACCTGATTGGAATTTTGAAAGACTGGAGATGTAATTCTCCCAAACCTTTAAAAAGATGTCAGTAATATCAGGATTTCTATTTCTTAATACTATTTTACTTAATGTTTCTACTAAGGCACATAAAATAAAGCTGATTTTTCTTTACAGTTGTTCTTTATTATAAGTTTAAAATTAGCATCCCCTGCCGGGAAGCCTTTAAGGATAATTATGATAATGATACCAGCCACTTTTTTTGACAGCTCCTTGATAAAAATCATTATCTTCCCATTTATGTGCTGCTATACCTATTAGAAAATGTGGAAAGATGTAATTTCATTTTGATATTTCCCTGTATGAATAGAAAACCATTCTGGAAGAATCCCTGCAAGTCCTTCATCTAGGCCCTTTCCACAGATTCAGAAGCTCTGTAATAGCCTGTTAAGACCTGGTGGTGCTCTTCTTACTTACGAAGACCTGGTCAAATCCTGTTCTTCATACGACAACCTTAAGTTACTTAACCTAACTCTTTGTTCCCTTATTGGTTAAAACTAGGATAATAGTCTAATAGTAGTAATGAAGTTATATGAAGATTAAATGAGATTTTTTTAATAAAGACTTTTAAGATAGTGTCTGGAAATACACAAATGTAAGTTATTAACATAAAAATAAACAGTATGTACATTCAAGGAACTTCTGGTCTTTTAGGGAAGATATGATACAGGGTGGAAATTGATACGACAAATCTGAGTTGTAGAGCTGAAGTTTTATGGGGGTTCTTCATAGCAGATGTTATTTTTAAATGAAGAGGATTGGATAATCATTGGTAAAGAGGTGAACATGTTCCTGGGCACATAGTAGGCCCTAAATTATTATTGAATGAATGCACACTGAAATATCGTCAGATATGGGAAGAGGAAAGAAAAGAGGTAATCTTCTGGGCAGAGAGAAAAATATGAACAAAAGCAGAGAGGGATGAGATATTTGTTGGGAGGTGAGTCTGGTTGGTTGGTTGTTTTGTGATTGAGTTTTAACAGACATACAGGGTTTGTGAAGAGGGAGGTGAGAAATGACTGAGAATGTAGAATGGAGCCAGATTATGAAGGTCTTTTCCCATTTTAAGGGTCAAACTCAAGAATTTGTGTTTCCTTTGGTAGGTGGAAGAAGTCACTGAAGGGTTTTGAATGGCACATGGTAGGATCATAGCTACACTTTAGAAAGAGGGACCCAGCACAGAGTTTTTCTGTTCCTACCTCTCAGCAGTGCATTAGGAGTTTGGCAAGTTTATGTTGAAAATACTTTTGTCAGTGAAGTAACTAAGCATCAGCCTCAGAGCCTGACTTGGGACCTTGGGGAAGAAAACCATTGCAGCTGGAGGCTGCTCTGGTTGAAGATGGGGGTAGATTTTGCCATCTCAGCCCCTTCAGTAGTCCTGTGACCTCAAAACACTTAATTTTTTTAAAGCGTTTTGTTGGAAAAAAATATTTAAAAACTCAGTAAGCTAGCAATATATACTTATATCGGTTGCCTTTGGGAAGGGATTAACTGGAGAATGCTGTTTAATTAGAGAACATTTGCAGAATTTTTGGCAGAAAGTGAAAATGGAGAGGATCTGGTGAATGGGGGAGATACTGATAGAGGCAAGAACTCGTAAACCTGGTGACCTTATGGATGTTGAAATCTCAAAGATAACTGTGACTACCCAGTATATAGCAGTTGATGAACCATACATTCGTTGTTAAACAAATGTTTGATATTGTGTCAATTTTGACAGGTTCAAAATCAACATGCAAAAGAAGAGTCACTTGCTGATGATCTCTTTAGGTAAAGTTTAATTTGTTTTCTCTTGAATCTTTGAGATGTATATAAAATGCCATTTTACTCATAGAGATTAAATATTCATTTCTTCTGACTTTAGAAATAGACGTTTAGTCCCTTCACCTAAATAATGTTTTGTTTTTAATGTATGTATTTTTACTTTGAGCACCTCTTAATTAGGTTTGCTAGATATGTCTTTGAGGTTTGGGGTTGATTCAGTTGAACCTGTATCACATGATATTTAAAATTTGTATGGGGGCATTCATGCAAAAGAAGGGTCCCGCACTGGGTGAATTTGGCTGGATACATTTGTGAGATTTTCAGCTCTGAGTAGAATTATGAATGAATGGGTTTCGAGTTAAGACAAAATACCAGAGCATTTGTTTAGTTTTAGTTGGCACAAGCATAAAAACAAGAGGCTGGATTAGAGTTTCAAATCAGGTTTTTGTGGGAGGTTGAGAGGCTTTATAATGGGTGATTATAATTTAATTCTGACTTAACACATTTTCAGCATTCCTGCAGGCCAGAAACCTTATAATAATTAGCTCTCAAATACTCACAAATAGTATAAAATAAAATTACTTTTCCTACTGGTAGGTAGATACTGGCTAGGGGAGAATAACATTTTCCCAAATTTACTTAAAGGCAGAACCGAGAAGTACTGTGTCTCAGAGTTTGTTTTGCAGCCAATTTGATTCTTTAATTTTATTATTAACAGTATATATCATTGGTGAAAATGGTGACATATGGTGCTGATTTTTAAGTAGTTAAAGGAGAATATATGGTTGCCAGCTAAATTTGTTGAAATACTGTAGGAGAAAATTTTATAAATAAGTCTTACTTTTGGCTCATTATACTCTCTTAGGCAGATGTTATACTTTAGTTGGGAGTTGGAGGAGTCTGAAGCCATACTGGGAAAGGTGGAAACAGATTTAGTTTTGAACTGTTTTCATTAATTATTTTAATGCTTTTACAGGACTTTTTGTTATTGTTGATGTTGTTTTATTTTTACCAAATATTCATCTAACCAACATCAAAAGGACAAAAGAAAGTAAAAATATCAGTGCTCAATGTATGATCCTAAGGATAAAATTGGCATGCTCATTGTTTGCCAGAGTGTAACTATATTTTGAAAGCTCTTTAACTTTAAAAGTGAAAGAAATGCCATCGTTTATCTAATGCTTTAACTTTATTTTTTTCTTTGCAGATACAATCCTAATGTAAGGAGGAGAAGATAACTGAGGATTTTATGAAGAAGTCACAGAAAACATTTCCATCAAGCATTTATGTCCTTTTCCTCTAGAATATATACATAAAGTACATAGAAGAGATTTAAATTACAAATGTTTTAGGCCCTAGATTTGTTGAATAAAATGCACAGAATTCCCATTTCTTTTGTGTGTGACAGTATTATTCAGTTTCCAGTCTTTGTCATCTCATGTCTTATGGTAATTTTTTCATTTTTAAATGTGGTTGTTTACTTATTGAATACTTAACATAGTCACAATTCAAAATGCTAAAACAATAAAAGAATAAGAAATTAAAGTCTCCCTTCTACGACTGGTCTAGCTACTTGGTTCCCCTCAAAAAAAAAAAAAAAAAAAAAAACTATGATCCTTCTTTCTTATGAGTCTTTCTGGAGATTTCCTATTAAAATTTTTATGCATATTTTCAGTAATTTCCTACAAAAATGATAGCATAATATATACACTGTTCTGCACCTTGCTGAATAGATTGGAAGATCATACACGTATCAGAGCATACTCCCCCCCCCCCCCCCCCACTATACCATAGCCTTCCTTGAGCTGAACTGACCCAAATGAAATGGATTTCCGTGATGAAGATGTCACCACATATCATTCTAGTACTAGAAAAGACAATATGAAAGACTTCTTCAAGCTCGTATAATGGGAAGACTTACTTGGTGATCTTACTGAGCTGGGTGTACCTCTGTTTTGAGCTTCTTAGAGTCCTAGTTTTCCTACCTGCGAAGTGTAAGTGATAAGATTGTCTTCCATGTTAAAGGGAGATGGTAAGAAAAAAGTCTTTTTTTCAAATTTTGTATGAAGACAACCTTGTACATTAGAATTGTAATAGTCTTGGGGTGCCTGGGTGGCTCAGTCGGTTAAGTGTCCAACTCTTGGTTTTGGTTCAGGTCATCATCTCATGGTTCGTGGGTTCAAGCTCTGTATTGGGCTCAGTACTGCTGGTGCAGAGCCTGCTTAGAATTCTTTCTCCCTCTCTGCCTGTTTCCTGCTGCCCCCCTCCCCCATCAAAATAAAAAGAATAAATGTACTATTGCTAGATCCTCATGGAAGATTATTGATGTTGACCACCTTTTCATGTACTTGTTGGCCATTTGTATATATTCTTTGAAAAAAGGCCTGTTCAGCTCCTCTGCTTGTTTTTTAGATTGGATTGTTTTTTGCTGTTGAGTAGGAATTCTTTATATATTTTGGATATTACCCCCTTATCAGATATATGATTTGCATATATTTTCTCCCATTCCATATGTTGCCTTTTTGTTTGGTTGATGGCTGCTTTTGATGAAGCTTTTTAGGTTGATGTAATTGCACTTATCATTGTCATGATATAACAATTATAACAGTCTCTTTATTGAAGAGACCCCTCTCCATTGAGTGTTTTTGGCTCCCTTGGCAAATACTAGTTGGCCATATATACTTAGGTTTATTTTGGGGATCTTGATTCTATATTTGTCTTGATGTATTTGTTTTTATATCCGTACCATACTGTTGTGCTGATTATAGTTTTATAATCTAGCTTGAAATAAGGGAATGTGTTGCCTAATGTTTTGTTCTTAGGATTTTTTGGGGGGGGAGGCTATTTGGGGTCTTTTGTGGTTCCATATAAATTGTAGGAGTACTTTTTCTACTACAATACTCCTACAATGGTATCCTAAAGATACCATTGGAATTTTAATAGGAATTGCACTGAATCTTTAGATGCCTTTTAGTAGTATTGACACTTTTAACAATACTAATTCTTCAGTCCACAAAGGATACCTTTCTATTTGTATCTTCAGTTTCTGTCATCAGTATTTTGTAGTTTTAAGAGTACATAATGTTAGTTACTGTTCCTAAGTTAGTTAATGTTCCTTAGTTAATGTTCCTAAGTGTTTTGTTTTTGGTGCCATTTCAAATGGGATCTACTTATTTTTTCAGAAAATTTGGTGTTAACTGTATAGAAATGCTACTGATTTTGTAAGTTAATTTTGTTTTATATCCTGTAATTTTACTGAATTCACTGATTCAATTTTTTTGTTGAGTCTTTAGTATTTTTAAATAAAATCATGTTTCTGTAAATAGAGACCATTTTACTTCTTCCCAATTCTGAAACCTTTCATTTCTTTTTCTTGCCTGATTGCTCTAGCTAGCACTTCTAATAATAGTATGTTGAATAGGATAGTGAGAGTGAACACCCTTGTCTTGCTCCTGATCTTAGAGGGAAAACTTTCAGCTTTTCACCAGTGAGTGTGATGTTAGCTTTGGGCTTGTCATGAATGGCTTTATTATGTGGAGGTATGTTCCCTCTATACCTACTTTGTTGAGTTTTTATTATGAATGAATATTGAATTTTGTCAAATAGTTTTTCTGCATCTATTCAGATGACTGGTTTGTATTCTTCATTTTCTTATTTTATTTTTTTTCGTATTCTTCATTTTCTTAAAGGTAAGTATCACATTGAATTATTTGCCAATGTTGAACCATCCTTGCATCCCTGGTCATGGTATATGATCTTTTTAATGTATTGTTGAATTTGGTTTGCTAATATTTTATCGAAGACTTTTGCATCTATGTTCATCAGAGATACTGGCCTGTAATTGTATTTTCCTGTAGTGTAATTTTCTGCTTTTGCCATCAGAATAATGCTAGCCTCACAAAATGAGTGTTTTTTCCGCTACTGTGTTTTGGAAGAGTTTGAGAAGGATTAGTTTTAATTCCTCTTTAAATGTTCTGTAGAATTCACCAGTAAAACCACCTAGTCCTGGGCTTTTCTTTTTGGGAAGATGTTTGATTACTGATTCAATCTCCTTAGTAATGCTTAATCTATTCAGATATTTTGTATCTTTATGATTGCATATTTAGATTGTATAGTCCTGGCAATTTACCCACTCTTGCTAAATTCTACAGTTTTTTTGGCCTATCATTATTATATTCTGTTATGATCCTTTATATTTACATGGTATCAGTTGGAATGTCTTCTCTTTGATTTCTAATGTAACTTTTTTGTGTCTTTTTTTTTTTTAAGTCTAGCTAAAGTTTTGTTAATCCTTAAAAAAAAAAAACCTTAGTTTCATTGATCTTTTGTATTTTTGTCTCATTTATTTCTGCTCCGATCTTTGTTTCCTTCCTTCTACTAACTTTAGGCTTATTTTTTTGGTTCCTTGAGGTATAAATTTAGGTTGTTTGAGATCTTTATTGTTTCTTGGTGCAGGCAGTTACTGATAATGAACTTTCTTCTTAGAATGCATCCCATAAGTTTTGGTATGCTTTCTTTATGCTTTAATTTGTCTCAAGGTACTTTCATTTCTCTTGATATCTTCTTTGATCCATTGGTTGTTCAGTAGTGTGCTGCCTTATTTCCATCTATTTGTTTTCCAATTTTCTTTTTTTTTTTTAAATATATGAAATTTATTATCAAATTGGTTTCCATATAACACCCAGTGCTCATCCCAAAAGGTGCCCTCCTCAATACCCATCACCCACCCTCCCCTCCCTCCCACCCCCCATCAACCCTCAGTTTGTTCTCAGTTTTTAACAGTCTCTTATGCTTTGGCTCTCTCCCACTCTAACCTCTTTTTTTTTTTTTTTTTCCTTCCCCTCCCCCATGGGTTTCTGTTAAGTTTCTCAGGATCCACATAAGAGTGAAAACATGGTATCTGTCTTTCTCTGTATGGCTTATTTCACTTAGCATCACACTCTCCAGTTCCATCCAGTTTTCTTCTTGTAATTGAATGTTAGTTTCACATTGTGATAAGAAAAGATGCTTGATACAAGAATTTCAATCTTAAAAATTTTAAGACTTTTTGGTCTAACATATATGACCTACCCTGTAGAATATTCATGTGTGCTTGAGAAGAATATATATTCTGCTGCTGTTGGATGGAATGTTCTGTAAATGTCTGTTTAAATTCATCTAGTCTCATGCATCACCTCAGCTCCATATTCTGTGATTGATTTTCTGTCAAATCTATCCATTACATAAAATGGGGACATTGAAGTCCCCTAGTGTTACTGTATTGCTTTCCATTTCTTCCTTCAAGTCTATTAAATTTATCCCATATATTATAGGATATATTTATAGCCTATATATATCCTACTTCTATGTTGGGTGCATAAGTATTTACATCTGTTATGTGTTGTTATTGGATTTATCGTTAATACTATATAATGATCTTTTGCTTTTTTACACTCGGGATATAAGTCTATTTTATCTAAGTATAGCTACTGCTTTTTTTGTTTGTTTCCATCTGCATGGAATAGCTTTTCCTATCCCTTCATGTTCAGTCTGTGTATGTCCCTAAAGTTGACATGAGTCTCTTATAAGCAGCATGTAGTTGGGTCTTTTTTTGTTTGTTTGTTTTAATCCATTGAGCCACTCTATGTCTTTTCATTGAAGGATTTATACCATGTACATTTAAAGTAATTATGGATATGTGTGAACTTATTGTCATTTGTCTAATTGTTACCTGGCTAATTTCTTTAAATTGTTTTATATTTTCCTTTATTCCTTTCTTCTTGCTCTCTTCCTTTGTGATTTGATAATTTTCTGTAGTGGTATATTTAGATTCCTTTCCTTTTATCTTTTTCACATCTAATGTAGATTCTTGGCTTTGTGTTAACCATGAGGCTTAAAATACCTTATAGACACACAGTATATTTAAATCTGATAAAAAACTTAAAGTTGAATGCATACTAAAACTCTGCATTTTTACTCTTCCTCTATGCTGTTTTTGATGTCACAATTTACATATTTTTACCTTGTGTAACTATTAACAAATTGTACGTACTTTTTTTTTTTTTTTTTTTTTACAAAATCCGTCATCTTTTTTTAAATGTTTATTTAGAGAGCAGGGGAGGGGCAGAGAGAGAGGGAGGGGAGAGAGAGAATTCCAAGCAGGCTCCATGATTTCAGGGCAGAGCCCAACATGGGGCTTGAACTCAAGAACGGTGAGATCCTGACCTAAGCTGAAATCAAGTTTCAGATGTTTAACCAACTGAGCCACCCAGGCATCCCTGCTTTTGTCTTTAAACATTCGTACTAGATTTATAAATGATTTACCTATCACCATTACAACATTATTTTCAATTTATGTATTTACCTTTACCAGTGAGATTTTTATTTTCCTGTTACTAATTACCATTCTTTCTTTTCAGATTGAAGAAGTCCCTATAACATTTCTTGTAAAGCTAGTTGAGTGACCATAAACTTCAGTTTTTGTATCTGGAAAACTCCATCTCTCCATCAATTATGAAGGACAACTTTGCTGGGTAGGCTATTCTTGATTGGCACTTTTTTTTTTCCTTTTAGCAGTTTAAATCTGTCTTTCTACTCCATCCTGGCCTGTCATATTTCTGATGAATAATTCTCATAATCTTGTAGGGGGTTGCCTTGTAAGTAACAAATGACTTTTGTCATTCTGCTTTTAAGATTGTCTTTTTTTTTTTTTTTTTTTTTGAGAGAGAGTCTTAGGCCCCATGTTCAGTGCAGAGCCCGACACAGGGGCTCAGTCCCACAACCCTGGGATCATGATCTGAGCTGAAGTCAAAAGTCAGACACTCAACCAACTGAGCCATCCTGGCACCCTATGATTCTTACTTTGTCTTCAACTTTTGACTATTCAATTATTTAATGTGTTCTTGTGGGTGTTTTGAGCTTCTTCTAATTAGAACTTTTTGGGGTGCCTGGGTGGCTCAGTCAGTTAAGCATCCAAGTCTTGGTTTCAGCTCAGGTCATGATCTCACAATTGTGAGATCGAACCCCATAACAGGCTCTGCATTGACAGCACAGAACCTGCTGGGGATTTTCTGTCTCCCCCACTCTCTGTCCCTCCCCTGCTCATGCTGTCTCTTTCTCTAAATAGCTTTTTTTTTTTTTTTTTAAAGAACTTTTCGGTTTTCTAGATATGGATGCCAATTTCTTTCCTCAGGTTAGGGATATTTTCAGATATTTTTTTCTTTGAATAAGCTTTCTGTCTCCTTAGCTCTTCTTGTGAGATCTCTTTAATGCAGATCTTGGTCCCATGAGTCCCATAAACTGTCTACATTCTTTTTCATTCTTTTTTTTTCCCCCTCTAGATTAATTCCCTGTCCTGTCTTTAAGTTCACTTTTTCTTCTGTTTATGCTAGTCTCTTTTGAACCCCTCGGTTGAATTTTTCAGTTCAGTTTTGTATTCTTCAGCCCTGTGATGTTTTTTTCTTTGTTGAAATAATCATTTTTTGCACATAATTGTTCTGACTTGGTCAGCATCTCTGTGACCATTAACTTTTTATCAGATAAATTACTAATCTCCAAGGTCTGCTTCTGAATTTTTATTTTGTTATTCTATGTGGAACATATTTCTATATTTCATTTTCCTTGACTCTCTGTGTTGATCTCTGTGTATTAGATAACATGGTTGGGGGTGTGCCAAGTTCTGTAAGTGTCCTAAAGAGGAGAATCTTAGCATCTGGATGCAGGCTGTTTAGAAGCTGGACCCTCAGAAGTATTTTAAAGTATTCAAGTGGCTGGCTTCCATGGACCTGTGAGCTGGATGTTTGTCTTTTTTTGTGCTGAACGTAGAGAGGAGTAGCTAGTTAAGAATTGTTTCTTCTTAGCTACAATCCTGTGTGACCCTGAACACAAGCTCCTTCTAGTGAGGTTAGTGATTTGGGTTGGGCTACAGGGAGAATGCAGGCATGGTGTCTGCTGGCTTCTCTAGTCTCTGAGCAGGATGGCAGTCTCTCCCTAGGTGCAAGGTAAATTAGAAGCCTGACCCTTAGGCTACAGCTTTTTATAATATGCAAATAGGCTTCTTTCAGGGAGAGACTTGTGACAAGAGCATTAGGGTGTGTCTAATTCTGTACTGATTCCGCACTGACCCCTGGACATATAGCTGGTTAAGAACTGTTTTCTTGGTTAGTCATAGTTCTATTGAACCCACAAACAATACTGCTGGCCACCAGTGCCAGGCTATCGAGGAATGTGCCCTCTAGGGGGCAGCCACAAAAGCTAGTGCACCAAACATGTGCACCAGCCCCTTTTAGGAAAACACTAGTGACCTAGAGCAGGGCAAAGGGAGAATGCAAAGAAGACATCTACTGGTCTCTGGAGAGGATAGCAGTCTGGTCCTAGATGTGTGCTAAATTAGCAACCAGACTTGAAGGCTGCAGCTTTTAAGACCGGCAAATAAGCCTCTTCTAGAGAAAGACTGGGAGGGAAATGAGCATTTTTCTCTGCTGCCTCTGGTGAAATATCCAGAATAAGTCCAAGCCAGTTAGGAAACATTTCTTTGTTTGCTATAGTCTTGTGGGTCTTGTACACACAAGCCCCTTTGACTTTCAAAGCTAGGTGTTTTGGAGGCTCATCCCTCAGAGGAAGTCTTAAAATTGGGGACATTAGATGTTGAATCCACACCCTTCAATCTGGCAGGGGGGTGGGATATATAAGTTTCTTCCTGATTATTTGCTGCTGTGCCATAAGTGGGGTTTATGGCAAGGGTGTGTCTAAGCTCCTCCTTACCCCTTTTACTAAGGTGGAGGGTTTTTTTGTTTGTTTGTTTTTTCCTCTTCCTCTCCTCATTTGCCCATGTAGGAGTTTCTCCGCTAGTTTCCAGATTTCTTGCAAAAGGGATTGTTCCATGGGTAGCTATAGATTTGGTGTGTGCATGGGAGGAAATTATTCAGGAGCCTCCTGTGTCACTGTCTTGAACCAGAACTTTATTTTTCTTAATACTCAGTAATTAGGTGTATATGCATTTAAGATTGATATGTCTTCTGGACTTACTATTATCTTTTGCAATGAAATATCCATCTCTAGTAATACTTGTCTTGAAGTTGCCTCTTATCCTATGTCTTTCTTTTTTAATCCTTTTATAACCTATCCGTGTCTTTTTTATTTCCATAAGTCTCTTATAAACACCATTGAAGCTTGCTTTTCATCCATGATGATGATAATTGTATTTAAACTGGTGGTGCTTAATCTTACATAATTTGTGGTTGGGTTGAAGTCTGTCATCATATTTTTCTCCTTGGCCTACTTATTTCCACCTTTGGATTAAATATTTTTTAGTATTCCATTTATTGCTTCTATTGGCTTTATAACTACACCTTTTACATTTATTTAGTAGTTGTAAGGTTATACACTTATTTCTGCCTACCTTAAATAACATACCATTTATGGGGTGCCTGGGTGGCTCAGTCGGTTAAGCGTCTGACATCAGCTCAGGTCATGATCTCACGGTCCCTGAGTTCACGCCCCACGTTGGTCTCTGTGCTGACCGCTCAGAGCCTGGAGCCTGTTTCAGATTCTGTCTCCCTGTCTCTCTGACCATCCCCCACTCACGCTCTGTCTCTGAAAAATAAACCTTAAAAAATTTTTTTTTAATTTAACATACCATTTATGCCTGTATAATGTGTATGTTGTAAATGTGTACTTCCACCTATCCCATTATTTATGGTATAATTATATTTTACTTCTCCATGTCCTAAATCTTAAATTTGCTTTATATTGTTTCTGGTTATACACTATGACATTCAACAAACAGTTAATTGGATTTTAAATAAATAAAAATTATTTTTCTGGGGCCTAAATTATTTCTGGCACTCTTTTATCCTTCATGAAGATACATGTTTCATCAGATCTCATGTGCCTCCAATGTGAAGAACTTCACTTAATATTTTGTGTAGTGCCGGTCTTCTGAAGTCAAATTTTCTTAGCTTTCATAAAATTTAAAGGATATAGAATTTTATGTAGATAAAGCTCGACAGGTTTTTACTTAAGCACTATAAAGACACTGCTCCACTGTCTTCAGTATGTTTTTTTCTGGTCAGTTGTTTGTTGTTTTGTTAATGAGTCTTTTTTCCTGTCTGCTTTTAAAATTTCCCCTCTATTTTCCAGCAGTTTGATAGTGATATGCGTAGGTGAGATTTCCTTTATCTTGTTTGCAGTTTGCGTTTCTTGGATCTGTGGGTTTTTTTTGTTTTTTTTGTTTTTTTAAGTCAAATTTGGGCATTTTTCATTACTCCACATGTATTTTTCTGCCCTAGTCTCTCTTCTCCTTCTGGATTCCAGCTGTACATGTTAGGCCCCTTGTTATTTATCCTATATGTTATTAGGTCTGTTGGTTTCTTAAATCCTTTTACTTCTGTGCTTTCAGTTTGGAGTTTCTAATCTGCCCTCAAGTTCATCTTTTCTTCTTGTATATTTTTATGGTCATCTAATCAGTTTTTCATTTCAGAATGTATCTTTCAGCTGTACAGTGTACTTTTTTCTGAGATTCACTGCCTGTTCATTGTTAACCTTTTCCTTTACAATTCTGAATATAATCATAGAGTAAATCAAAGTGCTTGTCTGCTTTCTAACATCAGTATCAAGTCTCGGTGTTTTTGTATTTTTCTCCTTAGTCATATTTTCTTGTTTGTCCTCATAACCAATATTTTTTTGTTGTGTGTTTGATGTTGCTGAGAATCTGCATTTTGTTGTCTTCCTTTAAAGAGTGTCAGTTTTGTGCTGGCAGGCAGTTAACTTATTGGCAGGTCGAGTTGATCCTGTTGTCTTTAGTTTTAGGCTAACTTGGACTTGAGTAATTATTCCCAAAGCCTGGCCTTTTTTTGAGGCCTCTGTTGAATGCCTGGGTGATCAGCAAGGTCTTGTTACTCTGTTTGTACCGAACTCCAGTGTCTCACAGAACTGCATGCATCCAGAAGGTCTTTTCAGTTTCAGCTGATGTTGCTCTTCTCTGCTAGGCCTTCTGGGCCATCACCTTGTACTGTTTATCATTGAGACACATTTAAGAGAATAATCCGATTTCTGGAGTTGCTTCTCAGTGTACCTCCCTCCTCTCCAGTAACCTCATCAGATTGCAGCAAGGAACCCTAAACTGTGATGTTTTCTTCCATCTAGAGACACCACTTCCAGCGTCCATTTGGAAAATGCCCTCGGGCAGTCTGGGTAATTGTATAACTCACCTCTTCTGTTCTCCTAAAAATCAGTCCTGGGCTGTTGTCCATTGTGTGAAAACATCAGTTTGTGTTTTTGGTATAATAGTTGATTACAGTGAAGGGTAATCATTCCTCCATACTCCATTACTCCATCATTGTTGAAACAGGAAGCTGTCCTTTTATTTTTAAATTTAAATTTGATGGCTATTTTTAATTTGCCCTGCTACTTCCCCACATACACCATTTTTCTTGAGTACCCTGGGGTGAAGGCAGGGACATTCACAAGCAACAGAATGTCTGGTCAGTCCTTATTCCATGTACTCTTTTCAGGTTAGGCTTAGGGATCACGGCCCCTTTTTTCTCCCAGGAATGTATACAATGTAGTTTAAAAGTCTGTATGATCTGATCAAAATGGCTTTATGCAATAAAGCTTGTAACCAAGTTAAATTTTTAAATGACCTTTCAGTCTAATTTTCATTCTGGGTGCCTCAGTGATTGTCAGGCTGGGACTTGCTCTCATTTAATAGGTTTAATTTGGAAGAGTTTTTACTACTTCTGTTGACCACTTGTTTTTAAATACTTGGATTTTCAAAATTAAAAGGTTCTGAACTAAGTTCACATACTTAAGACTGCCTAAAACCACTAAGAGCCATGCCTACATCTTGTTTTCAAACCCCGAAGTGATTTTTTTGTTTTTGAGAGAGCACACAAGCAGGGGAGGTGCAGAAAGGATAACACAGAATCCAAAGCAGGCTCTGAGCCATCAACACAGAGCCCAACACGGGCTCAAACTCATAAACCATGAGATTGTGACCTGAGCTGAAGTCAGACACTTAACCAAGCCACCCAGGTGCCCAAGTGATTCTGCTTTTTAAACATTCTTTCCAGAGCTAGAGTTTTAAGGGGTGAAGAAGATATCATTATAACTATCAATTAAAATTGAGTGTTTTCCTCTATCCCAAATAGCTGGTTGACAGTGATAAGGAAAAGATTTAGAATTATGGGACGTGTAAGAATTCATCTGAAACAGCTCCTTGGAGAAGTAGATTTTGAATTATATTTTAAGGTGAATTATGATCCTGTAAGCACATAACATTGCAACTGAACAGAAAAATGTACTAAGGAAAAAGGAATAGGTATTCAATAAACCCATTACAAAAAGGTTAAGAAATTCAGAAGACAGACTTTTTATGCCTAACACAAATTCTGGGGACTTGTGTGAAAACACAGACATTAAGCACATCTAAATAAATGTAAATCAAGATAGGGTATATAATTCAATAAACAGCCATAGGATAAGCTGCTAGGTCATGTCCAACAGATTTCAAAGTAATCATGAGAATGGAAAAGAAAGGTTTTAACCTTAAATAATTCTAGGAATACCCAAATAATATTACAATATTATAAGTATTTTTGCCCAAATATGTTAGTTTTAATGACAAAGTAACTCAAAATTGACACAGGGATAGTTTTCACAATTTATTGAATTGCAAGTTAGATTGTTAAAGAGAGAATAAATCTCCAAAAATATTTTGGCAGGTTTCTGAATGTTTAAGTGTATGCCAACATTATTGGACTCTTTAAATTATTAGAAGCTAAGAATATGAAGTACTTACCAAGTTTACAATAAAAATATTTTTTAAAATACCATATTTGGTAATAAATTAGATTTACAGAATTGATCATTCAAAATAAATTAAACCTGAGTTATAAATGCTTCCTACTCTGCCCACCCCCAGCATACCTAAGTTATAGTTCTTTTACACCAGTATGCCTCAAACTTAAATGAGCATACAGATTCCTTGAGGATCTCATTAGATGCAGTTTCTGACTTCAGTAATCTGTTGTGGGGCCTGAAAGTCCACACTTCTACCAAGCTACAAGTGAAGCTAATGTTGGTCTTTAGACCACCCTTAGGTCACCTTGCTGCTCGAATATACAGTGAAGACAATTTCTGGTTTAATGGGACTGTAGGGTTTTATCCATTATTCAAGGCTGTCAGATTTTGGAATCAAACATAACCACAAACGATCACCAAAAATAAGTCTTGGAAGAAAAGAACGTTTTTGTTAAGCGCTTAAAGTATACCAAATTGGCAGTGTTTCTATTGGTCTGACAGTGATACCTTTGATACTATATAGATCAGGATGCCAAGTTCTTGTAACTGTAAAAAATAGTTACTATAGATAGCTTGAGGCTCTCTTCAGTTCATTCAAGTCCAGAAACTTCAAGCCAGTACACTGCAAAACCACTATTAAAAAATCTTTAATTGTAAACTGTCCATATAAATTACTTGTAAACTCACTTTAAGCTATCCCGTCTCCTCCTCCTCTTTCCACAAATAAATGTTTTTTCTTCTGCCTTGTAGCTAAACAGCGTGTAACACCCAATGCCCCTCCCTTTAAAAATCGAACAAAATTGTCTCCAACCAAAGGACCCAATGCAAAAAGGTTGGCTTCTTTAACACATTCGTAGGTATATGCATCTATTTCCACAGGATTAGTCTTACATGTGATGGGCTGGCTTGAGTTGTGGCCCAGGTAACACCCTTGCTCCTTCAGAAAAGACAGATTGGGATGAGAACCTATCAGTACTACTGCTGCAGAGAGCTTAAATATTTTCTTCAATCCAGAGATGCTTTGAAGAATGCATTTCATGTCCGACTTAAAGGAAAGCACATGGTGCTCAGGAAAACTGGTATAATCAGAAAGAAGAGTGGAGTCTACAGAATATGACTGAGTACACATCATATGATAGACTTTATGGTATTCTGGATAAAGCTTTTTGGGAAGCTGTTTGAAAATTAAGCTTGGATCAGTTACTCGTCTGCGAAATACATGAATCACAGGAATATTATTGTTGTACGCACACAGTACTGCGTCAGCTGCAGTAAGCCCGGAACCCACAATTAACACTGGGTCCGCTTTGCCACGCAACTTTCCTTTGCCTATAGCAGCTCCAAATTCAGGCATTGAATGGAACACAAAAGGAAGATCTTCCCCTTCAATTTCCAGATGGGCAGGAGAATCTAGCGTTCCAGTTGCCAGAGCTACGTTCTCAGCAAAGAGACAGAAGGGAACGTGGGAACCATCCGCTACTCGCTGATAACCTCTGATCTCCCAATTTCTCTTGATAAGTTTTGACTTCTCTATCTGTAAATGCTGCGTTGAAATATTTCTGTCTTGTCCATCACCATCACCTTGATCTCTGTAGAGTCTTGATACAGAGGTGATATAAGTATTCTCTCTGAAATTCTTCTGCAGACCCATGACTTTTACATAATGTTTATAGTAACGAGCTATTTCCTCTGGCATAACACGATCCCCTTTTAGGTTCCTAAAAAAGGAAAAATATGCTATGAAGATAGTACTTTGATAGTTTCCATGATTATTCCTTTTCCATCTAGTAAGCTATGATATAGATCTTTTTAATTTTGCCTGTCTTAACTATAAATTATCCTTTAACAGAGAAAGCCTTCTTTAACAAAGTTCGACATTTTTAAGTAAAGAATTAGTTTTATCAGTCAGTTCCCCGAGGGTAGAGACTGTATTTTAATGCATCTGTTTCCCCAGGGCTTTGCATAGAATCTGTTCAGATTAGCTACCTTTACCAATGAATTTTTTAAATGAATTAAAATGTGGAAATTCAGACTACACTCTATCTCACAACTATAAATAATCCAGTCTATATACTATTCAGTCTACACACTATAATAGAATGACAGATTATAACACTGATATTACACTGCAGGTCTAACTACAATACATGATTCTTAAAGATAATAGGATTCTGACATGATTTTTTCTAAGTTGCTATTTTCTCCTAATGACTGAAAATAATTCATATCGGTCTTCTGAATAAAATCATCTTATATCTAAGTAGATAAAACAATTCTGTGTTTTCCTATTAACAGAGGTCTATAAATACACTTATGTACTTTTATTCAAAAACAGCATATTCATTTTCCACTTGAACTTTAAAGCAATAGGCATTAGTAACCCTCACTGGGCCCCAGTTAGAGAATAAGTAGCAGTAAAAACATACCAAATCATTTCACATAATTCATTACAAATTGTAACTAGAAGTTCATAAAAGTTTTTTTTTTTTTTTTTTGAGAGCTAGCACATGTAAGTGGGTGTGCAGGCACGTGCGTGGGGGAGGGGCAGGAAAAGGTGCGGGACAGCAGACTCAAAGCCAGTATTTAATTACAAGATTCTTCACATATTGCTTCGATATACAATGTGCCCAATGTCAAAGAATGAATACTTTTGGCACATAATCATAAAGCTTCCCCCCCCCCCCCGGTTTTTTAATGTTTTTATTTATTTCTGAGAGATGAAGAGAGAAAGTGTGTGCAAGTGGGGGAGGGGCAGAGAGAGGGAGGCAGAGCATCCAAAGCAGGCTCTGCGCTGACGGCGGACAAACTCACAAACCTTGAGATCTTGACCTGAGCAGAAGTTGGACGCTTAACTGAGTCACCCAGGTGCCCCAAGGCTTCCCTTTTTTACCCCTATCACAAAAGGAAGAATGTTGAGCAATTTCACTTGCTTGCTTATGAAAATCAAATTGTACAACTTGCTTGATTTTGCTACTTTTTGTTTCAAACCAATATAAAACTCCTTTAAAAAAAAAAAAAAAAAAACCCAAAAGCAGGGCTGGTTCAGTCAGAACGTGTGACTCTCGATCTTGGGGTCGTGAGTTTGAGCCCCATGTTGAATGCTGAGATTAAACAAATAAAACTTAAAAAAAAAATCCCAACAGAAATATTTGAAAGGTTTAATCTCTATGGCCCATGCTGGTCTGAATTTGTTCTCCTTAAATCTTCTCAAGGATAATTTCCATGGATTAATATGGTTTCTATCCAGCAGAAAGTCAAGCACTCAATGTTTACAACCCTGCAAAGATTAAGTAACTTCCTGCTTTACTTTGTTTCTGTGAGCAAATTAGGTTTCTCTATATTATCTAATTTAATACTACTATCCTTGAATATAAGGTTTTTCATATTATTTCTCTTCTTAAATTTTGGGTTTTTTCCTCCCAAATAAAATTATATTATTCCAAGGAGAGATTTCTTCTCAGTTCCTTCTATTTTCGTATTTCTTATTAAATATTTACCTCTATAGTAGCCAACAGTGTAGCCAATCACATCACAGATTCTGGCTTATTCCATCATTCTAAATTATTAAGCACATACACTCATCTACTCTGAAAGCCAAACACTGTAAGTACGTATACGTGAGATATCCATACACAAACGTGTATATCCACTGATAACAATAAGCGTAGAAAGGATTTGTGGGTGGATGAGAAACTAAACAGAGTGGTTTAACAGGAGAGTGGGATAAATCCATAACTAACAAAAGTCAAAGAAACCCAATCTGTAGACAAACCTTTACCTGTGTGTGCTTAGTCTCTAAATGGAAACTAGCTCATGATGACTGGCTATAAAGAGGTTTTATTTGAAAGACACATGAATTTATACTATTCCAAGACAGTATCACAAATATTTTGGAAACTGCCAATGGACTTTCCCACTGTACATCAAAGGATTCTAACAGTTTGATATTTACCTTCGTTTGCTGGATACCCAGTCTTTAAATTTAAGTCCAGGTAGCTCCATCCAATTTCCAAAGCTGATTGTCAACATGGAACCTTCCATATTCTATTTGAATAAAAAATGCACAAACACATTTAAGCAGTAACATGGATTTGTAAAAAAAACCAAACCCATCTTCATTCACTATCATTAAGAATGTGGATAAGGAGAGCTGAAAGAAGAAGTTGTGTAAATTAAAAATACTTTTATCATTCTGTAGTATTTATATTCCTTTCATAAAGTATACATTTATAAAACAAGTTTATCATATTGCCAGATGCCTATACAATGTTGATAGCTTCGGCCTATAAAGTAATTCAGATACAGAATATGTTATAGGAAATCTGTAATTTCACTTTTTAAACAAGAGGAAAAAAGTTAATTTCTAACACTTTAGATGTCTACCCATTTTAACAGATTTTTCTTCATTTTATTTATTTAATTATTTATGTATTGAGAGACAGGCAGAGAACGAGTGGAAGAGAGGCAGAATCCCAAGCAGGCTCCATTCTGTCAGCACAAAGCCCGATGTGGGGCTCACACCCACAAACCACGAGATTATGACCTCAGCCAAAACCAAGAGTCAGATGCCTAACTGACCTAGCACCCAGGCACCCCTAACAGATTTCTAAAAACTGGGCAGTGAAACAGCCTTTCCCCCTCCATCAATTATAATTGTGAGGTCCAAGGTGGCTTGGATACAGCAGCATCTCTTTCTAAAACTAAGGAAATAAGTAGTGGTTACCTGATTAAGAACAGACTCACAGCTGAGGCTAATGCTGCCTTTAAGGAAGTGAGCCCTTCAAGCTCCCTTGTCCCACTTACTTCTGCTTTGCTCACTTCAAAGCAACAAGCCCAAGGGCCAACAGCACCTGTCCCAATGACCCCAATGATCTCTCTCAACCATTTCTTTTAGGCTATGGCTTTTTCTTAACTTTTCTTGTCCTGTTTTCTGAACAATCCGGTACTGGGAATGGTACTTATTATTACTAACATTTCCAGGCACTTACTATATGCTGAGCCATGTGAAGCCCATTATCTATGACAGTGTGTAGGTCACCACTGGGAGAGAAGGCAGCAAGCAGTCACTGCTCTGAGGCAGGCTGGGCCTGATACTATGATCACAACCAAGAAGATGGAAAACATCAGAAGGGAAACTTAAGAATTTATTGTATACAGAAATTATTTGGAGCCATAATTGTCTTATCTGGAACTCAAAACCCTTAGGGCACTAAGAGTCCACTTTCTGTCAATAATCTCAACTTTATTCCCCCTGCACCAGTTCTTCCGGTTAGTTGAGAGCCCTAGTCCCTGATCTCTTTTCTCATTATCTGCCTTGTTTTCCCTTATGTGATCTAAATGCCATGAATGCCTGCTGTCAGGGACACTTGGTATATTAAGAGATGCAAACCTGACAGGAGCATATAGAAAGAGAAGAAACAGAAGCATGTTTCTTAAAGGACACAAATGGGCTGTAAGGAGTGTAATATTAAAAAGGGAGGAGGATGTTCCTGGGTGGCTCAGTCCGCTGAGCATCCCATTTGATTTCGGCTCAGTCATGATCTCACAGTTCCTGGACTGAGCCCCACATTAGGCTCTACACTGAGAGTACACGGAGCCTGCTTGGAATTCTTCCTGTCCCTCTCTCTCTGCCCCTCCCCCACTCTTGCCCACTCTCTCTCTCTCTCTCAAAAATAAATATCTTTTAGGGGCACGCCTGGGTGGCTCAGTCAGTTAGGCAGCCAACTTCAGCTCAAGTCATGATCTTGCAGTCTGTGGGTTTGAGCCCCGGATAAGCTCTATGCTGGCAGCTCAGAGCCTGGAGCCTGCTTCAGGTTCTGTGTCTCTCTCTCTCTGCCCCTCCCCTGCTCACACTCGGTCTCTTTCTCAAATAATAAACATTAAAAAAAAAAAAATTAAAAAAATATCTTTTAAAAAGGAAGGGAGAATATTCTAGATTGGATAAAGACATCATGTGACAGTTTATAAAGAGAAAGAACAGGAGTGCCTTCAAGGAATTAAAAGGTCAGCCTTATGCAGGAAAGTATTAACAGGTTTGGGCTGCTTGAATTGTACACGTTACTCAGAAAGGTCTGTCTTTAAGGACTGGCTTTTGGCTGCCTCCTATGAGAGCAACACTGAGTGCTTTGAATATTCTATGTAATGAGTGATTTTTTTTTGTAGGCCAGAGGCCTTGGGCCATGCTGTACCAGTAGAACTGTAGTTTATCCTAACAACAAGATTTATGGTAAACACCAATGTTAGCTCTGAGAGGCAAGGCAATCAGTTACTGAGATCAGTCATGTGGCCACTGCTGTTCTACATGACTGGCTCCCAGAAAATCGTGGACACCAAGGTGTGGGTGAACATCCCTGCATCCCTGATTGGCAACTCTTTGCACACGTTGTCACAAATCATTGTTGGGAGAATTAAGTGCATCCCCAGTAAAACTCCAGTAAAAATGAACATTTAGAAACTGGAGCTTGTTTTCTCCTGGACTTCATCCTATGAACTTTTCCCCTTTAAGGATTCTAATCTGTATCCTTTCACTATAATAAACTATAACCATGAGCACAAGACCTTTAAGGAATCCTGTCAATCCTAGTGAATCTAGAGTCTGATGGTGAACCTGGACCCCCCAGCAAAAGTAGGAAGCCTTTCCAATAATATGGGTCAAGGATGACGATGGCCAATATAGCAAAATTATAATTACAATGGGGAAAAGTAGGGTAGACGGACTTACCATATGTTTATGAAAAATATGGAAAAGATAGGATAATTGGTTTGGAGTGGGAGTTGAGGAAAGAATAATCAAGAAAGGTTTCTTGCTTGAGTAACTACATTACAGTGCTATTCCATAAGGAATTTAAGAAATCTGATAATAAAAATGACTATTTAGGCATGTTGAGTTTGAGAACACCAAGGAATAATCAGGGGAAGGTAACGAGGTGAATATACAAAAGAAAACAATCTGGGCTACGGTTCTTGATTCAGGAATCACTCAGTGCAAGACAGTGGAGTTATATGAGGAAAGCCAGGGAGAATGAAGAATATAAAGAGATGACCTTGGCCTGGGACAGAGTTTACAGAAGAGTACATAAGGTAACTGAAAAAAAGAGTGACGAAACAGGAAGAAAAATGAGGAGATGAAAGGTTCAGAGAATCTAAGAGGGATATCAACACTACCAAATGTTGCAGAGGTCAGGAGGGATACATTGAGACTCAGACTGAGCAAAAAGAAGTTACTGACCTTCAAAAAGAAGCTCCAGGAGAAAAGGCAGTGACAGAAGCTACAGTCAAGTGAGCTAAGGAATAGGAGGCAAAGGCAGAGAAATAAAGGATAGGTAACTATTTCAAGAAGTTGGCTCTAAAGCAAAGGATACAGATAAGCTGGCACATAAAAACTTTATTATCGTTATTATTATTTTTGAGACAGAGAGAGAGAGAGAGGTGGGGGCCATAAGCAGGCAAGAGAAGCAGAGGGGGGCAGAGAGAGAATCTCAAGCAGGCTACACACTCAGCACAGAGTCTGACGTGGGGCTCAATCCCATGACCCTGGGATCATGACCTGAGCAGAAATCAAGAATCAGACACTCAACCAACTGAGCCACCCAGGAGCTCCACATAAAAACTTTATTTTTTTTTATGTTTGTTTATTTTGAGAGAGAGAATCAGCACATGAGTGGGGGGAGGGGAGAGAGAGAGACAGACAGACAGACAGGCAGGCAGGCAGACAGGGGGAGACACAGAATCCAAAGCAGGCTCCAGGCTCTGAGCTGTCAGCACAGAGCCTGAAGCAGGACTTGAACTCATGAACTGTGAGATCATGACCTGAGCCAAAGTCGGATCCTTAACTAAGCCACTCAGACGCCCCTAAAAACTTTTCAATAAAGGATAATAATTTTAGTATATTCATATACTGATGAACAGAAGCCAGCAGAGAAACTCAAGATACAATGTCTCTGGAGAAGACAGGGATACAGGATACAGTCGGAAGGTAAGCCTCAGATAGAAATGATACCATTTCCACTCTAACAGGGGATAAGAAACAAGGAAGCAGTATGAATGGAGATAAGTTTGTAGGTTTGAGTACAAAATTAGAAAACAGAATCCATCACATAGGAATTAAGAATATTTCTAAATAGGAAAGTTAAAAAAGCAATAGAAGTTTGACAAGAACATTTAATAAGTAAATATCAAAGGATTACCAAACAGTGTTCAGGACCCAAATGAGGTTGGAGAATACTTTTCACAGTTGTACAACTTTTTTTCTGGCAATATTTAATAGCACAAGTATAGGAAAAGACAAAATTGACAGTTACGTGAATTGCTTTTACTGCCAAGCCTGTGTAGCAGAAGGACAATGAGGCAAGGGAATTAAGGAGAATGGCTAAAATCAAGGGACTATAGAACCTAAGCTGGGGTAGGTAAGGAGGTTAAGACCAGAGTTTCAAATGCTCTGTTTGAAAACTGGGTACAGTATGAACTGGGTAATGGAGCTGGAAGCATCAAGAGGTGTGGTCACGAAGATATTTGAGAATTTAGATTTTCACTGAGTAGTTACAGTGGAACCCCAGGAGTTTGCGTCTAAGGAGGAATGGTTAAGAGATCGTTAAGAATGAAGAGATGAGTTGGGGCGCCTGGGTGGCGCAGTCGGTTAAGCGTCCGACTTCAGCCAGGTCACGATCTCGCGGTCCGTGAGTTCGAGCCCCGCGTCAGGCTCTGGGCTGATGGCTCGGAGCCTGGAGCCTGTTTCCGATTCTGTGTCTCCTTCTCTCTCTGCCCCTCCCCCGTTCATACTCTGTCTCTCTCTGTCCCAAAAATAAATAAAAAACGTTGAAAAAAAAAAAAAGAATAAAGAGGTAAGAGACTAAGAGGTTAAGGTGTTGCTTCTGTGTCACATATGTAGTTACTGAAGGTGACAGTAAAACTTGAGAGGTAATGGAAAACCCTATCTGTTGCTTAAGCCGCTCAGTCTATGTTATATCATTATAGCAGCCCAATAATACAACTTCATTGGGATGAGACGCTGTGTGAGATTTTGTAAAGTCTAAAATGAATTTAAAACTTTTTACTGTGCAAACCACTCTTGTAGTATTTTCTACTTAATTCTTGTAAAACAGTATAGAGAAGCTTATGCTAAGACTATCAGTAATCAAATGTGGCTTACCTTCTTGTAACCCATATTGTATTGAACAGCATTAAAATTCTCAGATACAAATGTGGTAAACACTGTACTTCATGTTGTAATGTTTCAGAATTCAAACAGCCTTCTCAAGACGACATATAATAACTCACATGGACTAAAATGCTAAGAAAAATATACTCACATGCCAAGCTCCACCAGGTGGACCTTTACCGAGAACTAGGTGAGGGATGTAATGATGTTGTTCTAATTTCCAATGCAAAACGGATGGATAATCGTACCCAAAGTCAGCATCTGGATGAAGAAGTGTGTCAAAAAGTACTGCCACTGGATTGGATGATCGGCCCTCAAGGCCCTCAGACAGGTATTCTAAGTCCTGAATGAATTTTTTAAAAAAGAAAAAAGGCAGGTAGAGTTTGAAGGAAAAAACAAACAAAACTAAAACTAAAACACCCCAGCTATTTTAATAGTGAATGAAAGCCATTACTCAAATCCAGCACTTCCTAGAGAGTGTTGCTACAAAACACACCTTGAGATCTTCATAGATGCTTTGGTCAAATGAATATAAGACAGGATTTCAAACAAAGCTAATCAGATCCTTTTACTGCAAATCTTGAAGATCCACTTAATACGTTAATATGCCTTAATATTTACTACGACATTCCAGTAACAAAAAGCAGCACTTCCCAAACTTATTTGAACATACAGCACCTACTAAAACTCCCACCAGGAAATAATTTGGGAAATTCTGCTTTAATCAAAGGAAAATAAACAGAAGTAACTTGGCAGACTATATTTACAAATCAAAAATAAAAATGTTAGAAAATGTTGTCTAGAAGAAAGAATTTTCAATTAAGTTAATACAATACTTATGGGCACCCGGGTGGCTCAGTTGGCTAAGCATCCGATTTTGGCTCAGGTCATGATCTCACAGTTTGGGAGTTTGAGCCCTGTGTCGGGCTCAGAGCCTGGAGCCTGCTTCAGATTCTATGTCTCCCTCTCTCTCTGCCCCTTCCCTCCTCATACTCTGTCTCTGTCTCTCTCAAAGATAAACATTAAAAAAGAACTTTTTTAATAAAAAAAAAATACAATGCTTATAAAAGTACAAAACTAACCTTGAGTATTAAAAAAAAAGGCAAAAGCACTAACATGTAAGAAATAAATACCTGATCAACAATGGAAAGATGTCTTCCTTCTTCTAATTTACTATGTAAGATTGCATTTGGATGTATTGCTTCTGATGATAAATATGGTCTGTAGCCCGATAACATGTAAGAAAGGCAGATTCCTGAGGGTCCATTTCCTATTACCAAAAAACAAACAAAAAAGGTGGAGACAGGTGCATCATGTGTTCAAAAGCATATTCATGAGTTCCTTCATTCAGGTGCCCTTCCCTTTAAATATCAACCCCTCTCAAAGTCTGGTGCTAACAAACTCCTAAATTAATCAGGTTCTGATTCTAAATCTATTCAATCACTATATCCATTCAGCTGTCTTTGTGTCAATTCTTATGATCTCAGAAGATAAAAGTCTCTTGATTCTCCTCAAGAGACTTGAACACACTTCTATTCCAAAATCCTTTCACATTCTACATTCAGATGAATTCTGATAACACACAATCCTCATCATGCTACCCCCTTCCATTTGGAAGGCCTTAACTGCTTGCTTTTAGCTATCCAGTGCTCACCATATTCTGGTCTCAATCAGACCAGACTGATCTCCTGATACCATCTTCCTATATTTTTATTTGCTTAAACTAAAACTAAACTGAATTTTTTGCTGAACCCTGGTGAACTGCATCCATTTCTGTAGTTCCTTTAGTCCGGGTTTCCACTTCTCTATTATCTCCAACTACCAAAAATTTAATCCAGCTATGCTAACTGCCAGCTATCAGGAAGGAAATCCTCTTCCATCTCTAATGTTTTGCCCCAAATAAAATAAACTCCAAGATGTAAATATGAAAAGTAAACTCATAAGAATATTAGACAATATAGGCTAATTCTTCTACTTATAATGCTGAAGCCTTTAAGTATGACACAAAACTCAAAAGACAGAAAGGAAATGAAACCATGTGACTTCTAAAAATGAAAATCAAACAAGAAATACTAGAAGACCTGAGGCAGAGTTAATTTCCTTTAATCAAACCAAAGAGACAAAACTAAGGAAGTAGTATCATATGATAATATCAATACAAATAAAAGATACAGAAAAATCATTTAATAATATCCAACACCTATTCATAATAAAACTAAAAAAAACTGAGCAAACTCACAAGGAGGATACTTCTCCAACTTCGTAAGGAGTACAGTAAATCTACAGCTAACAGCATACTCAATGGTGAAAAACTAGATGCTTTCCCTCTAAGATCAACAACAAGACAAGGATATTTCTTCTCATCATTCCTACTCAACACACACCATGACAGAGGTCTTAGTTAATGTAATAAGAAAAGGAAAGACAGACTGGAAAGACATAAAATTGTCTTTGTTCACAAATGCCTTGATTATCTATGTAGAAAATCCCAAAGACCTGACCAAAAAACTCCTAGAACATCGAGATTGCAAGATACAAGGTTAATACACAAAAGTCATTTCTTTCTTATATACCAGCAATAAACAAGTGGCATTTTAGAATAAGTACACAACACCGTTTAATTTGTGCGCGTGTGTGTGCATGCACGCACACACACAAATACTTGGGTATAAATCTCTATATATTTAAGGTAAGTATATATATAGAAGATGCGTACAAGGAAAACCACAGAACTCTGATGAAAGAGCCTGAAGATGATCTAAATAGATGTTCACGAATAAGAAGATTCAATAGTTAAGATGTTAGCTCTTCTCAGCTTGATCTACAGATTCAATGCAATCCAAATAAAAATCCCAGAAAGTTACTTTGTGAATATTGACAAACTAATTCTAAAGTTTACATGGAGGAGCGCCTGGGTGGCTCAGTCGGTTGAGCATCTGACTTCAGCTCAGCTCATGATTTCACAGTTCATGAGTTCAAGCCCCACTTCAGGATCTGTGCTGACAGCTCAAAGCCTAGAGCCTCCTTTGGATTCTGTGTCTCCCTCTCTCTGCCCCTCCCCTGCTCGCACTCTGTGTCTCTTTCAAAATTAAACATTAAAAATAATAATAAAAAACTTTAAAGTTTAAATGGAAAGGTCAAAGACCCAGAATAGCAAACACAATATTGAAGAAGAAAGTCAAGACCAACACCATCCAAACTCAAGTCTTATCATAAAACTATGGTCAACAAAACAGTGTGGAAATTATGAAAGAGGAGCAAATCAATGGAAAAGGACAGAGCAGAGTTAGATCCTCGCAAATATAGTCAACTTATTTTTGACAAAGGAACAAAGGCAACCCAATGGAGAAAGGATAGTCTTTTCAACAAATGGTACCATAACAACTGGGCATCCACATGCAAAAATCTGAATCTAGATAGTAACCTTATATCATCATTTACCAAAATTAACTCAAAATAGATCAGAGGCCTAAATATAAATAAAGCATAAAATTAGAAGACAAAACAGGAAAAATCTAGGTGACCCTGGGTTTGGTAGTAAGTTTTTAAATATAACATCAAAAGCAGGATCCATGAAAGAAAAAACTGATAAACAGGACTTCACTAAAATTTAAAATTTCAACTCTGGAAAAGACATTCTTAAGGGAATGAAAAGATAAGTCACAGACTGGGAGCATATATTTGCAAAACTTGTTTGATAATGTACTTGTTTCTAACTTGTACCAAGAACTACTGAGTCTCAACCATAAGAAAGTAAATAACCCAATCCATTAAAAAGTACACAAAAGATCTGAACAAATTATCTTTGACATCAAAGATAAACAGATGACAAATAAGCATATGAAAAAACACTCATCATGTATGATCACAGCCCTGCAAATTAAAACAATGAGGTACCACTACCCACCTATCAGAATGGCTAAAATCCCAAACATAGACCATACCAAATGCTGACAAGGACTTAAAGAAATGGGAACTCTCATTCACAGTTGTTAGGAATGCGAAATGATACAGCCACTTGGGAAGACAGTTTGACAGTTTCTCAAAAAGCTAAACATAGTCTTATGATATGATCCAATGAGCACTTAGGTATTTACCCAAGCGAGCTGAAAACCTAATGGCTATGCAAAAACCTGCACATCCATGTTTATAGCAGCTTTACTCATAATTGTAAAAAACAGGCAGCAACCAAGATGTCCTTCAATAAGTGCATAAATAAACTGAAGCATCCATACAATGGAACTGTATTCAGTGACAAAAAAGAAATGAGCTATCCGGCCACAAAAAAGACCTGGAGGAAACTTTCATGTATACTGTTAAGTGAGAGATGCCAGTCTGAAAAGGCTCCATACTGTGTAATTCCATGGATATGATATTCTAGATAAATCAAAACAACACACAGAGTAAAAGATCAGTGGTTGCCAGGGGGCGGGGGTTGAGGAAAAGGACAAACAGGTGGATCACAGAAGACTTTTAGGGCAGTGAAACTATTCTGTAAGATACTATAACTGTGGATACATGAGGATACGTGACATTATACATTCAGCAAACCTACAGAACTGTACAACATAAAGAGGGAGCCCTAATGTAAACTACAGATTTTAGTTAATAGTAACCTATAAACAGAGTTTCACCAGTGATAACAAATACACCACACCAATAAAAAGATACTGATAATAGGAGAAACTGGAGGTAGCAGAAGGGGAATATATAAGAACTCTCTGTACTTTGTACTCAATTTTCGTGTAGACCTAAACTGCTCTAAAAAATAAAATCTATTAATTAAAATAAATATTAAATAAACGCAAAATAGCGGGAATTAGGATCTGAGGCAAAGAGCGAAGTCTTATCAAAAAGAAAAAACACTCAACAGACATTGGCAATAAATGCACACAGGCAGTTCAGAGAGAAATAAAAATGTAGGTAGAATGCTTCCCTCACTCCCAAAGATGTCTCCATCCTAACCCCAAGAACCTGAGATTGTTACCTTATACAGCAAAAGGTAACTCTGCAGATGTGACTAAATGAAGGATCTTGAGATGGGGAGAATATCCTGGTTCACAAAGGTGGACCCCATCTAATTATACAGGTCCTTAAAAACAGAGACTCTCTCCCAGCTCTGGTGAGGGGGGAAAGGTGATGATGGAAGATGAAGAGAGAACCAACACTGCTGGCTTAGATGATGGAGAAGAGGTCCAGGAGCCAAGAAATTAGAGTAACCTCTAGAGACTGGAAAAGGCAAAGAAACATTCTACCCTAGAGACTCCAGAAAGGAATGCGGTTCTGCACATATCCTGATTTTAGCCCAGTGAAACCAGTGTTGGACTTCTGACCTACAGAATGGTAAGATAATAAATTTACATCATTTAAAGACACTAGCGTTTGTGGGAATTGGACAGCAACAGAAAACCCATATGTTAAGGAAACGAGCTCTTGCTCTGTGCTCCTGCGGAGGGCTATTGCCAGCAGGAACAGTCCTAGAGTGTTAGGTTAATCTACCCATTGGCTAGCTGAGGCAAAACGTGAGTAGATGGTATTGGGGGGAGTGAGGTGGACAGGTATAAATCACGGTACTTTTTCCTTTTCTGATGCTCCCACAGCCCAGCTGAAACAAAAATAGGGTTTCTTTACTCATGCCGATACATTTGGGAAGGAAAATCCTGGGCTCAGGATTGGATGAAAGTGAGAAAATGGAACATGAGGTATGGTGTCTAAGATACCCTGGATGCAAGCCACTAAAGACACCGTCATCTCTCCCATCTCCCCGAGAGAGAGAAATCTAGGATAGAACAATCTTGCTTTCCTCCTTTCCTTTCCTTCCTTCCTTCCTTCCCCGCATCCCCCATATGCCAGTCAGAAGACAGGACTTTTCTCCCCTTCCTGTTAACTTTGGAAAGGGGCTGTCAAAGAAACTAAGGAAACTATAGGACATCAAGGTACATTATGCCCCATAATGCTTTCCTGCAGCAGTACCTGTAGTACTTGTCTGACCAGGTAAGTCTGAATATTAGATGCAAGATATACGTGACAGGTAGTTAAACACATGCAGTTAAACTTTATCATAAAAACTTCTGTAGTTTTGAAGTAATTAGATCTTATTAATTGCTTAATTTTTAGTATCTTATAGGACTATCTGTTGAGGTGGTACAAAGGACACAGAACACTAGCTATTGGTTAAGGTCATTATAAACATTACTGCAGAATACCGTAACGTTCATTACTGAGAACTGGTTACTACTTGCATAAGTTACTCAACTTCTGAGTTGCCCTGACTGTATCTACCCTACAAAAGAGGGCTCTAAGGTTGTAAGGCATAATTCAACAGTGCACACAGAACGCTCTGTATAGAGCTCTAATAATACTGGTTATCATCATTGCCATGATGCTATCATAATTAACTCAATTGATAGTATAACATAATAGAGTAATATCAGGCTTTCAACAAAAGAGTGTTACATTCTAACACAGAATCTAGTATCAGATAAACCCATTACTCTCTCCAAAGATTTGGTTATTGGTTAAACATATCAAAAAACCTAAGAGTATTTTTCAGGACAATCCAAAGAACTTGTGCCATGTAACTATGAGTAGACAGTAGCAGTAAGGACCATAATTTTAAGAGACAAAATTTAGTAACTTACCTATTACTACCACAGGCAAAGTCACTGATGAATCTTCCAGTAAAGAAGTTTCTTCAACTAATGGCATAGCTTTAACTTTTTGCCCCAAATTATCACCAAAATATTGCACTAAGGAATTAAAAATCTCTCCTTCGGTTTCAGTGTCACTATAGTTTCTTTAAAAACAAACACACAAACACGGAACAAAAACAAAACAAGAGATATAGTCAATATAGCCTTTATAACAGTCTTTCTTCAGATTTAGCCATAAAATATTCAAGTCCCATAAAAGGAGAAAAGGAAGTCCTTTCTGAAAGGAATGCTTTCAAATTAGTAGATTAGCTTGCATGTCAACCTGTACCATTGTTAAAGTCAGAAATCTTAAATGGCCGCTAAGGTCTTCGTTACCAGCAGGCCAAGTCCCAGACAAGTTCTAAATAAGACGCCATCTTCAAAGACAGAAGAGACAGCACTGTATTGGGGATTTTTATAATTCTCTGGGATTTCCTAGGAATGGCCAGCTTCTTTTACTTTTTTCTAGTTAATAAAAAGACAAGTGCACTAGAGGTGGTATATTTGGAAGTCACATAAAGTATTTTAAGGAAAAGTTACTGTTTTTATACATTATAAACTATGCATTTTGGTAAAAGAAAGGTTTATACATCTTATTAATTCTTAAATATTGAAATATAGAGGGGCGCCTGGGTGACTCAGTCGGTTAAGCGGCCGACTTCGGCTCAGGTCATGATCTCACGGTCTGTGAGTTCGAGCCCCGCGTCGGGCTCTGTGCTGACAGCTCAGAGCCTGGAGCCTGTTAAGGATTCTGTGTCTCCCTCTCTCTGACCCTTCCCTGTTCATGCTCTGTCTCTCCCTGTCTCAAAAATAAATAAAACGTTAAAAAAATTTTTTTTAAAAATATAGAAAGATCTCACATTTTTTTTTAATGTTTATTTCTGAGAGACAGAGAAAGAAAGCGAGAGAGAGAGAGAGAAAGAGAGAACATGTGTGCAAGTAGAGGAGGGGCAGAGAGAGGGAGACAATCTGAAGCAGGGTCCTGGCTCTGAGCTGTCAGAACTTAACATGGAACCGTGAGATCATGACCTGAGCCGAGGTTGGACATTCAACCAACTGAGCCACCCAGGCACTCTGAATACGGAAAAGTATTAATGCTCATTTCTAATCTACCTTCTTCCCCAGTTACCTCCCTAGAAACTAATTTAAAAAAATTTTTTTTTAATATTTATTTTTGAGAGAGAGAGACAGAGCATGAGTGGGAGGAGGGGCAGAGAGAGAGGGAGACAGAATCCGAAGCAGGCTCCAGGCTCTGAGCTGTCAGCACAGAGCCCGACGTGGGGCTTGAACTTCTGAATCATGAGATGATGACCTGAGCTGAAGTTGGACACTCAACTGATGGAGCCACCCAGGCATCCCAAAACTAATTTTAACATTCTGACACACTCTTGCAATAAATGGAATATCCTCCAAACACAGTAAATGTTTTGCATTATACTAGTGATTATTTCAGAATAGAATCCCCAAATTATTTTTCATCTTCATATAGTCAGTAAAAGGCCACTATCTGGAAATGTTAAACTGAGCACCAACTATGGGTGAGTATGCTTATTACCATTTCCAAAATGATAAACATGAGATGGGTCAGTTATTTCATAGGCCTCACAGATCCTGGAGGACAATGATAAATGGAGAGGATGAGGCAAAAACCAAAATTCCTGCTTCCCTATAGCCTCCCAAGGTCCCAGTCTGCACCAGGATAGAGTGGGCTTCTCCAGAATACACCGACAGCCTTCCTGAAGGTATAACCTCCACCCCAAATATCTGGACTCCCCTAAGGATACATGGCTCTTTGGGCCAGAATAGATACCCTCTGGACATGGTTACTAGGGATAGCCCCTCCTCAAAGTGAAGACTGCTCCTGGAAGAAGTGTCTTATACTCAAATTATCCCTTTCAGATCATTCCAACTACTTCTCTGATCAGATCCAGGTATACTAGCTGTCTGGCCTGCTTCCACTTCTTGTTAACAGAACTCAACATCAGTGCATTATATTCATGCCTTTTCTGATATTTCTCCAAAAAGCGTGCCAAGGGCAGGTTCCCTAGCTCACTTCGGATGCTTCTGACCAAAGTCCTTTTGGATACCCGGGCCTGATTAATATCATTGTGGAGGCTGTAAAGGCCACAATTCTTTGTCTGAAGATGAACACCTCACCTTCAGTCTCTTCCAGATTTCCCTATCTCAAACGTTGTTCCCATATATATAATCTGGGAAATAAAAAAAAATGATAATCACTCTTTTTGTTAAGGAGAGGTGTCCTTCAAACCTTAAACATTTCCTCCTTTTAAAGAGTACAATTCAAGGGCAGCTGGTGGCCCAGTCATGTCAGCGTCCAACTCTTGATTTCTGCTCAGGTCATGATCTCCCAGTTCAGGAGATCAAGCCCCATGTTGGGCTCTGTGCTGATAGCAAAGAGCCTCCTTGGAATTCTCTCTCCCTCTGCCCCTCTATTGCTCTCTCTCTAAATAAACTTTAAAGTGTACAATTCAGGGTTATTAGTATAATCACAAATTTTTGCAATCACCACCACTAATTCTAGAATTTTATCACCGTAAAAGTGATAAACCGAGTTAATAATAGTAAACTAGTTAGTACTGCTGCACCCATTAAAACTCAGTCCCCATTCTTCCCTCCCCCTAGCTACTGGCAACCATTAATCTACTTTCTGTCTTGTTGGATTTGCCTATTGTGGAAATTTCATACAAATGGAACCTCTCATACATTATGTAGCCTTTTGTGTCTGGCTTCTTCCACTTAGCATGTTTTCAAGGTTCACCCACGGTGCAGGATGTGTTGGTACTCCACCCCTTTTCACATCTAAGTAACATTCCACTGTATGGATAGAATACATTTTGTCCATTCACTAGTCAATAAACATTTGAGTTGTTTCCACTTTTTGGCTATACAAATAATGCTGTGAACATTCACATATAAATTTTTGTGTGGACAAATGTTTTCATTTCTCTTAGGAGTACATGCAATGGCTAGATCATAAACTCTGTTTAACATTTTAAGGAATTGCCAAACTGTTTCCTAAAGTGGCTGTATCATTTTACAACCACACCAGCAATGTAAGAGGGTTCCAGCTTTTCCACACACTCACCGACACTTTTTTTTTTTTTTTTTTTTTTTTAGCTATCCTCATTGGTGTGAAGAGACATCTCGTTGCAGTTTGACTTGCATTTCCCTAACACATTCCCTAGTGACTAATAATGTTAAGCATCTTTTCAATTTACTTATTGGCCATTTGTATCACCTTCTTTGTAGAAATCTTCCATTTTTTGCCCACTTTCAAACTGGGCTTTTTATTATTGAGGTTTTTCTTTTTTTTAATTGCTTTAAAGCTTATTTATTTTGAGAGACAGCACAAGCAGGGTAGGGGCAGAGAAAGGAGAGAGACAATCCCAAGTAGGCTCCACGCTGTCAGCACAGAGTCCGATGCAGGGCTTGAACTCATGGACCAGAAGATCAAGACCTGAGCCGAAGGCAGACGCTTAACCGACTGAGCACCCAGGCACCCCTATAGTTCAACTTTAAAAATCCTTTACACGTGTAGAGCACATGTCTCTTTTCAAATAGATGATTTGCAAGTATATTCTCCCATTCTGTGGATTGTCTTTCACTTTCTTTGTTTTCTTATGAATCACAGAAGTTTCAATTTCTGATCAAGTCCAATTTACTTCTTCTTTTGTTGCTGTGCTTTTGGTGTCCAAGGAACCACTGTGTGCCTAATTCAAGATCACCAAGACGGACTACCATTTTCTGTAAGTTTTAGATTTCTAGTTATGTTTAGGTCTTTCATCCATTCTGAATTAAATTTTTATACACATGAGGTGTCAGGTAAGACATCTTTTGCTTGTGGATATCCATTTGTCCTGAAACCATCTGTTGAGGAGACTGGAATCTCCCCTTCATCTTGTGATCCCATGGAAAACCAACCAACCACAAATGTATGGATTTCTGAACTCTTAATTCTATTCCACTGATCTATATCTTTATGCAAACACCGTACTGTCTTGCTTACTGTTTCTCTATATTAAGTTCTGAAATTAGGAAGCAGTAATTCTCCAACTTTCTTCAAGTTGTCTTGGCTCTTCTGAGTTTCTTGTAATTCCCTATGAATTTTAGTATCTGCTTATCTTTCTGGAAAAAAAAAAAGGCAGCCAGGATTTTGATAGGGTTGCACTAAATTTATAGACCAGTTTGAGGAATACTGCCATCTTAATTAAAAATACTAAGCTTTTCAATCCATGAATATGGGATTCCTTTATAGTTCTTCTCAATAATGTTATGTAGTTTTCACTATTCAAGTCTTACAACTTATTCCTATTCATTCTTTTTGATGCTAGTGTAAATGGAATTTTTTCTTAATTTCATTGTCAGACTGTTCATCACTAGGGAGTATAGAAAAATGACTGATTTTTGTATGTTGATCTTGTATTCTCCAATGTTGCTTAATTCATTTATTAGGTCTAATAGGTTTTGTGTGTGGACCTCAAACAATTTAACTGGTCTGTTCCAATACTCTAGTACATGAACTAGCTTATCTAAAGCCAGCATTCTAGCTTATCTAAATCCTGTGTACAGTGTAAGTAATTTGTTCTGATTTCCTACTGGTCATTAGTATAAACTGTATGTATGTAATATGTGTATTATCTATAATACTGGCATAAACTATTTGCAATAAACTTGCATGGTATTTGATTAATACAGATTAACAGAGAAAAAAACTGAATCAAGAGAAAACCAAAAGTATGGTTCACTGGTTTTAGATAAAGCAATGATAAAACAAAGGCCTACTGGCAAGTATTCTTGCTAAAAAATTCAGCTACAATTTAGTTTTATAATATATGCATACTGTATCACAGGTCTATCAACATTTTCAGTTTCTACTTGAGATATCCAATTTGATGAATGTTGTATTTAAAACAAGTATTTATTCTAATAAAAAAAATCTCCTTTTCCTTCATTTGGAACACTAAATTAGAAAATACAAAACTACAATATAGAATATAGTGTAAAAACATTTTACACACATGCAAAAATAGTTGTCCTACTATTAGGTATCAAGTTAAAAAATTATTTGAGGGGCCCCAGGGTGGCTCAGTTGGTTAAGAATCAGGTCATGATCTCACGATTAAGTTCAAGCCCCGCATCTGGCTCTGTGCTGGCAGTACAAAGCCTGCTTGGAATTCTCTCTTTCCTTCTCTCTCTGCCCCTCCCCTGCTTTCTCTCTGTCCCCCACCTCCATGCTCTTACTCCTCAATACAAATAAAAAAAGACTATTTGATAAATATGATCTTGGAGACCTTCCATCTTTTATTTTTGAAATATTATAGTCCAGTCTCAAAACAAATTTAAGAGGATGGCACAGGCATAAAATTTGGGTAGCAAAAAGACTTTTGTCACATCTAGCAATATTACCAGAGTTTTTACAGTCTTTGGAAACATTATCCTAAACTGTTACCAAATTTATACTACTATATGGGAAAAAAAGGCTCTAAAGTTACAAATGTTCACCACACTGTTCATCTTCCAAAATAGTAAGCATGGAACAGTTAGATGGTTGAGAAGTCAGTGGACAGTTCTCAGAATACCTGTTCCTTTCAGATATTGTGTAAGATCCAAAATACAGAGGTTATCACAACCTGTTTAAAACGTATTATTCCTAATAAAATCGCTCAAAAAAAACAACATGAGTAAATTATAAACACCTTCCTAAAGAAGCCATCTTAGATGTTTTATTTTTTTAAATGAGATACAATACAGTTTTTTTTTTTTACAATGGGTATATTATTTATTAATCATAATTTTCACCTTTTGGCTAGCAAGTCTTGCTTTCCTTTAACCCTCAAGATCAAAACATAAAGTACTTTGTTTTTGGGAAAGACAAATCCTCCAAATTTCTATACAAAGAGGTAAGCGTATGGTATCCACAACCTAGGGTTAGTTAAATGGATACAAATCCCAACCTGTGTCTTTAGAGTTCAACTGTACCAAAAGCGGTCAAAAGACTTTTGGACAGCACTTTTCTGAAAGGCATGTTTAATTTCTCAGGGGCTTCAGTTTAACAAGTTTTCACTAGAGGAATGTGTTTTCGAAACTCTCCAAAGTGGATCTGATACTCTCAAAACAACGTCTGTCAAGCAGTCAACAAACTAATTTGCCTAGAACCCAAAATTCAGCAGTTTATTAAATAAAACAATGTTTTTTAAATAGCCAGAACTTAGAAATCCCTACAGAACTCATTGACTGAGAGGCTGGGCAAGCCTGGACTGTTGCTCTCTATTAAAGGAGTCCTGAACCTTCCCTGTGCCTTACACTCATTTGCAATTTGGTGAAGCCTCTGAACCTCTTCTTTGAATAATATATTAAACACATAAAAGATACATAGAATTTACAAGGAAACCAATTACATTAAAATACAGTTACAAAAAGTTTGTGACATTTATTTGCACTTCTCTATTGTATTAAAAAACAAGTTTAGTGATGTGTAAGCACTGTAATTTTGAGGAAATAAGTATACAGTGTTCCTAGAAATCTACCACTATGAAGTGAAAATGTGCATTCTATTGGTGACAAGGTCACAAATACTATGCTGCTTGTTGCTTATATTCATAGTTGAAGGACATGAAATTTTGATTGAAGTTTTTAGCCAATGTATCAGTTGTACCTTTCTTTACATACAAGTTCATGACCATGTGAGTTCTACCCATGAACTCCAATTTTAAAACTCTTGATCTGAGAGATGCCTGGGTGGCTCAGTCAGTTAAATGTCCAACTTCGGCTCAGGTCATGATGTCACAGCTTGTGAGTTCCAGCCCCACATCAGGCCCTGTGCTAACAGGGCTGAGCCGGGAGCCTGCTTCAGATTCTGTGTCTCCCTCTCCCTTTCTGCCCCTCCCCTGCTCTCTGTTCTCTCCCTCCCCCCAAAATAAACGTAAAAAAACCCCAAAAAACCCTGGATCTGAGTTTCATATTTTACTAGAAAAAATTTATACAGCATTATCCTAGCACATTCATAGACGCCAAAGTAAGGTGCTTTACTATTCTTTGCTAAGTCTAACATTTCTTCACAGGGTTAAAACCAGTTCCAAGTGTCTTTGGTCTTTCCACAACTGACTTAAGCATTGGCCAAGTGTGCTAGATCTAGAACACATAATATACTCACTTTTATTTTAAAATGCATTAACCTGATCATCCCTACAAACTTTGCCATAATGTGAGTCCGGAATGGCCACCTATTTCAAATTTCCACAATATATGGCTCACAATGACAAACATCTTAGAACAAAGTTAGCATCTACTAGATCATTCCAATTGAAAGAGTTCCCTACCTCCCTTCAACACAGTAACTTATCGCGTTTAAAATAAACACATAGATACAGGTATAGGTACATACGTATACATATATAGTAAAGGTGGGGTAGGGAGGAAGCTTCGCCAATACTTCCCTAAAACTTCGCACCACTTAGAAGTCTCAGGTCGCCGTAACCGACCCACTCCGGGCCTAGCCGGTTTCGAAGTCCCATGACTGGCACAGTCCAGGGAAAGGAAAAGGGGACAACAGAGGGCAGTCCCCCGGAGCGAGGAGCCCCCAAGCACAGGCGGCCGAGGCGGGAACCCCGACCAGTCAGGAACCAGGAGGCAGCTGCGGCCGAGGCTGGAGGCCGCTGCAGACCAGGCGCTCGCCCCCCATCCCGGACCCGTCCCGACCCCGCCCGGCCTCAGCCCATCTCGGTCGCAGCATCCAGGCCGGGAAGCGCTCCGCCCGCTCCCGTCCCCTCCCCTCCCCGGCAGAGAAGTCACCTGAAATGACCGGCCAGGGAGCAGCGGCAGCACCACACCGGCATGGAGCGCGGCGCAAGGGGCGTCTGAGCGCGACCACCGCCACCGCCGCCTGCGCCGGCTGGGCTGCCCGTCCGGGGCGCCCGCCCACTCGCCCGGGGTCGCGGGGTCCGCGGGGCGCCAGCGCCCCGCGCGTCGCCGGCGCTGCCCGGAAGCTGCGGCTGAGCAGCCGGCCGGGCTCCGGCGCCCCGAACTCCGCCTCGGGATAGCGGCTTCCGCTCCTCGCCCCGGGGCAGCCAGACGCCGGCGGCGGATGATCTGGGGGCGCCGCGGTGGGGGCGGGGCGGGGACGCAGCGACGGCTGCGGCGGAGGCGCGCGGGCTCCTCCTCGCAGGTGCGGCGGGGGCGGGCGAGGCCGGCGATTGGCGGAGCCGCGGCCGGGGCGAGGGGCCGGGCCTGAGCGAGCGGCGGCTGCGCGGGCCGGGGACCGAGGGCCGCGCGCCAAGCGGGACGGCTGCGGCGGCGGGCGGGGGCCGGGCCTCGGCCTGCGCCTCGCGGCCCTCCGCGTGCGCCCTCTCCGCGCCGGGAGGGATTGGCAGGGCTGGGCGGATGCGCGTGGGGAGGCGGGGGGGCGGGGGGGGAGGGGGGGAGGCGGGGGGGGGGAGGGGGGGAGGCGGGGGGGGGGGGGCTGGTGGTGAGGGGACGACAGAGCTGCTAACCCGGGCAGCGGAATGGCTCGCGGGACAGACAGCCGCCGTACAGCGCGGCTTCCGCGGCCCGAGCCACGCGGGCTCGCCCCCAGGAGGTCCGCGCGGGACTCCCACCCAGGAGGCCCGGAAAGGCCGACCTTCCCACCCAGGACACCCACCTTAGCGCCTTTCCTCACTAAGGCTGGGAGCTTCTGCGCGCTTCTGGCTCCCGTTCCTCCATCACCATCGCCGGGGGTGGAGAGTGGGGCTGAAAATACCCCGAACCACAGGTGCCCGGGTTCCAACCCCCACTGTTCTGACTGTGCAAGTCTGGCTTCTGGAACGGGAGAGCCTCGACCGGCTCACCCGTCTGCAAGAGTGTGAGAATCACCTGCATCTCTGGTTAAAAATACCAGTGCTTAGCCCCGCCCAAGACTCACTGAGCCCGTTTCCGGGAGGGGGAAATGGCAGGAAGGTGTATCGTGAGTCCCTCCAGGTGAAGGTGATGCAAGAAGAGTTAGAAAAGTACCGCCTGTCCCTATTCGATGTTGTCAAAAAATATAGGCGGGAAAAACTCCTAGAAGTGGTTAATTGCATGTACTGTTACACACACGTGTCTCTAGCTCTACTTCAAAAAGAAAAAAAAAAAGCCCAAGTATTTCTGCAATTAAAATGTGGGATACATCATTTCTGTTTTTAAATAGTTGTGTTTTTTTTAAGTTCACAAGTGTTGCTGAATGTTGTCATTGAACGAACTTACACTTAGGTATTTTAGATTTTGTGAAGCTTAAAAGAAAGTTGTAGGACTCAGCCTGCCTCCAGAACTATAAAAAATTTGTTTTTCTTTTTCAATTACTGGAAATTTGACACGTTCAGTTCGTTTTAATGTTTCGAAGAGTGAAGCATGAAGTTACTTTTCTGTTAATATTCATAACATTATCCTTTTAAAGGGCCTAGATGCCTAAAATTTATGCCAACCCAGAGAATTGAGATATTTAAAACTACAAGAATGTTTGTAATTATTTTCCGTAATTTTTCCCTTACGGCTTTGTTTTTAGGAGTTTTCTTGTAGTATTTCAGATCAAAGAGCCGAGCGGGCATCTCAGATTTTAGGCTGACTCTGGTTTGTATTTAAACCTTGTGAACTTGCTATCGTGGTTTACATTTGATAACGGCTTGTGATGAAATCCTGTCACAATGACTACATAGAGGATTTTTCTTACAGGAAATGGGGCATGTCAGAGTGTTTGTATTTTTATTCTGAACTGTAGGTGAGGTCTTATTTAAATGGAAAGCCCAGGTTTTGTATTAAAAAATAGATATAAATTGCAGGTGACGTTGTGGGGCAACAGACTCAGATACAGCTGGGGATAATGTAAATTAGTATGTAATCCAACGCTCCCTCACCTGCAGAGCCGCACCTCAGCCAACCTTTCAGTGTCCACACTAGCAGGTTGAGGGTGGGGTCCATACCACACCAGTAACCTTGTCACTCCATGGTACCCAGTGGGTTCCTAGTGTTATGTGGTTGTAGAATCCTTCCTGAGCGACTCTTCTTAACTGGTATATAGTGTACCAGTATTTCATACATTTAATTATAAAATAGTGGCTAAAAGGACTGTCTGTTGGAGTCTTCTGTTGTTGATCGTAGACAAGTTACTTAGCATCTCTGGGCTTTGATTCTTAATCTGTTATGAACTTAACTTCATTGGTTATAAGGATGAAATAAGAAAATACTTATAAAGCACTCACCACAGTGCCTGGCTCATGTTAGTCGCTGAATAAATGTTAGTTTTCCTTGTTACCCATAATAATAATGTAAATTATTTTTACATTTTCTAAAGCAGAAATCCAGAAAGTATGGATTGAATTGTGCCCCTTGCCAAACTCATATGTTGAAGCCCTAACCCCCCAGTGTGACTATTTGTGATATTAGGGCCTGTGAAGAGTTGATTAAGGCCATATGAAGTCATAAGTGTGGGACTCTAATCCAGAAAGGCTGGTACCTTATAAAAAGAGGAGCTCCCTTTTTCTGACAGCAGAGGGTGGTAAGCCGGTAAGAGTTCTCATTAGGAACCACACTGGCAGGCACCTTGATTCCAGACTCCCCAGTTTCCAGAACTGTGAGAAAATAAATGTCTGTTGTTTAAGTCACTCAGTCTCTGGCATTTTGTTAAGGTAGCCCAGGCTCACTAAGACAGTATGCTTTTGCATTTTCTAGAAGCAAACAAACAAAATTAATGTAAACTATTCAAAATAAACCATTGCATTTCATAAATTAGGTATATCTGTCAATGGACCATCTCATGCAGTAGTTTGGCAGTGTAATACTGGGTTTTTTTTTTTAACATTTTATTTATTTTTAAGAGAGAAAGCGTGAGCAGGGGAGGGGCAGAGAGAGAGGGAGACAGAGGATCCAAAGTGGGCTCTACGCTGACAGAGAGCCCGATGCAGGGCTCGAACTCAGGGACTGTGACATCATGACCTGAGCCACAATCGGCCACTCAACTGACTGAGCCACCCTGGTGCCCCGATACTCAGTTTTAATGCATTTTAGAAAACATTCTAGAAAAAAACACTTCTTCATTTATTGAAGCTCTGGGAAGCTCAGACGCTTTTCAGATTTCTTATCCTCAAGCCTTCAGTACTTTTTGGTACAGTGAACACCTCTGCTTAGCTGTTAGTTTGCAATTCTTATTAATTCACTTCTCTATTTTGATGGCAAATCGTAAGAGGGTTTTCCTGACTACACAGAAAACTGGAGACAGAAGCTGGTGCTGGATTCTTAAGTTGAAGTTTGTTCCTGCTGTTTGAACTTAGGACAGAGGGAAAAATACCAAAAAGGCAGCTTGCTAAAAATGCAATTTATTTTTGTAAATATTGTAGCAGTCAGGTTCTGTTGCAGGGAACAGAACTCCTAGAATTCACTCTAAGAAAAAAAAAATTTCTTACAGGATATTAACATGTTACAGAATCATAAGTAGACTAAAGAAACATAGGTACAACTCTAAGAAAAATACCTGAAGTCACAATGAAAGGTAAGCCATCAAGGGAGCTGCCTCCTGTCTGTGACCAAGATGCTGTCTGCCAAATTGACTGCTTTGCCTACAGCTGCTGATTCCAGAACTATACCTGACATTGCAACACTTTACCTGTTGTCTGTCTCCCTCTACCACAAAGGAACTTAGTTTTTCTGTTCACGGTTATGTACCACAGCACTGAGGACAGATATTGGTTTGTAGTAGGGATAAACACACAGCATCATAAGTAACACTCATCCAGTAAACCAGCAGGGCTGATGTTGGATAAGCCTTTAAATGGAAGGCATTAACATGAGTTACAACTCATTTGTTGGTCATTGCCTGTAAGATCAACTGAATAGACTCTATTTGCATTTCTCCAAGATTAAAGAAAAGGAGAAAAGTAGAGAATAGAGAGCGGTAGCCAGAGACAGAAAGCATCTCCTAAAAGGTAAGTCATACAGAATTAATCAAGGTTTCACATCAGAAGATCCAGAGAGTGAGAGCAGAGAGGATGGTTAGATGAAACTTACAAGAAAAAAATGTTCAGAACAAAAGGGAGACATGAATCTGCAATGTGTAAGACCTATTAAGTCCTGAAAAGGAAAAAAGTCTGTATGGAGGCATATCTTAAAATTTAAGGATAGCAAGAATAAAAAGATCTTAAAAGCTTCCAGAGTGCAAATACAGATCCTCCATAAAGGAATGAGAATCAGGCTAGCAATAGGCTAGCTTTCCATCAACAGAACTGGATGTTGGGATGAACAAGCCTGAAAGTTCCATAGGAAAATGATTTTGAACTTGGAATTCCAAACCAAGCCAAACTATCAATACAATATGGGGGCAGAATGAAAAAGAACGGTAAACATAAACCAAGAAAGTTTTCTCTCCCAAATACTCTTTTTTTTAGGATGCTTCTTGAGAATGTGGGCTGGCAAAACAAGGGAATTATCCAAGAAATTGGAGCAGGTTGGATGTATGAACAATAGAACTAATTCACAAAAGCAATGAAGGCAAGTCCCACGATGACAATTGTGCAGCAGGCCTGAGAGCCCCCCATCCAAATTGAAGGAAGACCTCAGGGCTGCAAGAGAACTGCCTACAGAAAGAAAAGAGTCCTTAGATGTGACAGTATCCTGGAAATGTTGGAAGAACCTGTTCTAATGATGCCATGAAAGCAGACAATTTGAGATAAAAGTAAAAAGGCAATTAGAAGTCAAGCGGGTGTATGACCAAAAGTATACAAAAAACAAGTACAGTCTAGTCATGGAATGCAACTCACGAGGGCAGTGGATAAGTGGACAATGCTAATGTAGATGTAAACATTGTTTACGGATATTCAGATTTACACTTCACCTGTAGACGAAGCAAGAATCTCATAACAATGGTTATAAAATGTATTTTAAATGTTAATCATGACAATGTAAAGAGACCAAGAGAGGTGAAAAGAAAAGTATGGAATACAATATTCTTATTTGACAAAGTAAAGAGATACTGCTTATAATTGAAACAAGAAATATCTTTTTAAAATTATTATTGGGGCACCTGGGCGGCTCAGTCAGTTAAGCGTCAGACTTCGACTCAGGTCATGATCCCATGGTTCATGGGCTCTGTGCTGACAGCACAGAGCCTGCCTGGGATTCTCTTCTCTCCCTCTCTCCCCCTCCCTGACTCGCTCTTTCTCTCTGTCTCAAAATAAATAAATAAACTTGAAAATAAAATACAATAATTATTTAACATCATAAATGTAATTAATGGGAAAGCTAATGGTAGCCATATAATTCATTAGGAGTTGCAGGTAGGGAAAATCTGAGGTGGTTAATTTACTAAATTCTTACCTCTCTGGGCAGGAAGTGAGCATGCAAGATCTAAACTGGTAAATTCAGAATGAGCAGCATAAGCTGCTAATTAATAATAATATTATTAATAAATATTATTTTAATAAATAATTATTATAGGTAATAATATTTAGAGAGAGGAGGGTACCAATGAGGTAAATGTGATTGCCTCTGGGGAACAAGATTGGGGGAATTGAGCAAGGATGGGTTTTGGGCTCATTGCTTTGTGTTCAACCCACCTGACCTGATCCATTCATTCATATAACAAATATGTATTGTGTACCAAAAATGTGCCAGGCACACAAATGAAACAGAAGATTTGGAGACACCGTATATTTTCTATCACAACAAGGCCAAAGTTTAAAATAGAACACTAGCCTTGTTCTTAAAAAAATTATTAGGCAATTGATTCCAACCATGTTGTTCCTCCCCTCTCTTTAAAACCCTTCCTCTTACCTTGTCATGTTCTACCATAAACTTTTCAGTCATCTGACCCCCACATCCAGTCTTATTTGTTGGTGCTGTGGGGAACCTGGGGATGGGAAAGCAGAGGACAAATAAGCCTGTCTTACCTTTCTCTACCAGTTTGGGGACTGGGGGAGGTCCCACGATTTCTGTGGAGGCGATCTGTGGTTTTGGAGTCCCAAACTGACATGAGCACGGAACAAACATGATGAGGTATTGGACAGACTACCTGGGAGCAAGAGTAAGAAAAGCCTTCTCTTTTTCACATATACCAGAGTAGCACTTCTCAAGCATGGCTGCATGTTAGAATTACCTGGAAGCGGAAAAATAAAAAATAAAAAGAATCACCTGGAAGTGTTTAAAAAACAATGCCCAGGTAGTATGAAGTACTACTGATGAAATGCAAAGTCCTTGGCGAAGGGACTCCAGGCACCTGATTCAAGTCATTAACATGCAATTCACAACAGTGTTTGCATAACTGGTTGAACTGACAAAACAAATTAGAGCTTAAACCACTTTTCATCCTGATATTCATACCATAGTGAGTCTGAGGGAGAACTACACTCACTTCTTTGATCCCATAATACATAGTTATAGTGTAAATAGAAAATGAATAGCTTATATTTCATTAATAAAGTTAACTGATTGGTCAAAAGCCCCCTACACACACATAGCAGCTTACAGTTCTAATCTGTCCTTTTATTCTCAGTGTCTCCCCGCCCCCCCCTCGCTGCCCCACCCCCCCCGCCATACTGTTCTTTCCAAACATACCAAAGCAATCTCTCCTTAGGATTTTGCATTGACTGTTCCTTCCCTCTTTCTAGAACACTCTTCCTACCATATCACACATGTAACTCCCTTACCTCCTCGAAGTCTAGTCAAATATCGCCTTCTCAATAAGGCTGACTCTGAACACCTGGTTTAAAATTATAACCTGCTCTTCTTGTCCCAAGTCAGTACTCTCAATCTCACCTTACTCTTCTTTTTATCATAGCACTTATTACCTTCTAATATATAATACTCCTGCTAAATGGATCGACTGTGTGATGTTTGTTCCCTCCCCTTCAAATGTGAACCAATAAGATAGGGTCTTTTCCATTTTCACGAATGAAACTTGAGTGTCTAGAATAGTACCTATCACATAGTTAGCACTCAATAAATATTTGCTGGGCTTCAGTGGGCTCTTAAATATCATTTAGCTCATTATCTCTATAAAAGATATGTGTTCAGCCATGTTATAATAAGATGTGTTTGGAACGTGCTAGCCCTACGCTGTTACATAAAGTCTTTGTGGAGTTGTAAATCTATCCACAAATGTTCTGTCTCCCAGCAGAGCATGCTGGATATCTGGGCTGGGAGTCAGAAAACCTGGGCTTTAGTCTTGGCCGTTAACTAGGGATATTCTATTGGGCAAGTTACCTTCACCTCTCTTAGCCTCACTTACATAATCTATAAAAGGAGATTGGTATAAATGAAATTCCAAGTTTTCTTCCTCTTCCATCATAAAATATTTTATTACCACTTGTGAGACTGAAACACAATGTAAAGTTTGTGTTGTCTTCCATTTTCTTATAAAAGCAGTTAAAATATGCACCTATTGCCATATTGCAAGATGAATTTATATAAAATTTATATATAACTGTAGAGTGGTTAACAGTTATCTTCCGTGGAATTGGATTGTCCTTATTTTAATCCTTGCTTAGCTACTCATTAGCTATGTATCAAACAAGTTATTAAACACCTTTCAGCCTCAGGTCCCTTCTTCTGTAAAATGAATATAGTAATGGTGCCAATTTCAGAAGTCATTATATTTACTGTGAAAATAGATAACCCATGCAAAACATTTAATACGGTGCATGGTTCTTGAGAAGTCCTCAATAATTGTTAGTTATTAACTTTTTATGAAATATTAATCTTAGCAATACTTTCTGTTGCATGGGTTTGTGGAAATAAATGAAGACTAATCAGATGAGAAAAGCGAAGGCTATTTATTCTGAGCTTTCTGTAGAGCAGAGTTGGCCACCGTCATTTGTATTTTGGAAGAAACTCAAAGGCAGGCAGATGAGTGGGAAGGCTTTCAGTGGAAAAGAGGAGAGTTTTCAGGTAGGCCCCTCTGGTCGGAGACCGATGGCGAGGGGAACTTCTAGGCAGGCTACCTAGAAGCCAGACATCCATGTGACTGGTTAGGGGTACATATTTGGCTTTCTATGCTTGCTACTAAGTCAGAAGCAGGAACAAAAAATAGGGGAGCTCGCAGTTATTTAGCAAGTCCCGGACATTTGGAGCCAATTATTACAGAAGTTATTTTGTAACTTTCCATAACTTCCTGGATTGTCACAAAAGATAGCAATCTAGCTCCCTGTAAGTATGACAAAACAGGCTGGCTTCCTGGGCTATTAATTATCGATAGGGGGCTGGATTCCCGGAGCAAGTTGCTGCAGGTTGTGGGTCAAAGTTCTATTTTTTTGAAATGTTTATTTTTGGGAGAGGGAGAGAGAGAGTGAGAGTGAGAGAGAACAAGCGGGAAAGGGGCAGAGAGAGAGGGAGACACAGAATCTGAAGCAGGCTCCAGACTCAAACTCACAAACTGTGAGATCATGACCTGAGCGAAGTCAGAAGCTTACTTGACTGAGCCACCCAGGCACCCCCAAAGTTCTATTTTTATATATGGTTTGATCATCGTTTGTTTGCATATTCAGTCTCTCAGATTTATAAGAATACAGTAAAAACTTAATTTCCTTCATTGAATGAGGCTTTTTAATATCTCAGAATAATATTAAATCTGGGCAATTTAATTAACTCAATTCATTAATTTACATCGATATAGTAGTTTTAGACTTTGTTTCCACTAAGAGTCATTTTAGTGCCAGAAGGAGATTCGATCTGGATGATGACAGTAGCTGAGACTTATTAGTAAGGTTATGAAGAATATTGACTGCAGGAAAATAGATTGTTTTAGTTTTTTTAATAGATCAGTTATTTACTTGATTTAAATATTGATATTTTGTTGATATAAACTTATCCAATCAACATCTTGCAAAGTATATTTACCTCCCCTTAATCAGTTTTATCCATAAAAAAGGATTAGAACAAATATAATTATAGATATCCTCTCTACCTACTCATCCTCTTCAATGATTGTTTGCTCATTAAGTTAGAGGAAATTCTAAGAGTTTGGCAAAGTTATTTTTGGAAAGGGACCCATTTCTGACATTTCTCTCCAGAGGCTTTAGCATTTCAATTTATGCCCCCAATAGGATAATTTCATAAGGGCACTGACATTGCTTTCTTACTTTAAAATGGATTTTTGTTATTTTGCTCCTAACTTTATTCTCTCATTTTCTGAGACTATTTGGCCTTCTCGGTTAATAAAAGAGTCTTATGTATGTATGACTCTTGTATGTGTAGTTATATGATATAGCAGTTCTTTTGCATGTGTGGATCTTAGACTCTTTCGAGTTACTTAACAATTAACAGTGACTTGGTTGAAGATTCTCACTCCTTTTGAACATCCACCGCTATTTTGCATTTATGCCCTATAGATTTGAAAGAAGGAGCTGTAGGGGCGCGTGGGTGGCGCAGTCGGTTAAGCGTCCGACTTCAGCCAGGTCACGATCTCGCGGTCCGTGAGTTCGAGCCCCGCGTCAGGCTCTGGGCTGATGGCTCAGAGCCTGGAGCCTGTTTCCGATTCTGTGTCTCCCTCTCTCTCTGCCCCTCCCCCATTCATGCTCTGTCTCTCTCTGTCCCAAAAATAAATAAACGTTGAAAAAAAAAATTTAAAAAAAAAAAAAAGAAAGAAGGAGCTGTAAAGTGAAATACATCAAGATCAGATCACTTGGAAAGAAAAGTTGAATAGCCAACATTATATAATCTCTTCTTGATATGTTTCAGTGATAAAAGAGGAGGAATTGCAAGCCTGGCATTTTAAAGCACTTACGATTTAAAAATTATTTTAAAATAAGACAAATACCCTGTATTTATGTAACAGGGATATCATCAGATAGATAGCATTACTAAAATAACTATGTATTTGTCCTTGCTCTCAATCTTAAAACAGGTTATTATAAATCCCAGAAATAATCGCTTTACCCATAAATGTGAACAAATAGTTACTTCTTAAGTTGTGTTTTAGAATATGTACCAGTCGTAACATAGTTAAATTAATCTTTTATCGACTGTCTAATTGCCTGTTCCATTTCTATAACTAGAATGTTTGATAGGGTTGTACTTTTGGAAGGTGGCCAAGGACTGTGCCTATTTGTGTTTTATTTTTAGGAACAATAATAGAAGTCAATAAAAACTCAAGCAAAGTATGCTAGAAATTTAATGCGGCACCCGGAGCCCAGAATCAGAATTTGGAATCAATTTCTGTAGAAGCATGTAAAACAAATCTAGCTTCCACATGCAGTTCCAGGGAGGGTGGGAGGATCAATTTTCTTTCCTGTTTAAAAATACTGCATTTGCAAGGTTTGATCTCCAGAGTTAACAAAAGATACCGGAGCATTACAGAAGTTAATTAAATAAAGAAATTTGAAATCTATCTACTCAGTACTGTTTTTCTTATGAATATATATTTTATTTGCAGAAAGATTCTGTTTCGCTTATTTACAAATCTGTCTGCTCTTATTTAACGTACTGTCTTGTTCTTTCATTGTGATTTATATTCTTTCCTTCTTTATAAACACGTCAAAGTATCTTTCAGACTAGATTGTGACCTTTTTTCTAGTCCTTGGTGTGCAAATTCTTCTATTTGTTGTGTCTGTTAGCACCTTCTCCAGTGATTGATTTCCTCAAGAAGAATATGATCTCCAGCTATAAATTCATCTCCAACAGGAGCCAACTTGGGAGTTTATGCTGGGGTCTCAGGATGTAGATACCACAGCCTAGTTGCACATTTGCTTCTGCTTAGACTGGGCCAAACCTAGACCAGTTTTAATGAAAATATCTCAGCTGAGGATCATTTGAGCCAAGCAGAGAGAATGAAGTTTGACTCGAGCTGCCCACAGGCTGAGATAGTAGGTTCCTGTGGGTGACTTCTTTTCCACCCAGCTTCCTTGCAGTTTCTTTTTTTAAAAAAATGTTTTTAATGTTTATTTATTTTTGAGAGAGGGAGATAGAGTGCGAGTGGGGGAGGAGCAGAGAGGGAGACACAGAATCTAAAGCAGGCTCCAGGCTCTGACGTGTCAGGCCAGAAGCCGATGCAGGGCTCAAACTCACAAAGTGCGAGATCATGACCTGAGCCGAAGTCAGACACTTAAATGACCAAGCTGCCCAGGCGCCCCATTTCCTTGCAATTTCCTAAGCAGGATCAGTGGCTGAAGTTTTTCCATTTCATGAAAAGGTCAGCTCCTTATGACTCCTGCTCATAGGCAGGAAGTTTATAGGTAGGTCTTTTGGCTAGGACATACTTCATTCATGTTTCTCAGAATCCCAGCACCCTGCTCTCAAGCATCATATCTGGTTTCAACATGTCCATTAGCTGGGAGGACCTTATAACTTAGCATCCAGATCAGGGCACTTAGAAAATTGGAAGGGGACATTGTTCTAACTACTCTGAAGCAGCAGGTGCAAAGCAAGCCTATCCTTATCAAACCAGTACATTGTCACTCTACAGTGTAAGCTATTTTGGCTTCTGCTCCTACTCTCTAATCACTGCCCCATGTTTTCCATTTCTTTATTTCTACAATCTGGAGAATTTCCTGTCAATTTCTAGCTTGATAGTACATACACAATTTCCATGGTTTGGGGTGATCCATGTGTTTGTGTTAGGAGGAAGAGGTCCTTACAATATCAACTCGTTCTGAATCCGCTGACCTATATTTATGAAAATCTTTAATATATGCAAGTCTTCCTGCTCCTTGTGAGTTCCAATTGAGTTTATTAATGATTTCCCTATTATTATACTCACATTTACTTGTATCCTAGGTACAAAGGTAGTAAATAACTTTCCCCTTGAAATAGTTGACTGAATTTTGTCTAGTACTATATGGTTTCTGGATGTTCACCATTCCTAGGGTAACGTAAAATAGTTCTTTTATTTCTTTCAGAGGATCAAACTAGTACTTTAAACTTGAATTTACTACTGATGTGCCCAATGCTTAATAATACTTTATTGCTATTTGACATGTAATTACAGCCAGAAAAACTTCTTTGGCAGTAGAATTCACACCTAATTGCTCATTGCTTAGAGTCAGGACACCATCTATGAGAGCGGGACTAGCAAAAGCCAAGAAAGTTCTGAATAGACCGAAGACCGAGAAAACTAACAGAAAACAACACTGACACATGTGAACAAAGCAGGCCTGTTTTTCAATCTGAATTAAGTCAAAATGGGCAGTAGGTTTTTGGCCTACAACAAAAATCTAGTTACCAGAACTGAGTCACAAGGTAGATGAGCTGAACCCATCAGGCAGAGTCCACGCATGTACTGAGTTTCGATATTCATGGCACAGCTACAAATCAAATGAGGCCAAGTGGGCCACGAGCTCCCAGAGAAGAGGCTACTGGAGCGGATTCATTACACTCTTCTTCAGTCCCTTCTTTGTTATTCACGCCTTCAGACATGAACAGACATCCATCCCTTCCTTCCAACATGATCATTGGTTACCCTCTGAAGACTTGCCCAGGCAGAGCACTCAGGCAAGGAGAAACCTGGTGCAAAGAAAGCAGTTGGCAACAAGCCTCCATTACGACAACTTGGCTTTATTGCAACTCTGGCAACTGCCTTTTCTACCTCCTCCACTAGTTCAGTTCCAACTTTTCCCTAGTGACCATAACCCAGGTTTTCTTCCCGCTTTGTACTTCTATCTGGGGCTCTCCTACCATCAACCCATCCTGGTGGGTTTTGTTCAACAAAGCTTTTTACTTTCTTATGTTGAGGAATGCCCCAAACCCTATGTAATTCACCGATGTGTTACACTTCTTGGCTTCATCTTCTAAAGATATATTTTAGAGCCAAAACCTGAAATAAAATAGAGTTAAAGCTTCATTTACTCTCTTGACAGAAGAAAATATTATGTTCTTTTTTTCCTCTATAGATAGAGGTTACTTGAAAAAGTTACTTTTGGCTACTTCTGGTTACTTGAAAAAGTACCGTATTTCTGATAGTGTTGATATAGTTACCACTTCTCTGATTTTCATAATGTGTTAACCATGTTAACCTGGACATTGAAAGAGAAACTATACATTTAATGCAACCACACAGAAATGACATAGAAATATACTTGTGGATCTCACCTATCCTCCATATTTAAATCACACACTCCAGAAAATTCCACTGGGTGCCACTGCTCTCTTCCCTGTCTTTGACTCCCTAGCCTACCTACACAGGTTAGGATTCCTTGACAATAAGTCAGTTCATGTTCTGTTGGATAAACATTTTCGTTTCTATTTATTTGATCTCAATACCTGCCTGTTTTCCATATCCTGACCAAAACTAATTGCAGAAATTATCCCTTCACCAAAAATATCAACCTTAAGCCTTTGCAGAGAATGCAGGGTATGAGGTCTATTTTAACTGCTGGTTAACCCCTTCCACTTAACTTTCCAGTGACATCCAAATCCTAGCAGTTATGGCAATACTCCAAGATAGTTCTTGTCTTGAGCCTTTGTGTCAGCTTTATTCTTTCCCTGGAATGTCCTTTTTTCAAAAAAAAATTACTGAGTGGTATTCCATGTATGGTATTCCATTATATAAACTACACAACTATTTATCAGTTGATGGATATTGGAGTTATTTCCCACTTGGGGTTATCATGGACAAGACTTTAAAAATAAAACTGCTGTAAACATCCTTGTAGATGTGTTTTCGTTTCATTCTGGGGAATACCCAGGAGTGGGATAGCTGAGTCAAATGGTAGCATATCCTTACCTTTAGAAAAAAATGCAGAACTGTTTTCCAAAGCGGCTGTATTACTTTCCAACCTCATCAGCAATGCATGACAGTTTCAGTTGCTTAATACCCTCAACAACACTTGGTGTTGTCAGTCATTTTAATTTTAGATATTCTGGTAGTATGGAAAGTAGCATCTCATTTTGGTTGTAATCGGCTTTTCATGAATGATTAATACTGTTGAGCATCTTTTTATCTGCTTATTTAGATTCTGAGTACAGGTTCTTTATATAGAGTTTCTCTATATAAGGTTCTACTCAATTCATTCCTCTTAGTTTTCCCTGGGGCAATAAAGATGTGCAATAGTTTGTGAAGTCATACTATCAACCCTTGATGACTTTGCTCCACATTTCATGGAAGAGAAGTTAAGCCAGTTATTTTGAATTTCTCTCTCTAGTAGCTGAACTAGATACCAATCCAAACAGACACATCGTAGTATGTTGCCTGTCTCTTCTTAACCTCTGGGGAATTTGGTTCATTAATTTCCTTCTAATAGTCTATATCAAAGTTGAAGGAGTTGGATGTGAAACATTAATGGAGTTCTTAGTAGTGGGGAGGGTGATTTGCATTAATGTAGGGGAGAATTACAAGGAAGAAAATTTTGGCTCAGAACAGGAAAACTTTCCAACAAAGAGCAAAATGATTCATGTAGAAGGAAAAGATGGGTTTTTAATTCAGCTGTGGGCTGGCATTTGCTAACGATGTGATCTAGACAAGTTACCTAAACTCTCAAAATTCTTTCTCCCAATGTATAACATGGGGATAATAATTTTTCATATCTCTACTTCAAAGGAGTTTTGTAAAGGTGATATGAGATAATACATGTGAAAGGTCCGTGCAAATGCGATAGAATTAGCAGTAGCAAGAGCAGTAGCAGAAGCAGTAGTGATAAAAATAAACATAGGTGTAGAAATTAGCGCTGGTCAGCATTCAATGTGCTGCCTCAGGAAGAACGAAGCCTCCTGCTTCCTGAGGTGTTATTCAGGCAGAGGCTGGACAACCAACCTTCAGCATGTTGTGCAAAGGAATCTGTTGGACAGAACTTCAACCATCTGGTCTCTAATGTTCTTTCCAATTCTAAGCCTCTGTATCTTCGTTACTGTCAATCACTCTATGCTTTTTCTGGTCCTTTGGCAAAGTGCCACAGTCAGTACCCGGGGAAGCAGGGGCACAGTATAAAATAAGAGGTAGTGAGATATTTTAAGTACTCTAATTGTGAAAGCTGTTCATTTAATTTCTACCACCTCCTTCAAAACATTATTAGTGAAAAGCAAGTAGGATTCAACATTAGTCACTTTTAGGAATGCTGAGCTAAAGTTGATCCTTGTTAAAGATAAGGCATGGCTTTAAGTTGTAAACACAGAGCTCACGTTTTGAGATTCTTGGGAGCGAAGATTTCCAAGGTCACTGGTATGTTACTTAAGGTACTTACTTAGGCTGATAGCTATATCTGAGTAAATCAGTAATCAAGCAACAAATACATGTTTAAGCTAAATGAATGATATATTTATAAAATGAATAAATTTATAAAAGTATAAATTTTTATTATACCCAAAGACTGGAAAGATATTAAAGGGAAAATGGGATATTTCAGATACATGCAATTTAGTAATTTTTAAAAAACTAATGTTATTAGGAATAGGCGTTTTGGGGTTTATCAAATATCTGGATGCTTTAAAAGCACTTATATCCAAATACTTTTCAAACATGTTAAAATTAAAAACCTCCTTCCTTTAAGAATATATATTTGAATTTCTACTTTAGAAATAATACCTGATTATTACATAAAGTTAAGAAAAGTGTATACATTTCTATAAAGAGAAGAATGAGAATTATAAGAATCATACCACTAAATGTAACCACTGTAATATATTTGCACATTCTGTAATATACATACATATACTCATATAAATTCATGATATATATATATATGTATATATATACTTTAATTTTTTTTATTTTTTTTTCAACGTTTATTTATTTTTGGGACAGAGAGAGACAGAGCATGAACGGGGGAGGGGCAGAGAGAGAGGGACACACAGAATCGGAAACAGGCTCCAGGCTCTGAGCCATCAGCCCAGAACCTGACGCGGAGCTTGAACTCACGGACCGCGAGATCGCGACCTGGCTGAAGTCGGACGCTTAACCGACTGCGCCACCCAGGCGCCCCATATATATATACTTTTAAAATCCTGCTTTCATTAAATAGTTTTTGAAAATAATATTTTAATAGTTTCCTAATAGTATACCCTATATTTTATATCTAACATATTTAACAGTATTCCCTCTTGTTGAACATTTGGGCATAAAACATGGGACTTACTTAATCATCTAAACCAGGCAAATTCCATTCTGAACCCTTGTGTGTGTATGTACGTGTGTGTGTTTATCCCCCAATGCAGTGTAAGTTTGGGTTGGCTCAGATTGTTGATGTCTTTTTGTATCAAATCCAGTTGTCTGCAGACAGCTAGGTCACTGTGGCCCCAGCTATCACAGTTCTCTTCCTCCTTGCCAAATATGACCATGGGCTGACAGGGAGTTCTTCCAAAGAAAGAGTGGAAAGCAAACCATGCTGTAGTCCAATGGATGCCACATGCTCACAGATTGTATTAGGCATCAGACTGGTCACTGCTTTAAGAGGGAAGTTCTTTCAAGGTAAGTAATTCTTTACCAGAAAAACAAGGTCTTTATCTGGAATCAAACAATCTTGAATGAAAGAAGCTGAGGATGCAATGTTGTACTTTCTACAGAGGATATTTTAAGAAAAACTAATTTGATCTGAAAATGTAGACTCAGAAACACCAGCTGGATAAAATTGTAAAGGAAAATAACTTAAGAATCATATGTCCCTTATATTTTAGGAAAAACCAACCTCGTAACTATGTAAATAAGACAGAGCTTACTGGCTAGCTAGGCTAGGTCAGCAACATTACAATCTTAATGAAAAGTTAGAGATGTAGCTGGTCATAGGGGCGCAGAGCGCTTGGTGGGCTGGGAACTGAGGGTGAGGAAGAGGCTCACAACCCTCGTTCCCACAGCCCACAGCTGTCCCCTTCATTCCTCACAGAAATTGGACAAGCTCTCTACCATTAGGACAAACTCTGGGTTCATACCACGAACCTATAGCCACTTCCAAATAATTCAAATGTCCCACACCCAAGGCCCAGAGAGTGCAGAGCTAAGATTCTCTCCAAGACTTCTTCCTCAGGTGAACTTTTTAAGAACGTTTGTTTGTTTATTTATGTATTTATTGAGAGAGAGAGAGCATGAAAGAGCAGGGGAGGGGCAGACAGAGAGGGAGTGAAAGAGAATTCCAAGCAGGCTCCGCATTGCCAATGCAGCACGCGGGGCTCGAACCTATGAACTCAGAGATTGTGACCTGGGTGGAAATGAGGAGTCAGTCACTTAACCGACTGAGCCACCCAGGCACCCCCCTCAAATGAATTTAATGAGGTTTGGGATAATGTGGAAGTGAGACCAATGGAGCCACATCTTTGGACTGTGGCCCTTTAGATATTGTGTTAATTTGGTGAAAGCAAATGCAGAATGTGTGACTGACATGATCCCAAGGGCGAGAATAAGGAAGAGGGAAACATCATAACTAATACAGAGTATTTGTCAGGCACTTTTAAGAACATTTTATATATCAATCCATTTAAACCTCATAAAAATACCAAGGAAATTTTTTCACTATAAAATATATTTTATTTCTGATTACATTATAACGAGTAATGTTTGCCTGTTAGTCATTACACATAAATGAAGCAGAGGAAGACCTAATTCTTGAGTTACATCTAGGCAATGGGGAAGAGTGTAAAAGGTAGTTAAAGAAGGGCAGGTCGATAACTGCTTAGAGGGAAGCAAGGCCTGAACAGCTCCAAGTTACCAGGCTGCTCATCTACATTCTGAGAGAAGGTGGGTTTGGGCTTCTGACAGGTTATCACTGGTGAGTCATTACTTTTTAACCCTCTACATGTAATGCCTTTCTAGGACAGCTGTTTCTCCCAGGTTATTCCCCTAGTTTAGAATGTCACTGGCTATTGGTTCAAAGTTCAGATAAGCAATATCAACCAGAAGCAAAAATGTTGACTTTTCCTTTTACTTAAAAACGTACCAAGAGATTAGAAAATGCTATTACATGGGAGGTGAATAAGAGTGAACACCTACAGAGCCTGACAGCTATTCCAGAACACAGCCCTGTGAAAATCCCCGCGGACAACATGGGGAGGTTAAATCATTTACACGAGACCACACAGCTCAGATATGTTGAAGTCAGGATTCCAGCCTTCCAAGCCTGGATCTCCAACCCACACCGTCAACGACTGTTCTCTGAGAATATCAGATCTATGCCCATCTGAACGTGAATGCTTGAATACATCATTGCATTTCTCAATTTCTCTGTTTTCCTTTCCTTGATTTACCCACCTTAGTTGTTTGAGAGTGAAAAATGATATAGCACATGCGAATGTGTAAATAACACTATAAGGTATTGTTTTTCATTGTTTTAAGCACAAAGCTCTAGCAGCTGTGAGATCTCCCCTTAAAGATAACATTGTATCGGTAGTTCCTTTTACTCCCGATGGAACTCCTGGTGCTGACTCCACACAGCCAGCCTCAGAGTGTCTGTTTCCAGATGACACTGGGGAGGTGGGACCTGGGCTCGATACCCCTTACTGCTTTCATCTACTGAAGGTGAACCGCAAGTGAGGTGACCCGCGGTGCCCCAGCAGTCACGCAGAGCGTGGTTACACTTCTGCTGGTTGGCTTAGTGCTGTTCATGTTCTTCTTTTCCTGGTCTTATTTTATTTACTTTTAATTTTTGTTTTAATTGAAGTATAGCTGACATACAATATTAGTGTCAGGTATACAACATGGCTTGACAAGTATATACATTACAAAACGCTCACCATGTCACGTGTCCCTACCACCCGTCACTGTACAGCATTATTACAATATTATTGACTATATCCCTATGCTGTACTCTCCATCTCCTGGTTCTTTTCAAATAGGTGGCTGGCTGCTACTGCATCTGTCCTGGCGCCTTGGACTGCCGTGGACCCTGCCCTTACTATGTTCTGCTGTGCCACAGGTTGGAGCCCAATGATGGGGAAAGATGATTCAGTTATGAGGAAAGGGGTGGGTGGGGGGGGGTACACTGGGAAGGAGAACTAGAAGCAGGATAGATACAACTTCTGCTCTTGACTGTGGGTAACTCACCCAATCAAAAGCAAAACCACAGCAGTAAGCATGTGAATCACAGAATACTCACTTAAAAATTGTTCAAAAATTAAAGAATACATGTTTACACCAGAATATTCGACTAGAGAAAAAAGAGAGGAAGATGATCTTTCTTTCTTTCTGATCAAACGCCTTTTCAGTTATTGTAACAATTCTGAGAGAGGAAATTAATTGTCATAAATAATGACCAGACCCCCTGCCAGCCAAAGGAAAAGATAAAACCTTATAGACTTATAGTTTAAATTGATCTTAGAATTGAAAACTTTTGATTAACATTCTGATGAAGAGCTTATCTATTTTTTAGGTAGTTTCATAAACAAAACTCTATAATGTGTATAATTCTTATCAAGGCCTGATCTTTGGATTATTGGATAATTTGGATTATTTGGATAATAAGGCCTTATTAAGGAGTTGATCTTTGAACATTGAAGAAAAAGCCTAAGTCCGATATTTTGGCATAAACAATTATTCTTTAATTTTTATTATTTTTAGTGTCATACTAATTCTTAAACAAATTTCAAATGATTCTTCTATGATTCACACGCTTACTGCTGGGACTATATATTTTTTTAAAAATTTAATGTTTATTTTTTGAGAGAAACAGAGACACGGAGTGTGAGTGGGGGAGGGGCATAGAGAGAGGGAGAGGGAGACACAGAATCCTACACTGTATCCATGCTCTGAGCTGTCAGCACAGAGGCCTACGCGGGACTCAAACTCACCTACCGTGAGATCTTGACCTGAGCCAAAGCCCGACACTTAACCAACTGAGCCACCCAGGTGCCCCACTGCTGTGACTATTTTTGATGTTCACTATAGTGTTGGTTCTTGTGGACTGAGATTACATTGGACAATGGAGGCTTTTTTTCAGATTGTAAAAATAAAACACTTCCAAAGGTCAAAAGTCAAAATGTGAGGAAGACATACTGTTTCTATTTTGGAAAATTCCTGTAGAACTGGTCCTTTTTTTTTTTTTTTTCCTAAAAGACAAAATATATTTCATTGTTTACTTATCTATAACCATCCCATCTATTCTATTTGGGGCAGGGACTGTGGACCTTGGGGAGCGTAATGATATGAAATCAGGGTGAGTTTGGGAAGTAACATAAATGGCTCTAATAATACATGCCAGCTTTTAGCATTTGATTCTATTCTGGAAAAAAACAAGTTTAATTCTAAAGGAAAAAACTTGTCATGTGTTAGCTGAGTTCTATTTAAAGGTCTCGGTATTTTTAATTATAAACATAGTTCTCTCTGCTTCTATGGGCCTCAGCCATATGAATATGTTGTGCAGAGAGACCACGAGATGCAGTCAGTAATGTAATAAGTAGATTAAAAATACAGAATGTAAGTTTTCTGCAGCTAAATAAAATAAAATACCCATCCCTTATATGAAACACTTGGGTTCATATGTGTTTTCAATTCTTTTTTAAACATATGCCTTTCATCATGCACATAATAATCTTACCAGGGTCTGAGGAATCACCCTATAATCAAACACATTAATATGTTCACAACAAAATAAATATTCACACTAAGTGAAATGAATAAGGACTATAAATAACCTCACATCTTTTTAGGCAGGTTTTGCTGTCTAATGAGTTCACACCACAATTATAAAAAAGCTACAGAATTTTTGCATGTTGGAATTGAAGGGAAAACAGACCTATAATGATGCCATAAGGCAAAATATTATATTTTTCTCTGGCTATAATCTATGCTATGTCCAAAATAAAATACATATTTTAAAAGTTACTGGGTTTTAGGGGTGCCTGAGTGGCTCAGTTGGTTAAGCATCTGACTTCAGCTCAGGTCATGATCTTGAGATTTGTGAGTTTGAGCCCTGCATCAGGCTCTCTACTATGAGTGCCGAACCTGCTTCAGATCCTTTGTCCCCCTCTCTTTGCCCCTCTCCCACTTGTGCTCTCCTTCTCTCTCAAAAATAAATAAACATTAAAAAAAAAGGTATTGGTGGTTTTTTTTTTGAGCGAATTCATTTAAAAGGGGAAAGAAATAAATGTCAAATTTATTTTTTTATCCAATTTCAGATATGTTGAAATATCTCAGAATAAGAAAATACAAGACTTTCTGGTATTTTGTAAATATTGACATTTAAAAATAGAGCTGTCAGGGGCACCTGGGTAGGTCAGTCAGTTAAGTGTTGATGTCTTTTTTTTTTTTTTTAATTTTTTTTTCAACGTTTATTTATTTTGGGGACAGAGAGAGACAGAGCATGAACGGGGGAGAGGCAGAGAAAGAGGGAGACACAGAATCGGAAACAGGCTCCAGGCTCCGATCCATCAGCCCAGAGCCTGACGCGGGGCTCGAACTCCCAGACCACGAGATCGTGACCTGGCTGAAGTCGGACGCTTAACCGACTGCGCCACCCAGGCGCCTCTAAGTGTTGATGTCTTGATATCAGCTCAGGTCTTGATCTCAGAGTTGTTGGTGAGTTTGGGCCCCATGTTGGGCTCCATGCTGGGTATGGAACCTACTTAAAAAAATTAAAAAATAAAAAAGAGCTGTCATACTATCTACCATTATCCACTTTATATATGTATGATTTAGTATAAGATAATATGATGTCTGAGATTTGCCATCATATGCTAGCCAAAAAAAAAAAAAAAAGAATCGGGGGGAATAAATGAAATAAAATTGGCAAAATATTAGTAATTATTGAAGCTGGATAATGAGGACTCATTATATCATTTTATTTTGGGGTGTGTTTGGAAATTTCTATAATGAAAAGTGTTTTTTTGTTTTGTTTTATTATTTTTTTAATACAGATGAACAATCTGCCCTTTAGCAGTCTTATTTTTTTTTATATATATATTTTTAATTTTATTTATTTTTGAGAGAGCGAGACAGACAAACAGAGACAGAGGGTGAGCAGGGGAGGGGCAGAGAGAGAGTCTGAAGCAAGCTCTAGGCTCTGAACTGTCAGCACAGAGCCCGATGCGGGGCTTGAACTCAGGAACCATGAGATCATGACCTGAGCCAAAGTGGGACACTTAACCAACTGAGCCACCCAGGTGCCCTGTAAATTGCACTTTAATAATTCAAATGAAAAACAAATCAAGCAAACAAAATGTTGCACTTTTCAGTTTTTAGGGTTGGAAGCAATTCAAGAAACAATTGGACTGAGTGGGTTTCCAGCTCTGCTTGACTTTGACTTTCCCTTTGAGATTTTCTCAAGTCTATCCAGGCAACACTGCTTGAGGAATGTGTTGCTCTCACTTCTTAAAATGTTTCTGTCTTTCGACTTACAACATATTTTCATTTAAAAAGTTGGAAGTAATGAAAAATTATCAAATCTTACAAAATTTAATGTTTCTTCCTTATCTACTTTTTCCTACAGCCCTCTTTCCTTAGATGTAACCATTTTTTTCAATTTTTATCCTATTACACCTTTCTTTATGCAAATGAAGATATACATATCTATTTTTAACCAAATTGTATCATGACTAACATATTATTCTGAAACTTGCTTTTTTATTCAGTGACATATCACGTGTACCTTTCAACTGCTTATACACTTGCTTCATTATTTTAAGTCTAAATTTTATTCTAGTGAAAGAATGTACCACAGCTTTTTAAACCCGTCCTCCACTGATTAACTTTAAATTTATTCTAATTCTTGGGGCGCCTGGGTGGCTCTGTCAGTTGAGTGTCCTACTTCAGCTCAGGTCATGATCTCTCAGCTCGTGGGTTCGAGCCCTGTGTCAGGCTCTCAGAGCCTGGAGCCTGCTTCGGATTCTATATCTTTCTCTCTTTCTCTGCCCCTCACTTGCTCACACTCTTTCTCTCTCTCTCTCTCTCAAAAATAAATAAACATTAAAAAAATAAAAAAATAATAAATTTATTCTAATGCTTAATAATTTCAAAAATGCTACTAAGAATAGTCTTGAACAGATATCCTTGCCCATTTTATGTGAATGTTTCTGCTTAAGGGATAATAAGAAATGCACTTACTGAGGCAAAAGATATGTGTATTTTGACTTTTTTTTTTTGATAGGTACTATTTTACACTCCTAAAAATAGTATATGAGAGTATCCTTTTCTCCACTGTGATGTTTTGAATTTTTGCCTGATAAGGAAAATTGATATCTTACCTTAATTTTCACGTCCCCATTAATTAGTAAGGTTAAGTATTTTAAACTATGTTTATTAGCCATTTGCATTTATGTTCCTAGACTTGCCTGGTAAAGGAGAACAGAATCTCTCACCCCAGAATATGCCACTTTGGCATATTGAATATTTTAAGTTCAAGACATCTTAGAAACAGGAGGTACAAGAAGGATGCTCTGACCCACCTTTTTCCCCCTGAAAGCAGGAGATAAAACTCCCATGTGAAAAGTACCCTCCCTTTACCAGAAAGAAGGAAGACATTCTTTTTATCATAGATGGGGAATCTGGAGCCAAGAAATCTGTACAAACAAACCTTGTTAAATGAATCCTTATCTTCCTGGTTAATTCCTCACCATTTACTATCCCTACCCTACATTCCTTTGTCTTGTCAATTCTTCACAAGTATGTTGTTGTTTTGTCTAAGGGATATCAAAGCTCCCTGCTCTGGTTATTTCTCTGGGTCTTCAATCCCTTGTGAAGGCTCCCACATACACACAAAAAAATTACATGAATTTGTATCCTTTTCTCCTGTTAATCTGTCTTATACCAATAAAATTCTTAGGCCCAGCTTGCGATGCTAAGAGGATAATGGAGAAAGTTCTTGCCCTGCATTGGTCCTATCTGTAACTATCTTTTTTTTTTTTTTAATTACATTGTCTATGGGAGTAATTTGTTTATAAAGGATATAAATCATGTGTCTCGCATGTTGCAAATATTTTGTTTAGGTCTTAAGCCTATGAAGGCAGTGATTGGAACTTTGCTTGGCTTTAGAGAAGACTTAATACTTTATTATAAATTGAGAAAACAATGGTATAAATCATGGGCTTCAAAATAATTCTCACTGACCACCAGTCACACTAAACACCTGGTCTGAGGCTCAGTTTCTTTCTCTGTTTACTAGGGATAATAATACCTACTGCATGAAATTCCTGTTTGCTGTGATGCATGTAGTTGGCCTGGTTCTGTAGATGCTCAATAAGGGAAATTATTTTGTTGTGCATTTTTATTATCTTGGTCTCCTGAACTTCCAGATACTGTTTCATCTTGATTTGAACCCAACTGTTATTGTTCTGACACTTAAAGATACACAGTTTTAAGGGGTGCCTGGGTGGCTCGGTCGGTTGAGCATCCGACTTCAGCTCAGGTCATGAAATCACGGTTTGTGTGTTTGAGTCCCGTGTCAGGCTCTGTACTGACAGCTCAGAGCCTGGAGCCTGCTTCAGATTACGTCTCTGTCTTTCTCTGTCCCTCCCCTGGTCAAGCAATCTCTCTCTCTCTCTCTCTCAATCTCTCTCTCTCTCTTTCTCTCTCTCTCAAATATGAACATTAAAATTTTTTAAAAATAAAATGAAGAGACACATTTTAGGAAAATAACATATATTAGTTGTGAAGGAGTTGAAGGTAAATCTGTTATAAGTTTTCCTTTAATTTTTTTCTGAAAAGAAGAATAGTTTCACATTTAAACATTTAATGTTTAATATTACCTTAATAATATTATATTTTAAAATTGCTGCTACAGCAATAAGTGCATTATCATCACCAATTAGTTATTGTTTCACACAAGGTGAAAAATGTGTGAAAATTTATCTTTTAAGTAGCCTTTCATAATGTTTTTATATGCTGCACTACTCTAATTATACTCTAACACATTCTGTATTTAATAGAACTTAAAACTTTTAAGCTATTTTCCCACCGTAATAAACTGCTGGCTTGGAAATTGATATAACACCTATGAAAACTGATTTGGCAATACAAGTGTCCTGGTGCATTGAATATGTATCTTAAGATACAACTTTGTTTTATCACAAGGAAAGAAATAAAGCCTGCCATATACAACGGCAGATCCAATGATTTCTTTCATGTATAACATTGATTTTATACTTAACGAGTTTAGACGTTTTTAGGCACGAAATGGTGTTATTTATAATTGTAGGTCATGTATAGAAAAGAAAAATATAAGCCAACTTCTTTAAATTTGGAATTCAACTCTTCTGTGTCACTCTTGCACTTGGAGTTGTTTGTGTACATGTTTTTCTGCATAATTTTGTCCTCTGTGCTATCAAGGGTGAGATGTTAATGACCTTCCTTCAACGTGAGCTCGAAGGGGCTAAAAACTGTTTTGTGTTTTGAGACATGTGCTTTCCTCATCCGGGAATGGGTGTCAAGGGAAAGTGTCTGGAGAATAACCAGGGCTCATTTCTTCTTCATATGGTCTCAACCAGGTTTGTTGACTGAGTTGGGGAGGGTCACAGAGCTCCAGCTGTCGCCACCAGGTATAACCACTACATTCACACATACACAGGAAATGACAGCCAGGTCTGGGCTTGGAAAATCATGATGTCGACACCGTGGATTTTATGTTGCCTTCTGATTTCAGAGATATTAAAATGCATCATAGAGCCAATAAAATATTATTTGCAATGGTGAACAAAATTATATTTGATTATATATTAAGTGAAATTAACTAATTATATCTTTTGATCCAATTGCTAGCAACAATTCTTTTGCTAGGAATCTATCTTGCATAAATAACAATAAATGCAGAAAAGTCTGTATTCAAAGATGTTCACAGGGCACCTGGGTGGCTCAGTTGGTTAAGCGTCCAACTCTTGATTTCAGCTCAGGTCATGATCTCATGGTTCGTGAGTTCGAGCCCCACGTCTGCGCTCTGAGTGCAGAGCCTACTTCACATTCTCTGTCTCCCTCCCTCTGCTCCTCCCACAATCACTCTGTCTCTCTTTCTCTCTCTGAAAAACAAATAAATGTTAACAATGTTTAAAAAAAAAGAAAAATGATGTTCACAACAATGTTATTGATAATCATAAAAATTAAAATATTCTCTGACTACAAAGTAATAGTTAAATAAGATATGATAAATTCACGCAGAGTGCATTTCAATTATATATGTTTTTTTTTCTTTTTTTTTTTTTAACGTTTATTCATTTTAGAGACAGAGAGACACAGAGCATGAATGGGGGAAGGTCAGAGAGAGAGGACGACACAGAATCTGAAACAGGCTCCAGGCTCTGAGCTGTCAGCACAGAGCCCGATGCGGGGCTCGAACTCACGGACCGCGAGATCATGACCTGAGCCGAAGTCGGTCGTCCAACCGACTGAGCCACCCAGGCGCCCCAATTATATACGTTTTTAAAATACCCCAAATGTTTAGAAAAATGTTTAGAAAAATGATAGGAAGAAAATACATTAAAATGTTAGTATTCAAATAAAAACTTTTAAAAAGTATTATCATTATTTCTATTCTTAGATGGTTTGAGATTTGTCTTTGCTGTTTACTTTTCAGTATATTGAACTTTAAAATTTTCTTTTTAAAATTTCTTTTTTTAAACATCTTTAAAAAAATTTTTTTTAAATGTTTATTTATTTTTGAGGGACAGAGAGAGACAAGTAGGGGGTGGGGCAGAGAGAGAAGGAGACACAGAATCTGAAGCAGGCTCCAGGCTCTGAGCTGTCAGCACAGACCCTGACACGGAGCTTGAACTCACGAACTGTGAGATTATGACCTGAGCCGAAGGTGGATGCTTAACTGACTAAGCCACCCAGGTGCCCCTAAAATTTCTTTTTAAATTTTCCAAAAATATACACTACTTTTATAGTTGGTTTAATATTATTTAATGTTTTATTATTATTTAATGAAAATCACAACCCCACATTACATAAAACAGTTCTTGCTGTTTAGACTTTCCTTGTTACCACAGCTGCAGGCATTTTAGTGATTTAAAAACCCTGTAAAGGAAAATATTTATCAGAATGTTTAATATGTGTGTTTCTTTCCAAAATTTTTAGCTGACAACAAAGTAATTCTTTTAGAAACTTAGAATATAACATTTCAGTGTGAAAGCACCATTGCAAATTAATTAGTTCAGCTGCATTTTGGTTGCAAGCATTTTTCTGTCTCCTCGGTGATCTCGAAATAGCAAGGTATGTTGTTGCTGAAATATCACCTGCCTCGTCCTCTAGTCATGAATGCATGAACGATACAGAGTTATACCAAATAAATCTTGCCATTAACTCTCCTATGATACTTCCATCTGGTCAGTTTTAATAGTCAGTTTTAATCTGATCACCTGTTAACATGATCACCTTTCCTGTTTATACCCCTAAGTTATATGTTACAAAAAAAGCGACCAGGTATTTCAGATAATCCTGGTTTTAAATCTTTTTTTTTTTTTTAATATATATTTATTTTGAGAGAGAGAGAAAGAGCACTAGCAGGCAAGGGGCGGAGAAAGAGAGAGGGAGAGAGAGAATCCCAAATAGGCTCCACACTCAGTGCAGAACCCTACACGGGGCACAATCTCAAGACTGTGAGATCATGACCTGAGCTGAAATCAAGAGTTGGACGCTTAACTACTGAGCCACTCACGTGCCTCTAAATCTGTTCTTTTATCCCTGTAACTACATTTTCTGGAATTCCAATCCAAAAGTCTTTGAAAGGGAAGGAGGTATGATGTTTGTTTCAAAATCAAGATAGCAAATTATCTACCCTGGCTTTGGAGAACAAGACAGTTTTATCAAATCTCAGAATATTAACAACACCCATGTCCAGACATAGGTATAGAAACTTATTCCAAAGCTTAAGAAAATTTGTCTTTTATTCTCACTCTGTATTACTCACACTAATGTTGCTTCCCAGAGTACCCGAATTAGCTAAACCGTAGTATTTTTCACATACGTTTCAGTTAAAGAAAGTGTGTTGGGGTTAGTGTGGTATTCGGATATGGAGTCATATGGCAGACTTTGTTTTCTCACTGCTGGTTAGGGGAAGTTATTTAAATTCCCCAAAACTTGGTTTCCCTGATTGTAAAATGGATAAAATGAAAATATTTATCAGAGAAAACAGCAGTCCTTTTGTTGGATCACTACAATCGGACTCAACAACAGCTTGATAAAACATCTTATCTTTATAGTCTCATTAGTTGATATTCCTATGTTATTCCACCTCTGACCTAGAAATTTCATACAGGGCACAATTCTTCCTGTCCTTGTGAATCATCACAGGGTGCTGTATTACAAAAGAGAAACATGTCTTACCAGTAAAAGTTTCCAAACTGGTTTTGCCAAGAAAGTGCTTGCGGACAGTCTATGCTATTTGTAGTTGCAGATACTGTAAAGTCAAAAACACTGGTCAGGGCATCGTCTTGATTCTAGGAGTAGCTGGAGAGAGGCTCTTCTTATTTCATACTTTGATATGTATTGTTAACTTTAAATGTGTGAGAAGAGACTGTAACCCCTTGATAATTAACATTTTACACATTACACCTCAAGTTTTAATTTGTGATATATTGCCAAGCTCCGCTGTCAGTGAAAACAGAATTATATTGAGCAGTTTTCTTCGCATTAAGTACTGTCACTATACAAACTTCCAGACCAAATTTCCTTCCATATGATTTCTGTGTTTACCTTTGATGGAAATACAAGCTTTCCTAAATATTCCACTGTAGAATGAAAAAAATAGCCTTGAACAAGCTGCTGCTGAATAAACTATGTTGGGGGTCATAATAAGCATCAAAATCACCTTGCTGTCTCTCAGTTTACTAGATAAACCACTTAGAGCTATACCCTTACGCAAATTATTTCCAGCAGAAAATATTTTATGAGTAATCAGAAAATATTTGGTTTTGCAAAATGGTTCAAAAATCTTGTTTAAGGTGTCCATTGACATTATTTGCAAGATTCAAAGGAGTCCCTTTTATTTCAAAGGGTTTTATGTCTCCCCTTCCCACGCAAAAAAAAAAAAAAAAAAAAGGTTAAGAAACTGGTTCCATCTGAATAGGGGCCCTGTGTGACTCTGGGAGTTGTCTTTATGAGTCAGCAGAAGCGAGGTCAGTTATCTGGAAGCTAGGCAGCCAGCATGGGCAGCCTGGACCTAGAGGCCTGGACGAACTTCAGAGTCTGATTATACCAGAAACAAAGGATTGTTGGCCTCATCAGTTCCATGAACAAGCAACAAGTGGCCATTCCATTCCAGGTGGCATTGTGTGACCTCACGATCTTTCCCCAACTGTGAGAAAGTTACCTTTAGCTCAGCTATTAAGAAACAAAGAAAGGTTTATATTTTGTGAAAACTGTAGCTTGAAGGGTTTTTTGTTTTTGTGTGTTTTTTTTTTTTTTCTGGAACTTTTGTTGATTGAGAAAAACTAAAAATGTTTCAAAGGATGCTTTGTTTGAAATATTAGATATTCAAAAATTAGTTCTTTCATTAAATATTTATTGTGCTTGGCTAAGTACTAGAAATAGGAAAATGGATAAGACTTGCTGTCCTCAAGGTATATACAGTTTAGTGCATAAACATCTACATGTTTTCTGTATAAGATAAACTCAATCTCTCTGATAGTTAAAGGGCCAGCCTGTAGAAAAGATCTGGGATGCCCCTGTCATGTTTTAAACACTCAGTTTCCTGATCTATAAGATGAAGACAATACGAGTCCTCCTTACTTTAAAATATAACTGAGGGGATGAAATGATATATCTACAAGTATTTTTTTTTAACGTTTATTTATTTTTGTGACAGAGAGAGACAGAGCATGAATGGGGGAGGTCAGAGAGAGAGGGAGACACAGAATCTGCAGTCAAATGCTCTACCCCTGAGCTATACCCCCAACAGAGGGAGACACAGAATCTGAAACAGGCTGCAGGCTCTGAGCTGTCAGCAAAGGGGCTTGAACTCACAGACTGTGAGATCATGACCTGAGCTGAAGTCAGACACTTAGCCGACTGAGCCACCCAGGCACCCCTATCTACAAGTATTTTTTAAAAAATCCTTTATTAATGTTTCTCAACTTGTGATCTACCAAGGTGATACGTCACTTTGGGTGGGTGGCTCTTGTTAAAAAGGACAGATTCCTATGCTCCACCCAGACCTGCTGGGATTTTGGGGATTGGAGCCTGGGGACCTGCATTTTAACAACAGCCCTCAAGTGATCCTTATACATATTTTGTTTGAGAAATTGATTTGGGGGTGCAGACCGTTGTGCAGGCAGCCTTCTGAGAAGGTTCACATGTCCCAGACATGTCACATAAGCTGGAAAGAGGCTTAGACCTAGTGAGGCCATGCAGAAAGAACAGTGGACAGGTAACATGTGGACCAACAAGCAGTTCCTCTCTCAATTCCTTTGCCCTGTGTGGACCCAGTGTCTATGGATCAGTAGGGTGTGAGGCGGGCAAGATGTAGACACCTGTCAATATGACCGGGGTTAAGTCTTCTGCCAGCCCTGTAGAATAAGGACTCAGAAGACAGAATATTAAATCACATTTCTTGTCTACCTGAGATGGTGAACTTTGTTAACCCAGTCACTGAAAATTTGTGACTCCATTTATTCAAGAAGGGTTTCGAGGACCTGTTTTTGCTAGGTACTGTGTGAGTCACTGAAGACGCTGTGCGGAAATAGCAGACTGGATTTCTGTCCTTATGCTTTTCGCAGGCCAACAGAGTTAAACAAACCATCATACAGTGAACCATGTAATTACAATCATGAAAAGTACTAGGAAGGACAAGTAAAAAGTACAATGAGACATTATAACAGAGACCTAACCTAGACCGGGGGCTCAGAAAACTTAGAAAAATGATGTTGGGGGAAGGGGACGGCTTTTCAGAAAAAGTGTTCAGACGGAAATAAATTTCTCAATTTTTAAAAATTTTAATTTAAATTTAATGTAAATTTCTCAATTTTAAGATTGGCAAAGGTGATGATAGACTTGGACAATGTTTCATAAGAAGTTATTGAGGAGGTAAACATATTTTACTTTTGAAACAAGTCACTTTTAAAAAGATGAAAAGATCTTAACTTCCAAAATACTAAGAAACTCAAACATAAGAAAATAGCACAAGTGTCTTGCCACAAATGCATCTGCAAGAATTTTTAGTGAGTTTTCTAATAGCCAAAATGCAAGACTGCCTCAATATCCAATAATAGTGGATTATTTAAATAAATATGCTATAAGAACACAGTGGAGTACTATTCAACTTTAAAAATGTTGCTATAGATGACTTATTGGTTGGTTACATGAAAAGAAAACTTCTTTGAACAAAACGGATGATCCTCTATTTTTGCAAACATATTTAACAAAGAGGTATACAATGACATAGAAAAATAAATTATGAGCAGTAATGTCATTTTTCTTCGTTTGGGAAGTCTGAATTTTCTAATTTCTCTACAAAGTTTTATCCCAAGGGAAGACTGAGAAAAGTGTATTTTAATTAAAAGTGTTGCAAACGAGCGGGTACTCTCTTGGCTGGCTATGAGAAGCTTTGGTTGGGGAGGGGGTGGGGCTGGGAAAGGAGGAAGGACAAAATGTCCACAATGCCTTTCCTGAGAACCAAGAAAGAAGACTTTTGACTTTCAGCCAAAGGGCAGAATGAGAATAAAAGTACAATGTTATATAACAGAAAGATGAAGTTCTGAAGATAGATTCTTTTGCAGAGTTGGAGCTATCTGATAGGAGACGAAGCTGCCTTAGCAGGCGGTGTGAATCTCCTCCGTGCACCTGAGCACCGCGCAGCCTAGAGGCCACAGGACGTTTCCCGTGTGGGTAAGAGATAGACAATGGCTTCTGAGTTCCTTCCAAACTGAAGGGTCTGTGACTTTATGAACTTTAGCTTTTCCCCCAGGACATGCAAATAACCATGTCCTGAGAAACTTAAGGCTCTTATTTACTGGCTCCCGCTTGGAAAGCAGAAAGGAACACTGGAACCCTTGTTTTCATTATGTTTTAATTCCTCACTACAAATCAGGCTTGTGAAAAAAGACATGTGATGTTAATATACTTTTCATTTTTTTTTTAAGTTTATGTATTTATTTTGAGAGAGAGAGAAAGCGAGGGAGCAAGTGGGGAGGGGGCAGAGAGGGGCGGGGAGAGAGAGAAAATCCAAAGGAGGCCCTACACCACTAGTCTGGAGCCTGATGTGAGACTCAAATTCACACACCTTGAAATCATGACCTGAGCCTAAGTCCGACACTTAACCGACTGAGCCACCCAGGTGCCCCTTTATCCTTTTCATTCTTTTTTACGAGTCTCATCCAATTATTTCTCTGAGACCCAGAATTATCTTTTATTTTTGTTCAAAAGCCCTCAGCTGCAGGACTTGATGAATGTTTACTGTCTTCTAAAAGTCTCATCTAATCTTTTTTTTTTTTAAACAGCTTGAGTCCAAAGTTCAGTGGCTTTGGCCATGAACAGTGGTGACAAAATTGAGGTCTCTCTTGTTTTGTAAAAAATGCATCTATCACAAGAGGTGTATTTATGAGCAGTTGATACATTATAATACTGGGGATTTCAAGGTGGAGCTTCATGGACGCTCACATCTTGTTACTGACCATTCTAGACCCTCGTCCTGAGACAGTAGGCTGCAGCACGCTTCATGCATTGTGTTCCAGTCTTCACTCATCCATTCCTTTTTGGACGGTTGCAAAGAGCATGAGTCACTTCAGAGGGGGCATTCAAAGAAGTGTATGTGTTATTTTGACAGTGGTGCCACAGGGACACAGGCATTTCTCCTTGCTCCAAATACCATGAAAAGCAGGAGAGCTAACACTTTCAATCACTTTTCTTTACTAGGAAAAATAACGACATTGGTTTGTTTGGAAGCCCTTTTACACAAAGCCCAACAGGATGCAAGCTGCCTCGTGATGAGACTGCCAGGGTGCTGGACTCAGAATACAAATTAAATGCTGAGCTCCCTCTAGTGTCACGATACAGCGGCATTTAAGAACTTGGATATTGTACATATTTCACAGTATGAGACAATTATTTTTAATTCCATTAAATTTAGTTACTTTCCATTCCGCTTAATTTTATACAACATATTGCCTTTTTTAATGTTTATTTATTTATTTTGAGGGAGAGAGAGTGTGTGCGAGCAGGAGAGGGGCAGAGAGAATGGGAGCAAAAGAGAGAATCCCAAGCAGGCTCCACACTGTCAGCACAGAGCCTAATGCGGGGCTGGATCTCAGGAACAGTGAGATCCTGACCTGATTTGAAATCAAGAGTCAGATGTGTAACCAACTGAGCCCCCCTGGTGCCCTCATGCAACGTTATTTCTTGAGTCAGAATTTTGTGAAGAAACATTTAATAAACTATAATTTGAAAACATCACTAAAAATGGAAATTACAACTGAAAACGTTTCGTGTGATTATAGCATAGGGTAAATAAGAGAATATTCCAGAATACTGTGTTCGTATAAGACACCCCTTCTCCCTGCAACAACAACAACACACACACACACACACACACACACACACACACCAGTTCTATTTCAATATACTCTCCCTGATGTCCAACAAATAGGGGTCTCCTTCATTTGCATGTTGAGAGTAAGATGTGGGTTACTCCCTGGATATGGAGGGGATAACTGCTACCACTATAGGAAAAACAGAGATCCTGTAAGCATGTCTTATTGATGAACCATTATCAAAAAGGCTATGTTCATGCCTTTTCTTTAAAAAGATATATAATTGATTGAAAACACTGCAAGGGAGCAGTGAGCAGGACAGCAAAGGAGAGACTGTCTGCCTAGATGCAGTGGTGACGAGGGGCTACAGTTAAGGGGGAAGTGAGGAGGTATGGGAACATACAGAATTTCCTTTTTTGGTAGCTGTGCCTGGTGGTAAGTAGCCCATTGGTCATTTAGGGCCCATGGTTATTTTGAGGAGGGCTGCCTAATGAGCCTGTTTGCATTCAGGCCGGTGGTGGTGGCTGTGGTGGCTATGGTGGCTGTGGGTGCTTTTACCTTACTCGAGTTTGCAATGCTCAGGCCTGTTGCCTAAAAGAGGTCTCTACATCCCCCTGCCCCCCACACACATATCAATAATGACAAGTCTTTGGCATTTAGACAGAGGTCTCATCTTCTGTAACTGCTTCATGCTGGAAAGGAGGGGGCACCCTGTTCCTACCTAAACTGGTCAGTTCATCAGGGGGTTTGTGCAGTTTTAGACCAGAGCATGATATTGTATTAATGTGATGATAGGCATCTTGAGTGAAATTCCTCGGTGGCCAGGTCTGTGGGATTTAGGGGGGAGGGGACCATCTGATGGTATGGGCTGGGATCCTTGTTGAACTACCATTCGGATATGGAATTGTTGGATTCACTCAGACACATAGGAACATGTTTTGCCTGCAGATCAAGATGGCGGCTGGATGCACAGGAACAAAGGAAAAGGAGGGGCCTGAAAGAAGCGAGGTAGCTGAGAGTCAGCTAGCATTAGGAAAGGGTCCCAAGTGAGCCTGTGGCATGTGCAGATTTGCCCCAGATGATCCATAGACAGAGTGGGAGTGGAGAGAAAAAGGGTCCTTCCCTTCACAGGTGCAGGCAATCCAACCTGTTGGCCTTCAGACCTTTAGATCACGTGAAGGAGTCATCCTGGCCAGAGACCTTCAGTTGTCTGAGGAGTACTAGCTAAACCACCAAAGGGCTGAGAAGAGAAAGGAGAGGGAGAGAAGGATCCCTTTGAAGGGCAAGAGGGGAAATCCCTCACCATTTGGGGCAGGAAGGGTCCTACTGGCTCCTTTTGGGGCTTAAGATCCTCACCAAGGAGTAACCTCCCCTAGAGGTCATCAGTTCCCCAAGGACTACTAGAGTCGGTGCACTGAGGGAAAGTCCCGATAAAATCCCAGAGAACCTGAGAAGAGCCCCAGGCTGGCAAAGCCTCCATGTACGGGCCACCGAATGTGGGGCAACCGGATTGGGTGGAGGCCAGTGGCATGGGTGGTGAAAGAATTCACCCAAGGCAGAACAAAGGAGATAAAAGTTTATTGAATATACCGAAGGGAGCAGGGGCAGGACAGCAAAGGAGAGACTATTTGCTTATTTATGCCTTTTGAATGTGTTAAAAAAAATTTTTTTTAAATGTTCATTCATTTTTTTTTTCAAAAAATTTTTTTAACATTTATTCATTTTTTGAGAGTGAGAGAGACAGAGCATGAGTGGGGGAGGGGCAGAGAGAGAGGGAGACACAGAATCTGAAGCAGGCTCCAGGCTCTGAGCTGTCAGCACAGGGCCCTATGCGGGGCTTGAACTCACGGACCGCGAGATCATGACCTGAGCTGAAGTCGGACACTCAACCAACTGAGCCACCCAGGCGCCCCTTTTCATTTTTGAGAGAGAGAAAGAGCACAAGCCTTGCAGGGGCAGACAGGGAGAGGGATAGAGGATCTGAAGCACAGAGCCCTACACTGGGCTCAAACCCACCAGCTGTGAGATCATGACCCGAGCCGAAGTCAAATGCTTAACCGACTGAGCCACCCAGGTGCCCCTTTTTAATGTGTTTTCAAAAGTCCAAAGAGGCCAACATGGTACTGGTTGTGAGTTTTGATTTTCTACACCCAAACCACTCATCTTACATATCATCTATTCTCAAATCTTGTGTTCATGATTCAATATAAGAAAATTGCAACCTAAAATAGTTACTAGAACAGAAACACCTATTGGACACTTGCTGTTCCCCTCCTATCTTCCCCCATCTTAGCACCAGAATGACATTTGAAAAGCCCCATCTTGCCCTACTTACGAGGCCTGAAGGAAGAGTCAGCAGTGACAGGAGCTAGGGATCCAGAGTCACACTGCTGGGTTCATGTCCTGGCTGTGACCCTTGCTGGCTGGGTGATCTGGGGCAAGTTGGTACACTTTGTCTGAAAAATGAAGATAAATAATAACAGTACCTACTTCCCAAGACTAAATAAGCCCCTTGCATGTAACAAAACCCCAGCAAGGTGATACGCTGTCTGAAGAAGAAGGCAGAGGCCAATTCCTGAGCTGGTTATTTTACGTAGGTCTCTCAGCAGCAGGCTTTCCCGAACAGTACTTTTTCTGTTTCAAGAAAGGTTTGTGAGAGTGTCCTCAGTAATAAGACAAAAACCAAATTTTTTTCCTACCTGATCCTATTGACTCCATGGAGTCTAAATTCTTTTGCACGTGGCTAAAATCTCTCAACCATCTTTCCGAGACTCCCTTTTATAAACAAACACTCCACTCTTTTTTTTTAATGTTTGTTTATGTTTGAGACAGAGATAGACAGAGAGAGGGAGAGAACAGGTAGGGGTGGGGCAGAGTGAGAGAGGGTCAGAGGATCCAAAGCCGGCTGTATACAGACAGCAGACAGCCTGATGTGGGGCTCGAACCCACGAACTGTGAGATCACAACCCGAGCTGAAGTTTGACCCTCAACCGACTGAGCCAGCCAGGAGCCCCAAGAACACTCCACTATTTTGAATACAGATTCTTTACTGCTGCCAAACTGGTTTATTCACTGTCCTCAGACATACCCTTATCTCTTCTTTAACCCTTCCTTCTTTCTTCCCTCCCTCTCTCCTTCCTTCCTTCCTTCCTTCCTTCCTTCCTTCCTTCCTTCCTTCCTTCTGGACTGCCTGTACCTCAATCTTCTCTGTCACTATCCTTACAGATTAGCTAAAACACCGTTTCCTCAGTAGACATTTAGCTCAGGAAAGTTACTCTGGAGTATAAAGTACACTATATGCATCTCTCAGCAGCTAACTTGAAAATATTGTGATGCACTTGTGTGATATTGGGGTGTCTCAGGAAGACCACACTTACGGACTTGCCTCTGAGTGGCGAGCAGAAAGAATCCAGCTGTCTCACTTTCATGGTGACTCCTATTGTGGGAAAGGATGCCAAGCTTACTACTCACCAGAGGTTGCCTGGTTACCGTCAAAATATTTCCCAAGTTTCTGATTTTGTCAAAATTAATAGGCCCTGATACTTCTAAGAATATGACACACAAAAAACTTATCTGTAGATTTTCTTGTGTTTAATTTAGAAACATTTGGCATTTCAAATTAATATTGGTTAAAATTGCCAATTTTGATTACCTGAAGACACAAACAGGATAATTTATCCTCAAAATTTCACGTGATCATCTATGCATTTTAACTTAAATTTTTTTTTAAGTGAGCAAGAGAGGGGCAGAGAGAGAGTGGGACAGAGGATCCAAAGCAGGCTTCGAGCTGACAGCAGAGAGCCTGATGTGGGGCTCAAACTCACAAATCGTGATTGTGACTTGAACCAAAGTCTGACACTTAACTGCCCCAGTGTCTCGCATTTTAACTTTTCAAAAGAGCTTCCACATCTGTCATCTCATTTCATCTTTCCTACAAATTCAATAAAATTATTTTTCAAATGGGCTTTAAGTGACCAGGATTGAGAACTGGAGAAGCATATTTAACTTCTGAAGGTCCCAGTGGGTCCCTTAATGGAATCCTTTCATTGGGACTCTATGTGAATCACCAATTCCCTTTGAATGATCTAAGGCAGGTCTTATCTCAGAAACCCAAGGCTGGATTGGATGTCTCCACACCTTCCTGTGTGACTCTTTTTGCTATTATTCAACATCTCTCATCAAAGATGCAGAGTATGGGCAGAGGAGGAAAGACATAGGAAGGAAGAGAGACATGTTCAAATTCAGAAAAATATAATACACATCAGAAATGGTGGAAGCAAAGGACCTTCTGGAGGAAAGACAGGGAAATGCACAATCAGCCGTTCTCAAAGCCGGGTGTGGTTATCTGGGCATCGTACAAGCTCTGGAAAGATATGAGGGTTTTCCAGTATTGCAGACTCTGTCATGCTGCTCTTAGGGGAGGATTGATTCCAGGGAGAAAATAGTCATGAAGTAATTATTAAATAAAGGGAAAATATTTCTCAGAACATTCAAGAATATATGAGCTCATATAGCTATTTGTCAAACCATGAAACACCTATTACATTCAAGATTCCGGAGATACAGTTATAAAGAACACAGCCTTTATTATAATAAATAAATAATAATATATTAATAATAATTAATAATAAAATTCTTATTCTTACCCTATGTGAAACTTTTTTACACTTGACATTACTTAATCTTCACAACCCAATGATGTGGTTAGCATTATTTTCACTTTATAGATATGGCAACTAAGGTACAGTTAAGGTACAAGTTAAGTAACTTGTCTAGACTTCCACAGCTGGCAAATGGCAAAACTGGAAATTTGAACCCAGTGAGTGAAATACCAAAACCTTCGCCCTTCAGCTCTTATCTCCCTAAACAGTGCTTCACTGATTTCCTTGGGAAACATTGTATGGAACAATTTCATTGTGTCATCCTCGTAAGGGATCTGTGGATACCAGGGGTTGGATTCACTCATTACAAAGATGGAGGCCAAAGATAATATGAGGCAGTGTGGTAAGTGTTAGTAGAAGTCAACACAGGAGCTTGGCGAAGGCATTGGTTAGGAAAAGCCTCCTGTAAGAGTCAATATCTGACCTGAGACTGATACATGAGTAGATATCAGACAGGCAAAGAGGGAGGAACGTGCCTTCTGGGCAGAGGAAACCGGATGTATGAATGCTTGAAAGACCATGGTTTGCTGAGTGAACGGAAGGAAGCAACATAGTATGAAGCAGGGGCCAAGGGAAGGACTAGAAGAAGAGAGAAGAGAAATGAGAAAGCTGAATAAGTGAAGGCCAGATAATGAAGAGTCTCTTTGTTTAATATTTTAAACATTTTATTGTTTCTCTAAAAGTGAGATATGTTAATTTTTTGAAAAGGATTCTGATATTTTATATATATATATATATATATATATATATCAGAATATATAACAATTCATAAAAGTACAAAGAAGAAACTAAAAACCACCTGCACTACTCTCTCTCACTCTGAGATTACAACTATGACATTTCACTGAACATCCAGTATCTTTCTCTATGTATATAAAGTGTATATAAAGTATATATAGAAGTGACATCATACTGGGTATGTTGTTCTGTACCTCCCCACCATTTATATGGCAATGATTAGAATCTTTGGCTTTATTCGGAAGTGAAGGATTTGCAGCAAGATGGTAACATAATCATATTCGTATATTATGAAACAACATAACAGCATCGCCTAGTATAAATTTGAGGTCATGTGGTGGCAGGAAGGAAGATCAAGGAACCCAAGGAGGCAGTGATGATGACATGAAACAGGGAATGGTGATGAATTGGAGAAAAAGGGATTGATTCAGATAACAGGAGGCAGGCTCAGTGGCCTCTCCGGCTGTGGAGGCAGGGGTTGTTCAGTGGTGGAAGGTGAGGAGTGAGAGAGAAATCTCCAATTGATTTCTAGGTTGCTGGTTCTGGATTGGATGTGTAGGTATTAGCACCAGTCACTAGCAGTTTGGGGTGCCTATGGGATATCCAATTGAAGAGAGCAGGTAACTATTCAAATATATAAGTCTGGAGCTCAAGATAGAGACCAGAGCTGAAGATAGAATTCTGGACATCATCAGAAGTTAAAACCAAGGGAACTAAGAACGGAACAATGAGGACACACACACACGTGTGTGTGTGTGTGTGTGTATGTGTGTGTGTGTGTATATATATATACAGTATATATATATATATATATATATATATATACACAGTATATATATATACACAGAGAGAGAGAGAGAGAGAGCTCCTAAAGCCCTTATAATTTCTTCCGTAATAACAATACTAGGAGTATCTCTTATTCTTATGGTTGTCTTTGCCCCAGTCCCTGACAGAACTTCTAAAATGTTGTAAATCCCTAAGTGATAAGAACATAAGTAGCATCTCTTGCTCTAATGAGGTGGTTCTGGGTGGGCTCCTGAATAGGGGCTGGTCACAAGAAAGTCCAAGCCATTATTAAAAGCTTGGAATTTTCAGCCCTATCCCCCACCTCCCAAGAAGGGAAAGGGTCTAGAAATGGAATTTATAATTGATCATGCCTACATGAGGAAACCTCCACAAAATCCCAATAGTGGGATATTCAGGGACCTTCCAGGTTGGTGAACACATCCAGTCACAGATAATTGCTTGGCATGAGGAAAAACCTACATGTATTTGGTGACCCAGAAGAGAAGCATTCTCTGTGTTAGAAGAGAGATACAGAAAAGAAACATCATAAGAAAGAACTGGGGTTTACCCTACACAGAAGGAGGAAAATTGAGTTTTTCTTAAACAGATGGCTTTTCTCTTCTTTACAATGTATGAGACCTCAGCTGGGAAGATAGGAAGGCTGAAATGACTTGATGCCTAAGGCTAGAATCATCTGAAAGCTTATTCACTCATGTCTGGCAGTTCAGACCTCAGCTGGAGCTGTCCAGCTCTTGGGTTTTATGAGCAAATGTCCCAAGAGAACGAAGCAGAAGCTGTATTGTCTTTAAATTTTTTTAAATGTTTATTTATTTTTGAGAGAGGAGACAGAACACAAGCAGGGGAGAGGCAGAGAGAGACAGAGACACAGAATCTGAAACAGGTTTCAGGCTTTGAGCTGTCAGCACAGAGCCTGACATGGGGCTTGAACTCATGGACCATGAGATCGTGACCTGAGCCAAAGTTGGAGGTTCAACCAACTGAGCCATCCAGGTGCCCCAGAAACTATATTGTCTTTTAAGACTTAGCCCAGAAAGTCCTATGGTGGCACTTCTGCCATAGTAACAAACACGCTAAGTTTCAAGGGGAGGGAACATAATCCGTAGCATTCAATGGGTGGAGTGTCAAAAGTCAAAGTCACATTGTAAATACACGTGGGGTGAGAGAGATATTGTTGTGGTCATCTTTGCAAACTACAATCTGCCACAACTCTTCTGTTCCTCACTATTTGTTCATTACTATAGCCTTTTATTTATGCTTCTTTTGTCAGCCATGCCACAATGTTGACATTAAGTAAGCAATCAGCTAAAAGCCCTACTTTGTTTCCAAATGAACGGAGAAACTAGCTCTTCCCCTTTCTCCTCATACATACTTTTAAGCTGAGGCTTTGTGATAATTAATATTAAATTTAATTATCAATCAATAAATATTTATTGAGAATCTGTCATTTGCTAAATATCTCTTCGACAATGGAGATAGGCTGAATGTAATAAAGAAAAATGGTTTCTTTTTTTTTTTTTTTTTTCAACGTTTATTTATTTTTGGGACAGAGAGAGACAGAGCATGAATGGGGGAGGGGCAGAGAGAGAGGGAGACACAGAATCGGAAACAGGCTCCAGGCTCTGAGCCATCAACCCAGAGCCTGACGCGGGGCTCGAACTCACGGACCGCGAGATCGTGACCTGGCTGAAGTCGGACGCTTAACCGACTGCGCCACCCAGGCGCCCCTGGTTTCTTTTTTTTAATGTTTATTTATTTTTGAGAGAGAAAGAGAGAGAGAGAGAGAGAGAGAGAGACAGAATGTGAGTGGGAAGGGGCAGAGAGAGAGGGAGACAGTATCCAAAGCAGGCTCCAGGCTCCCAGCTGTCAGTGCAGAGCCTGACATGGGACTGGAACCATGAAATGTGAGATCATGACCTGAGCTGAAGTTGGCACCTGACTGAGCCACCCAGGTGCCCCAAGAGAAATGGTTTCTTATCTTAAGAAGTTTACTATCTGGAGAAAAATACAGATCAATGAGAGATTTAAAAAATAGGTGAGTGGTGCCTTGAGTGGCTTGGTCGGTTAAGCGTCTGACTTCGGCTCAGGTCATGATCTCACTGTTTGTGGGTTTGAGCCCCGCGTTGGGCCTGTGCTGACAGCTCAGAGCCTGGAGCCTGCTTTGGATTCTGTCTTCCTCTCTCTCTGCCCCTCCCTCGCTTGTGTTCTGTCTCTGACTCTCTCTCAAAAATAAATAAACATAAAAAAATAAAAAATAAATAGGTGTTATAAAGTTCTATCAACTTGTTTTATCAGTCACTGGTAGGACATAATTTGTTGTCAGGGTATTGTATCATGAAACAATTTAAATTTTTTTTAATGTTTATTTATTTTTGACAGAGAGAGAGAGAGAGAGAGAGAGAGAGAGACAGAGCATGAGTGGGGGAGGGGCAGAGAGAGAGGGAGACAGAGAATCGGAGGCAGGCTCCAGGCTCTGAGCCATCAGCCCAGAGCCCGACGTGGGGCTCGAACTCAGAGACCGAGAGATCATGACCTGAGCTGAAGTCAGATGCTCAAACGACTGAGCCACCCACGTGCCCCTATCATGAAACAATTTAATGGCCTGCTAGATTCCAGACAGACACCCCATGCCCCTGGCATTCCCCGATCTACCAGTCTGATGACCTCACAAAGAAGGAAATGAAGAAATTGAGCCAGCACTTGTGTTCATAAGGTCATGCTGCCTCAGAGTGATCACTGCTTCCCCTTTTTCTCCTCATTTTCTTATTTTGAATGTTTGGATAATCTTAAGCACCTTCCTAAATGTTTAGTAGCTCTCTGTACTTTCTTTTATTATAGACTCAGAACTTTCTAGAATCTTTCTGAAAATATCAAACATGACTATTTTACCATTTTATTCTCTGGCCTATATTGTGTTTTCTCAGGGGTTATTTCTGCTTATTGGGTTCAGTGCTTTCCTTGCCAGCTTCTTTGTTGTTTGATTATTCTTGGTTGTTTGTCCATATTTGTAAGTGAGATCTTAATTTGAACATTATTGGTGGCTGGAGACAGTAAGAATTCTTGTTTTCTTGGCTAGAAGCTCAAGTTTATTTGTTTTATTTTTAATTTATTTTTAATGTTTATTTTTGAGAGAGAGAGAGAGAGAGAGAGAGCGAGCGAGTGCATGAGCAGGGGAGGGGCAAAGAGAGAAGGAGACACAGAATCCCAAGCAAGCTCCAAGCACAGTGGCTCGAACCCACAAACCCACAGTGAGATCATGACCCAAGCTGAAGTCAGGCTCTCAACTGAGCCACCTAGGCGTCCCTAGAAGCTCACGTTTAGATTAAATCAGCTCTGACTCCAGTGGTGGTGGGCTTTCCTTTAAGATGTGAGTATGGTCTATGTTGAGGACATGTGGCTCTCCTTTGCCTGTGACAAGGTCCTAATTCTCTGCACCAGAGAGAATCGTGAGATCCTTTTTTGAGAGAATCTTACCTGAAAAGTGACCGTACGCAGCCTGGGCCATGTGTCAGCATCAGTGTTAGACAGCACAGGGACCGGCTTGGCTTCACAAGTTAGCTCCCTGCCTGGCCACGGCTCACTTCCTCCAGCCGGCTTCTGCCTATTTTGATGGCAAGGCCTTTGCAGAATTCTGCTGGGAAAACTTGTATTTTTTAAATTAAGGTTTTAATTTTATTTCCAGTATAGTTAACATATGGTGTCATATTAGTTTCGGATGTACAAAATAATGACTCAACAATTCTATAAATTACTCAGTGCCCATCATGGTAAGTGTGCTTTTCCAGCCCCATCACTGATGTCACCCGCCCTGCCCCACTCTGGTATCCATCCATTTGTTCTCTAGAGTTAAGAGTCTGTTTCTTTGTCTCTCTCCCCTTTTTTTTCCCTTTTGCTCATTTGTTTTGTTTCTTAAATTCCACATACGAGTAAAATCGTATAGTATGTATCTTATTCTGACTTATTTTGCTTAGCATTATGCTCTCCAGCTCCATCCATGTTTTTGCAAATGGCAAGATTTCAATCTTCTTTACTGCCAAATAGTATATAGTACTGTATATATGTACCACTTCCTCTGTATCCTTTCATCTATTGACAGACACTTGGGCTGCTTCCGTGTTCTGGCTATTGTAAATAATGTTGCAATAAACATAGGCGTGCATGTCTCCCTCTGAACTGGTGTTTTTGTATTTTTTGAGTAAATAACTGAGCAGTGTGATTACTGGATCTTAGGGTAGTTCTATTTTCGACTTTTTGAGGAACCTCCAGAGTGTTCCACAGTGACGGCACCAATTTGCATTCCCACCAAGAGTGCATGAGTGTTCCTTTTTCTCTATATCCTTGTCAACACTTGTTTTCTTCTGTTGTTGATTTTAGCCATTCTGACAGGTGTGAGGTGATATCACATTGCAGTTTTGATATACATTTCCCTGATAGTGAGTGATGTTGAGCGTCTTTTCATGTGTCTTTTGGTCACCTGTATATCTCTTTGAAGGTTTGTTCATGTCTTCTGCCCATTTTTTAATCGAATTACTTGTTTTTTGGGTTTGAATTATATACATATTTGGGTTTTGAGATCTTTATAGATTTTGGATACTAACCCTTTGTCAGATATATCATTTGTAAATATCTTCTTTCATTCAGTAGGTTGCCTTTTAGTTTTGCTGATTGTTTCCTTTGCTGTGCAGAAGTTTTTTATTTTGATGTAGTCCCAATAATTCATTTTTGCTTTTAGTTCCCTTGCCCCTGGAGACATGTCTACAAAAATGTTGCTATGGTCAATGTCAGAAATTACTGCTTGTGCTCTCTTTTAGGATTTTTATGATTTCAGGTCTCACATTCAGGTCTTTAAGGGAAAACTTGTATTTTTAAAGTTTTCTTTCATGGTCTGGATTTGTGGGTTACTAGCTCTGTTTCATTTATATATTCCAGAAATTTCTCACTGTTCAGGTTGACTATTAGTAACCCCCTTCTGAATTTTCTAAAATTTATTTAGATTTATTTTGCTTTAATGCTACTCTTCTGACATTCCTTTGGGATTTGGGAAGAGAGGTAAATGTGTGTGTTTAGTCAGCCAGCTTTGGTGGGAAGCCACCACTGCCCCCCCCCCCCCCTCCGTCTGTGATAACCTAGGGTTAGAAAGTTCTAACAGGGATCACAGCAACCTTGCCCCACATATGGGGCAATTCTCTCTAAGAAGAGAGCATTTTTTTTCTCTGTTCTTAAATTAGGGCATCTCTGTATCCCATTCTCTTGCATCTCAACCATTCTTTGCAATTTTCAAAGATTACTGACAGTAGTCCTTTGCCGACACTGACAACTCACTCCTTTCAGTGCTCCGGAAAGTATTTCACTTGAACACTGAAAATAGCTAAATGATCGTATCATTCTTCACCTATCAAATGGACTTCAGCTCCTTGTTAAATGTATTTGGTTTATCTTTTCAAGTGTTGGGAACTTTTCATTGATTATCTTTTTCTTGATAGGAAAGAAGAAAGTCAGATGGAAGTTATGTATTCTACTTTTTTTTTTTTTAAGTGTTAAACAGGGCCTCATCAATAAGGACAAGGAACCCCTTTTGTCTTTATTATCTCTGGCCTTTTTCTTTTTTTTTTTTCCTCAAGTCTAACCTCATTTAAAGCTTCAGCATTCCTGTCATTATTCATAGAGGGCTGGCCACAACTCTAAATTTGCTTTGGATTTTATACCACTACTGTTTTCTGTACCTGTCCTTTTTTTTTTTTAATTTTTTTAACATTTATTTATTTTTGAAAGAGTGAGACAGAGGATGAGTGGAGGGGGGGGGGGGGAGAAACAGAATCCAAAGCAGGCTCCAGGCTCTGAGCTGTCAGCACAGAGCCCGATGCAGGGCTCAAACTCACGGACCGGACCGGACTGCGAGATCATGACCTGAGGCAAAGTCGGCTGCCCAACCGACACCCAGGGGCCCCATGTACCTGTCCTTTTAAAGTCTGAGTGTTTGAAAGAACTTCATGCACAATGTTAGTAGCTCAGGGGCATTAAGGTAGAGGAGAAACTAAAGATCAGAGAATAAATAGTGAACTGTTGGTGCTGAAATACAGGCGGCATGAACAGCAAATTCTGAAGACCTTGCTGGTCGAGTATCTCCTATGTAACAGCTCCCCTGCTGAGGCACTAGATTCCATCCACCACCTCTGACCTGTGTTGCAATAGCTCTTTCCCATAAAGGGGACATGTCTGAATCATCTAGACCAGCAGACTATTCACCTGACTAGTCACGTACACAGCATTTTACTGATTGCAGAGCTCCTTCATGTTTGCGTTTTGTACTTCAGTTTCTTTGCTATTCTCATAACAATTCTTTGTTTGTTTTTTAACGTTTATTTATTTTGGAGAGAGTGAGAGAAAGAGCACGAGTGGGGCAGGGGCAGAGAGCAAGAGGGAGACACAGAATCCTAAGCAGCTCCAGGCTCTGAGCTGTCAGCACAGAGCCCAACGCGAAGCTCAAACTCAAAAGCCCTGAGATCATGACCTGAGCCAAGTCAGACTGGGCCACCCCGGTGCCTCTCATAACAATTCTTTGAAAGGAAGGAGGAAGTTACTAGCCAGGCAAGAACTGGCTATTTTCGGGCACAGAGGAAGGTGTTGGGAATATGCAGTAAGTACTCTCTTTCCCTGGCTCTGTTTTATAACCCCTTCTTCCTCTCTTTGAAACTCTTTCTTTGGATTAATTAGTCCAATGTTCTGTTGCGTTTCCTCTTATCTTTCTAGTCCTTCTCAGTCTCCTTTGCTAGTTCTACTCCCTTTTGTCCATTAGAACTTGAATCCTTTTGAAAAGGCAAAAGCTTGCAGCATCCAAAATGGTTTTTTTTTTTTTTATGGAACTTAACTCAGAACATTATTTTTGCCATGTGCAAAACAGTTTACTTTTAGGTTATTCCCAATGAAAGTTGGAATTGGAAAGAAAAGAAAAGGAACCAGAAGCGTGGTAGGTTAAAAATGTGCTGAGATAGCTCCTCACAATTTGAAAATAAAACTGGCTTCTTAACAAATGGCAGAAATGTCCTAGTGCTTTTACTAATCCATTTAAAATCCGGTAAAAATAGGGCACCTGGGGGGCTCAGTCAGTTAAGCGACTAACTCTTGAATTCGGCTCAGGTCATGATCCCAGGGTCGTGGGATGAGTCCCTTGTTGGGTTCTATGCTGAGTATGGAGCCTGCTTGAGATTCTCTCTCTTCCTCTCTACCACTTCCCCACTCACATCTCTCTCAAAATAAATAAATAAACTTGAAAAAATAAATTAAAAATAAAATCTGCTTAAACCTATTTCTATTTGCATTCAAAAACATTTTTGGGTACATCAAATTAGTTAATACAATTCAGAATAATAATAACCATTTGTAAATAAAATTAGGAACTCTCGTTGGAAATGCTAAGAACTACCTGAATGTGTGCAAAGAGTAGACCATTATCTCCCTGCCAAGTCTGTATGTCCATGTTGTTATTGATATAAAGGGCAGTTCTAATATCCATATATATATTAACTCTTTAAATTTCATTGGAAATGAATTTTATTGTGTACCTTTCATGGACCACTTAGCTAGGGTGCTTAACTTTTTAGAGTGATTGTGGGGATGGGGGACAGGAACAAAGATGTGTGTCAGTTGGGGGGTGGGGTTGGGCAGGTAGTGGTTATAGCTATGGCCAAGAAGCGTTCTCAGATCTTGACCAGTTCTTTAAAAAAGGTATGTTATGTTTTCATCAGGAAGAGGAGAAGTAGCATAAATAATTTAGGGAACGCTACATCAATACTTTAAAAGGAATTAGAACACACCCTTCTAATTATCATTGAATCTGCTTTTATAATGAAAAATAATACCTTTTTCCCTCATGATGAAAGTAATCCATATTCATTTATTTAATTTAGAAAATATAGACAAGCAAATGGAAGAAATCACACCTGTAATCCCATCACCCACAGATATACTTTCTATATTCTTCCATTCATTTTGTACCAAATGGTGTCATAGTATACACCCCATGTGTAACTTGTTTCTTTCACAGAGCAATATTGTTACTATCCTTTGACAAAAATCTCTAAATCTAAATCTATCAATATCTAAAGCATGAAATGGGTAGTCCTGAAAATTCTAGTTTTTATTACCACGGAACTAATAAACTTTCAAGTTAAATTTACAGGCTACAGATGTGTTCACATAGTCATAATATGTTTTTGTAAAATTTGCGGAAATAAGATATTAAAAAAAATTTTTTTTTAAAGAGAACCCTCCCCAATTTTACAAGTGTGAGGTCTCACAAAACCTGCATCAATCCCTGGTAGTACATCCTTTCCTTTCCCACTTCCATTAATTCAGCAAATATTTTTGAGTATTTATTACGGGCCACACACTGTTCTAGGTACTTGAGACACATCAATGGACAAAACTGAAAGAGACTTACTCTGCAGTGAGGAGAGGGAGGCAGCGAACACAAGGAAGTAATTATGTTGTATGCTGTCCAGTGGTATTTGCTGTGGAGAAACAGCAGGGAAGAGGGTAAAGGAGATTACTATTTTGGCAAAGAGAGGAGGTCTGGTAAAATTAAAAAAGATGGGTAAAACCTCATAGAAAAGAGAACATTTGTGCCAAGACAGGGAGCCCATTTTTTTGAGAGCATTTATACATCCTTCTCATTATTATTCCAGTGTATACAAATATTGAATCATTGTGCTGTATACCTGAACTAGTATAATGTTAGATGTCAATTACACCTCACTAAGAAAAAACTCACAGCATTTTAAAGTTTTATCTCTAACCAGGATTAAATACATATAAACTTTTATTTTTAACCAGGATTAAATATGTTACGTACATAGGTGCATATGAACATATACCTATACATAGTTTAAAATTTTGTTTTAAATATAGTTTTGCTTGGTAACAACTTAATAATTCTACTAACATGAAAATAATAGATTTTAAATGGAAATGAGAGGAATGGCTGTCCTGAGTTCTTGATCCTTTCACAATGATTTACAAGAAATTACATAACCTTGATTTTAAAAATCATAATTTAAGGGGCGCTTGGGTGACTCAGTCAGTTAAGCATCCAACTCTTGATTTCAGCTCAGGTCATGATCTCACAGTCATGGGATTGAGGCCTGCATCGGGATCTGTGCTGAGAGCATGAAGGCTGCTTGGAATTCTCCCTCTCTCTTTCTCTCTCTCTCTCTCTTTGCCCCTCCCCTGCTTGTGTTCTCTCTCTCTCTCTCTCTCTGTCTCTCTCAAAATAAAATAGATTAAAATAAAAATTTTTTAAAATCACAATTTAAGGCTTGTCTAGCACAGGCAGCCCACAGAGAGTAGAATCTGATACTTTTTACAACTGCTAAAGTACACATCTGAATGATACAGAAGTTCCCAAATTTAAAGGGCACTGCTGTACATGGTGAAAAAAAACCTCTTGTCAACAGAATGCAATTTATACTAATCCTAAAATTTGATGGCACTTTTGATTCTGCCTATTTTTAAAAGGCATATATTTATGTATAGATTATACATAAGAAGCCTAGAATGATATGCAGGAAAATGCCAACAGTACTTATTTTTGTGCTTATTGGTAGCGAGCTTATTTTGTGACTACCTACACCTTTTGACTTTTCCACAATGTGCACGTGTTACTTGAATAAAAACATGATTTTTATGTTTTCCATGCTTCCATATTTGACCTTTTTTTTCTTTTTAATTTAATTTAACTTTTTAAAATTTACATCCAAGTTAGTTAGCATATAGTGTACAAAGATTTAAGGGGGAGATTCCTTAATGCCCCTTACCATTTAGCCCATCCCCCTTCCCACAACCTCTCCAGTAACCCTCTGTTTTTTCTCCATATTTAAGAGTCTCTTATGTTTTGTGCCCCTCCCTGTTTTTATATTATTTTTGCTTCCCTTCCTTTGTGTTCATCTGTTCTGTGTCTTAAAGTCATATGAGTGAAGTCATATGATATTTGTCTTTCTCTGACTAAATTCGCTTAGCATAATATCCTCTAGTTCCATCCATGTAGTTGCAAATGGCAAGATTTCATCCTTTTTGATTGCTGAGTAATACTCCATTGTGTATATATATATACACACCACATCTTCTTTATCCATTTATCTTTCGATGGACATTTGGGTTCTTTCCATACTTTGGCTATTGTTGATAGTGCTGCTATAAACATTGGGGTGCATGTGTGCCTTTGAAACAACACTCCTGTATCCCTTGGATAATACCTAGTAGTGCAGTTACCGGGTCATAGGGTAGTTCTATTTTTAATTTTTTGAGGAACCTCTGTACTGTTTTCCAGAGTGGCTGCACCAGCTTGCATTCCTGCTAATAATGCAAAAGAGATCCTTTTTCTCCGCATCCTTGCCAACATCTGTTGTTGCCTGAGTTGTTAATGTTAGCCGTTCTGACAGGTGTGAGGTAGTATCTCATTGTGGTTTTGATTTATATTTCCCTGATGATGAGTGATGTTGAGCATTTTTTTCATGTGTTGGTTAACCATCTGGATGTCTTGTTTGGAGAAGTGTCTATTCATGTCTTTTGCCCATTTCTTCCCTGGATTATTTGGGTTTTTCTGGGTGTTGAGTTTGATATGTTCTTTATAGATTTTGGACACTAACCCTTTAGCAGATATGTCATTTGCAAATATCTTCTCCCATTCTCTCAGTTGCCTTTTAGTTTTGCTGATTGTTTCCTTCGCTGTGCAGAAGCTTTTTATTCTGATGAGGTCCCAGTAGTTCATTTTTGCTTTTGTTTCCCTTGCCTCTGGAGATGTGTTAAGTAAGAAGTTGCTGTGGCCAAGATCAAAGAGGTTTTGCCTGCTTTCTCCTCGAGGATTCTGATGTTTTCCTGTCTTACATTTAGGTCTTTCATCCATTTTGAGTTTATTTTTGTGTATGGTGTAAGAAAGTGGTCCAGGTTCATTTTTCTGCATGTTGCTGTCCAGTTTTCCCACCACCACTTGCTGAAAAGAGTGCCTTTATTCCACTGGATATTCTTTCTTGCTTTGTCAAAGATTAGTTGGCTATACGTTTGTGGGTCCATTTCTGGGTTCTCTATTCACTTCCACTGATCTGAGTGTCTGTTTCTGTGCCAGTACCATACTGTCTTGATGATTACAACTTTGTGATAAAGCTTGAAGTTCAGGATTGTGATGCCTCCTGCTTTGGTTTTCTTTTTCAAGATTGCTTTGCCTACTGAGGGTCTTTTCTGGTTCCATACAAATTTTAGGATTGTTTGTTCTAGCTCTGTGAAGAATGTTGGTGTTATTTTGATAGGGATTAAATTGAATATGTAGATTGCTTTGGGTAGTATTGACATTTTAACAATATTTGTTCTTCCAATCAGGAAGCATGGAATATTTTCCCATTTTTTGTGTGTGTCTTCTTCAATTTCTTTCATAAGCTTTCTATAGTTTTCAGTGTATAGATTTTTCACCTTTTTGGTTAGATTTATGCCTAGGTGTTTTATGGGTTTTGGTTCAATTGTAAATTGGATCAATTCCTTGATTTCTCTTTCTGTTGCCTCATTGTTGGTGTATAGGAATGCAACCGATTTCTGTGCATTGATTTTATATCCTGCAACTTTGCTGAATTCATGAGTAAGTTCTAGCAGTTTTTTGGTGGAATCTTTTGGGTATTCTATATAGAGTATCATGTCATCTGCAAAGAGTGAAAGTCTGACCTCCTCCTGGCCGATTTGGATGCATTTCTTTGTGTTGTCTGATTGCTGAGGCTAAGACCTCCAAGCTATGTTGAATAACAGTGGCAAGAGTGGACATCCCTGTCTTGTTTCTGACCTTAGGAAGAAAGCTCTCAGTTTTTCCCCATTGAGAATAATATTAGCATTGGATCTTTCATATATGGCTTTTATGATCTGGAGGTATGATCCTTCTATCCCTACTTTCTTGAGGGTTTTTATCAAGAAAGGATGCTATATTTTGTCAAATGCTTTCTCTGCACCTATTGAGAGGATCATGTGGTTCTTGTCCTTTCTTTTATTGATGTGATGAATCATATTGATTTTTTTGTAGATATTGAACCAGCCCTGCATCCCAGGTATAAATGCCACTTGGTTGTGATGAATAATTTTTTTAATGTATTGTTGGATCCGGTTGGCTAATGTCTTGTTGAGGATTTTTGCATCCATATTCATCAGAGAAATTGTCTATATTTCTCCTTTTTAGTGGGGTCTTTGTCTGGTTTTGGACTCATGGTAATGCTGGCTTCATAGAAAGAGTTTGGAAGTTTTCCTTCCATTTCTATTTTTTGGAATAGCTTCAAGAGAATAGGTGCTAACTCTTCTTAAATGTTTGGTAGAATTCCCCTGGAGAGCCATCTGGCCCTGGACTCTTGATTTTTGGGAGATTTTTGATTACTAATTCAATTTTTTACTGGTTATGAGTCTGTTAAAAATTTCTATTTCTTCCTGCTTCAGTTTTGGTAGTTTATATATTTCTGGGAATTTGTCCATTTCTTCCAGAATACCCATTTTATTGGTGTATAATTGCTCACAATATTCTCTTATTATTGTTTTTATTTCTGCTGTGTTGGTTGTGATCTCTCCTCTTCACTGTTGATTTTATTTATTTGGGTCCTTTCCTTTTTCTTTTTGATTAAACTGACTAGTGGTTTATCTATTTTGTTAATTCTTTCAAAGAACCAGCTTCTGGTTTCATTGATCTGTTCTCCGGTTGTTTTTTTTTTTGTTGTTGTTGTTTTGTTTTGTTTTTGGTTTCGATAGCATTAATTTCTGCTCTAATCTTTATTATTTCCTGTTTTCTGTTGGTTTTGGGTTTTTTGATGCTCTTTTTCCAGCTCTTTGAGGTGTAAGGTTAGGTTGTGTATCTGAGACCTTTCTTCCTTCTTTAGGAAGGCCTAGATTCCTATATACTTCCCTCTTATGACCGCCTTTGCTGTGTCCCAGAGGTTTTGGGCTGTGGTGTTTTCATTTTCATTGGCGTCTGTGTACTTTTTAATTTCCTCTTTAGCTTCTTGGTTAGCCCATTCATTCTTTAGTAGGATGTTCTTTAGTCTCCAAGTATTTGTTACCTTTCTAAATTTTTTCATGTGGTTGACTTCAAGTTTCATAGCGTTGTGGTCTGAAAATATGTACGGTATGATCTTGATCTTTTTGTACTTGTTGAGGGCTGATTTGTGTCCCAGTATGTGGTCTATTCTGGAGAATGTTTCATGCACACTGAAGAAGAATGTATATTCCGCTGCTTTAGGTTGAAATGTTCTGAATATACCTGTGAAGTCCATCTGGTCCAACATGTCATTCAAAGCCACTGTTTCCTTGTTGATTTTCTGCTTAGATGATCTGTCCATTGTTGTAAGTGGGGGTGTGGAAGTCCCTACTATTATGGTATTATTATTAATGAGTTTCTTTATGTTTGTGATTTATTGATTTATATATTTTTTTGCTCCACATTTGGAGCATAAATGTTTACAACTGTTAGGTCTTCTTGGTGGATAAACCCCTTAATTATGACATAATGCCCTTCTTCATCCATGTTACAGTCTTTATTTTAAAGTCTAGATTGTCTGATGTAAGTATGGCTACTCCAGCTTTCTTTTGTTGACAATTAGCATGATAGATGGTTCTCCATCCTCTTACTTTCAACCTGAAGGTGTCTTTAGGTCTAAAGTGGGTCTCTTGTAAACAGCATATAGATGGATCTTGTTTTCTTATCCATTCTGTTACCCTTTGTCTTTTGATAGGAGCATTTAGTCCATTGACATTTAGAGTGAGTACTGAAAGATATAAATTTATTGCCATTATGTTGCTTGTAGAGTTGGAGTTTCTGGTGGTGTTCTCTGGTCCTTTCTAATCTTTGTTGCTTTTAGTACTTATGTATGTATATGTGTATGTGTGTATGTATGTATGTATGTATGTATGTATTCTTTTCTCCCCTCAGAGTGTCCCCCTTAAAATTTCTTACAGAGCTGGCTTAGTGGTTATGAACTCCTTTAATTTTTGTTTGTTTGGGAAACTTTTAATCTCTCCTTCTATTTTGAATGACAGCCTTGCTGGATAAAGAATTCTTGGCTGCATATTTTTCTAATTCAGCACATTGAATATATCCTGCCACTCCTTTCTGGCCTGTCAAGTTTCTGTGGATAGGTCTGCTGAAACCTGATCTGTCTTCCCTTGTAGGTTAAGGACTTTTTTTCCCTTGCTGCTTTCATGATTCTCTCCTTGCCTGAGTATTTTGTGAATTTGACTATGAAATGCCTTGTTGATGGTCGATTTTTGTTGAATTTTTATGGGAGTCCTCTCTACTTCCTGGATTTTGATGTCTGTGTCTTTCCCCAGGTTAGGAAAGTTTTCTGTTATGATTTGTTCACGTAACACTTCTACCCCTTTTGCTCTCTCTTCATCTTCTGGGACCCCTATGAATCTGATGTTGTTCCTTTTTAATGAGTCATTGATTCCTCTAATTCTTAAATCGTACTCTTTTGCCTTAGTCTCCCTCTTTTTTTCTGCTTCATTTTTCTCCATAAGTTTGTCCTCTATATCACTGATTTGCTGCTGTGTCTCATCCATCTTTGCCACTGTGGCATCCATTCGAAATTGCAGCTCAGTTATAGCATTTTTTAAATTTCATCCGGCCTAGCTTTTACTTCTTTTTTCTCTACAGAGAGGGATTCTAATCTATTTCTGACTCCAGCTAGTGTTCTATTATCGTGATTCTAAATCTGGTTCAGACATCTTACTTGTATCTGTGTTGGTTAAGTCCCTGGCTGTTGTTTCTTCCTACTCTTTCTTTCGAGGTGAATTCCTTCGTTTTGTCATTAAAAAAAAGTTTTTTTTTAATGTTTATTTATTTTTGGAGAGAGACACAGAGTGTGAGTGGGGGAGGGGCAGAGAGAGAGGGAGACATAGAATTGGAAGCAGGCTCCCGATGCGGGGCTGAAACCCATGAACTGTGAGATCATGACCTGGGCCGAAGTCGGACACTCAACTGACTGAGCCACCCAGGCGCCCCTCGTTTTGTCATTTTGAAGGAAGAAAAGGAATTAGTAAGGTAAAAAAATTTAAAACAATTAAAATTAAAAAAATTAAAATTAAAAAATTTTTAAAAACATACACACACACACAAATCAAATAAATGATGTTAGATCTTAGGTGTGTTTTGGTCTGGGTGTTGAAAGGGGCTTGATAGATTAGAGAAAACGGGGGGGGGGAGAAGGAAACCGTTTGAAAATTTGAAAAAATGAGTACAAGTACACTGAAATAGAATAAAATGAAATTATGGAAGTCAAATAGAATTTGAAAAATTTACAAAAAAGTAAAAAAAATATAGTTGAAAGGAATTTTTAAAATATTTTAATAAAAGTTGAAAATAAAAATAAATATTTTCTTTCTGTATTCAAGAAAAAGAAAACGGAAAAGAGAACAAAAAGAAAATTGAATAGATGGACCAGTGAACAGACTGAAATATGATTGAAATTACTTTGTTTTCCCCTAGAAGTCAAACTATGAAGTACTTTATAGTCCGTAAACTCAGCAGGCAGAGACTTGTGTTCCTGAGGAGCAAAGTTGGTCCAGCTGGGCGGGGCTTAGTGTAATGGCTCCATTCTCCACTAGATGGCACTGCTTAGCTTACTGGGGTGGATTGTTGTGGCGCTCATATGTGCATATGCGCATGTGTGGGAGTGGTGAAAATGGTGTCACCCAGCTACCCAGTCTCTAGTATCGGAGTTCTGTTTTCCCCAATTAGCAATCACACACCTGTCCTTTGTCTCTGGCTTCCATCCACTTCCTGCTTTCACACTGTCTGTGATCCAGCCCCAGGCAGCATCTCCCTCCTGAGTTTTATCTCAGATGCGGCTGTTTTTCCCGACCCCTTACTTCTGAGGGACTGTGGCTTTGACCCATTCTGCCCCTCTGCCGGAGGGTCTCACCAAGCAATGCCTGGGTGCTGGCTGCACCCAGGAATGTTCGCAGGACTGTGCTGCTGCCGATGCCCAGAGACTGCGGCTGGGTTCCAGTCAACCCCAGAAAAAGTTCAAGCGATCATGTAGCAGCAGTGTTTCAGGGATTATGGAAAATCACAACACACATCTGGCACTAGTTTTCACCCTTTAGGACCTTGTTCCAGCACCAGCAAATGTGGTTGTTTTCCTGGGTCCACTGGGGCCTTTGCCTGTGGGAGAGCCACACAGCCTCTACCAGGTGTCCTCCCAGCAGGGGAACTGGCTCTCCCCGTGTGGCCCAAAGACCTCCGGACTTCACTTTGCTCCTGAGGATTCACCCTTCTCACCAGACCACCACCAGGTTGGAGCTGCACTGTTTCAGACTCTGTGCTTCCCCGTTTATAGTGTCTTAATGGAATTTAAACCCTCTCCTCTCTCCTTTCTCCCTTTTTAGTTCAGTCCCTGTAAAGCCAGTGAATTAAGGTTAAAGTGCCCATGGTCACATCACTGGACAAAGATAGGCCTAGAATTCAGACTCTAATTCTAGCGCTCATTCCTCTAAACTAGAATACCTTGGATGTGGAACCTAACTGAAGACCATGACATAGCCTCGGTTTACTTAGAGAAGGAAACGTGACAAAGCATATGTCATTTGTTTCTGTTTAAATGTTCAAGTTACTCATCTTTTTTTTAAAGTTTATTTACTTTTGAGAGAGAGAGACAGAGCGCGAGCAGGGGAGGGCCAAGAGAGAGGGAGACATATAATCTGAAGTAGGCTCCAGGCTCTGAGCTGTCAGCACAGAGCCTGACCTGGAGTTTGAACCCATGAACCATGAGATCATGACCTAAGCTGAAGTCGGATGCACAACTGACTGAGCCACCCAGGTGTCCCTCAAGTTCCTCATCTTAAAGAATCTGTTTCATAACAGCTAACACTCAGGTTGGATGTTTCAGGAAGATTGTTTAGAATGTTTTTTAAAAAATGTGCTGGAGATTTTCATAGAAATTTCTACTTTTCCTGATAGCCTTTTATTTCCTCATCTTTCTCTTTCTTCTCACATATACATGCAAGTTTTTCTCTTCCTACTGTTTGCACAGAAACAGGATATGTTGAGAACAAGTTCAAAGAGGTACCTATGTGGAAAGGTTCACAGTTGACACAAATCAAGAATAGATCAGTGAAGTGGAAACCAGTGGAACAATGTTATTATTGTTTATATTCAGGCAACATTGGCAAAAATACCCCGCGCACTGTGACATGAAACTGAGCTTCTAAATAAGCGATAACTACTTTAGTGTAGAGCTTTACTTTCGCTAACTTGTTTACTTTATGATTGTAATGCTACTTAGTAAATTTCTGTTAATGAACTTCCTAATATCATTAGTGTATAGTCTTAAAATTAGGCATGCATCCTTGTTTTAATAAGAGCTTGCAATGCACAGGAGCCATCTGTCACATTTTCAGTTTGAATATAAGAATTATCCTACACGCCCCTACTGAATCAGTATTGACATCTATAAACAAGACTAATAGGAGATATAAAAATAATAAATGATTAGCCCTGTGAATAGGCATGTGGAATTACCTATTGCTTTTCCCTGTTCTATTTGTTAATGTTTATTTATATATTTTTATTTTTATTTTTTATTTTTATTTTTTTTCAACGTTTATTTATTTTTGGGACAGAGAGAGACAGAGCATGAACGGGGGAGGGGCAGAGAGAGAGGGAGACACAGAATCAGAAACAGGCTCCAGGCTCTGAGCCATCAGCCCAGAGCCTGACGCGGGGCTCGAACTCCGGGACGGCGAGATCGTGACCTGGCTGAAGTCGGACGCTTAACCGACTGTGCCACCCAGGCGCCCCAATGTTTATTTATTTTTGAGAGAGAGACAGAGAGACAGACAGACAGACAGAGTGAGAGTGGGGGGAGGGACAGAGAGAAGAGGAAGACAAAGAATCCGAAGCAGGTTCAAGGCTCTAAGCTGTCAGCACAGAGCCAAACACAGGGCTCAAACCTACCAACCGTGAGATCATGACCTGAGCCGAAGTCCGACGCTTAACTGACCTGAGATGAAACAGGATGCTTAACCTACTAAGCCACCCAGGCGCCCCTCCCTGTTCTGGTTGTTAACCAGAGTTTGATTACCTGTAATAAACACAAGCAATATGTATGTTGTTTCATGGGATAAAAAAAAAAAAAAGAAAAAAAAAAGAATGTTTCAGGCACAATATCCTGGGTTAACTCTCACAATACTTCTTAGAAAAACATGATCATCCCCATTTCTAGTAATGAATAAGGTCATTCCCAGGGAGGAGAAGCAAGTGGTGGAAAGAAGATTCACACTCATCATCCTTACACCACACTACAGGCTTTTTCTGCAATGCTTGCTTCCTTCTCTCCTTTTCAAGTTGTGTGACCTTCCTCACAACACTTCTCATTTCCAATTCTGAGTCAAAGCATTTATACAAATACACTGACAGACACTTGCTTACTCACGATGGGTTATTTCCACTGTCCTCTTTTGAGTATTCCCAAAACTGAGGGGAAAAGGCTGCTTCCGATCAGCCTTTTCTAGTGTTACATATCCTTTCCTCTCCCTCTAATCTGAAGGAACGCCACAAACATATATATAGCACTGAAAGTCATTCTTTTCTTTCTTCAACTATGTTTCTCCTTTCTCCTTCCCATTTTCTATTCTGGCACTGGAGAAGCACTGGAAAGCACATCCTTACAGACATGCTCTTTTTTTTAGGGACCCTATTTTTTAAAACAACTAATTGCAAAAATACATGATGTAAAATTCTTAAGCACTCTCAAGTGTATAGTACCTTTACTATATTTACATTGTAACAGATCTCTAGAGGTCTTCCCTCCCAAAGCTGACACCCTATATCCATTGAATAACTCCTCATTTTACTCTCCTCCCACCCCAGTCCCTGGCAACCACCCTCCTACTGTTTCCATAATTTTGACCATCCTAGACATCTCATATTTGTGACTGGCTTATTTCACTTAGCGTGGTGTCCTCAAGGTTCATCCGTGTTGTGGCATGTAATAGAATTTCCTAATTTCTAAAGGCTGAATAGTATTTGATTATTTATATTTACTGCATTTTCTTTATTCATCTATCACTGGACATTTGGCTCCTTCCACCTCTTGGCTATTGTGAATAATGCTGCAATGAACATGGGTGTATAAACATTTTTTTTGGGATCCTGCTTTAAGTTCTTTTAGATATATACCCACAGGTGGGACTGCTAGATCATATGGCAATTCTAACATTTAGTTTTTTGAGAAACTTCCCTACTAGGTTCTACACATTTGCCAAAACTTGTTATTTTCTATTTTTTTTTATATAGTGGCCATCCTAATGTGTCATTGGGATTCTGTTTTCCATTTCTGTAATGATTAGTAAGTATGCACTATTTTTTTAATTTAAAATGTTTTGTTTTTATAATTGAGAACATACTATGTGCTGGGTACTGTGTTAAGTGCTTTGTATGCAATAGCTTATTACTTTTAACAACCATCCTGTGGCCTAGTGGTATTATCCTTACTTTGCGTTTGAAGAAACTGAGAATCAGAGTTTGAGTAGTTTTCCTAAGGACAGAGAACTGCTACACGGTGAAATCAGAATTCAAAACCAGTTTTGATACCAAAGCTCACATTTCTAACAGTTGAGTTATCTCCCTGCTTTTTGCTTTAGCCATTAATTCGCTAAGCCAGTTTTTGGTGATGTATACAGTTCTATACAAAGGAAAGGGAGAGTAATATTTGTCAAGTGCCTGGCTTGTGCCAGACACTGCTAAATGCTCACAGATACGTAGGTGTGAGTGTGTTTTGGAGTGGAGTGAAAGAGGGAAGTCCTTGCATTTTACACATACAAGCTTTTATTCCATTTACATGGTTGGCATTGCAAGTCACAGAGTGCAGTGGAAACAAAGTTGAGTTTGTTTTCTTACCATAGTCTTTGTAAATTTGAAGGTCATTTTTGCTGATAAATATACTCTTAAGAGATATGCAGGAATTCCAGATAAATTCCAATTCCAATTAAGGAGTTGACTGTATCTCATAGAGAAGGTACACAAGCAATAAACTACAGGAAAGAAGAGTCTTAGCTAGGATAAAAGGAAACAAAAATAAATGAGTACATAAACTAGGAACTACCAGTTAGTTTATTCTCTTGAGCACTTCCTCTGCTGCACCAGCTCTATTTTCCCCATGCAGAGTGCCTACAACTGCTTCCATATTGTCTCCCCTGTTCTACTTCACCTCATGGTAGAAACAAAAGCAGTGGGCCAAGAGGTATTTTAGTTTTGCTAACACAGTGACAAATTCAGAACTGATGGGACATTTAAGATGACCCTAAACCCAGGAAAATTGAGTCACGTGAATACATGACTCTTGACTGCCTATGGTAACCCCCTAATACTGAAATCTTTAGCCCAAACTTCATTTGGTCATGAAAAGCATGAAGAGAATGGGAAGCTAAAATCATTTCATCTGTGCCTTACATTTAAAAAGCATATTAACCTCTTATCTGGATTGAAATAGTTTGGGGTATATTACTGCAATATTTCAAATTCGTAATACCAATTATAAACAAAAACATCTTTAGGTGAGAGTATAAATCTCCCAATAAACTTACAAAAGAGGTGATAAAAATGGCTGCTGGTATTTATAATATTCGTCAAGTGCTGCTAATGTTATAGAAACCAATAAGCTAGCTAGTTTTTGTAGTTAAATATGATATTGCCACAGCCTTACCCCTAAAACGCAGGGACAGTGTAAGTGCGGTAATGTATTTTGTGTCACAGCCTCCAGTGTAAATCATGAGCCAGACACAGCATGCCATATTATCTCAACTTTTGTAAATTTTATAGATTTAGAATTGCTGAATTGAAATGAAACTACCAAGTAAAATTAAATGCTGTTCATAGATATCCTATACAACTGTTGGGAATCACAGCCATCTGTGAAAATTATACCCAGATTTATTGCTCCAACCCATTGCATCTGTGCTCTTTAGCAATGTTCTTTCACTCTTTTTGCTTTCTTTTCCTCTTAGTTGTGATTTATTATCTCCTTCTTTCATCTCTATTAACAGTTCAACATCTCTTAATTATACCTGAATGAGGCTTCATTATACGCTCTTCTGAAGAAAAAATGGCTTATGACAGTAAATGAGAAAACAATTCAAGAAAACAAATGAAAGCCATAACTTCACTATGTTATTAGTACTTTATTTCATATTGCTTAGTCTTAGTTCTTAATTTTTATGTATTATTCACCAGGAAGTTTGAATAGTTAGGCTTGCAAAGCACCCCATAACATAGTCGCAGGTTCTGTTAATTATTTTCGTGTTGAGATATAAAAGTTAAGTCTACAATGTAATGTATATTTCACAATTTTTCAGAGTCCATGGCTTTCACATGAATATTTTTAATGAGGCATTTCAATAAAATTTTTATAAATGAATTTTAGTTAACAAAAAATTGTCCCTGTGAAATAGAATTGCTCTATTGGTATTTCTTAATTTATTTATTTATTAAAAAAAATTTTTTTTTTTGGGGCGCCTGGGTGGCGCAGTCGGTTAAGCGTCCGACTTCAGCCAGGTCACGATCTCGCGGTCCCGGAGTTCGAGCCCCACGTCAGGCTCTGGGCTGATGGCTCAGAGCCTGGAGCCTGTTTCCGATTCTGTGTCTCTCTCTCTCTGCCCCTCCCCCGTTCATGCTCTGTCTCTCTCTGTCCCAAAAATAAATAAACGTTGAAAAAAAAAATTAAAAAAAAAATTTTTTTAACATTTATTCATTTTTGAGAGACAGAGTTAGACAGAGCATGAGCAGGGGAAAGGAGAGAGAGAGGGAGACACAGATTCTGAAGCAGGATTCAAGTTCTGAGCTGTCAGCACAGAGCCCAACATGGAGCTCGAACCCATGAACTATGAGATCATGACCTGAGCTGAAGTCAGACACTTAACCCGCTGAGACACCCAGGTGCCCTGGTATTTCTTAGTTTATAAATGAGAAAACAGTAGCTTAGTAAGGTTAATGGAGATACCCAAGTCATATGGGTCATAAGTAACTATATGTAATTTGGATGTATAAATATGGATGTCATATTCAAAAATATGTGTTTGACCCAACATATCATACTACTAATGCTATCTTATATTATGTTATTTTCACTTAAATATTTTGTCATGTAAGTATTTCTATCATTTATATGGCTATTATTTTTATTATTCATATAATTCCCCACCAAGTTGATCGATATTTTCTCTGGTTTGTTTTTGCTCTTGCAAATAAAGATATAGTTGACATTGTCACACATATGCTTTCATTTCTGTTAAATTTTATCTTTAGAATAAATTCCTAGCTATATCCATGTTGAGTAAAGAACGGTGTCTTCAAAAGTTGTCTATGCTTCTCATAGGTTATTTTATTTAAAAATTTTAACAAGAAATAGGGTGCCTGGGTGACTCAGTCGGTTAAGCATCTGACCTCGGCTCAGGTCATGATCTCATGGTTTGTGGGTTCGAGGCCTGCATAGGGTTCTGTGCTGACAGCTCAGAGCCTGGAGCCTACTTCAGATTCTGTGTCCGTCTCTCTCTGCCCCTACCCTGTTGATAGCCTCTCTTTTCTTCTCAAAAGCAAATAAACATTAAAAAAATAAAAAAATAATAAAAAATGTAAAAAGAAACTATATAAATAATGCGTTATACTAGTTAAAAAATTATCAAGAAATGTAGTAAGACATTTCCAGATAGTGTATATGTTGCTCATTCTGATTGGCCTTGGTCTTTCAGACTGTGTTTTCCTTACATTCATTAATACTATAATGGAGAGCCTGGCATAGAACCAGTAGCAGAAGGAATGATGAGAGTTGAAAGATGTCTTCCACCAGAAGATTCATCATGGCTACCATGCTCTACCAACGTAATGAATGTATTTCTAGTGTTATATGGATGATATTTGAGTTCATTGGTTTATATTTCCAGGATTTCACAATGAATATATTCACAATGAATATAGTAATGCTTGCTATATTAAGATCCTTTCTTAAGAACCTTTTATAACACAGTTCCTCACGGATTATTATTTATGTCTTATCAACTCAGCCTTTAAGTTTTCTACTCTAGAAAACCCTACCCAGAAAATCTCTTTAAAATAATCTCATTTCTCCTGATTATGAACACTCATCAGCTTACTCATCCTCATGACAGTGATTCATTCCTTTATCCAACAGATGATTGCCAAGTTCTCTAGATACTGAGAACAGAGCAGTGTCTAAGAGACAGATTAAGATCTTTGTTTCCACAGAGCTTACAGTATTGTCGGAGAAAGCAGATAATACAAAGCAAATAGTCATTTTTGGTTTAATCAGTACTATGAGGTTATATGTAAGATAGGGAGATTGGACAAAGATAGTCATGTGGTGGGTTGGGGATAGATGGCTTCTATCTTCGAGTGCTAATGAAAGACTTCTCAAAGCCTTTGAACTAAGACCTGAAAGCTGAGGGATAAGGGGGCCAGGAAACAATAAATGCAAATGCCCAGGAGAAGCAAAGGTTTGTCCTGTAAAATAGAAAGAAAGCCAGAGGGACTGGAGTGTAGTTGATGTGGCAGGAGATGAGCTTGAAGAAATTCTCAAGGCTGATCATATTGGGCACTGTGGGTCATGCTAAGGAATTTGGATTTTTACTTTGTTTGTAAGGAGAACCTCCCTTTGGAGGTTATCGAATAGGAGAATGGAATGATGTGCTAAAAGATCACCTGGCTGCTGTATGTCTTGTCCCAGGTCAATCACTTACCCATCTGGCGTTGACATCTAGTATCTAGCACATAGGAAACACTGAACAACTAAGTACAAATTATCCGTTTTATGTTCAATATCTTCTCCAATATAATCTCTCTTTTTTGACTATCCCTTTTTTTCCTGTTTCCCTGACTACAGGGAAATTTCCAATTCATGACAACTCAGCGAAAGCATTACTTACTCTTCCTGGGAGCCTTCCTATCTTTAGAATCTACATCTTGTTTACCCCTGCTCAGTCTTTGGCCCAGGGTCTTAGTTCCCTCATAGAATAAGACGCTTTAAGATGCTGTTCTCCCTCGGGACTCGGCAAGACATAGGCCCTTGCATTCCTTATTTTATAGCTGGGCGGAGAGCTGAATATTCTCCAGTAAATGTATATAGAAAATGAGTGGGACAAGTGAGGAATTATTCACAATAACAGTTTCTGTAAGATGTACATTGGATTCACTTACTTTGGAGAGAAGAGCAGGGACCAGTGTGAATCATTCCACAGGGATCATGCTTAAACCAAAGGGAAGGTGCCCTTCCTTTGGGCCCACATAAAGGAGCCTGAAAACTGGGTGTGAAGAATGAGAGGCTTTGGCTGCCATCAGTTAGATGCTCTGCAAACATAGCAATTGGCATTTCTATTGTAAATATTTAGGGCAAGAAAAAGAAAGAAATTCAGATGGCACACATAATGAGGTACTTTTTTTTTTTTTTCTGATTACTCCGGAAAAATCAAAGGCCACACAGGAACCAGATAGTAGAACTGGAAATCCCCTTGTACTTCTCATTTTGTTTAGTTGCTTATTATGAGTAAGGAAAAGGATGAGAAAAGAGCAGATAGGACTAAGTGCTGCCACTGAGGTTTTGTGCAACCACTAAATAACACAACCGAGAGAAAATGAAAATGGGAGGCAAATCCTGTCTTTCACTGGATGGAAGCAGAACTCAGCCATTAATAGCAAGGGGAGGCATGGTGAGGTGGAAAAGCCGTAGGGACTGGAGTCAGAAGATGTGAGTCCCAAGCTCTGCTGTTTACTGATATGACCTTGGATAAATCCGTTAGGTCACATTGAATGAGCTGGGTTTACTCAACTCATAATGATACTATCATTAGCAACAATTTCACAGGTTTGTTAAAACAAATGAAACAAGATTAGCAAAACTGATTTGTTATTATCATTTCAATAAAAATAGCTGAGACTCAGAGGGTGGTGGGAACTGCTCCGTCTTTACTACACCCCGTCCCAAACTAGAAACATTTTCCCCAAATCTCCTTCCAGCACACCTATACTGTAATCTCTCCTCTCTTTACAATTACTTTGTTGAGCAGTTTTCTGATGGCCCATCATGATGCTAGCCAGCTGTAGGGCTAAGGTGGCCAACCAAGGGATCTGATTTTAAGTACACTAGGTGAGCGGGTGTGTATTAGCATTGATTTTTCACAGCCTGTTTTGCTGTGTTCATCAGTTGGCTCTTCTCCCTTTGGATTCATGCACTCAGCACATTTCCACATTTGTACTTTGCTTTGCAATTATCCCTGACAAACAACTATTTGCAGTATGTGATGTTACTAAACAGTTTTCATGCAAACCCTGCTTTCCCACATCCCGGAAAAGATTGACTCTTTTTTAGAGTCTATTTAAAATGGGCCGCATTTATGCACTGACTGGTGAAAAAGACAAACATGACCAAACAGAATCTCTAGTTTAGCATTTGAAATCCCTGAAATAGGTTGATGGTAAAAGCAAGACCAAGAGGTGATCAAAATGCTTGGCTGTTGTTCATTAGTGACATTAAACATAAGCAGTGATTGATTTCCCTTAGCTGAGCTTTGAAAACACAAATAACCTACAGCACATTTGATTTTCTTACCTGGATGCTGTAATGACTGATTGAGTTCAGTTCACTGACACAAGCCATGGCCACTGTAATAGGAATTAGTCCCTGAACATGGCTTTGGACCTTATTACCAAATGTCTGGGGGCAGGGAGGGAATAAGAAAAGAAAGTTATTAGTGATAAGAAAACTCAATATTGGGAATCTAGTTTATTTTTAGCACTAACCTCAGGATACAGAAATTTGGAATGAAATGGACTCAATACTGATTAAGAGACTGATGATCACTATGGTTTGTGTCGAGAAGTATCAATGAACTGTAAGTCAGTCAATTAACATGTAAAAGATAAATAATACCTATATCACACATGTTTGCAAATATGTCTCTAGGTTGAGTTCCCCTCAACTACCTAACACTGAATTATAAGTTCATACTAGGCCAACACTACTCTCATGTGAAGCCTCCCAATATTTTTCTTCCTTCTTTTTTTCTTGATTTCATAGGAAATTAGAATATCTATTTATAAAAATGTGGCAGTTTGGGAATCAGATCTAGGGGTATATAATCTGGAGTTTTTCCAAAGGTGGAAATAAAAGGTTAGAAAAGAAAAATAGCTAAACAAGACTGTATATTAGGATATTGTGGACACAATCAATTCCTCACACAAGTCTTATCAACCAATCGCCTCATATGAATTTGTTATAAATGCAGTCTTAGTCTTTGGGCAGGAAAGTAGATAATTTAACTCAGGCCCTTTGAAAACCACACAGGTCACCAATACAGTAATGTAAACATGGCTGGAAAATTCCCATTTCAACTCTGGTGACTACCTTGGCTGTAAGCAGATTTGATGAGGAAATCCTATGCCTGTTTTTGTGGGTCCATTCTAAGTTTCCACAGGGAAACAGAACCACCCCTCCTGATGCTGCCTGGTATGCATAATGTGGTCCTTAATGGATAATTGTGACATTAATGCGTGTCTCATCCTGATCTGGAGTTAGTGCAACAAAAACAATAGAAGAAAGTGAACCTTTATTCCTGTGCCACACTTTGTGGTAAGACATGCATGTATTAGCTCATTTAATTCTCACAGTGCTCCCATGTTATTATTTTCCTCATTTTTTTCCAACAACCAATCTAGCACAGAGAGGTGCAAATTGCCCATATTTTCCTCTTATGAAAAAATTCTCAATGGAGGCAAGGAGCAGTGGATCATTTCAAACTTACCACAGCGGGGCGCCTGGGTGGCGCAGTCGGTTAAGCGTCCGACTTCAGCCAGGTCACGATCTCGCGGTCCGTGAGTTCGAGCCCCGCATCAGGCTCTGGGCTGACGGCCCAGAGCCTGGAGCCTGCTTCCGATTCTGTGTCTCCCTCTCTCTCTGCCCCTCCCCCCTTCATGCTCTGTCTCTCTCTGTCCCAAAAATAAATAAACGTTGAAAAAAAAATTAAAAAAAAAACAAAAAAACTTACCACAGCAACAGCTTCGGGAAAGAAGGCATATGTAAGATGACATTGTAAGCCACATTGGTCAGCAAATAAAGGACGGTCACAACGGGCATGGATACAGAAACAGACACTGGTAGAGTCCAAAGAAGAAAAACAAAAGGAAATTTTACTGTTTGAACATTTGAAAAGAACCCAAGAATATAAGCATTGCATCCAAATGGAAGATTTTCCTGTGGGCAAAGGTGATGACTCTCCTCACAGTTTAGAGCACTTTCTCCAAGACATCTTTTCTCTCACTTTCTCTCACTTTCTCTTTAATCCATTAAGAAACTGTCATCCTGATGAACACTGGGTATTGTATGGAAACCAATCTGACAATAAATTTCATATATTGAAAAAAAAAAAAACAAAACTGAGAACAAACTGAGGGTTGATGGGGAGTGGGAGGGCCGGGAGGTTGGGTGATGGGTATTGAGGAGGGTACCTGTTGGGATGAGCACTGGGTGTTATATAGAAACCAATTTGACAATAAATTTCATATTAAAAATATAAAAATAAATAAAGTTATATAATGTAAAAAAAAAAGAAAAGAAAAGAAACTGTCATCCTGAAATAAATAAACTGGTATGATCTGTTTTGAAAAAGTCAATTATATTCACTTTCCTACAAGCATATTTATAGCTTCCCATCAGAGAAAATATCTTCCCTTAAACTTCTGCTAGGTGACAAAGGAAGATATGCTGAGGCATTAACAGTGTGGAAGAAAGATTTTGTCCCCCTCAGTCTAAACCCAGTGTCATGCCTGTGAATATGCTGCATAGGTGGCAAAAGGAAATTAAGGTTACAGATGGAATTAAGGGTGCCAGTCAGACTTGAAGAGATCACCTTGTATCATTTGGAAGAAGGGCAGGAGAGGCTGAAATTTACAGAGAGGTTCTCCTTGTCCTTGTTGGCTTTGAACATGGAAGTGGACCATGAGCCAAGAAGTGTAGGCAGCCCTTAGAAGCTGGGAACAACTCTCAGAAGACAATGGCATAAAATGGGGACCTCAGACTTACAACTGCAAGGAACAGAATTCTGGCAATAACCTATATGAGCCAGGAAATGGATTCATTCCTAGAGTCTAAAAAGGAATGCAGCTTTGCCTACACCTAGATTTTAGCCTTGTGAGCTCTGTATCAGGGGTCTTACACACAAACATAATAAAATACACACATATATACCTACGTGAATAAAATAATAAAGTTCACTCTCCACTATAGTGTGCTATGTCCAATGCAGTGCTACATATATGAGCGCGGTCATATCCTTTAAAAAGTATGTTGAGGGGCGCCTGAGTGGCTCAGTCAGTTGAGCCTCCAACCTTGATTTTGGCTCAGGTCATGATCTCAGGGCTGTGAGATCAAGCCCCGCATCAGGCTCCATGCTTTGTACATTTTGGATAATTCTTTGGTTTTGGTTTTCTGCTTTTATACAGAGGCTGATCTCTTTAAAGGCAAGAATGCTTCTTTTTCATTTTTTTCCTCTCTAAGCATTCAAATATATGCTTGTTGAAAAATAATTTTGTGAAGGTTTTGACTTACTTTGAGGTATTGGAGCTTCTTTGGATGGCGCTAATATGCATGGCTTACAAGTACATTAGTAGTAAATAAAACAAATGCTATTTTAAAAAGTAGGTACTTTACAAAAATAGCAAGCTAATAAGAAAAGGTATGTTCATCACACAATGATGTGAATGTTGACTTTAAACCTGTAAGCAGCAATTCTTAATGTTCATTGAATTTTTGGTACTGGCAGGTCCTTAGGAATTTCACCTGAGAGCCACTCGTTTAATGGCTCTGAAAATTGCAAGCTGGTATATTTCAGTACTTTTCTCAAGTGGCTCTGTGCTGCTAGAGTTAAATTGGAATCTAAGTTTTCTGACTTGATATTAGGGTAACTTTTCCATAGTCTGTTAGAGCATTTTAAAAATTTTCCTACATATCTAAGATTTTGAAGACTTGCACTCAAGATGGGATGTGGCTCCTCAAGGACAGGGATGTGCCTATTGATCTTTGATTAGCTAAAGCTTAGCACTATGCCTGGGCCAGAGTCAGCATTTGTCAAATGAGAGGTTTCATGAGTGTCTTCCCTGGGTAACCTTGGGAAATCACTTCATCTTCCCAATTCTCACTTCCTGATCTATAAAATGGGAACAAAATTCACCTTATTTATTCCTAGGTTGCTTTAAAATATATATTTATGTTTGCTTATTAAGAAAATTATTATAGTTTTTCAAAATGGTAACTTTATTATGGCATACATATAATTACCATTTTGAAAAATACATACTTATATACATAGGAAAAATATATACATTATTTTATTTGGTATATTAATAAGTTAATATTTTAAAGATTTATATATATCAATTATTCATATATTTATATACCTGGATATAGCTAAATACAAACATATAAAAGTGCATTGTTAAATCTTTTACTGCAAATTTTTATATGAATGAACAAAAGGATAAAGGATTACAATCAGAACTTGGGTCTTTTTTTTCTTTTCTGTAAAATGACTAAGTTATTTTATGCCTGAAATAGTAAAAATTCCTTTTGATCCCACACAACTGTTAGTGCTTTTTGACATTCTCTCAAATCATGTTGTCAAAGATTCCTTACTTTAAAAAAATTATTTCTAAAAATATTGTTTCTAATAACCATTGTTGTTTGTTGCTGTGTATTTTGACAATGTTGCCTGTGAATATTTCCTATTCTTAAGTATTTATGACTTATATTTGGTCTTCTTAACAATATTTTTGATTTTGCCTATCCCAAATTCAGACCCTGTAGTCAAAATTAAAAAAAGAAAAACAAAACTATTAAGATGTCTTTTGTGAATAAACAATATTTGGATTTCCTCAAATGGCCATCAGGTAACACAGGTTGGCTTTGATGATTAAATGAGACAATTATGCTGAAAAGCTATCGAGAACTGAAAAGCTAGTAAGTTTACTTTTCTCAGGGCTGGAACATTTCCTAGTGGCTACATGTGAAACTGCATAACGTAACTTGGAGCCTCCTCAACAGTCTAGCTTAGTCTCTGAGAACTATATTGTAGGTTAATATTCATGTAACACAGTAGTTTGTATTCGTTTAACTACTTCATAGGTGTTTTTTGTTTGTTTAATTACATATGCCCAGCTTTTGGTCTTACCTTTAAAAACAAAATAGCCATTCATCTATATAATTAAGGTGGACATCAAGATCTTCGCGTACATGAAGATATCCTTCACTCAGCTTTCCTACTTCACACTCATGCAGTGAGTAAATGCTATGGTTCCTATAGAAAGAATGAGTGTAGTGAGTGAAATACAACGTGCTGCTCACATCTGAGGCCTGGGCCCTCACAAGAATCAGGGTTCAGGAAGGACGCTCCACAGGATAAAAGTCCATTGTTTAAAAAAACAAAAATCCTACACTTTCCGTTTACACGGTAGTTTTCAAACTTTATCTACTTTTATTTTCCTATCTACCTACAACCCATGGTGAAAGTGGCTTGATGAGTTCGGAAAATGATCCTGAAGTAGAACTTGGTCGCAGCGCCCCCCTGCATCTCACCAGGCTTCTCTTCTGCATATGTGGGAAAAGTGGAGTTCACCTGTTGCACCCCTTGGGGAGGACATTCCCACAGAAGACCTCTCTTGTTTGCCTGTCCTCAGACCTTTGCTTGGCTGTTTTCTACAGATGGCATCCTCTACTGTACACGCCCTTGTGTTTGCCAAAATCCAGTGTTGCAAAGTCTATCTTGATAGTGACCTTCTTTAAGAAACTTCTCCTGACCCCCAGTGCAAATGTGATCTCCCTCACTTTTGAAATTTTACAGCACTTGTCTATACTTTTCTAATGGAATGTCATTTTCGCTTATGCTGTTCTTTATATGTCTTATGCTATCACTAGGATATATATGCTAATTGTGGAAGACCCTATTTCTATGTCCCCACAGTTTCTAATGTGTAGAAGGTTCATAACTGAATAGAAGGGAACAGAATTAAACTATCAGTCCAGGTTCATGAACTGTTAGTGGGTGATGAACCTGGAGTTACCAGTTATTTTTCATAAAATTTGTAAAATCAATATGAAATAAATGAATGTAACTTTCAGGGAGATGAAGGCCCCAAGTTAAAAAATCTAGTATATCAGAAATACAAATGACTATTTTCCACAAATAGACTAGTCGTCAGCTAAATTTGAAATATTAGGTTGGCAGGGCTTTAAAATAGCCTACGAAGTCTCCCTGATCAGAGTAAGATTTTATGAGTCTGAAGGGAAAAGTAATATACTCACATATGCAGGCAGTCACGATCCATTTCCCTTCCTCATAAGCGACTCACAATTTGTCCAAAGAGGTGTGATAACAAATTTCATAAATGTGATTGTCTTTATGGCCTGTCTATCCTATTGGCTCAATGAGTAAAGATGATGAAAGTCAGATGAAGACAGTAAATCCACAAAATGCTTCCAAGATGTATGCATAGCTTGTCCTTGACTACTGGGTGGAGCTTTCCATAATATGAAGCCCCAAACAGTGAAAAAAGTCTAGTAATAGCTCAAACATTCAGGAAAAGCCTAAGAACCTCTGTGGGCGATACAAGTGTGCCCGAGCCTCATATATCCCACTATGAGACAGATGCCAGTTAGTACAATATTATGCTTAATTTGGACTTTTTCTTCTTGGTCCTTGTCTTGCTTGTCTTCTGCTGGTTCTCCATTACTGGGTGTGACATGTTTACCACAGCACAAAGAAAAATGACCAGCCATTTTGTGCTGGAACATTCCTGTGGGTTGGTGAAAAGAAAAAAAAAATGATGCTATTCATGAGATGACACAAGAGAATGACAAAAACAACTTTTGACTCAAACGATAATAACGTAAAGAATGGTTGAAGGATATCCAGGAGAAAGTTTTGAAATGGTGTCACTGAGGGAATACACTATGAGTCAATTTTCAGCATGATCCACCCATTCATTTATTCATTTCGAAAAGCAGTTAAAGAACTCAGGAGGCATAGTTCTAGGAACACAAATAACAAAGCCTAGTCCTTGCCCTCAGGGCTCTCAGTCTGCTGCAAAAAGTCAGAACTCAATGAAAAAATCACTTGGGCTGCAATGAGCTCATGAAGGAAGCAGCAACTAACCTGTCTGGGATTTTATGAGAGTGTCCTTATGGTTGGGAATGATGACTCAGTGTCCATGGGGTGCATGAGAGGAAGAGTAAGTGGTATTCCAGGTAAAGTTCACAGCACACGCAAGGCAATGACAAAACAAAAACGCAAACAAAAAAGTAGTCTGGTGTGGCTGAAGTTTAGGGCATAGAGAGGGTGATGCTAGAAGCAGAGCCTGAAAAGCTACATAGCTGCTAACTTAAATGGTTTCTTGCCATCAGGAGATTGGCCTCTCTCCTGTGGATGTTTGGGGGACCCTTGAAGATTAAACAGGTGTGACATGATACATTTCTATTTCAGAAAGGTGGTCTGGCATTGAATGACAGGGCATTTCTTCACAGTAATTTAAAAAAATATTAAATTCCAGCAGTTCAATTTTGAAATCAGGTCATTTCTATCCACTGTAGTCAAGACATCATCTACTGAACAGTCTCTTAAATGGCTCTCCCTGCTCTAGCCCCTCTCCAGTCATCTTTAGTAATCTTCAAACATATCAACCACAAGACGTCATGTCATTTCTCTGCTTGAATTTATCTAGTGGCTTCCATTACACATATCATGACACCCAAACTCTTCCCCAAAGTCCTGTGTGATTCTGGCCTCTGCCTACTACTTTGGCTTCAGCTCACATCTCCCTTGTCCTCAGTCACCACCTCCAATAACACTGGCCTCACTCATTCTCATCTTCACCTGCAGACTCCTCCTCTTCCCTAGGGGAAATCTCTCAGAGCTCTCCGTTTTCTACCACAACAAACTCCCTAGGAATGAGAAGTGGGAGTGAAAAGTGGGACGTTTTTCAAGAAGAAACAGTTGCTGGGTTACTATTTTGAAGATCATAGCTTGAAATTTTTCTAGATTTTACTTTGTGTCTACGTCATAGCAACTTCTACTTTTAAAGATATTCCCACTCAAATCTCTCTAAGGGTATTACTTATACCTATCTTAAGGTTGTCTTCTCGTTAGTCTTTAATTTTTATTTTCTTCAGATGTTGAATTTGGGGATTCTTTATACAGCTGGTCTACTTAAATCATGAGATTTTGGTGGGCACAGTGCCTTGCACCTAGATTTCATAAGCAGAGCCTGAACAATACCATATTGTTTCTATGTAAGGACAGGAGACAAGTTCCTTTTTAATATTTAATGTACTCACCCCCCAAACACCCAACAAAAGTATGCTTACATTGAAACACATTTTAGATGAAAAAATAAGCCAATGCTCTAAAAACTGACCTGGAAATAGATACTATTTTGGTTAAACGTGTAGATTACATAGCCTTTTATGATAATGTGTAACACTTTAAGAATATTTCCATTATACTCATTAGTGAGTAGGTGCATAGTTGTACCTAAATAGTGATGATTAGTTGAGCTTTGTCAAGTTAAGGGAGGAAGCCTGTGGCATTCTGCAGACTCTTCCTTGGCCCAGTACCATTCAACATTTTAATTAGTAACTTGGAGGAAATTACAAACAGCAACTTTGTCAAATTTGTGGATGACAAGCTGGGAGATTCCAGATTTAGGAATCAAAACTATACTGAGTGGGTGGAACTAGGAATGAATTTAGAAAAATGAAGAGGGATAAAGGCATAGTCTTATATATGGGCCCCAAACCCAAGTCAACTTTGAGTGCAGAAAAGAAGAAGGCAAAACAGCATAGTTACAAAAGACAGAGGATTTTTAGCTCATAGTTAAATATCAACTCAGCATCATGTGAGTGTTAAAAAATGGGCTTTTAATATATTAGTGACAAGGGAGGAGATATCCCAACTGTGCTGGTAAGACCTAAATGGATTAGAAGTAACAGATGCAGTTGTGGGTACCATATGTTAAAAGAAATACAGATCATACCTCTTAAATAGCCATTGAAGGAAGGGATTATTTTAAAGTACAAAAAAAGCCATCAGGAACAGAAGTTACCTGGAAATATATAGAGTTGCCATATGGGTAAGGGAATAGATGTACTCTATATACTATCCCAATGTTTGGAACCATGACCAATAGATATAAACAATAGGGAAATAGATTTTTAAATCACTGTAGGAAAGAAGTGACCTGTCTGGAGATGAAGCATATTGCCTGAATAGGTAAATGTTCCCCCCCTCATCAATACAAGTTTTTGATCATGAGATACTTATCTATCTAAAGTCTTTATTTGAGGAATTTGAGGCATAACCTTGCATAATTATTCCTTTCAACCTAGACATTCATTAAGTCTAGGACATCAAATTTTAAAAGATTAAGAGTGAAATTGGTAACAAGATTAAAGGCAGCATAATTTTCCAGGAAAAGGTTGAGAAGGGACAGATCAAATAAAAGAATTTTGTTTCTAAAAGAAATCTGGGTGTGTGACTTTGAAAAGAAAAAAAGTCCAGGGAAGGGGAGGAAAAGCAGGAGGTTGTTTGGGAACTGGGCTTGAGAGATGAGAGTACAGAGAAAAAACGCGTTTCTGAAACCAGTGAGAGGTTTTGAGGATGGCTACACATGAAAGATTACTGATTCTCCTGTTCTCCCAATTGGTCATAGTTTTTCATCATAAATTAGGAAATTGAGTTGGGGTGGGGGAGGGTGAACAGAGGATTACCGACAGAAGGGAGATAGAAACCAGCTGCCGCTGCTGGGTACCTCTGCTGCCACGCCCCGGTCTTTTCACCGTGATGCCAGTTTCTCTAGTTATAACTTTCAACGCATCCAGTCTTGCTTCTTGGCTTTCCCCACATCAGCTCTGCTCTTCTGCTGTCGTAATTCAAGTGTCTGATCCCTTCTAAAGTACTTCTTTAAAGAGCTGAGTGATAGATCCAATCAACTGATCTGATTATCATATTTAAGCAATCTTTCCAACATGCAAAACATGTCTAATATTGTTTTGGGAATTCAAGTGGATGCAAAAAAATGCAAAAGTTAAATTTCCTAATCACACCTCAGTTCTGAGACTACACCTCCTGAAGACAAGTGTGGCAGACACAAGGAAAACTGATCTGTGAACTAAAGGGAAATTATCTTATGCATAGTTCTATTTTGTTTCCTAAAAACAAAGGAGCTTGAACTTTAGCACACACATAATGGTCTGGATGGTTTATTGACATAGATTTCTGAACCTTACTACCTGAGATTAGTTCAGGTCTGAGAGAAGGGCCCAGTGAATTTGCCTTTCTCACAAGTTCCAAGTGATGTGAATGCAGCTGTTCTGTGGACTACATTTGTGGGTAAGACTGTTTTAAAACAGATGAACATAAGGGAAACAAAAATAATATAAAAACAGGGAAGGGGACAAAACAGAAGAGACTCATAAACATGGAGAACAAACAGAGGGTTACTGGAGGGGGTGGGAGGGGGGATGGGCTAAATGGGTAAGGGGCATTAAGGAATCTACTCCTGAAATCATTGTTGCACTATATGCTAATTTGGATGTAAACTTTAAAAAATAAAAAATTAAATTAAAAAAAAGTACAAAGGAATGTCTCTCTCAAAAATAAATAAACATTAAAAAAAAAACAAAAACCAAAGTACAAAAAAAAATACACTGCAAGGAATGCCACTTTCAGATTATCTAGTACTATCTAGTTAAAAAAGAGATAATTATAGATTATTAGGTCCCTTCCTTAAGTGACTGAATCTTACTATCATCCTTTGACTACGCTTCAATGATAGCTGGTACACTCACATTCTACCTATAGTTCAGTATTTTGGATTGTCTTGATTATAAAATGAAACTTTATATATTATACATACACAATTAGTACCACTTGTGATATGTGGATCATTTTCAAATAAAATACAATTTTAAAAAAAACTGTAAAATTCTTGCTAAATACTGTTTCTGAAGTTCTGAGACTGAAGCCTATTCTTTTTCTTAACAAGGGGGATTAAAACATGACAGCACAACTGTGACATTCTCCTTTACTTACTTAGAAGGCTCAAGGAGGAACTGAAGGAACTTCTGTACCGTATGACTCAAATGGTATTTGGTGCTGTATCTATGTACTACCTAAAACAATCTCATTGTCTCAACTTATTTCCCAAATTAAATCCTTATCCTAACATTTAAAAATAGGAGATAGGATAACTCATATACTTAATTGGTTTCCATCTTTCCCTAGTAATTTCCATATTTCTCAGAGATACAGTAATGAGGCACCACCAGTTAGTGTCAAGCTCCAAATGGAGATTAAAACACTCATTGTATAATCTTAATAAAATATTTAATTGCCCCAATACCTTCTGGTCATTTAAAAAAGATGTTAACAGGGAAAGAGAGGGAAGAAGGGAGGGGCAGAGAGAGAGGGGGACGGACAGAGGATCTGAAGTGGGCTCTGCATTGATGGCACATAGCCCTATGAGGACCTTCTGATCATTTTGACTCTTACTTTTTTTTATAATACTGTGGGTCTGATACCTCTTGAAAGTCTGTACTTTTGAATTCATCCTGCATCACACTTTTTGCTGACATTGGTAATAAACATTTTCAGAAGAGAGATTATTCCTTGTAAGTTTTCATTTAGTGACATAAGCTGTTAAACATAAAAATAACTCATGCTCTATTGTTTTGGCTAAATCTGGTGAACAGAATAAGATAAAGATGCAGCCTTGATATTATGCAGCAATTAAAAAGGATGAGTTAGATTTATGTATGATCTGGAAGGCTACACATGATGTACTATTAAGTGCAAAAATTAGTGCCATATAACGTATTAAAATGATAATACTAATGAAAGACCCTTTCCCAAATGAGCATATACTTTACATAGGAGAAGGAAGAAGGGTAAAGAAGGATACACATTATGTTGTTAACTTTGGTTACCTTGGTTGCTGGTTGTGGTTAGAAATGAGGGTGGAAACATGTTGAAAGATACATTGTTTCTTCATGTATTTTGTATTTTACCTTCGAAACATTTTTTTAAAGAGATTCCAATGAATAAGATTTAAAAATGTAATCTGGATAATAAAGTTTAATGAACAACTTTTTTGGAGAGGATTTGAACCTGGGACTATGCATGAGAAATGCTGTACTATCTCTAATTTAAAGGTTACATTTCAAAAAGCCAAACTTTATCTGAGACAAGTAATAAATAATCCAAAAGAAAGTGAATATGAAAATGGCTTCCATGAGAAATGCATGATACCTTAAGACATTGTTATGTACAAGAATGACATTATATTTGAAAACTAATTTCAATTAACCAAAGAGACAAATCGAACTATCTAGCAAAATGCAAACTTTCTACTATATTAATTAAAAAAAAACCTGTAATGTCACAGGAGAAGACTAATATTTACCTGAGGAAGAAACTCCATTAAAGCTTCTAATACTCATGTGGATTTTGTAAAAACAATATGATAAAGGCAACAGAAATATAAAATACTCTCATAGAATAACTTTTCTCCTTGAAAGAGAGTCACTTACAAGCTTTTATTTTGACATAAATTTAAAGATTGTGATAGAGAAACCACAAGTATTTCCGGGTAAGGCTGAAGACCCATTTGCTTGTTATCTTTCAACTTTTGTACTATAACTCTGGCAAATTCTTCTCCTTGAATGTCAGTGGTGTCCAGTAACTGTCTGACTTTTGAGGTTCTTGTAGGTTTGGTACTAATGAGTTCATAGTCCTCCTTCATGATCAAGTCCCTGGACAGAAGAGCATCCAGCGACTGGTTAAGGCAGGCTTCTGTCATCTGGCTCACAATATCTTCCCTTTTGCTCTGGATCCACTGTTGGGCTATGCCAGGCTGTAATCGCTCTGTAGGAGAGCAAGGGATGACAAATGAGTTGAGGACAGATAGACAGCTATGAAAAAAATTGGATGAAAAAAGAAATAGTAAGGAATAAAACCCAATTTTACCGTGATTAGGCTAATATGAAATACAAGTACTTTGGGGGATGCTGTTAATTTTCAGGAAACATACGGATATTTGGGTTCTCTCTTCTTTTCCCTTCAGTTCCCTTCCCAGAAAAAGCCTTTTTATATGCTATAGATCCATAGGAGCAAGCCCCACTCTGTTGCAGATATCTATATTTCTATAACTATATATATTTAATATAAAAGACACCTGCATATTTTTAAAAAAAACAAAAATAACTCTACTTTTAGTAACATATTAAGTCACACCTCCTCCTGGCAGTCCCTCACTAGATAGGTGTTCATGGAATACCATGTGGGCCTATTATTACATGTCAGCACTCACAGCTTCCAGGATTGGAAGTGCTTTCTTTCTTAAGAAGGTACATATTTATCATGTTGAAGAAATAAAGACAAAACTTCCTGTATGGCAAATCTACTGAACATACAGCTGTGAAGTAAACGGCATCATTTACAAAGTGTCGTATACTTACCTGAATTTCCCTCAGCTGAGAGTGGATTTATTACTGCTAAAGAGCATGGGGCGGTCCTGTGATCACAACAGGTCACCTTTTGAGCTACAGAAATGTGACTATCACAACTGTGATTTACTGGATAGTGATACAGCGTAGAGAAGTCTTGAGTTTTTCCTACAAAACACAGTATCTTCGTTAGGGGCAGAATAGTCCTTAGCTATTCTTATTAGCTAAAATATCAACATCTGGATCATACAGAGTATAGTATTCAATGTCTTTACATTTTCATTGGAATTAAAGCTGGTTCATAAATCTAATCCACAGGTAAATACATTTTAGAACAAAAAGGGTTTATGAAAGTTTTTTACCATACTTTTGTGTTTATGTAAATTATAAATTATGGAATTTTACTTCTTCACATAATCCCACATTTCTTCTTCTGTGTCTTCTTTCTCCTTCAGCACGTTAAATGTGTCCTCTAAATCTATTTATGATGTGTGTTTTTCTACACCCTTCTCTGGTAATCCTATTCAATCTCAGGGCTTCAACTGTCACCTCTCTTCCCAAATCTATGTAATTAAATTTTCTGTCTTCGTTGAGCCTTAGTCTTAAATTTTCAACAGCCCACTGGACATCACCCTCATGTGTGCTGCTAAGCACCTCAAATTAAAAACAAAACACTAAAAACTTAATTACACATCTAACTCTAAAATCCGTTTCAACTATTTCTGTTAATAGCACCAATGTTCTCCCAGTCACCAGGCTTGATAACTTGTTCAGTTCTTTTGTCTTCCTTCCTACAAGTGGAGATCTATAAATTCTTTCTTCCCATAAGTGAAGAGCTATAAAGCCCCTCAGTGTGTTCTCCATAAATAACATCCCTTTCACTCTTTCTTCCTTCTTCTATTCTGAGGTCTCATAATCTCTCATGTACTGCAGTAACAGGCCAAAAGTCTAACTGATTGGTTTCCCCACTTCCATTCTCCTTTTCCTTCCAAAATATTCCACATATTCTAGACAGGATGAGTCTTCCTAGAGCAAAAAGTTTTTTATCAAGTCACACCCTTGCTCAAAAATTTGCAATAGTTGCTTCCCACCCAAGAGAAAAAGCCCAAATAGCTTAGCCTAGTGTTAGAAATTGTGATGGTATGATTCTACCCTACTGATCTTTTATCTTTATTAATTCATATCCTCTTCACCAGCTAAACCCAACTACTCACTGTTCTTTGTGTTTTCTTGCTTCTGTGCCTCTATGTTGTTCCTTTTGCCTGGAAGGCCCATCTTTATAACTATAGGTCCAACCTTCAGTCAGAAACAATTTCTTCATGATGACAACATGGTGTAGTGGAGTGACATGAAAATATTTATCAAAAGACCTGGCTTCGAGTCTTGGGTTTGCCAGCTACTAACTATGTGATCCAGGAAGTCTTGATCTTAAAAATCTGTAAAATGAGGAATATCTCCCTCACAAGGTTGTTGTGAAATACTTTGTAAAAACTGTTACTTTTCCAGTGTATTACCATAGCTCTACATCCATATCACTTTCTATCTCTTTACTATGGTTATTTAGAAATATTACTCTTCGCTTAGAAGATATGTTTTTTAGAGTCTAACACAATGCCTTCAATATTTTAATGTATTTGTAGAACATCCCAGTACTATTTTCAAATCTTTAGATTCTGACACTTAAAAAAAAAAACGAGTCACGACTGCAAATGAAAGACATGTTCCATATAAACCATGACTGCTTACCAATGATACGATCTTAAAAAAAAAAAAAAAAAAAAGGAAACCTTGCCAGCAATACTGATTGAAAAGTTTACATACTAGGTAAAAAATCACTGTCTTGAGACGCTGACAGGGACTTTGAGGCTCCAGTAGAACCACTAGTTTTATGGAGCTGAGAGGATCCACACGATTCCTAAAGTAAACAGAGGATAAATGATTTAGATTAATAGAAAATCATTTTAAAAGTTATACGGTTTTAATTTCTAAATAGTTGTTGCTTTTGGTTTACTATAAAAAAACAAAACTATTACAATTTATACCTCACAAAATTAAAGAAACGCATATATAAAATAATAAGCTTTATATATTCTTAGGAGAAATTATTAACTTGAAATATGAATGCATGCTACTGAAGAAATCTTTCCTTTTAGATGGTCATGCAAATGGCATTTTCCTTCCAGTAATCACTGTAGGAGGTAAGGATAAGGGTGTACATTGGATAGTTTACATTTGGATAAATACAATGGTAAAACTATAATCAATGATTTGTCTATATACCACACAGGAATACTGCTCATTGTATAAAACAATGACAGGACAAAAGTTAACGGCAAACAGAAAAGCAAGGACGATGTATGATTCAATGAGATGAACATGGCATGAGAATTAGGAGCACTGGATTTCAAACTGGAGATTGCCATGGGCTACCTAATAAATCCTAAAATCTCCCTAGCTTTAGCTTCCCACATATTAAGGAAGGAATTAAGACTAATGACTTGTTTTTTAATTAAAAATTTTTTTAAATGTTTATTTTTGAGAGAGAGAGATAGAGTGTGAGCATGGGAGGGGCAGAGGGAAAGGGAGATCCAGAATGTGAAGCAGGCTCAGGCTCTGAGCTGTCAGCACAGAGCCCAACGCAGGGCTCAAACCCATGAACCGTGAGGTCATGACCTGAGCCAAAGTCAGAGGCTTAACCGACTGAGCCACCCAGGCACCCCAAGACTTAATGATTTTTCATATTCTTCTCACATTTTGAGTTTATCGACATAATTTTACCTCTTGTGGCTCATGAGTTACAGGTATGTTCAGAGAGGACGCCATTTCCTTCTTGTCGCATAAGTGAATAGTGCTCAAAGTACTCTGTAACTGGAATGAATGCATACATGTACTTTAGTTGGAAGTGATTAGGAAGCTTTATGAATAAAATACAATCTACTTAACATAATTTATGTTTATACAAAACAAAAGGAAAGTAAAGTTACATCATTTGAGGATATATGATCTAAATGTAGACACAGTGTAGTATAGGAGTAATAACTTTATAGAGAAACAAACTTTGAATCCTGCCTCATATTAATTGGTTACCTTGAGCACATTTATCTTTAAAGATTGACTAATACCTACATGCAGGATCGTTTTAGAGATTAAGTGAGGGAATGAATATAAAGTGTCTGATACAAACTAGGTACTTAATAAATTTCAATTTATGTATGTGTATGTATCTATCCATAATTCTTAAGCATTTACTATATTTTAAGCACTGTGCTTGTAAGTACAGTATTATTTTACAGATAAGAAACTGAGGGCTGGAGTAAGTAAAGGATGCAGAGGGTACTAATGGAATGATGGGGGCTACGTAGCCAATCAGGTCTGGTTTAGAATCTCAGGATACCTAACCATTGGATTTTAGGTGTGAGACTTAATTTCAGTTTACTTATCTGCAAACTGGAGATAAGAATACCTACTTTTCAGGAATACTGTAAGGAGGATTATAAACAAAAAAGCCCTAAGATTACTTAGTTAGCCTTCAATAAATGCTACTAGCTATTAAGCAGATGAGTTACATACATGCTATACCTCTCTATTAAACTCATTTAGTGATTTATTCCCATCTCTATAAAGCAATCTTGGATTAACTGCCATCACTAGTGAGTGATTTAAAAAACAAACGTATCACTATGCTTTTTTTTTTCTCCAAACCAACATAATGCCAACTGCTCCCAGCCCTCCATTATTCATACTTACTATGGTCCTCTCCATTACCGGGTAAGGAATTTTAGAATAAAAGCAACTATTCATCTGTATATATAATCTACCTACCATAGCACTTTGCACAAAGTAGTCCAATGAACATTTATTTGTTAAATACATTTTTATGTGAACTTTTAGAGTTATTCTTTGGGTCTGTCTCTGTTATACAAGGCTTTTCTGTGATTTTAAATTTACTGAAACATTTTTGATAATGCAATATCCTTGAATTAGTAACATTATTTTTCATAACTAATCAGTTATGATAATTCAAGTTATTTATGAACTAGTAAATCAATCCCTAGAAGGAAATGAAATGGAATATTAAGGAGAAACTCCTTTTGGTTCAGTTGTTATTATTTAATTTATAAGAAAGGCTATCTGTGAAAACATAAATTACGGGACCTGGTTCAAAGAAATGAAAAAAATGTAGGGACCTCAAACGAGTCACCTTAACTGGTGGTCTTTGTTTTCAGAAGTTTCTTGATGAAAAATCTTATTAAATTTGTATTCTATTGTTGGCCCTGCCATTAACTAGCTGCGTAGGGTATTATGTAACTTTCCTATACCTCAGTTACCTCATCCATCAAATCGAAATGATATTCTTTCCCTACTAATTTCACAGAATTGATACAGAATTTCTTTTTAAAAAAATTTTTAGTGAAAACAATATAGCTATTTAAAAATGCCAAAGAAAGTAATGCTTTTTTAGTAATTTAGCAATGCTATCATCAAAGGGTATTCAGGTATTTGAAAATATGTACTTTAAACTATTTTATTTAAAAAAACAAAATTTCTTCTAAAATTTAAGGTTTATTTAATTTTTAAAAATTTATTTGTTTAGAGAAAGACAGAGACAGTGTGAGTGGGGGCGGGGCAGAGAGAGAGAGAGAGAGAGAGAGAGAGAGAGAGAGAGAATGAATGAATATGAATATATCCCAAGCAGGCTCCATGCTACCATGCAGAGCTGGATGTAGGGCTCAAACTCACAGAGATCCAGACCTGACCTGAAACCAAGAGTTGGACACTTAACTGACTGAGCCACACCCCAAAATTAACCATTTTGAATATAGGTCATAGTATTTAAGTAGTTTGGGGACAAGAAAAAAAAAACTGATATGGTTCTCTTCCACTTTACAACCAAGAGAACCAATTCCTCTATTCACCTTTGCTTGGCAGAAGAAGAAAAAGCTGGAAGGAGACAAAGAGAACTGAAAAGATAAAGCAAAAATAAGTATTACAGAAGTCTGTAGCTACTGAGAAGTGGAGACACTGGAATGTGCTAAAAAAGATTGTACCTACTGAGAAGTAGGAAGGTCAGTGAAAAGCTATCAAAAGAATTAAAACACAGTTCTTTAGTGCCTTAAAAAGAGGCACTGATACTGCTATCTTCAATTTTCAGTTTGGCTAAAGGTAGTCGTTTTCTTCACACATTTCCCTTTTAAACCAAGGTTATGTCAAAGATACAGCAAATTGGAAGAAGCAATCAAGGTCATGTAGTGATACATAAATTGTAGACTATGCTTGTTCACAACTTAAGACTTTGGTTAATAGCTGATTATTTTTATTATTATATCTCAAATGCAATTTAATGAAACTCAGCACTTGCTGAGCTCAACTATGCTTACTTTGTCCCTAAAGTACTGTATGGTTACTTTTTAATACATTTTGATAAATTTTAAAAAATGTTTATTTATTTTTGAGAGAGAGAGAGAGAGAGGGAGACAGAGAATCTCAAGCAGGCTCCACGCATTAGCACAGAGCCCAATGTGGGGCTCGAACCCATGAGCCATGAGATCATGACCTGAGATGAAATCAAGAGTTGGATACTCAACCAACTGAGCCACCCAGGCATCCCTCAAATCTATAATATTAAGAAAACGTTTCAGTAATAGGGCCCTTCAATTGTTCTGATCTACAAAAGCCAGAATGAGTCAATAAGACAATTGTTCTAAGTAATTCTTAGCAACAGTTACTTTGATTTATGTAACATGGAGTGATTGAGTGGGAAAACAAACCAAAATAAAGCAATAAAAAATACACATTTTAGTCTCAATTAATACAATTCTATAGCTTAACTTTTTATAAATCTAAAAAAAGCCCAAGAACATTGAATAAAAAGAAGTGAAAGAACCCAGATTTCTTTACTCTATATATATTACAACATTAAGGAAGAAATATAGGTTAAAAAAACTCTAGTGACTTAGGGCATTCATTGTACATAACTGGTATTCATTACACATTTTAAATTTACATTTGATATATGGGAGTTCTAGAAATGTCTCTGAAATCTAGAATTGGCCATTTGAATGAAATGGAAAAGCTCTTTGGTGACAGAGAAAACAGTATTCATAGTCTCTGGTAAACTCTATCGCCCTAATACTGTAGCCTGTATTTGTGAAAAGTAGATACATAAAAATGGAATTTAACTAAGCTGAAAATCTCCATGAATTATATATGATTAAAGTTCAATTTCCATTATTTCATTTAGCAATTTACCTTTGTTTTCTTTAGTTGAATAACAGCTTCAAGAAAAGTTATCTCTTCAAATGTCCTCAGAACTGGTTCAAGTTCTATTAAACATTCTACATGAGAAAAAAAAAACTATTTGAGTTCAGATCTAATCATTAAATTGAAAAATATAAATGCTAATATTTACCTGATAAGGCCCTAGGTCAATTTTTCCCCAAACTGATGACACTCAACTCTGTTAAGAGCCTTTACATATGCATATAGATAGAAATATAGATCACAAAATACACGAGAGTCTAAAAATAAACCTTTATAGTTACGGTCAATTGCTTTTTGACCAAGTTGCTGAAGCAATTCAATGGGAAAAGGATCATCTTTTCAACAAGTGGTGCTAGGACAGCTGGCTTTCACATGAAAAAAGATAAATAATTTAGACTCTTACCTCATGCCATACATAGAATTAACTTGAACCGTATTGTGCACTTAAATGTAAATACAGGAGAAAATCTTCATGACCTTTGGTTAGGTAAATAATTTTTAGATATGACATTAAAAACAGGGTCCATAAAGAATTGTAAATGCACTTCAAAAAAACTGAAAACTTTTGCACTTCAAAAAGCTGCTATTAAGAAAAATGAAAAGACAAGCCCCAGACTGGGAGAATATTTTTTGCATATCATGGATCTGGCTAAGACTTATACCTAGAATATATAAAGAGCTCTGACAATAATGAGGCAAATAAACCAATTCAAAAATGGGAATATAACATGATGCAACCATTTGGGAAAACATTTGGGAGTTTCTGAAAAATGAAAGATAAATTTACCATGCAACTCAGCAACTCAACTCATAGGTACCAATATAAGAGAAATGAAAACATGTTCACACAAAGACTTGCATATGAGCAGCCACAGCAGCATTATTCATAATAGCCAAGAAATAGAAACAATCATAATCACTACCACTACAACAACAACAACAACAACAACAACAACAACAACATATAAACTTGTTGCCAAAGGGAGAGGCCAGGGCTCTGGATATAAAACCGAGCATCACTAACGGATGGTATATAAAGCTTTGGTGTGGACTGGATCACCTAGGGGGAGAGTATAGATAGTAAATAGGTAGTAAAGGATCCACGTTAGAGCTCTGAAGCATTCCAACAGTTAGAAATTGAGTAGAGGAAGTGAAAGAGACTGAGAAAGAGAGGATGCTGAGAGTGTAGCTTCTTCTGTCTTGAAGCCACCAGAAAGAAAGTTTCAAGGAGGGAATGTCTAATCTGGTGAGAAGCCAAGTAAGATAAGCAGGATTTTCTAACATTACCATCCTTGGTAACTCCAACAGTGTAGCTTTCGTGGAGATATGAAAACAGAAGACCGATGTAAGTTTGTCAAAAACTGAATTAGACGGAAAGAAGCAGGGAAAACAAGTACGGGTAATTCCTACAAGGTGTTTAGATTTCAATGGGGGCAGAAAAATGAGGTGACACTGAAAGATGATATGGGGTTAAGATTTTTTTCCTATATAAAGATAGGAGATAATAATGGAATATATCTATATGACAGCTGAATGACCCACTAGATAGGCTGAGATGGACAGTCAAGAACAGAGACAGAATATAAGCACGAGAAGCTGAAGAGGGCTTGGGAATTGTATCCAGAGCACAAGTGATACGTTTACATTTGTGTTAAGTATATATATGGACACTTTTTTCCACTGGAAAAGAGACAAGGCAGGAAAGATGGATACAAGTACAACGAAGTTTGAAGTTTGTGGATACGGTAGTGGAACTGTGAGGTAGTACTCTCTTATGGTTTCTATTTCTTAGTGCAGTGTGAGAACAGGTGATCTGTTAAAGGGAAGATGGAGCATGGGACGAAGGAGGTTTAAGAAGGGATGCTATGGGGCACCTGGTTAGCTCAGTTGGTTGAGCGTCCCACTCTTGATTTCAGCTGAGGTCGTGATCCCAGGGTCGTGGGATGGAACCCTGCATAGGGCTCCATGCTGACTGTGGAACCTGTTTAAGATTCTCTCTCCCTTGCCCCTCTCTCCACTTGCACTCTCTCTCTCTCTCTAAAATTAAAAAAAAAATTTAAAAGAAGGGAGGCTAAGGTATTAACCCTGTTTTCTTTTCCTAAGCTCAGAATCTACCAAGAAAAGCCACAAAAAAAATGATAAATGATGATTAAAGTATCACCTTTATGACCAATAAAGATTAATAGGGAAATTACCTTTAGATCTGTAGCCAAAGGGCTTGGAAAGAATTCACAGCTTTACTCAGCCAGAGTCTACATCTACTTCCACATGGGGGAGCAGAAAATGTACGTATCCTTTAGATAGGCTGACTTCTAAAAGAAGGAAAAAAACTGAGAAGGGACCAGGTAAGCATGCTCAGTTTTTCTCCAAAATTAACAAATAAGATAAAGTCTGAGGAAGACTGCTGAGGGACACATAGAAGTTAGAAAATATTTTCCCTATACTTTGCTTTTTTGGGGATTGAAATGGAATTTCATCTTCACTTTGGAAACATAAAAAAATGGGATTGTGTGTCTCCAACAGTAATACAATATAATCACTGATTAAGACAGCAAATCTCAAACTTTTAGGTCTCAGGACTCTTTAAAATTATTGAGTATCCCGGTTTTTGTATATGTGGGTCATATGTATTGATACTTACTATATTAGAAATTATAACTGAGAACATTTTAAAACATCGGAGTGCATGAGAACACATTCCATTAATTGCTGGAGCAGTGAAACCATCATACCTGATTTAGCCTCTGAAAAAATCCACCGTGTATTCATGAGAGAATGAGAATAAACAGGGAAATTAATATATTACTATTTCTTATTCTGAAAACAGTTTTGATTTTGTGAATCCTTGTGAAAGTCTCAGGAACCAACCACCCCAGGGGTCCTTGTACCACACCTTAAAAACAGTTGATCTCTGAGAATGGAATACTAGAGATGTATTTGAGAAGCATAATAGAATTGCTAAGTAGTGTTTAGTGTGTAGTTTTGGCCACTAATTTAAAGAGAAACCAATAACTTCCACTTCTGGAGCAATAGAGTAGGATTTACCGTCCTGCCCTAAAATGACCAAAAAAAAAAAAAAAAAAAAACCCCAAACAAAATACACGAAACAGTGGTTTTCAATACACTAGATACTGGGCAACAAAGGACAGAGATCTCTGAGGTGGGAAACAAATAAGGTGAGCCTAGGACTGCCCAGGCTTGCTGCCTAGAGAGAGTTTCCAGCTGCAGCTTATAGGGAAAGTAAGGTGGGAACTCACTTCTCAACTGAGTGGAAAGTTAATTGAGGAGAGGGGGCTGAGAGTCTGGGTAGACCAAGGTAGATAGAGTTCAGAGGACAGTACCAGAGAGGGGAGAGGTAACACAGAGAGACAGCTCTGTGATCTGCAGAGGGCTCCTTTAAGTACTGATCAATGCAGGGTAGAGAAATCATTAAGCCAAAAGTCAAAGTCTTCAAAGAACAATAAAGAAAAACCAGGAAGTCTATAGAAAAGTAAGTATTGCCTAAAGGTATGATCTTCATAGGAGCTAGAAGTTTTAGAGAATGGAAAAGAAATGAGTATTTGGAAGTGGCACTGGGGACAAGGGAGATATAGACCCTCCCAGATAGCTCTGGGAAATATATGTGAATCCATTACAAGCAACTTTTGATTTTTTAAATATAGTAATGATAAGCAGTGAACACAAATTGTGAGTAAAAAATATATTTCATTGCTTTTATAGTTAAAAGATGTTTAACTATAATTAAATATATTTTAATTATATGTTTAAAATGTTTTAATTAAATATATTTCATTGCTTTTATAGTTAAAAGCCTAGTCTGTGGCTTATTTTTCACTTTATCTTAATCACATCTCTTGAAGTGCAAAAATTTTCAGTGTTTTCCAAGTCCAATTATCCTTTTTTTCATGTACCTTGTTTTTGATGTCATATAGAGAGTTCTTTGCTCACCATAAGGTCATAAAAATTTTCTATGTTTACATTTAGATGATGATCCATTCTACCTCTGAAATAAATCTTAATTCTATCTATCTAATTTTTCTATCTAGGATTACCACCTTAATTAGTAAACTCTTGACAGTCTCTTAGCTGGTCTCTTTGCATCCACTCCTGCCCTTCTTCAGTCAATTTTCCACACAGCAACAAGAGTGCTCTCTTCAAAACTTAAATCAGATCATGTCATTTCCATACAACACACATATTAATGCTATTCTATTGTACTTGGAGTAGATTTATAACCTTTTGGTGGTAGCCCAACAGCTTCTCCTTATCTCTCTAATCTCATCTCATAAAATAAAAACAGCACCTGAATTAAAAAAAAAAAAAACCTTTAAGTTTGCCATCTAACTTGTGTAATTTTCAAGGAATATTTTATTCATAGTATAGTCACTATTTTTCTAATTCCAAATGTCCAAATTAAAACTGTACACTCACTTAGGAAAGATGGTCTTTCATCTGGATTTTGTGCCCATCCACTTTCTATTAGAGAGATCATGAGTGCTCGATGAGGTATATCCAATGGTAAATTTTCTTCATTAGTGTCAGGTCGATGTCCTTGTGACACACTATACATGATCTGCAAAGGATTGGTGACTTCTGTCAAAACAAATATATTTCATTTATTAGAAATATATTATGATCTAATAGATTACTTAAATATGAGGGAAACTTAAACTGTTGGGAATAATGCATTATCCCCCCACCCTGCTTTCTGTTAAAGAAATATATATGTACAAATATATATTCCAGTCATTGAGATTTGTCTGCCTCCTGTGGTGGAGTTTATAGCTTCACTTCACCTCATTAATTTTAAGCTTGGTCATGTATCTGATTTGGCCAATGGAATGTGAATACAGCAGAGCACAAGTAGAACTGAGTAGAACCTAGTATAGCCAAGGATGACCACTCACATCATATGTGAATGAGAAATATACGTTTATTTAGTAAGCTACTGAGATTCTGAGGTTGTTACACATCAAACTGACCCTTACGAACAGAATGGAAGAATCAGAATAAAGAAATGGACAATATTATCAGAAAACTTTGAAATTATTCTTTAATGATTGCTGGTTATTACAGAAGAAGCATGAATTAAATTTTCAAATAAAGAATTTTAGAACTGGACTGAATCAAAAATAAATATTCAAAAATTTCATTTTGCAAATGAAAAAAAAAAGAGGACTCGAGATTTAGTGGCGTGATCACAGAGCTAATTACTATCAGAATAAGAATTATAATCTACCTTTTTCTGACCCTTAATCCAGTATAGTTTCCAATATACAGTGGATTCAGAATTGATAAACTATTATGTTTTTATAGTATGTTTCCACAAAATGAATGGTAGGCAGATTCAAAATAAGATGGGCTTTATTTAGATAGTTCTGAATGTGGCCTAGCAACATGATGTCATCCAGAACAAGGAAGTGAGGGGAACCTGGGTAGCTCAGTCAGTTAAGCATCTGACTTTGGCTCAGGTCATGATCTTGCAGTTTGTGAGTTCAAGCCCCATGTTAGGCTCTGGGCTGACAGCTCAAAGCCTGGAGCCTGCTTCGAGTTCTGTGTCTCCTTCTCTCTGCCCCTTCCCCACTCACACCTTGTCTCCCTGTCTCTCTCTCTCTCAAAAACAAACATTTAAAAAAAAAATTTTTTTTTTAAAGATTTAAAAAAAGTACAGGGGCGCCTGGGTGGCTCAGTCAGTTAAGCGGCCGATTCGGCTCAGGTCATGATCTCGCGGTCCGGGAGTTCGAGCCCCACGTCGGGCTCTGTGCTGACAGCTCGGAGCCTGGAGCCTGTTTCAGATTCTGTGTCTCCCTCTCTCTTACCCTCCCCCATTCATGCTCTGTCTCTCTCTCTGTCTCAAAAATAAATAAACGTTAAAAAAAAATTAAAAAATAAAAAAGTACACGTACCTTCAAAAGGCTGTTTTCTGGATAAGACTTCCCATGTGATAACTGCATAGCTGTTTAAGATAAAAATATACATACAGTACATTATAAACTATGCATAATAAACTAAAATAGCACTGATTTTAAAAGCTGACTACAGAGAGATCATTTTTGAAAGGGACAAGGTAGTGAAGTACTGTATAAAGAACTACCAATACAACCAAGACCATGAATATTTATATACAAGTTTGTTTTGAAAGGGAATTAATCCAATTTGAAAAATTAGCAAATTACTATAATAAAAATTTGAAGTTATAGGAAAGGATAATTTGTTGTGGATGATTCTTTAAAGACCTCTAATTACATGATTCTATTATTCACACAAAATAAACAGCAATAAAAAAGATGGTTTTATGTAGCCCTACTCTATTGACTTTTTTTGGTCTAAATACTATCTCCTTTTGCAGTGTTAAGTGTTGACCACACTGTTTCCTTCCCTCCTCCATCAATGTCAGATATGATTAAAAAAAAAAACCTTTGAGTACTATATTATAAATTCACAGGACAAAAAATGTGCCTTAAATTTTTTTCAAGGATGTAAAAGTAGCTTAAAGCAAGGAATCTTTTATTTGAAAATTATTAATCACTGTGGTCTCTATTTTTGCCACACTTATGAGAAGAGTAAAAATCACATTTTAAAATGTAGCTTTGAAATTCTGATTAATGTTATTTTTATACAAAGTTAACTCTGAGCAAAAGTAACAAATTATACCTATATATATCATGCTTGACACTGGCCCTTGATTTTTGTCCAGGTTCATAGTTCTCAGGTGGCATATAGATAATTGTCCCTCCTTCTGGTGAAGATTTACTACTTCGTGATTGTGAGAGGGACATCATACGCCATTTTGATAAACCAAAATCTGCAATCTGTAAGGGAAAAGAGTAAATAACTGAATTTAAAATTTTTTTCTTTAAAAAAACAAGAATTGACTCTTTGTCTATATTCACTGTATTGAGATATGAGACTAGAGGAAATGTTCTATATTAATATTTTCTTTCTAAATATTCTATCAGTTTCTTTATTAATTTTAGAGTGCTGAGCCCAATAACTCTAGAAGCAATAGATACTGACTTGAAGTTCAGCATAGTATCACAGATTTTAAAATGGAGAATGAGTTTTGAAAAATTAAGCAGGAATATTTTGTGCCTTAAATTCTGAATGAGCATATACACCAAACACTACTTTTTAAGACAAGTAGTTTTATAGCATGTGCTTTCAAAATTCACCCACACCCCAAAGAACTGCTAAACTACTGGTATCTAATATGATTGCCACTGGGTATTGTTTGCAACTCAGATTTATATGTTCTTATTTATAATGCCCTAAAAATAGTAAGCTTCAATTGTGAAGTAAAATTTCAATATAGTATAGGTCATGATTATATGATTTATGCTTACTGCTAAAAGAGTCACATCTGTTGGCAAGAGTCTATTTAGCATATAAAGAATATTTATGTCCATGACAAGGACTGCTTGAAGAATTATGGGTGACATTCTGTGCTTTTGATATATCCTTTAAAGTTCTGCTTCACTTGTAAATTTTATGCAGATATTCTACAACACCTTATAACTCTCTACTTAAAAGGTTCCTTATTTTTTTTAAAAAATGGAAGACAAAAGGGGCACCTAGGTGGCTCAGTAGGTCGAGCATCCGACTTCAGCTCAGGTCATGATCTCAGCTTGTGAGTTCGGGACCCATGTCGGGATCTGTGCTGACAGCTCAGAGCCTGAAGCCTGCTTCGGATTCTGTGTCTCCCTTTCTCTGCCCCTTCCCCGCTCATGCTCTGTCTCTGTCTCTCAAAGATGAATAAACGTTAAAAAAAATTTTTTTTAAATGGAAGACAAAATAACAGAAATAGTATTTTATGGACAAAAGGGTATAGGACTCTAAAAACATTTAATTTGAATTACTTAGACCTTCACACTGCATAATTTAGGATCAACAGAGGGAAATGAGCTCTATCCAGCACATCATTTGTGTTTCAATTACTTAACTCTTCCATTTTTACTAGTTTTAATAGAAGAAACAATTTGTTCAGTGTTTAGATAGATTCATTATTAAAAAAAAAATTATGGCTCCACTCTAAAAAGGGAGGGGGTACACTATATGAATTTTTCCATACATTATTAAAATAAAAGGGTAAGTCTAAGGAAAAAAAAAGTAGAAAAGACCCAGAGAAAATACGGTGCCAATACATGAAGAGCTACGCTGGATTGATTGTGAAAGGCAATATACCATGTGGCTAAGAACACGGGTTCTGGAGCTTAGGTTATTTAGATTTAGATTCCAATACTACCACTTAATTAACTATGTGTGAACTCGAGCAAGTTTTTAAATTTCTCTGCCTCAGATGACCCATCTGGCACACATGTGCAGTGGGGACAACACTATATCACAGGTTTGAGAAAATTAAATGCCTTATTCTAAGCAAAGCCCTCAGAACAATATCTGGCACACAATAAGTGATGATCCGTATGTGTTAATATTATTGTTTTGTATATGGGTTGCTCTTATTCAATACAATCTGCTCTTCCCACCTACTTTCTAAGAGCAAAAATAGCACTCCAGATACACATTTGCTAGAGTAATAAGCATTACTATAAGTAGAGTTTATTTTTGTGCAAGTGAAAAATTCTAAAAAAAAAATCTGAGATGTTGTCTCACCTTATACCTGAACCATAATTTGCAAACTCCTGGGATAAATGTTGGTTTGAACACAGCGTTAGAGAAAATGTATTCCTGAGCTTGCCTCCTTATGTGCTTTTTCACCTAAGATCTTCATCTTCCTCTTTTCAAACCTGACCTAAAAACCTAAATCAGAATTCTCTCTCTGAGCTAATTTAGTTTGGTTTTCACATGGAGCTATACTTCTCCCCTTTCTCTATTACAAACAATACCATTACAAAAGGCATGATGCAATAAATCTGGATCTTCAACAGGAAAAAAGTGAACAATGTGAGGGAAGGAATGATTTCTTGAAGGTCTTTAATCAATCATTCAGCCATGAAGACAGAGAATAAGAACTTTCCCATACTATGCAAGATTTTAACATGCATTTCAAAGCTAAAGGCTTTCTTTTTAAATAAGATTATTTTAAAAATTAGAGGAAATTAAAACACACTACTATAAAAATCATCCACAATCCTACCACCCTACTAGAATAGCTACTTTCATTTACATATACTATCCATATCTATAAAACTATAAAATCAGCAGCAGCAAAATGTTTTGAAGATTAATCCTGAAGTATTCTGTTTTCTACATAAGACTGACAGAATAGCAGAGAAAGCAAGTATGGTACATATAAATATTTTCATTTCAAAGAAGCCTATCACTGGTTCATTTGTATATACAATACACTAATGAGCACCTGACAGATAACCAAACTTAATGCATTCTTTTTAAAGTAGAAAAGTCTCAGTTGATCTAAATCAGTAGTAAATATTTTTCTTTCAGCTATTATGCTTCTGGCTAGCATTCCAGTGAAAAAACTTACTTCAGAAAATGGTAGCAAGGTGTAAACATCCATTTAATTTTATTGAGTATTTTTAAAGATACGTACTTCATTTAAATGCCTTTCCAAGATGATAGGTAGGTTAAATAACTTACTTTTTTATGAGTCAGTGATGAACTTTGAATTTTTTTTTATTTGAGAGGGAGAGTGAGAGAGAGAGAGAGAGAGAAAGAGAGTGAGAGAGAGAGCATGAGAGCGAGCCAGCAGGGGAGAGGGGTGGAGAGGGGCAGAGAGAGGGAGGGAGTGAGGGAAAGAGACAGAATATCAAGCAGGCTCCATTCTCAGCACAAAGCTTGATGTGGGACTTGATCCCACCATCCTGGGATTGTGACCTGAGCCAAAACCAAGGGTCGGATGCTCAACCAACTGACACACCCAGGCACCCCCGAACTGTGACTTTTAAGGGACATTTATAAAGTAAAAAATAGAGACATACAGGATACATGTAAAAGAATGCTACTAATTTATAAGAATAGTATTAGAAAGGTCACAGCTCTCTGTACTAAAATTAATAAAAATTACAAAACTAAACAAAGTCAAACTATTTTAAATTCTATTCATTTCAAAGAAAGACCAAGAAAGGATACCGTATTGATCAGTGAAAAGAAGAAAGTAAGAATCATTACCTAGTACTTTGCTTCTATTTTCTCTATTTAGTTTCCAGACTGAGATGAAGAAACTCAAGTTCAAGGATGTTGAAAAGGTCAAGAAGGGCAAATCTCAGATTATTATATATATATTTCAGGTTATTGAGAATAGCAAAACTTTGGTTTGCAAGCATAATTCATTCTGGAAACATGCTTATAACCCAAAGCACTTGTATATCAAAGCAAATTTCAAGAACCATTGGCTAAGCTGTGATCATGCGACGTACAATGTAATGTATTAATCATATTGCAAGACACTGTTCATTTATCAAGTTAAAATTTATTAGAAATGTTAGCTCATCTTGTGGAACACTCGCAGGACAAGTTACTCACAAACCAAGGTTTTACGGTACTTGCAAATACCTCCATGGTGCTATTAGTGCTCTTTGTGGGACAGAATGGATAGTATATGAGAAAACTAAATGTCATTCTGACTTTTAAAAAGGAAAGAAATACTCAGCAATCAAAAAGAATGAAATCTTGCCATTTGCAATGCCGTGGATGGAACTGGAAGGTATTATGCTAAGTGAAATTAGTAAGAGAAAGACAAAAATCATAGGACTTCACTCATATGAGGACTTTAAGAGACAAAACAGATGAACACAAGGGAGGGGAAACAAAAATAATATAAAAACAGGGAAGGGGACAAAACAGAAGAGACTCATAAATATGGAGAACAAAGTGAGGGTTGTTGGAGGGGTTGTGGGATGCGGGATGGGTTAAATGGGTAAGGGGCATTAAGGAATCTACTCCTGAAATCATTGTTTCACTATATGCTAACTAATTTGGACATAAATTTTAAAAAATAAAAAATAAAATTAAAAAAAATAAAAAAATAAAAAGGAAAGAAAATGTTGATTTTGCAAATCTACATAGTGGTAGAGACTGTGCTTACTCCTTGTTTAAAAATTTTAGAAAATTTAATAAAAGGGGTATGTTATGAGTAATTAATGGAAGAGCCAGCAAGAAGTCATGAAAAACAAATTATATTGACTGGTGGTCAATTTCAAATCTAATCTGATATATCCCAAGTACTTGGCACAATGCTTGCCATACTACTGTTGCTCCATAAATATTTACTGAATAAAACAGTGACCAATTTCATTTCCTTTTTTGATAGTAGTACGACTGTCAAAGCATAAATGTTAAAATAGTTGTATTTTACAAAACACTTTGTTATTCAAAGTAACATGTTTGACTATTAAGTTATCAGGCCTATCTGGTATACAGAGCAGATCTAGAATTCAGTCGTTTGTTTATTCAACAAATACGTAGTTAATACTTCAATATGGCATGTACTGAGCAGGTGGCAGTTAATAAAATAGACTAAATTTCAGTCTTACTGGAGTTTCTATTCTAATTGGGGGAGACAGTCAATAAATACATTAACAAAAATATTATGACAGGTGGTGAAAATAATATGAAGGAGCATAAATCAAGGTACAAACACATAGAGAAATTGGGTGAGTTGTCAGGGAAAGCCACTGTGAAGAAGGTGAGGGAATAAGCCAGGAGGATACCTGGGAAAGCAGTCCACTAAGGACTCTGATAATATTTTTTTTTTTTTAACGTTTATTTATTTTTGGGACAGAGAGAGACAGAGCATGAACGGGGGAGGGGCAGAGTGAGAGGGAGACACAGAATCAGAAACAGGCTCCAGGCTCTGAGCCATCAGCCCAGAGCCTGACGCGGGGCTCGAACTCATGGACCGCGAGATCGTGACCTGGCTGAAGTTGGACGCTTAACCGACTGCACCACCCAGGCGCCCCAGGACTCTGATAATATTCTTAAGGACAAAATGGAGAAATATGGGCTGTCTAACAGCTCTCTTAGAAGTATTCCAAACAAAATTAATGATTATTCTCCAAAAGTGCTAATTAAAGATTGATAGTGACCTAGAGCGTGAGTCCTAGCAGCATGTTGTGCAGCTCTGATCTGAGTTGTGTACTGGTTAATACATAATCATTAAAGACACAAAAACTAGTTAATTAAATCTGGGGGTGACACCAATCTGGGAAATAAAATTAAAACGCTTGGACTAGAAAAGTAAAACTGAAATAGATCTTAAGAGGCTGAAGTAATCAATCAAATCTAACAAGACAAAATGTGATGATGTTCAAAAGTATTCTGCAAAGTATGTGATATGGCTTAAGCAACAATACCTGAAAAAAAAAGAACCTCTCAGGACTTGCTGTTAATGCTATTTAGGGACGTGGGAAATGACACTTCCATCGAAAAGTACATTCATCGGTCACATCAGGAGTATTTTCTTTGTGAGGATAAAAATTGAGATTTACCCACAGAAGCATCTAGACAGCACCTGTGATTAAAATCCATGTAATAAGGAAATTTGTTGAAAGAACTAAGGATGTTTAGAAAGGAGAACAAAACACAAGTGTATGTGAGGGGCAGGGGGATTAGAGTCATCTTCAAACATTGAAAGGGCTGTCATGCGTAGGTAGAATTGGACTTACTCAGGTTATCACAAAGAGTTAAACTAGGACCAATGGACGGAAACAAACGGAAGGTGTTTTGATAGATCATATAAGAAAATGTCACAGTCATTTAAGGATGGATATTAAGACTCCTTGTTATAGGATATTTGTCTTGGGAGACAAGGGACTATCGCAGTGAGGATTCAGGGGACTAGCTGACCATTAAGGCACTTCTACCCGCAAGGTTTTATAACTGTTGTAACAGATTAGTTTCTTTTTTTTTTTTTAGTAGTACTGAGGCAGCACCTAGCTTCTGTTTCCTTTCTGCTCCCATTTTATTCTAGGGAGAGGAAGTGCCTTTAACAGAGGTTTAGTTTTTCCTTTAACTTTTCTCACACTTTTTGTATTAATTTTTCTATGGTTCCAACTTCCCTGTTACTTTTTTCTTTGAACATTTTTTGATATTTACAATGATCTTCAATTATATATATTATTGTAAGAGGTGTAGCAAAATAACATAAAAACAAAGCAAGTTACATTTCGTATTAGCTACTTAGCAACTACTTTTTATTTGCTGTCATCAGTTAGATGTAAACTATGGAATCACTACATGTGATGCCTTTAGGCACCTAAATCTCATGCTTTATACAAAAAATTCAAACTAGATCCTAGATTTAAATATAAAGCATAAAACTCTAAAACTTTTAGAAGGTAACACAGAAGAAAACCTTCAATACCTATGACTTGATGAAGGCTACTTAGATATGACAGAAAACCATTGTCATAAAGGGGAAAAATTGATAAACTGGACTTCATCAAAATTAAAACTTCCTTTGAGAAAGACCCTGTTCAAAGTATGAAAAGAACAAACAATCAACTGGGAGAAAATATTTTCAAACTACATATCTGATGAAGGACTTCTCTCTAAGAAATCTAAAGAACTCTCAACTATGATAACTATGATAACTATGATAAGTTATCACGGTATACCTATTACAATGCTAAAATAAAAAACTGTGACAATACCAAATGCTGGTGAGAATGTGGAAAAGCTGAGTCAATCATACATTGCTGGTAGGATGTATGGTCATTCTGGAAAACAGTTTGGTAGTTTCCTAAAAAACTAAACAAACCCCCCAGCCGTTGCATTCTTGGGCATTTATCTAGAAGAATGAAAACATGTTCATTCAAAAAGTTGCACAGGATTGTTCATAGGAGTTTTATTGTAATTTCCAATGACTGGAAACAATGCAAGTATCTTTCAATAGGTAAATGGTTGAACGACTTTGGTATACCCCTACCATTCATCAATAAAAAAGAACCAATTACTGATATAAGCAACAACTTGGATGGATCTCAAATGTGTTGTGCTAAGTAAACAAAGCCAATCTCAAAATATCACATACTGCATGATTGCATTTATACAGCATTCTCAAAATGACAAAATCATAGAGATGGAAAACAGATTAGTGGTTGTCCGTGGTTAGGGAGAGTAGAAGAGGATGAGTATGAATATAAAGGGGTAGCAGGAATGATAGCTTTGTGGTGACAGAACAGTGCTGTATCTTGATTGTTATGGCGGTCACACATGTGATAAAGTGACATAAAACTACATACATGAATCTGTAAGAACTTCAAAATCAAAAGAAAAAAAAGGTTTACGTGACAATTTCAATTAAGGACATAATGACTTTGTATTTCATACCATAATTCTATCTACCTCTGGAGTCTAGAAAGAACTAAGCCACTGCAACAGGAAGAAGGGGCACTGAAGAAAAGAATTGCGGGCTATGGAAAAGCGAGGTATTAAATCAGCTAGGTAGGATGAAAAAAATCCTAAAAAGTCTTCAACACTATTAAACTCAAGGATGCAGATAAACTTTTTTCCAAATTACCTTAACATGAAATTCATTATCCAATAAGATATTTTGAGTCTTCAAGTCATGATGAAGTAGAGGAGGATTCATATTGTGCAGGTAGTTTACACCCAGTGCGATTTCATGCAGAATGCGAAATCTCAGTGGCCAAGCAACAACAGGATATTCCATTTTCTTCATATGTATGAAAATAAAACCAAAATAAGTGACCACATTCATTACATTTCCACTTAGAAAATTAAATATTCCATGTGGAAATACAGCATAAACTCAGGTCAAAACATATACTCATTTTTATTTCATAGTATCATGCTATCAATTATTATTTAACATTCTTATATCTTATTTCCCTCAGTTTTTAGAGAAAATAATGGCTTTATAATACTGATATTTCCTTTTGGTTTATGTCAGTAATATAACTACTTGGTATAGGCTCTTCTTTCTTCATTTAACACAGTTTCAATTTTTTTCTGTGTAATACCTGAACACATATACTCACACCTATCTCTTCATTCTATGGTTTACATCAAGTAACCTACACGTACCCACACAAACACAAACAAAATTTGCTTCTAGTACCTAACAAACCATTAATACAAAATTTATATATTAACTTTCCTACTGTTATGAAATCATACTTTATTATAATTATCATTACATCAACTAAAATTAGGACCATGTTATATTTACTATACATTAATATCTCATGCTTCTTATATAATTTTTGTATTCTAACGAAAAATTAGCCTTTGGACATTTTGCTTTTGTGAAAGAGACAAAGATCATCTCCATTTCTAAGCATATATAATACAGATATATTTAAAATAGAATCTTTTATATTTCCTTGTACTTACAAGTGATATTAATCTGAACTTTAGAACATAAAAGTTAGGGTAGCTTCCAAGGAAAATGAATAAACCCAGAAAAATTTGGTAATTTGGGAAGATCTGACAATGAATCATCAGGCACCAAGCTACTGAATACATTTTAAATGACATGAACAAGTATGCTTTTACTAAAAGCTCAAATCTGTTCTTGAGAATTTTTTCTACAAATGGGTAAGCTTATAGCTCATTGACTAGACGTCACATGTTAATCCACTCATTGACAGGCTCAAAATACTTGGTTTTACATTGCACTTTGATTTTTTTCAACAATCTTTTTTGAGGTTGCAGGAAGAATACTTTCAAGGTAAATCCCACCCTAATAATACAACACAGGAAACCAAAAGAGACATAAAACATTACTTCCTTTGGTATACACAGACCCCCACCTTGGTGAGTAACTGAATCTTTTAATCCATAAAAGGTCATTTTTTTCTGAAAATTATGTAGTTCAAAGGAGTAACGAGGCCTCTGTGCAGAATGGTATCATATGGAGGGTTTTGATCATGGAGATGGAAATAGAAGAGCACTCACTCTATATGTTCTGATTCCTTCTAGGAGTTGGCAGTCCACTGAAGGAGGCTCTATAATTTCTAATGGGCTCCAAATTTGGGTACCAGAGTATCTAATGGGTACTGGGGTGTGGGAAGAAAATATCAGAATATATATATATATATATACACATATACGCACATATACATACATATATGTATATACACATGCATATATATGTATATATATGTATTTTTTTCCCCTTAGAGAGAGAGAGGGGGTGCCAGTGGGGGAGAGGGCCAGAGGGAGAGAGAGACAATGTTAAGCAGGCTTAACGCAGATAATATTAATAATATAAGATCAAGCAAACAATAATAGATGAATACACATAGTTTGAGATTAAGGATCCAAATTTGCTTACTGGTAGGATTTGCCCGTCTAGTTGGCTCACTGACGGGATTTGCAATCAAAGCCTGAGTAACTGGTACCTTGATAGAAAGGTAAATGGCACATGCCATTGTCTATTATTGGAAAAACTAATATATTTGGTACTCAGAGACAGATTTATTTGGCCTATTCAGAACTTAATGGGCTGGTATTATTAATACTTAATCTGAATCTTAAATTGTTTTTAACATAAAATAAAATCTGGCTTACCTAACAGGGTATTATATAGTGTGCAGGGTTTATCTCTTCTCTTTCCTACTCCTTTCTCTGTATATACACATGTGGATACTGGAATTCAGTTTAAACCTCAAAGTCAGTAACCTAAGCAAAATAATCTAGGTTCCGTAGAATGCATGACCTGACTCTATGGTATTTTTAACAAAACAAAAGAAGACATAAATTGTGTAACTTTACTACTGTAATTGTTTTCCATTATTCTTACTTTGATTCATCTATATATCTCTAAATAATCTGATCATATGTAAAAGCAAAACACTAGATCACTTGAATAACAGAATTATAGCTACTGAAAATACACAATACTTACCCTATGTAGGAGTTCATTTAATGATCCATTTGGCATGTATTCCGTAACTATTCCCAAAAATTCAGGCTCATTGCAAATTCCCAAAATTGGAAGAATGTAACTAAATCTAGCTTTGTGTAAAATTTCAGCTTCTCTTAAAACATCATTTCTTTCGCTAAAGAAAGAAAATGCATAATTATTTCATGGTAATGAAAAATACACAATAATCATATCTATAGTATTAATTAAGCCTAGATTTTTTTTTCATTAATTGACCTCATGTAAATTATGCAACTTCTCTGTCCCTTTGTTTCTTTATATTTAAAGAAGGGATAACACCTGTCCTATATATTTCACAGGTCTGTTTACAAATCAGAATAACTTCTCTAAGCCACTGACAGAAAAAAACGTGCTATACACAGGTTATTATACTTTCCTAGGAAAGGGAAAGGACACAATATTTTAGTAAGTTTATAATGTCTATATTAGCATGATTGCTGTTTGAATTAAAGTTTACGTTGTATTACAGTATTATATTAAATTTTACGGTTGCATACCATGTAAATTTTTTCCAGATATTCAAACCATATAATTTAAATGACTAGATGTAGATTTAAATGACTAGATGATAATAGTTGCATAAAGGTCAAAAATACTTAGAAATTATACAATGGAATTCAGGAAAAGAACACTTAGAACAAGTAAATGCTTGTAACAGATCCCTGGGTAACTCTGGATCTCAGGTTGATTTGCCTATTCATTCACAAAACAAATAAATAAGTATTGAACATTTATTATGAATAAAGGACTATGGTCAGCATTATGGAGAATATAAAGATAAACATGGTCTGTGTCCTCAAGCTGCCCAGAAATCTTTTAAGAAAAACAAATACTCATTGTGGTTTTGGTTTGCATTTCCCTGATGATTAGTGATGTTGAATACCTTTTCATATATACCTATTGGCCATTTGTAGGTCTTCTTTGGATATGTTAATTATGTTGATCTTGGTAATATGTATATGTTATGTATATGTTCATCAAATCATGTTGTATACTTTAAATATATATAATTACATTTGTCAATTCCTCAATAAACTTAAAAAAAGGAAAGCGTATAAAAGAAAGAATACATACTTGAAATATAAGGTAGAATGTGGTAAGTGCTGCCAAAAACAAATAAATAAGCAAGCAAATAACTATAGGAAACTCGGAAAAAGTAAACTGAGGGCTAGAGGAGTTGTCAGTCTTTAGAGAGGGATTTCAACTGTACTTTAAGGATGGATAGACAGACTATCAACTACTGGTAAATGGGCAGTCAAGATGGATGTGGTCTCCAAGAGGGGAGGGACTTTTTTTTTCACCTGTGTGTCCCCAGGACCTGAAACAGGGCCTGGCACCTGGTAGATATGTAATAGATATGTATCAAACGTATTCAAGGGAGTTGCAGTGAATATTGTGTTTGGAAAATGGCAAATTGTTTCATATGAATCAGGATATGTAACAGAGCATGTAAAAGGAATGAAGGTGAATAGGGTAGGCTACAGCCTCATCTCAGAGCCTAAAGCCAGGTGAGGGTGTTTACACTTTATTTGGTAGTCACCAAATCATGACCGCAGGTTTTCAAGCAGGGTAACGGCATGAGCAGAACAAACTTTTAGGATGATTAAGTTGGCAAAAAGATGTGGGATCAGCACAAAGGGGCAGAATATTCTAATATTCTATAATATTAGATTATTATAACACTAATGAAGATGTGAAGCAATGAGAGTCTGAAACTATACAGGTCACAGTGAAAATGGGAAGAAAAACACTAGCTGAATAGAATGCCCAGGCTGTGGTGACTACGGTGGATATATTAAAAAAAAAAAAAAAAAAAAAAAAAAAAAGAAGAAGAAGAAAGAAAAAAAAAGGCAAAGGAATTGGAGATGTCACCGTTTTTACCCTGGATGGATGTATGTTGGTAGCAGCAATAATAAAAACATCTCCAGGAGAAGCTTATTAAGTAAGCAATGATGATTAGTTAGGGCTTAAACCACCCAAGCCCTGGATGAATGGCTGTTGAAATAAGAAAACAACAGACATTCCAGACCAGACTACAAGGCTTGCTTTAAAAACAAAAAGCAAAATAAAGCAAAACTTTGGTAATATACTTACATATTTTAAAATTCAAGAGTTACAAGTTATCATAAAGTAAAAAACTTTTTTTACTTCTCCCTGTTCTTCAGCCTCCAACTCCTTCAGCCCCCTTCTTAAGACCCCAACCGTAAGGCAACCAGTTATATCAGTTTATGAAGCTTATCCTAATTAAACTTATCTTCCCTAAAGTTAAACAGTTCTGTGTTTGCCTCAAGAGATGTAGATCAACAAGAACAACATATTGTTCAGCACTCTTGCAGTGAGACAGAGGATGGACTTAAAGATTTTTGGATACATTGAAAAAAAAACGAGAGAGAGAGAGAGAGAGAGAGAGAGAGAGAGAGAGAGAGAGAGAGAGAGACAGAGAGCACATGCGTGCGAAGGAGCACGAGCATGCTGGGGAAGTCTCAGTGATACTTAATACACTTGTTCATTCTCCCATTAAGAGTATCAGGCATTCTTCCTTCTGTCATCCTATTATGTGTCAGCCACTGTTTATGGACTATCATCTAAAGACCAACCCTCTAAACCTGGTTTTATATCACCACCTTACATATGAGGGCACTGAGGCTCAGATAAATAATTTTCTAATAGGCCAACATTAAGTGGCAGAGTTGGAGTCAGATTTGAATCACAATTGTAGGACTCCAAAGCCTGTGTTCTTTCCATTCTGGTGTTTGATCTGAGACAAGAAAGAATCAAGTTTTTGAAGTCAGATTTCAGGAAGATTGAGTGAGTGGCAAAACAGAAAAAAGGTCAAAAGTAGGTTTTTATTTAAAAAAAAAACACAAAAATGTAAAATAAAAATACAGCTTTTATAGGTACATCACCAATATTACCCAGATCAAAATTTGAATCACAAAACAGTTATGTGATCCACACAGGATGTTTGAACAACCAATCAGACTCATCTACACATACGGAGTTAGGAGATTGTTGGGGAAGGCCCACTCACTGAGCAGAAGTCAGGCTTGGGAGAATGACTCACCACCGATCATTAAAATGAGAACATGTAACTGCAAATAAACTTTTTTCTTCCAGGTGGTCTCAGAGAACAATGCAAACATTTTCCACGCCAGAGCTCAAGAAGTACATGTATTTATTATTCCCACTTTGTAAGTGAGGAAATGGACACCCTGTGAGTCAACTGCATAGCCCAGCCCTATGCTCAGATTACATAAATACTGCTAATGTTAACATCATAGGCAACAAGTGTGAGAAAGACCCTGATGCAGTAATGCCAGAGGGTTTAACTGGTCCTCATGGCTTCTTTGACAACAGAATTTCCTAGGTTATGAAAATTGTTAAAAAGAATAGAAAGGGAACCCCCCTCTTCATTCCTTTGCTCTCAAATAGCGCAAAATTTGGATAAACGAAAATCCTGAGCAGCTGCATCCAAGATGGGAAGATCACTTTGCTTTAAAATACCACAAGGGTCCACTAGGGCCAGATATCCGTAATCTACATGGCTGATTCTAAACTCGATTCACCCCTTGTAACCAACCACCACTCTTCAAAGTCGACTACATGTACGTACCCACGTGTGCCCAGCACTTGCTCCACAGAACTCAAGGCCCCGGTGAAACAGACACCACATCTTATTAATCACTAGACCTGGTTTAGGATATACAAAAGGCGGGAACAGTCTCGAATCTACTGTGAGAGTGGCCCATCCAAGCCTGATAGCAACACAGCAAAGAAAAGCCACAGGCAGATGAAAGTACAGTAACTTTGGCAGAGCTGAAACTGAGGAATTTATCTGACACTGGATACTAACAACCTCGGACCAATCAGGCATCTAGCATGATGAATTCTGACATTAGATACACGGGAGGTGAGGCGAATGTTGCAATCATGGGTGTTAACTCACTGACTGCGGGACTCAGTTATATCCCTACTGGAAGGGAAAGTACACAAGACTAACGACTAGACCCTACTGACCAGTCCCTTCGCTCATTGGTCAATGGTATAAGGTTGAAATGTTTTCCTGTTAATAGAAACTAATGCCAGCCTTCCCTTCTGAAACCTAGACAGTGCATGTAAATGGTTCCAGGATGCGAGAGGCATTCAAAATTTCTGGCCATGTAATAGTCTTCTGATTCGGTTTACTGTTAGCCAAATAATCCACACCCCCTGGGGACAGGCCTCCCTGCCGGAGTCAGAAGAGAAACTAAGCCAAGTCGAGTTTGGTATCTAAACTTTCACGACCGCACGTAGTAAACCGCAAACAAAACAAGAACAAGAGCAAACCCACGCCGAACAGACTTTGGTGTGAGGAGGGACGAAGCCCAGAGTAAGAGGGAAGGAGGAGAGGGCGGTGGAGGGAAGGGGTGAGCAGCAGAGGAACGCGACGGCTGCAGCTCCTCCACACAGCGCAGTTCTCCCCACCACGCGGGCCCCAAGCCTCGAAGGACTGCCCAGAGGCGACGAAGGGGTGGGGCCGACCCCGAGTGTCACCGCCGTGTGGGCTCCAGAGCCCGGGGTTCGGGGCTGCGCGCGGGCGCCCTACCTGTCGAGCACCGGGGTGTGGATGTGCAGGTGCTTCACGGCCACCTGGACGCGCCAGTCTGCGTGGCGGGCGGACGACACGGTGCCCGACGCGCCGCGGCTCAGGTAGCGCAGGTCGGCGAGCTTGTGGTAGGGAATGGTGGGCAGGGCGCTGCAGATGGCCTCCCGGCTCATGGTCGCGCGCGGCGCGGGCGCTCGGGCCGCCGGCCGGCTCTGGGTGTGCCCGCCGCTTCGGAGGCTTCCGGGGCTCCTCGGCCGCGCTCGGGCGCCGGGACCCGCCCCCCGTGCCCGAGCTGGAGCGGCCGGGCCCTCCCAGCCGCCGGGGACTAGGTCACGAGGCAGCCCATCGCCCGCGCGGCCCACGCCAGCCGCTGCTTTTTGGAGCCGGAGCGGACTTTCCCGGGGGCCGGGGTCAAGTTGGGCTGCGGCGACGCGTCAAGGAGGAGCTTCCTCGCCCGACCTGGCCCTCCTAGGCGCGCCAGCCGCCCGAGCCCGGCGGTCCGAGCTCCGCCCTCCCCGAACTTCTCGGGCGACGTCAGCGGCGGACACTGAGGCGGGGTGAGGGCCCCCCCCCCCCCCCGGGCCCCGGGATCCCCGCCGCTCTGGGCGACACCCGCAGGGGCGCGGGCGGGGAAGGGAGCCGGAGAGGCTATTTGTCTTCTTTCCCCCCAGCTCCCAGGTTTGGAAAAGTTTTCTCTGAGGGCAAAAAGTTCCTTTCAGTAGCCTGCCGTCCGGTGGGTCTGTGGGCTCTCAAACCGGGGAGGAATCTCCTCTGAGATGGCGTCTTGGGGGTGTGGCCCGACCCCATATGTTGCAGCAAATACTCAGTGCCCGGGAAGAGACAAACAAGCCAGGCGCACTCGGGGAATCAGAAACAACAACAACAAAAAACTGTGTTGGCCACTGGTGTGCCCTCCCAGCGGAGTCACCTCCAAAGGCTGAGCCCCCGAACCTTGGCATCGGCCTCCTCTTATGGCTGGGATGGTAGGGGGTTGAGAGACCCGAGAAAAAGGGGAGGGAGCCTTATCACCGGTGCTCCGGCCAGGTGGTGGACACAGGAGGCAAACGATTATAGAAGCCAAAAGAATGCAAGGAGAGGATCCAGCCTCGGCCATCTGGCCGGCCCCTTCTATCTCGTTTCTACGAGCTTTTCTTCTCACCCCCAGGCGGCAGGGTGTGGGTCGGAGGGCCCTGGGTTCCTCGCTCCGCGCCTGCACAGGAAACGCTTTGGGTGGGGAGGAGGCGTGGCGGTGACCGCCCAGCGCCCCTCGGTGAGTGGGGAGAACCCCGTGGGGGTGTAAATGCACCTGCCTACCCTCACTTCCAGTGTTGCTTCCAGGTGCGTCAGGAGGGACAGGTGGGGGAGAGAGCTTGTCACGGTTGAACTCGGTCAACAAATCGCGGGTTGAGCTCCTGTTCCGTGCTCTTCTGCTAGGGACCTACTTTTCTCTCTTTTGCTGTCCATAACTATATAGAGGGTGAAAAATAACGGAGAAGAGTCAATCCCTCTGATTCCAGGTAAGACTGCAAAAATTTCCTTCTCACACATCTGGGAGGAACGCAATTAACGTTGAATGTCAACCCAAAGCAACCAGAAATCTTTTCTTTTTTTTTTACCTTAGAACGAAACACCTTTTCTACTGGGATGACGCTCTTGTAGAGTGTGAGTGCAAATATTATATACAATACCAAGTCCATACTAGGCATTTTACTTCTTTATTTTTATTATTATTTTTATTTTTCTGGAGAGAGAGCAAGTAGGGGAAGGTGGGAGGGGGAGAGGGGGAGGAGAGAGAAAGAGAGAATCCTAAGCAGGCTCCTCCCTCAGCACGAAGCCCACTCAGGACCTAATCGCATGACCCTGGGATCATGACCTGAGCAGAAATCAAGAGTCCCCATGCTGTACGGACTGAGGCCCCTAGGTGGCCCCATACTAGTCATTTATTTTTATTTTTATTATTATTTTTTAAATTTTATTTTTGACAGAGACAGAGCATGAGTGGGGGAGGGGCAGAGAGAGAGGGAGACCTAGAATCCGAAGCAGGCTCCAGCCTCTGAGCTGTCAGCACAGGGCCCTATGCGGGGCTCGAACTCAGGACCCCGAGATCATGACCTGAGCCGAAGTCGGACGTTCAACCGACTGAGCCACCCAGGCGCCCCCCATACTAGTCATTTTTAATGAATTCTAAGGCCACAGTAATAAGGAATACCTGACTTGAATAGGGGATTTCTGCCTGTAGAGAACCAGTGTTTCCTGTATTTTTGTGTTGCCTGAGATGAGAGTAGCAATGTTACTACAATACTGGGAAGTTGTAATGAAACACTGTTTTTGTTGTTGTTTTTTGTTTGTTTTTGATTCTTGAGAGAGGTCAGGCTGGAAAGGGACAGAGGGAGAGGGGGAGAGAGAGACAGAACCCTAAGCAGGCTCCCTGGACCCAGCGCTCTATCTCACCACCTTGAAATCATGACCTGAGCTGAAATCAATAAGAGTCCGATGCTTAACAGACTGAAGCACCCACATGCCCTGAAAACACCGTGTTTTAAAATTTTGGTCATTTAAAATAAAATGCTTAGCTTTAAAGATATGGTCTGATGCTTTGTGCTTTTTTCTACAAAAAGTGCTCAGAAACCTTTTCCCGTTCATTCATTCATTCATTTTTTTTCCAGTCAGTTAACAAACTAAGAATTCCAGAAAAAAAGAACAAAAAATAGGAAGGGAGGACATGATCAAAATAATAATTCAAGAAATTTTGGCAGGATCAAAGGACAGGGGTCTCCAAATGGAAAGGGCCACCAAGTATCCACAGTGAATGAAAAAAAAAAGCCTACATGTAAGCACGTTATTAACAAGGTCAAAACCCTGAGAATAAATAGAAGATTCTAAAGGTTTTCAAAAAGAAGAAACAAGGATAAAGTGATGGGGATTAGAATGACATTAGATTTCTCAGCAATAACACTAATGCTAAAACACAGTGAAGTGAAATTTCTTCAAAGTCTGAAAGACAGTAACTTCCAACCTACAATTCTATAGTCAGCTGAACTATCAAGTATAAAGGCAGAATAAAAAATGTTTCCACATATACGAGGATACAAATGTTTCCTTTCCTTCCATCGACTTTTTTTTTTTTTTTTTTTAATAAAGAAAGCTACTGGAGGATGTGCTCCAACAAAACATGGGACTAAATCAAAGAGAAAGACATGGGATCTGGAAAACAGGATCAAGAGAAAAGGAAGGTAAGCCCAGGATGTGGCAGAATTAGCAATCATTTTTTGTTGGAGTGGGAGATGACAGACTCCAAGAGAAAGACTCTAGTTAAAAAAATTGAACTTACAGATTATCTAATTTTGAGTTTTGGGGAAATTATATTATAGATGTTTGATAAATGAAATATGTGTTAAATTGGAAAAAGAACTTACAAAACTCCAAGTGAAAAGGCAGCAATTTGTTGAGAAATAAAAATTATACAAAAACATTTCTACAGACTGTTCAGTGATGGTGAAAAGAATAAGACTTCAGAGCTTTTGCAATGCTAGTAGTTTACAAATGTCCAAGAAGGAGAGAGTATGAAGCATAGAACTTTATAAAATTTATATTTTAGTTACATTGCTTAAAAAATAGGTAATACAGGGGCGCCTGGAATGCGCCTGTTGGTTAAGCGTCCGACTTTGGCTCTGGTCATGATCTCACGGTTCGTGGGTTCGAGCCCTGCGTCGGGCTCTGTGCTGACAGCTCAGAGCCTGGAGCCTGCTTCGGACTCTGTGTCTCCCTCTCTCTCTGCCCCTCCCCCACTCGCACTCTGTCTCCCTCTGTCTCAAAAATAAATAAACATTAAAAAAAATTTTAAAAAGTAATCATGTGGTTCAACATTTAAGAGTATAAAACAGGGGCGCCTGGGTGGCGCAGTCGGTTGAGCGTCCGACTTCAGCCAGGTCACGATCTCGCGGTCCGTGAGTTCGAGCCCCGCATCCAGCTCTGGGCTGATGGCTCAGAGCCCGGAGCCTGTTTCCGATTCTGTGTCTCCCTCTCTCTCTGCCCCTCCCCCATTCATGCTCTGTCTCTCTCTGTCCCAAAAATAAATTTAAAAAAAAAAAAAAAAAAAAAAAAAAGAAAAAAAAAAAAGAGTATAAAACATAATCCCATGGAAAACTGGACAGAAGACCCAGACAGCTCACAAAAGAGAGTATCTTAAAAGCAAATAGCAAATGAGGGAGTTGAGGCTCTTTCAACACTGTTAGTCATCAGGGAACTATAAGTTAAAACCGCAGTGTGATACCGCTATACAAATAGTAGCTAAAATCAAAAAGATAGAATATACCAAATGTGGGTGGAGATTTATACAGTTGGAACTCGTATACTGCTAGTGCGGGTGTCAGTGGTACAACCAGTTTTGCAAACTGTAGAGCAGTTTCTGTTAAAATTGCAGCTGTGCAGATTCTGTGACTCAGCGGTTCCTTTTCTAGTTATGTGGACACACAAATGCTAGTGTTCAGAAAAGTGCTATCTATAAACAGCGCACACTGGAAATTACCTAAATACGCATAAACAGTAGAATGGGTAAATAAATTGCGGCATATTTATGCAGTGGAACACTAAACAGCAATGAGATTGAACAATGTACAACAAGTTAATCACACAAATATAATGTTGGATGAAAAAAACAAAAGAATAGATTGTATGAGTCCATTTCTGTTAAGTATAAAAATAAAACTAATCTGTGCTTTTAGAAATCAGGATACTGATCACTACTCCTACTCTCGTAGGGAGAAGGGTAGTGACTAGAAGGGGCATAATGAGGCTTCTGGGTTGGTTGTAGTGTTCTGTTTCTGGATCTAGGACGTAGACTCTAGGTGCCAGTTACATGGGTGTGTGTTCACTTTATGAACATTCTTTGGGGTTACGCTTAACATGCACTTTTTTGTATATCGTTATCCTTCAACAAAAAGTTAATAGGTTTCAACATAAAATAACTATATATGTGGATATGTATTATGTCTCTCACTTTATGTAATTAGTTTCACACTATGTTCACCTTGCTTGTTTTTTACTTAACTATCTTGGATATCTTTCCATGCAAATACATAAGATGTTTCCTTATCCTTTGTTTTTAATGGTTAGTGTCTATACCATAATTTATTCCCCATTGGTGGATACTCAGATTGTTCCCACATATTTGCTATTACAAATAATGCTGCAATAAATAATCTTCACAAATATCATTCACAAATATCTACATATGTAATTCCTAGAAGCTGAATTGCTGGACCAAAGAGTTAAGGCTATGTGTAATTTTGGTTTCTGTTGAATTTCTCTTCACTGAGGTTGTACCAATTTTTTTCCTACAAACAGTAAGAGTGCTGTTCCTCCATGCAGTGGCTTTCATTTTGTTTTGAGATAGATGCTACAATGTTGGCCTGTTGATTGCTGGAGTTCAGTGCTTAATCTTAAATGCTAAGATTCTTTTTCTTGCAAAACTTCTAAATATTTGGGTTCAATTTATTTGTCATGACCACACGCCTTTAGCTTTCATGATAGTGTTCACCATTATGCGGTTTAAAAATGTATTCTTAGTCATATATATTGTTAAATTAATTTCCATAATTAATTGGCTAAAGACAGAAAACTTAAAGAATACTGATGCTGAATTACATCAACTAAGTGAAAAAAAAATTATGCAAATTAGATGAGAAGACAAGTATCACATCTGTCTGTTGAATTCATCTGTTCAAAATTCTGTAAAATCACATTAAGGATTGTTTTTCCATTAAGTGAGAATTAAGGTTATTTATACTGCAAGTGCTATTTTAGGAAATAGCAGTTTAAATCTCTAATATCTCTTTAATTAGAAAAAAGATGGAAAATTGAAAAATAAGCCACTTAAATCCAAGAATTTCAAACATCTCATATACATTTTTTTTTCTAATTTTTTCAGTCTGAAATCACCTAGTAAGTTTTGCATGGGAAATCTGACATTTAGGGCACGTTTAGTATATCTTCCCCCCCAAAAAATCTCAAAAACAAACCTGATAAACTCTGTAATGACATGGAGTCTGTAATTATGAAGAGTCAGAAAAATACACGTTTTTGCAGTTAATGAGCATAATCATGTTTCTCATTTAGCATTCTAATTGTGCTCAATCCTAAAATTGAACATGTAATTTTAAAATTGTTGAAGATGTTGCTTTTTCTGGTAATTAAGCTAAGTTAAACAAAATTTTCATCTCAATTGGAAAAAAGTAAGCATTTCTCACACTAGAATTATTAATAAAGATCATTAAAGTCAACCTGTAAGTATAGTTAATATAGATAATAGTTTTCTCAAACATTTTTCAATCTAAACTTGCATCTTTATCATTTAGCAGTCAGAGAAAAGTGAAATGATTTTTACAAATTCCTAAAAAGTTAAGTTAACATACCTTTCTGTGAAAGTGCTGAAAAGTTTAAAAAAAGAAAAAAGTTGGAAGACACTGAACTAGTACAATCTCCTTTCTAAACAACACCTAGGAAAGAGTTGTCCGGCTTCTTTTGAGCGTTTCCTGGCAGTAGGGAATAAACTACATTTTGAACAAGATGTTTTTGTTAGTTGTAAGTTTCTATTATTAAAATTCTCTAACATTGAGTTTTACGAAGTTCTGGTCTTCATATTAGCTGTTTATGCTGTATTGAATAACCCTAATTCTTCTACCTAGACAATTTGAGTTTTGTCATTCATTAAACAAACACAAATGGGATGCCACTTTTTTTTAATGTTTTTTGTTGTTTGTTTTCATTTTTGAGAGAGAAAGAGAGAGAGAGAGGGAACAGAGCGCGGGCTGGGGAGGGGCAGAGAGAGAGGGAGACACAGAAGCCGAAGCAGGCTCCATACTCTGAGATGTCAGCAAGGAGCCCGATGCAGAACCTGAACTCAAGAACCATGAGATCATGACCTGGGCTGAAGTTGGTGGCTTAACTGACTGAGCTACCCAGGCGCCCCAAGGGGATACCACTTTTTAAGGTGATATGAGGGATTTAAAAAAATGAATACTTGGAAAACAGTTTTGTCATCTTTAGTTTTTGGCATCTTAATGTATCTCATTTACCTCAGTTTGGTTTTCAGACTCATGGTGGTTTTCCTATGAACCTACTTCACTTCATCAGTATTCTCCAAAATCCATATAGATTAGAAAATTTCATATGGGGGCGCCTGGGTGGCGCAGTCGGTTAAGCGTCCGACTTCAGCCAGGTCACGATCTCACGGTCCGTGAGTTCGAGCCCCACGTCGGGCTCTGGGCTGATGGCTCAGAGCCTGGAGCCTGTTTCCGATTCTGTGTCTCCCTCTCTCTCTGCCCCTCCCCCGTTCATGCTCTGTCTCTCTCTGTCCCAAAAATAAATAAACATTAAAAAAAAAAATTTCATATGAAGTTTCATAGGTGAGAGGGGCATGTGGCTATGCCTGTCTGTGATCTGAATCTATTAGTCCAATGAAAAACAATATTGATTTTTTAAAAGCAGTCTTATTAAACTATTAATTTAGGTTGGACCTGTGGTCAACTAAAACTGGAGATTTTTGTTTGTTAACTTGTTTCTTTGCTTGCTTTTTGATATAAACTGCCTTTAGGCCAGGTTTTCTCTCCTGCATTTGTGCAGTTGATTCTTTTAACCACAGAGTTAGGGGTTGAATTGTATTCCCCCAAAAGATGTAGAAGTCTTAGCCCCCAGTAGCTGTGAATGTAACCATACTTGGAAATAACATCTTTGCAGCTGATCAGTTAAGATGAGGTCATTAGGATGGGCTCTAATCCAATATGACCCCTTATAAGACAGGGAAATTTTGACACAGACAGACGTATATAAAGTGAAGATATTGTGAAGACACAGGAAGAAAGCTATGTATAAGCCAAGGAATGCCAAAGGAAGACAGTCTTGGAAGAAATTCTTTCTCATAGTCCTCAGAAGGAACCAGCTCTGTTAACATATTGACTTCTAGCCTCCAGAACTGTGAGACAACATTTCTGTGGTCTGGGCCACCAAGTTTATGGTCCTTTGTTATGGCAGCCCAGGACACTAACAGGTACAATTTTTAAAGACCTTTTTTTTAATTTGGGATAAAAATAGATCCATAGGGAGTGGCAAAGATGATACAGAGTGGCCCCAGTATCCTTCACCCAGTTTCCCCCAATGATTACATCTTACATAATTACAGTGTAATATTAAACCCAGAAATTTAACATTCATCCAATGTGTGTATGTTGCTCTGTGTCATTTTATCACATGCATGGATTCCTGTACCACCACCTCAGTCAAAATACAGAACTATTCCGGGGCGCCTGGGTGGCGCAGTCGGCTAAGCGTCCGACTTCAGCCAGGTCACGATCTCGCGGTCCGTGAGCTCGAGCCCCCGCGTCGAGCTCTGGACTAATGGCTCAGAGCCTGGAGCCTGTTTCCGATTCTGTGTCTCACTCTCTCTCTGCCCCTCCCCCGTTCATGCTCTGTCTCTCTCTGTCCCAAAAATAAATAAACGTTGAAAAAAAAAATTAAAAAAAAAATACAGAACTATTCCGTTACCACAAAGATCTCCCTCCCCCACCCCCACCCCCCCACCTCCCTTTCCCCATACACTTCCATCCTTAAAGCCTGGTAACCACTAATCTGCTTTCCATATCTATAATTTTGTCATTTCACAAATGTTATGTTATTGAGATGTATGTGATATTTTGAGACTGGCTTTGTTCACTAAGCATAATGCCCTTGAGATCCATCCAACTTTTTCTTGTATCAGTAGTTGATTATTTTTTATTGCTGAACAGTATTCCATGGTACAGGTATACCAAAGTTCTTTAACCATTCACCTACTGAAGGACATTTTCACTTTTCCAGGTTTTAGCTATTACAAATAAAGCTGCTATGAATAATTACGTACTGGTTCTTGTTTGGATATACATTTTTATTTCTGAGTTTTTTTAAAGAAACCGCCACACTACTTTTCAAGTGACTATGCCATTTAACATTCACACCAGCGCTATAGGAGAGACTCCATTTTTCTTCATCCTTACCAGCATTTTGTATTTTCTCTATTTTTTTTATTTTGGCTATCTAATAAGTGTATAGTAATATCTCATTTGTAGATCCATGTTCAATTTTTAAGTTTAATCATATTGTTTTATCATATCTTTGTAGGTCAATTCTTCTACCCTTCCATGATTCTCTTAAATGTGTACTTTGCCATATTGGCAATCTTTTCCACGAAACGTGATGTTTGGAATTATACATATCTGACTCAGTTCTCTGCTTCTTTATTTATGAACTGTGTAACTTCGGGTAGTCTGTTTAAATTCTTTAAGCCTTATTCTCTCCCTTTGTGAAATTATTGCTGTAACACATTTTTTAAATATGAAGTATGATAATGTATACAAAATGGTTAGTATATGGCATATCTTCAGTAGATGCTATGTTCATTCTGTTCTGTGTTTTTAATTCAACAAAAACGTAGGCCAGAACAAAACAAGTTCAGAATCTAGAGGTAACTACTAGAGACCTCTCTTTATTAATTAACCAGATAAATTACTACATAGAAAATATCTTATTTTAAGTTTATTTATTTATTTTGAGAGAGGGGAGGAGAGAGTGTGGAAGTGGAGAAGGGGCAGAGATGGAGAGAGAGAAAATTCCAGAGCAGGGTCTGCACTACCAGTTCAGAGTCCAATGCAGGGCTCAAACCCACAAACCTCTAGATCATGCTATACAGAAAGTATCTTTTACATTTTAGATTATAGCCTGGGAAAATTGCTTGTTTTATTTGCTCACTGAAACAGATCATGTTGTTAAGACTTCATTTTATTTTATCGTTATGTTTTTAAAAGTGAAAATATAAAGCATGACTTGGCAGAAAATATTCAATTAGTGTATAAATTCTGACTCAAATCTTTTGACATCAGCATGATCTTATATGTATGGCTAAAGAAACAGAAGCCCTTTAGAAAGACTAAAGGGTTTATTGTGGTCATTCAGAGTAAGATGATCAGCGACGGAAATCTTTGGAAGTATTCCATGCAGGGAAAATTGGTTACTAAAAAGTGCAAATTGCTAGTGGGTGGAGTTAGGGATTTTGGTGCTATTTCATAGTATTTGGAAAAGAGACTCAAGAGTAGCTATATCATGCCTCAGCTATCTTGTTCCATAAGGTGCCCTGATAGAAGCCAAATACACAAAGAACAGTGGCAAAGAAGGAAAAGTCATACTATACTTTCAAGGTTCTGATTAGCTGACTGGAGCACTAGGCAAAAGATGCAATTCATCTTTCCCCTCACTGTCCTCCTGCACCTAACCTCAAACTGGAATGTTCTGGATTTAAGATAGAACTGGCTGCTCTGTCACTTTTTCATAATAAAATAAAAATTACATCCATGTAAATTTACATTTTAGTCCTCAGTTTATACATATGGTTTATTATGTAGAAAAATATAGAGAAAATAATTTGCCTAAATCACCGACTTTGATCCCATGCTTAAACAAGAAAGGCAACTGAACAGTACTGAGTGGCTACTATTCCTTTACCAACTATTTGTTGGCAAGAAACATTTTCTCCCTTTTTTCTTTTCATGTAAATATTATTTTTCATTAAAAATAAATACGTGTACCAAGTCGGCATAGTAAAATATTCAAAATTTATAAAGAGGTATGTAAAAGAAAAGTAAACCTTCCTGATTCTCCAGGTCTCCAGTTCATTTCCCCTAAGGCAACAAATACATTTTACAAATATTTTATGTGCCATAACGTTAGGTCCTGGAAGTACAAGGGTAAAAAAGTACATATGGTCCCTACCCTCTAGATGCTTCTAGTGTTCTAAGTGGGACAGAAACCTGAACATAGAGTGTGATAAATGTTCTCATAGGGAAGTCCAGGGTACTCTCAGGTCATAGAGGAGAGAAGCATGCATGGTAACTTAATGAAAGAGAGGTTAGATGAACTGCCCAGAGTCACAGGGCTTGCGAGTTACTGTGACAGGATTTCCTCAACAAATCTGAATCAGAGCCCGTAGTCTTTCCGAGAACTGCTTGATATGTCAGTAGAATATTCTATTTTCAGTTTCACTTTATATAATGTCTCAGGAGAGAACTTTAATAGCAAGAGGGAAATTCCCAGCTGCAGAAATACAATGCTGGACAAAAATTCACCATAAATGGACATTTCATGGGAAATTCCATTTTCCTTTGACATTTTCCTTGTCTGGTTTTCAGAACTGTGGAAAGATATGTTTTTAGCAGTTCAGTTTGCATTCAAAAATTTCAGCCCCTGAATTTAACAGGATATTCTGCTTTTTAAATTTCTTCAGAACTCAAAATCATGTTTTCAATCTGCCATTCTGATATTGTAAGCAACGTATACTATGATATATTAACTCTTTAGGCAACACACACACACACCCTCTAGGAAGTGACTGTGAAAGAGGTTGGTTGTAAGTTCAGTAAACTTTCTAGCATCCTGTTTTGGGCAGGCACAAAGTTGTAGAGGAAGAGGGCAGAAGGCAGAACTTTCCCTATTTAGTAGCCAGTGTAGTTTAGGTTGTAACAGAGCAGGCTGAAGAAATTGTGAGGAAATGGAAACTATGACTGAATCAAGGATCTAATAACAGCAGCTGAACAGGTTGCCAGAGAGAACTCTAGGGTTTATTGGGAAATAGAGAACACTCAAGAAGTTTCTCTGACTCAGTTTTCATAATTGCAAAAAGGAATAGGGCAGATGTATTCATATTACACAACTCTAGGGGACACTTCACATTGGAGAGGTACCAGTCAATGGAATATATTATGAATGGGCCCCCTGGAGTTGTGCAGCATGGGGGCCCAGGTTCTACTTATCTCCCAGGATTGTTCTGAGAGGCTCAAGTTACACAATGAATATAAAAGGACTTTATAAACTACAAACCTGTCAATACGTGTAAATAATAACAGTAATAGTTGTTCTTTTCCTGGCCAGCTCTGCCCTTCAAGCAAAACATTCTCCTCTCTTTTGAGAAAGAGAAAGGCAGCCCCTATTACTGGGAGCTGGCCTGGCACTCACAGTGAACCTGTAAAGTTCTCGTGTTGAGTATAAGCACTTTCACTAAAGATCAACCTCAGACAACACTGCTTTGTGACTCAGTGGAGCAAGACCAACATAGGACCACTTCATGATTATGTCTAAACAGATATAAGAACATCGTCCAAACCACAAAAGAGAGTAAACATCCTCTTTTCCTGGTTAATAATGAGTGACCACTGCTTTTTTTACTACTTTAGCTCAACTTCATTCCTCTCATGGATAAGAATTATTGAGATACTCAATCAGACCATAGCCCCCACTTGCAGACAGCATCCAAGGTGGGGAAGATGCCTGTTTTCCTGAATACCGCCCCCCCACCCCAACAAATCACCTAACACAAGGCCAAACTCTATAATGTTTTTTCCTAACATCTTTTTACTGAGATGTCCTATGGTTCCCCATGATACACATTTCTTTCTCCTTGCAATGAGTCAATATACCCAGCTTTCTAGAACTGCAGATGTGGTCGTGGTGGTCTTTGGCCAGAGAACCTTGATAAGTTCATACAGCAGTTATACCCAGCCAGGAGTCCTCACTATCAGCATTTCAGTCAGAGAGCTGACTCCTGTAACTTCTCTAGTGTCTTGTCTATGGTGTTGGTGCTCCAGAACTCCTGAAGAAGAGACTTTGGCCATGATCTCCACAATCTCATCTTTCAAATCCTTTGTGGATTATGGGGATGTAGACATCAGGTGCCAAATTTCTAAAACAAGAACAACAGCCATAACAGAACACTTATTTAATGTTTGCTATGTGTCAGAAACTTTTCCAAATAATTTATATATAATAACTCATTTAATACAGCATTGTAGGCATTAGATGCCGTTGTTATTCTCATTTTAAAGATGTGGAAACTGAGGTACAGAGATGTTAATTACTTAAGTGGCACAGCCTGGATCTGAATCAAGAAAATTAGGGGCACCTGGGTGGCGCAGTCGGTTAAGCATCCGACTTCAGCCAGATCACGATCTCGCGGTCCGTGAGTTCGAGCCCCGCGTCAGGCTCTGGGCTGATGGCTCAGAGCCTGGAGCCTGTTTCCGATTCTGTGTCTCCCTCTCTCTCTGCCCCTCCCCCGTTCATGCTCTGTCTCTCTCTGTCCCAAAAATAAATAAAAACGTTGAAAAAAAAATTAAAAAAAAAAGAAAATTATATTGCTGTATCCTGAATCTATTCAACTGCTCTCACAAAGTGGTACTAGACTACTGAGAGATGGAGTGTGAATGATTTGGTAAAGCTCAACACACTATTATATGAAGAGTTATTTTATATGTGACCAAGAATATCTTTTAAAACAGTTCAGTCTAACAATTATAAAAATGTCGGTGTATCTCTTTAATAATAGGTTACTGTTAGGAATAACGTAGAATTTATGGAACCAATTCTATTGAGTATAATTTGCTTTTTCTTTTTACGTATTAACAATTTAATCCAACATTTATTGAGTGTCGATGATGTGAATGGATCTTTGGTATATGATAAGGGACACCAAGAGATAAATAGGCTCCCTACATCGTTTCCTACAAAGCTGATGACTGAAGTCTTTATGGTCACCATTTTTATCCTTTAAAAATCTTTCTCGGGGCGCCTGGGTGACTCAGTCGGTTGAGCATCTGACTTCGGCTCAGGTCATGATCTCGTAGCTTGTGAGTTCAGCTCTGAGGCTGACAGCTCGGAGCCTGGAGCCTGCTTCAGATTTTGTGGCTCCCTCTCTATGCCCCAACTCACTCGCATTCTGTCTCTGTCTCTCTCAAAAATAAATAAACATTAAAAGTTAAAAAAATTAAAAAAAAATCTTTCTCGTTATAATAACTCTGACTTGGGATATAATTGACATTAACTGATTCATTTTAGCAGGAAAAAGAAGGGCTTTTGGAATCCGATGGCTTTGAGTTAAAATTCTTCTTCCTCATTGACCAGTGTGCAGGACCTCTTTGGCAACATGTGATTTCAATGAACCTTTCTTAAAGGTGTTACAAGAATCAAATCAGGATTATGTGTATAAGGTCGTATCCAATAAATATTTGTTTCCCTTTTCAAAATGAAGCGTTTAGAACCTAGCCGGTTTTAGTTTAAGTGGGAATTAGCAACTTTGTAAGATGACTATTAAGCCTGGTTTGTGAAAAATTGAAAAGTGATTTGAAAACTACGTAGCCATGCTCTTTTTTAAAATAATTTTTTTTTATTTGCTTATAGTTGACACACCATGTTACATTAGTTTTGGATGTACAACATAGTGATTCCACTTCTTTATACATTATTCTGCGCTCACCACAAGTATAGTATGTGGTCGTGTTCTTGTTTCAAATGTGAGCTCTGTGAAGACAAGGGCCATGTCTGTTTTGTTTACCAGTGCTTAGGACAATGAATGAACGTGATAATAACTCACCTACTATCACTTTAAGCTGTGGAAAGATGTTGTTATAGCCAGTCAAAGGCTGCAATTCTTTGGTTAAAAGCATGCAGAATTATCTGATGTGCTCATTTCAGGCTTTTGTCTATTCAAAGTTATAAGTTCACATTTAAAAATCCTTGTAGTTGGCGGAGGTAAAGTTATGAAAAAAGTACCAGATTTTAAAAAAATCTTTGCAGCCAGTATTCCAATAATTATCTAAACTCTAGACTGTATCCAGTGCAGTAGTATTTTCTGTCAACTACTTAGAAAATTAAAATTTTATTAACTATTAAAAAATAAACCATGTACAGCTGAAAACATTGGATGGAAGATATTTTACTTTAAGCATAATTAGATATTGACTTAAGCTTATTCCTCCCAGCAGATTTAGTCAAAACTCTGTCATCTCATTGAATGAATAAATGAATCTTAAAAATTTACTATGAGGGGCGCCTGAGTGGCGCAGTCGGTTAAGCATCCGACTTCAGCCAGGTCACAATCTCGCGATCTGCGAGTTCGAGCCCCGCGTCAGGCTCTGGGCTGATGGCTCAGAGCCTGGAGCCTGTTTCCGATTCTGTGTCTCCCTCTCTCTCTGCCCCTCCCCCGTTCATGCTCTGTCTCTCTCTGTCCCAAAAATAAATAAACGTTGGAAAAAAAAAATTAAAAAAAAAATTTACTATGAAATAAATAGATAAAAGAAGTATTAAAATTTCAGTACTGCCTACTTATACATTAAAAATGTCTTACATTCTATAAAACACAATATCATTAAGACAATCTTATGTTCTAACCGTTATCCCTATTGAGTTATGATGGGGCTAATAAATGATATTCTTTACTCAAAGTTCAAGGCCAACTGAGAAGCAAGTAAAAGAGCAGTGGGGATGGAGGCCAAATTGCCTACTTTTACTAAATTTGGAGAACATGATGTAGAGATATTGGGCAAGTGGGTTTGCTAATCTTGTACCCACTTAATCATAGGAAGAACAAACTGAGGCCTGTCCTCTTTTTAGGCAGTGTTACACACAGGAGTAAGGCAGAATCTATTCTCTCTGAACGCAGGAAGATTCCAAAGAGAAAAGGAAGAAAGGAGATGAGCATCTATGTTCCTAAACTCACCAGTCAGGTAAGATACTCTTATTCCCCTAGGAAGCAGTACTGGGAATAAATGGTGTGGCAAGAGGCCAGGTATGTGATTCCAATGAAAGAACTCTTCTCCTAGAAGGAAATACTGGAATAGGGGTAGGGGTGATAAGTGTTTTACTCAATAATTCCCAACTTAAAGATGGAAAAAACTGAGCCTTAGAGTAGAGTTCCTGGCCTCAAGTATTACAAGTAGAAGGTGATAGAGCTGGGAGTAACCCAGATAGTCTAATTCAAGTTCATTGCATCAGAGAGCTCTTATTAATTAAGTCTTTGATAAATATCTTAGAGCTACAGTAAAACAAGGACATAAACATAAAAAAGAGCTAAATATCATAAATTTCCATCTTTATTTTATTTTATTTTATTTTATTTTATTTTATTATTTCTTTTTTGAGAGAGAACATGAGAGCGAGAGTGCATGTGAGAGAGGGGCAGAGGCAGAGGCAGAAGGAGAGAGAGAATCCTAAGCAGGCTCCATGCCCAGTGGGGAGCCCAATGCAGCTCAGCTTGATCTCAACTGAGCCTGGGATCATGACCTGAGCTGAAATCAAGAGTCCCCATACTCAGCTGACTGAGGCACCCAGGAGGCCCTGCATCTGTCTTCGTATTTTCTTTGTAATTAGTTGATGAATTCTATAGAATAAATGCATTGTGTATATTTCTACTTAGTGAGTACTCAAATGGTGCATCTGAAACTAAATGCCTGAGATTACGTTAGTTATTTAACGTAGGGGTGCCTGGGTGGCTCAGTCAGTTAAACGTCTGACTTCGGCTCAGGTCATGATCTCGTGGTTTGTGGGTTTGAGCCGCATGTCAGACTCTGTGCTGACAGCTCAGAGCCTGGAGCCTGCTTGGGATTCTGTGTCTCCCTCTTTCTCTGCCCCTCCTCTGCTCATTCTCTGTCTCCCTCTCTCTCTCAAAAATAAATAAACATTTAAAAACTTAAAAAAAAAGAAATACTTAAGGAGATTCAGTAATATTCAAGCTAAAACATGGAGGTTGCTAGATAGGTAATGAATGACAAATTGAATCACTATTATTTTGTGGAGTATAAATGATTGGGAAAACATGTCAAGAGGTGATCTGAAGGTGCAGTTCAAAGGAAGGAACCATTTTTTGTTATTATAGATAGGAGAAAAGCTGTTCCCAGAAACTTTTTGGTACATTAAGAGAGGACTACAAAGTCCAAGAGTGAAAACCATGCCTTTCAGGACCACTCATAGGCCTGCAGGATGCAAGGGAGCAAAAACCATAGTGAGTCAAATCGGTACTCTACTATACTCTGGGACAATAAAATGTTTTAAGAGTTGAGTTCCATAATATGAGTTTGTAATATCTGTATATATGGGTGGATGGTCACAGGCTCTAATTCTGTATAATGTGTGTGTGACCTTAATCACACATATAAAAACATGTTAATAGTATTGTGCTCAATTTCAAGCTCAGTCTCTATTTTAGTATCCACATTGCCTGTCCTTACTGAACTTGCTGTCCTCATTCATAAGGGTTAGGAGAGGAGTGAATGAGATAAGAGATGTGGAAGTGCTTCCTGAATTGTGACACATTTACTTTAGTTTTGAATCATGCCTCTGCTTTAAGATTTTCTTTATTCTAGTTTAGTGTCATTTGAAGGCAAGCACTGTGCTAGGCACATATAGAAAAACACAGTATTTCCTGCCTTCAAGGAGTTCCAAGAGAAGAGACAACAGTTCTTAGAGCCTTAGCAATTATTCACCCTTGTATCTTTTCCTGTTAACATAGTTTCTAAAATTTCTCTCCTGTGGGGACCTCAATAAAGGTTTCTGCACTGACTAACATAAGGCAGGGGGATTAGGTAATTGATGTAACACTTTCATTCACACAATAAAGCATGTACTCTTACAGATGAAAGTTGGTAAAATGTGCAGAGAGTAACCCAACTGGCTTTGGGATCTAGCTGTGCCAGTCAATTTTGGTTTATTACCTCTCCTATGCCTGCTGTAAGTCTTTTGTTTATACAATCTCCTGTGTAATATCTAAGCTCTTAGCAAGAGTTTAATACAATCGCTTTGAATGCAGGTAAGTCACAACCTGATTAAGGAATTGTTTTTTAATGCAACTCTTTGCCTAAGTCCCCAAACATTTAAAGTGTTCATTACAAAGCCTTCAGATGCCTTAGTTACTGCTTGTAGCACTAATGCGGCAGGTTGGCTGCCTCAGCATCATAGGGTGCTTGCTTTGACTATTGAGCCTTCCAATACTCCAAGAAAGCATGGATTATTCATAAAGTGCAAAGGTTCGATATCTTCCCACAAAAACAGTGGTGGAGTTATTTCATTAGCCCTTTAAAACAAGATCACAGTAGGGTACCTGTTGATCTATGCGATAAAAAAAATTCCTTTCAATTGCAAAGTAATTTATTTAGTTATTTAAGGTTTATTTTTATTTTTGAGAGAGATAGAGACAAGAGCACGAGCAGGGAAGAGGCAGAGAGGGAGGGAGACACAATCCAAAGCAGGCTCCAGGCTCTCAGCTGTCAGCACAGAGCCTGATGTGGGGCTCAAACCCACAAGCCGTGAGATCATGACCTGAGCTGAACTAGGACCCTTAACCGACTGAGCGAGCCATTCCAGGTACCCCTAAATTGCATAGTAATTTAATAGACAAGTATTGATGCCAATCCACTGTTGATGAAGTGGAGCCTAAGGTGTGAGCATGAGGCCAGCTGGCAGGCACTATCTTTGAGGCAGGTCAGAATGTGTAGACCTTATGACTCTATTACTGATCATGGATCGTGGGGGTAAATGACATGATCCTGTGAGATTTCTGAGTCAGTTCTGAAGTAGGTTCTCATGCATGTTGGGCAAACATGTAAAAGTAATGCAAATTACCTGGGCACTAGCCCAACCCTGAGTTAGTGCTTAGAATGAGGTTGGTAAACAAACAAAAAAAACCCCTAAAAAACAAGAACAAAAACAAAAACAAAAAAACAAGGAGCAATTTTTTAAGCCAATGAGAAAATTCCTGAAGTAGTTTTACTCAGGGGCGGGGAGGGGCAGAATGACAAGTGGTTTATCCTGAGCTCTTAAGTGTACTGAGAGTAGAAACCTGGTTTTACTGTATAGCACTTTGAGTCTGTAAAGATGCTCTTATATACCCATATCAATACATTTCAGATATAGATTATACACATACTGTATGTGTGTGTACATATATGTGTGTGTGTGTGTGTGTGTGTTTTGCTAGCTAATACTTGTGTATTATATACAAATTTAGAAGAATCAAAAGGGGATATATGAAAACTTAGTCCCCACCCCCTTCCATGCCTTCCAGCCATCCAATATCCCTCCTGAAAGGTAAATTAAAATACAATTGCCAGTTTCATAATTCCTTCTTTCTTGTTCTTTGTTCTAACTGATTAACCTCTCTAAGCCCAGGAATTGCTACTGCTTAGAAGCTTTTCAGCCTCTGCATTTTCCTGCCTGGTTAAATTTTTCCTTATTTACGTGTCTTTCAAAGCATCGGTGCTTTATACATTCTCCTTTAGTCTCTTTTTCCAGTTCGCCCTAACAAGCTGCCTACATCTCATCTTTACATGAACTTTTCCCCATTTCCTAGATATCATTCATATTCTCCATTCTCTGTCTGTGAAATTTCTGCTTCTTGGAGACTTAAGTCAGACCCCATTTCTTCTGGCAGCTCTTCATCCCCATTGATTTCCTTCTTCTCTGAACTCCTAGGCATCTACAAAGAGGGTTGAGTTCCCATCTTTAGTATTCCAAAATGATGCCAAAACATATTAAACTAATACTGTGTTGCATTATTTTTTCTGGAACTATATGAATCCAAAAAGAGGCAAAGAGATTAGCTCAGAGCTATCAGATGTTACAAGTAACATCAATTGTCTTTGATTAATGAAGAAAACATTTAATATACAAAATCTTCCAAAATAAGTCCCTGGTGGGGGGGAAAGAGTAAAAAGAGTTCATGATGGGGAGAGGTTGCTAACCACTAAACATATACATATTTAATATTTAGTTATATGTAGGGAAGGGGTTAATAGCATGGTGTTTGAAGTCAGTCAGAGTTTGACATTATCTGTACGAATTGAGTCAATTTGCATTATCTCTTGGAGTCTTGGTTTCTCTACAAGGAAATGAGCCAAGACAAGTCAAGCACTCAGCACAATGCCTAGTAAATGCTCAATAAACATTATGTGTCATTATGTTGTTGTTATATCTTGCTGTAGGTAGTTTGTCTCCCAAGTGAGGCAGTAGTTGCCCCTCCTACTCCTCCAAGTGTCCACATCCTAATCTCCAGAACCTCTGAAGTTTACCTTGTAAGGCAATAGAGAGATTATTCTGGATTATTTAGGTGGATCCAATGTAATCAATCGCTAGGGTCCTTAAAAGGTGGAAGAAGGCAGAAGATTCAGAGAAGAAGATGAGATAACAAGTCATTGTCAAAGTAGAGTGGTTTGATGTGAAGTTTCAGCCTGCTGTTGCAGGCTTTAAGGTGGTGTAGGGAGCCAGGGGCTAGGAGCCAAGGAATATAAATAGCCTCTAAAAAGGAGCTAGAAAATGTATGCAAATAGATTCTCCCCTAGAGACTCCCCTGTCAACACCTTGTTTTCAGCATGGTGAGACCCAGTTCAGATTTCCGACCTCTAGAACTGGAAGGTTATCAAATTGTGTTGCTTTCAGCCACTACGTGGTAATTTATAAAGCATCAGTAGGAAGTGAACGCATCTTCTCAGCTAGACTCCTTTACGAAGACCAATTTTGTGTAGCCCCTAGCGTCCAGAATAGTGCTGGATGTAAACATAGATCAGTGACTTAGGTTTACTGCAGGTTCCAGCAGAAAGGCATAGCAAAATGTAAATTACCCTTTCTAGTGGAGAAGAGGAAACCCAGGGTTGGCCACCAGTCAGCTCTCTTGCCAATGTGGACTTCCATTACAGAGCAAGTTAAAAATACTGGGGAAATTCCCTATCTCACTGCCAGGGATAGATACTCACTGAAGCCCAGTCATGGTTTTCCCCTCAGTGTCTCTGCCTCCTAGAATTACAGCTAGCTTACAAGTTCAATAAAAATTATTACCACGTGTCGAGCATACAGTATGTACTAGGCCTTGTGCTAAATGTTCTGCACACATTTGCCTATGTAATCCTCACAAAATTCCTATGGTGGTAAAAAAAAAAAAAGGTAGTGCCTTGTTTTTCAAACTTGAGGTTATGACACGCAGTGGATCCTGAAATTGGTTTGGTGGCGAGTGGTCAGCAGCTCTAAAAAATAAAATACAGTAGAAAATATCAATGTGTCACATGAAGTAAGAGTAAGAATGGTTTCATAAATATGAAAATGGTTTTCATAAAAGATATATTTATATATCTAATACACACATATGTATGTGCATGTACTGGCTTGTATTATAGAACATATTTCTTACTTTCTGTGGGTTATAGTAAAAATTATTTCTTGTAGTAGGCTATATTTAAAAATTTTAAAAACCACCAATGAAGTGGTTGAGAGTATAGTCTCTAGCCACAGGGCTACCTGGGTTTAATCTCCATTCTTTATTTTGTCACCTCTGTGATGCTGATCTTAAGCATGTTACTTATTCTTTCTGTTACTTCATCTTATAGGGTCCCATCTCATGAGATCTTTTTGAGGGTTAGGTGGGTTAATCCAAGCAAAACACTTAGAACAATGCCTTACTAAATCGTGTTGGGTTAATCTTACTTCCCCATGCTAGACAGCGAGTAAGCAGAGAACTGGGCAGATTCCTGTTCTATCTGACAAAGTCTAGCCTTGACTTTGAGTTCTAAGGCGATTTCTTGCTATCTTAGGTGTCTCCTCGAAACAAACAAATAAAAACAACAAAATAAGTCTCCCTTTACAATGTTTCCATCAAGTTAAAAATAAACGTCTCCTCAGGAAGTTGGCCTAGTTGGCAGTCTTGTCCCTGAGAGAGACTCTGTGACTTGTTCTCTGAGTTTCAAGAGAGAATATGTGGAAGGCATTCAGTGGCATATATAGAACAAACAGATGTCTCACTTAAACCTTTTCTGTAGGGGCACCACATTATCAAGGGACTCAGATCAACTAAGAATTCTACAAGAATCTTGAGGGAGGTCTGTTATCTAGAAGCATAGCAAGTGATTGGAGTTCTGGTTTTGTTTTGCAGTTTAGTTTTTGTCTTTTTTCCCCCCTTGCTTTGTTTCCTCCTCTGCTCTAGCAGGCAACACAGGCATTTTATCAATCTCTTAAAAATGTTTTGACCCTATGTGGTGGTAAGTGCTCTGAATGTTAATTGAAATATATAGCCAGGCTGTATTGCTTTTATGGTCTCTGAAATGTTAAGAATTTAATAAGTTAATGACTCTCAAGTTATAGCCAAGTCTTAACTGATAAAAATTATTCTGGGCCTTTAAACTATTGATTTTAATGTTCAGCCAATATCCAACTTGAAATGCATTCTATGCCACTTCCAACTTGCTTGACTGTAGTTATTTTGTCGCGACTTAAGATTTTGTTGGAAGATGTATTTCTAGGCTTTAAGATTTGGGAAGGGTATGCATCCAACCTGCGTGCTAAGATCTGGCAAGAAGACAGAAGTGTCTTGAACCAGCAGGAAAAGGAAGGAGGTATATTTAGCACCCCTGCCCTATTTCAGCACATCCGTTCTCTCGTCTTGACATTTCTGTTGGTTTGAATGTTTTTTGCAATATATGGCCCTGCTGCCTTAGAACACTAAGTAGAAGGGAAAATAGTGCCAATAATTCCCTGACAGGAATGCACCTCTCTTTCACTTATTATTTTCTTGAAGAATATGACCTTCCTTCCTTCCTTCCTTCCTTCCTTTCCTTCCTTCCTTCATTTCTTGACTTAATTTTTAGAGCAATTTCAGGTTCATAGCAAAATTAAGGGAAAGGTACAGAGATTTCCCATATATCTCTGCCCCAACACACGCATAATCTCACCCATTATCAGTATCCCTCACCAGAGTGGTACATTCATTACAACTAATAAATGTACATAATCACACAGAATCCATACACTGAAGTTCATTCTTGGTGGTGTACATTCTATAGGTTTGGACAAATATATTATGGCATATATCCACTGTTTATGGTATCCTGCAGAATAGTTTCACTGCTCTAAATAGTTTCACTGCTCTGTGCTACGTGGCTCATGAATTCGAGCCCCACATAGGGCTCTGTGCTGACAGCTTGGAATCTGGAGTCTGCTTCAGTTTCTGTCTCCATCTCTCTCTCTCTCTCTCTCTCTCTCTCTCTCTCTCTGCCCCTCCCCTGCTTGAGCACTCTGTCTCTCTCTCTCGCTCTCTCTCTCAAATATAAATAAACATTACAAAAAAGTCATCTGTTCTTCTCACTCCCACCCATGATCCCCACACCATGGTAACCACTGATCTTTTACTGTCTCCATAGTTTTGCCTTTTCCAGAAATAATACAGTTGGAATCATATAATATGTAATTTTAGATTACCTTCTTTTACTTAATAATATGAATTACAGTTTCCTCCATGTCTTTTCATGCTTTATAGTTCATTTCCTTTTAGCTGAATAATATTCTATTGCCTGGATATACCGCAGTTTTTTGTTTTTGTTTTTTGTTTTTTTATCCATTCACCTACTGAAGGACATCTTGATTGCTTTCAAATGTTGGAAATTGTGAGTAAAACTGCTATAAAAATCCATGTGCAGATTTTTGTGTAGACAAAACGTTTCAGCTCCTTTGGGTACATATCAAGGAGCTTGATTGCTGGATCATATGGTAAGCGTATGTTTAGTTTTGTAAGAAACTTCCAAATCGTCCTCAAAAGTGTCTGTGCCCTACCCTCTCTGTCTTTTTAAGTCTATGAACAATCTTCGAGGTCAGCAGTGGCCTAAACAAATAAGTATGTGTATGTGTGGCCACTTAGCAGGTGTAGTTTTGCAAGGCATTGTGTAGAGCTGGATATTAGTTGATAAGCATGTATTTACAGCAGCTGACCCCAGACTTCTGCAACCCAGTCTAGGAGGCATTTGTAAAAAGCCTAGAGAAGCTCAACTCTGCCCCATTGGTCCTTAGTGGGTAGTTCCAGATTGGGCAAGTGGCCTTACAAAGATACATGTGGAGGTCTCTGATCCTCTGAAATATGCTGGAGAGTCATTGGCTTTGTGAAAACACAGAAAAAGCAAAAGTATGTTGGCCTTTTAGGTGGAGCTTAGTGTTCCTTTCTGTTAACCCAGTATCCTTTCACACCTGCTGTCTCAGGGTCAGGATGTTTTATTGGACCACGGATACTCTGAGAGCCTAGAGGGGTAAGTGAGAAGGGGTGGTGCTCTCATTCCTCATGGGCCCCCTTTCCACAGTGCATTTAGTGACGTGTATATTTGCTTATTGGACACAGGCTCTTTACTCATGCATGTTAGAGAGTTGTAGAAGCACACAGTGTAGTTGACATTGCTTTTAAAAAGTAATATAGCTCCCTAATTAAGTCCATTTCAAAGCAAAAGTTTTCATGATAAAAGTATTGTGATTTGAGTATACCCACCAAACAATATCTTTCCTCTCCTCTTGAACTTGGAGTCAAGTAAGAGTTGAGCTCAGTGGTCAGCAGGTAGGTATCACATGGCAACTGTCATGCTAAGCAGCAAGGGATCGAACACAAACACAAGGCTTGGTGCAGCCGTAGCGGACTTTTCAAGTTCATCTCTGAATTCGGTGAGTGGGCTCGTCTTCAGCACTGCTGGACAGTTGCCAGCCTCTCTCGCAGGGCAGGCAATTCACCGCATAGTAAAGAGTAGAGGAATTTACTGACCTAGTCAAAAAAGTATTTATTTAGTGTGCACTCTGTGAGTGCTGACGGTGTTCTAGATGCTGGAGACACAGAGGTGAATAAGACAGGCAAAATCCTTGCTCTCCCGTATGTTTTTTTCTTCTCTTTGTGGGGGAATGGGTGTAAAGCAGGGTGCCATAGGCAGCAGAGACAATAAAGAAATACATGCTTCTGGTTGACAGACCAGCTCTGAAAAGATTGAGAAAGGGACCGAGAACTGTCTCAGTGTCTTGTTCTAATTCACCTATCCGATAATACTTAGGAAGGAGCCTGCCAGAGAGGGAGAGGTGCAAGGAATTTTAGTATAGTGTATTTACTTAAATACATGAAGCTAGGGAGTGGAGGTTTCTTTCCAATAAAAAGTCATATTTGTACATACAAATTCAACAGATGTGAATAAACCAAAGCCCTCCCCAATTCTCAAAGTATCACTTCTTCTACCTCCTACAAGATAGCCATTGGTAGCATTTTACGTTAATATCAGTAATTACCCAATCAATATCAATATATTTTTCTCTGAACATGAAACATACATAGTATGTGTATTTAACTGTTTAAAATATTTGCCAGGCATAAACATGGAAGAATAAAGTAGGACAAGATAAAACAAATGAATGTGCGTACCCTTTAGGTATCTTTACTAAATACATCTGCCATTTTGTTGTAAAGCAGTACTATTTTCTTTCACTTGCATCTTTTAAAAATTTTTAACTTTTTAATTTACTTGCATCTACTGTGATCTTAGGTCTTAATGTCTTGGGTCTTTTCCTTATTCGTTAAGTATGCATTATTTGCCAAATAAGATACCAGAAATAGCAAGATTAATAAAGTTCATGCCTTTATGGTCTGTGCCTGCAGGAAAACTGCTTTTGGTGGGGCTGCTGAGAACCTTTTAGCTCTCTCTCCTGCAATGTGCACTGATTGAGAGTCCTTATTTCTTGGAATGGTGTCCTGGCATCTCCTGAATTAGATTGTTCTTCTTTTGAGGTAGAGATGTCTTAAACCTCTCCAAGAAGGTCTCATGTCATGTCTCTAATACCTCATGTTCTGTAATTGCTTTTCTCACTCTCAAAGACAGAACGATGGTAAAAAGATGTTGCCTCAATTCTTTCCCTCTCTGGATTCGAAAGGAGTTATATATTGGAATTTTGGTGCTGGCTCACCCCTTACAGGTTCTCTCTCCAATGCCTATCACAGAGGGTCAAATTATTAGTGAGTAAGGAAGCTCCTGTGTTTCCTTGTAAAGAGAATCATACTTCTGTTTCTTTACAAAATTTCTATTTTTCTTAGAAAAAATTTTTTAATATTTATTTATTTTTGAGAGACACAGAGACAGAGCATGAGTGGGGGAGGGGCAGAGAGAGAGGGAGACACAGAATATGAAGCAGGCTCCAGGCTCTGAGCTGTCAGCACAGAGCCCAACGCGGGGCTCAAACTCACAAACCGTGAGATCATGACCTGAGCCGAAGCCAGACGCTTAACCGACTGAGCCACTCAGGTGCCCCACAACATTTCTTTTTTTAAAAAAAAAATGTTTATTTATTTATTTTGAGAGAGAGAGAGAGAGAGCACGCATGGGTGTGCAATTAGGGGAGGGGCAGAGAGAGAATTCCAAGAGGGGCCTGTGCTGTCACCACAGATCCTGACATGGGGCTCAATCTCACGAACCCTGAGATTATGACCTGAGCCAAAATCAAGAGTCAGATGCTTTTTTTTTTTTTTTTTTTTAATGTTTATTTATTTTGGGGACAGAGAGAGACAGAGCATGAATGGGGGAGGGGCAGAGAGAGAGGGAGACACAGAATCAGAAGCAGGCTCCAGGCTGCGAGCCATCAGCCCAGAGCCTGACGCAGGGCTCGAACTCACAGACCGCGAGATCGTGACCTGAGCTGAAGTCGGATGCTTAACCGACTGAGCCACCCAGGCGCCCCAAGAGTCAGATGCTTAACCGAACGAGCCACCCAGGTGCCATTGGTTCTTTATGAAATTTTTTCTTTAAAAAACAATTTTTTTAAACTTTTGTTTGTTTTTGAGAGACAGAGCATGAGAGGGATGGGGCAGAGAAAGAGGAAGACACAGAATCTGAAGCAGGCTCCAGTCTCTGAGACTGGAGGGAGCCCAATGTGGGCTTGCATCCATGAACTGTGAGATCATGACCTGGGCTGATGTCAGCCACTTAACTGACTCAGCCCCCAGGTCCCCTCATTTACAAAATTTCTTAAAGGTTGATGCAAATTCTGCATTTTTAACACCCTATGTGTTTCCCATAATTTTTGAATAATTTTTTGAATAGTTATTTCAAAAAAAGCAGAGTAGTTTTCTAGTCAATCAAAACTATAATCTTTCAGTCAACTTACTTGACAATAAAGCCTGGATCACCAAATTATGGACTGAATTCTACCCTTTACCCACTAGGCAGGTGTGTGACTGGAGAATGATAACAAGCATTCACATTGTGCTTCATAATTACAAAGCAGCATAGCTGAAGGACTTCATTTGATTTTTCATGAATACAGGACTCAGAATCTAAGCCAAAAAGAATACAAAAAAACCGGTAATGAAAACATGGTATACCAGTAAAGTAAATCCTTATAAAAAATGGCAACCTACCAATGGAATGGGCTCGGTTACTCTAATCTTTTCATCTCCAAATATCCCTTATTATTAAAAGCCATTACATGAAGATACATATATGAATCAAGCAAAGTGATTCACAAAGGCACCACAAGAATTTGGACTCCTACCAGCTCACGGGAGGTCTTACGTAGAGGAGGAATTAGGTGGAAGTCTAGAGACTGTTTTCTGAACATGATTGTTATGACTAAACTGGTTATACATGTCTAACTTCTCTAACTAGTCAGACATCCAAATAAAGACTAGGGAGATATGTATGTTGTTTATGCACACTTGTACAGGGCTATAAAATGGATACCTTTTATTGAGAACAACATCCAATTATTCATGATCCCCTACTGCAATAGTACTAAGCATTTAACATGTTTTACTCTGCTTTGTGTCTGAGTCATCGTCTTGGATTGTAATGTCATGTATATTACATGACATTAAGTCTTTGAAGCCACCAAGATAGCCTTTAGTTCTGTGCTCTGTTATACTAAGCTAGTAGGATTTAATTATGAAATTCTGGACATTTACAATCATCTGGCAGAAAAGAAGCCTCGAAGGTTTCTGTATGTTCTCTAACGTAGTGCTTCTCAAACCTTACTGCATAGATGAATCACCTGGGAATCTTCTGATTCAACAAGAATGGGTGGGGCTTGAAACCCTGCAGATCTAAGGAGCTCCCAGGTACTGCCAATGCTGTTAACCCATATGCACCATAGGTATAGTGGCACAAGATAGAATATTTGAAGGGTCTCAGGAAATAATGTGGTCTAAGTAAAATTGCTCTCCCTGATCTTCTCAATGAGTACCTAGTGCATATAGCACTGGATGCATTTTACCACAAACAAATAATTAAAGATCTTGTGCTTGTAAAGATACATATATAATTTCCACAAGACATCAACAATAAGTAAGACAATATTTACTTTATTGTTTTAGACAGCTTTAGAGTAATCTTTATGGAAGTAGGAAAAAAAACTTAGTGAAGAGAGGGTATCAGGATAAAGGAAAAGCATGAAAGACATACAAGAAATGAGGTGGAATAAGAAATTAAAGACAAAAATGTAAGTTTCAAAGAGGTGAGGTGGCACAATTGGACAGGAGCAAGAGTAGAAAGTGACAAAATGAAGGCAGAATTGGAAGGAGGGTTTTGGGGAAGGAAGGAGTCTCGGAAGGAAAGAGAAAGTATTTTTAGTCTACATTTCAATGGGCTCCAAGTAAGCAAACCAGTCAGTCATGCTGGCAAGTTTCATTTGGCTTCCATTGTGTCCCTGGCTCTACTTCCGCTCAGTTTTGACAAGCTAAAGAATATACATTTAGTCTTTGATGTATGACTGCAATTGTAACACTGGCTACATTATAATCCATCTTGCAGTCTAGGTTTGTGAAGAACTTCCTCTTTAATCCCCCTTTAAGGATATCCCTTCTGGTATGTCATTCCCATTTCTTACAGAAACTCCTTAATTTTCCACAAGGAAAATAGAGTTTTCCTCTCAAAAGAAAGCCCATATTTGGGATTGTAAAGAAAAGGAAAAGATTTTGATGCATCTTATTTTAATTATGTATTATGAAGAAAGTCACTGCAATCAGCGTTTACAAAGCAGCTTGTGTCAAAAGTTGGAATATTTGGACACCTAGTTAAAGAGTAATTTTTTTTTTTGTTGTTCCACACAAAATAACCTTTCACCTGATTTAAACAATTCAACTGTGGGGGAAGGGACTATGGGACCAGGTGCCCAGGCCTTAAATCCTCTGTCTCTTGAGGATCTCACTAATCATCATTGCCAGCACCACCTTTGCCCTCAGGGAAGATGTTGACACCTGCCGCCATTCGCACTCAGGCCTAGCTAAAGACACACACCCCTTTGGGAATATACCACAGCTAGCTGAGCCCGCTCTGTTCCCCCCAACAATGTTTACCAGAGGTTCAGGGCTAACAACAGAGAATTACAATATAATGAGATACAGGTAACTGCTTGTATGTGCCTTGCTCTTTAGAGCACACAGAACCCATTATCAACCCCCCGCCCCCCCACTTCACCACCCCAATCCCCAGAGACTACCGGGAAGAAGAGAACAATTTGGGATGGTCTCTTTATTTTGGTCTTCTCAGGATGCTGTCCCTTCTGTCTTTGGCAGACTTAGGAGGAAGTTCTCTGATGATTGAAAAATCACTTCTTCACAGCCTTGAACTGGGAGGCTTATCTGCTATGAGGGGAGGAGCCTAGTAAAGATTACATTATGGGAACTGCTGAAATAAAATGCCTTGAGAGTTTATTACTGCCATTTTCAAAGGGAAAACTGAGTAGGTTACAGTATTTTATAATTTATTTATTTATAATTTATTTATTTATTTATTTATTTATTTATTTATTTAATTTATTAGCCTTATATAGTTGTTAGCAAATCTAGCTCCTTTATTTTAATTTTTAAAAATTTTTTAAAATTAAGAAATTTTTAAAATTTTATTTTTTAACATTGAATTTATATATATGTATGTACACATATACATATATGTATACATATACAATTTATACATATATACATATATGTATACATATACATCTATACATATATGTACATATATAAGTTATACATTATATGTATATATATACATATATACATATTTATACATATATGTACATATATAATTTATACATTATATTTAATATAATTTATTGTCAAATTGGCCAACATACAGTGTGTAAAGTGTGCTCTTGGTTTTTGGGGATAGATTCCTGTGGTTCATCGCTTGCATACAATACCCAGTGCTCATTCCAACAAGTGCCCTCCTCAATGCCCATCACCCATTTTTCCCTCTCCCTCACCCCTCCATCAACCCTCAGACTGTTTTCTGTACTTAAGAGTCTCTTATAGTTTGCCTCCCTCCTTCTCTTTGCAACTTTTTTTTTTTCCCCTTCCCTTCCCCCATGGTCTTCTCTTGGGTTCCTCAAGATCCACATATGAATGAAAACATAGGATATCTGTCTTTCTCTGGCTGACTTATTTCACTCAGCATACCTTCCAGTTCCATCCACGTTGCTGCAAATGGCATGATTTCATTCTTTCTCATTGCCAAGTAGTATTCCATTGTATGTATAAACCACATTTTCGTTATCCATTTGTCAGTTGACGGTCATTTAGGCTCAAAGCAAGCAACCAATCAAACAACAGGCATCTTTTTAAAAAATCCAGAATAATCTGTAAGCCAATACTTTTACACATGACAATTTCTTTAAAAAAAAATGTTTATTTATTTATTTTGAGAGAAAGAGAGAGCACAAGCAGGGGAGGAGCAGAGAGAGAGGGAGAGAGAGAGAGAGAGAGAGAGAGAGAGAGAGGAGAGAGAGGAGAGAGAGAGAAACCCCAAGCAGGCTCTGTGCTGTCAGTACGGAGCCCTACGCGGGGCTCAGTCTCAAGAACTGTGATACCATGACCTGAGCTGAAATCCCAGAATTGGATGCTTAACTGACTGAGACACCCAGGTGCTCCAAGAGTTACACACTACAATTTCAAAATGAAAAAGATTCTCAGAATGTGTATTATCTCATGTGGTGTTAGTGGTCAAGTGGAGATAGTAGTTGTGGTGTATACCTTCTTTCTGCTGCTCATTTTTGTGAACGTTTGTCTTTTTGTGTTGTCTCCATTGGGAACAGAGGTGTGTATTCTGGATGATGTAACTCTTCAATTCATGTGAGAATATTTGGTTCTACATTTCTGGAGTTAGGTGTTATGCATGCCACCTTCTGGCCATTATTAAGAACACATCTAAAATGAAGGTGGGAAACAGGAGCATGGGAGAGGGTGAATTGAGCCTGAAAGCAGTGCTTTCTGAAGCCTGATACCCCAGCCTCACCACCACAACTGCCTGTGGTGCCTGTTCAATGCAGTTTGCTGGACCCCAGCCCATACTCAACATGATTGGTGTCACTGGAGGGGGGATCTGGGTTTGTAGCAAGAACTGGTGGTTCCTTTGCCCACTAAAGTTGGAGGAGCACTAGCTTAGAGACATGCAGCATTTTTCTATCCCTAATTAACTATGTACCTTAGCTCCCTTCTCTTCCTTTCCCTTCTCCATGCCTCCATTGCTATCAGTGCCCTCTATGGCAGTGGCCAAAGTAGTCTATGTGTCCTCTTGGTGGGCACCGAAACTTTTACTGTCCTGACAGCACAGGTGCCATGGTAAACCCGACGCCCTGACTTACTTTTTGTATCATAATAAACATGAAAAAATGTATTTTGCATTTTTAAAAATTGATTTCCTTTAAACTTTGCAAAGCATTTTTTGTATACCTTATTTCATTGGTCCTCAAAGTTTACTTTCTATAGACTCTCTTCAGAGACCATAAAACTGAGTTTTCTTCAATTTTAATATGCATCTTTTATATTCCATATGCATAGGAGAGAGGCATATTAAAACTGATGAAAAGTCAGTTTATCATATATATTGAATTATCATATATATTGAATATATATATATGTATGTGTGTGTATATATATATATATATATATATATATATATATATACCCGAAATGAATAGGGGTTGACCTCCTCTAAATGATCAAATGCCCTAATGTGTACTCTTTCTACAGGTTCCTAGATTGTATAATTCCTGTTTGTACAAGTTGTAAATTTGCAATAAGCTCCTCAAAGATATTCTTTATAATTAAAAACTCCTTAAAGTTTTGTTGTTGTTGTTATTTTTTTAAATGCTACCCTGGGATTCCTGAACTTCTTCATCAGTCTAGATGTGGTCTCTGAATTCAAAGGATAGATGCAGATTGAACATTAAACTTTTCCTGGTAGAATGACTGGTTCTCCCTATTAAGACAATTTATTTATAATAATAGAGCATTGTTACTCATGCTAGCTTACTGTTAATTCATTCCATAAATATTTATTGAGTGTCTATTATGTATAAGGCACTATTCCAGAGGATACAGAAATGAATAAAACATATAAAAATGACCTACCTTCCTGGAGTTCACATTTTAGTGGGAAGAGACAGGTAATAAACAATGTAAAGTATAATAAGTCCTATGGAGAAAAATAATGCAGAAATAATGGCTAGGGAGCATTGAATGCTTTGAAATGATAAATAAGGCATTCTGGGAAGGCTCACCAAGAGGGTTATATTTGAGTAAAGATGAGAGGCATGTAAGACATCTGGGGGAATAATGTTTTAGATAGAGGGCAATATAAGCACAAAGGCTCTGAGAGGCAAATTATCTTTCCAGTTTTATTGAGAAATAATTGAGGTACATCACTGTATAAATTTAAGGTGTATGCATGATGGCTCAATCTACATATATTGTGAAATAATTGTAGTAATAATTTAGTTAGCACCCATCGTCTCATATAGATACAATAGAGAGAGGAAAAAATAAAAGAAAAAAATTTTCTTGTAATGAGAATTCTTAGGATTTACTGTCTTAAAACTTTCCTGTACATCATTCAGCAATTGTCTATTAATACATTGTATATTAATTACATCATATTGTATATTAATTACATCCCTAGTATTTGTCCTTTAACTGGGAGTTTGTACCTTGACCCTCCCCTTTCTCCAATGGAGATAATACAGTATTTTTCTTTCTCTGCCTGACTTACTTTACTTAACATAATACATTTAGGGGCGCCTGGGTGGCTCAGTCAGTTAAGCGTCCGACTTCGACTCAGGTCACGATCTCAGGGTCTGGTCCGTGAGTTCGAGCCCTGCGTCGGGCTCTGGGCTGCTGGCTTGGAGCCTGGGGCCTGCTTCCGATTCTGTGTCTCCCTCTCTCTCTGCCCCTCCCCTGTTCATTCTCTGTCTCAAAAATAAATAAACGTTAAACAAAAATTTATTAAAAAAAAGTAAAAAAAAAACCCATAATGCCTTCAAGCTTCATCCATGTTGTTACAAGTGGCAGGATTTCCTTGTTTCTTGTGGCTGAATAATATTTTTACACACACACACACACACACACACACACACATACACACACATCACTACTTCTTTATCCATTCATCTATGGATGGACACAGGTTTTTCCCATGTCTTGGCTATTATAAATAATGCCACTATGAACATAAAGGTGCAGGTATTTTTTTGAATCAGTGTTTTTGTTTTCTTCAGATAAACATCGAGAAGAGGAATTGCTGGATCATGTGGCAGTTCTATTTTTAATTTTACGAGGAACCTCCCTACTGTTTTCCATAATGTCTGTGCCAATTTACATTTCCACCGACAGTGTAGAAGGCTTCCCTTTTCTTCACATTCTTAGCACCATTTATTATCTCTTGTTGTTTTGATGATGACCGTCCTAACAGGTGTGAGATGATGTGAGAAAGGAATATGCGCGGAGTATTCCAGGTTAGCAAGGAGGCCTATGTTACAGGGACTGAGAAAGTGAGGAGGCAATGGTAGAAAATGAAATTAGAAGGTGACTGGGTGCTAGACTGATCAAGACATTATAGGCCATTGTGTGGACTCTGAGTGAAATGTGTAGCTATTGATGGGTTTTTAGGAAAGAAGGGACCTGGAATGTTTTAAAAAGATCACTCTGAATCTTATGTTAAGAACAGACTGAAAAGGGCCCGAGAAAGAACAGGAAGACCAACTAAGAGGCTGCCGTAGACCAATTCAACAAATATTCACATTCCTATCCTCTACATTAGGTAAATTTTACCCACCCACTAAAACTGGATTTGCTCATTGAACTTGATTTAGCCAATGAAATGTGAGTGAAAAGTTACCGTATGCCAATCTAGAGATGAGGCTTTAAAAGACACAGCTGGTTTTCTTCAGCCCTGTTGTGCTTTGTCAAAAGTGTAGCCCAAGTAGCAGGTGTTCCTTTAGCCTGGGCACCAGAATGAGAGACATGGAGCAGATAGGAACTTGACCAACAGCCTAGAGCCAAGACAAGATGACCCAGCAAAGCTCAGCCAAGCACAGGAAAGTCACAGCAGACTTGTAGATTTATGAGCAAGAAGTAAATTATGTTGGAAGCCACTGAGATTTGGAAGGATATTTTTTATGCAGTAAAGCCTGCTTCATGCAGGTACTAGTATAATAATTTAGGCAAAGAGTGATGGCAAACTAGAGTGAAATCAGATGGTTGTGGTAGGATAAGAATCTGGATATATTTTTGAAGACAGGGAATATTGAAAGAGGGACATGATGTGGGGCATGCACAGGAGATCAGAGTTAAACTTTGTACATGTTAAATTTGATATACCTATTAGATTTACAAATAGAGGTGTCCAACGAGTGGTTTGATATTTAAATAAAGTCTTCAGGAGAAAACTACTTCTTCTGGCCATGATAGATTAACAAGGACTGAATTATTCTCCTACCTTTAAGAACTAGAAAGTTGGAAAATGATGTTTTCAAAACATTGGATAACAGGCACTGGGGATCCTGAGAGAAGGAAAAACAAACAAGATGAACCTTATTGCCCTATTTTGGCTTGCCATCTGGAAGCAATTTTCAGTTTTCAGTTTTCAGTGGGGGGAGGGAAAACTCAAACAAAGCCTGTTGGTCTCACTGAATGGAGGAAATAGAGATAGGAGTTCAGAGAGGCTAAGGCCGCTAGAATCTTTTTTGGTGGGGGGAGGGAGGAAGAGAAACAGTGAGACAGAGAGAGAGGAGGAGGGAGAGAGAAAGATTGATTCAGAAATTTTCAGAGGCCTCTTGACCTTAGTCTGAGTACTGATAAATGCATGTGAGAGAGGCAACTACCCCAGGCAGGGGGAAGGACCACTGCAAAGCAATAAGCCAAATAATTCCTAAAGCTCACATGAGACTGGGATGATTTTCAGTGGGATCATTTTCACCAGTCAGAGAGGAAAGACCTTGTGTTGTGTGGGGCATTGGAGAGAATCCTCAGAAGGGTACCTTAGTAGTTAAGTAGTAGTGAGGCTAAATTAGCACTAGGCTAAAGGATGTTCTGAGTCTCCCTCACGAAGTTTAAAAATAAGCCTCAAAAGAGTCAGACTGATTCAAAGCAACTTAACTGTGTGCCAGAAGAAAGCCCAACACTATTAAAAGGAACCCATCAAAATATGGCACCTATTTATGTAAGGTCTCAATGTCCAGTGTTCAGTAAAAATTACTAGAAACTCACAAAGGCAGAAACATGACCTATAATCACAAGAAAAATGTCAATAAATAGAACTAGAAATTACAGAGGTGATAGAATAACTAAAATTGGTTATTATAAATTTACTTCGTATTAGCACAAGAATAGGGAGAAACAGAATGTGATGAAAAGAGAAACGGATAATATGAAAAAGACCCAAATCAAACATCAGGAGATAAAAAAAAATAGGTACCCAAAAGGAAGAATAAATGGGCTAGATAAACTGAGTAGAAACTGCAAAAGAAAAGAACAGACCAATAGAAACTATAGAAATGACGTACAGAGAGGAAAAAGGGTTGAAAGAAAAGGGAACGGAGCATGAATGACCTGAGGTACAATGTCAGGAGATGATGCATATTTAGAATTGAAATCCTAGAAGCAAGGTAGGGAGAGGGTAGAAAATATTTAAAGGAAAATGGCCAAATTTTTTCCAAATCTGATGAAAACTCTGAGCGCACAGATCCAAGAAACTCCACAAATTCCAAGGAGGAAAATTATAAAGAAAACCACACCAAGACACGTTATAATCAAATTTTAGGAGGCAATGATAAAGAGAAGATCCTAATAGTAGCCAGAATAAAAAAGACATATTCACATCAGGAACTTTTTGTCAGAAACTATGCAACACAGAAGACAATCCTCAGTATTTAAAAAAAAATTTTTTTTTTAATGTTTATTTCTGAGAGAGAGACTGAGTGTGAGTGGGGGAAGGGCAGAGAAAGAAGGAGAAACAGAAGCAGAAGCAGGCTCCAGGCTCGGAGCTGTCAGCACAGAGCCTGAAACTCACAGACCGTGAGATCATGACCTGAACTGAAGTTGGACCCTTAACCGACTGAGCCACCCAGGCACCCAGCAATCCTCAGTATTAAAAGAAAAAAAGTCAATCTAGAATTCTACAGCCAGCTTTCTGATTTTTCACAAAGGGAAGTGAAATAAACACTTTTCAGGCAAACATATGTGAACAAAATTAGTGTCAGCAGATCTATATTGTAAGAAATGCTGAAGGAACTTATTCAGGCAGAAGAAAAATACCCGATGGAAATTTGGATCTTTATTAAGGAATGGAAAGTACTAGAAATGGTAAGTATATGGTAAATATAAAATGCTTTATGTTCTGAGTTTTTAAGTCTTTTAAAAAGATAACGGACTGCTTAAAGTGAAATAGAAATAATGTATTTTTGGGTTTAAAACATATGTAGAAATAAAGTATATGATAAAATAGCTCAAAGGACAGGATGGTGAAATAGAAATATTGGGTTGAAAGTTCCTCATAATGTGCATGAAATGACTTATCATTTGAAGGTAGATCGTTGTATTAGTTACCTATTCCTGAATAACAAATTACCCCAAGTTTAGCAACTTAAAACAGCAGTGAACATTTGTTATCTCACATAGTTTTGTGCTTTAGGATGGGCTTAGCTGGTTGGCTCTGACTCAAGATATCTCATGAGGCTGCCCCCTTTTAAAGGGGTTTCTGTCATCTGAACACTTTACTGGGAATGGAGAATTTGCTTCCAAGATGGCCCACTCATATGACTGGAAAGTTGGTGCTGGGTCTTGGCCAGAGTCCTCAGTTACTTTCTGTGTGAACTCTCTTTAGGGATATTGAGTGTCCTCAGGGTGGCAGCTGGCTTCCTCAATGAGTGATTAAAAAAAAAAAAAAAGAAAAAAAAGTTGGAAGCGGAAATGTCTTTTTTACCTAGCTTAAGAAATCACACACTGTCAGTTTTATTGTTTACACAGGTCATCTCTACTCAATGTGGGAGTAGACTATATTAGGGCTTGAACATTAGAATACAGAGATCATTGGAGAACATCTTGGAAGCTGATTAACTCAACTGTAGTTAGAGTAACATACTGTAAACTCAAGAGCATCAGTGAAAAATTCTTTAAGTGAAACTTTAGCAAATATAGTCCACCATATATAAAAAAAGATAATACATCTTTTGTCCCACTTTTGCTGAGAAATAACTTACATACATCATTGTATAAGTTCAAGGCACACAACATGATAGTTTGATGTACATATATTACAAAATTATTACCACAATAGGTTCAGCTAACATGTATCTTCACAATAGATATAGGTACCTTTATATCTATATACCTTCACCTTTATATATGTACAATATAAAAAAAAGAAAGAAGAAAATAATAAAGGGAAAGAAATTCCTCCTTGATAAGAAGTCTTAGGATTTACTCTCTTAACAAGTTTCCTAAATATCATACAATAGTATTAATGATAATGCTCATGTTGTACATCCCTACTACTTATTTATCTTATATCCAGAAGCTTAATCCTTTTGACTACTTTCCTTCAATTCCTTTTCCCTCCACTCCCTGCCTCTGGTAACCATGTCTCGGCTGTTGTAAATAATGCTGCTATGAACGTGGAAGTTCAGATATGTTTTCAAGTTAGTGTTTTCGTTATTTGGATATATTCCCAGAGGTGGAATTGCTGAATCAATGGTAGTTCTGTTTTTAATTTTTTAAGGATCCTCCACACGGTTTTCCTTAAGGGCTATACCAATTTATAATCCTACCAACAGTGCACAAGGATTACCTTTTCTCCACATCTATGCCAGAATTTATCTTTTGTCTTTTTGATATTGGCCATTTCAACAGGCATGAGGTAATACTTCATTGTGGCTTTAATTTGCATAGGGTAATACATTTTTAAAAATTTTCATTCATTTTTTTTGAGAGAGAGAGAGAGAGAGAGAAAATGCAAGTAGGGGAGGGGCAGAGAAAGAGGGAGATACAGAATCTGAAGCGGGCTCCAGCTCTGAGCTGTCAGCACAGAGCCTGATGCAGGTCTTGAACCCACAAACCATGAGATCATGACCTGAGCTGAAGTTGGACACTCAACTGAGCTGCCCAGGTGCCCCAGGATAATACATTGTGACCAATGAAAGTTCATCTCAGGAATTCAGTTTTAGTTTAACATTCAAAAATAAATATAATTCACCAATTAACAGAAAATAAAGAAGATAAAATTCATAACCACCTCAACAGATGCAGTAAAAGCATTTTTTTTCCTCAAAATTCAACACCCAGTCGTGATGAAAACTCTACAAACTGGAAATAGAAGAGGACTTCTTCAATCTGATAAAGGGCATCTACAAAATCCTTACATCTAGTATCATACTGAATACTTTCTCCTGAAGACTGGCAACAAGGTAAGGATGCCCACTCTCACCACTTCTTTTCTATTTTCATTGTGATTTCTAGCTAGTGCAATATTATAAGAAAAAGAAGCAAAAGACATACAAATTGGAAAGGAAGCTGCTTTTATTTGCATATGACATGATCATCTACATTGAAAACAATAATTAGTGAATCTACAAAGAAGATACTGGGGAGAAAAAGAAGCTACTGGAACTAATATATAAATAGCAAAGTAGCAGGATACAAAGTCAATATTCAATAAATTAATTGTATTTCTATATATTCACAACCAACAATTGGGATTTGAATTTAATATAATAATACATTTTAATGGCATTAAAGTATTTAATAGTTTTAAAATATGAAATATTTAAGTTTTATAAAATATGTTCAAGAATTATACACTTAAAAATATAAAATTTATTGAAAGAAAGTAAAGAAAATCTCAAAGATGGGGACACATACCAGGTTCACAGATTGAAAGACTAATTATTGTTAAAATGTCAAGTGTCCCTACATTATCTATAGATTCAATGTAATCTGTCCAATCCTAGCACCTTTTATTATTTGGTAAAAATTTATAAATTGACTCAAGAATTTATAGGCAAATTAAAAGTGCTAAAGTAGCCAAAACAATTTTTGAAAAAGAACAAAATTTGAGAACGTGTATATTATCTGATTCCTAGTCTTACTCTGAAGTTTTGCAGTAATCAAATACCATGGTATTGGCATGAGAATAGACATATAGGAAAGTGGAAATAAAAAGACAATCCCAAAATAGATACATACATGTGTAGCCAATTTATTTTCAACAAAGTTTTCAAGTTAATTCAGTGGGGAAAGGACAGTTGTTGCCATAAATGGTGTTGGAACAACTGGATAACCACATGAACCTTGACCCTTAGCACACATTCTCTAAAAAATTAACTTCAAGTGGATTATACACCTAAATATGAGCTAAAACCATATGACTTATAGAAGAAAACATAGGCAAATATCTTTATAACCTTAGTTTAGGCAAATACATTTTAGGATACAAAATGTATAAACCATACATTTTTTTTTAAAAAAGGTGGTAAAATAAGAATGAATTGAAATGTAAAATTTTTGCTCTTCAACATACTCTGTTAAGAAGAGGAAAAGGCAAGCTACAGATGGAAAGAAAATATTGGAAAAACGTAGATCTGATGAAGAACTTGCATCCATAATAGAACTCTTACAACTTAATAATAATAAGATAAATATATGACAACAAAAATGGGTGACAGATTTGTAGACATTTCCACAAATAAGTTGTATGAATGCTAAATGTAGATATGTATGTATGATATGTATGATATCATATATATGATAGCTTATGTATGATGTTCAACATTATTGGTTATGAAAGAAATGCAAAATAAAATCACAGTGAAATATCCACATGTGCCAATTTTTGGTAGCTTTATTTGAACTCAAATTTCCCTCAAGTGGAAATGAATAAACAGATTGTTGTGCATGCATGCAAGGAATTCTACATAGCAGTAAATAGGAAAGAACCAATGATTCATGTAATAATGTGAATGGGTATCAAAAATTTTTTGTTAAGTGAAAGGCCATTCTCAAAATATCACATAATGGATAATTCCATTGATATGAAGTTCTAGAAAAGATAAAACTCTAAAGACATGAAGCAGACTGGTGGTTGCCAGAAGCTGAGGCAGGGTATGGGGGGAGGTTTTTACTGCAAAAGAGCAGAAGAGAACATTCTGGATGAAAGAAATGTTCCACATCTTGCTTTTGGTGGTGGTTATGTGACTGTATTCATTTGTCAAAACTCATAAACTGTATAATTTTATTGAATGTAGGTTATACCTCAAAATAGCTAATTAAAAATTTTTTAAGAGAGGTCTGGGTTAGAGATACATGTGTAACTCATGTGTATATAGATGGAATTTAAGGAAGCTCAAAGATTGAGCACTGGTACTACAATGTTTAGAAACCAGGGAGATGGGTAGGAAGTAGCAAAAATGACTCAGAAGGAGTAGCCAGTAAGGAAAATGGACTATTTGAAATGTCTTGGAAGCCAAATGATAAAGGTATTTCACAAAGAAGTGAGTGATCATCTGTGTCAAATGCTGTTGATGTGTCAAAAAATATGAGGAATGACTGTTTCTTATTGAACATAGCAGTCAAATATGAAGGCAATTCATATTTTGCCTTGAACAAGAGAATATTGACTGGGACTGCATTGGTTTGGTTCAAAAAAAGAATGGGCGTAGTCAGAGATAATGAAGAGGCAACTCCAAATTAGTTTTGCTGTAAACTAATTTTTTACTTTTTGCTGTAAAGTAAAGGAGTGTAATGGAGTGTAGGTAATGAGGTACTAAGTGTAGGTAATGAAGTAGTAAGGTAATGAAGATGATGATGATGATGATGATGATGATGATGATGATGATGATGGTGGTGATGATGATAACTTAAGATGGTGCAATGTTAACATGTTTTTATGCTTGTGGGAAGGATTCATCAGAGAGAGAAACATCTATGATATAGGAAAAAGAGGGAATATTTCTAGTAGCAATATCCTTGAGCAAGAGAAAGTTGATGGGATCTAGTGAATGAGTTGAAGCATTGGCCTTGGATAGGGGTACAGACAGTTTGTATTAATAGAATAATTCAGAGTGTATGGACACATGTACAATGAGATGGATAGATGTGGCGATGGAGCTTATGGGAATTCAAAACAAGTTACTTCTGTTTTCTACTTCTATTTTCTCAGAGGTACAGGAAGCAATATTATGAACTGCAAATGAAGATAAAGAGGAACTTGGAGGAGTGAAGTGAGAATAGAAGTGAGAAATGAAACAACCATCTAGGATGCATGTGTAAAGGAACCAGGGAAATAGGGTTTGATTGTTGGGCAGCATCAAGAGGCTACTTCTGCAGAATGACTATCCCTTTCAAATGAGAACAGTCAGGTTTTCTCTGGATTCATCCAGCTACAGGATGCAGGCACAAAGTAGATGGAGAGATGAACTTACCCAGTATTAAAGTTTTGCTACAAGAGAATGAGAAGGTGGAAGAGAGGCAAAAGAGTTGAGAATATGTACAAGGGAATGATGATAAAGATGGACGGTGTATTTAGACTGTGAAAAGAAGTGAGGACACAAGGAGGGTGGTGGCCAGTAGAAAGGTGGTAGGATTAATGGACTGTAGGATGTAAAAGGGAGTAAGAGTTGTTTAAACCAGAGTACTAGAGATAGTAAGTTTGAAAGACAAAAGCTATGATTGGGGAAGGGATTTCTTAAAAGTGAAAGTCGGGAAGAGGTAACTACAAGGCAAGGGGTTGACTATGCAAGTGACTATCTGAAATGGGTAGAGAACAAGGTTACTGAAAAAGAAGAAGTTGCAGTGACATTTTCATGCCCTGGGTCACATCCCCTCGGTCTAGCTCGGATTTCATCCGAGCTATGTTCCTGTTTGTTTTTGCCTTCCTGCCTTGAGCACCTATCTTGCCTCTGCTTTTCTGCCTCAGGGGTTTCCTTTGAGAGCTCTCTAAGTGCAGGGAAGGGTAGTCTGGAATTGTGGAGGAGTGTATACTTCTGGCGACAAATCTAAACCAGTTGGGATCAGGAGTTGATGGAGCCCCAGCTTCCCTTCTTTGGAAGGCAGTTCAGTTTAACATGGTTCCTCAGAAGGATTGAGTAGCTCTTGTGTATTCTGGTAACTAATACAGTAGCATACACCCCTTCTTGCTCCCTCACTGTTACTTCTGGGAATCACCTCTCTAAAAAATTACCTACAGCCAAGTCCTTATTTCAGGATCTGCTTTGGAAAAACCAAATTAAGGAACTCAGAAGCCAGCTTGTTCAAAGGATGATTCAAATGGACATTTAAAAGATCATAGTAATGTTGGAACAAACAAAGTAATATAGGAAATACAATCTACAAGGAACAGGGGGAGCATTACTTAGCCTGGTGCCTAGCACTCGGTAATGATTTGGCAAATATTTGTTGCATGAATAATGCAGGGAGCATGCTGATCCTTTACAACCCATTCTTAAGAATTTCAGTTTCCTACTGTAAGAACTCCTTGAAGAATCATTCTGAGGTCCATTGTGTCACATCCAAACCACACTGACTTGATAAATAGGAACAGCGAGACAGGTTTAAAGGCAGGTTGAGGACAGAAACTACCAGTAAGTAGGAAATTCAATTATGCTGCTTTGAATTATCTGTGAAAGGAAAGGTCTGGATATTTGCTGAGAACTTGCAAACTGGAACCATTCCGTGTAGGTTGAGGAACTGCAATGAAATATCTGAAGCCCACTCAAGGTGATCTTCCTTACCTTCCTCCTCAAACTGTGCTCGGAAAACCTCCTTCTGGGCACAATCACTTTCACAGATTACTTTAATAGAATGAAGAGGTTTTTCTATTGCTGCACTTCTTTGTATGAAAGGGCTTTAAATTAATGAAATGTTACTGTAAATTCATTAAGAAACACATTTACAGCTTTAATATTTGTGTTTCCCTAATGCATACCTAAATGGTTCCTGAAAGTGAAACAACAATGTAGGCAGTTGATTAACTTTAAACATTATCTCTAAATGAAACATAGCATATTTACAGGGAAAGAGCTGATTAATGTTGAACAGGAAAATAAGAGGAACTGATGGAAATATTCATCTAGGAGTTATACCTGAGATGCTGAGTTTCTAAATGTAATGCCTTTCCTTATCTCTATAATGAAAATTGTCATTAGGAAGATGGCAGAAGTAGGTTGTTACTCCTGGTAATGAAATAAGTCATGAAACACTTGAGAGTATACTCATTAAACATGCTCTTGTATTTATTGGTAGAAAGGAAAATGATCTCATTCATGTTTTAGAGAGAGATACTAATGGACACATCAAAGACACAGATTCTGTTCTATTATTCTAACAGTTTTAAGCATATATACAACATAGACCATTTGCTTTTAAATGGCTGAATACCACGAAAGAGGCACTTTACATTTAAAACTTGTTTTATATTTTATAACTAAAAACCAGCTTATACCTATAAATACACAATTTGGTATATCTGTTTACGTACCTATGTGTCTGTCTATTATGAGAGTTGCTCCTGGGTATCTCAATTAGTTCATTATGGAAAATATGGAAAAATTGATAAGTAATAAAAAAGGAAATTTAAACCACCCATAATTCCACTTCAGGGATCATTACTATTATCACAATACCATATTTTGGAAAGGCAATTTAATAATATGTATCAAAAGTCAACTGGTATCAAAAAATATCTAATCCTTGACTCAGAAAGTGTTTTCCTCAAGGAAATAGTTACTGGGTAGGTTCCTAAGGCATTTGTTGCAGTGTTTAAAATATTTTTAAACATGAAATACTGTGTATAAAGCTATTTTTGAAAATTCATCATTGTCTAGCTATACATTGAAACACTAAATAGCCAATACGAATGATGTTGTAGAAGAGTGTTCAATGATATTGAAAGATCTTCGCTATATAAAAGCTCAGTGAAAACAGCAGTGTCTAAAATAGTAAATAATGATGGGTATGCATGTGTGTGTCTGTGTAGAGAGAAGACTATAGGCATACCCCTCACATTTCATGATGACTATCTCTGACTGGTAGGTTTTCAATTTTCTTTTTGTTATTTATATATTTTTAAATGATATAAAATAAACAAGGTCCTTTTAAAAATGCAAATAATTATAAGAAAGAGCAGACATATAACTTACACTTCTAAATGCAGCTATCAAGGTATGGAAATTTGAGAGAAAGACATTTATCAAAGGTTTGATAATTTTGCTTCATATAAAATATAAACACAAAGGGCATGATATCTAGGGTGCCTGGATGGCTCAGTAGGTTGAGTCCAATTCTTGATTTCTACTCAGGTCATACATGATCTCACTATCGTGAGATTGAGGCTTACCATGGGATCCACGGGGAGCCTGCTTAAGATTCTCTCCCTTCTTCTTCCCCTTGCTCTCTCTCTCTCTTTCTCTCAAAAAAAAAAAAGAAGGTATAACATCTGAATATTCCTATAGAATCTTTACCCAGAAATGAGAGAGGTAGGAGAAAACCTTAGAAAAGGGAGTAAAGATGGGGTGCCTGGGTGGCTCAGTTGGTTCAGCGGCCAACTTCAGCTCAGGTCATGATCTTGTGGTTCATGAGTTTGAGCCCCGCATCAGGCTCTGTGCTGACAGCTCAGAACCTGGAGCCTGCTTCAGATTCTGTGTCTCCCTCTCTCTTTCTGCCCCTCCCCGCCACTCACCCTCTGTCGGTCTCTCAAAAATAAACTTAAAAAAGTAAAAAAAAAAAGATACAGGAACCAAATTTAATTTAAAATAGCACTTAAGGGGGAGCCTGGGTGGCTCAGTCGGTTGAGCGTCCGACTTCGGCTCAGGTCATGATCTCAGTTTGTGAGTTCGAGCCCCACGTCGGGCTCTGTGCTGTCAGCTCAGAGCCTGGAGCCTGCTTGGGATTCTGTGTCTCCCTCTCCCCTTGCCACCGCCCCCCGCCCCCACTCACCCTCTGACTCTCTCTCCCTCAAAAATAAATAAACATGAAAAACAATTTTAAAATAGCACTTAAGGCCAGACCTAGTCTCACTCTTTTCACAGAGAATTGATAAAAAGTGACTGCCTTTCAGAAATAGGTCCCAGAGGTGTAGATGGCTCTGGCTTGCTGTCTACTCCATTATTGTTCCTTGGAGAGTCTGTGATAGAAGCTGAGAAGACAGGCACATTGTTTGGTGGTGCTGTGAACATATTGATGTTCTTCAGGTGTTATTTCAGTAAGATTTCTTTAACAAGCTACAAGCTCCTTTTTTAAAAGTTAGGATTGCATCTAATACACAGTCAAAACTTACTATAAAATAATTATATAACCCATTCCTCAACTTTTAGTTAAAATAGATGAAAATGAACATTGCATGGGTGAAAAGGAGGTCAGAGAAGCAATGGAAGGGGCCGGTTGTCACTGGGAGCAGCAGGGTCTTTGATCAGCCAGAGGAGGATGCTGATACCTAAGATCAAGGAAAGAGGGCGCCAGAAAGGGAGAGAGTAAGGAATGGGTTGGCAAACTTTTTCTGTAAAGAGACACATAGTAAATATTTTAGGCTTTGCAGACCATATGGCTTCTGTCCCAACTGCCTGATGCTGCCACTGTAGCTTACGAGCAGCCATGAGCAATGCTCGAACAAGGAGCATGGCTAAATTCCAATAAAACTTTGCTCACAAAAATACCTGGCAGGCTGGGTTTCACCTGCAGGCTGCAATTTGCTGACCTTTGGTCTACACTTAAATGATGGAGAAAATGTTAATAATATGGATTAAACTGAAAAGTAGGTTGTGTCTATCCTCTTTGCCTTGAGACAAGCACATGAAATCGTTTTTTAGTGTTTGAAAACTATTCTCTTCATTAGCAAAGTAGTTGCTCCCATCATCATCAAACGAGTTAAGTTCCACCATTCATCTCTATTCATCTTACTCATTAATAGAAATTAAAAAGCCAACATCTGCCTTCAAGCTCAGAGAGCCTCTTGTTATACTTGACCGGCACACCACGGCTTCCCTCCCAAGGACCCCCTGGCTCTCAAGCCTGGTCTGACCTATGCTGAGATCTCGGATTGTTGTGCAGAGATGAGGTGGCTTGTTTTCAGAAATGGGTGCTTCAGATCCGCCCCAGGGTCACTTTCTTTTCCTAACTACACAGAGGGTATTTTGGCTTCTTGTGTTGAAGAGGCCAGGCTTAGTTTCTGGTAGATCAGTCCACTCTATCCAGATGTGTTTTAAGCACATCATATACAAGTGGTAGAATATTCTCGTGACATAATTATATCCCTTGGACATGACAAGATGGGGCTTAGGGGCAGGGTCTGGAAGGAGAGAACGGATGAAAGCATCGCTGACTTGCTTGAATAAAAAAAATGAGAGGATATTGTGACTACCCTGCACCCAGTCCTGATGTAGGACAAGGAGCAGGACTTTTCGAAAGGGTTCCTGCTTTTAAGCCGCTTACTTTTCAGTCTAGCTGGATTGAGAGTGAAGCAGAGCTGCAGGTGCAGACACAGAGAGAATTCAGCAGAGACAGGGATATGATAACAGGAGGTGAGGAAGATAAACGTAAGCCCTACAGGATCATTTGGAGTATGAGTAGGGGGAAGGGAGATGAGGGACAGCATATTTCCTCACCTACGTGGCATAGGAGGTTTGCGCCAACTTCTAAACAAAAAGGGGTGATCGGAAGGCCAGAGAACACAGAGGCAGATAACATTGGGAGTATACATTCATCCAAGACGTTGTGTGTGTGTGTGCGTGCGTGTGTGTGTGTGTGTGTGTTTTGTAGTCTCCCTTTATTCATCCCCTTCTCACAGTATCAGATGTTCTGCAAGGTCTTGATTTAATTAGCATTGGAAAGATGCCATTAGTGATGATTATGTTACATGTACTTATGACTGAGATGAGACACACTTTACTGGGACCACACTTATCTGATTAGTGTTTCTTCTATACTAATGCTTCAGAAATGGGCCAGGATAGTGATATGGCCTTCTACAACATCACACACACACACACACACACACACACACACACACACACACTGTAGTTTGGCCGACGCATAAGCTTGGTTCTTTCTTGCAGGTCTGAACTTTAGCTCTTCACACAGTAAACAAAGCAAAAACAAAACAAAATAAATAATGAAAAAACAAAACACATTGTGTAGTCAAATCTCTTCCTGAATCTGTACACCTGCCAACTAAAAAATATGCACAATGCAAGAAACCACACAGTAGATTCTTCCATTGTGCCGCTGTATTCTGGGATTGTGTCTTCTCCAGAAAACTGTACCAATTCTTTAACTGAAACACTTTGCTAAATGTTTCTATTTTTTCATCTTAAAGAAAAACACTATGCTACTGTGTAGAATCTAGAGTTCAGAACCACATATAGTAGAAACTGTGGGTTGAAGGAAAAAAAAAACCCTAAAAAAAAGAAATGATTAGTCAAACATTTCCCTCTGCCTTAATAAATGGTAGTATAAAAGTGAGTTATTAGGAATTCTATGTTTTTACTTAAAAGATGACTTCAGTAACTGCCTTCCAGATATGGCTTTATTTCCAGACTCAGTTTATGTAGTGAATTTCTCTAGTTTCATACAAGTGTTCATCATGAACACAGAATGTAATTGCTTAAAGACAACAATTCTTCACTCTACCCTTTCATGCCTTATGAAGGTGCATACTAGAGATGCATCTGAAAACATTGAGTGCCAAAATTTTCATCACTTTTATAAAGGAGGTTGTATAATTTTTCCGTGAAAATGCACTTCAGTGAACTAGCCACTGGATGTCATTGTTGTGACATACAGATGGAACCAAATCCCTTTGACTCTTACTAGGAGCTGGAGCTGAAGCAGAGTGAAGGTTGGATAGGATAGCTTCACGTCTGAAGCAACACATCTGTTTGAAAAGTAAATTTAAGTGAAAGAGCTTTCTTAACACAATCCAATTACATTTGTTTTCTTTGTAGCTCCAGGAACTTGGAATCATGCAGATGTGTTTTGCGATTCTTATTTGGGTTATTTTTAGTGCACTGTTATTCATCCATCTTCCTAAGAATTTAGGTTACAAAACCTAAATACTGGTTTTGCTTGTTTGTTTCTGTTATGTGCATTTTTAAGACTTCAGTATGTTTTTTTCCATTCTCTCCTATTTCTGTGCCTCTGTGGCTTTGCTAAACCTGCTAAGATCACCTAGGAATTGGTTTTCCCCCCTGTTGGTATATTTTGTGAGTCCTGTATTTTTCAAAAATTGCCTTTGCAAAAAGCTGATCTAACCAAAAGAGTGGTAGTAGCCCCTGGGAGCAAGATAAGTCATTTATCTTTTTCAGCCATCCTCAGGCTAGAGGCTGGGCAATCATAAACCATCAGTGGGAGATGTCTTTGCAGGTTTATGTGGCTAAGTGAAGAAATGTGGTGCTTTCACTGTCTGCTAGTTGCCACTTCCCTGCTCACCCTCAGTAGCTCTTTAAATGTTTTCAAATGTTTATTTATTTTCAAAGAGTGAGTGTGTGAGTTCACGCACATATGAGTTGGAGAGGAACAGAGAGAGAGGGAGAGAATCCCAAGCAGGCTCTGCACTGAGTGTGGAGCCTGATTTGGGGCTTGATCTCATGACTGCGAGGTCACGACATAACACAGTATCAAGAGTCGGTCACTCAACTGACTGAGCCACCCATGCTCCCCCCTCAGTAGCCTCTTTAAATGGCACTGATTCTCCCTCATGATAGGGATAAAGTGGACCCTCTTAGGCATAATGGTAGCCTATGACCCCTCATTCCTCTAAATTGTGCATTCAAAAGGATGTTTCAGACAGTAACCTGTAGTCTTTACGAGCCTGGTCTCTGGAATAAGATAGTCTTAGATACACCATTTGGTATGACCTTGGTGGTTTACTAATCCTTCTGAACTCTGGCTTTTCCATTTGTGAAGTGGGTATAATCATTCCCATCTGGAAGATTTGTTGTGAAGATTATGAGTGAGGTGCTTAGCGTGGCATTTGGTATCTTTTAATTCTTTTTTAAAAAATTTTTAATGTTTATTTACTTTTGAGACAGAGAGAGACAGAGCATGAGTGGGGAGAGGCAAAGAAAGAGGGAGACACAGAATCCGAAGCAGGCTCCAGGCTCTGAGGTGTCAGCACAGAGCCCGACGCGGGGTTTGAACTCATCAACTGTGAGATCATGACCTGAGCCAAAGTCAGACGCTCAACCAACTGAGCCACCCAGGTGCCCCTGGTATCTTTCAATTCTTAATATAAAGAGAACACTGTTAATATTACCTGAAACACACAAAGACAGCAGTCACCGGTTCAACAGTGTTGAGGCAGAGTTACAGAGTGGCCATGGGACAGCGTCTTTCCTCCTCTGTGCTCAGAAAATATGCATAGTAGGTATATCGGAAATAATTGCTAAGAAGATTTTTTGGTAATTGTTTAAATAATTTCCGTAATTTTTATCAAGGAGACTGCTTTTCTTGTTTTGTTTTTTACATTTGTGCTGGCTTTGATACACAAAGGGTAAATTTATACAGTTCATGACTTGTAGGTCTTCATGATTTACTACGGATAAAACATTTTGACAAATGTAAGGAAACTACATTCAGTTGACAATTCTAGAAGCAAATTTACCTAAGGCATTTTCTCACCTGGCAGCATCTGGAATATGCTGGGCACTCAATAACTATTAGCAGATGCAATTAAAGCAGTAAATTCAGAAGTAGAGAAATAGCATATGTAAACAATTGACCAGATGCTCTCACACCAATCCATATCTCTTCAGAGTAAACTGCTTATATTATTTTAAGGAAATCTGTTTGATGTTGTGTAGGGTGTTGTGAAGAGGAACTGAATTGGGTAGTATTAGGTAACCTCTGCTTTCTCATTTTGGAAGACCACGCTGTTTTGAGAACACAATTTTGGTGGGAAGACATTTGCCTAGCTTATGATCAGATTTCATGTTAAAAATAAAATATCATTCCACTCTTGTTCAAGTAATAGGTATTTGCAAATATAAAATCCTAAATGCAATTCTTGTCAATGCACCTAAAAGAAGAAATATGTAACTTTCAATCAATCATTAGGATAAAATTAGAATAGTTTTATTTTTCTCAAGCCACTACTTTCAACTGTATTCTTTCCAATATCCCTTTCCTATCATTTAATAACATCTCAGGCAGATCCTATAACTTTCAGATCACTTATAGTTATTAAAAGCTCATTCCAGTACAGTTTAAGATTTCTGTGTTCGGCCCAGCTCTACGGTGGTGGTTCTCAAACGTTAGCATGCATCAGAATCACCTGGGGTGCTAGTTAAAAACACAAATCAATGAGCCCTAACTCCAGAGTTTCTGATTCAGTAGGTCTGTGGAAGGATTTGAGAATAATTATTTTCAATAAGATCCCAGGCGATGCTGATTATGGGAGCCACTGCTATATGCCTTTTCTCCTACCTATTTTAGGCTCTAGTGCCCTAGCACTCAGTGCGTTCGAGTGGTAAGGAAAGAGAGGGAAAGAAAAATGTTCTCCTTACTTAACTAACTGTGGCTGCGGTCTTCTCTTGGATGGTTACTGCTCTCTATTTCCACTCGTGGTTGTTAACATCTTACGAATGCATGGCAAGTATCCAAATGCTGGATCTCTTGGGACATCTTACATGTGGGACAATTTGCACAATTTTTTTATGCATTATATGCTGCTCTTGTTTGACCCCTTCCACCTTTACCTTTGTCCCCACTTTTGGTGGCTCACCTCATTTCTCTTATTGCTGTGTGCTCTGCTAAGCCAGTTTCTAAAAGCCTGACAAGGTCGTCTTTTAAGAATTGAAATGGGACCATATTATTCTTAGCCTCTTTTTATTATTCCCCCTCCTCAGCTCCTGTTTAACACCTTTCAGTGACGTTATAAAATCTTAAATCCTTACCATGGCACCCAAGGCCCTGAACGATCAGACCTTTGCTTACCTCTCTAACCACAGGTAACTATTTTCAAGCCTCCCACCTGTGTTGTCTCCATTACAAAGCTCTTCTTCATTGCAGGCCTTCCTGGGCTTTCCCTGTGCTGGCACTGCTTCCCCAAACTTCATGTAACAGGCTCATTTTCTTCCTTTGTCTCAGCTTATACATCATAGTCTCTAGAAAGCCTTTCACCCTCTGATCTTAAAATTGCTTCTTTTATACTCTCCTGAGACTCTGTTTCTTCTCCTTCATGGGGCTTTTATAATTATTTTTTAATATTTATTAATTTTGGGGAGAGTAAATTGGGAGAGGGGCAAAGAGAGGAAAAGAGAAGATCTGAACTGGGCTCTGTGCTGACAGCAGCAAGCCCAATGTGGGGCTTGAACTCACAGACTGCAAAATCATGACCTGAGCTGAAGTCAGATGCTCAACTGACTGAGCCACCCAAGTGCCCCTACTTTTTGTAATTTTTAATGATATGTTTGTGCTTATTTTTTATGTCTGTTTTTTCTCCTCCAGATTATAAATTACATTTGAGCAGAGACCTAGTCTGCACCTCCTACTCAGGGCCTGGGATTGTAATTCTCATATAGTAAGTACTCAATACATTTTGACTGAATGAATGAAGGAATGAAGAAAGGGTCAATTGGGCTGGTCTTCTTGAGGTTCTGGGCAAATCTTCACTCAGAGTGTTGGAAAGTCAAGTGGTGGTGTTCATTACCTCATCCTAGGGGAGGTAATGGGTTTGTTTGGGGACAGTGTTGGAAAATGTTTGTTCATTTGACAGGCTGATATCTGTTAAAAAGTAGGGAAATACTCAGTAAAGTTACAGATTTTACTTGGCAGGTAGTACAATGTGCTTCTTAAGAGTTCAGGCTTTTGACTCAGATAGTTTGTTAATTTGGGTTCTCTAAGAACCAGATACCAAAGAAAGATTAGGACTGCAAGTTATTTATTGGGCTAAAATCCCTGCGATGGAAGTTGGGGAAAGAGTCAGTGGAGGTGGGAGAGCTCTCAGACCACACTGCAGGTCTAATCCCTATAAAGGGTTGATGAAAGACAGGGAGTTTCAGTAAGAAGAGTCCTAGATGGCAATGAAGTCCTGAGAAAGTTTTGGCAAGGTTTATGGTCACTTTTCAAGCCCAAGTGGCTGTGTAAATCATATTTCATGGAAATGGGTCTGCTTTAGGACCCTGGAGGCACTGATTCTTTAGCTGGGAACAGTCTGTGGGAGGTATGGTGTTCGTGGTGGCCGTGCAGTGGAGGATTCAGAGCACAGTTTGTTGGTACCATGGGTCAAAAATGGACAATAATAGGAGATCTGAGTGGTGCGCTTTGATGACCAGAAAAGCTTAATATGCATTTGGTAAAAAATTGGTATTATTTGCTTTGGAGTTTGTCCTATCCTTCATGGCAAGACACTAATCTTCTACATTTCTCATTGGTCTGCAATTATATTTTAGTCGCGTGCTTTTCTTCTTTTAAAGTTATCAAATGAGGGGTGCCTGGGTGGCTCAGTCGGTTGAGCATCTGACTTCAGCTCAGGTCATGGTCTCACGGTTTGTGGGTTCGAGCCCCACATCAGGCTCTGTGCTGACTTATTAACGTTTGCTATATTGCTTTCTGGACGTTTTCATATCACTTGTTTATATTCATGCATACACATATTAATATACACAAGCATATGCACAGCTACACACACAAGTACACACAAATATACACAAAACTCTACAGTTTTGTCTTTATAAACGCAGGTTTATGTTCCATATATTATTCCATATCTTGCTTTTTCTTCTAACAATTTTATTTAGGGAGCTGTCCCTCTTGGAATATATAGTAGCTATTTTCAAGCTTTCATAAATGAGAATTAGCTGAGGTTCTAATTAAAATTCTAAGTCCCATGAATTCAGTAGGTCTGGAGTGTGGCTCAGTAATCTGTTAACCAAAAACTCTGGTGATTCTGATCAAGATGATCATTGGATCATAGTTTTAGAAACACTAATAGAAATTTGTATCATTCTTTCTATGACTTTATTATATTCAATAGTATGAACTCGTTGCATGATTTATCAATTTTTTTATTAATGAAGAGTTAGGTGTTTTAATTTTTACAAATGAATCTATAGTGAACATTCATTTTCTAGTAGCATCAAGTACACAATTTAAATATACATAAAGAGTTCCTATGTAAGAGTACACATATTTCATTTTCTTGTAATTGATTCTTTTTTTTTACATTTGTTTATTTTTTGAGAGACAGAGACAGAGAGTGAGTGGGGAGGGGCAGAGAGAGAGAGAGAGAGAGAGAGAGAGAGGGAGTCACAGAATCTGAAGCAGGCTCCAGCCTCTGAGCTGTCAGCACAGAGCCTGATGCGGGGCTTGAACCCATGAACTGTGAGATCATGACCTGAGCCAAAGTTGGTCACTTAACTGACTGAGCCACTCAGGCACCCCTGGGTACATAGATTTCTGCAATTATTGTGTATTTTGATTAATTGGTCCCTTTATCTTATATAATGACCTTCTCTCTACTGTTACAGTTTTTTGGTTAAAGTTTAATTTGTCTAATACAAGAATAGCTATCTCTGCTTCTTTTTGTTTCCATTTACATGGAATATCTTTTTCCATTACTTTAATTTGAGCCTATTTATGTCTTTAAAACTGAAGCGAGTCTCTTATAGGCAGCATATAGTTGAATCTTATTTTGTAATCTATTAATTACTGTATGCATGTATTTTGATTGGAGTATTTAATCCATTTACATTTGAAGTAATTATTGATAGGTAAGGACTTATTAATGCCATCTTACTAATTGTGTTTTTGTTTTTCTTTTGTAGTTCCTTTGTACCTTTCTACTTTTGCCATCTTTCTTTGTGAATTGATGATTTTCCATAGTGGTATTCTTTGATTCCCTTCTGGTTATCTTTTGTGTCTACTCTAGGTTCACTTTGTGCTTACCATAATACTTACATAAAGCATTATACACACACATACACACACACACATGTCTATTTTAAACTGATTATCAACTTAACTTTGTATATGAAAACTCTTTCCTTTTACTCCTCTCCCCATAATTTTGTTTTTGATATTATAATTCACCTGTTTTTATATTGTATATTTATTAACAAGTTATTGTAGCCATAGTTATTTTCAAATTTTTGTCTTTTAACTTTTATACTGGTGTTAAGATATTAACGCACCACCTTAATATAGTATTAGAGTATTCTAACTTTGACTATATAATTCCCTGTACTAGTTTGTTTGATATTTTCATATGTTTTTATGTTACTAATTAGTTTTATTTTAGTTTTAAAACCTCTTTTTTAGCATTTCTTATAAGGCATATGTATAGTAATGGTGACCTCCCTCAGTTTTGTTTGGGAGAGTCTTTATCTCTTCTTCATTTCTGAAAGACAACTTTGCTGGGTAAATATTCTTGATTGGCAGTATTATTCTTTCAGCACTTTGAATATATCATGCCAGTTTTCTGGTCTGCACGGTTTCTACTGAGAAATCTGATAGCCTAATCGGGGTTTCCTTCTATGTGACTATTTTTTTCTTTGTTTCTTTTTAAAATTTTTAATGCTTATTTTAATTTTTTTAAAATTTATTTTGATAGAGCACATGAGTGGGAGCGGGCATAAAGAGAGGGGGAGAGAGAGAATCCCAAGCAGGCTCTGCCCTGTCAGCACAGAGGCTGAGGTGGGCCTTGAACTCTTGACCCATAAGATCATGACCTGAGTCAAAATCTAGAGTTGGTTGCTTAACTGATTGAGCCACCCAGGTGCCCCTCTCTTTCTGCTTTTAAAATTCTCTTATTGTCTTTGATTTTAGACAGTTTTATCATAATGTGTATGGGTGAAGATTATTTTGGGTTGAAATTTTAGTGTGGCCTATTAGCTTCATAAAGTCAGATATCCAGTTATCTCCCCAGATTTGGAGAGTTCTCTTTTATTACTTTAAAGATTCTTTTTTCCCCTTTATTTCTTTCTTCTTGGACTCCAATAATGCAGAGGTTATATCTCTTCGTATTCCATAATTCATGTAGGAGTTCTTCACACTTTTTCATTCTTTTTCCTTTATGATCCTCTGACCGGATGACTTCAAATGACCTGTCTTAAAGTTGACTCTTTCCTTGCTTGATTGAGTCTGATATTGAAGCTCTCTATTGAATTGTTCACTTCAGTCATTATTTTCTTCAATTCTAGGTTTGTTTTTTCTCATGGTATCTATTTTTCTGCTAAGCTTCTCCTTTAGTTCATGCATTGTTTCCCTGATTTCAATTAGTTGTCTACTTGTTCCCTTTTAGTTCATTGGATTTCTTCAAAAATATTATTCTGAATTCTTTTTCAGACAGTTCATATATCTTTATTTCTTGAGGGCCAGTCATTGGCATTGTATTAGTTTTAGGCACCTGGGACCTGGGTCTGCATAGGTGGACCTGGATCCTGGTCCACAGAGGTCAACCAAGTGCTGGGGACTGCTGGTGTGGGCTCGGCATCTAGGTTTATGGGGGCCAAACTCATACTCAGACAGACTGAGAGCCTGGTTCTAGAGGATCTGGACTAGAGTCTGAGACCATGGAAATTGGCTTGGTACTAGGGTAAGCCTATAGCCTTGGGTCATAGATATGGGCTCGTAACCTGGGGCCTCACATGGAGATTGAATCTATAGGGGCCAGTCTGGTGCTTGGGTGGGCCTGGAGACTGAGTCAGTGAGAGCTGGCCTTGAGGCTGGGGCTGTGTGGGCTGGCCTGGTGCTAGGGCAGGCTGGAAGCTTGGATCCACAGAAGATAGTCTGGACCTAAAGTCATTAGGGGTTGGCTTGGTACTGGGATGGAGAGAAAGTGTGAGTCCATGGTAGTAGGCCAGGAGCTGGGCACAGTTGGGAGCTTGGGATCTCAGGTAACTGCCTGCAGTCTGGGATTACAAGGGCTGATTAGGAGCCTGGGGCCACAAATGCCATTTGGGTACATGGGATCTGCCAGCTCTGGGATGTGCCCAGAGCTTGGATTTGTGGAAGTCTCTGGGAGACTAAGGTCATGGCTTGGAATCCAGCAGGTGCTGGTGTGAGCTGTGTATCTGGTTCACAGGAGTCTGGTAGGGGCTGTCTAGAACCATAGGAGTTAGTCTGGTGTTGGGTGGGTCCTTCTCCCATGGGGAAAGTGTCTCTCTCTGTGCTGGGCTGCCTGGGTTGGGGGAAAAGTGATGGGGTAGTATGAATCTATCTTTCCTAACCTCCTCAGTACATTTTTTCTTATTTCTGTGCTTTGCCCAAGTGCTGTAATCTGTCACTTGGAAACTAGATTTTGTGAAGGTATTTTTCTTCATGGATAGTTATTCAAACTGATGGTTCTGGGAGGGGTGTGAATTAGAAATTCCTATACCATCATTTTGCTAACAATACCTTTTATTATAATTAAAACTTTTTTCCAGAATATATATGCAAATGTAAGGGAATACACATAGACACAATTTGATAGTGATAATAAAATAAATATTCACATATCCACCACCAGGTTAAGAAATGGTACTTACCTAGTGACGTATAAGTCCCCCAAGTGCTTCTCTTTGAGAATTTTCCTTTCCCTCCTATTATAGAGCTTATCTCTCTCCTAAATTTTTTTCCTAATCATTACTTTATGGTTCTTTACTCTTTTACCAGGTAGATTTATTTATGTTGTCTCTTTTTTGAATTTTATAAATGCGATCCTTTTTTTCATTCAATATTATAATTTTTTAACATTCTTAGATATTTATGTATGGCTATAGTTATTTGCACTGATACATGTATATATCTATATATATCATATATAGGCACATATTAATCTATATATGATATTCTTGATTTGAATATATTCCAAGTTGTGTATTCTTCATGGATTTTTGAGTTTTTCCATTTTTTTGTTACCATGAGCAATGATGCTGTGAAGTTTCCTATTAAGGGCACCAGTTGCACATGCATAAGAGTTGTTCTGTGCCTTTTAGGAGTGGACTTACTGGATTGTAGAGCATGTGCACATTCAACTTTCCCAAACAGTGCTTAATTGTTATACAAATTATTGTTATACAAATGGTTGTACCAATTTACACTCACACCTGTAGTTGAAGAGTCTTCCTTCCTTCCTTCCTTCCTTTCTTCCTTCCTTCCTTCCTTCCTTCCTTTTCTTCCCTCCCTCCCTCCCTCTTTCTTTTCTTTTCTTTTCTTTTCTTTTCTTCTCTTCTCTTTTCTCTTCTCCTCTCCTCTCCTCTCCTCTCCTCTCCTCTCCTCTCCTCTCCTTTCCTCTCCTCTTCTCTTTTCTTATTTCTTTCTTCTATAAAGGAGAAGTTTCCTGAGTCGGCTTTAAAAGACTTTACCGCATCAGAGGGATGATGATTGGAATCAGTCACTTCAAAATGAAATGCTTTAAAGTAGAACACTGACAGCTTGAATAAATCTTTCTGGCAAGTGGGTAAATTTAAAATAAATGTATTTTAAGATTATAAACCTCAAGAGAGTTTAATTAAAGTTTAGAGGAGATTACAGCACAAATGTTTATGAACTAAAATTCTCCTTTCATGTCCAATAGCAATTAATTCTTCTCCTCCATTCCTAATTTATCAGCCTACTTCTGTTGCATTGATAGTGCTGCTACAATTTTCTACTTAGTGGTTATTTTAAACCCAAGAGAATAAATTTACCAAGCAGTCCACTTATAAATGTGAAGCCCAGTTCACTCTTTGTATTAGTCAACGGGATTTCTAAGCCCATGATGAATACTGAATTAAGAGATAAGGGAGAGTTTTAAATTTCTGGGAAAAGAATAACCTAGAATTAAAAAATATATAGTACATTTATTAAGAAGGTCATGGTCTATTTTCTTATCTTCTTCACAAGAACACTTTGTGCTTTAAAATCAAATGCCAAAATTTATGGCAGATCTCACACATATTTAGAACAATTTTTTGGGAAAATTTTCCCCAAAGTTGTGCTCTCCACACTTTTTAAACTAATAGGAATATTGAAATGAATTTCATTGAAAATTGCCCAGAATTTAAATTTAAATTTTCTTTGTTAGATGTCAATGAAAATATTTTTATTTCCTCTTATTCCCTATTTAGCTCTTTACCCCACTCATTCACATGTATTGGTTAAATTTAAAAAGTTTCTTCATGTCACCTCTTATCTGACTCTAGTAAGATCCTTTCTTGGGTTGGGAGAGAGAACATGAAGGGTGGACAGGAGAAAGAGGGAGGGAGGAAGGAAGGGCAGGAGAAAGAGAAAGGGGGGAAAGAGAGGGAGAGAGAACCAAGAGGGGGGTAAGGCAGACAGGAAGAGAGAGAGAAAGAGGGAGAGACAGGCAGATGGTGGAGAGGTAATAATGAACTGCCCATCCCTACCAGAGAGATTTCTAACCACAAGCTGAAAAGTACTAAGACCTCTCCAGCCTCCGTATATGACTCTGCTCTTCTCTGGAGGTGAGGCAAGAGTCAGGATTATTAACTGATATTAATATGCTATGTCTTAGTCCAAGTTCCATAGAAAGAAGACAGGAGGCAAAATTTACACATGCTTTATTTGGGCCTGCAATCCCAGGACAGCAAGAATGAAGGGAAGTGAGGCAGTGGAGAAAGGAGAGCAAATACAAGGCAGCGTGTTCCTGAGCTGATTACATCTCATGTTGTTGTTATTGTTTGTTATTAACAAAGCAGTTTATTGGCTTTAAATATACATCAGTAAATTTTTAAATGTTAGTTAATTTTGCTAAGTTTTCTGTTTTATGATGAAAGAATACTGACCGAAAACATCAGAGAAAATAGAAGCTCAGCAGAATGGTTTCCAATATATTTTCATGAATAAGCAGATTAAAAAAACAAGTATATGACTTTTAATCTAAGAAAAAATGCTGTCTAAATTCACTGTTTAGAATTGAATTATTTTTGGCTAAATGCAAGAAACAGGAGCTCATAAAATAAAGGCCTAGCATGGGCAGCAAGAGAAAAGAGAAAGAAATGGGGAAAAAAATAGATTTTAATATCAAGTGTATTATCAGTTGTCTGGTTTTGTTTGTTTTTGTTTCACACTACTTAAGGCAGGATTATCTCTCTGTAATCCTACAGATAAGTTCTAATGTTTTAGCTATAAGAAAGTTTTAAGAACTCAGATACATAGATAAGACAATTAAAAAAAAAAACCCTTTCCTTACAGTATATGCAAGGCTTTAGAAGCATTATATATAAGACAGGCAGTTGTGTACTTATAGGACATTTCCAGAGAGGTTATCTAGAATCACTGTGTCTTAGAAAAGTCCACTGGAATTGAAAAAAGAAGGGGAATGAATTTATCTTAAATCTCCTTGTCATCTCCTGTGTCTCATTGATTAATGTATTTTCTTCAGGGCATTTAACTACTCTGCCCTTATGGATTGTGCTAGCCAACCCCTGTGAGCAGCCATGAGAAAAGTCAGGTTACATGCCCCATGATGAGTGCTTCATCTGAACCTTGAAGTGGTAGAGAAAGTGAGTCTCTGTTGGTTGGGTTAGTTTAGGTATGAACACAGGTTGAACTAATCTGTCACATCAGCAGGTACTGGCAGCAACCAGTAGTTTTAAGAGAGAGGTGATTGTGCAGCCTAAGTCCAGCTGTATGAATAAATTGCCCTAGTGGGCTGGGCTGGGCAAGCTGCTCTACCTGGGGATCACTTACACCGGAGAGGCTAGAGTGGTTCCTTGGATGGCCTTGAGATTGTCCCAGTGAACTCACTGTCCAATTGTCTCAAGAACATTTGGATCAGGATTCAGAATTCTTCTTTTCCTCTGTACAACTATCACCTAGAGATGCTTTGCACATTTTTATAAGCCAGCTCCCTTTTATTCAGAGGAAAATTGAAATCATGAATCCAGAAGAAAGATGAGTAACAGCGTGGGACAGGGGCCATTGAAAGCATAAATTTAATTTTTAATTAAAGTACAAGTCTCTCGTATTGGGGATAATCTTGGATAAGAGGAAGCTTTCAGTGGTCAAGGTAGGGACAGAGCTAAGATTGGATAAATCTCAGAAATTTACCTGGTTATAAGAGTATAAGACAACAATGGGACACCTCGATGGTTCAGTTGGTTAAGCATCTGACTTCACCTCAGGTCACGATCTCACAGTTTGTGAGTTTGAACCCCATGTCGGACTCGGCTGGTAGCTCAGAGCCTGGAGCCTGCTTTGGATTCTGTGTCTCCTTCTCTTTGCCCCTCCCCTGCTCACACTCTGTCTGTCTCTCTCTTTGAGCAATAAACAAAAATTAAAAAAATTTAAAAAAAGAGTATAAGACCAGAGAGTATAGGCCAACATCCGTGAAACTGTCAATGTAGCCAGGGAGCTCGTTGGGCAGGAGGTGCTGTGCAGCAGTATTTGGCAGGGTGAGGTTCTGGTGTAAAGTCTGGCAGGATTATTCGTGATTTATTCATGGCAAACACCTTGGACACAGGAGCAGGATGCAGCCATCAGGATGCTAGGCAAGCGAGAGACAACTCGGGGTAAGATTCTAATCTCTAGTTGAGGACTAGGGTGTCCAGCAGAGAGACAATAGAATGAGGGTTCCCATGAACTTAAATAATAGGCTCATGACTGAAGTTGAGAGAAAGTACAAGGTGGTCCTCCAGAGACCCCGTGGACACGATGGCCCACACAGGCATACTACACACTAGATGTGCTTGGGAAATGAGATTCTAACCAAGGGGGTTAATATATAGAGCGGGCAAATATATATAGTAGTAAACAGGGTAAATGTATATATTGAAAATATATATATTATCTTCTATTGCTTGAACCATTATCTCAAATATGTTACAGGAAGTTGATATTTATTTTGGATAAATTGGTCTCTGAAGACCTTTAAAAAATCAATATTATATATTTCAAAAACACATAGAAGGAGTTGAATGAGAAAAAGGGGCAGAATTTGGTTAGATAGGTTTGTTTTCTGAAAGTGTCCATCCTCTTAAAATTTTGCTTATATTGCTAATATTATTCTTATTTGCTCTGAAAATATTAGGTATGAATAACTTCATCATCTCCATCAACTATTTTCATTTTATTCTGTATTGCTACCTTTTAAGAATAAGAATTTTGCCTGCATAAAGTCCCAAAGGAAGCAGAGGGGGCCAAATACTTTTTAAAGCCCTTTTAACCAATTAAAGCACATTATTTATACACTATTTTGGTTCTTGATTTAGTTTAATTTTCTTAATTGAACTTTATATATTTTATTAAAGACATTAAAATTTTCCTTTATGAAGGAACAAGATAGTGACCTAGAAGGCTCATGAACTTCCTTCCTTTCACAGACACACCAAATGTGCAGCTACATAAGGAGTGATTCCTTTTGAGAGAAATCCAGGAAATAGTTGCATGACTCCTACACATTGGGTGAAAGAGAAAATATACACATCAAAATGGGAGACTGAGACACACTGTAATCATAAACATCACCCCCAGCACAGAGACATACAATAGGTGTGGAGCCCCCAAGGTGCCAGTTTATGCCTGAAGAGTGACAGGTTTGAGCCACTCATCTAGCACTCCAATTTTTAAGGCCAACCCCCACAAATCCCCAATTCTGAAAGCCAATGGGGCTTGAATTTCCAAGATCCACAGGACAATAACAAAGAAGCAGTTCTTAATGGTTGCATGAGCACTTGCCACAGCTACTGCCCCTCCCTAGCCATCCCCCCTCCCGCCCTCCCCCCTCCCTGCCCTGGGGCTCAGTACAGGGGGATCAGGCAAAAATGCGCATCTCCATCTTTCCCTGGAAGGGGTTTGATTACATACTGTATAGGCTGATGACTGAGGGTCTGTCTTCTAACTCACATCTACCTGTGATCCTCCACTGAACTCAGAGGAGCTAGTGGCTGTTTTCCCCACCTTCTCTTTTTGCCTTATTCCAAAGTGAAAATCAGGTCACCAGCATCTCTCTGACAGGAGCTTGTACACATCTAGTGCCACCCCTTTTTTTGCAGTTGCCAAAGAAGGGATAGGCCCCAGATTGCCTGGCTCTGATAGCCAACTGGGCTTGCATTCATGAGTCCCACAAAATTGTAGCAAAGAAACACTTTTTAAACAAACGCAGGAGCATCCCCTGTGGTTAAATATCCTCAGGCTCAGTACAGGCACAAATGCCCGTCTTCCAATTTCTTTCTCCCAGTAGGCTTAACTACATACTTTTCCATGTGCTGCTTGGGTGTCTGGTTTTTAATCAGTCTGCACCTAGGGCCCTGACTATGATCCTATCCTTTGAGACCCTGATGGGTCTTTGCATATCATCAACCATTGGCAACCACTAAGAACAAAGATGTGACTTAGACAATCACAGAAGTTTAAGTGACAACCAAGAGCTGAGGCTAACTAGGTTCATTTCCTACATGAGACCACTCTATCACTCTTTCAAGACTGGTTAATCTAATGTGCAGAAAGCAACACAGAGAGTCAAGGAAAATGAAGAAACAGGGAAATAGGGTCGAAATCAAGATAAATCTCTAGAAATTTATTTTCAAGAATTCAAGGTAAGTTATTTACCCAGTAAAAAGTTAAATTTAATGGTCCTAAAGATGCTCATCCAGGTTAGGAAAGCAGTGCATGAACAGAGATTTTCAACAAGAGATAAAATATTTTAAAATTACCAAAGAAGAATCATGGAATTGAACAATATAGTAACTGCACTGAAAAATTCAATAAAAGCGTTCAATAGCAGACTAGATGACATGAAAGAAGAGATCAATGAACTTGAAGATAGGGCATGAAATTTTTTAAGAAGAGGAGAAAATAAGAAAGGACAAGTGTGAAGTTAGCATAAGGGACATAAGGGAAGACATCATTAAACAGAACAATATACACATTATAGGGGTTGCAGAAGGGAAAAAAAGAGAAAAGGGGGAGAAAGCTTAGTCAAAGGAATGATGGCTGAAAATTCCCCTAACCTGGAGAAAGAAATAGATATCCAGATCCAAGAAACCTGAAGATTATCAAATATGATGAACTAAGGAGACCCACACTGAGACACATTATAATTACATTGTCAAAAATTAAAGACAAGGGGGAAAATTTCAAAGCAGTAAGAGAAAAACTTGTTACATACAAAGGAACCCCTTACAATACTATCAGTGGATATTTCAGCAGAAATTTTGCAGGTCAGAAAGGAGTGAGATGATATATTCACAGGGCTGAAAAAAAATTGCCAACCAAGAACATTCATTCCATCTGGCAGAATTAAGGGGAGATAGTTTTCCAGACAAACAAAATCTGAAGGAGCTCATCACAAGTAGACCAGTCTTATAAGAAATCTTATAGAACATTTCTTAGGCTTAAATGAAAGGGTATTAATTAATAACATTGAAAACATATGAAAATATGAAATTCATAGGTAAAAGTAAATATATAGTTAAATTCAGAATATTCTCCTATTGTATTAATGGTTGGTAAATCACTTATAACACCAGTATAAAGATGAAAAGAAATGAAGCATTAAAAATAGCAGTTATTACAATAATTTTTTAATGTATAAACAATATAAAAAGATGTAGTTTTGATGTAACCTCTATGAAATTCCAATGACATTTTAAACAGAAATTTATTTATTTTTTTTTTAATTTTTTTTTCAACGTTTATTTATTTTTGGAACAGAGAGAGACAGAGCATGAACGGGCAAGGGGCAGAGAGGAGGGAGACACAGAATCGGAAACAGGCTCCAGGCTCTGAGCCATCAGCCCAGAGCCTGACGTGGGGCTCGAACTCACGGACTGGGAGATCGTGACCTGGCTGAAGTCGGACGCTTAACCGACTGCGCCACCCAGGCGCCCCTTAAACAGAAATTTAAAAGCAATCCTGAAATTCTTATGGCATCACAAAAGAACCTGAAGCAATATTGAGAAAGAAGAATAAAGTTGGAGGCATCACGCTCTGATTTCAAATTATATCACAGAGTTATAATAATCAAAACAGTGTGGTACTGGCATAAAACAGACACATTGATCAATGGAACAGAACAGAGGACTGATAAATAAACTCAGGCATAAAATAAATTAATTTTTTACAAAGCAGCCAAAAATAATACAATGGGGAAAGGGCAATCTCTTCAATAAATGTTGGAAGAAGTGGATATTTACAAAGAAAAGAATGAAAATAAACCCCCATGTTACACCATACAAAACATTCAATTCAAAATGGATCAAAGACTGAACATATGACCTGAAACTGTAAACTCCTAAAAGCAATCATAGGGAGTAAGTTTCTTGACATTGATCTTGGAAATAATTTTTTTTTTTTTTTTTTGGATTTGACACTAAAAGGCAACAAAAGCAAAATGAACAGGAGGGGTTACATCAAACTTAAAATCTTCTGCTCTGCAGAGGAAACAATTAACAAAATGAAAAGGTAGCCCACCGAATGGGAGAAAATATTCACAAACCATCCAATAATGGATTAAGGCCTAAAACATATGGAACTCATACAACTCAGTAACAAAAATAAAAACCCCGAACAAAAAAAACCCAAACAAACAAAAAAGGCAAAACAAAATGGGTGATGAATGTGTTAGTCAACTCAATGGTGGGAATTCTTTTATAATGTATAAAAGTATATCAAATCTTTAATTGTCTTCTTTAAATATATTATAATTTGTTGATTTTATGTCTCTAAGGATGAAAAAAAGGAGTCCTTTAAAATAGAGCAAACTGGGGCGCCTGGGTGGCTCGGTCGGTTAAGCGTCCGACTTCGGCTCAGGTCATGATCTCACGGTCCGTGGGTTCGAGCCCCGCATCGGGCTCTGTGCTGACAGCTCAGAGCCTGGAGCCTGTTTCAGATTCTGTGTCTCCCTCTCTCTGTGACCCTCCCCCGTTCGTGCTCTGTCTCTCTCTGTCTCAAAAGTAAATAAACGTTAAAAAAAAGAGCAAACTGTTCCTTGACATGGCTTTGATGCTTTTAAGTAATCATTCCCTTCTGACTAAAGTGGAATGAAATTACCTTTTTTTAAAAGGATGAGCAGAACACAGAACTTGTGAAAATGGATTTGCAGATTTGTGCCCAATTCCCCTGTCTGTTGACCTTCCATGTGTTTCTAATCTTGATTTTTGCAGAAGTCCCTTCCAAAAGTTTTCTGTCTCCAGTGTCTGCTTTTACGTACCTTGCAGTGACACATCCTTCCTCTGGCAGCTGTTTTGCTCTGGTCTGACGCTCTCTTCCTCTTTTATCTGTTCTCCCTCTTCTCATATCACAGCCAGTCACATGCAGAGCAGCTTAGAAACCAACAGAGTGGCAAAATACAGCAGCTGTGGGGGGCACAGAGCATGACATTTGGGAGATGAAGGGGGGAAACTCAAACAAAATGATGTACCTCTGTGGCTAAGAACATCTGGCCTAGAAATACTTAGATGTGCAACTAATTCCTCAGATTGGTAATTGATAGGTTGATAGGTGGTACTCTACCTCTGATTTTCTTCTTTCCCTCACTACTTTCATGGATATTAGTGAAGAAAAAGAGCCAGGCTTTGGCTCCCCCCCAAAAAATGCATTACTTTAAGCAAGTCTGGAGACTATACATAACTGGAACATTTTGTGATTATCTATTTTATCAAATTGAAAAGGAATGGGGAGATGTCATGATATAAGTAGGCCCTTTTAAACCCTTGCCTCTAAGCCATTAAATGCTTTTGCCTTTCTGTGTCATTTGATTGAGCCCTGTGAGATTCACATTCCTTAAGACGTTTTAAAGCTTCAGCAATCTCATTTTGTCTCTTTTCTCCTGTGCACACTTAAAATAATTGCATGTATTTGTTGGCATTTCAGCCAGAATCCCTTGGCATAATTCAAATTACCGTACCTTAGTCTTCTTGCTTCTGTGAAGTCATGTTTGCTTTAGTCGAGGATGCCCCTTTGTGAGTTCCTCTGGTCTGTAGCTTTTGTATTCATTTTTATGCATTGGTGGCATTTCTGGCAATTCTATGGAGTATTACAGTGTCATTGATTATCAGACTGGAAGAGGCTGGGGTCTGTTCTGCTCAGTTTACAGATGATGAATCTGAGTCTCAGAGAAGAAAAATGCCATGTCCGACTGTTTCCAGCTTGCTAGGGCAGAGGAGGGGTAAAGTAAGGCAGTACATATGTCACTATACTGGCCTTCACCATTTTGAAAGATACTTCTGGTCTTTCATTTTCAGTTTGTTGCTTTATGGTGCACTATATAAAGAAATGTACATTTACTTATTCATTTGGTAAAATGAGCCTTCTTATTTTAGTTTTTTGAAATTTTTATTTATATTCCAGTTAGTTAATATACAGTGTTATATTACTTTCAGGTGTATAATATAGGAATTCCACACTTTCATACAATATTCAGTGCTCATCACAACAAATGCACTCTTTAATCCCCATCACTTATTTCACCCACCTCCCCCTCACCTCCCCTCTGGTAACCATCCGTTGTTCTCTATAGTTAAGACTCCACTTTGGGGTGCCTGGGTGGCATAGTTGGTTAAACATCTGACTCTTGATCTTGGCTCAGGTCATTGTCTCACAGTTTGTGAGTTCGAGCCCTGCATCAGGCTCTCTGTTGGCAGCATGGAGCCTGCTTGGGATTCTGTCTTTCCTTCTCTCTGCCCCTCCCCAGCTTGTGCACTCTCTCTCTGTCTCTGTTTCTCTCTCTAAAAATAAATAAATAAGCTTAAAAAAAATTTAAAAAAGAGTCTGTTTCGTGGGGCGCCTAGGTGGCTTCGTCGGTTAAGCATCTGACTTTTTTTTTTTTTAATTTTTTTTTCAACGTTTATTTATTTTTGGGACAGAGAGAGACAGAGCATGAACGGGGGAGGGGCAGAGAGAGAGGGAGACACAGAATCGGAAACAGGCTCCAGGCTCTGAGCCATCAGCCCAGAGCCCGACGCGGGGCTCGAACTCACGGACTGCGAGATCGTGACCTGGCTGAAGTCGGACGCTTAACCGACTGCGCCACCCAGGCGCCCCTAAGCATCTGACTCTTGACTTTAGCTCAGGTCATGATCTTGTGGTTCCTGAGTTTGAGCCCTTCATGGGCCATCAGCACAGAGCCTATTTGGGATTCTTTTTCTCCCTCTCTTTGTCCCTCCCCCTGCTCATGCTCTCTCTTTCAAAATAAATAAATAAATAAAATAAACATTAAAAAAAGAGATTTTCTTAAAGAGACTTAAGCCTTTAAAAAACATTAAATTGTTAAAATTAAGTTGTGCCATTCACTTAAGGTAAAAACTACAGACATTTCAAGCTAAAGAATCAAGAGACCCAATGTTTCTGATTTCTTGTTTCTGAATGTTTATGCTTATTTCTGAGTTAGGATTAAGAAAGACAGAATATGTACTTGCTTTACTCTTCTGGTTGTTTGTTCAACACCACATATAAGTATTATCGTCTGTTGTATAACAAACAGGGTGCTGGATTCTGCTCAGATGTAAAGATAAAGAAGTCTCCTCTGGAAGAGTTCACTATCAAATAGGCTAAGACAGATATGAACATGTGTGCAATACAGCATGACCAATGCTATACTAGAGGCAGGTATAGCGTGCCATGACCACGTGGAAAAGAAATGATGGACAATGAGAAAAGCTTCACCAAAGAGATGACATCTGAATTCTATCTGGAAGAATGAGCAGACTTTTATCAGGTCGTGGAACGGGCTGGTTATACATGAAAATCTCAGGCAGAGGAAACAGCATGTCCCAAGGGAAAATATTTTGAGAAAGAATAAAATGCTTACATGCATAAGTGAGAAGCATAGGATGTGAGCAGAATGGGAGGAGCTAGGGCTAGAAGATGGATGGTTGTCAGATCAAGGGGCTGGTATATGATTCCAAAAAGCTTAGTTTTTACTTCAGCTAACACAGAGGTAGAGGCTTTGTCTGACTCACCATTGTATCCACAATGTTAGAATGAGATTTGACTTACTCAAACAGGGATGTGTCCCTGTGATGAAAAGGAATCACAAGATGGTTTATTTATTTATTTTTGTTAAATTTTTTCAATATATGAAATTTATTGTCAAATTGGTTTCCATACAACACCCAGTGCTCATCCCAAAAGGTGCCCTCCTCAATACCCATCACCCACCCTCCCCTTCCTCCCACCCCCCATCAACCCTCAGTTTGTTCTCAGTTTTTAAGAGTCTCTTATGCTTTGGCTCTCTCTCACTCTAACCTCTTTTTTTTTTTTCCTTCCCCTCCCCCATGGGTTTTTGTTAAGTTTCTCAGGATCCACATAAGAGTGAAAACATATGGTATCTGTCTTTCTCTGTATGGCTTATTTCACTTAGCATAACACTCTCCAGTTCCATCCACGTTGTTACAAAGGGCCATATTTCGTCCTTTCTCATTGCCACATAGTACTCCATTGTGTATATAAACCACAATTTCTTTATCCAGTCATCAGTTGATGGACATTTAGGCTCTTTCCATAATTTGGCTATTGTTGAGAGTGCTGTTATAAACATTGGGGTACAAGTGGCCCTATGCATCAGCACTCCTGTATCCCTTGGGTAAATTCCTAGCAGTGCTATTGCTGGGTCCTAGCGTAGGTCTATTTTTAATTTTTTGAGGAACCTCCACACTGTTTTCCAGAGTGGCTGCACCAATTTGCATTCCCACCAACAGTGCAAGAGGGTTCCCATTTCTCCATATCCTCTCCAGCATCTATAGTCTCCTAATTTGTTCATTTTGGCCACTCTGACAGGCGTGAGGTGATATCTAAGTGTGGATTTGATTTGTATTTCCCTGATGAGGAGCAACGTTGAGCATCTTTTCATGTGCCTGTTGGCCATCCGGATGTCTTCTTTAGAGAAGTGTCTATTCATGTTTTCTGCCCATTTCTTCACTGGATTATTTGTTTTTCGGTGTGGAGTTTGGTGAGCTCTTTATAGATTTTGGATACTAGTCCTTTGTCTGATATGTCATTTGCAAATATCTTTTCCCATTCCGTTGGTTGCCTTTTAGTTTTTTTGGTTGTTTTCTTTGCTGTGCAGAAGCTTTTTATCTTCATAAGGTCCCAGTAATTCACTTTTGCTTTTAATTCCCTTGCCTTTGGGGATGTGTCAAGTAAGAAATTGCTACAGCTGAGGTCAGAGAGGTCTTTTCCTGCTTTCTCCTCTAGGGTTTTGATGGTTTCCTGTCTCACATTCAGGTCCTTTATCCATTTTGAGTTTATTTTTGTGAATGGTGTGAGAAAGTGGTCTAGTTTCAACTTTCTGCATGTTGCTGTCCAGTTCTCCCAGCACCATTTGTTAAAGAGACTGTCTTTCTTCCATTGGATGTTCTTTCCTGCTTTGTCAAAGATGAGTTGGCCATACATTTGTGGGTCTAGTTCTGGGGTTTCTATTCTATTCCATTGGTCTATGTGTCTGTTTTTGTGCCAATACCATGCTGTCTTGATGATTACAGCTTTGTAGCAGAGGCTAAAGTCTGGGGTTGTGATGCCTCCTGCTTTGGTCTTCTTCAAAATTACTTTGGCTATTCGGGGTCTTTTGTGGTTCCATATGAATTTTAGGATTGTGGTTCCATATGAATTCTAGTTTCTAGAAGAATGCTGGTGCCATTTTGATTGGGATTGCATCGAATGTGTAGATAGCTTTGGGTAGTATTGACATTTGACAATATTTATTCTTCCAACCCATGAGCACAGAATGTTTTTCCATTTCTTTATATCTTCTTCAATTTCCTTCATAAGCTTTCTATAGTTTTCAGCATACAGATCTTTTACATTTTTGGTTAGATTTATTCCTAGGTATTTTATGCTTCTTGGTGAAATTGTGAATGGGATCAGTTTCTTTATTTGTCTTTCTGTTGCTTCATTATTAGTGTATAAGAATGCAACTGATTTATGTACATTGATTTTGTATCCTGCAACTTTGCTGAATTCATGTATCAGTTCCAGCAGACTTTTGGTGGAGTCTATCGGATTTTCCATGGAATACAAGATGGTTTAATTAAAGTTAGGAGAATTATCTCAGAAGCTTTCAGTGTAGTTCATGTAAGAGACTGAGGGTCTGAATGGAAGGAGTTATGGCTGAGCTGAAGAAAGTTAGGAAGATTTAAAAGGTGAAACTGACAAGAGTTGGTGCCTGACTAGACAAGAATGTGGCCAGAGGGAGACAAGAGGGTCAAGGTCTCTAACATGAAGGCACAGATGAGTGATGATCTCAGCTGAAGGGAGGGGGAGGGAGAAGAAGTTGAGAGGGAGGTAATGAGGGATTTTAGAATTATCATCCAAGTGGCAATGTTCAGTACAGTTGAAAATGTCCATTGGGAGTTCAGATGAAAAATAGTAATACAGATTTGGAATTTACACACATGCAGAGTCATGAATGTCACAATTGAAGCCATGGGAGGGATGGACAAGATTGCTTGCAGAGAGAATAAAAAGAGAAGGGACCCTGGAATAAATTGCAGGGAGATTGCCATGATGCTTATGTAGAGGATGATAAACCTTGGGATAAAAATGTCCTAAACTACACTTGCTTTAACAGTCATCATTCATTCATTCAATAAGTAAGCATCTACTAAATTCTAGGCACCATAATAGGCATCAGAGATTGTAAATATGAAGATATGGCCTCTGCTCCCCAAGAATTTTTAGTCTAAAGGGGGATGGAGGTAAGAGAACAGGACAGCATTTAGTGCAGAGGGTGCTGCTGAGTGTTACCCTAGAGGCATGCTCTGGGAGACCTGGAGAAGGACACCTATCGTGGAGTTTAAGGAGGAAGGTGTGAGGGGGCTGGGAGGTGTGTTGGGAGTGGGATAGGGGTCAGGAGAGGTAGTTTTCTAGAGAGTGATAAGAGAGCTGTGCTGAGTCCTAAAGGATAATTAGGTGATATCCAGGTGAAGTTGCATGTGTGTGTGTGTGTGTGTGTGTGTGTGTGTGTGTGTGTGTGTATGGTAAAGGGTCTGATTCTGGGATACTTCTTCCCCTCCCTTTTTCAAGGCCTGACTCTGCTGGCGTTGGGTTAATAAAAGGGAAAGGACAAATATCCCTTTCTTAATTGTCTAGGATTTCTGTCCCCCTCTGTTAGTGCCTTTGCTTCCCTAGCTGGCATCTACTGGCCATCGAGAGCTTTTGTATGGCAGGCAGCTGAATGCTGCCTCTCTCATGGAGGCATATGGTTCATATTTTTGAAGAGTCCCTCTTCCTGGGGCTCTCCTCACCTGACTTCAGAGGACATTCATGGCAATATGTAAGACAAGCAAAATGAGTTTTGTGCCTGAACATTTAAGGTTCATACATTATTTTTTAATTACGTTTTTAATTTTAATTCCAGTATAGTTAACATACAGTGTTATATTAGTTTCAGGTGTACAGCGTAGTGATTCAATAATTCCATACATTACTCAGTGCTCATCATCTACTCTTCAATCCCCATCACCTATTTCACCCATTCCCTTTCACAATTAAGATTCATGCATTCTTTATGTGACTCACCATATTACGCATTTTCTATGTGGAGTTGCTAATTCTATTTCATAATATAAAAATTATTTGGCATGATGCACAGGTTTCACTTACTATTTACTACATCTGTTAAAAAGGTGGAAAAATTTGACTTGGTTAAATTACTCATTAAACACTTTCAGACATTCATAGGTGAACAAATGTTGCTGCAGTAGAAACGTGTACTCTCTTAAAAATTCCATAAAGCTTTTTTTTTTAAAAAGGATCCAAGCGATGATTCAGTTTTAGTGTTTGTGGCATCATGCTTATACTAATAAATTCATATGTAAGTGAGAGCTGTAGTTCTAGACAAAGTGTTGCCAACCGTGTCATGAATTGTTTGTGGTTGAAACATATTCTTATAGGGAAATATGCCATGAAAAATTTATATATTTTCATAAGATAACCAACCACCAGAGGTAAAACTTATAGTAAAACTGATAAAACTAATTTGGTTAGGCAGAAGTTCTAAACTTTGATTTTTCTTATTTTTGAGAAGTATTAATGGTAAACAAATTGACTGTGGGTTGGTTTGCCTTGGTTTGAGCCCCAGATCTGCACTCTACTAATGGGGTGATCTTAGTCAATGGGGTGATCTTAGCTGAATTCCTTAATTCTTCTTGCATCTCAATTTTCTAATATTTAAAGTGAGGACAGCAATAGTACCTATCTCATAGATTTGTTAAGGGGATTAAATGAGAAAATTCCTATGGAATGTTTACGGTAGAACCTGGAATATAGTAAGCACTCAGTCAAAGGTAACTATTACTAAAGCAGCCTAAAGTAGTTGTCATTATGAAGTATTATCTTCATGGGCCAGATTTTGACTTTGTGTGCTTTTATGATAAAGGGTGAGCTCCCTTGAGAAATTATTTTTTAAATCTCCAAAAAAAAAATAATCAAATGAGTCCAAATATGTGTGACCAATTGAGTTACTAATATATAAATAATTCAGGTTTTGTAGCATGGAAATGATGATACACTTGTTTTTTTGTGGGGGATGGACACCGAACCGAAGGAAATGCTTTGCTGAGGAGTAAAATGAAGGTATGTCAGCACTGGTTTGGGGATAGTGAGTGATAAAAGTTGGGGGCTAGAGGGTCTTCAGACTTTACAGTTTTGGCCGGGCTCACACATTGTGACTTGTCCAAAGAGAAAGTTCTTTGGATTGCCTTTCTAATAGCACCTATGCATATAAATGCACATGTGTGCAATCTGATATCTTCATGTTTTCCATAGCACTGCTACTAAAACAGGCTCACACTGATAAGCGAATATAACCCCCATGAATAGAGGAAGGGGAAACCTTGGAGAGATTATGAGTCAACACATTTAAGGTATTGTGTCCAGCATTATCCTAGGTGTTAATCTTCAACAGTGTGAACTTGATGGGGCTTACAATTTATGAGGTGATGTCAGAGGATTACACAGCTAATTACAAGAAAGTGATAATATAATGAAAGGGGAAGTGGAGGGAGCTATTGGAATGTATCGGACAGAGGCCTTTAATCTTGTCTGAGGAGTCAAGACATTCTGGAGGAAACATACTTATACTGAGATCTAAAGTATAAGAAGATGTTGGCCAAGTAATTTGGAAGGATGACAGGGGGGATAAAGGGAAAGGACATGCATTCTAGGCAGAGAAAAAAACGTGTGCAATGACCTGACAACAAAAGAGCATGATGTGAAGGGCGAGAAGAGAACAGATGTATGGCTCGCCCCCAGTAAATAGAAATATCTGTATCCTGACTGAGGGCAGACTACAGGATCCACTACCCTGATAGTTTGTTTCACCAGGCCACTAAGTCAACAAAATTATCCTTGGTGACAGGATGTGCTATTACTTGGTGCCCCAAATATTGGTAGTATTCACATTTTAAAGATCGGTAAGATAGAAAGTTACTGTTTGGCTGTGAGCAAAATTTGGTCCTCATCTTAGGATGTTACTAATTAGCTACTGCTGTTTAATCTAGTTGAAAGGAAACACATTTTCAGAGAATATAATTCGTAGGAAATAATGAGGCTTGGCTCTCATTGAACAATCATATACATTAAAAAATGTTTAGACACTGAATATAAAAGGAGAGAGCTTGAAATTCCTAAAATTTTATTTTGAGACAGATAGAGCATAAGCAGGGGAGGGGCAGACACAGAATCTGAAGTGGGCTCCAGACTCTGAGCTGTCAGCACAGGGCCTGATGCGGAGCTCGAACTCACGGAATGTGAGATCATGACCTGACCTGAAGTCAGACGCTCAACCGACTGAGCCACCCAGGCACCCCAAGAGCTTGAAGTTTCTAAACTTAATAGATCTACTTCTTGGCATAGAATAAAACTCACGAGGTTAGATATAGTCTACCATTTGTTTCTGGGGTTGGATTCAAATGTTCTTGGTTAATCAAATGACACTGGACTTTAAATGGTGTGTGTGTTTTGTTTAGAGAAGAGATTTGTAGAGACAAGGGGTGAGTTCACGTACCCGTGGATTGTTGATATGTGTTTGCACATAGTGAGTCCACACTAAATGTTTGAGAAAGAACCAATAAATTAAAGGAAAATGCCCTTGAAGTTCTAGAACCGGGTGGCAGGTTTTAAACCCTGGGCACTTGAAATATACTGTTCACTCTCACTTTCTTAAAAGTGACAAAATCCATTGGTTTTCGGGGCTCTGTTATAGTAGACCAGAATATATACTGGAGCAATTACATAGGGTCATGTAGTTGCAAGGACTCACAAGACTCCACCACGTATACTTTCATAAACTTTTAAAAAAGACAAAGGACACAAAACTGTAAAAGGAGAAAGATGGCACGGGCGAAGATCAGGGAGATTTGAGACACTCAGGTGCAGCTTTCAGGGTCCTCTTTCAGGACACACACAGTCTCTGGATCACAGCCCACCAAGATCTGTGAAGCCAAGACTTAAGTTTACTGAGGGATCTTTCATATCCCACAGGCCACAGAGCCCAAATGAGGTTGTGTAACCAGATGAGCGACGTGTACAACATCAATCTGTAAATTTTCAATAGACAAGTAGGCAAACTGGTACAGGGTGCTTCCAAGGGACGTTCATAATTTAAAGAGCACATTACAAGTTACCAGCTAGTATATTTCAGCCCTATCTTGGCCACCCTTATCAGATCTCTGCTGGCAGGGGTGCCTGGAGATAAGCATAGAGCTGTCACAGATCAGCTGCAAGTTAGCTCCATATTTCCATATGTACAAAAGGGGAGAGACCAAGAAAAGGATAAAATATTTCAAATGTCCAACCCAGACTATCCGTAGTAAAGTGAAAAAAAAAAAGAATCTATTTGCTGGTAATTTTATTCCTGCTTTAAAGCTTATCTATGGAACAGAATAAGGGCTCTCTATCTAATTAAATGTCTGGGAAGTTAATGCCGATAGAGAAATCTGCAATCTTTGACATTTTAGAGTGAGACTCTGCAATTCTAGGCAGAAGTCCAATTTCATTTTGTTCTATTGTTCTGTATAGGTACTATAGAGAGAGAGTGTGTGAAAAGTCCCTAGGCAACCAATGAAATAGCAGGAAGCAGGAGGAAGCAATTTTTCCTTACTGCACTCAGCTTGATCTACAGAAGTGCTCCTGATTCCAAAGCCAAGTTGCCACCAAAATAACTGGTCTCCAGCTAGACATGTGTTTCACCTTGGGCAAGTTACTTGATCCCTCTGAACTACAGTTTTCCTTTACATAAAATGGGGACAGTGATACCAACCACATAGGGATGTTGCAAGAATTAAATGAGGCCATGTACAAAAAACACATACTACAACATATGGAGGCCTTAATTATAATTCCAAAATGTCTTTGTCAGAGAGGTAGGGGTTAATAACTATCCTAGCAGTAATCTTCTAACAACATCAAAGGCCTAAGCAGTTCATTCTTTTAAAATTATATCACTTAGTGGCTGGTGCACTGCTCCTTTGAACGCAAGGATCCCATTATACTGATCCTTATTCTTATGTATTGATTCACAACTAAAACCAATGTAACATACTTCTATTAGTTTCTTATTTCTCTTTTAAATAACTTACTAGAACTTAGTGACTTAAAATGATACAGATTTACTGTCTTACAGTTCTGAAGGCCAGAAGTCCGAAATTAGTTTCACTAGGATAAAGTCAAGGGGTTCCAAGGCTGGTTCCTTCTGGAGGCTCTGAGTGGGAGAATCCAGTTCCTTGCCTTTTTTAGGTTTCCAGTGGCTGCCTCTGTTCTTTGGCTTATGACCCCTTCCTCTCTCTTCAAAGTATGTCACTCCAGCCTCTGCTTCTATCATCATGTCACCTTCTCTGCTAAGTCTGAGTCTTCTTATGTCCCTCTTAGAAGGACCTTTGTGGTTACATTGAGCCCACCCAGGTAATTAGGATAAGTTCTCTATTTCAAGATTCTTAACTTGATAACATCTGTAAAGTCGCTTTTGTCATATAAGTTTAAATTTACAGATTCCAGAGATTGAGACTTTGGGGGACGTTATTCAGTCCACCACACATTATTTTATTTTCTTCTCCTATCAGGATGAGTTAGGCTATCTCCATTATAGAAGGTCCATCTGTGGCATCAAGAGTTTAAGTGATTCAGCAGTACTAGTTATGTGTAGCATAGCCTTACCTTCTGTAAGTTCAGGGTAACTGGAAAGTTTACAAAACAGCTGGAAGCACAGTATTTCATGTAGTTCTTAGAACAATTGAATGAATTTGGTTGTACTTATAAGGTTTTATTTATTTACTTATTAAAAACATTTTTTTAATGTTTATTCACTATCGAGAGACAGAGAGACACAGCATGAGCATGGGAGGGGCAGAGAGAGGGGGAGACACAGAACCTGAAGCAGGCTCCAGGCTCTGAGCCATCAGCACAGAGCGGGATGCGGGGCTCGAACCCACAAACCGTGAGATCGTGACCTGAGCCAAAGTCAGACGCTTAACCAACTGAGCCACCCAGGTGCACCAAGTTTTATTTAATTATTCAGTATATTTATTGAGTATGAGTAATAGGCTGGGCGCTATGCTAGGCAATAAGGATACTGTAAAGACCCGGGATAGGCATCATCATTCTCTTTGCAGCTTATACTCTACTGAGGAAGATGGACAAAAGCACAGATAGATAATTACAAATTATGATTAAATGCTGCAGGATATCAAATGAGGAAATGGAAGCTCAGAGTGGTGAACCCAGTCTCACGATGACATACAACAGTAAATAGAAGAACCAGGTCTTGAGTTTATCCTTTTTCAGACTCTTATTTCACGGTCTTAGAGTTTTGCATAGATAATGTATACCCTGTATCGGCAGCAAGAATTTTTTTTCTACTAATTTGTCCTAAGACATGGTAGAGTCTGTTCAATGAGAGCCATTGTTCTCGTGGCTCACGATTCAGATAATTTATCTTAATAGGCATCATTGTAGTTAGTTCCCTTGTGGTAACTGTGCCGCCAGTGCATCTTGCTGTTCTGTTAAATTCTGAGCACACTTGGTTAGTACGAGAGTAAGTCTTTATTTTTCTTCTTAGAATCATGCACCCAGGAGTGTCTACCTGTCAAGAAGATCCACAGCTAAATTACTAACATAATGCTCATGTAAGCAAATTTTTATGAATTGTGCTTTCTGAGTGATTTATTACAGCTTTACAGCTTCTGCCGTGACATATTTTATCCACATTTAAATTTTTGTTTAAAATAGCAGCAAGCTGGAATGCAGCTCTGGGAGGAGCTGCACATCATCTGGCTTAGAAGCCAGTATTCAGTAAATTCTCCGATATGCATTCACCTTGTTTTTTGAACATTTCAGAATGAGCACTGTGTGAGTTCTTTGTGCTTGGGAACGATGCTGTTCCTTGTGATCAGCCGCTCCTGTTCAGATGCGACTGAAGAGAGTGAAAAACAATGGGTTGTTCTCCCCATATGAGCTGTGCACAGACAGATAATGGTGATCTTGAGTGTGTGGCCAGTACTCACTGTTTGCAGAACTTTGCTTTGTCACTTTGTCTTTTTCACATTGTTGTTTGCAGAGAGTTGCCATTTTTTCTGAGAGTTCTCCATGCTAGACTGTTTAAAACCTGGGCTCACTAGATAAATGGCAGAGAACAGGCAGATGCAGTAGTAAGATAAATGACCTTAAAGAAGTCCTAAAGGACACAGTGCTTATGTGCTGTGACATCACGCCCCAGGGGAAGTCCGTAGTCTTCCAAAGTCCTCTTCCTCATGCTCGCTGAAACCTGAAATTGTTTAACAAATGTGAGATTTTTATTTCACCCAGAGAAAAGCTGTATTAGTTAGAAATACTTTTAGTCTTTAAGAAACTGCTTTACCAGTCATGTGTTAAATAACAGGACTTTCTTTTTCCCTTACATATTAAGAAAGTGGGGTTTCTGACATGGGTTTTGTGGCTTAACGTGTGGCTCTGAATCAATGTCTCAGTGATTTACGTGGTTTTGTTTTTATGATGGCAAGGTAGCTTCAGCAGCTCCAGGTATCATATCAGAGGCAAGAAACTCCCTCCATGCCTGGCCCAATATGAGAGAGGAAAGTAATCCCCAGAGGCCTTCCTTCCCCCATCAGACTTCCTCTTTCCATCTCATTGTTCAGAACCTGTCATCTAGACTAAAGGCGGGGCTTCCTTCTGAACCGAAGCTTGATTCTAATAGAAAGGAAGAAGAATGAAGAGGTACCGTTTGGGGGAGGCGGCCAAATGTCTGCCGCAGAATTATGTGCGGCATGCACATATTTATGAAAATGCACATATATATATGTGAACACACCCACTCAATAGATGATAGTAGTAAATATTGAGTAGTAGATACTCAATATATTTTAGCTGAATAGATGAATCAACAAAAATGGAGTCAGTCTTAGAGAGAGAACCTACGGACAAAAATTTACTTACAAATGTATAAAAGCAGTATCATAATGAAATCCAAGGGCAGGTGTGATGAAGAGACATATTCCCTGACTCAGTATAAAATGAAGTACATATACATGTGTGTGTGTGCATGTGGATAGTGGTGACAGAAAACAGAGCCAGACAGCAGGCCACAGGAAAAGAGGGGCACAAGGGAAATTTAAATCAAGATTTTTAAAAAACTTGGTGTTCTTCATCAACATAGCAGAAGATAAGAGGCGATAGATGTGGGGAGCACGAATTCTGATACGTTTGACAGTAGAGTGAAGAATGGCCCATTGCATGATCCCTCAGGTCACTCTTTGCATCAAACTTCATGTAAGTGCTACATTTTGGAGTTGTGCAGTACACAACCTATATGGCTATATGCCACGTCTCTGGAGAAAGGGAAGATGTTCTAAGTCCAGTCTAGGGCTACATTTGCCCTTCTGAGGTAGTCTGAAAATGGAACCTACTAATTCTTTAGTATATCCTTTGAGAAGTCAATGTAAAAATTAAAGTTTCTACCTAAATTTGCTTTATCTTAAAATGGGATACTGTTCTGTGGCAAAGCCACATGAATTATGGCCTCAGAACTTTGTCCTCGTATTGTATCTGCTTTCTAAGTCTTCTAAGTATTCCCTTTTCAGGTAGATTGTAAGCTTTTTGGGAGCAGGTAATATATTTTCTATTTTATCTGTATCTTTCACATTACTAAGCACACTGTTGCTTGGTTAGTCAGTCCTTTTTGTCTGAAGTTATTTGCTCTTTATCCTAAGATACTAAGAGAGAATGATTAACTTCATTCTAAGACTATTGAGATAATTAATATAATTGATTTTTGCCTGAATAAATTTTCTGAAACAAAAACAAACACCCCTTCCCCGGTAAAAACAAACAAACCAAAACCGTTTATATATTAGGCCATTGTAGACATACAAAGAAATATTTAACACATAAATAAAAGATTTCTCTAGTGGTTAATATACTTCTTAGTAGTCATGCTTGGAAAATGAGCTAGACATTTTAGACTAATGTGGTGCCATTTTTTTTTCATTACTAAATGTTACTTCTTTCCTAAGTCTTCTATTTTCTTTCAAATCTTTCAAAGAGAGATTTACATATTGGGAAATTTGCCTTAATATAACCCTGACAAGAAAAAAATAAAAAAAAAAGAAGGGAAAAAGGAGAAAATGATTGAGCTACAGTGTGAAAGTGTCTGGAATGGTCAACAAATATGGTGGGGAAAATCTGTTTAGATTCCAAAAGGGAATTAGAAATTATTTACTGCATTCCAATTTCACTAAGGAGGAAGTTTAATATTAAGGTATTTCTTTTCCATGATAAAAATTAGAAGAGGGAATAGAGTATCAGGAGGCATGATTGAGGTAGACAATAATGTATAACTTATGAGAAGAGAACGCAAAGTGTACTGGATACCCTGGATAGACACAATGGGTAATTTCTGTCCAGGGTCAGGAGGACGGACGAAACATCTGGGAAGTAATTTTCATCTTACGTGTGTGTGCGCTAGAAAAATTTAAGAGTGTTACTTCCCTACAGAGCTGACAAATGGATATGGACCAACATATGCATCGTTTAATCTTTGTTATTGTTTGGAAAAGAATTCTTAGTAGATATGCAATTGTTTGCATTACTTCCCTAGTACATCTCACAGCTTCTCAGAGCTGTCAAAATGAAATGATATGCACATCATATTTACTTAAAAATAACGTCACATGAAGTATAAGACAGGTCCCAAAGAATTGCTTGGAAATCTTTTCAAGAAGATAGAGACAGAACTTCCCAGATGTCCGCAAAGCTTTTAGTCAGTATCTGGAATGTCAAGAAAATGCCAAAATATTTCAACTATGACAACATGTACAGCATCCCAAGAAGTAATATGAAAACACAACCTTCAGGGTATTTCACTGCTCTCTGTTGCTACCCACAGCTTTGCCGGTGCTGCTAGATTATAGGGCTGCCACAGAGAGCTCCTACAGAGGCAATCAGTCTTTGGGATAAAATGGGAAAATTGTATCTGCCACCTGTCTACTTAAAAAAAATCATAGGATTTCCCCAAAGTGTTCCATAAGTTGTTCATCAAAAAGAATATTGTATGTGGCCATTCAGCTTTGGGATACACTGCATAGAGTATCACAATGCTTATTAGACACAATGAGAAACAAGTTTGGTTTCATGTGACGAGAGGTCTTACAAATTTTGCAAATTCCAGTGAGGGCCCCCCAACTTGTAAAACTAGTGTTTCCAGTCTAGAACAGTTTCTTTTCTTTTTTTATTTTAGAGAGTATGAAAGGGGGAGAGGGGCAGAGGGGGAGAGAGAGAGAGAGAGAGAGAGAGAGAGAGAGAGAGAGAGAGAGAGAATATCTTAGGCAGGCCCCATGCTTGGCACAGTCTGATGCGGGCTGGATCCCATGACCCTGGGATCATGACCTGAGCCGAAATCGAGTCGGATGCTCAACTGGCTGAGCCACCCCGGTGCCCCAGAACAGTTTTTTATGCAAGTTTGGAAGTCTTAAAAAAGTCTTAAGGTCTTGAAAAAGTAGTCAAATATCCATAGCATCTCTATAATGGATGTTGGTGTTGGTTTGAACTTGATATTCTTTTTTTTTTTTTTTAAGTTTATTTACTTATTTTGAGAGAGAGAGAGAGAACACAAGTGGGGGGAGAGCAGAGAGAGAGAGTCCCAAGAAGTCTCTGCACTGTTAGTGCAGAACCTCATGCGGGACTTGAACTCACAAACCACGAGATCATGACCTGAACCAAGGTTTGATGCTTAACCAGCTGAACCACTCAGGGGCCCCTGAACTTGATATTCTTAATCATCATTAATAGGTTCTGTTCTACTTCTAGTTTATAAAAGCATTTTTAATGGAAATAGTTGTTTTAACCATTTTTTCTTACTGAAGTAATTAATTTGATTTATATTGATAGATTTTCCTATTATTAAAGCATGCCTGCATTTATGGGATAATACTTATCTGGTTGTTTGTTTTATTTATCAGCTTATGATTATTTTACTTAGGATTTTGAAGTTTATATTACATTCGTGTTTAGACTAAAACAGTGACCTCTATGTGGCCACTGTGTTAGGGCTGAGCAGTCTCTTTATAGAAAGCATTTCTGCTTTTACTGGGTTTATGAATTGGCCTCCCATGTAGGATTTCATGTGAATGAGGTTCCACAATGACATAATGGTAAAACAACTGCTTTTTTCTTCTTTTTGTGCCTTTTCAGGTTTGGTTTTCAGAGTTATACTAACTTCCAAATGAATTGGATAGATTTCCATATTTTTTGATGCACAGAAATGGTTGCTCTGACAAGGGGATCATGTTTCTTAATAATTTTAAAGAACACAACAGGCAAATTCTCTAGCTTAAGTACCATTTGAAAAAGTAATTTCTCAATAACTTTTTGATTTTTCAGGTTTTCAACTTCCTGAGTTATTCAGTTATTCATATTTTTCCAGGAATATCTCTACTTTACAAAAATCAGTGATTATAGTTTCTGGACCAGTAGCATCTCGATCACCTGGGAACTTGTTAGAAATGAGCCTATTTTGTGTACCACCCTAGACCTACTGGGTCAGAAATCTTGGTTTTAATAAGTTCTGTAAGTGATTCTGATACCCGCTAAAGTTCTAGATCTTTAAAATTATTAAATTCACATCCATACCTCATGCTTTAAAAATGATATAACTCTTCCACATTTCTTTGTTGTATCTTCGTACTAATTCTTATTTTTGGTCCTCTTTGTGTTTAGTTTTGTATATGTTTATTTGTTTTTAAAATAATCAGCTCTGGAATTTATTTTATAAACTGACTTTGTTACCTGATGCTACATGTGAGACCCATTTAGGCCAGAATTAAATAGAATTTAATTCAAAAACATAACATGAATGCTACAACACTTTTATATAATTATAGTTATTCAGATCTGTAAAATTTCTAGCTATGAAACAAAGATTTTTATATACCACATTTTTAAGTTCTAATGTCTGGGGCACTGGTGAGTTATTCCTGTACTGGAGAGCATGTTACTTGGAGTTCCCCACAGGAGAAGCAACTTAATTGCAGATCACTGCTTACTGCCTAGAGGGTTGGTGCTCATTGTTTTCTATTTGGATTTATATATTTTGGAACCACTGTTGTAGGTTGTTGTTGTTTTTTTTTTTTTATCATTTATTTATTTTTGAGAGACAGAGCGTGAGCAAGGGAGGGGCAGAAAGAGAGGGAGACACAGAATCCGAAGCAGGCTCCAGGCTCCCAGCTGTCAGCACAGAGCCCAAAGACGCCAGGCTCAAACTCACAGACTGCAAGTTCATGACCTGAGCTGAAGCTGGATGCTTAACTGACTGAGCCACCCAGGTGCCCAGAACCACTGTTGTTTTTTAGTGTCCACTATGTGGACTCAAATGGCAGTCACACAGATTTGTTGTAGGATGTCATTCCTGCTGCTGTTAAGAATGCCTGCCCGTGTTTTTGTAGTACTTCTGTGACCCCACTCACACACCACATGAAATTCTGCTCTGTGACATAGCCAGTCCTTTAAATCAGACCATCACAAATATATTGCTAATCTAAATTTATGAAAATAGATTTAGCTTTTTTGGGTGTAATATAGTAACAGGAAATCATCAACAATCAGAAGCTTAGCTTTATTTATAGACTCTTGTATTTGTTTTCTAATTGAATGATTGTGGCTTTTCTCTTTACTATTCCCACTATCTCATTTTCCTTAGCATTCCTTAGTGGTTTGTTTTCTGACTCCATGAAATGAACACCCAGTTTATTAGTTTTCGTTCTCTCCTTATATCTTTTGGCATTTTTTTTTAATTTTTTTTTCTACGTTTATTTATTTTTGGGACAGAGAGAGACAGAGTATGAACGGGGGAGGGGCAGAGAGAGAGGGAGACACAGAATCCGAAACAGGCTCCAGGCTCCGAGCCATCAGCCCAGAGCCTGACGCGGGGCTCGAACTCCCGGACCGCGAGATCGTGACCTGGCTGAAGTCGGACGCCCAACCGATTGCGCCAGCCAGGAGCCCCTCTTTTGGCATTTTTAAATCCTTCTATTATTGCCACATGTCAGTCTTTTTACTTTTTAAAGTTTTCATTGGTTTTTAGAGGCCACATCTATTTGCATCCTAAGATTTCTTTTTTAAAAATAGCTTTATTGAGATAAAATTTACATACATTACATTTTACCAATGTAAAGTATATAATTCAGTGACTTTTCAAATATTCCCAGTGTGGTTGCCTCCTAAGATTTCTGTATCCTTGGTATAATGTTATTTTCCCCATGTTTTGTAGCATGTTTTTCCTGTGGTTTCTGATTACTCATTCTTTTTCTAAAAAAAATGTCTTTTTATTTATTTTGAGAGAGAGAGAGAGAGAGAGAGAGAGAGAGAGAGAGTGTGTGTGTGCAAGCTAGGGAGGGCAAAGAGAGAGGAGAGAAAAAATCCCAAGTAGGCCCCATGCTGTCATCATGGAGCCTGACGTGGGGTTTGATTTCATGAACCTGAGATCAAGACCAGACCGGAAATCAAGAGTTGGATACCTAACTGATGGAGCCACCCAGGTGCCTCTGATTACTCATTCTTGAAATGGTGAGGAATTAATTTAGTTACTGTGTTTCAAATAAACAGACTACTGAATTGCCCTTGGACCCTCCATTTGTGTACTGGCTAAATACCCTTCTCAGGTAAACATTGGAATGGCAGGTTTACATGCAAAACTTTCAACCCTGTTTGTTATCCAGAAAACATTCATCCGACTAGATTCTTCTGGACTGCAGTAAGATCTTCAACTTAGCCTTCCTGGTTCTTAGACACTTGAACCTATGGAATACCTATGTGACCCCAGCCAGCATTTAGTGTTGCTGGCTATTTCCTGTGTGACCCCCTTTGAGATGGGTCTGGTGTCCTATCCTGTGAATTCGAAGAGATCACTAAAGACATCCTTTTTCTGGATTTGTCTACTTTTCTTTGAGCCCCATCTTGATTTGGGAAGAGAGAGGAAAATGTAGATGTCTCTTGTCATAATGACTTTATATGATTTAGGGTGACTAACCCTCTTGACCTGTCCAGGGCTTTCAGTGCTGAAATCGGGAAAGTCCTGAACAAATCAAGATGGGTTGGTCACCCTAGTGGTAGCCACCACAAGGAAATGACCCAGTATGAGGGGAAGATCCTCCATAGGAGTACTCCGTGAAGAAGTGAGAACTTCTGCCATTTTGTCACTCTGCTTTCAGATATGGCCTCCTCTTAGCACCATGGTTCATAGGATGGCCACTGTACCTGGGAATGAGGGGGAAAGTGTGGACTACTTGTGCAGACTATCTCTTTTCTCATAGAGAGGCTGTCAAAACACTTCCATCTTCTGGCAAAGTGGAAACTTGTAGAGGTGGTATTCCCAATGTGCAGGTCTTTTAAAAGTCCCTCTTCTTTAAGTTGTGGAGCCAGGCAATCTGGGTTGGAGCCTCCAATTTACTGGTTGGTACTGGTGTAACAGAGAACAGTTTGCTAAACCTCTCTATGCATCAGTTTCCTCACCTACAAATGGGAATAACAATAGTTCCCACCTTAAAGCAATTACAATAGTGCCTCACACATAGAAAATAGTCAATACATGTTAGCTATTAGTAGTTATTATTTTTTTCTGCTTAAATCATTTATGTGGAGCTACTAGATTTAGCTTTCTATTCATCCTTTCATCACAAATTCCTGATACCCTGATTCTGAATTCAATGAAGACATTAAAACTTACAGCTTTTGTTTGGATGAGAATAACACCTCATGGTTGTGATGATCATGAATTTCATCTATATTTTTAAGGTTCTCTTAGGATTCAAACTTTCATATTGTTTTACTGTGGAAGTTAGTCAAGGGTCCACAGAAATCCTTTCTGTCATGGACTCTTCTCTGAAATCTTACCTTTTCAAAGCTTCTGCTTTTCATGGATCTTGGATAATCTATGCTACTTGAATATCAATTATCTTTTTCCGCACCTTTGTCTAAGATTTGTTTTCTCTAAAATCTATATGCTAGTCTCTTGTCTTTGGCTGCAGCAGAGAACAAATAGGAGGGTGGGTGGGAAGGCTGAGGTAAGAAATCTCTATATCTGAAAAATGCCTGATGTGAACCAAACCAAAAGGCTTTACACTCAAACTCTCCCTACTACAAGGCCAGCCTTCCCTGGTCCCAGAACTGAATTATTACCCAGGCCAATTTCTGCTTGCTCCACATGAAATGTTGCCAACAAGATCTGCAGCTTTCTTCTTAGCTTCATGGTTCTGAAGCTCTGGCTTTCAGAATGGATTCCATTTCCTTTTCATTTCAGATCACAACTACAGGCAGAGATAAAAATCCTCTCCAATTCAAGGGCTTTGCCTTCTGTGTGGGATTTTGCTTACAAGAAGGGTTATTTTGGGTTGAGATCCCATTGTGGGCCTACCATTTTCCTATACACATTGTTGCTGTCTTCTGTTGGTTGACACTACATTATAGTCATCTCCAAAAAAAAGGAGAGAAGTGTTGGGATCCTAAATCTGAGTCACATATTCTTTCCTGCCACCTTCTGAGACCTGAGAAAGAAGTTAGCTGTTGGTTCTTTCTCCAAAGACAGGTAGTTAGGGCTTTATTCTCCTGACTTGACAACCGACTATGGCCGAAGACATTGCCATTGGGCTTCTGAGGATTATTTGAATAGAGGAAAAATTAGACAAAATTACTTTTCCTTACTTGCAAGTTCTTTGGCCTCAAGTCCTTATCTGTTATCTTCTCTGGAGAACCATGAGTTTTAGGGACTTCTTTGGCCAGGTTAGAGATAGATCATGGCCTCTACTACTCCACACTGAGGCAAGAGCTTCTGAACCTCATCTTTCCTTCTCTTCACAGTTCCCTTCCCTAGCAACAGGCCTTGATGTTCTTTGTATTGACTCAGATCAGTGCTTGAATTCACTCTAGAGAGTGTTTCCTAAAATGTGTTCTCAGGAACATTAATCCGGAGAGATCTCTAAAAAAAGTGTTTCATGATTGCATGTTTAGGAGATGCAGTATGCTATAGTCCCCTTAATACACTTAAACTATATCTTGTGGAACTAGTGGTTTCACATAAGATACTTTGGGAAATGTTGAAATTAACAAATTCATCTATACACATAAATTGACATATTATGCAGCCTTTTAAAGGAATATTTCTTGGTATGAAAAGTGTTCAATGTGGAGGAAAAGAAGTTATAAAATAGTATCTATGGTCTGATCCCATTTTACAAAAACAAAAGGGGTTTTAGATGTATAAAAACACCCAGAGTATAATATTTTAACTTGTTACTAGTACTTATTTCTAGATGACAAGAACATTAGTCATATTTTATGTTTCTTTCTGTTGCTAAGCTGTATTTTGTAATAGTGAATGCATATTATCTGAATGTAATGAAATAATATTACATTTTCAAAAGAATAGGTTGCTTAGCTGCAATAGCTTTGCTTCCATTTCATTTTTAGGTTTTAGCTAAATGATCATCTTTCCTCCACATTTTGCTCAACGCTTAGACAGTTGAGTTCCTGGAAATCAGGAGTTGCTTTCCTAGTCCCTGCTATTCTTGTAGCCTCTGGGCACCATCTCCAGTAGATCTCTCTACGTATCCCCGTTTTTAGCAGAGTATTGGGAATTTTATGTGAGGGCCTTTGCTCTACCCTAAGGAGGATTCCTAGTGGGAATTAGAGCCTCCAAGCCTAGTACTTTTTGCCCTAACTTTATCCCATTTAGACCATAGCCCCCAAAGGAGATGGGAATTGCCAGGAGTCCCATTAAGACACTTCACTTGAATCCACGAAGGAGGACAAATATCCTTTCTTACCCACAGAAAAAGTTGGTAGAAAGCTCTTCTCTGCAGATTTATTCAGGCACAATAGTCCAAACATTGAGCTCCTGTGCCAAATTCTCTTATTTGCATGAGACATATAGAGTAGCAACATAGTCTCATAACCCTTGTATGCGTTAGTAAAGCTTGTGGGGTAGAGGATAATTTCTCTCATCATTGACTGAATAAACCAATGTGTGGTTTTTCTGTTCCCCACATCACAAATTGAAAAGGGAACAGTATATGAGTATCATGTAGGTATCATGACACTATATCACCATATAGTATCACTGACAGAAGATCTGCCACGTCTTTCCTGAGATCATTCTTGTTCTTCTTATTGCCCTGGCATACCTTGTGGTGGGTACCCTCGTTTCCAAAGGAGGAGAAGTGAGGCAGACAGAATTTATATTCTACACGAGCTCCTGTATTTTCAGGATTGCCTTTACCAAAGCTTTATGTGTTTAATTAGCTTTCATTTTAGCAAATATTTTAAACTTTGCAGTCTAGTGATTAACCCCATTGACCGTCTTTTTGCCTTTTCAAGTGCAGCAACTTATTAGAGATTTTTACTATTACCCTGTAAATTCCTCAGACTTGCATTCTGTGGCAGTAGCTGTGCAGCCTACATTTTGTGAGCTCTTTTAATTGCTTCTCTGTAGTATGGATGTATTTTGAGAGAAGGTCACAGTAGTTTTCATTAATCCAGTGTTACTTTTAGAATCTCTTAGCTTTCATTTGTATCCAAAATTCCATTAGTTTTTCCTTAATTATTTCATCAAATGAGTTGTGTTTTCCATTTTGTGAGGAGTCTTTCCTTTATAAAAGGTCAGTTCCATTGACATATTTTCAGTTACCTTGCTCTTTTTATGGGCCACAAGTAGACAATTTCATAGCCAGCTAAGGATGAAAGGGGAGAGGTGACTATGGGGAGAGGTCACAGCAGTGATTATGCTGTGGTATAATATCCAGTCTGTTGACCTCCTTTCTTTCTTGTTCCTTAACTATTAGAAATTTTATTCATCTACCATTTGTTTTTGAAAAATGAGGGGGTCTTAGAGATCAAGTAAAATGTCAGATACGGACCTTTGCTGCTGATACAGTTGGCATTTTAGGTTAAAATGAACCATTTGGATTCTTTGCAGAATATATGCTATGTTTATTTCAAAATAACGTAATTAATACAAATTTAACTTAATAAAAATGTATTGAGAATCTGTTTTTTTTTTTTTCTGGAAGTGAAAAAAAAAAGGAGGGCTTTTTCCCCCCCAGGCGTTTACAATATAGTGAGGAGTTATCTTCTTATAAAGATCCGCTGTGTTTTGAATATTTTAGAATTACAGGATGGGAACACTTACTACCGTGGTAGTAAATAACCTTAATTATTTATTTAGGCCCTGTCTGTAGCTTTTCTAAAGTTCTTCAAACATTACTCTAGCTTAAGTAAAAACCAGAACTGTGTGCATTTGGAAAGTCTTGTGTAGAGTAGCTGCCACTTTAAAAAGAAATACTGTACAAGAAACTCTCAGGGAAGAGCCAAATCAATCAAGGTTAGGGTTGTTTCCACATGTGGACTGATAAAAAAGTGATGACTTGGGGGAAATATGACTGCTGTCTATACACTCATGGGATAGACTCCAAATTGGATACAAACTGACACACGAAATACACGTGCTTTGCGTACAAGCAAGCACACCGCATTTTAGAATACTGATTTTTGCAAATCTTAACGCTTGAAGGAGGTCGCTTTAGGACAAATAATAGCAGGTGCTACTTTTACGATAGTTAAAGGAATCATTTGGGCTGAGACGATAAATGGGCATTTCGAGGCTGGTATCATGTAGGGCAACTACCACGCTCACCCATAAAACATCCCTTGTTCCTACTGCTACTGCCAGGATGTGGTAAAGAATGAATATTTTTAGTTAGGTCTAATAAAGTATCATTCATTCTCAGAGTCGCTATCTTTAAATGAGTGGAAAGCCACCCTCAAAAAAGTGTTCTTAAATATCTCCGGGTGTATCACACATGTTTAAGTACAAAATTCAAAAAAAAAAAAAACCAATTTAATTATTTGTCCTCTATATACTACATGCTCAGAGCTGGCCAAGGAAAATGCTATTTTGCCAAACACCTACTAACCAATAACAGTTATGTTTTGCAATTTATGTTACTGCCTGATTGTCTAACAGAGGAATTAGTTTTCCCCCAAGCACCTTCAAGGTAATTCAAAGGGCTATGCTTGATCAGTGGGTAATTATGTTTCCCCACTAAGCTTATAATAACAGCAAAGTCAGATATGCTCTTCCTGTTTTTAACAGTACAGTTCTGATGATACTTGCTGAGTGAATGAGTGAATGTATGAATAAAAGAACATGATTGGGGCTGGCATCTTTGACCTTTTCTACTCTGAGCTTATTGAGATTAATGAACTAATCACCATGTGTGTGACTGTGTATTAATGGACCGTGCATGAAGTCCTTCATTCCTAATGATGTACATGTGATTTTTTAAAAAGCGAAACTCCTACTATGGATGGATAAATAATAAAATATATCTTATAAGTGATATTAAGTCAGCATTATAATTAATTCCAATGAATGATGAGATATATTGCAAATAGATTTTAGTACTTTCCTAGGATATTACATACAATGCATGGATGATGCATTTTCACCAATACATATCCATCCACCATAAGCTTTTGTTTAACACCATTCCAGAGAGGCATTGTGATCATTAAGTGAGACAGTACATGTGAAGGGTTTAGGACAGTGCATAGGGCTAATTGAATGTTCAGTAAATGTTACCCATTATGCTGCTGCTGCTGCTGCTGCCATCAGTCTTACATAACCGGCAGCCTCAAGTTTCTTCATGGCTATTAGGTAGCCATGAAGAAAGTTGACCTCCTTATAGACCCAGATCTTTAGTTCCCGGTCTGAAAGGTCTTTATCCTTAATTTCCCCACATTGTTGAAATACAGATATTGGCATAGTTTGCCATCACTTTCCTAGAATATAGTTTTCAAAAAGTTATATCTGCAGCTAGGTAAATCCCAGGACTAGTTAAATGAATTCAGAGCCCCATCCTGTAGGTTGGAGAATGGGGTCACATGAAGCCACGAAGAATTTACTCACATCTGAATGGGCAAGTGTTTTCTACTCTGATCTGCATGTGATGCTGCTGCAAAGTGGTGCCGTCCAAGTGCCAAGTGACCAACGTTTCCTGAAACCCTATCAGCTTCTTCACCTTTTACATCCCTCGGCTGTTACCCAGCTTCCACAGAGGTTGTTGGTTTCCCAACGGGAGTTGTGATTCCCATTCAGACATTCAAGAGCTCCTTGCTAATGAGCAACGATGGAAGCACATTTTGGCAACGCTTCTAAGTGTGTGTTGCTTTGGACAAGTGTTTCTGGTACATTCTGGGTTGGGAAGGAGATCAACTTTTTCACGTTTTTATTGCATGATGATGTGTTAATATAATAGCTTTGATTTGAAAACTGCCCTTATTTCCATACTTTCAAATCCACCAAATTAGGTAATTTGTGGTTAGTTTCCTACCCATTGATGCATGTTATTAAGGTCTTAAGGTTCTCTTTCTTTAGCTAAATAAATCAAGTGTATCAAGATTAATACATTTATTTTAAACATTTAAGAATTCCACATTATGCAGCATGACACCTTTCTTTCATTTTGCTTCTCCTCAGGTAGTAAAGATATATTTTTGAAGGGACAAACAGCCATTTTTTTTTAAAGTAAGGAAGTCTATTGTACATGTGTTTTGTTAGTGTTGTCGCAGATCTCCTTTGAATGTTTTCACATCAGTCATTTAATGGATTCTCAGCAGGTAGGAGAGAAATAGTAGTAGTTGAAAGAAGGGATGAAGGACCATGGTTACCTGCTTATGAATTTCAGAAATTTTCTTTCTTTAGGTGTTTTGTTTGTACTGTTTCCACTTTATGGCGATTATTATTTACATACATTATAGGCGGTATTCTTTAGTATGAATGTCTGATTTAATGAATCATCTAGCTTACGCAGTATACGTAAGTATAACACACTTACAAATGACTGATTTAATGAACAACGATGTCAGTAAATGGTGCCGTTTCTAAACTCGGGCCGTCGTTCACAGATTTCAAACACATGCACCAGGTAGTTAGGGTTAGCGATTGATAAAATTGTGATTCAGGGAACACTGCTCCTCAAACTTTGTAACTTTGCTGCTTACAGCCATCTAATGGGCTTCACATCATTCTTAGAATATGACCCCTTAGCAGATAGATCTTTTGTAACCTGGCCAGTGGCTATCCCAACAGTCTCATTTCCATTTGCTCTCCTCTCATTCACTGTTTCTGTCACACAAGCTTTCCTTTCATTTTTGCCAAATTCATTCCAGAATTAAAAGATTAAACTTTTGGTCTTCCCTCTGCCAAATTCTCTTCCTTAGACTTTGCAGGACTCTCTCCTTTACCTAATTCAGATCTCATCTCAAATATCACCTCCTCAGAAAAACCTTCCCTCACCATTCCATCTAATTCTGCTCTCTGCCTTTCTCTTCACTCCATTCTTTATTCCATTACCTTGCTTTATTTTTTCAAGCACTTACCCTTACCTGAAATTATATTATGCATGAACTGTTCACCTCTACATTCCCAGCATCAGGAATATGGTCTGACCCATAGTGGGTCTCAAGAAATATCTATTACATGAATGAATGCACACATAGATTTGTAGACTGATGCCTCTCAGACAGGCATTGTGATAGGCAGTTTTGTTTTTTCTGTTAGGTTGTGGGACTTCTTTTTTTTTTTTTTTTTTTTTAATTTTTTCAACGTTTATTTATTTTTGGGACAGAGAGAGACAGAGCATGAACGGGGGAGGGGCAGAGAGAGAGGGAGACACAGAATCGGAAACAGGCTCCAGGCTCTGAGCCATCAGCCCAGAGCCCAACGCGGGGCTCGAACTCACAGACCGCGAGATCGTGACCTGGCTGAAGTCGGACGCTTAACCGACTGCGCCACCCAGGCGCCCCAGGTTGTGGGACTTCTTAAGAGAACTGTCACTGTCTCCATTTTACTAAAGAGGAATCTGGGAGGCACAGGGTTTAGGTCTACAGTCATGTAGTTTGAAAGTGCTAAAGCTGAGATTCAAGACTATGTTTGACTTGCTTTGATTTATTTAGTTCAAATGAAAATATATTATTTCTGTGTGGGAAAAAGAAGGAAGGAGGGCTTTGCTTTCTGTAAGGATGCTTTTTAAAATTTACAACTTTGTTATTGGCATCTAACCTCAAGTTGCTAATTAAATTGCCAGTCAAGTTTATGGCATTGTTTTGAAATACACAATTATAGAACAGTATTGACAATTTTTTTAAAAATCTGGTTCAGTTCCTTGCACCTGTTAGATTAGGATTTGTTTTAAAGTCTCTTTTGCCTAGTAAAATTTAATAATTAAAAAGAGAGCATCTCTTTGAAGATTATTTCTCATGATCTATTTTCCTATAATAACATTCTTCTTCATACTTTGTCCATCTTTCTCTTTTGACAATGAACAATCTAAATTTTTACCAGCTGACACTGGGTTCCTTCCCCAGCAATCTGTTTTGGATACCCCTCACTCTTTGTTGTGGTGAACATCCAAGAAATCTCCTACAATTTTCTTTAGTTTGGCAAATCCCCAAACTTAGTTTGTTTTTTATGATCCTGATACCAATAGTCATTAAATTTAGGACTCATGCCAGGACCCCTGTTGACTTCCATTGTTATAAAAAGAAAATGTGTCATTTATGTATAGATATGTAAGATAATAGATGTTGGTCAGGTCTGCTATTAGGTAACACTTGAAAAAAGTTGAAGCCTTAATATTTTCACATTGAAAGGCAGCTGTGAAATAGGCAACTATTTCTTAATTTCATAAATTACATGCTACTGCCGGTTTATGGAGTATTTTTGTAACAACATATTAACAACATTTTTGTATCCAAAATTCTGTAGCAAGTTTTCCTGAATTTTCCTTTAATGACGTGCTCTGATATTATAGGAGGTAACAAATGAATTAATGATATTTTTGTTATTATAATTGTATCTATCACGAATTTTTAAAAGTGATTTTGGCTGCGGGATTTTATACATGCTTGGTAGGATTCTTTTGTCTTTTTTTTAACTTTTTTTTTTTTTTGAGACAGAGAGAGCATGAACGGGGCAGGGACAGAGAGAGAGGGAGACACAGAATCGGAAGTAGGCTCCAGGCTCTGAGCCATCAGCACAGAGCCCGACGCGGGGCTCGAACTCACGGACCGCGAGATCGTGACCTGAGCTGAAGTCGGACGCTTAACCGACTGAGCCACCCAGGCGCCCCTCTTTTGTCTTTTTAATGATATTCTTAGAATGGGTGAAACACCTAGCAAAAGCATGGCACATAGCAGGCACTTCATATATGTTGTTTCCTTCCTCACAACCTGGCCTCTCCACCCCCTGCCACCAAGAAGCTCTTTTCTGGTAGTTGGTAAATGTGCTGAACGACTTATATTATTGTAATTGTTCTCAAATAAGGGGATGTTTATTATTATTATTATACCAACCTTTATTCCTCATTAAGTTATTCTTCATTTTTGTTGCTTACTAGTGACTTTTCTATTAATTAAACTATCGCAGTCATTTCTAATCATACTGATATTCTTTTCTCACTTTCTCTGCCTTGAAAGCTAACATTTCACTCTCTTTTGTTTTCATTATCTGCTTTATTTCCAGTGGTCATAGAGCCAGTATTTATACACAGCACAGGATGTTCTGAAAATACTCCATGGCTGATGTTTTCTTTTTTCTTTTAATGTTTATTAATTTTTGAGAAAGAGACAGAGAGAGAGAGAGAAGACAGAGTGTGAGAAGAGCAGGGGAAGAGAGAGAAGGAAACACAGAATCTGAAACAGGCTCCAGGCTCTGAGCTGTTGGCACAGAGCTGGATGCAGGGCTCGGGCCTACGAACTATAAGATCATGACCTGAGCCGAAGTAGGAAACTTAACTGACTGAGCCACCTAGGCAACCCCTAATGGCTGATGTTTTCTCAAAATCAGTCAGGAAATTGAGTGTCTTAAGCACATTGTCTATGCATTGAGGCTGCCCCTTCAAGTAGTTATGTAGCAACATTACAAAAATGTTGAATGCGAATGTCTTCACAGGGAATCCATACTCTCCAGTTCTGCCCCAGACCCTCCACTACCTCTCATTTTAACAGTAGAACCTCGTTTATTTATCTATATGATGGCTGAATGTATTTCAGATTTGACCCTTGGTTTGAGCATAAATTGGCTAACTAAATGACCAAAATGGTATTCGTGTTTTGATCAGTAGTTGTATTCTATAATTAAAACCTGCAATTGAGTTTGGTTTTGCAGTACCTGTGAAGACCAAGTACATGTCTTCTGTCTTAAATTCCTTATTTACAAGAAAAAAGGTTATAAGAAGAGCAACTAAATAAAATTAGTAAAAATGCATTAGAAACAGTTTTTTTAGTGGTAAGAAATGGACGTTATAAGAATTCTTACCTAGCAGAGTTGCTGTAGGATTAAATTAAAGGGTATCTGGTACATGTTATGTGCTCAGTAGGATACATTGTCATTACTGTTGCCCTAATTTTTATAGCTTTATCAAGGAAGCTTTCAAATACCCATGGTTGAGACAGAATGCTAATGGAATTTCCTTTATGAAAAATAAACATTTATAGCACAACAAATATGGTTGTTACAGGTATTAACATCAATAAGTAACAACGGCAATGTATTTTGGATTACTTCCATTTTCCGAATCTCACTTTCTAAGAAGTGTTTCTGGGAATGACTTCTCACCAGGGACTGTGGTATGTGGTTGCTGGCCACACGGTCTCTATTCTTGATGTATCATTTGTTACTGGTTGACAGGTGGCCAGGGCCCAGACACCTGGCATTCTCTTAAGCATTTGAAAGGACTAACAGAAGGTGATTTTTTGGCAGCTGAACACTGTGACCAATCACTGTATCATTATTACATACTATGGTTGATGCACTTTTTGGCCTGGATTTCTGTGGAAGCATGACGTACCAAATGACTTTACCTCTGTGCCCCTTTAGTGGCACCGATGGGGATGCAGGTGGAGTATGAGAGAGCAAGTGGCCATAACGTATTAGAATTTAGTGACCTCAGAAGATCACATAAACACATAGGAAACAACCAGTCTGCCTCTTTAAAAAAAATTTTTTTTAACGTTTATTTATTTTTGAGACAGAGAGAGACAGAGCATGAACGGGGGAGGGGCAGAGAGAGAGGGAGACACAGAACCAGAAGCAGGCTCCAGGCTCTGAGCCATCAGCCCAGAGCCCGACGCGGGGCTCGAACTCACGGTCCGTGAGATCGTGACCTGAGGTGAAGTCGGACGCCCAACCAACTGACCCACCCAGGCGCCCCAAGTCTGCCTTTTTTAAATAAAATATCTTTGCCTGTTAATAATGAATAACCTTTCATTTGTATGTAGATTTTTAAACAATAGTATGAGACAGAAACCCAGGAGGCCAATGCATTTCATGAGCACAAATCTTCCCATTGGGCAATGATACGTCAAAAAGTACATTTTCCCACGGAGTTGAACCCCGTGTACTTCAACAACCTTGCAAAAAAGAAGTTCATCGGAGTGCAAAATAGAGCATGGAGGATGAGTGGATGGACAGTCATAATTTGGAAACCCTTCATTTGTTCAGGAAGGAAGATGAAAGATAGTTAAGGTATAAAATGAAATGTATTTGGTTATCAGGAAATCCAGTTTGCAGGGCATAATTCCATGACATACTCTATGAATCTTCAGTTTACTGCTCTCCTTATAGGCACAGCACTGGTAATCCAATTTTCAGGTGCAGAAACTGAGGGTTGGAAATGTTCAGTAAATTTGCCGAGATTATGTAGCTAATCAGGGCAGGAGTCAGGATCTCAAGCCCTTGATTGACTTCAAAGCCTGCACCGTGTCCAACATGATACATTGCCTCCTTATGAAGTGCTTTCTAATTACTAGTTGTTATTGTTAGGGAATTGAGAACAGGTGTCTACCTCCAATGCTCTGGGACCGGAATCAAGAGGGTGAGACCCAGGAAATGACAGAAAACTGTCCCCAGGGCTACCTCTGGGAGCAGCTCACCAGACAAGACCCGGAGGCCCAGTCAGAGGAGCAGCTACCAGATAATTAATCAGTCTGACAAATGGCTGCACATGAAAAAGGAGACCAGCTATGAATTGGGAAGCCAGGGAAGCAGGGGGACCGAGGAAGACAACGTAGATTTGGCTGCAGCAGGAAGAAAGTTGGAAAAGGAAGAGAAGGCAGAGGCAGAGTGGAGTAGGCTAAGAGATTTTGATCCGGTTACCTTGTTACGTGTCCTTGGGAATGTTCCGTCTGGGAAGACAACGTGGTGCTAGGAGGCTGGTACGTTCTGCACTCTAGGCCCTAGGAGATGACAGGAGACCATCCCCGAAATACTGTAGCTCGGGTAGGTGGGGGGACCAGAGAGGAAGTAAGAACCACAGTGGGGAGAGACAAGCCATTAGAAAGTGAGCTAGATTCTCATTTTTATATGCAGAGTAGCATGAGTATTGAAGTCCTCAACATTATGGATATTGCCCAGGGCCAGGTGGAATGTTACCTGTCTCACTGTTGCTAGAACCTCACCTTGTGTTTTAACCAGACCGGGGAAAAAAAAATCTCTTCCATGAATGTGACCTTCCTGGGTTTTTAAGAGCAGGTGTGGGTTGTGGCAATGAATATGGCAAGGAGTAGGAAAATGTACTGGGTGGGGGGGATGGACAGGTTCAGCAGCACCCTGCCTCACTCCCCCCCCCCCCCCCCGCCGCCCCCTGCTATAATCTATATACCCTGAATGAGCTTCTCAGTATATATGTGGGCAGGAGCCGGATTTTGCAGTCTCAGGACCCTGAAAATGTCATAACAATATGAAAATGGTAATTTCCCATAGGAAATTAGGTTTTATGAGCTTGTATCTTGCATACACTTTTTGCTTCTTTGTGTGTGTGTGTGTGTGTGTGTGTGTGAGAGAGAGAGAGAGAGAGAGAGAGAGAGAGAGAGAGAGAGACATTTTCTCATCTTTGTACCTCGTTAGCATTATGGAATGGGCCGTTGGTGTGAAACAGAGCTGTCAAACATAATACAGAATTCTATAAACCTCAGAAAATGGAAACTGTGAGTCACTACATGGGCCCAATTCCAGGTACATCACATGCTCTGTCATATCGAGTGAGACTGTGTGTCAAGCTCTGTCACTATTACGGCTCTACGTCCCACATATCATTCAGTTGCTGCAATATTTTTTTTTTACCTCCCTGCCCCCCTTTTATCCAGTGGCATTGGTGCTGAGCAGTGAGGGGGATGACAGCACTGAGCAATGCCAAAAGCATTCGGGGAATTTAATCTCAATTCCAAATGCATAAGTTCGACTTCTGCACAGATACTTAGAATATTGAAGGGCTGGGGAAAATGGTTTTGAAAGATTCTAGTCATATAATAGGGGCACAAAGAAGCTTCGATATAGATAGGGGAATTGTTTTTAGAAGCTTCATATGAACATATGGAAGCAGGAAGTGAATTTTAGGGTCCTTTCCTTAAGAACGGCTGAATTTTCAGTACCAATTGAACACAAAGGTATATTGCCATTTACTTTGAGAAAAGAATTCATCGTAAAACCTGATGACATTTTTGCTTCTACTTATTGAATAAAAATGTATTTTTTGAGGCCTATTATGTGCCAAGGACTTAAATCTTAAAGTTCTGTGATATGCCATGGCCCACAAAGCAAGAAATAACATTGGAGAACCTCTGTGCAACACGTTTTCAACTGAGGGTGTTATAGTGTTTCTGTCCCTCGCTTTTGCTGACCTCTTCTTGGAAAGCCTCATTTAATTGGGTATTTTCACAAAGTTCACTCTCCCTTTCACCACTGGTTCTGGGGCAGGGCCACCCATAATACTTAGTAAGTACCACTACCACCCAGTATACCAACCTGGGTATCCTTCCACGACAAAATTATCTAGTGTTATGTTTGCTGTCTAGTTTTTATTTGCTAAATCTGACGACTGTATCTAGGGGTCCTATATTAGTGCATTTCATGGCTCCTTTATGAAAAAAGATAAAGGTATTAAATGCAAATGTAAATGTGTGTGCACATGTGCATGTACACACACACACTCACACCCACACTCACACACACTCACACACACACGTGAATCTTGGAAGAAGCTAAGGGCCCGGGAAAGGTTCGGAGGTAGTACTCGCTCAACACAGCATGTCTGATCTGAGCTGAAGACCCTTCTATCAAATGATTCTCTCACATTCTGCCAAAAGTTCTTTTTCTTTTCCTCCTCCACATATACGCCTGTGTTCTTTCATCTGTTGATATTATTCAATTCTATATTATGTAGTATTTACTGAATTGGGAACCACACATCTACTTTATTAGCCGGGAGTGGATTGATGGACGTGAAGGAGGGATAGCTCTTATCATTTCAACACGAACATCAGGATGCTTTAGAATGACTTGATTAACCTGCAAGCCTAAAATGGCTTCATGCTCATAGAGTAATAACAATAACAGTATTAGCTAAAAATGTACCGAATGCTCTATTTCACATGGATTACCGAATTTGATCTGGACATGGCTGTTATTGTTGTTCTTCTCATTTTACAAATAATGAATCTATTTAGAGAGATAAAGTAACCTGTTCAAGTCGCACACCTCTAAGTGGTGGATTCGAGCTCAGGCACGCCAGCTCCACTAGTCTGTGCTCTGAACCCCTCATTAGTCTTTATTAACAGTTCTGCATTACTGACCTTAGGTCATACTTCCCCCTAAGTTTTCCATAACATTTGACTCTGACTAGAATTCCAGTATAGGCAATATGACAGAAACTGCATCTTTAATATTGTAATGAGCTTAGAATTCTTGTTATTCCTTCAAATGAATCAACTTTCCTCAGATTTCTGCTTAATAGCATTTCATCTTTTGAAAAACACTCTGGTCCATTAGTTGAATCAATGAAGTAACAATGGGGAGCAGGAAAATGCTAAAAATATGAACAGACAATAACCCTACTTTCTCGGGGTGAGTTCGTCAATATTATGGCAGTAGAACAGCTTTGCTATCTTCAGCTAAGCATTTCGTTCTGAAATTAACTTTCACTAAACATATGAAAAGATGATAACACAAAAAATGTTTTTCATTCATCCATGAATTAGCTCTCACTGTGTAAGTAACAAGAAGAAAATATCTTTGGAAGCTCCTGGATGATGGTATTTTCTAAGTTATGAGAAATTTCAAGATGAGCAAATGCTAGAACAATCAAAGCACTTTCATTCTTTTCCAAATCTAGGTAAACTCGATTCACTGGCAGCTGTCCAAATAATGGTAAGGTTTGCCAAAATAGATTCATCTGAATAGCAGTGTGGAACACTTCAAATTAGGTTGTGCTCATTCATTCAGTGACCATTCTCTCATCGCTCACCTGCCTGGTGCCAGGCTTTGTATTAGATTCTAGGATTGCAAGAATGTGTTTTCAAGAAGGTCACAATTGTGGGATTGGGGTAATGCAGGTCGATAGGAAAACAAAAGTAAGCAAGGGAGTACTTCATTGTGGAGAATGCCACACTAGGCCTATGGACAAAATAAGGTTGAGAAGGAGATCAGCTCTTCCAAGTGAAGGTGTCAGAAAGGTCTCCTAGAGGAAGGGACACTGGGCTGTATTATAAAAGATGAGTGAGGTTTTGATTTCAATCTGGATACACCGGGGGACCATAATTCTTTGGCTTTAACGTTGTCTGAGTCTTTCTCTCTGATGTGTCTTACTTCAAAATGCCAAATTACTCATCAGAAAAGACTTGTCCATAAATTAATTGCATTTGCTCATATATACATCTATATTTATTTTTTAATTAACTTTGAACACATGATAGGGAAATACATTCATCTTCTCACTGAGAGTTGCTCACATCATTGCATGGTACAGTAATGCTCAACAATATTTAGTTGATTAAAAGGTGAAAAATAGTGTGACCCACTGCCCTTTTGATGTCGGATAATGGGGAGGATTGCACAGTGTGAGGATTTGTTAGCTGGTTTCAGGGCTAGCTCTTAAGTCATTTACAAATAGTTGTTTTCTCTTTCAGAGAACTTTTTAACTTCTTAAACCTTGGTCCGAGGCTTGAGAAAGAAAGGAATTCATATTTCAAGAGGTTGTCTATACCTAGCTTTGATTGATTAATTGGGTAAATTAACTCGGTAAAATATATCAAAGTTTCTGATGTTTCACAGACATGTCATTGGTCCAGTAAATCAGCCCAGTGAATCCCCTCTGTGAGAGGATCAGTGCAAATAGTTGCAAAATTATCTCAATTGTCCCTCAGTCACCTGTGTCTCAACACCTTTTTCTTTTTGTCTCTAGCGTTTATAACCTGACTTCTCTGTTTCTTCCCATCAACCCAGTGACTAATTTGCTGACCTGATGGATAGATAGTCTTAACCTTCTTGTTTTTTTCCTCTTGTCCATATCTGTCTATGACCTGTCTTCTTCCTTCTGGTGTGATGCTGGTTTTAGATACCTGTCTAGTGCTGATGGCTAAATTTAGCTCACATCAGTCCTCTTTCTTATGCACAGATCTGACATGAAAATGTTTTTCCATTGCTTGTTTTGAATACTAGCAATTATGTCTTACTAACTGAGCTCTGCTGCTGTTACTCCTGCTAGGTCTTCTATAAACAATTCATGAGCCTCTTGTCCCATTGATCGAGCATCTACTTTGTTGTTATTACTATTTGTTTTTTATAATTTAAACTATTACTGATTTTCTGAACATCCAGTAGGTGTTAATATCACTGCTTTGCAAATAACTGATATGAGACTCACCCAAATTCTCACAGTTTCGCTAGTCAGGACTCTGCATTGAGAGTGAGAGAAATGGAATTCAAATTAGCTTTAAGGAGAGTTTTGACTGTCTTATGTTCCTGGAAAGTTGAAAGGTTAAATGTTAGGCATCTTTGGATTCAACGGTTCAAGCTATGTCATCAGACATTTGTCTCTTTTTTTTCAACTCTCTCAGCTTTCCCTTCTTGGTGGATTTTTATTTTTTGGCAGCTACTTCCCAGGCAGTAACAAAAATGATTGCTGGTTGTTCCAAGCTTATGTTCTACCTATAAGAGATCCTGGAGAATATGTGGATCGGATAGCTCCAGAAAATGCCCTGGGGATGAGTCTGAATTGACCTAATTTGGATTCCATGCCAATCCATGAACTAATCATTGTTGCCAGGATGACTGAGTCCTGCAAGTAACTCATCCTATATTAGGTGCCCCGTTGGAGCTAGAAGGTGGGGCTAGACTCCTGAGCCAGTTGGACTGGAACTAGAAGGAGAGGCTCTCCAAAATATGCTGAGATGAAAGAAAGCACATGCCCACTGCAAACCTGTAGATGACGGAGTCAGAATTTCAACTGACATTTGTGTGAATAAGGACCTCAGTGTGAAGATATGGTTATCCGTTTATTCAACAAATATTTAAGTGCTTTTCAAAGCTGTAGAACACAGTGATGAGCAACAAAGATGATATACCTGCCCTTATGGAGCTTACATCTTAGGTTGGGCAGAAAATAAAATAGTCAAAAGTAAGAGCACAATATCAGAGAGCAGTGAGTTCTATAAGAAACCAAGCATATTGGGGAGTTAAAGAGTAATTAATTGGTTAATCACTGAGTGGTGAATTTAGCTAGTGAGCACAGGGAGGGGGCATTTGTGCAGTGACTGAATGAAGGGAAGTTGTGAGCTATGGGGAGATCCCAGGGAAGAACATTTCCATAAAACAGACAGCAAGGGTCTTGGGAGATTATTCATATGGCTTGTGTTCTATTTTCCCTTAATTTCTCTCTACCCTTCCTTCCCAGATATCAAATATCTAGCATTCTATCTGTTGCCTTCATAAAGTGAACCTGGAGTGGTGACTACAGGGTTCTTAATTTTTATTCCTGGAAACAGTCACTTGTAGTGGTTAGTAAATGATGAACATTTAATTTTGTACTCGTGCTAGACTCCAGAGCTGTACTAACACCTCTATCTCCACTGTTAACTCTATTTTTCTCTTTTGTCAAGGTGACAGCTGTTTGTCACTTCCAATGCCTCTATTCTCCATTGCCACTTCTTTTGCTTGTCTCCTTGGCTGCTTGCCACTTGCTTATTTTTCTTATTTCTTTTCTCTCCTATATCTTTTTCTGTTGCTTGGTCCAGACGGCTTGGATTTTGCACAAAATGGCATGGCTCTTGTAGTCATTACGAACTATTTAGAGAATATCCTTTCATTCTATATAACAAATTGACCAATCGCTGCACATTCTGTGTAATTTTCAGCTCGTCTATTCTTAACAATTTTGCTGTTATTCTCTTTTCCTCTTCTAGAGGTACTTACCCCCTACCTGATTGGGTGCCATTCTGAAAGCTTGAGGCTGCAGGATAGCTGATCTATCAGAGTCATTATTCTATTTTGTTTTCTTCTTGCTCTCTGTAGCCTGCCTCCACAAGAAAGCCAAACACCAGGATCCTTGCTATTTGCCAGGTCCTTGAAATTGAATCTTGGCGACTCACATGCATGTTTTTTCTTACCGCCTTCGGTACAACCAGTCTAATTCACACGGTTACAATCTCATACCTGAACCTAATGCAGCAAACTTCAGCTGGTCCCATCTTTCTCTATTATTCCTAGTCTACCTTTTACATTTCTATGGATGTTATTCCTAAAATATTGTTTGCATAGTGCTGCCTTTATGATCAAAATCTTTCAAAATCTAATCACCAAACAGAGTAAAAAGTACCAACCCTTTAGCTTGCCATTCAGCACACTTCATGGTACTTATGAATCTACCATTTCTGATACTAATCTTGCAGCCTTTCTAGGATCCCCACTCTGCAGGCAAATGAATCCAAGCACTGTCGCTGAACGTATATTAAGCAGTCTTGACTTCACCTTGTGTTCTACACTTGACTCTTCCCCCTTGTCCAAAATGTTTTCTGTTCTTCGTCTTTATAAATACTACCAATAAAAAAAATATCTAGTTCATATTCCTTATCTATTTTGTAACTCTGTAACATACTCTGTAACAATCCAAGTTAGGAATTGTCATTCCTTCCCCAAATTCCATTTTTAAATTGTGAAATTCTTCCGTCTGATACTGTTAATTACTTTTTACACGTAGACTGTATCTGCCAACTTGCTTGCATTTGCTCCCCATTCTTGCATTTCTTTCTGTCCTTCTCAATGCCTGCCTAGTTTCTCTTCAAAATATGCATATTGACAGATTTTTCTACTTATTATTATAGTTTTGTGATACTATGGAAGACCAGGCAGGAAGGCTAAGCTCAGATATAGATATTCATATCTGTATAGGTCTCATCATCATATGTATTCACTGATATCTCTATAAATACATATTAGGGAACTTCCTTCAAATGAATAAGAATTTTGATAGTTGTGAAGTCTGGCATCTCAGGAAGTGTCCTTGACTCTTTTTATGATATTTCATTCCTGAGGTGCTGGGAAAGATCGCGAACTCTGAAGCTCTTTTTCATTTTAGTTCTAATAATGTTTGAGTTTTTTGATCTTTACGTCCCACTCTTAACTGATGCTAAGATATTTACACTTGGTGGTATGCTCCAATGATCATCATGACAAATTGGTTTTTTGCTTCCTACCCTTTGTTTCTGAATTATTTGTTTCTGAATTATTTGACTATTGTAACTGTGTATGCTTTCCAAAAAGCATGTCTTTATGCAAGTAAAAATTGTGCTATGGAGTTGATCAGGCATATGGCATTGATTATTTTATGCCGAGTATTTTCCCCACTTGATTTTATCTTGCTGAGAGTATTTGAGCAAAGATTGCAGAGGGAGAGCATAGATAGATTTGCAGAGGGGGAGCCTAGCTATGCTGAGGACTTTTCCCTTACACATGGCTTTAGTTTTCCTGAATTTTCCCCTTCTTCCCTTTAAATTGCATGCTATTTTTCATGTGTCAAAATATATATAGGGGATCCTAGGTTGGGCTCTGTACTCTGGACTCTGACTGCCCTGTGTTTAATAGTTTCAACAGCCACTTACTAGATGATCTACCGTGGGAAAATTACTTGATATCTCTGCTTCAGTTTCCTTGTTTACCATATGGAGAATGTAGTACTCTCCAGGTTATTGTGAGCATTAAGCAAGATAATAACTTATAAACTTATAAAGCTGTTAGCATGACCTGGTCACAGAGTAAGTACTCAATAAAGTCTAGCTAATAATGTTAGCTCACTCTGAACCTAGACAACTTTAGTTGATTATTATATTCATTCCGCCAAAATGAAAACACAAAGAGTTCTTTTTTAAAAATTTTTTTTTTCAACGTTTATTTATTTTTGGGACAGAGAGAGACAGAGCATGAATGGGGGAGGGGCAGAGAGAGAGGGAGACACAGAATCAGAAACAGGCTCCAGGCTCTGAGCCATCAGCCCAGAGCCTGACGCGGGGCTCGAACTCCCGGACCGCAAGATCGTGACCTGGCTGAAGTCGGACGCTTAACCGACTGCGCCACCCAGGCGCCCCGAAAACACAAAGAGTTCTTTTTTTTTTTTTTTAATTTATTTTTTTTTTAATTTTTTTTCAACGTTTATTTATTTTTGGGACAGAGAGAGACAGAGCATGAACGGGCGAGGGGCAGAGAGAGAGGGAGACACAGAAACGGAAACAGGCTCCAGGCTCTGAGCCATCAGCCCAGAGCCTGACGCGGGGCTCGAACTCCCGGACCGCGAGATCGTGACCTGGCTGAAGTCGGACGCTTAACCGACTACGCCACCCCGGCGCCCCCACAAAGAGTTCTTAAAGATATTGATGTTTTCAATGTGAGGAACATTTCAACATTCCATTTCCAGAAAGCTATGGAAATAGAGAAGGAACTTACATCTTAAGTGATTTTAAAAGCAAGTTTCTTAGATCCTGTAAAGTGGGTCCAGTATCCAATTGGGGCCTTTCTAGTCCTTAAAAGAGAGGAAAAAAAAAAACCATTTAGAATTAGGTGTTTATTAAATGAAGTGAACATAAATGATCACATAGGTTATCTTTAATACTATTCAAATGGGCATTGTAGGATTATTTGAACACCTAAAACACACTGTTATTTTGATACTCCATTTGAAAGGCATAGGCTTATTACTAAGTTGACAAAAATGTCTAAAGATTTTTAGGCTTAGTATTAAAATTATTGGAATTATTCTTTTTAATTTTAATGTTTATTTATTATTGACAGAGAGAGAGAGACAGAGCATGAACGGGGGAGGGTCAGAGAGAGGGAGACACAGAATCTGAAACAGGCTCCAGGCTCTGAGCTGTCAGCACAGAGCCCGACGCGGGGCTCGAACTCACGGACAGTGAGATCATGACCTGAGCCGAAGTCGGACGCTCCACCAACTGAGCCACCCAGGTGCCCCTGGAATTATTCTTTAAAGTGCCTTTACATATACATACGTAATATGAATATGTATATGTGTATATATGTATATAGATCTGGTAATGACCATTTTATTAAACTAGTAAGTTAACAGTATTAAATATTTCATATGTATTTCAAAAGTACATAAATTGTATACATTTTCTTTTAGCTTTAATAAATATTATAACTCACAATTTAAATCACTAAAATATAGTATTCATATTAACAGCCTTTTTTAATTAGAGCTTAAATATATTTTCCAAATGTTTTTTTCTTAAAAACGAAGTATTGTCTATAACAGTAGGTGTCACTATAGCAAAAGAAACCAGCCCATTCAGCTGGCTACTTTTTCTCCCCTAGGAAACCACATCATTACAAGAGAAATTATAGACTCATTTGTTGACGCTCAACGTGTCCATCTCCTTGCTTTGAGGAAAGCGGTTTTCATTTAAATCTGTATCTTACTCTGCCTAAAACATCTTTGTGGTAGGAGATTTGTGGACTTTCTGGACAAGTAGTTCTAATTATTATAAAGCTAAAAGCCAAGAAGTTCTTTTGTAAATACAATCCACATTCTGTCTTCTAGATTTTGAATCATTTATTCTTATTAAATATTAAGAAGAATAACTGATTACATATTTGTAATCCTCTGAGTATATATTTTCTCACCAAAAATGTTATTAATTACTTAAGTAATGTATCTATATGAAATGGAAATTAAAATATCAACCTTATACAATTGATAGTGAACAGGAAATATGGCATTATATCCCTTTTTTCATTTATTTGTTAAACAGACTTAGTTGAGCACCTACTATGCACTAAGCATGGTGGTTAGCAGACAGTGTCTTTGCCCCGATGGTGTTACAGTCTAGTAGATTTATTTAGATTCCTACACATTGTGAAGTTTAAATTACTACTCATAAGTAATAAGTGTAATTATTTTTGAATTCTTTGGTCTAGTTTATTGCAGTGAAGCCCTTTTAGTCTTTTCTTCAGCAGAATAGAATGATAGGTATTATCAGCTATTTCCCACCAAGCATCTCTTTTCTCTTCTGGAAATAACTTCCCATAATCCTCCAGGATATCTCTCCATTTCACCTCCAGTGCATGTAACTTGCGTGACATTGACTCCTCTCCAGCTTCCAAAGGTGCAGGCCTGAGTCTCAGGTCTGGTCAATTAGGGTTTTCTGTTCTTGTGTGTATAGTGTCATCACATGCCAGAACCTCTATGACCTAGCCCGTGTTCCCCACTCGATGATGCCTGCCTCACACTTGGTGTGAGAAACTTGGTCTTTCTTATTTCTGTGTTTTTGCTTATTTTTGTTTCTCTTCCTAGAATTTGTTTCTTTTCCTGCCTCTTCTTTTGTCAGTTCTACCCACTCTTTAAGACCCAGCAAGACAGCTCTTTCTAAAAGTCTTTCCTGCTTGCCTCCCCCATTGGAGAAAATGGCCCTTTTGAGAACTTCCTCAATCGTTGGGCAGTTCTCTATGTGCAACAGCACATTATTTTCATAATATTCTGTGTTTCTATTCCTCACTTAGGTGGTGCACATCTGGATGTCTGAATTTTAATCTTCTCTGTATTTCTAGCACTTCACTGGCTGGGGCAGTGGTCGCTTCTTATAGGTTTGGAGCTTGATAAAGTTTGTTTCCTGAAAGCCCTTAAGAGCAGTATGGCAGAGAACTCTTTTTCCTGTAACGGGCCTTTGTTGAATTTTGTAGCTCTGAAGAATGGTAGGTAGTTCAAATGACTATGTGCTGAGTCATTTCAACAACCCACTCTTTGTGTCTCTGAGAAGAGAATTGCATTCATTAGTTTTCTCAGGTTTGCCTTAGGAAATAATATCCAGATTTCATTCATCAAGTATTTATTTAACTATGAAGGCTTCCTGGATCATGCAAGCTTGCTGTGTTCTTTCTCTGATCTCTTTCAGAATTTACAGACTGGGTTATTAATTTGGCAATTAATCATACAGTATCTTGTGGCATTTGTTTTTGGTGATTTTTTAAATGTGCTACTTAGTGTATTATCTAACACTTCGCATGCTGCCATATGATTAGGGATATTTATTCATTAGCATACTTGTTATTTAGTCATTATAACTTTTTTTGAGAATTCATTATGATTCCCATTATTCTTCTTTTGCGCATATCAGTTGGGTGTCTGTGTATGCTAGCAGCCGAATCTGGCAAATTTAAGGACAAGACAATGTGTTGAAAGGATATTAGGGAACTCACTATATTAAGGGCAGGACCGGAGAACCAGACTTGAAGCAGAAGAGAAGCAGCCCCAGAAGTTGTTCACGGTAGGGGACTGGAGGACAGTTGCCCAGAAACTGTTGATGCTTGGAATGAACTCCCCTTCGTTCCTCCGTCCACTCTCACCAGAACCAAGACTCAGTGCCCCTGAGAACATGGCCAAGTTCAGGCCATGTACTTGCTCCTCTGCTGTTTCAGAATGATGAGTGGGTGGAATGAATGAAAAAAGGCTCCGGGGATTTGCTGGGCTTCTAGCAGATATGAATTTATGAAGGTAGTTGGGGAATTCTCAGGAAAAGAATAGATCTCGGATAGTTTAAAAAAATGCTAACTATTAGCACCTGTAATTCGTTGTTCACACAGGCTTACTATCAAATCCCAGCATTGACATTGACTAAGTACAGCCTTATGCAAACTGCTTAATCTCTGTAGGTATCAATTTTTCTTCTCTCTGTATAGAGATACCAATATTTAATCTCACATGGTAGTTTTAAGGATTAGATTACATGAAGTGTCATATGAAAGGTGCGTAACACAGTGTCTGTCACAGTAGGTGCTCCATAAAGAACTATTATTGGTTGATCTACGTGCATGCAGTAGGAGGCTATTCTATATAGAGGAGGCAAAGAAGTAGCAATTTTGGCTTCTGTCCTTGAACAGTTTGTAGTTTAATCAGAGACAAAAGCACACATGTAATTTAATTCCATTCTCACAAGCACATGGTGAATTGGGCAGAGGCATTTTTATAATCTCTAGATTCCATGCGAGCAATCAGAGATCCAGAGAAGTTAAGCAACTTGACAATAATCACACAGCCTTCACATGGCAGAGCTGAGGCTGAGCCAAGTTTTCTTGGATCCACTGCTCTTCACAATTGGGGAAATAGGATAGTTCAGTGAAGGATAAAGTTCCTCAACTCAATTCCAATAAGACAATGGTATTGAATACCTATTACAACAATCGGATTCTCTAGATGCTGTGAAGGAATGTAAATATAATCAATATGTAGTTTCTTGTCTCAAGAAGGTTAGAATCTTGGGAAAAAGATGAATAATGACAAATACAAGATAGTACATGATAAAGTGCCATGTTTTTCATTTAGTTCTTAAAAAAAAATTTTTTTAATGTTTATTTGTTTTTGAGAGAGAGAGAAAGACAGAATGTGACTGAGGGAGGGGCAGAGAGAGAGGGAGGCACAGAATCCGAAGCAGGCTCCAGGCTCTGAGCTGTCAGCACAGATCCTGATGTGGGGCTTGAAATCATGAACAATGAAATCATGACCTGAGCCAAAGTTGGACACTCAACTGACTGAGCCATCCAGGAGCCCCTCCTTCAGTTCTTTTAATAAACATTATTGAATGGGTCTGGCTCTGTATTAGGTGCTGAGAGTTCAGTGGTAAACAAAAGAATAAGCAATCTGTCCTCAAGGGGTTTACGTTTCGTTGGAAGGAGACAGGCATGAACACAAAGTAAATATATATAGGTAAGATAAGTCTAGCTATTGACAGCAATGTGCTAGAAAAAAAATGCAGAGGTTTGTGCTACTGAGTCGACGTGGGCTACTGTCGATGAACAGTGCTTCTGAGGGCCTGAAGAGGTCAGTCACAGGAAGATGTGTGGGAAGAATCATCCAGGCAGAGGCATGGCAAGTGCAAAGATGACGAGGTGGAGGTGAGCTTGGAATCTTGAAGAATAAAAATGAAACTGTGTGGCAAGAACCCAGAGAGCCAGGAAGATGGCAGAGTAGCATGTGATCAGGAGATACAGACAGGAGCCAGAAAATGCAGGGCCTTGTGCATTTAGTTAGGAGTGTCTAATATATTCTTTTGAGTTTAGCGGAAACTCCAAAAGATTTAAGCAGGAAGGTGATATTATTTGATTTGTTTTGTAAAAAAGATCCTTCTGGCTGCTGTGAAGAAATACAGTGTTTACCTGGGCACTAAGAAGAGAAGGAGTGATATTTCATTGAAAAAGTCAGGAAGTACATGGAGAAGGAGGGGGTACTCTAAGCAGTGGAGGTGGATGGGTTAGGCTTTCCAGAAAATGGGAGCACTGTCAGCACAGGAGGAGAGTTTAGGAAGTGTGATGCGCGTTTGGGCAACAGTGAGTTTTCCGGTGTTGCCCCGCTGTGTGGGGATGTCAGAATGAGTGAGACCTGGGAAGCAAGTGGGTGCCAGGCTATGCCCCAACTACATTCTGTAGGCAGCTGCAGACGATTCTGTATCTGGGAAAAGTCTGCTGTGATTGGTGTGAAGGATATTAGAGGAGGCAAGAAGGCCACTGACGAGGTACCTGTGTTAGGTCATTTGAGGACGGCGAGGGCCAAGCAGTGTGGATGGAAGGGAGGAGGCAGAGGTACCAGTCATTATTGACAGGAAGAGCTGCCGGCACTTGGTGATGAATTGGGTGTGAGTGGTTGGGGGGTGGGGGGGGGGATCTGCAGACTTCTGTAAGGCGAGCTGGGGCTGCCCTTTTCTGTGAGAGGAAGTTTGGAGGGTGGGGTGGAGATTTCAGCTTTGAGCAAGTTGAACGCAAGGTTTTGGCAGGACTTCCACACGATGATGCGGGAAAGACAGCTGCAAAAGCAGAACTGGGGCTCAGGAAGCTTGGCCTTTAAGAGCACACCTATTCCAACTAATTTCTTATAATCTGTGAACATTTTTGTGAATTTTTAGATATTTGCTATTTTCAAGAAGACAGAAGTTTCACAAGTGTTTGTCAGAACCAACTGGCATTTTCTACCAAAGGAAAAGGTTTTCTTCTTCAAAAAAACAGAACGTTCAGTAAAGAGAAAGCTGGTTGATGATTTCTACTTCCTTTTTTTTTACTTTGGAAGCTGAGTTATCAGACTTGTTCAGGCCCAAGGAATAGCATTAGGGAGTTATATTCTTACTGTTATAAGGAAAAAGATCTTGCTAAAATAATCTGCAATTGGTAATGAAGAGGCAGACTTTCTCTTGTGTCCCTAAAGGAGGTAATAGGAGAGAGTAGGAAAAAAAAAACAACAACAATATTTTTCTTAGAATTTATGTTTGGTTATTTTAGTAATTCTAACAAAATACCGGACACAATAGACTAGAACAAAGGGCAATATAAATGGCTAAATGAGAAAAAAGTATGTCAATAAGAGAGAAAGGAGCTCTTTTTATGAGCCCTTAAGAAGTTCATATTTGAAATAAACAGCTGTCTGTAGCGCTAAGCTGAACATACTGAAAAGCAAAATGGAAGGTAAGTGTCTAGTACCAATTACAGCATGAGTAAGAATCTTTGCTCTCTGTTTCTTCTCACCTGTATAACCGTATGTTTCTCAACAGTTACGTTTTCTCCTCATGAACCACACAGTACCTCCACTCCTGCTACTAATTTGAAGGTATGGAGCTGGCAGTGCGGAGGTACTTAATTCACCAACAAGGGTCATTTTTAATTGCTATCTCCAGTGTCTGAGGGCTGCATCAGCACTTATCTGACGTGACTCAGCCTTGGCATTGGCACTGACTCACACAGCTCCTAATAGACTGGAGTCAGTGTCTATTCTAGACTGACTGGCTGACCCAACCACATGAAACCAGGGAAGAGACATGAAGGCTGCCATTGTTGAATCCACAGCTGACCTTAACAATCCAGGTGAGGAAAGGACAGCCCATTCTGAGGGAGGCCAGTTCATTTTGCAGTGCGTTTGTTGCTGCGATCACTGAAGTGACTATTGCCTTCCAGTTTTATATTTGTGTACATTGTTTTGGAAGAAGGACCTGGAGGTACAGACATGCATACTCTCCGCAAAGACTGCCATATTGTAATGGAGGGCATCCAGGCTGTGGTGATCTTGTTAAGTGGTAACTAGGGCAGCTTGCTTGACCTCTGATCATTGTTTTCTCATGTATCTTTATATAGCCTCTGTATTTCAGACCCACTCAGTGCTAGGCATTTATTTATTGTTTATAGCAAGCTCAGGAGAAAAATATCATTGCCATTGTTTTTACAGGGAAAGGGGCTGTAAATTTTCCAGGGACACATTGCTAGTAAGGGATGAATTTGAGATTTTTACCGTGTCTCTCTCTCCTCTTTACTCTTCTAAAATTCCTGTCATCTATAAAATATGATCATAACAACACCTGTTTTATAGGGTTGTTGTATAGATTACATAATAGAACTATGAAATGTTTAGTACTTTAGTATGCATTAGGCAATCAATAAACGGTTGATGGTATTGCTACAAATAATGAAGAAAAATCTTCGCTAAAGCGTCTATAGCAATGAAGTCCTTGCTGGAACAAAACCCTTTGACTCTTCAGTCTGAATTAGTGTGATGTTACCAACACTGAAAACAGATGGTAAGGAACACAATTCAAAGGAATGAATCTCTAGTAGTGAAATGTCAGATGCTATAACATCTGGATGGGAAACATATCTTTGTGCACTTGGAGTGATCCTGGTAACTCCCAGATCATTCCGTGTTGACACCCGTATAATTTCCTTTAAGTAACATTTGTCCTGATAAACACAAAACCATCAGTTTCAAAGTAAGTAGAGTCTGTACTGATCTGCAGGAGGCTGGAGTCCCAGAATATGTTTGGGAAGCTTAAATCTGAGATAACAAAATATAATACATGATGGCTGTGGTAAAAGTGAAAACAATTGCAAGCAATTGAGTAAAAACAGGAGAAACGGAGGTTTGCAAGGGAGTCTGGAAAATATAAACTTTGGCTTTCTCTCTTCTGAACTGAAAGGAGAGAATGGATGATAAGTAAGCCATTCCAGAAAAGGTAATATTATTATTTGTTAAAAACAAAATAATTATTACCAACTGGATGTTCTATCTTGGTAGATCACAAAACGGAAAACTACCTGACTTTGTAACGGTTACCTGACGTCTTGGTCTCTTTGCCCTTGATGTCTATAAGATGCTGCTGACCGAGTAGGACCTCGGCTTTAGACCCAGCTCTTGCACTTTTTGGTGCAAAGCAATTTGTGTCTAATGGCAGTTTTATGGTCCACTCACTGTGCTGAGATGTAGCACTTTACCAACCATGAACTTTGACATGTTTATAACAGGGACTTAATCTGAAAATATGCAAGAGGGAGCCTTCTGAATATAATTTATAATCAGATGAACTCTCATGGAGGTGTTGAATAGCATATGAAATTAATATTTGTGCCTTGGATTTTGAGGTTAATTTCGTCCTCCTTCAAGAGACACAGACACATCAGTAGGTGAACTGAAGGTTGAAATCTCAATTGCTTTGAAGGGACATCAAGCCTTATGAATTTGCATTAGTACTAAAAACAGCAGGGGAATAGTATAATTAACATATATGAAATTCCATTTCTAAACACAAAGCAAAACCTAGAATGAACCTTACAAAGGACCTTTGGATAAACACTCTGTTATGTCATAGCTAACAGCGTCAATAGTCTTAGTTATTATACTTGAAGATCTTTACTTTTGCAAGTGTGGGCTTTTCCTGAATTCCCAACATATATTCTATTGCATGTTGACCTTTTTCCCCTGCTTTTTCAATGATATACTATTTAATACCACAGTGTTTATTTCTTCTTTAAGGTACTCAGTTCCTAAAATTGAATAGCAACTTCACATGCCTACACTTAGCCTGAAGTGTTTATATACTTTAATTAGCGTAGAAATATTTCTAGCTTTCAAAGCACTTTTATGCAGGCCATAATCCTCTGCAGAGGGGAAAATACTACCATTCAAATGACTCCTCTGTTCTAAAAAGTACTCCAGAAAATTCAACTTTTACAAGAGTACTACAAGAGGACTAAACAGTAACTTGGAAATTTCATGGTAGTAAAAGATGATTCAATATTTTGCACTCAGCAATTTGAAGTGCGCTTCAGTTTTTATTTTAATTTTTCTTGTGAATCTTTCATCAATAGGATTGTCAAAATAACTTTCTATGGGAACTTAACTGTTCATCAGTGAAAAAGAGACAAAACACTTAAGGGAAAAATTGGTCACATTACACACTTACATGGCAGATCAGTGCCTATGACAGAGTGGACCTGAATACCAGCAGTGGCACAGTCGTGGCATGTTTGCGTGAGTGTCCGTGGGGGTGCCGTGGGCCTGAATGTACACGTGTGTTTGTAAACCTCAGTCGAAGCAGCTGTGGGAGCTCTGTTTCTGAATCTTGCTTGGCCTATCACATGTGGCATGTAAATGCACATGAGTAAAAGGATGAATATGACTGAATGTGACTTTGTGTTTGTGCGTCTATAACAAAGAACATACAGGCGAGGAATCTGCGTGTGGATTGGGGCACGTTCTTTTTTATTTGTGTTATATTATTGTTTCTGAAAATTTGAGTACCAATATTGATTGTCAGTGTTCTGCTTATTTTCTGTCATCTCGTCTACTCCCCTCACCAAGACGGAGCTTAAATGATACCACTCATGTCTTTGCTGCTTCAGAAGTTTCTATGTCCCAGACTGAGGGTCATAGTGCTCAACTAGGAATCAGAAGGCAATACTAATGGCAACATTATCTTCAAGAGCGAAGGACAAAGCTAGAGATGTACCTAATACCTCAGCAGGAAACTTGTAGTTATGAGGTCACTGCTGTCTACTTTATATTTTTGTCTAGTACCTTACAAGTTGATTTCAGCCTGAAGCAAGCAAAATATTTCTTCCCTGCCCTGTTCTCCCATAACTTCTCTTTCAGTAGATTCGAAACTTACAAAAAATACCTTGCCATTTCTAGTGTCTTCTCCTGATCTTGGAAGTGAATGGGAAGAAAACGAGAGTGAGTTGGACACACTGTTCACTCAGAGAAAAGGAACCACTGATCTTGGATTAGGAGATGGAGATGTAGTTAAGAAGGGTCAGAAGAGGTCTCAGGAAAAGCTAATAAGCAGATACGTTCTGGAAATATTTACGTGAAGACATCAAATGAAAATTTGAGTCATTGGTTTGTGATACTAGTGTAATTAGTAGGACAACATTCACAGCAGCAGCAAATGGTTTCATGCGTGCCCTAAGAGGGGAGTCGTTGATTTCTGTAGTCCTGTTAGGCAAAATGGTATACAACTTAAAAACATCAAGAGTTGTTTAGCAGCTTTAAAGACTTGTAGAGACAGGCTCTCCTTGTGAGTTTCATGGCTGTTAAAACCAATTTGAGTAGCAAGCCAGTGCTCAAACAATTCAGGCAAACACGCGCAAGGGGACTGCATGCCAGAAATATATACACTGGTCGGTTCTCATCTTGGTTTTACTTTCTGACAATCATCTCTAGAGATTCTTCAGTGAACACATTTCACCTTTAGGTTTTGGAGCGGCTCGCTGTTGCTTAATTCCATAAACCCAAAGCTGGCTTTTCTTCTAGATAAGTCTGTGGGCTCCATTCCTGCCAGGTCTCATGCAAAGCATGAGAGCTGAGGCAAATTGGGAGCCATGTGATTCCTTGGAAGAGGAAAAAGACCTGCAAAACCTGAGGTAGGCTGGTAAAGTTGGCATAACCAACAGCAAATTATTCAACAAAGTTGTAAAATATGCACAACGTATGAAAAAATACCTCCTCCTTTCACCCAACTCCATGTGACAGCTCGTTCCCTTTCTACTTTCTGGTTCACCTTGAAAAAACGGGATGGATTCTCCACCCCAAATTTGGTTCAGATGTCAAGACTGATGATAGCCATGCATGTAAGAAAGGGTGAAAAGGTTTATTACTCACAACATGAGACTCTCTGGGGAGGCTACCAAGGGGGTTCAAAAATGGCTGGAGAGAGCAGGGAAAGGAGGCCGGAAGGTTCGTATTGTAGTTAGGAAGTGGGGTTGGTATGATTACTGCACATAGACAGGCTGGAGCTTGCATGGTTTGCACTTCCCGCCAGCATCAAAGGAAGGTGAGATTGTGCTTTATTATCAGCTTGCCCAGATGTAGGGAGGAAGAGGAAAGGGGAGAGGTGTGGCTCAAAAGCTGTCACCAGGCAAACATCAAAACTGGAATTGGACGTGTTATTACAACACTGTCCTGGAACTGTGTGAGGAAACAGATTTGGGGAGGTGGTGGTAATGCTGAGTATCTCCTACACCGCAGAAAATCTCGTACACTGGCCATGACCTCAGACTCCCTTTATTTCATGTTACCCAGCCAACAGGGGCCACTTCCACTTTCCACTTCTGCATTATTTTCTATTAATGAAAGAGCCACTTTTAAAGTTAATAACCATTTAAAAAATCAAAATGGAGGCCAAAAGATTCTTGTAACTAAGTAAAGGAAAAAAACCCCCAACAGTTACTGATGTCAGTTAAGTAATGAATCACCAACTAAATGTGAATAGAAGGCTTTCCCCCAAGGAAAGAGCATTGGTACTTGAAAAATATGTAGATATCCTCTTCAGGAAATTTCCATCTGTTAAAGATAGGTCCATATTTTCTCAAAATTTCTCAAAGACAAATGATACAATACAGCAAATTTATATATTCGTCCCCAGGATGCACATTATCTAGAAATTTCAGCCTTATTCAGACCAACTTAAAAAAAATGGAATTAAATACACAGTAGCTATTTAGTTTTAGTGAGAGTTGATTAACAGTGGGTATTCCAGTTCTTGAAATATGTTAGTTCAAATCTGAGTAGGCAGAATATTCCAGAAGCTTTGATGATTTAGAAGTAGGTCACCTTAGTAATTAATATCAAGGATCTCTTTTCTGATTATACAAGAATGCCTGCTTATGTGACAAACACTGGGTTAGATATTGGGGATACAAGGTTGAATAAAGTATGGTTTGTGCCTTTAAGGATCTCTAGTTTATCCAAATGATATTTGGGATTAAAGGTTCTAAGGATTCAAGAAATAAAAGTCTTTGGCATGGTTAAAACTGTGACAATTAGCCTAGTTTACTAGCAGCCACTTCTGCAAAAGCATAGCCTACTGTGACCCAGTGTTTTAAAATAAAAATTTCTGTGAAAAACAAGTCCCAAACTTCAGCATCATTCCCTTAAACAATTTTTCTAAAATACAAGGAAGACTAGCCGGGCAAGGACAAATTCTAATTTGGTTTTGAATGTTGCCGGTGAAAGACTGATGACAACTGACAGTGTTGTCCAGCCTTCTTAATGTGACACTGATTTCCATTTGAAACAGAGAAAACAGTGACTTGCTGCTTGCTGAAGTCAGGCACCTCTGAGAGATGCTTTGTTGTGTATTCTGAGGCACATCTTTCCAGGTAATGAGGTGTGAGAGTGACTGATAAGCACATAGAATGAAGAAGAGAACAAAATAATAAAACAAGCAGGTTCACTCTTAGTCATGATTGCATACAGTAAATCAGCAAAATTCTTTTACTAAAAATGTTGAGTATGGAGAGCTGAAAATCTCAAAGTTTTTAAAAACCAGCAGTCTAGAATTGCGAATGAATTGAATTCTCTAATTATTCTGGTCTAATTAGTGAAGAGCTTTCAACATGTATCACGAATATAAATGCATAAACTTTATAAGTGAGTGTGTAGCTCCTGACTTCTGTAGGTGAATGTGAAAAAAAAAATCAATATATTTTCCTTGTCAACTGGTGATGAGCCTGGCACTGAAGATTTCAGGTAATGTTTTCAGGAGGAGGATGTATGTGTGGGTTGGGGAGGTTATTGTTCTTTTCTTTTTTTAAAAAAATTTTCTTTAATGTTTATTTATTTTTGAGAGATTGAGAGAGAGAGAGAGAAAGAGAGAGAGAGAGAGAGAGAGAGAGAGAAAGGGGCAGAGAGAGAGAGAGACCAAATCTGAAACAGGCTCCAGGCTCTGAGCTGTCAGCACAGAGCCTAACGTGGAACTCAAACTTGGGAAGGGCAAGATCATGACCTAGGTCAAAGTCAGATGTTTAACCAACTGAGCCGCCCTGGCACCTGTGTTCTTTTCTTTATTTAAATTGGGTAATACTGTATTTTGGAAATCCTTTGACTTATATTATTTCATTTGGTTCACATGACAACAATCCTATTAGGTAGACAGAACAAATATTTTTATACCCATCTGCAGAGAAAAAAACCGAGATTTAGGGACGTTAATTCATTTTCTGAGTTGTCATATCTGGCTACTGGCAAAATCTAAAGAGAAGCCAAATTTACTTATTCTCAGCCTCAACCTCTACCTATTACACAGTGCTGTCTTCTTCTAAGTAGTGTTCTGCCAGAGCTTCTGATTTTGGCATTCCTTCTATATGCTTTTGATACTTTTGATTTTGTATATAATCATATGTGTTGGATTTTATTTTCTCCTTGAGGGCAAGTTCTGATCTGAAGCCAAAGAATTCCGAGTGGAGAATGAAGTACCAGATTACTTTTACTAAAATTACATATTCTTCTTTAGTTTCAATATTTATGAAATTATAGAAAAGTAAAAAGAATGAAAATAATATTCATTTGGGATTTCTTCTATACGTGTTTGTTAAGCCCTTGTTAATTTTACCAATTGGGTGAAGCTTTTAGACTATAGAATCCAAGGGGTCCCTGGGTGGCTCAGGTGGTTGGGCATCTGACTTCGGCTCAGGTCATGATCTCACAGTTGGTGGGTTCGAGCCCTGCGTTGGGCTCTGTGCTGACAGCTCAGAGCCTGGGACCTGCTTTGAATTCTGTGTCTCCCTCTCTCTCTGCCCCTCCCCCACTCATGCTCTGTTTCTGTCTCAAAAATAAATAAACATAAAAAAAATTAAAGAAAATTTAGACTATAGAATCTGAAACTCCCTTAAATCACATTAAGATTTTTTTGAACCATTAAATATTTTATTTCATTGGTAATGCTATATGTGTTATTTAATTTCTAAAATAAATTTTATTTTTTTAGAACAGTTTTAGTTCATAGTGAGGAAACTTTTTACCTGACATTCACATTTCATTCTTGGGTTATTGAAATACAAATAAAGATAAACTGATAAAAATGCTTTAAAGAACAAAAAATTGCATTTAAATATCAAATATAGACCTCACTGAAGACACTGATATTATTTTCTATTATAATAATTTCATGTTGAGTAACTGGAATATTAGTGAAATTCCTGAACTGAGCAAGTTGATACTTTGTTCTTGGTTTAGTTTTTTCTGTTTAGGTGTCTATACCATATAGGCTGTTCACGACAGTACCTAAGACAGTAAATTATCTTATCTAGAACAATAAAATGAAAAACTTCAAAAGTGTGAAATTCATCCAGAGTCCTGCCATGTGTCTGTTTAAAAAATCTTAATGTTGTATCTCCTTCAGGGTGATGGAGTTTTGTTTTATTTTCCATTGGGTTCTCAGTAATATTTGCCACTTGTTTGTATGAGTTTATCTATCCATCTGTCTATCTATCTATCTATCTATCTATAGTCATTTATATTCTTTGTGGAATCAAAACTCAAAGTTCGTATGTGTCTGATCTTTTAAAAAGTTTATTGTGAGTTCTTAGGAGCTCCGTTTGGGCCTGGAGCATTTGAAGAATGAAAACTACAATGTCTGACGCTAAATATATAAGAATCCAAAAGGTATAACTTGCTCTGATCAGGGCTTCTTTTGAAAGTCCTGAGAGTCTGAGAAGAGTCTGCTTCGCTTATTTAATTGAACTGTTTTTTTTTTTTTTGAGAATTATCATATTTTACCAAATAGAGTAATATCCAACAGCGGGAAGACAGAGTGCTGACGTTTACTTAATGTTTTAGCAATGCATTGCATCATTTTAACTAGTTGGACATTGTAAGTTTTCCAAGGCTGTTTCCTGTCCTTCCCAATGAACTGTACTAATGACGTCTGGCAGAGCCCCGGGTGTCTTCCGCAGCTCTGCTGGTGATTCCTTCCCCTCACCTGTGCTTGCAGAATTGTGGGTCAGCCTGACCTGCGCCTGTGTTTTATTTACTGTTTCTGCAGGTAGTTAGGGGATAAATGTGTGATCTTACTCCACTCTAAGAGATTATAGACTGATGCTCTGTCGCACAATAAGGGATAAAATGTCTCTTTTAGGAGATCAAGCTGAGATGTAGTAGCTTTGTTTCATGGAGATTTGGTATGAAATTTCTTTGTCAGAAATATTCAACACAGTGACCTCTGGAGTGGAAAGGAACTAGTGTTTCCGAGATCTGAAGCCGTGTACTTTATTTCCTCCTCACACAATTCGGAAACTGGGTAAAACCACAAAACGTACTTGTCCACTTAGTCCCGACTTCCGCACATTTAGAGTTAAGTTCTCTCGGGGTCTTTTTTGAGTGACATGCTCGCAGATGTTTTTCACATTCGTTTCTTGGCTCTTTTGCAAGCTTGGCAGCTGTGCACTTGCAAGCTAGCCTTGTTTGCCGTAGCGTGCCCAAAGGATGCCGGGGCAGAATCAGCTCTAGCCTATCTAATCTCCGGTAGGATCGTTTTGGGGAACTCGATACCTCATGTTGCCATGGTGGCATTAGCTCATCTCCACATCAGCCCTATGACTCCCATTTTCCTGTCACACTCTCTGGACAAGTGAGGCCACATTTCCTATCACCCCTTCCCTGTTATTCCCTTCTCCGGACTCGGTTGAGGTCTGGATGCGGTCTCAAACGGAAGTTTGGCAAAACCAGACGCGAACCTTGTAAGATAGATTGGTGGTTCTTGGAGTGATCAGTTTTCGGTGTCAAGCTCCTCTGAGTTGAAAGCCAAAGCAAATCTTATGCAATGGAGAAGAAAAATCGCTTCATATTTTTCAGCTCTGTTCCAGTTCATTTCATGAGCATCAGCAAAAATCATCTACTTCATAAAGCTATAGGCCTGCATGTCCCAAAAGATTGTCTTGATCAAAGAAAATAGAAAAAAAATGTGAGGTATGCTTCATGGTAGAAATGCCCAAGGAACTAAAAAATGGTGAGTGAAGTTAGTATCGATGCTGAAGAAACACACGGTTAAAGCTCTGGATTTCAAATAGATAATATGTTGTTTGTAATACATGATGTGTGGCATAGCACTAAATACTTACTTTTGCTTCCTGGTGAACTTCATCCTTCAATGATGAACTCGAATGTTAGCTGTCACCTGAAGGCTTCCACCATCCCCAAGCCAAGTTAATTATATCCTCATCTGTGTTTATGGCACAACTACAGTCCTCTCTTACTGAATGTATCATTGTAGTATCTTTATTTTGTTGGTTAGTTCATTCTATTTATTTAATAGAGTGTGGTGGTTAAGATCATGGACTCCGAAGCCAGAACTCTGAGATCGTAGTTCTGGCCCTGTCACTTCCCGGCTGTGCGACTTTACGCAATTACTTAAAGGTGTTCTGTGCCTGGGTTTCCTCATTTGTGAAATGAGCAGGATAATAGCACCGTCTTCCTAGAGTATGACCAGAAATATGAGTGGATAGCCTTGAAGGACTTAGTATCTGGTGCGGAGAACATATATAGCAAATCCATATGAAATGTATGTGTGTGCCAGAATCGATCCCAGGCATCTGTACATCTTGAGTGTACAGATACGGGAGAACCTCTATTCTCAAGGCACATGTACGCTCATGACCTAGACACTGAATGATTCGAAAGTACTGAAAGGCACCATTCATTTATTGTACATATACTCATTGAACGCCTTTTTTTTTTTTTAAATGCCTGGTACTATTCTAATGATAGGAACAGAATAGCTCAGAAGACCCAAAATCTCATCGTTGGGCTTTCATTCTGGTACATCTAAAGCCTATGAGGGAGGTGTCCCCCCCCAAAAATGCTGTGAGGAGACAGAGAAGGGTCCTCTAACTCAGTTTGGAGTGTGGCTAAGAATGAGGAAAAGCTTCCTGGATGAAATGATTGATCCAGGCAGAGAAGAGGTAGAGGGGCTTGGGTTAGGCACAGAGGTAGTAATGAAGTCACTGATATTTACTTCCTTCAAGTAAAAACTCCTGTCCTGTGAAGTTGCTTATTTTCTCTGTACAGATGGAATGACATTACCTTTCTGCCTAGGGAATATGACAGTGACTGTGTGTCAACAATTAAGTGGAGTTCTTCATTGATACGAATATCTTAGATGCGGATTCCCATGCTGGGGATCAAGGAACTTTGCTTCATCTTTATTGAATTTTGCATGATGTAGCCTTCTTGCAACAATGGAGATATAGCTGAAACAGCATGGAAATTAGGTCCAGATGATCTGGATTCAGGCCTTAATTCTATCATTTGCTGGCTGGCTGGCTTTGTACAAACTCCTTTACTCCTTTGTGCCTCAGTTTGTCCATATGTTAGGGTTATTAGTACCGTAGCCTACCTAACAGAGCTGTGGTAGGGGTTATATGAAAAGATTTGTGAAAAGTGCTTTATAAGCTGCAAATGCTTTACAGTGTAGTATTAATGATACTCCTGAAGAACACGTTGTTTTCAGTACTTGACAAAAGATTCAGTGAGAAAATAGTAGGAGGGTATTTTTATTGATGGTTGATGCTTCACAGTTAGAATGAACATGCATTGACAGCAAGCACCAGAGTAGGTACATGTCTACAGGCCTGCCTGCTCAGTATTATTACCAGAGGAGGAGAGCAACACGCTCAGTATTATTTAGTGGTATGTAGGAGGGCCAGGTAGCAAACTTAAGTCTTCCTGACCCTATATCACGGATTTCTTTTCATTATGTAACGCTGCCTCTTCTGAAGTCTGGCAGCTTGTGCTGTATCCTGATGAATCTTGCTGAATCCTGAATATGTAAACCCTCGGGGCTTTATTGTTATGCCATGTAATCCTTGAAAGGTGGGCTCCACCGTCCTCTAAACTTGGAGTTCTGCACTTGATTTTCAAAAAGTGTGAAAGGGCCGGGGTGAGAAAGAGCAAGCAGATGGTAGTAACACTAAAAAAGAAAAGCCATTCTTTTCTCCTTATTTCCCTTGTGTACGAAAGCTGCCATGCCTCACATCCCACATTCTCTGAGAAATTCCCCCCCACCCCGAACTCTTAAATCTAGTCTCCTTCTGCCCCTCCTTGCTTCTATCCAGTTTTGCAATCGAAGCCAGAGAGAGTGGATCTCAGGAGAAAAGGGGTAGAGAAAAAAAGTGATCAAATGGGTCAGTCCAGAAATCTTTTTTTTTTTCCCTTCTAGTTGAATAAGCAAGAAAAGAAGTCTGGAAACGCTCATACGTTAACTGTTTTCTTGTCAAAAATTAATATTAGGTAACATGAACTGTTGTCACATTGCCTATGTTTCATTTTATTTGTTAATTTTTTTAATGCTTACTTATTTTTGAGAGAGAGAGAGATAGAACACAAGCGGGGGAGGGACAGAGAGAGAAGGAGACACAGAATCTGAAGCAGGCTCCAGGCTCTGAACTATCAGCACAGAGCCCGACGTGGGGCTCAAACCCATGGATCACAAGATCATGACCTGAGCTGAAGTCGGACGCCCAACCGACTGAGCCACCCAGGCGCCCTTGCCTAGATTTCATTTTAATGGAATGAATTGAATAACATAATAACTGGTAAAATTTCAGCCACATCCTTGAATGTGTCAGCGGAGCACTTGTGCCTCTCTCGGCAGCCTGGGAGGGACACGTAGGTCTGAGTTCACCTGAAACCTATATTTTCTAAATTCTGCTGACCCGGGGGTAGGATCCCATTGACTTTATATCATGGCCTGCATTTGTATTTGGAGTATGCTTTCAAGTTCTGAAATGTCCATTGACAGAATCTCATTGGCTAGGCCTTTACTGTAACAATCGCAGATACCTAATTTAGTTTACTCAGAAAGCAAATTTTTAAGCTGATTAACTCCACATATACATTATTTTCACTATGATAATCAAGCTTATCCACAATACATCTTTAAAAACAAATCTCTGATTAACAGTGTGGAAGCAAGTAGTGCTACTCTGGAAAGTAGTCAATGTCGTCCTTTTCACATTGCTGATTATATTTGCAAAATTTAAATGTTCAAACAATACAAAATGGTGCTAGAAACAATAGTTTTTTCAAATATCCCTCAACGTACCTATTTTTTGTAATTTTTGGTGGAGGTGAAGTATTAAGAAACTCTTTCTAGCATGTGTCTTGGGGACACCAATGGTCATGACATAATAAACTTTCATACAGACTACCTTATCAGGCCTCTCAGTGTCAGATTTTAATCCACCTCACCCCATTCCGTTCCATTTCCATATATTTGTGCCTTCTCCTTTTCAGACACTCTGTTAGTTGATGAATACAGGGATGAAAAAAGAATTGTCCCTGCCCTTGATAACTTCAGATCTTATTGGAACAAACACACACTATGTACATATAGACTATAATTCAATGCAACTAGCTTTACAATATATAGGAACAAGTTGCATGAATAAAAATGTGGGGTCTTGGTAAATGGGGGTGAGTGAATTAAGAACTTGAGTAGAATACCTGAAAAAAGTTTACAAATCCAGGCTTTAGTAGTGACCACCATTTTAATTTTCTAATAATGCATGCACTTGCTAGTGTTAGGTTTCTGATTAGATTTTCTTGGCAGAATCTGGAAATTCTTTAATTATATTTGGCAGTCAAGGCATTTATTGTAAGAGAATGTTATTGTGTTGTTTTAGGCACTGTCTCAATTAAAGCAGCACACCTTTCCTTATAAAGCACTGGAAGACACTCAACAGAAACTTAATAAACACATGTTTCCATTACATAGCACTCGGATCTCAAGAGTCCTGACTACCACAACTGTTAAAACAAATCTGTTAGAAAATTGAACAATCTTCCAAATGTGTGTCCACTCCCTAATTACTTAGCATTTACTTTCTGAAAATATCAACTCATGAAATATAACAATATACTTTGTTATGTTTTCTACATTCAAGAGTCATGCCAACAGATGAACTTAATGGAAAGCCAACAATAACATTGCAAAGCACAAGACATTTGATATTTCGGATATCAATTTAGATATAAACCATGGGATAAAAATCCCATTTAACTCAAATAGAATCAGTTCCACATAAATTATGTTTGTGAAAAATAAATTTTCTTTGAGGAAATATTTCAGAAGTCCCTCCTGGTATATGGAGAAGACAAACTTAAAGATGTTAGAAAGCTTTAAAATGCGTAAGACAGTACAAAGTAGGTAGGGACTAACCAATTATTGAAATGTATTAAGAAATAAACAGATATGGTTAAACCTGTACCATTAATATGAAATCTGAAACCTCAAACGATGATCTAACACATGGAGCCTGGCCCTATTTGTGTGGCTTCACAAACCTATAAACTGCTATGGTAGAAACCTGAAAACAAAACAAAGCCCACGAAGCCCTATCATACTTGTAGCTAACATAAATAAGTTTGCCAGATTTTCTTCTAATTTGTTACTATTACCTAATAACTTTAAAATCCTGTATTCAGATTTTAGAAATTCGTACCTTTTAATGGTTAGCACAAAGCAGAGAATCCCATTTCTATTTTTTAGTACAAAGCTTGTGGAGGTTAGAGTCACTAGGACAGGTATATCCAAACAAAGTACTAGATTGAGTGATTTCTGACAGTAATCTGAGCAATTTAGGCCTCAGGAAGGATATAGACTGTCTGTCTATATGACAGTAAACAAAACACTTGGAAAGACCTAAGTGGATTCTTTTGAGGAAGACAATGTCAGGACTTAAGAAAAAGTTCATAATTTTCAACACTGTTTCCAGAGAAGTATTTAAAGGGAAAGTCTTGGCTGACTGTCAGTGAGTCTGGTTTCCATGACATTTTGTTTTCATCACCCCATCTATATCTGCATGCCTCTTTGGACAGACTATGAAGAAGAGAAAAATAATTATAGACCAAAATACACAAAGTCATTTGCAAGCATCTTGTAGACATGCTGCTGTTGTTATAAAAATAAAATGCAAAGGAAAATCTTTCAGAGAATAAGATTTTTAGACAGGATGCCTTAACCTTTCAATAAGAAGAATGAAACTGGTTCAAACAATAAAATTATATTTTCAATATGGGTCACTATAGTCTAGCTAAGTGTAAGAATATTAGTGACAGATCAAGTTTTTATAACGTTGGCTTTGCTTTTGCTAAGTTTACAGTATGAAAAGGGAAAAAATGAAATAAAATGTCATTAAATATGGAAAATGAAAGAAATGGATTACAGTATATAGAAATCTATGGCATTTCATCATCTGGACCAGCACTTGTGTTGAAGAATTGAGATAAAGGTGATCATGGTTATAATGCTGCTGCTGTTTTTATATTGGGAGGAGATAAGAGGAATATAAGCATCAGGTACCCTGGAAAAGAGTACTGTTTACCGAACTAAAAGTTTGAATGAGTTTTGAAAGTTCAGTGTTATATGATAATTTTAGATTTTTATTTCTGATTGTTTGAATTCACTCTCTTTCTTGTGAATTTCAGTACACCAAGACAAGTTTCTATGCATCTTGTTGTTAGGGAGTTAAGTTTGTAATGGGTCTTGAATGCCATTGTCTCAAAAGCACAATATAAATGTAAAATATTGCTTGCATGATCACTGCAATCCTCTTGGATATCGTTTCTGTCATTATCATGTATCATTGTGTCCATTTTGAAAAACTTCTCTTTTTACATATGCGGGGGAACAGCTTCTCTTTTTACAAATGTGGGGGAACAGCTTTCTCCAGTGTTGTGGCTGCTATTGTCACAAAACAAACAACCCCAAAACTTAAAGCATAAAGCAACTATTTTATTTTGCTAACAAATTCTGTAGGTCAGTAGTTTGGACAGGTCTGTACGAGAATAGTTTCGAAAATGAACACGTCTCTGTTCCATGATGTCTGGTTTCTACTGAAAAGACTCCGAGGCCAAGAAGGACTCGATCATTGCTGGGGCTGAAGTCCTACTAATTCCTGCATTTGGCTTAGAAACTGGAAGAATTTGAAGATTAGGCCTCTAAAAGAACACCTCTCCATTGGTATCCTTGGAGATACTATGGTGTCCTTAGAGCAGTTGGATATCTTAGAGAGTGGTTCAGGGATCTAAATATAAATGTCCAGGCACATGATGTTGAGGCTGCATTGCCCTTGCTGATATAACTTTGGAAATCACACACAGTCATTTTTGCTGAATTTTGTTGGTTATAAGCAAGTCTACTCCTATTCTAAAGGAAAGGGACATAGATCCTACCTTTGGGGGAAGAGTGTCAAAGAATTAGCAACTATTTTTTAAAAAGCATCATAACCAAGATTTGTTTTTATTGCATGTAATATTAAACATTGTTTGGCCCAGGACAAAAAAAAAACCCAAAATAAAAACCAACAAACAACAAAATCAACAAAACAAAATCCTTGAAAAATTTGTGTATATTTAACTTTTTTGGCTGTATGTTTGTTTTTTCCTTCTTTTTAAAAATGTTTATTGATGTAAGATAAAAAAAAATCAGTGTAAATATTTACAAACACGTTAGTGTGAGAAGAGGAATCATTTATTTTGCTTGTATTGGTTAGTGTTACATTTGATTCCACATGAAAGAAACCTGTGTATAGTGATTAAAGCAAATAGCAGTTTTATTTTTCTGATGTGGCATGAAGTCCAGAGGTAGGCAGTCCAGAACTCTTATAGCTGTTTAAAGCAACCATCAACTTTCTGGGCCCCATTTACTTCTTTCTCTGCAATCCTTGGCGTGAGGCTTTGGTTCTTATGTTCGAAAGATGGCCATTCTACCTCTAGGCACTGGCCCTACATTCGAGTTCCAGGTAAGAAGATAAGGGAGAGAATGAAAGGCAAAAAGTGGTTTCAGCACTTGATCTAAACAACAGTTTTTGTAAGACCCACTCAACTGACTTCAGCTTAGTAGCTCATTGGCCAGAACTGAGTCAGACATTCCCCACCAGCCACAGAGGAGACAAGGAGTAGGCACTTTGAACCTCACTCATGTACCTCCCATATAAAACAATGTTAGAAAAGAAGGGGAGAATAGAGGGTCAATCTGTTGCTAGCACTAGCCCTAACACCAGCAATGTCTGTCTCGTGCTGAAGGCAGTGAAATAGAGAGGGTCCAGAAGAGTTAGGCCATGGAAATGTCAGGGGGGAAATGTTGTGGAAGGTGTAAAAAAGAGGGCTGATGACACTACTGTTTTTAGGCAGAAATGAAGATGAGACCTGTGTGACTGATCTACAACCTAAAGACAATAACTTGTGTCTTATTTATTCATCCCGTAGTTTATCTTTTGAGGAGGAGTATGCATTTTACTAAGAGTATTGAGATACAAAGATCCTTGTTATATTGAATCATACTTGACCTCAAGCACTTTGAAAAAGAACTTCTAAGTTTTTTGAACATGATTTTTTCTCTACTCAGCCCATATTTTCATAGTTTTATATTTTGAACCCATGTGGTATGGGTTTTATCTATCATTTACCATGTGATTTTATTTCTGTGTTTTGACTCATCACCGTAGTTTTTACTGCCTGAGTGAAACCAAACTCCAGCGAGAACATTTGAGAGAAATGACACAAAACATGAAACACAACACTCTTACATAGTTAATGTTTTGACTTATATTTAGAATATTGTAGAACTGTTGGGTTTCTACTAAAGTTTTAGAAACAATGATGCCCCAGGCATTGAATGTAGAGCATCACTGTCAGACTTTTAATATAATAAAGAGATGAAATCATAATAAACTGTTGCTTATAAATTACATGTACCCATTTTTTCTTATATTTCACTGAGTCTGATGAAATCAAACGAAACACAAAATTTAGAGAACTCCAAAAACAAAGCTAAGAATTTCTGATAACACTTTTAGTGGGATAACAGGTGAAGATGCTTGGAAAGATCAATGATTCTTGGAAAAGCTTCCTGGAAGTTTGTATCAACATGACTCTTAACCATTTTGCTAACAGGTTACTTCTCATGCCCTAAACTCTTTGCCCTTTTATTACCTTTTCTCTCTTTCAACAACAGTTTGACTGAATGACTTACCTTATCTTTTTCTGTAGCTCTGCCATGACTGTTCATATATTAAATTTCAGCTTTAATTGTGTCCCCTTTCCCTTGCAATTCAACATGACTCCTATAATCTGATCAGTAATTACTGTCATAATGTAGACGGCATTTTGCAGTTTATAGAGAAATTAAAGTGAAAAGAAATAAATCCTTAGAGCATATATTAAACAATTTTGTGAACTATTTAAAAAATTTAGTTAAATGTTCCTTTTAAATGTTAATCCAGTATTAACAGTTGAGAACTTACCAAATCCTATAAAAGCTCATAAATAAATATCTTACTTGAAGTCAAAACAAAGAAGCATATTTCAGAAATGTTTTTATAATATTGATTGTAATTGTGAACTCTAAGATGAAAAGCTAATTGTTCCTTGAAATTCTGGTACTGCTGTAATAAGAGATGGACTGAAAGCCTCTAAAATTCTCCCTATGTGTTGACATTTTGGAATTAAGTTTTGAAAACTAGCTCTTATTACTCAGAACTTTCATATATTGTAACAGAGAATCAAATATCCCCATCTAACAAGTGTGTTTTTTTTCCTCCTTAAAAATTTTTTGGCTAAGTAAATAAAAATGACAATAAACTGCATAACTTTTGAGCATTATGCAATGTTATTGAATAAAAAAATCCAATATAAACATCTACAAATTATAAAATCTGAAAGTAATTAGGCAGTCAATAAAATAACAAATAGGAAAGATTTATAGAAATGTATAAAGAAAAATTCAATTGCAGTAGACAAGAGAAGAAATTATGTGCATAATTATTACTTAAGAAAATCTTTCTTTAAAATTTTTTTTAATGTTTATTTGTTTTTGAAAGAGAGAGACAGACAGAGAGAGAGAAAGAGAAAGAGAGAGAGAATGAGTGGGGGAGGGGCAGAGAGAGAGGGAGACACAGAATCTGAAGCAGGTTCCAGGCTCTGAGCTGTCAGCACAGAGCCCGACAAGGGCTCCAAGAAAATATTTATTTCTGAACTCTGTGGAATCAGATAAACATTCTTCCTATATAAGAATATCCAATAGATATAGTGTAATTCACCCATTCTAAAAGCCCACGGATGGTAAAGTACCTGAAACAAGTTCGTTCATGTAAATTAACTTTGTGTTTTGTATAATGTCTTATTTCTCACGCATAGTAGACGTCCAACACACATTTTTAAATGAATGAAATAAAATTGTTGATTTTAAAATATAAAACAATAGCATGATTTATTGATATTTAAGAAGAATTTGTTAAGCTCATTGCTTCTAGAGCCCACACCAAAGATAATTATTCCAAAATGAGGCCCAGGGTCCTCAATGCTCTAATAGCTCTTTAAAGATGTAAATTAAAGAGCTAAAATGTATTGTCTTACTTTATGTAAAAACTACTTTGCTTTTTTTTTTTTTTTATGTAGGTCTCACATACCTGATAAAAGTGCTTTAACATTTTAGGCGATGTTTCTTTCTTTCTTTCTTTCTTTCTTTCTTTCTTTCTTTCTTTCTTTCTTTCTTTCATTTATTTATTTTTGAGAGACAGAGACAGCATGAGCAGGGGAGGGACAGAGAGAGAGAAAGAGACACAGAATCTGAAGCAGGCTCCAGGCTCTGAGCTGTCAGCACAGAGCTCCACGTGGGGCTCCAACTCAGGAACCGTGAGATCTTGACCTGAGCCGAAGTCGGACGCTTAACCGACTGAGCCACCCAGACGCCCCTGGGTGGTGTTTCTTAAAGTGTTGTCTTGGACAGCTTGCATCAGCGTTATCTGAGAGCTAATTAAAACGGGACTCCACGCCCTCTGGACTGGAACCCTGGGACTTACCTTTTAGCAAGCACGTAGGAGATTCTTAGCACCCTGAAGCATCAGAACCACAGCCTTTTGACCTCCAGTGAAATGGGGCTCCAATGCAGATTGCACTGAAATCATCTGAGAGCTCCTTACAAGTGCAGGTAACCTCGGAGTGGACCTCCAGGAGTAGCCCGGGAATTTGGCACTCCTCATTTTGTCCCTTAGTTCTCTCTGAGAGGTTCCCCATACGCTGCGTTCCATGTGCTGAGAGGCAAATTCGGCGTCTTCAGTGAGCTGCTATGCCTGACCACATAAGTGATGCCTCCTGGCTCATGACTGCTACCAAGCACGAAGGGGCAGTTCCTCTACTTTACCTTGCTCACAATCTTATTTGTTTTGTTTATTTGTTTATTTTTATTTTTTGGAGATATTTTTATTTTTTGGAGGGGTTGGGGGTGGGGGACAGAGGGAGAGAGAGAAAATCTTAAGCAGGGTCCATCCCACGCTCAGCACAGAGCCCAAAGCAGGACTGGAACTCCTGAAGCCTGAGATGGTTACCTGAGCTGAAATCAAGAGTTGGCTGCTTAACTGGCTGAGCCACTCAGACAGGTGACCGTGGGCACAGTCTTGAAACAGGAGCTTTCCTTAATCCTCCATTAAGAAGCTGTGACCATAAGCTAACTTTTGAAATTTTTCTGTTAGCTTTATGTTCACTTACAAGCATTTCCTAAACACATAGCCTTCTGCTGTTGTCAGACCTCAATGACCAATACAGAAATCCCCACACTTCCCAGCCCCCACTTTTTCCTCTCCCATCCTGGAAATACTTCAGTATTCCAAGGTGCAGAGAGAAAGATATTCTTCTGTTCACTCAGTCCATTCAGAAACGTTCTCACTCCTCCCACTAAAAGCGACAAAAGCTGCAGGTTCAAGGGTTAGAACTTCCACTCGATACAATTTATATGGTCAGACAGAACACTCAGATTCCCTGTGTGAAACATCTGCTTTCAGATTGGCTGTTTTACTTGTTCCTCTGAACAAATGGGCAGGTACTTGCTTTTTACTCTGAGAAACTTGGGAGCCTATTAGGTGGTTTATCTCAGGATGAAGAAAGTGTTTCTCAAAGGAAAACAGAAGTATTTTCCCTGATGAGATAGAAGCTTTGCCGCTTTTAAACAATAATCTTTTTTTCTGGCTTCTACCCTTTGCGACCTTCAAATCTTTGTGGCAGATTTAGACATGACACTGATATATGTCACGTACTTAAGAGGTTTGTTTGTTGCTTTAGGCCCCATAAGAAGTCCTAAGGTAGAAAAAAATGACAGCCTTAACGTATTTTTTCAAACTATTCATTTCTACAAAATGGCAGGATGATTAAGGAATGACAGATTGCTGATAGTAAATTGTAAACCACATTTGGCTTATTTATTATTCTAATTTTATTAGATTATTCTAAAGCAGTAAAATTAACGTGACTGCATGTGCAGATTTCAGTGATGACAAATGAAAACAGATTTCTTAGCGTTGAGAAACCCTCCCCTGGAATGTATGTGTGGCATACGAGTAAGTACCAGTGGGTATTGTCTCCCTACTCCACAAATGCTGGAGAGGTTGTGGAGAAACACACTGCTGGAGGGAATGCGAGATGGTGCAGTCACTGTGGAAAACAGTTTGGCAGTTCCTTAAAAAATTAAACATGTCACTGCCCTGGACCCGGCGGTTGTACCCTCGAGCATTTATCCCAAGTTCACATAACAACTTGCACATAAATGGTTATAGCAATTCTATTCATGATACCCCAAATCAGGAAACAACCCAGGTATCCTTTCGTGGATGCATGGTTAAATAAACTGTGGTATATCTATACCACAGAATACGGTTCAGCAATAAAAAAGAGCAAATTACTGATACAAGCATCAACTTAAAAGAATTGCTGGAGAATTATGCTGAGTGAACAATTGCAAACCCCTACCAGTGGCGTACTTAGGATTCTTTTTATGTAACACTGTGAAATGAAAAAAGTTCCAAATTACCAATACCTGAGTTGTGGAGGATTAAGGATGAGGTGAGAATGAAAGGGAAGTGCGTGTGGCTATAAATGGGCGACATGATGGGAAAATTTTGTATCTTGAGGTGTTGGCAATGTTCTGTAAGGTTGACTGCATCAACCTTAGTGCCCTGGTCATAATATTGTGCTTTTGTTTTGCAACATATTCTTATTGAGGGAACCTGAGTAAAATGTACACAGGATCCTGTCTCTTACAATGGCTTGTAGATCTTCTATTATCTCAAAGTAAGAAGTTTATTGAAAAACTGCTATTGCTGGGGCCCCACTCTGGACTAACTAAATCTAACTCTGAGAGTGGAGCCTGGTTACATGAGTGGCCTTGGCTGCCTCCTAAAAAGTTTTATATTTTCAATCAGACATAGACCAACTTGGTCTTAATTACAGAGTTCTGACATGCCCTCCCTCTCCTAAGGCCATTTCACTAACAGCCAATCCTAGAATCTAATGTATATTGAGCTATGTACCCCTTCTTTTTCTGACTGCCCACATTGGATCCAACCTCTATAGTTTTTGCATGGTTACTGCACTTGAACTCAGTTTCTCTTTAGGATTAAAGTTATACCTTGACAGCAACCCATGTAATGACTCTGCTTAGTCTCAAGCATGTCTCTTTTTGGGGTTTTATATCCTCATCTCTTTCAATTTCCCTTAAGACAATTTTTTTTTCTGGATTTTTCTTACTCCAGGTATAAAGATTTCCCTTCTCACTGTCTTGAATAGCAAGTGGGTTGCTCATCTGTTTTTTATTTTGCCTATTTGAGTCTCAGCTGTCCCTTACTTTTCCCATCAGCCTATGTTGCTGGTATTATCCAGTATTGTTGGGGACCCTTACTCCCTGGCTAATTCCTGACCACTCTGTAAAATATAGGTGTCCCATTGTTATTTTCTACTTTGTCTACTTTTCTGTTTGCTTGCCAGCAGTTCTTATAGTATGTGATTATTTTGTCTTTCTACTTTTCTATTTTTCACTCAATCTAAATGATAAATTCCATAGAGCAGAGATTACCCACTGTTAATTGTGCCTACAATGGCACCTGATCCAAAGTTAGTTAGTAGGAGTCACTCAATAAATGATATTTGAAAACGAATGAAATTATTGAAACAACTTACAGATGTTCAGTTGCAAATAATATTTTCATATTTCTGAAAACTTTCTGATAACTAGCATCCAGCTAGCTAGATTTTGAAGCAACATGATGTACTAGAAATAACAAGTCTGGGAAACAGAACTGCTTCTGTCATTTATTGCCTGTGGACCTGGGCAAGTTAACTAAATTTTCTAAACCTTCCTTTCCATTTTTGTAAAGTTGGAACAATGATTCCTGTCACTAAGGGTTCTCATGAAGATAAAGTAAAATAATGTAACACTCCAGGTACTATGGCTTTCATAGAGGAATTGTTCAATCAGAGTCCCTTCCCCAACTCCTCAATCTAATGCATTTATTTTTGGAGGTAGGCTTGTAGAAGAAAAAATACGTTCAGATCAGTGAAATTATTTTTAAAAGACTTTCAACATTTGCTGTGGAGTAGGCATTTGGTTCAGTCTTTAACTCTGTCTGTATCTGCATCTACAATTGTTTTTTAGCAAGAAATGATATGTATACATATATACACACGTATATATACACATATATATACACACGTATATATACACATATATATACACACGTATATATACACATATATATACACACGTATATATACACATATATATACACACGTATATATACACATATATATACACGTATATATACACATATATATACACGTATATATATACACACGTATATATATACATATATATACACGTATATATATACATATATATACACGTATATATATACATATATATACACGTATATATATACACGTATATATATACATATATATATATATAATCATATTCTGTAGATGTTACAGGACCTTAATTATCCATTTTGTTAGGAAAGCGAACTTATTGAGGTGAGACAGTTGTTTACCAATACATTTTAGAAAGATTTTAAAGCACTTAAAAGTGGGATAATGTAATCCAGGAATCTTTCTATTCGACCAAGTTATACTATTTCTTGGATTTGAGTGAGGGCATTTTGGGAACATATCTCACTTGCTATTACATTTATGTAATGCTTCAATTGGCTACCTACTGTAATATGATTTCTGATTAAACATAAATTTGGGGGCCTATTTCAGTTTCTGACACATTTGGAACATTGCTATAATATTATATTTTATAGACTGGAGGATGTGTTTAAGTATGAGGAAGCTTGTCTTAGGTGCTCTCCCCAGGAGGACTGAGTTACCAAATACTCTTAAGATCTTAAGGAACTTTGATGAGATTTTCTTAAGATATGGTGGTTTCATGTTATAAATAATGGAATGAAGTCTTAGGATATTGTTCTAAGATATATCTTTTTATCTTAAAATGTTTTATCTTAACAACTTAGACACTAAAAATGATGATGACTTTCTCTCAGACATTAGATTCATACAAAAAAAGCAGATAATAATGAATATGAGACCCTTATCGAAAGCTGAACTGAGTGCACTGTTTGGAGGAGTACCTCTTTCGAATTAATGTTTATTTGTAGTAACTACTTTAAAACACATTGCAAAATAATTCTGATTTCACAATCTTATTGTATACAATGTTGGTTGAGTAAGCTACTCAGAAATTTCTTCTTTCTTATGTTTTTTTCAATGTAGTAGCCAAAAACTATGCTTTATGTTTTAGACCACTTAATCTATTTGAAATAAAACTATGGAAATTCATGAGGAAAACAAGTGCTTACAAATATAATTTCATTACTTTCAATGTTGTAGGGATGAGAACATTAGCTCTGTGATGACTGACTTCTTTGTTAATTTAAGTCATGCCAGTTATAGGAAGGCAAAGCATTTGGAGTGGCTTCAGTGTATTTTTCTTTCCAATTTAGATGTGCCTCATTGATGTGCTTTCCTCTTGTGCATACTGGTTATTGTTGTCTTGGTGCATAAATGGAATATTTTTCAATGGAAATGAATTTTAAATAATGAAGAATGGAATGGAATATTAGGTTCAATAATCTATATGAAATGAGCTACCACAGCATTTATCTTCATGGCAAAGACATTTGTGAGTTATCTTTCTCATTTGTAAAGATAGATACTATAACTCAATAATCCATCATTAGTTCTTTAAAATTTACCCTCTCTGCAGAAACACATTGCTCATACTTCACTGATATGAGACAATTTAAGAATGAGTTATTTTACATGCTTATTTGAGAGTTGGCTATAGTCTATAAACAGCACTGTTGGAGAAGGTCAAATTGTGATTGATGTCCCACCCAAAATATGATTCAGCTAGTCAGAGTGATTTAATTTAGAAAATTCTTTCTCTGCTTACTAAGCTGATCAGTATTCATTACTACGTAATCAGTAGGTAATAGGTTAGGATGAAAATAACCACTGCCTGCAGATATCCTTAAAAAAAAAAAGACCTCAATTTTCTGATATACAGAGGAAGATGTCGTATTTCAGTGTCACTTCTCAGAAAGCTTCTTCTAATTGTTGACATTTTCCTGAAAACCACTGGACATCACCAATGCCTCATTCCATATCACTGGTGTAATTATAGGATGATTTCTTTTTGGATATTTTACCTACTGATCATGACCTATTCTCTTTTTTGAGTCAAAGGCAAGAGCTAAGGAATGAATTCAATGATTTATTTAACAACCTAAGACTATGTAGTATGGATAGTCTTCAGCTTTCTTCAGGAAGGACATTAGGTACGAATTTCCAAGATGAGGATATTATATAGGAGAATTCAAATGAATTTTCCTGGTGGAATAAAAGTTAAAGTGCCATGGTATTACTTAATTGGCTCATTAATTGGCTCATTAATTACCTTGAACCAGTTATCCCAGAATCATGTTAGATCCAGAATAATAGACTTCAGGCATTGAAGTATTCTCTGGAACCTTTGATGAATCCTACATGCATATGAAAACTTAAGTACTTATAATCAAGATGTGATTATCTCAAAACAGTTTCTGCATTAGGACTTTTCTTTTCTTTTCTTTTCTTTTCTTTTCTTTTCTTTTCTTTTCTTTTCTTTTCTTTTCTTTTCTTTCCTTTCTCCCTTCCCTTCCCTTCCCATCCCTCCCCTCCCCTCCCTCCCCTTCACTTCCCTTCTCCTCCCCTCCCCTACCCTCTCCTCTCCCTTGTCCTGTCCACTTCCCTCCCCCCTCCCCTCCCCTCCCCTCCCCTCCCCTCTGTTCTCCCCTCCCCTCGCCCCTCCCCTCCCCTCCCCTCTCCCTTGTCCTGTCCCATCCTCTTCTCTTCTCTTCTCTTCTCTTCTCTTCTCTTCTCTTCTCTTCTCTTCTCTTCTCTTCTCTTCTCTTCTCCTTGTAGGCTGGAGCCCATCGCAGATCCTGGACTCACGACCCTGGGATCAAGACCTGAGCTGAGATCAAAAGTTGAACACTCAAGAGGAACCTGGGTGGCTCAGTCGATTACATGTCTGACTTTGGCTCAGGTCATGATCTCATGGTTCATGAGTTCAAGTCCCACATCAGACTCTGTGCTGACAGCTCAGAGCCTGGAGCCTGCTTCAGATTCTGTGTCTCCCTCTCTCTCTGCCCCTCCCCCTCTCACCTCTGTCTTTCTCTCTCAAAATAAATAAGCATTAAACATTTTTTTTAAAAATTAAAAAAAAAGTTGGACACTCAACTTACTGATGCTCCAAGGTACCCAAGATTTCTTGTCATTTCTAATTTAAGGACAGCAAACAGATGACTCAGTTGTCATTTTCAATACAAATTAATCTTAGAATGCCTCAGAGAGAAACAGGAAGTAAACTATACAATTTTATCCTGTGTGTATTCTGCTTGAAATTTTAGTAGTATTCTGTAATTTCTCAAAAGATTGAAAATAAGATTTCAAGCTCTTTACTTTCACAGGAGGTAAAGCAGTAGTGTCTCCTACAGCCAAAGATTTATCTAGATTGCTCTGATGAGAATATACAGTACTTCTGGCATAGAAGAGGTTAGAAAAAGTCTTAGAATTAAGCACTTAGAATCTTTGGATATAGGTCAACATATAATACATTGGAATATATTTGAAAATGCTGCTCCAGTCTATTTCTCGTAACCAGTAAGGCTTCCAGCTTTGATTTGTGCCCAAAGCAAAAGAAGGCTCAGCAGCCAGTGAAGGAAATACATGCATCTACCACTTGGGCCTTATGGCATAACAGATCCACTAGTACTTGAAATACCTGTGATAGGTAGGGGTACAGGTAGGGAACCTCAGGTAAGAGAATGGTAGTGAAGGCTGCCAGACGTTTGGAGCACCTGGATATTATTTAATTGTGAAATGGATATTATCTAATCTATTGAGTTATATGTTCAGGCCTACACAGCTGCATTGTATCATCAATGACACTGAACTTCAGCAGAAGCTAAGATATAAGTTAAGTTGCTTGAACATGTGGCTCAGACCCAAGTGACACTGTGTCTTATGGCATCGCCACTTTTTCCTTCAAACCTATGACATTATTGGTGTGAATAATGCTATATTCTAGCCCCATTAAAGATGACCTTAAAAGACAATGTGTAAAGAAAATTCTCCTAGAAGGCAGAAGTTCAAACATTCATCTGAATTTTCACTTCAGCCAGAGGAAAAGATGGCCTGAGGTATAGATATATATTACGTCATTCCTAGTAACTAAAATTTTGGCCAAATGATCAGGGTCTTCAAAGGAATACAATTGAAGAATTATTGACTAGAGAAGCCAGGGAAGAAGTACGTGAGGATGAACCCCTTCACAATGGCCACAGAGTATGGATTTTGTGTCTCGTGATCATAGGGATTTACTGTACAGAGGACAGTCAATAGTCAGATGGATAAGAAGAGACAGTTTATAGACATCATTTAGCTTTTCTCTCTGGCCAACCCTGTGCTTACTCACTAATTGTCTGTAAAAAATGGCCACAGGTCAGGGATGTAGGCTATGCAAGTACTCAGCAATGTAGACTCTCTGTCACCAAACCTAATCTTACTGCCACCACTATTGAGTGATCAGCCTGCCAACAGCAAAGAGCAATACTGAGCCTTCCATATGATACTACTCCATGGTGGCCATAGACATTTACTTTAGATATGGATTTGTCTTTCCCATACACAAATTTTACCATCATCATCATCATCATCATCTAATGTTTTGTTCACCACCTTGCTTTTCCATACAATATTGCTGCTGACTAAAGAACAGCAAACGAAGTGATGAAGAGGCTCATGCCTATGGATTCATTATTATTTCCATGTATTCCATCATCCAGAAACAGCTGGCCTAAAAAAATGGTGGAATAATCTACTGAATACAAAATGGTGAAATGTATCTATTAAAGGCTTAATCAGAGTGCCGGTTAGATCAAAGCACTTTATGAAGCTGAGGTCATGTTCTACATGATATTATATATACTCTGAGCTACAACAAATGCATGGTGAATTTTTCTTTAAGCTAGGTCCTGGAACAAAGTGGTGCAAGTAGGATTAGTTCCTCCAACTATTACCCTTAGTGATCACTTGTAAAATGTTATATACATACATGGGTGGCATCATAAAGAAGAATTCTGAGCTTGGGAAACTCAATCCTTTATAATGGATGGTAAGCCTGCCTGACCTTGGCCCCAGTGGGAGACACTTTCTTTATTATGCTGGAGAATAAATAAACTTACTCTTCGCTTGGAAAGAAGATATTATGTTGTCCTTCAAAGACTAGTTGCTATGCAACTGTCCTTGAAATGACAGTTCTGCTTACAAGATAAGCAGAAACTTGAGAGATCCATGGAGAACTGTCTTCCAATCACTGGTTTAGGTGCTGGATGAGGACAAAGGCAAACGGCATGTAGTAGAGTGAAGTTGACTGATTATGCCTTTGTGACCAGTTTCAGAATCAAGGGCTATGATAACTATGCATATATCTTTATCCCTGCTTTGCTGTGTATATACTTGAATATATTAATTGTTTTTCTCTTCCCCCTTTCCCTACTGTTTCATATTGTTTGTAGTGGTTGTGATTCACATTTTATTCATTACTTACATTACAAATCATTTATGAAAGAGGGATTGTTCCTGAGCTAAAAAATAAACGAACATTATTCAGACATCAATACAATAATTCATGGGACTTTTTATCTTCCTTTTTTGGGAGAAAAGTTGAGTGTGCCTTTGTTAGTACAGGAATAGTTGTATATATGTTAGTTGGAAGTGCATCTGTGATATTATTATTGTTTGGAAGGTAACAATGGGCCAAAGACTGGGAGTGAACATTGAATATCCAAAGAGTAGAATCTACCTGATATGGTTACTGATTCTCAGTTCCATTTCTGACATTCTAAATGTTGCTTGTACTATAGCAGGACAAAGCCTGGAAACTACTTTCTCCCTCGCCAGTAGGGTGCCAGCTAGATTCTGCCAGTCAGAGGCTTAAGCACAAGGTTTGGAAGACAGAAGAAGAGTGCCAGTCCCAACCAGGAGATAGATTACAACAGAATCTCTAAAGGTGTCCCATGTGAGAAAGTCAGTGACTCTTCATTCCTTTGATAAATATTTATTGTGTACTTATATTGCACAAGATGTTCCAGGTGCTGGGAAGACAGCAGCGAAAAAAGAGAAGAGAACAAGAATAAAAATATATATGTCAGGTGGCAGTAAGTACACTCAATAAAAATAAAGCAGGTATGGGAAATAGAAAGTAATAGAGGTACTATTATAGGGGTAGCTGAGGAAGCCCTATTTCTGATAAGGAGATATTTGAACAGCAATCTCAAAGAAGTTAGAAGGCTAGTCATAATAAAAAGCCTCACAAGTAGAAAACAAGCCTTTATTTAAAGGCTCCCAAGTGGGAACATGCTCATCCAGAATGGAGTTCAGGGAGGTGAGAACGTAATGAGGGATGAGGCCACTAAAATGGAAGGGACTCAGATTATTCAGCACCTTGGGTAGCAATGACTAGGACTTCGGATTTCATGTCTGAAGAGATTGGAAGGTACGAGAAGGTTTGGGGCACAGGGTGACATGATCTTGATTTGAATTTTAAAAGGCGTGTGGATGCTAGACTGTTGGGAGAAAGGGTAGGTCCTGCAAGGCAGGTGAGGAGTCTAGTGCAAATGAAGAGATAATGGTGGTATGGGCAGGGGTGGTGGTGGTGATGGTGGTGAGAAGCGGTCAGATTTTGGGTATATAATTAATGTTCATTTTTCACAGATTCTAAGTTTGCAATTTTGCCTTCTGACAAAGATTGATTAGTAACCCCCCAAATCAATACTCAGAGTGCTTTATTTTGTGGTCATTCACAGACATGCATAGGCACAGATTTGATTTGAGTTGCCTGGTGTGCATGTTACCAGCTGAGTCCCAATAAGATGACACTCTGCCTTCTTGTTTTAGCTCTCATAAACAAGTGTCCTTTTCATGGTATATTTAGTGCCACATCTTTTGCATTTTGTACCTTTTGTTGGTGATTTTGCTGTTTAAAAATCATCCCAAGCATAGTGCTGAAGTGCTGCCTAGTGTTTCTAAGCAGGAGAAGGCTGTGATGTGCCTTATAGAGAAAATACATGTGTTAGGTAAGGTTTGTTCAGGCATGACTTATAGTGCTGCTGGCACTATATTAATGTTAAGGTCTATGTTAATGAATCAATGATATATATTAAATACGTATTTAAACAGAAACACACATAAAGCAAGGTTATATATTGATTGATGAAAATGGTTGATGATTGGTTGATGAAAACGTGACCAAAATGCACGCAGGAAGATAATCCTGTAGTTCCCCTAGGAGCAATGATTTAGTGTTGGCTAATTTGATGCTTGCAGTGACTTTATGGAACATAACTACTGTAAATAATGAGATTTAGTTGTATTTTAAAGATAGTGACAGGATATGCTAATGGTTTGAAATGGATTGGGAGAGAAAAGGAGGGCTCTAAGATATTGGGTCCAGACAACTGACAGAAGAGAGTGGCCATTTGCTTATGTGGGAAGACTCTGGGAAGATCAGGTTTTGTGGGTGGGGGGAAATCAACTTTGATAGTAGACATTTAGTGTGAAATGTCTACTAGACTTTTAAGTGGAGTTATTGAGTAATCAATAAGACATATGGATTTCCATTGCAGGTACAGATGTCACATTCCAACTATGTCAGCTACTTCAACTGTGTGCTCTTTTCTCACTAATCCTCTGGGTTCTCACTAGGAGAAATCAAAACAACAGTCACTAGACAGAGAGGAAATGGGCTGAGGAAAAAAAAAAATCAACCATATCCTTTGCTCTGGCAGGCCTGGGTTAGAGATTTGGGCGTTTTGAACATTATACTGGATTTGTTTCTTAAAACTTGTAAGTAACGTTTTATTATTCATTTCTGACTGAAAAGCTATGGGACCTACCTGAGTCTTTCGCATAGGAATGTGAAAGAATGGGCCCGTAGAGTGAGTTTCATAAGCATGGGAAAAATAATGCATCCTAGTAAATTCAGGTATAATGTGACTCATTGTCTTCCATATGCTGATAGCTTACAGATTTACACCTCCAGACAAGATCTTCTGCTGTTCTCCAGACTATTAAACCCCCTAGTTGGTATTTCTATTTGGGTGTCTCACAATGTCCTCATATTCAACATTTTCAGTATTCAACTCATAGTCCTCTCAACACTCCTGACAAAGATTCTCTCCTTGATTAATCTCTAGCCAGGCTTCTCTGAGCCTTCTTCTCCACTAGGCTTCAACCTTGGTCCAAAAAGAAGTGAACAAAACACTAAAATGGTTTCTAATAGTTCAAGGTCTTATCCGTAGAATGACCCTGTACCCCCTTAAAGTGCATTCTTGAGAAAAGTCAAGGCTGGAAAGGAATTTACTGTTTGTTCCAGCCAATACCTGAAGATAGGGTCCCTTTTCTCAGACTTTGTTGGTGGTGGGCGGGGGGGGGGGGGTGTTGGGGGGTGGGACTAACTCTGATTAGTGCCAGCTAACAAACCCAGATGGGTTTCACATGGACCAATCCTTTGTTTTATGAAAAAACCTGTCTTTCTCCCATGTTTCTCCTATACTATCACCTATTTCTGATCACCAAATATGTGTGGGTTTTCCTACGTCAAGCAATTGTCTGTAACATCAGCTGGGTATCTTAAAATTTAACTCAATTCTGACACTATCTACCTACAGATAGCATCAGATCCCACAGGTTAAGGGCTCAGTCCCACAAGACTGCTCCTCATTTCAGATTCCAATCAAAAGTAGTAGGTCCCTGGGTTATCCACAGCTTCTGTCTGACTTGGCTATAAATTGGAGGTTCCCCATGACCTCCTTCCCCTCAGATTCAATTATTTGTTAGAGCCACTCACAGAGCTCAGGGAAACACTTATGTTTACTGTTTTGTTAAACGATATGATAAAAGATACAGACAAATAGCCAGATGTCCGGGGTCTGAGCACAGGAGCTTCTGTTCCATAGAGTTGGGTTATATCATTCTCCTGGATCATGCATCTGTTTAGCAACCTGGAAATTCTGCAAATCCCATACAATTGGGATTTTAATGGAGGGTCCCTCATGTAGACATGATTAATTATTAATTCTATTTCTAGTCCCTTTCCCCTCTCTATGGAGGGGGGTGAGGGGGCTAGGGCTGAAAATTCCAAGCTTCTAATTATGGCTTGATCTTGCTGGTGACCAGCCTTCATTCAGGAGCCCACTCAGAGTCACCTCATTAGAATAAAAGATGCTCCTATGCTCTTATCACTTAGAAATTTACAAGGGTTTCAGGGGACCTTTGTCAGAAACTGGGGGCAGAGACTGATATCTGTATTTCTTATTATTTCACATCCCCCTCCCACTTTTGTACTTATTCACTTCCCTAACTATACTGTGCCATCACTTAGCTGGCTCCCTTTTCCCTTATTCTCCCCTTGAAACTCTTAGTCACCTCTGTAGAAATTGAAGTGAGGCTGATTTTATGTTGGACTCTTTTCCCTGTTGTAATAGTGAGAACTAATTCAAATCCGTTCTTACCACTTTAGTGTCCGGCAAATTAATCTGGTCCACTTTCAGTGTTCTCTATTTCAGTGAATGGCACCATCATCCATCCACTTGTGTAAATCAGATTTCTGGATTTCATCTTTGGTATCTCCTTTTTATTTTAACCAGTGTCACCCCCCTCACTCTCCATCTGTCCATCATGGTATCTTGGGGTTTCAACTTCTAGGTATCTCTTAAATCTGTGCACTTCTTTTCAACTGTACTGCTATCTTTGCTTGGCAGCTATGTAGAACACCAGATATAAGCATGAGTTTTATTGCTAGATTGCTCACTGCCTGGGCTTAAGTCCTACTCAGCTTGCGTACTATCTATGTGATTTTGGCAAGTTAACTCTAAAGTTCACTTTCCATATCTGTAAAGATCATTATAGTCTCTAATACATAGGGCTGATGTTAGGATTAAATGAGATATGTCTGGCACATGAAGTCTGTTAAAATGAGCTATTATTAGGTTAAAATACCACCATCTCCTGCCTGGATTATTGCAGCATACTAATTGTTCTCTCTTTATCCGTCTTTGTGTACCTTCAATCCAAGCCTGCAGCTGTAATCCTGGGAGGGTTATCATTTCAAAGTCCAAATATAATTGTATCACTGTTACTTAAAAACTTGCAATGGCTTTATTTTTTTTAATTTATTTTTTAATGTTTATTTATTTTTGAGAGAGAAAGGGACAGAGCATGAGCGGGGTAGGGGCCGAGAGAGAGAGAGAGAGAGAGAGACGGAGACACAGATTCTGAAACAGGCTCCAGTCTCCGAGCTGTCAGCCCAGAGCCTGATGTGGGGCTTGAACTCACAAACTATGAGATCATGACCTGAGCCAAAGTTGTATACTTAACCAACGGAGCCACCCAGGTGCCCTGAAACTTGCAGTGGTTTTGCTACTCTAAGGATAAATCCTTAACATCACCCACCAGGCCTTCCTTCATTGAGTGCTCATCTGTCTTTATTTATTTACTTATTTATTTATATTTTGTGATATATTGATAGGTTTGCATAGTTAATATTTTTTACCATTTAATTTAATTAATTTTTTTAATTTACATCCAAATTAGCATATAGTGCAACAATGATTTTCAGGAGTAGATTTCCCTTTTTTTTTTTTTTTAAACATTTATTCATTTTTGAGAGAGAGAGACAGAGAGAGACAGAGAGTGAGTGGGGAAGGGGCAGAGAGAGAGGGTGACACAGAATCCAAAGCTGCCTCCAGGCTCTGAGCTGTCAGTACAGAGCCCAATGTGGGGCTCGAACTCACAGACCATGAGATCATGACCTGAGCTGAAGTTGGACACTCAACCGACTGAGCCACCCAGGCGCCCCTCAGGAATAGATTTCTTAATGCCCCTTACCCATTGAACCCATGCCCCCTCCCACAACCCCTCCAAAAACCCTCTGTCTCTGTTTGTTCTCCATATTTAAGAGTCTCTTATATTTTGTCCCCCTCCCTGTTTTTATATTATTTTTGCTTCCTTTTCCTTATGTTCATCTCTTTTGTATCTTAAAGTCCTCATATGAGTGAAGTCATAGATATTTGTCTTTCTCTGACTAATTTCGCTTAGCATAATACCCTGTAGTTCCATCCATGTAGTTGCAAATGGCAAGATTTCATTCTTTTTTGATTGCTGAGTAATACTCCATTGTATATATATACCACATCTTCATCCATCGATGGACATTTGGGCTCTTTCCATACTTTGGCTATTATTGATAGTGCTGCTACAAACATGGGGGTGCATGTGCCCCTTCAAATCACCTGTCTTTTTAGATTCAGCCTTCTCTATTCCTGCTATTCCCATTTTCTTTAGTTTTTCAAATGATCCATGCCATTCTGCTTTTACCATTTCCTCTAAATCTGTCATAATAGGCTCTCTGCTTAGACTGTTTGCCCATCTGCAGTGTCTTCTGTTCTCGGTACCTAATGAATTCTCCTAATTTTTCATGTTTCAGCTTGGGCATCACTTCCTTGGCTAAGTCTTCTTATTTCTGTAGCTAGGTGAAATCTTTTGATGCATTCTTTTTAAAAATTTACCCTTTCTTTCAGAGTGTCTCTATCTGTTTGTATTCACATATTCCTTAATTATTGGAAACAGAGATTTTTGTCTGGATTAAATCAATTTTTTTCAGTGTTTAGCAGAGAGTATAGTTTGGCACATAGTAAACAATTAATTTTGTTGACTGAATATGCATGTAAAGTACTTATGCCCCATAAATATTAGCCATTATTGTTATTGATGCTTATTGAGAAGAGGTACAGAGTAATAAGCCACTCTCATTCACCAGGAGGCAGAAGAGACCCATGAAGCATGAACCCAAGCAAGGTCAGAGTTAAGTGGCCAGAGTAAAGGACATCAGGAAAGCTCAAAAATGGCCTAAAGTTGACAATGAAGCTAGACAAAGATATCATCTGGTCAGGGTCGTCTTGATCTCTTGGAGAGCTTGTCTTCAATATTTAAAAAAAATTAATGTTTATTTATTTTTATTTTTTAGAGAGAGATTGAGCACGGGGAAGGGGCAGAGAGAGAGGGAGACAAAGAATCCAAAGCAGGCTCTAGTCTCCGAGCTGTCAGCACAGGGCCCAACGTGGGGCTTGAACTCACGAACTGTGTGAGATCATGACCTGAGCTGGAGTTGGACGTTTAACCGACTAAACCACAGGTGCCCCTATCTTCAACATTTTTGAATAGACAGTGGATAAATGCAAGAGCTTCTAGGAGTGGCTCTAAGATGACTAACAATATACACAGGAGGCTGTGTTCCTAAGTAAGTAGCTGCAAGGAAAAGCCAAGTTGTTAAGTGATTGTTACAGCTGAGTGTCAATGATAAAATGTAAAGGAGGCTATATTTCCTCAGATCACTTCCTTCACTTCTCTTTTATGTCTTCTTTTCAGAAAGCTTGGTTTACAGAGGGGGGTAGGGTGACTAAAGTGAACATGTAAGCTATTTAGTTTCTGCCAATCTATTTTCTTTTCACTATTTTAGCAGCAAAAATTGCAACCATACGTATTTTCCCTAAAAAGCAAGTATTATATCATTAGAATAGCTGATTCAATTTGTTTGTATTTATTATTTCTTGCATTATTATTATATTGTTGTAATTCATAATGAAGGAAAGACAAAACAAAAATATAAATATCTTACATTAATAGAGATACTATTCAGTTTACTGCTACACTTATTGCTTATTCCTTAAAAAAGCCCTCATTGGGCATAATTAATGAACTTTTATATCTAAGAAATAGGACTTGTGTCTAGTGCTTCCAATTTTTTCAGAAAGGTACACGGGTCAGCTTTTTCACTCTCATGCAGTTTTTTGTTTGTTAATGGAATTATTCTTTTTTTCTGTTTAAGCTCTTTTTTCCCCCCTAATACATAATTGCCTAGCATAGTGATTTATAATAATGATACTGGCTTTCTACTTTACTAGTGGAGCAGATCAGATATTTTCTAAAGTCTAAAATGATGGTAAAACATTAACAGTGAAATTAAGATTAAATGAGACTCTCTTTCACATCCTCAGGTTTCCACTTAAATAAACTTACATATAAATAAAATGAAGTGTTTAAATGGGCAGAGGACCTGAATAGATATTTCTCCAAAGAAGGCATACAGATGCCAATAGACACATGACAAGGGGTTTAACATCATAATTATTAGGGAAATGCAAATCAAAATCACAATGAGATATTACCTCAGACCTGTCAGATTAGCTATCATCAAAAAGACAAAAATAACAAGTGGTAGCAAGGATGTGGAGGCAAGGGAACCCTCTCATGCACTGCTGGTGTGAAAATAAATTGGTACAGTCGCTGTGGAAAACAGTATGGACATTCATCCAAAAAATTAGAAATAGAACTAGCATAAAATACAGCAATTCCACTTCTGGCTATTTATCCAAAGAAAACAAAAACACCATTTCAAAGAGATATATGCACCTCAATATTTATCGCAGCATTATTGACAATAATCAAGATATGAAAGCAACGTGTCTATTGGCAGATGAATGGACAAAGATGACGTGGTACACATATACAGTGTAACATTACTCCACCACGAAAAAGAATGAAATCTTGCCATTTGCAACAACATGGATGGACCCAGAGAGTATTATGCTAAGTATAATAAGTCAGACAAATACCATATGATTTCACTTACATGTGGAATCTAAAAAACAAAGCAAACAAACAAAATGGAAACAGATTCATAGATACAAGAAACAAACTGTTGGTTACCAGAGCAGGGAGGGGTTGAGGAGGCAGGCACCACAGTGAAGGTGATTAAGAGGTACAAAATTCCAGTTACAAAATAAATCAGTCATAGGAATGTTATGTACATCAGAGGAAATATAGTCAGTAATATTGTAGTAACTTTGTAAGGTGATTTATGGTAACTAGACCTATCATGGGGATTATTTCATAATGTATAAAAATATTAAATCACTATTACATACACCTGAAAACTAATAGGATATTGTATGTCAATTATACTTTAATTTAAAAATGGGGTGTTTAAGTCCGCTTAATATGGCTTGACAAATAAGTTAATATATTAATCATTTATTTCAAGAGTGATGGGCAATTATTACATATTTTGAAACTTTATGACTTTGGTGGTATGTATAGTATATTATTCTTTATTTTAATTAATAAAATGCATTTATGCTTCTTCCTCGGCCCACAAACAAAGTAGAGATTGATACAGAAAATTAAGCTGATAGAAAACTAGAAACTGAGAAGTGTGACTATCAGGTTAGGGTGATCTTTTGTGATTGCACTTCAGATTTGCTTCTGAGGTTCCTGGCAAATGGAGCAAAAAGAGAAATGACCTCCATTATTGGAAAAGAGGAAATATTTCAGTTCTTTTGGGAAGACTTTCCCCTCAGTTTAAGATTCTAAAGTAAATTTCTCATGTGGGGCTTTATATCCAGGATAATGAATGACGTAACAGATAATATCTTCTAAATGCAAAGCTAAATTATATACAATGCAGAATGAAATTTCATACCCGGATTGGTACATTACATATTACTTGGGATCCGGAATCAGAGACTTTATATTTTCGACAGGATGAAAGTTCATCTGAGCATTTTCACAAAAGCATAGCCAAGCAAATGAACAATGTGACCGGCCTTCAGAAGACACTCCCTGATGGAAGAGAACTACAGTTTTAAGAACTGGAGAAATAGCTTTTTCACGTACAAGTAGAGTAGTTGCCATATTATCTGAGCTAGTGCTTTGCTATGTTGATGAACATTAATTTCCAAGGCCTTTTAAGGGAGACCATTTACTAGGAAACATTTAGGTTAATTAAAAATACCGTATATTTGAAAGCTTAGAGAAACCTTATTCATTATTTCAAAATAACATTTGTGCACTGCCCACCCTCTCCCTCCCTGCCAAGTAATCCTGTCGAGGAAAAGTTTATTGCTTATGGAAAGGTATCAGATATTGTACCTTCCAAATATCCTCTGTATTCCTCTACCTGGTTGTTTGATATGCTTGTATATTTTTCACATGTCATAGGAGAGTATTTTGTGATGAAGGAATGAACTCATAAATGAAGAAGTGGTATATTTATCATAAAGTCACCATCATTCTCCTCTGCCTGTGGTAAGAATTACAGGCCTAAGTTTAGTCTAAGTGCTGGGGTTGAACCCTTTTTTCCTTCTTAGATTTTTCTGCCCCCCCCTCTCCCCACCCCGCCGCTGCCCCAGTGAATACTCTCTGGAGCTAGTTCATCAGGAGCTTTCCTGTTAAACCTTATGCATAAGTTAGCTAGTAATTAAGGCATAGGCTTAACTGTATAACAACTAAAGCAATTTATGTAAAGCACATCTAATAGTGCATATATTAAGCCAACTATAAATATCAGTTCTTTTCCTTTCAAATGTATTTTAATTTTAATGGATTCTCTTGCAGAGAGAATGGAAGATCCTTCCCAATCTCAAAAAATTATATTAAAATGAATGAATGTCTGATATTAGAATGTGTGTTTTTGAGAAGCTCTTGCGCCGCCCCCCCCCCCCCCCGCCAGGTTATGTCACATTGATTGCCACTTCTTTACCGACTCACAATTCTAACTGTGCCAGGGTTTCTATGACAAGGAGACTTTCTCAGTTCACAGTCTTTGTTGCTTTTGCATGGATGGTGTGCATCCATGCACAACAGTAATCAAGAAACTGATTACTTTTGATATGTCCCACGTAGAAAAGTTTGGAAGGATTTGCACTGGCGTGTAAGAAAGCTAGTTTCAGAGTGGAAAATAGAACAAAATTAATTTTCTCTCATTTGCTTCAAAAAATAAATTCTAAAGCAAGTTTACAATATTTCTAAAACTTTGCTTTCATTGAGTTAACAGATGGTGTGTTATAAAACAAAGAAATTATTTCTTAAAGTTTTCATGGAATTAAAAATATAGTGATACACAGTTTGCTTTGCAGCTCACCAAATTTTATTTTGGAATTAACTTTATCATTTTTAAGACCTGAATTGGTATGAAATTCTAACACAGTTTTTCTTGGTCTTGGGCAGCATTCCTCTGCCATTTTTCAAATCAACAGTGTCTCTTTTGCAAATAGATATGTTCTGTGCATGGTTATATTTGTGGGCAGCTCTGTGTATGAATGTCTATAAGGATATAAACTGCAAATCTGTTTTTTTAACTTCCATCTTGTTGGGAATCATATAAAATGAAGGGTGAAGATTGGAAGTGATTTCAATTTGGTCAAGAACTTCCATTAGGTATATAGTAAGGAGAACAATTTACCATTAGATAAATGAGCTTTAATTGACCAGATTCCACCATAAGGGAGCAACATGAAGTCTCAGACAGCTAAAATCTACACGCGAGCATCCCAGGTTTAGCCTGTTGTATTAGGCTATCATTACAAACTTTTAAAATCTGTCAGATTTTGACAGGAAGATATTAAAAATATAAAATCGTAACAACTGAACTCTCTCCCAAGTGACATGATCAATATCTATTATTAACAAAAAAATAATTTACTGCTAAGCTTAGACTGGTATCTCATTTGCATATATATAAATATAAATATTATATATATATATATACATATATATATATATAATCACAATTGTCAAAGCTATTATGAAACAAAATCTTGATTTATCTAAAGCAAAGCACCTGACCTAAATCTTAGAGAAAAAGGTCTGGAGGTTACCATTTAATATGGTTGATAGCACGTGCCAAAAGTCTGCAGCACTTTTAAGAAGCAACTCTTTCACTGAGAAAATTAGTTTTATGAACCAAACTTAGTAAAATAATACCCAAGTAGCATTAAGCGTTTTAGTGCTTTGCCACTGCTCTTAAGACAACTGAACCTTTTGCCAAATTTTGCTTCTTAATAGTTCACACTGGATATGAAGCAGCCAACTTTTCTGTAAACCTTGGTAACTTTCTCAGAATAATTTAGAAAAGCAGGCATTATAAAATGTTAAAGGTCGCCAAGATTTTAAAATCTAATATCACCTTTCTTAAAAATAACCTCTGACTCATAACATTACTCATCTACCCTTTCTCCCAGACTTTATTAAAAACTACGACCAGTGAGTCAGAAAGAGAGGCTTTAAAGGATGTTAAATTTCCAGGGTGAAGCATCTTCTGAAAACTCATCATTTAACACACTTGCCATTGTTTTTCACAATAATCCTTTTTGATTAGTCTTCCATCCTTCCTGTAACCTTGGATTTTGAGGACGTTTCACTAAATCACCAAGAGCTACCTACTTTCTCTTTTTAAAACATTTCTTTCATAATTCAGCCAAGTTTTCCATACAACTCTTGGGTTTCTCACCCTATTTTATAAGAAATAAATCTTTACTTTCATATATTTTCTTTTTGTCATGCCACTAGTGAGATTTAAATGAAGTATTTTCCTCTTTCTATGCTCTTTTGGTATTCTTTAAAAATCTGCGTTTTTCTGGTGGAGAAAGGGGCAGAGAGTGGAGGAGGAAGACATAGAGAGAGAGAGACATAGAATCTGAAGCAGGTTCCAGGCTCTGAGCTGTTAGCACAGAGCCCAACGCGGGGCTCAAACTCATGAACTGTGAGATCATGGCCTGAGCCAAAGTTGGACACTTAACCGACTGAGCCACCCAGGTGCCCTACTCTTGAATTTTTATTTTAACTTTGTAATATTTATGATTTGAAAAACTTAGCAGTTTATCTGACTTAAAATAAGATGTCTCGATGTCAATGTGTAGTTCTTCCATTATCTTTTGCATCTTGAAAAGTGACAAACTTGAATTCTTACGTTTTCACATGGAAAAGCATTATGTTAGTCTTATAGCATGCTCAATCAGAAATGAGCATCCAAAATCCTTTTCTCCTCTTCCTACTAGAATCTAAAAATGTATAGCAATAATTCTATCTTCTTTTTCTTCTTCCTCCTCTTCCTACCCTGTATTGAGGATTTGCCCTGTGCCCAGGTCTTCATGTGCATTATCTGATGTTCTGATCCAAAGAAATATCTGTTCTTCATAGAAGACACAACAAACCGGAAAGAGTTGGAGTTTGCCTTTAGAACATGGTGGCAGAACATCCTCCAAGGAATTCATTATTCCTCACTCTTTTTTTTCATTCTCCAGATTGCTCATCTTTTTTTAGGAAGCGATGGCCATGGTTCCCTCTTGTCCATAGAACTGTTGGCAAAAGATTAACGATTTGCAGAGGTTGCACAAAAGCAGAAGTATCAGCCAAAGTCAGTACCCACTTGAGAGGGGCTCCATCTGGAGGACCTTCTTCCATTCCACAATAGGGTCCAAGCAGGCAGAGTTATTTATAATTCTCTCACATTCACAAGGCCCTTGTTCCATCCCTACATCTATCTCTGACATTTCTGGCATTTGTATAACTGTCTTGAGATAAATGTGTAAATAGAGATACACAAAATGAGAAGAAACTTGCTTATTGCTCTAGCCATAGGAAAAGAAGGATGCAGGAAAGCAGGGAAATAGGACACGCTCTGTGTTCCTCCTGCCTCTAGGCATTTTACAAAATCTTATAATTAAAGAGAGAGAAGTTACTAAACTGTTAGGCTTTGGAGGTAGTATTCTTTATGAGTTTTGATGCCCTGGTAAGTTGAACATTTCTGAGAGAAAACCATTAATATCTGTGTTTTAAAAACCTTGTCACATTCCACTTCGGTGTGTTCTTAAGTGTTTGATTCTGACAAGCACCTATGTTTTAGTTTCAACCTCTTTGCAGAAAGTTGTCAGCATAAGATCACAATTACCTGATATGTGTAAAATGATTGTTGTGGAAACTACTGAGTATAGACTGTAAGTTATTTTATGTATTAACTAGTCAGGAGCAAGAGAAGCTTAGAGTAGTTCATTTTAATGACTGTCAGATTTTCTTTTCTGGAAAAAAGTCAAGCTATGGTAGCCTTCCAGAAAAGCCTTACAGATAATGCTTGGAGTGTGTTAGTTTATAAGTATTCAGAAAGGAATATATGAAGCTACAGTTTAGCTACAGATCTGGGGGGATAATTCAACATTATGTCTGGGTTTAGTTTACTGAGTAATCACTTTTCTTTACATAGAGCAAATGCAGGTGGTTGTGGTTGGGCCAGCTTAGTGGTGAAGGGTGCGGCCCCTTTAGTTCAAGGGCCTGGGTTTGGAACCTGGTGTTGCTGATTGCTGGTTTGGTGAGCGGAGGCAATTTATACAAACTCCTTCTTTTCTTTTCCTTTATTCATAAAGTGGGAATCAGTGTATTAGCATTTACCTCAGAGGGGTTTCGTGGGGGAATAACATAATATCACTGAGGTACTTAATACAATGTTTAACATCCAATGAGAACTCAGCGAGAGTTGGCTGTCATTACTGCAATAACGTGATCTGGGGTTGAGTCCCAGTACTTATTAGCTGTGTGACTTTGAGGAAGTTACATAATTTCTGAGCGTCCATTAAAAAAAACCCATAATATTGGAGTGGCTGGGTGGCTCAGTTGGTGAAGCATCCTACTCTTGACTTCGACTCAGGTCGTGATCTCGTGGTTGGTGAGACGGAGCCCTGTGACAGGCTCTGTGCTGACAGAGCGAAGCCTGCTTGGGATTCTGTCTCTCCCTCTCTTTCTGCCCCTCCCCTGCTCACGTGTGCTCTTGCTCTGTCTTTCTCAAAATAAAGAAACATTTTTAAAAAAACCTGTAACATTGTTGGGGGGCCTGGGTGGCTTGGTCGGTTAAGCATCCGACTTCGGCTCAGGTCACGATCTTGCGGTTCGTGAGTTCGAGCCCCGCATCAGGCTCTGTGCCGACAGCTCAGAGCCTGGAGCCTGTTTCCGATTCTGTGTCTCCCTCTCTCTCTGCCCCTCCCCTGTTCATGCTCTGTCTCTCTCTGTCTCAAGAATAAATAAACGTTAAAAAAAATTAAAAACAAAAAAACATTGTCTACTGCTGAGGGTTGTGAGGATGATTCAATTAAATGATGTATGAGAAGTGCCTTGGTAAGCGTAAACCATATCAGAGTGAGTCCCCTGCATGAATACTGAAGAGGTAAGTAGTGAGTAGCCTCTTACTATCCACTGATGTGTAGATACTACTTTACTATTTCCTTTGTTCACTAGCGTGGCAGCAAATGTTGTATCAGTTCAGTGACTCAAAGATGGGTAGTATGAGTTTGAATGTTCCATTAGAGTTGGAATTCGCTAATAAGGGAAAAACAAATGTTTGTGAGAAAGTTATCAAATTTAATACTCTTAAATATTTAATAATCTCATCCCAAAGCATTATACATAAATATAATTGTTATTTAATGTGAAGCCCATTTGTGTTAATAATGTCTTTTTAATGATTATGTGATAGAAACCATGCATTTAGGAATTTACAATTTAATCGCAGTAAGTATAAAAATCTTAGAAATGTTATTTATGGAACATAATTTAAAAGTTTCCCCTTTTGTCTTCACAGCTATACATTTATTTTTAGGCCCCTATCAACTCTTATCCGACCTATAGTAATAAATCTTTTAACTGGCCTTTTAATTTCGTTTCATTTTTTGGTCCTATAGTCTCTCACTCCTCAGTCCTGCCTCCACACTCCTGTGATGGTGTTCTAAGACTTAATTCTGGTCACGTTAGTTTAACTGTCTAAAACTCTTCCACGATTTCCCTTTTGCCCTCAGGAAAATGTCTCAAGTCCTTAGCAAGGTCTTCTATATTCTGTCTATTCACTGAGTCAACCTCCTCAACAGGCAGTTTTCCTCTTTCTCTCCGTACTTACCCAGTCCTTTCTGCTTTTCCAGACCGGACTCATTTTCACATCATCCTGCCTTTGCTCACTGAGTTTCCTTTGCCTGTAAAATAGGTAATTTAAATTATATTTCAGGCTCCAGCTCATGTGTTTTGTACTTTATGAAATCATTGATCACTGCCACGTCTTGGAGCAACTAACGCAGTTCCTGAACTTACTGATTGTTCATTGTTCTGTCTCTTTAGACTAACTTGGGAGAGAAGAAATCACGTCTTTTTCATCTTTGTATCCTTGGTATATTACACAATACTTAGCACATAACTGAGGATTAACTTACTGTGTATATTAGTTACTATATGATTCTTTATTTCTTTTTTTTTTTTAATTTTTTTTAACGTTTATTTATTTTTGAGACAGAGAGAGACAGAGCATGAACAGGGGAGGGGCAGAGAAAGAGGGAGACACAGAATCTGAAACAGGCTCCAGGCTCTGAGCAGTCAGCACGATGTGGGGCTCGAACTCACGGACCGCGAGATCGTGACCTGAGCCGAAGTCCGACGCTTAACCGACTGAGCCACCCAGGCGCCCCATGATTCTTTTTTTAAAGTTTTCATTTTAATTCGAGTTTAATTAACGTACAGCATTATATTAGTTTCAGGTGTACTATAGAAGCCTTATGTTTCCAGCCAATGAAGTTTGGTGGTATCTCTAAATTTATTTCCTTTTTTCATATTTGGTAAGTAACCTCTTAAAAAGTGAAGCCACGAGTTAAATATTAAAGTGACCACAAATATCAGTTTGTGTTTACTGACTGCTAAGTAGCCTCTCCTTTGTTTCTAGTTACAAGAAGAAGTGAATGCAGCTTTTAAATTACATAATTTATAACTCGATGTCATGGGTTCAAACCCATGAACTACTTGTTTAATTAGTGTGAATTATGTAAGGTCTGGTTAAAGATTGTGCTCATTTCCCCAGTAGGATATCCTCAGAGAAAGGTGCTTTAGAACCACTAATTTAAAGAAGATGCACTTCTATTGTATGTGGTTCAAAAGCTTGCATTTAATCAAGTCACTTTGTTTTTTAGTAAAACACCCTGCACCTGGCTGTTAATTAGTGATCTAGATTCATTAGTTCAGAGGGAGACCAAGCTTGCATAAATGCAGGGAGCCACGCATACCTTGCATTTTCCAATAGGTCTGTGGAAAGGTAGACTTATGTGAAGTGGGGGGGAAGGGAAAGACTGCATGCTTTAATAATGTTAACTTGAGACAGTTTAGATTCTTATCTGAAATATGTGGACATATGAACAGCCACAACCGTTTTCACAATTATGTGAAAGTGCAGGTCTAGGATTTGGATTACAGAGTAATTGAAACATCGCAGGCAGTAGTATCCAGAATAAACCAGAGCACTGCCAAGACCCCAAGTATATTAGTCTACATTCTTGCAAACTGTATCCCTGTGCCAGGAATTCTCCCAAAGGGAACAGAATATACGTGCTACTCTTCGATAAGGTCTTTAGAGAGGTCCTCTCCTATCCAAACCAGGCACTTACGATACCTCTGTTCCTTTGCCTTCAACCTTCACCTTACCATTTATTAGAGATTATGTTGTGTGGAAAGTTTGCTTACACGTGTCGGACATGAGCAATGTGGAGTTTATAAAACTCTAGCTGATTCTGCTAAAAAGCTGCTTCACCTCATGCACTATGCACTAGTTGGAGATATAAGCACTTTCTTCAAATCTCAGTTTCTATTTCTGGGTTGCTATTTGACCTTGCATATTATAATTAGATTTGCAACTTTTGCAAGTATACAGACGTTTTTCCCACTGTGTGTAGCATGATGACAAAAAACCAGTATGAACAATGTTAAGCCCAGAACCTATATGTCCTGTCTCTAAAAGCAGGGAGTGTTTGTGTGTTTCCATTTATTTATAATGGATCCTTCAACATTTATATTTAAGGTACTTGATTTTCTATCTTTATTATTGGTGCAGTCTTTTAACTGTTGTCAAGGAATTTAAATCCATTTTAGAACCAAGTTGGGTATAAATAATGAAAGCCTAAGCCTTCACTGGTTTCTCTGTTCAAGTGGTGATTTCCCTTCTGATTATTCTTCATATTGCTCATAGGCAAAAATATGTCTTCATTCAGGTATTTTTGGTTCTAGAACCACACCGGTGGATCTTTGTTACTTAACTCATGGACTTGAATATTCATTTATGCATTCATTTATTCATTCATTCCATAGATGTTTAAAGACTGCCCACTCTATGCCAGGCGCTGTCCTTTGCCCTAAAACAAGTGATACAAAGTGATTGCTCCCACCAAGAATGCTCAAAATATTCTTTTGAATTCATAGAAGATAGTATTTCATTTTATCCCAAGTATTAGATTCTGAACTATATCTATTTTGCGCATGTGTGTGTGATTGTTGTGGGGCTCACAGATGCACATTTAACTTAAAACAAATAATGTTATCTTTGAATAATCTTGCATCATTTTCTGTATGATAAAAGAACTTTACAAAGCATACTCTAATAGTTTTCAATTACTGCTTAACAAATTACCATGGACTTAATGGCTTAAAATAACACGTATTCATTAGCACACAGTTCTGTAGGTCAGAAGTCCAAGGGAGTTTGTCTGGGGTCTATGCTAAGTTATCACAGAGCTGAAATCAAGGAATTGGCCTGGATGAGCTTTTATCCGGAAGTTTTGGGAAAGAATTGGCTGTGAAGCTCATTTAGGTTTCTGGCAAAAATCAGTCCTGTGCTATTGTGCCAATGTGGTCCCTGTTTTCTTACATGCTGTCCGCTGAGGGTCACTTTTCATTTTCCAAGACCTTCCACATTCCTTCCCATCTGACCACCACCATTCTGTAGCCAGCAACGGTAAACCTAATACTTTTTGTGTTCAAATGTCTTTGACTTCCTCTTCTGCGAAAATTTGAGAAAACTGTCTACTTTTAAAGGGCTTGTGTAATTAGCATTGGCCCACACAGTTAATCTTTTTATTTAAGGTGAATGGTTAGTAACCTTAATTACACTTAAAAATATCATTTGCCCTGGGGCGCCTGGGTGGCTCCGTTGGTTAAGCTTCCGACTTCAGCTCGGGTCATGATCTCACGGTCCGTGAGTTCAAGCCCTGCGTCGGGCTCTGTGCTGACAGCTCAGAGCCTGGAGCCTGTTTCAGATTCTGTGTCTCCCTCTCTCTCTGCCCCTCCCCTGTTCATGCTCTGTCTCTCTCTGTCTCAAAAATAAATAAACGTTAAAAAAAATTAAAAAAAAATCATTTGCCCTATAACAGAAGCTAATCATGGGGTGATAGCTCATCATTTTCACAATCCTTTTGGGGATTAGAGAATGAAAACTACATTTTTATAATTATGCTGCCACAATTTCCGATTTTTTTTTTTACTATTCATTGTGCTATTGCTGCCATATATTTTACTTCTACAATGCCATAACTCCCCAAATACACTGTTATTAGCTTTGATCTAAACAATGAGCTATCAATTAAGAAAATTTATAAATAAAAAAAGTTTTGTATTTACCTACATAGTTAGAATTTCTAGTGCTTTTTTTTTTTTTTTTTTTTTTTTTTATAGATCTGATTTTTCATTTGGTGTTATTTTCCTTCTACCTAAAGAATTTCCCTTAGCATTTCTTTTTTTTTTTTTTTAATTTTTTTTTCAACGTTTATTTATTTTGGGACAGAGAGAGACAGAGCATGAACGGGGGAGGGGCAGAGAGAGAGGGAGACACAGAATCGGAAACAGGCTCCAGGCTCTGAGCCATCAGCCCAGAGCCCGACGCCGGGCTCGAACTCACGGACCGCGAGATCGTGACCTGGCTGAAGTCGGACGCTTAACCGACTGCGCCACCCAGGCGCCCCCCCTTAGCATTTCTTGACGTACAGGTCTGCTGGGAACAAATTCACTCTGTTTTTGTTTGTCTGAAAAAGTCTTTATTTTATCTTAATTTTTGAAAAATATTTTTGCTGGATATAGACATCTATGTTGACATTTATTTTCTTTCAGCACTTTAAATTTGGCATTCCATTGACTTATTGTGTACTGTTTCAGATGAGAAGGAAAAGGTAACTCATCATTTTTCCTCTCTATGTAGTATAATTTTTCCTCGCTTTGGCTGTTTTTAAGCTTCTTTCCTCATCACTGGTTTTCAGCAATGTGATTGTGATAGACCTTTGTGTGGCTCATTTGTGTTTATTTTGCTTGTGTTTTATTGAGCTTCTTGGATTTGTGCATTTACACAGTTTTCATTAAACTTGGAAATTTTTCAAAGATAGTTCTTCAAATATTTTTTCTCCATTTTCTCACATCTGTTTTTGAGACCACAATTATATATATGTATGCGATCCTCCTTGACATTGTCCCAGATGTCAGTGAGATTTTTTTTTAAGTGAGACTCTATTTTCCTTTCCAGTTTTTTCTCTCTGTCTCTCTGTCTCTTTCTCTGCCTTTGTGTGTATGGATAGGTTCTGGTATTCTGTTTCTTCTTCTGTAGTGTCCAAACTGTTATTAAGTAGATCCAGTAATATTTTTTTTTCATTTAAGATATTGGAATTTTCAAATACAGAATTTTCATTGGGTTTTTCATAAATTTTTATTTCCTGAGATTTGCTATTCATTTATTTATTAAGTCTATATTTTCCTTTAAATCCTTTAATATATTTCTAATGCCATAGTATTTGTTAATTTCGGTATTTATTCATTTTTAGTTGTTTTTTATAGACATTTTCTGTTGATTATATGTCATATTATCATTTCTTTGAATGCCTAGAAATTTTGGTTTTATTCTGGACATTGTGAATATTCCGTTGTTGAGAACCTACTTTTTTTTTAATCTTTATTAGAGTGTTTGAGTTTTTTTCTGGCAGCAATTTCCTATCTGATAAATTTTATCTTGTTGAGCCTGTTTGGAAAGGTTTACAGGAGTCTTTAACCTGCAACCAAAAAAAATTCTACTTTTAATGTATTGTCTTTCTAGGGTCTCAACTGCATGTACATTGAGTTTGGTGAAGCCACTTACTAAATAATATTATTATAGTTAATAAAAACTTCCGTGTCTCTCAATATTAGGTGATCACTGAGTCCTTCCTTCATTCACCTTACAGTCGTAGTAACAATTCTCCACCAAGCCTCATGTAGTCTTGCAGTCTTGTAGTCATGCAGGTGAGTATTGATCCAAAGACTCAAATGGACATCTCTGCAGATGTCTGGAGATACTTCTCTGTATGGCATACTCTTCTCTAGTATCTTATCCTGAAAGTTTCCATTGTCTCAGTAGCCCTTAGCTCTGATCTTTATTTCCCATACCCAGCAAGAACACTGCTTTTTTGTTCAGGCTACTTTTCTATGCTGCAGTTTGGAACTCATGTATATGTGCCCTTTCTCCCAAGGATCACAGACCTGAGATGACTGTTGCTTGATTATTTTAAATGGTTGATTCATGTATGTATAATTGTTTAAGGTGAAAGAATAAGCCCAATGCTAAATGTTCTGTCATGGCTGGAATAGGAATTAGTAGTTTAAAATATTTTTAAGTTACCTATTTGATACGAACATGCTTTAGATATTAATTTCATTTGATAAATTGATTACTCAAGTTCCTATATGTGTGTGTCTTAAGAGATTTTATCTGGGATATATATTGTAGAATACTTTGTCACCTCTGTGTTAAGGAGCTGTGGGATTCTCAGGTAGGGCTTTTTCAAGCCAGCTTCAGCTTTATTTATTTTGCGTTGGGGAACTATATTTCAAAACAGTTCCCCACTTGTTTTCCCCTGGTGGGTTAATTTTGGAGTTTAGGGTTGGTTTCATGATTATATCCTAAAAATGCTTCATTTTACTGCCCATCAACTTTATCCTTTGGGACCTTTCACTCTCTCATAATTCTCTACAACTCTCTTGTAGTTAGTTTATTGCTAATGGCTAAAGTCTACCTAGTTGGTGAATGGCTCAAGTGAAGCTAGTTATCTATGAACATACTTCTACCAATTGTAGGGTGTACAGTGATTGTGATAGCATATTTTTATTCCATAATGCATTAATTAGCGAGGTCCTTTAGTGCTTTTAGTAATTCTGATGGAGTTTTGTATCTCTTGATAAACTCAGTCATGGCCAACCAATTAAATATGCCTTTTGTTTCTAGAATGCTTATTTCTTTGTCATTAAGGTGGGTATTTTGACTACAGAGCAACTATTACTAGGCTGCAAACACATAGCAAAGCCATGAGGCTTTCCTTAATTTAACCAGACCTCTAGGATGCCTTAAGTGTGACCCAATATTTGTATTATCAGGAATGACACTAAGTATTCTAATTTCATTTTTTGTTAGTATAACAATATCCATTCCTCAAGTGTAAATTCTGATTAACCAAGCCAATCCAACTTTTGCTTTCTCTTGGGAAAATATCTTCCCCTACGTTTTGTAATTTGTGCAGTGAAAGTCCTTACTTCCTTTTCTGTGATTTCTTTCCATCTGCTGATTCTTTGCTCATTACTAATTTATATATTCTCAGTGGGTGGCTGTCTCTCAGGAGATCAACATTACAAAACTCCCCTAGGCAATGAGTCAGCTGAGGAGGGATCAAAAAGAAGAATTATCATTTTCCCAACTACTTATCTTTGGGATTTTTAGCATGATTATCTTCACTTCTTCTTGTTCTCTCTTACTGTATCTGACAAGCATTTAGCCATTAAACATGCAAGCACATTCTTTCTATCCCTTCTCTTAAAATATTTAAGACTAGCCAATAACACCTCAGTAGGGTGGCCAATCTTCCCTCTATTACAGTGGACTTTGATGGTTCACTTTCCTAAGTTTTCTGTAATAGTGTTCAAATTGATTTGAATTATTTTTATTTTTATTTTTTCCCCCATGAAATAAATATTTAGAAAGATGGGATGACAAGTGTCTATTGCTTTACTGACTTCCATGCATTTCCTCTTGTTTCCCTTTAAAATAAAAGTAAGTGCAATATACTAATAAACATTAAAATTATAGGTAAGATAATATGTTGCAAGCCACCCAAGCCAATTTCTTCATTCAGTGAATTTGAGGCTCATTTTGGTGAATATTCTAGTATCTATTGTTTATATGCCAAAGTAGGGTATGCATTTACACCCTGAAACTTTACATTACATGATCATCTCAGTAATCTCAGCTTAATCTGAGAAGTAATCTCAGATTAATTTTTGTTACACATTTAGGCATTTATTACCAAACAAGCATAAGAGTCATACTATTGTCTATAGTCCTGTCCCAAATACATTGATCAATATCTTCATTGAAAGACTTGCTCTAAGACTAATGTGATGACATTCTTATAGCAGACAGAGCAAGCCTCAATGTCAGATCAGGAAGTAGGATCCTCCAACTTCTGGATTTAAGAAATATATTCCTTTACTTCCCTAAATCAAGTGCATCTTTCTTTTAAGCTTCTCTCCCATTCCTTGTCTTAGCAGGAGATTGAATCATAATAATTGTTGGGACTCCCTTCACTCTCCCTGACTCAAATTAAGAATCACTGGGTCTTAGGTAGATAGAAATAACTGGGGTTGTGAGCTGGTGTCTAGTTTACTTCTGATGGACTTTCAAGCCTTCTTGAAATCTTGAAAATGGACAGTGTTCTGTGCCAGGCTTGGGCGCTAGGATCTTTCTTTTTTAATATTTATATCTTCCATCACCACATAATTTTGTGATTGGCACCAAATCTTGGCACCAAATAATCATAGATTATTCTATCAGAGGTACAATTGCATTTTGGACATCCTTTTCTGGGAGCTGGTATTTGCATGTGTTTCCAGGTCTAAGTAAGTCATCAGGTATAAGGCATCAGAACGTTTCCTTTAGGGATCTGGCAAAACAGGAGCACAAAAATATGAGCATAAGTCTAACCTTGGTGAACTTATTTAGGGTTTTGCAATTAAATACAATCTCAGTAGACTTGTAAAGTTTGTGTTCTACCATGTTTTATTTTGAATAACATGGATAGGTGGGTAGGGCCATTTAAATCTTTTCAGTTCTTTAAATTTTTTTTTCAACGTTTTTATTTATTTTTGGGACAGAGAGAGACAGAGCATGAACGGGGGAGGGGCAGAGAGAGAGGGAGACACAGAATCGGAAACAGGCTCCAGGCTCCGAGCCATCAGCCCAGATGCCTGACACGGGGCTCAAACTCACGGACCCGGAGATCGTGACCTGGCTGAAGTTGGACGCTTAACCGACTGTGCCACCCAGGCGCCCCTTTTTAAAAAAAATTTTTTTTCAACATTTTTATTTATTTTTGGGACAGAGAGAGACAGAGCATGAACGGGGGAGGGGCAGAGAGAGAGGGAGACACAAAATCTTTTCAGTTCTTAAAATCTCCAAAGGTTTTCACTTAACCCTAGTACCAGGAAAAACCACCTCCACTATGTTTCTAGCTTCTGTGGTGTGCTCCAAATCCCATCTCCTATTCTTCACCCATCCAAACCACCTCCCTTTTCTCTTTTCAGAGGGCCCTTTGAATACTGGCTTTCTCTTTCTAAGATGCCCATGGAGGTGAGCTGGGAGAATGAGAGCAAAAAACTGTTAGTTTTCCTCTAATTAACTCACTGTTAAATACACACTAATTTCCATGGTTTATTTTCTTGGAGATTTTGATATTTTTCCATCTTGTTCTGTGTGGTGAGGTACATTGTATACTTCCTTATGCACATCAACACATATATTTTATGTGAGTTAAAAACTCGAGAGTCAAGAAATATTTTAATTAACCGTACTTTTAAAAGATATATGAAAAATATGGTTTATAATTGCTTTAAACTCATGGAATTTTAACTTTAAAAAAGTTTAAATGCTAATTATATCTCTTAATTGTCATTTTAACTCAAGTTATACACTTAATTCCACTTATTTAAGTAATATATGCTATTATGAATAAGAGGCGTTAATAACCCCATTACCTTGCCTGAACATTTCTCATACTTTATGTTAATATTTAGATACTAACACTTGGGGGGTGAGGAGGAAAGTAACTTATACTTAATTAAATGCTCTGAAGCTGTAAAAAAATATACTTTAAGTTACTAACATTTCTTCAGATAAACCATGATTTCACTGTTTTTAAAAAGAGCTTTAGAATAAAGGTAGAATTTTATATATTTCTATTTTTAATGTATGGCTTATGAAGATCTGCTTTTCTAGGGCTAAACCTAATTATTATTTTAGTAATTTTTCTTTATGGAGATTTTTTTCAGATAATTTAAATTGTAAAGTTTGCTAAATTATTTTATGTGGTCTTGCAGAAGGAAAATATCATCAATGTTCATTAAATATTAAAAAAAAATTAACTTTAGAGATATAGAACTGAACTAAATTTTCTGTCCCAAATATGGTCTGTATCTTGCTGTCCATTATTACGGTAGCCATTTGCCATATATGGACATATGGCTACTTAAAATTAAATTAATTAAAATTCATTAAAATAAAAAAAATCAATTCCTCATTTGCATTAGCCACGTTTTAATAGGGGCTGCCATTTTGGACACCTTCGATATTGAATATTTCCATCATTACTGAATGTTTTATTGGACAGTGCTGATAGCTAGCTGAGATCATCAATTTATAATTGATGCAAAATAAAATATTTTTTGTGTTTTTTTTAGCATCTACTGATACACTATATAGCAAAAACCTGTTTAGTCAGATTCCAGGCAGTGAAGTGAATGTTTGTAATTTTTTGGTGATAACTTTTGATGATTATTTACATGTATTTTTTTTAAAAAAATGTTTATTTGTTTATTTTGAGAGAGAGAGAGAGAGAGAGAGTGATCAGGGAAGGGGCAGAGAGAATGGAAATCCCAAGCAGGATCCATGCTCAGCATGGAGCCTGACATGGGACTCAATCCCATGACCCCAAGATCACAACCTGAGCCAAAATCAAGGGTTGGATGCTTAACCAATGGAGCCACCCAGGTGTCCCTCACATGTCATTTTTGAGCAATTTGTGTTTATACTTCTCATTAAAAGCTAAAAATATGGGTATATATCACTGGTGTTTGCTTATATTTATAAAATGGCTTCTATTTACAGTGTGACAGATATATTTAAAAAGGAAAAGTCATTTATATGGAAATAGCTTGGTTTTATTTTTTTATTGGTTTTATTTTAGTGAACAAAATAGATTCTCCAAAGGAGCTTTTTTCTTTTTCTCTTCTTTTCTTTTCTTTCCTTTTCTTTTCTTTTCTTTCTTTCTTTTTTAAAGAGTAGGTTTTAGAACATTGCCCAAAGTTGTTTGCCATTTTGTGCATAGATTTCATTATAGACTCAAACCTTCTAGAAACCTATAGAATGGAAACAGTCTTCAGACCAAGGCCAATGGAATTTGAGGATGACAGCATCATCTCTGCATATTTAAACTTATCAGTATTCCCATTTCTGGAATATCCTATACCTGCCTTCTGAGTAGACTCATGGCAGTTTCAGAGGTCATTTAACATTTAATATCTCATCTGTACATCTTGAAGTGCTGAGTGGCTTTCCCAAGAGGACAACGATGTTCCCTAACAAAGCCAGAACATGAACTCATGTATAGTGATCTCTGTCATCTGGGACTATCTTTTGATTTGGTGCTTGTGGTTGGTACAGACTCTGCACCACACCTGGTTCCATTGTAAGAGGGTTCTCAGATTCCTTTTGATTTCATAACTGTTAAAAATTATTTGGCTCCTCATATTCATGTATCATGGAGTAAGTGAAGAGGAGAAAAATAGAACCACTTAAAAAATCCAATAAGTAATACATTAAATTTGAAAGTGAACTTTGTATAGATAAGTTCTAAGATAAAATTCTAAAAATTTTCCTGGTCTTAAGTATATGTCTTTTGATACTTATGATAAATTGTTAAAGGAAATAGGCAAGAGGCAGATATATAATAAGATTTCCTTAAAAAAATTTTTTTTAAATGTTTATTTATTTGATAGAGAAAGAGAGAGAAAGAGAATGAAGGCATGAGCAGGGGAGGGCAAAGACAGAGGGAGACACAGAACTCAAAATGGGCTCCAGGCTCTATTCTGTCAGTACAGAGCCTGACGCAGGGCTTGAACTCACGAATCACAAGATCATGACCTTAACTGAAGTTGGATGCTTAACTGACTGAGCTACCCAGGCACCCCTAAGATTTACTTTTTAATAAAATGTGCAGAAATAGTCTCTCTAAAATAGAGACTAGAGTATATATTTCAAAGTATTAATAATGTCTTTCTGAGTGGTAAGATTATAGGTGATTAAAATTTCTTTTTGTTATCTGTCTTCTCTTCAATTTCTTTTATGAATATGAGTTTCTGGTATAATAAAAAATACCTTAATATAAATTCCATTTTTATCCAGAATTGAATAAATATTATACTTTAGATGATAAAGTTTTCAAATAAATTAGAATATTTTAAGAATAGGGGAAATTTTAAGGAGATTAAATTTAAAATTTTTAATTTGAAAGAGGGTAGATTTTAAAGAGATAATTAAATAATCTGTGAACAATACCTTATCTCCTACTGATTTAAAATATTTACATGTATTCAGATTCATAATTTCTACCAATACCTTAAGAAGGTTAATATTCTATAAGAAACATGAATGGAATTTACTTAATTAAAGCTATTCGTTGGGTGCCTGAGTTGCTCAGTTAAGTGTCTGACTCTTGATTATGGTGCAGTTCATGATCCCAGGGTCGTGGGATTGAGCCCCATTTCCAGCTCTGCACTGAGCATGGAGCCTGCTTAAGATTATTCTCTCACTCCCTCTGCCCCTCCTCCTCCTGCTCGTGGGCACTCTCTCTCTCTCTCTAAAATAAAAAAGCAACGACAACAAAAAACTTACTCTTGTTTCTTTTTTTAATCCTCTAGTATTAAAAACAACATCCAGAAGCTTTCTTTTAAACATCTCACAGTCTAAAAAAAAAGCAAAAAAGACTCCCCCCCCAAAACCACCCCCAAATGACTCATCTCCTTACAAGGTAATTATCTTTTGAATCCAAGTCATATCCAATAACTTCTGCCTTCCTCCCTTAGGATGCACTCATTTTCTATGTACAGTGCACTTGCACTTGAATTTACCATATGCATTCATATCCATCAATTATTTGTTTTGCAGAATTTAGCCCTTAAGTTGAACCCTTAGATAATTTGAATATACAATACTGCCTGGTTCATTCTACTTTGTTGTTAAGTTTTCAGGGCCTGGCTCCTATGTGACATCAATGATGATTTTACATCAACCATGAATTTAATGTAACTCAGTAGGCCCTGGACAAGACGTGACCTAGTGATTACCTGGCTCTCAGATGCTGGAGCACTGGATAGTTAGATGAGAGGACAAGGTTTTACTTGGCTTGAGACTCTTTCCACTGGGTCTGAGCTCTGCCATAGTCAATTAACACAGATCATCTGGGATACTTGGCTCTTAAGTAGGATTTAAAATTACAATTAAAAAAGTTCCTGCTGTAAAATAATGGATATTCCCCTACTCAAGACTTAGGAGAAAGTGGACAACTGCATAGAATGATCTTTGCCTTTAGAGGGAATACGGACAAGTAAACCAAATGTGGTAACTTCTGTGATGGGGAGTTAGAGGCTGGGTGGGGCACAGTGTGGAAGACATGCACCCCACTCTTGCTTCCCCACATCTCTCTTCTGATACAGTCTTCTCTGTTTCCCATCTCAGTACTTCTTCTCTTCCAATTTTCTTTCCAATCTTTCTCAACAGGGAGAAATAGGTCAGGAAAGGAAAAACACAAGACTGGACAGAAATGAAGGTGGTTGGATGGTGGCTCTGAGAGGTATTTTGGTGTGATTTCTGTTCACAGTGAAAGGGAATTAGAATTCTAGGAGGAAAGGGAAAGGCCCTTCCTTTTTCACCTATCTCAAGCCCAGAAAATAAAAAACTCCCTGGAAACATAGAAACCAGTAGATTCAATTTGTAATCGTTTTCACAGAAGAGTCAGGTGCATGCTTCCTGTCTCTTTTATTGGTTTCTTTTTGCCTTCTCCTTTTCAATAACTGGTGTGATTGAGCCTTCCCTATCTTTGCCGGCACTTCCCGAATGGGCCTCTTTGGACAGCATATAGATTCTCTGACAAGAGAGTTATTTATTGGCTACATAGATTTTCTGTCTCTTGCTCCTCAGGGTATGTAGTTGTGTTTTATTTTCCCTTTTTTCTTCCTTCGTTTGCCTGCTTGTTTTATTCCTTGCTATCTTCTCGTAAAGAAAGAAAATATTTCTATCTCAGCTTACTTTTCCCCCCACATGTTTTTGAACAGCTTTCCCCCTAGCATTACACCTCTGATATGTTTATCCTCTGTGATAAAATACTTCCACTGTCTGCCTGGGAAAATACATGCATGAGCAGTAAACAATGGGCTTTACTTTCAAGTCATGAAAATAATCAACCTGTTTTAGAATTCTACTACGATATGCCTCATTTACCAAGGTTGGTAAGAAAAAGTTGTGCTTATATTTTTTGGATTTCCATTTTTAGGTGGAATGCTTTTTTTTATGTTGAGAAATATTAATAAGTTAAGGTTATGAAGGCCTTTTTGCAACAGTTTCTTAATAACAATCATAAAGAGACCTATTATTTAAGAGAATTGGAATGAATTCAGATGGAAAGGACATTTTTTTTTGACCCTGCCCCATACTTCTGATCTATGATAGATATCTTTTATCATCTTCTCAAGACACAATTGCTTTAGACAGCTAGAATTTCTAGAATTGTGTTCCTTTGTTTTGTTTTTGTTGTTCTTGTTCTTGTAGTTTCCAAACTAATTGCTTTATAACAATGGTTTCTGAATATGGAAATCCTGATTCACTTGATTATCTAGTAAAAAATGCCTTGTTCATGGATAGCTGACTCGTCAGCAGTGGATGGTATCTTAGTCCAGTTTTCCTAGCCTCCTATAAATTCCTTGACAATTAGAAATCATCTTTGTGTTCACAGCTGTGTCTATGGTGCTTAGCCTAGTGCATTGCATCTGATAGGATTCTCTGCAAAATAAATAAATAACTACGAACTAGTATACTGGAGACATTAATGCAGTGGTTATAGGACCAACAAATAATTTGGTTTTACTTTGCTTAAGAAGAAGCATAAAGCAAGACAGAAGATATGAGAGTTCATCCTAGGTTTGCTACTTAATCTGATAATAACAATGTCAGTGATAGAAACAAAAATCAGGATGATAATAACATAGTATTTCACAATTACCTCACACTTATAAATGGTTAATTCTGGACTAAGTAAATTACATCAATTGTCTTATTTAATTTTCACAAAACTCTAGGAATTAGATACTATGGATATCCCATTTTACAGTTGAGGAAAGGGAAGCTTGGAGAAATTAAATAACTTGTCTAATGCCATAAAGCTGGAGAATAGTAGAACTCTAAGCCTGCTTATTCACTTAGAAAAACTTACACCACATAACTGAAAGTCCAAAGCTTAGGAAACAATTTCAGTTTATCTACAGTTTCTCAGGATCTTTTCCGACTTTGTCATTAGTTTCATCCTTAGGCTAACTTCCTCCATGGTAGAAAGCAGCTCCACAGGCTTCAAGTCCCCTTGGTCACTTCTAACTAGAAGACAGAATCTCTTCTGGGAGTTCTTTTAGAACAGTAAAGAAGTTCCTTTCCCAGACATCCTCAGCAAATCTCTCTCCCCCTTGAGTCATGTGTCTAGGCCTAAATCAATTACTGTGACCATGGGAATAAACTTAATCAAGGTCAAGCTAAAGGTACAGTTAGTTTCTCTCAAGCTACATGAATCCCAGCTAAATTCTGGGAAGTCAATCAATAGTTGTATTTCTCTCACAGATATATATATAAAATCTTGCTTTAACTGTCTTATCTAATGAATATTTTGTTTGAAGTCCTCCCTCAGAAGAACAATGTTATTCTATAAAAAATTTTATCTATATTTCAATACCAATATTTTTTATTTTTCCACACATTTATTTGAAAAAAGAATTGACACATAACATTGTATAAGTTTATACAAGTTGATTTGATATACTTGTATACCATGAAATGATTACCACAGTAGTGTTAGTTAATGTCTCTATCACCTCACATAATTACCATTTCTTTTTTTGTGGTAAGAATATTTAACATCTACTCTTTGAGCAACTCTCAAGTATATAGTGCAGTATTATTAACTAAATTGCTATGCTGAACATTAGACAAAAATTTCATTTATTTGGAGGACCTGGCTGGCTCAGTCAGTAGAGCATGCAACTTTTGATCTCCAGGTTGTAAGTTCAAGCTCCATGTTGTGTGTAGAGATTACATAAAAATAAAATCTTAAAACATTTTTAAAATTTATTTAAAGAAAGGTATTGTATGGTGTTGAATAGTGTCCCTCCAAAATTCATGTCCACCCAGGACCACAGAATGTGACTTATTTGGAAATATAGTCTTAGCAGAAGTGATTTGTTGAGTCATGAGGACATCATGCTGGATTAAGATGGGCCCTAAATCCAATAACTGGTTCCATATGTTATGGTCTGAGTGTTTGTATTCCTGTGCTATGTCTGAATATGCTACAGTTTGAATGTTTTTATCCCTGAAAATTTGACATGTTGAAATGTGTGTGTGGAATTATGTGTTATGGAATTAGGAGGCGGGGCCTCTGGGAGGTGCTTAGGTCATGAGGGGAGCCTCATTAATGGCATTAGTACTTTGATAAAAGAATCTCCAGAAAGATAGTTGGCCATTTCTACCATATGAGGTTTCCGTGAGAAGTTTGACACATGAGAGGAGAAGTCATCTGACACCCTGATCTCGAACTTGCCTTTTCTAGAACTGTGAGAAATAGGCATCTGCTGTTTACTCAGCCTAAATAGATTAAGGCACCATGTGAGCACACAGGTGCATAGACACACACAGAGGCAGGAATACCACGTGAAGATGAAGGCAGAGATTGGAGTGACGCTGCCACAAGCCAAGGCACATCAGGTGCCACCAGGAACTGGAAGAGGCAAAGAAGTCTTCCCTTAGAACTTTCAGACCTCGATTGCACCTTGAGTTCAGACTTCTAAACCTAAAAACTGTGAGAGAATAAATTTCTGTTGTTTTAAGTCATCTAGTTTGTGGTGCTTTGTTATAGCAACTCTAGGAAACTAAATAGAGATGTCATGGGCAGATATATCAGATGTATGATGATATGGAAGACCACGCACAGTCTAAAACTGACAAGGCACTAATATCGAGAATATCCAAGGCACTCAAATCAATAAGAAAAAAAAAGATAGAAAACAATGGATACAAGATATGAATGGGCAATTTACACAAAAGGAAACTAAAAAAATTAATATCTGAAGAGACGCCCCAAATCATGAATGGTCAGAAATGCAAACTGAAGTAAAATATAACTCTTCACCTATTATCCTGGAAGTAATTAACAAAGGTTGATGTGCCAACTCTTGATCGATATGTGAGGATATAAGAACTCTTATGTCCCGTTGGAGGTAGTGTGAACTGGGGCAGCCACCATTCAGAGACCAAGACGGCAATAGTAACCCAAATTAAGTATATGCATGCATTCTGACCAATCAAAATGAGCAATCAAAAATTTTTTTTGATCAATCTACTCATGGATATATAACCTGAATAAATTATTTCATAAGTCCACAAAGAGACATATGTAAATGGAAATGTTATTGCAGCATTGCTGTTGTTGTTAGTAATTGGAAGCAACCTGAGTGTCCATCATAGGGAATGTAGAGAGGTTAAAATGTGGTGGTTGTACCTCATGAGTTACCGTGCAGCAAATAGGAGTAGTGAATTAGCAGTACACATAGCAATGAATGGATCTAATACCAAGCTTGTGAAAAGGAAGGATCAGAACCAAATGTATCATGGAATATCACTTATTTAATTAAAAATATTTTCCCATTAATCAAAGATTGTTTTATAAGAACACAAAGAAGAGAAAGATATGCATTATACACAATAGAATGGCTATCTACTAGAATGGTGGGTATGGAGGCTAAAAAGTGATAAAATAAGTAATTAAGACAGGGCCTTATATGGGTCAATGGTATTGTATAATAAAATAGGAAGCAACATTAACTCAACCTTGTTCACCTGAGGTCTCAGAACACAAAGTTCAATCAGTAAAGGAATGATCAGACCAAATTACCAGGCATTTTTCTGCCACATTTCATTTTTTTTCCAAAAGACACAATTTAGAACTGAGCTCAGTGTATAAGATGCAACATACATTATTTCCTTATTTGAATACTTAAATAATTTTCCTGTTTCCTTCCCCCCTTATTCTGTCTCCTTTACTTACTTTTCATCCTCTGTCACCCTTTCCCCTGAAATGTTAGTTTTCCTCAAGATTTTCTTCTTAGTTCTTATTTCTTACTGCACAAACATTTCCTGACTGTTGGACTCATGTCTATGGCTTCCACAGCTCAATCTGTGTCTAGCTCCCACCTTCTCCATGGATATTGATACCCACCTGAATTTCCTATAGGTTCTCTTAAGTTTGGTAGGTCTGGTGTTAAACCCATATTCTCTTCTTTGCCCTATAAACTTGATCTTTTAAAATATTATTCCCCCATATCTCAAGCTAAATTGGGAAACATCTTAGACTCCTCTCTCTTCTCCATTCCATATGTCAAATCCTATTTATTGTGCTTCAGAAGTATCTCTAAATCCAGTTCCTTTTCGTATCTCCGCAGCCACAGAAAGACACTGATGGGGTTTCAGCACCAAAGTAATATAGGTAGAACTGTTTTAAGAATGATTACCCTGAATTCAGTGAGAGGAATTTATTGAAGAGTTTGTGGTATGGAGATAAGTTTAAAGTTATTAATGAAGTCCAAGAAAGAAATCATGGATGCTTGGACTAAAGTGGTGGCAGTGGTGATGCAGAAAAATAAATTACCTTAGTAGGTATTTTGATTCTGGAACAGAAAGAACTTGGTGATGGACTTGATATGAGCTGTTGGGAGTGTAGGGAGAGCAAGAAGGGTGGCTATCAGGTGTCTTTCATTAGCAACTGGATGGATGTTGTGCAATGTTATGAAGAGAAAATAAGGAAGGAGACACAATTTTCCTGGAGGAAACATTGTGATTTCAGTTATGGATATCCCATGGAAGAAACTTTGAGGTGTTTAAAATAAGTTGCACAAATGTATCTAATTCTCAGAACTGAGGTCTGGGCTGTTGATACAAATTTGAAAGTGGTTAGAATATTAATGCTATTGATGCCATGGTAGTGGATGAGATCACTCAGGAAGAGAGTGGAGTTTAAAGGAAGCCAGGCTAAGGGAAAGTCCCGAGGAACACCCACATCTAATGATTGGAGAGGAGAAGGCGTTTACAGAAAGGACAGAGAATGAGAATACAGAGGAGTTAGAAGAAATGATCTACAGGGTAAAGCCAGAAAAACCTGGGGAAACAATGATTAAAGTCTGTGAGTAAGTCCAGGTATGAAATACTGCTGAAGGGCGGTGAGATGAGAGCTGAAACCAAGCCCATTGGATTGGAGACATGTGAGTCACATGGGTGCAAGAGGTAGCTGCAATTAGAGTTCTGGACCAAGTGGGAGGTGAAGAATTGGCAGAAAGTTTAGACAACATTTAGGAGATTTTGGGATAGGGAAATGTCGAAAGACATGTGACAGTAATTGGAAAATTAAGTGAAATCCAAGGAACTTTTTGTTTCATTTTGTTTTGAAGGTATTTCTACTAGTTTTCGTCTTTCTGCATTGTATGATAATTATCTACTCATAAGTCAAACTCTGCCAGTAGATTTTGGTTCCTTTGAAAGGAGGGAACCTCCTTATTTTATTTATTTATTTATTTATTTATTTATTTATTTATTTATTTATTATTTTGTCTTATTTATTTTATTATTCTTATCACTCAGCACCTAAGTGGGGCCACTATATGCAGTGAATAAATAAAATGAATAAAACGAGGCTTGACTTGTAACCAAATACAATTAGTCAGCTAATCACAAGCTTTTAATTTGAATGAAAACAATTGGGTAACATTGGTTATTATCACATTATATTAACTGATATCACAGTTGTTAGTTGAAAACAACTAGTTTCTTCCTCCAAATACGAAAGGACCTCCTTAAATAATAACAGAGGGGTCCCTGCTTTCACCCCCTGAAAAGAAGTAACTTAAAAAAAAATCTAACAATAGGAACTGTAGGTTCACAAAGAAAAACAAAAAGAAAAATGAAAGCATGTATTTCTGCCTCTAGAAAGGGGTTCTTTAAAAAATGACCACAAAATTTTAAAAAGATAATTATTCGTCATTTTATAAAATGTTTATTTTTTTCAAGATATCCTTGTGGTTTACTATCTCAGTTATATATCTTCCTTGTAATTTTTTTCCCTTTAAACATCTTTTTTTTTTGTATTTTATGGCACCATGCTAAGATTTTATATACACCCTTTATAGTGTTTTTACATTTATATATACATTAATTTTATGTGAATTTTATGTTTATAATTTTATAGCTTTTTTTACTTAGTGATTTCTTCATTATATTTAAAAATATGTGATTTAAGCAAGACAAATGTTTCCTGGTTATTGCTAATTGCTATTTTGAATTTAACTTAGCCTATCAACCAACAATTAATTTACTAATTTTATCACTATTATTGCTTCAGTTAAATACTGTAATGGCCTAGGTAGCTTCCTTATTTTAAAACAGCAATTTTCTGGTCATCTTAGGGATGAAATATAGGCTTTGTAATATGTGAAATGGCATTCCCTTCCTAGAAACTTTCTGATTCTTACAAATGAACTCTTCATCACGGAGGTAATTTTCTTACAGTAGTCTAAGAAAATAAAGTCAGATTTGTTATTGAGTTATTCTAAATTCTACAATTTTAGCATGCAGAATTTACAACTATTACAAAACAAATTTTTGCTTCATGATCAATCTTGGTGGATGTTGTGTAAAATAGAATTTTTCTCTCAAAATTTCCAATAACACTTTTTTTTTTAATAACTTGTAAGGACTTTACTCCAGTAGGAAATGTGTTTTCTTTCTTTGACCATCTAAAGTTCTGTTTTCCTCTGCAATGTTTTGTAATCTGGTTTTAATAGATGGCATTATCTTTTTGAGTACAAAGAATGTATTAGCTAGGTACCAAATGGTACTATTTTTAACTGTTTTTTTTTCTGAGTCTAAAAAGCATTTAAAAGTTTCTCTTAAACCTTATCTTAAATGTGAGTCAATGTAATTTTAGCTTGTAGTTAATATAAAATGACAATAGTTTGCAGCATGCACTGTGTTAGTAAATTTCATTTATCCTGAGAAATTTCCCAAATTTCTCAAGTTCATCTTTAATTCCTCAATTATATGTATGTATGTCTGTATGTGGATGGATGGATGGATGGATGGATGAATGGTTGGATGATAGATAGATAGATAGATAGATAGATAGATAGATAGATAGATAGATACAGTTGACTCTTGAACAACATAGGCTTGAACTACATGGGTCCACTTATGTGTGGATTAAAAAAATTTTTTTTTTAATGTTTACTTATTTTTCAGAGAGACACAGAGTGTGAGCGGGGAGGAGCGGAGAGAGAGGGAGACACAGAATCTGAAGCAGGATCCAGGCTCTGAGGTGTCAGCACAGAGCCTGATGCAGGGCTCAAACTCACAAACCGTGAGATCATGACCTGAGCTGAAGTCGCACGCTTACTGACTGAGCCACCCAGGCACCCCAATATATGTGGATTTTTAAAAATAAATATAGTATGGTATTATAAATGTATTTTCTCTTCTTTATGATTTTTTTTAATGTTTATTTATTTTTGAGAGAGAGACAGAGAATGAGCAGGGGAAGGGCAGAGAAAGAGGGAGACACAGAATTCAAAGCAGGCTCCAGGCTCTGAGCGGTCAGCACAGAGTCTGATGTGGGGCTCAAACTCATGAACTGTGTGATCATGACCTAAGCTGAAGTTGGAAGCTCAACCGGCTGAGCCACCAGGCACCCCTCTTCCTTGTGATTTTTCTTAATAGCATTTTCTTTCTCTAACTTACTTGATTATAAGACTATAGTATATATTACATATAATATACAAAATATGTGTTCATTGACTAAGTTATCCATAAGGCTTCTGGTCAACATAGTAGTTAAGTTTTGAGGGAGTCAAAAATTATGTGTGGAGTTTTGACTTTGCAGAGGGTTGGCATCCCTAACCTCCATGTTGTTCAAGGATCAACTGTAGATAAATAGACAATAGAATGATATGCATAACAAAATTCTGATTGCCTTAATCAAGTCCTTTATCCAACAACTAGTTATTTATTTAACGCTACTATTTGTTAGGCGTTACTCTACGTGCCACTCACGATGGTGAATGATATGAACAGATATTCTACCTCTTAGGCTTTGTGGATTAATGAAGGGAATAAGGCAATAAACCAATGAGAAAATAATGGAAATGTAACTTCAGTGACTAATGTCCAAAGAAAGTAAAAAGGGGATAGGATAATGATTGACTATTCAATCAGAGAATGATGGCTACCACACTCAAAAAAAAAAAAAAAAAAAAAGAAAGAAAGAAAAGTCGCTGTAAAGAAGAGGCTTTAAACTCAAACCTGATTGATCAAAGATCCCCAGCCCTGCAAAAACCTAAGGAGAAACAACTTGGACAGAGAAAACAACAAAGTGCCAAGGCCAGCTTGGCCGGATCCTATTTGGGAGGAGAAATAAGGCCACCAGTGTTGGATAGATACAGGGCTAATTAAGAATATTTTGTCTTCTCGGGGCGCCTGGGTGGCTCAGTCGGTTGAGCTTCCGACTTCAGCCCAGGTCATGGTCTCGCAGTTGGTGAGTTCGAGCCCTGCGTCGGGACTCTGTGCTACAAACAGCTCAGAGCCTGGAGCCTGCTTCAGATTCTGTATCTCTCTCTCTCTCCCCCTCCCCTGCTCATCCTCTGCCTCTCTCTGTCTCTCAAAAATAAATAAATGTTAAAAAAATTTAAAAAAAGAATATTTTGTCTTCTCAATTGGAAAACAATTGCAATAAATCACAAACCAGTTAATGAGTAATTATTTATTTCAAACTCACTATGCATTGAACTGATCCGTTAGATGGGTCTAAAATTGCCCTTTTGCAGTTGACAAAATGGAGTGAAAAGTAGTGAAATTCTTTTAAAAACAATTATTTTCCAGTATTTCAAACCTACATAGATGGTCAGAGAACCATATCTACTAGACTTAAGAGACTTGACCTGCTCACATTTTGACATTATTTCTTCAGATGCCTCTTAAGAAATAAAATGTTACAGATATACTTGAATCTTCTTCATACACCCTTGCTTGTGCTATTTGCCCCGCCCCCTTCAAAGAGGGAGTTACCACTGTGAAGTTGGCAAGTATCCCTTCTTTTCATATTTTTATAAACCTTCCTTTATGGGGAAATTATAGATATAGAAAAGGGAAAAATAAAAAATGTATGGCTCTGGGGCACCTGAGTGGCTCAGTCGGTTATGCATCTGACTTCAGCTCAGGACATGATCTCACCGTTCATGAGTTCGCTCTGCATGGGGCTCTGTGCTGACAGCTCAGAGCCTGGATCCTGCTTCTGATTCTTTGTTTCCCTCTCTCTCTGCCCCTCCCCCGCTTGTGCTCTGTCTGTCTCTCTCAAAAATTAATAAAAACATTAAAAAAAGTATGGATCAAAGATTTATCACAAAACATCATCTAACTATTGCCTAAGCAAGGAAAGAACAATGCCAAGACAGAGAAGCACATGTTGTACCCCTGTGATCACTAGTCTCTCCCTTCCCTCCAAAGCGTGTACTATCCTGACTTTAATAACAATTGTTTTCCAAGCAGCTCTTTATAATCTTCTCATCCATACTTTAGCTTTGCCTGTTTGTTTTAAACTTATGTAAATGGATTACTACAGTAGTTAGAGTTTGTGTCTGCATCTTTTTTCAATCATATTTGAGATTCATCCATGTTGTGTGTGTTTTTGCAGTTTATATGCATTGTTGTAAGTTTTTTTTATGTGTATAGCATTGTTTATCCATTCTAATGTTTATGGATGTTTGAATTGTTTGCAGCTTTTTGACTATCACAAACAATGCTGCTATAAATATTCTCAGAGCCTGTTTCCTGATGCTTATGTGTTGTCATTTTTGTTGGGTGTATACTTAGGACTGGAATTATTGAATCATGGGATATGTGTAACTTGACCCTTAGCAGAAGAAAATTCTGAACTGTTTTTCAAAGTGTTTGTACAAATTTATAATCCCACCAATGTGAGAGTTTTTCTAAAGTTCCCCATCTTGATCTACACTTAGTATTTCAATTTTTCAATTTTAGCCAGTATAGCATATTATCTATAGCTAATAGTGCACTATCTATAGTGCGTGTATAGCATATTATCTCTCTGTGGTTTTAACTTGTATTTCTCTGTGACTAATGATATTAAAGGCATTATCATATGCTTACTGACCATTTGGACTGACCATTTGGATATCCTCTTTTAAAAATGTTGAGCTAATTTTTGATGGTTAATAAGTAATTAATGATGGTTAATATTTAAATTGAGTTCTCTTTTTTTTTCTTATTAATGTGTAGGTTTTTTCATATATTCTAGTACAAACCTTTATAAGTTACATATGTACTGAAATAATTTTCTTCTACTCAGTAGTTTGTCTTTTTACTTTTTTAGTAGTGTCTCTTGATGTAGTCCAAATTATTCATCCTTCTCTTTCTGGCTATGCTTTTATATTCTGGTTAAGAAGCGTTTTCTTACCCAAAATCATGAAGACATTCTCCTATATTACCTTCTATAAATTTTATTGTTCTTTCTTTCATATATAAACCTACAACCTACCTGGAATTGATTTTTAAAAAAATTTTTGTGATCAGTGTGAGGTAGATGTAAAGTTTCATTTATATTGGGTACTGATAGCCCATTGTCCTAGCATCATACAGTGAAAAGATTTTTTCCACTGCTCTGAAGTATCACCTTTATTGTAAACCAAATGTCCCGAGATAGGGGGGTCAGTTTGTGTGCTATTTATTCTATCCTATTGGTCTGTTCTTATTCTCATATTACATTATCTTATTAAAGGCTTATAATAAAATTTCTGATATTTGGTAAGACAAATCTTCTCTCCTTGTTCTTCTTTCTAAGATTGTCATGATAGTTCTTATTTTATGCACATGCACACACACTGAGATTCTGATTGAAATTTCATGAAATCTCTTGACACATTTGGGGGTATTTGACATCTTTGTGAGTTTTAAAATTCACAAACATAGTATATTGTTTGATATATTTAGGCCTTCTTTAAAATTAAAGGATCCCTAAATATCCCATTATTATTTTAGAATCTTCTACATAGAAGTCTTTTGCATTTTTTAAATGTTTATTTTTTATTTTTGAGAGAGAGAGAGAGAGAGAGAGAGAATGCACACAAGTGAGGGATGGACAGAGAAAGAGGGAGACCCAGTATCTGAAGCAGGCTCCAGGTTCTGAGCTGTCACAGAGCCCGACGTGGGACTGGAACTCATGAACCGCGAGATCATGACCTGAGCCAAAGTAGGATGCTTAAATTACTGAGCCACTCGGGTGCCCCATCTTTTGAAATTTTTGTTAGATTTCTAGGTATTTGATAATTTTGATGCTATTGGTAATGGTTCTTTTAAAAAAGTTTATTTTCTAACTATTTTTTACTGGTATATAGAAATGTAATTGATATTATTGACCTTGTAGCTAGAAATCTTGGTATCTTTGCTTATTAATTTTAATAATTTTATAGAATCTTTTGGATTTTCTTTGCATTTAATCATATGATTGACAAATAGTATTGATGTATTTCCTTCATTTCTAATCTTTGTTGGAGGTGGTCAGATCAGGCATTTTTTTTTTAACGTTTATTTATTTTTGGGACAGAGAGAGACAGAGCATGAACGGGGGAGGGGCAGAGAGAGAGGGAGACACAGAATCGGAAACAGGCTCCAGGCTCTGAGCCATCAGCCCAGAGCCTGACGCGGGGCTCGAACTCCTGGACCACGAGATCGTGACCTGGCTGAAGTCGGACGCTCAACCGACTGCGCCACCCAGGTGCCCTTGAGATCAGGCATTTTTGTATATTCTTGATCTCAGGAAGTTTGTAACATTTCATCATTAGTATAATACATTTCTATTGATATAGGTTTACTAGAGAAATATTTTCTCAGTGTTTTCTTCATATACCTTTATTTCACTTTCATTCTGAAGAATATTTTTAATGGATATAGATTTCTAGGTTGAGAAGGCATTTTTGGCCATTTTCACTTATAAATATCATTCAATTGCCTTCTGGATTCTATTGTTTTTATTGAAAGTTTCGCTATTATTCCTTTGAGGGTAATATCTTTATCACCCTCTTTCCCCAACCCTAGCTACTTTTAAGATCTTTTAACTTATATTTTCAACATTTATACTTTTATGTAATTAAGTGGAGATTTCTTTTCATTCATTCTGCTTGGGATTTATAGGACTTCTTTGATCTTGGGATTTATAGGAACTTTTTTTTTTTTTTTTTTAACGTTTATTTATTTTTGGGACAGAGAGAGACAGAGCATGAACGGGGGAGGGGCAGAGAGAGAGGGAGACACAGAATCGGAAACAGGCTCCAGGCTCTGAGCCATCAGCCCAGAGCCCGACGCGGGGCTCGAACTCACAGACCGCGAGATCGTGACCTGGCTGAAGTCGGGCGCTTAACCGACTGCGCCACCCAGGCGCCCCTATAGGAACTTTTTCGAATGTTCTATTTCAAGTACGTACTACTGTTTTTCTCTTTTTTTCCCCTTCCTTTCTTTCTGGGACTCCGGTTACATGTATTTTAGGCTATATTACTGTTTTTCTCTCTGCCCTCCCCTTTCTATTCTCTATCTTCTTTTTTTTTTCTACCTCTATTCCTGAGAATCCAATAGTTGTAGTCTTTGTTCTTCTCTTTCTTTTTTTTAATATTTTTTAAACGTTTATTCATTTTTTGAGACAGAGAGAGACAGAGCATGAACGGGGGAGGGTCAGAGAGAGGGAGACACAGAATCTGAAACAGGCTCCAGGCTCTGAGCTGTCAGCACGGAGCCCGACGCGGGGCTCGAACTCACGGACCGCGAGATCATGACCTGAGCCGAAGTCGGCCGCTTAACAGACTGAGCCACCCAGGCGCCCCTGTTCTTCTCTTTCTACTGCCTGTTTCCGCTGCTTTTCATTCATGCAATTTTGTTCCCTTGGGTATTTGGTTATGTTTGATTATATAATAAATATTGTATTTGCAAAATTGTTTGTAAATGTTATCTTCATCCAGAGAGTATTTATGTTTGCATTTACTAAGTGCCTCAGGGACACTAACTATCCCCGTTCAACTTTAAAAATCTCCAGGATTGACAGGATTCAGAGAGCTGCAATTCCTATAAGAACCTGTCTATTCGCAGTTTACCCATGCTCTGAGGGTAGCCTCGGAGGATCCAGTCCAAAGCTACAGAGATCCACCAGCCTTCTCCCTGCTCCCTGCTGGTGATTCTTGGCCTGTAGCACCGCAAGTTTGTTAAACGTAGTCCACAGTTTCCCTGCCACTCTGCAGCACCTTCTACAATCAGCTGATGCCCTTGAGGGTACAGAGCCTAAAATCTGTGACATCTTTGATCATACTTGTCTTTTAATTCTTGGTCCAGTATTTTTTTTTTTTTGATATTTTCTTATCTTCCTTATGACAATGCATTTATTAAAAGTTCTTTTTCTTTCTTTCTAGTATTTCTAGTTTTCCCTAGTGGGATGATTGATCTGAAAGTTCTGTCTATGCAGTGTTTCTACTGTGTCCTTAAGTGTTCAGAAACTTGGGTTTCTATTACTCACCAAAACCTAATCAAGAAATTTGGGATATATTATTGAAAAACTGCTTCTCTGCCATTTGTAGAGTTTGCAGTCTGGTTTAATTATTGAACATATATTGTTGAATCATATGAAATATTACAAGGTGTTAAGTGTCACAGAAAAATAAATGAACATAAAGGATTAGAAAAAAGTGACCACTGCTTTAAAAATGACTATTATGTGAATTTCATAATAATCTTAGGATATAGGAGAACATTCATAGATATAAACAGATGCCCAGAGATTATAAGTGCTTTAACTAAAGTCACAGATTTAGGGTCTAACTAGAAACTGGCAAGAATTAGAACCCAAGTCTTCTTCTGTCTTTAACATTTCTTTGCCTCCTCTGACTTTGAAGATAATTATTGAGCATGCTATATATCTTGCATATAAAATATTTTTTCCCTTGAAAATATGATCATGTCACTGTAATATAGGAACTGGAAAATTGTTACAATGTTATTAATAAATATTGAACTTGAGGCACAATCAGGTTGAAGATTAGGCCAATTTTGTGAGAGGAGGTGGAAAAAGGAAGACATCACTTCAAATCCCAGCTTTGCCACTCATTAGCTACATGGCCTTGGAAAAGTTGTCTAAATTCTCCAAACTTGGATTTCTTATGTATAGAATAATACCACCTGCCTCAACAGGTGGATGTATGAATTAGAGGAATTACATTAAATAATACATGAAAATCACTCCTGTGTAATAATGAATTTGGCCTTTATTCCTGTTTTCAGAGAGGTAGGCTCTAAACTGGAATTTTTCTAGTACTAGGAGTATTTCTTATTCCTGGTAGACCATGATAAGTTATGCTAACAAAATTGGTGGGGCCTTAGATATTTAAACCTAATGAGATTACTCAGGATGGGGGCTGGTCATACCAGATAGACTAACCCCATGATCAAAGGGTTGATGCTTTCAGCCATGTGATATTAGCCTGACCACCCCAAGGAGGACACAGAAGCTGGAGACTGAATTCAGCCTCATGGCCAACCATTCCATGAGTCATGCCAACACAATGAAACCCCAACAAAGACTCTGGATTCTAGGTTTGGGTGAGCTTCTCTGTTTTTTCTATTGTACGGTATAGTGCTTTTGATGTTATCATACGATGATGTGCCTGGAGGGTGATGTGTCCTGACTCTAAGGAGAGAAGACAATGGAAGCTTTGCATTTAGGATTCAGACTTCTCCCTATGCTTCTCTCCCTTTGGCTAATTCTGGTTTTTATCCTTTCACTGCAGTGAAACTGTAATTTTAAACATAGTGCTCTCCTCAGTTCAATGAGTTATTCTAGCAGATTAGTGAACCTAAGAGTGTAGTGGAAACACCTGAATTTGTAACCATCTGGTCAGACCTCTGAGGACCTCTGTTGCCATCTGGGGAGCTCTGAACTTGTGCTAGTGTCTGAGGCAAAGGTAGTATTGTGTAAGACTGTCCCCTCAACCTATAAAGTTAGGTCTAACTCTGCGTAGTTGGTATCAGAATTTATCATAATTATGTAGCATAGTGTTCAGCAAATAATAGGTGTTAATTGGGGCGCCTGGGTGGCGCAGTCGGTTTAGCGTCCGACTTCAGCCAGGTCACGATCTCGCGGTCCGTGAGTTCGAGCCCCGCGTCGGGCTCTGGGCTGATGGCTCAGAGCCTGGAGCCTGTTTCTGATTCTGTGTCTCCCTCTCTCTCTGCCCCTCCCCCGTTCATGCTCTGTCTCTCTCTGTCCCAAAAATAAACGTTGAAAAAAAATAGGTGTTAATTAATACTCATCATTTGTAGTCAGAAGTGCGATTCTTATATTCTTTTTTTTAATTTTAAAGTTTATTTATTTATTTTGAGAGAGACAGAGAGAGAGGAGAGCAGGGAAGGGGTAGAGAGAGAAGGGAGAGAGAGAATCCCAAGGAGACTCCGTGACGTCAGCACAGAGCCTGATGCAGGGCTCGATCCCACGAGCCTTGAGATCATAACCTCAAGAGTTGGACACTTCACCAACTGAGCCATCTGGGTGCCCCTGATTCTTATATTTTTAATATAAGGATAGATGCTCCATCACTGCCAGATATAGGGCATTTAAGTTTATCAATACATAAAGTTAGTGAATAATTAATGAATTTGTTGAAGATAATTTCCTCACCATCAAAATGTATAATCACTGAGTATTTTTACTTCTGTTTTCTTAGGTGGTTTGGATGACTGAAGTTTGAAAACTAATGTTTCATTATGTGGTAGCATATTGGTAACAAGAGCAATTCTCCTTGGATTACCTTCTTATAATCTATATTTTAAGAGTCTCTATTTAAATTCACTCTAAGTTCTCACCATTCACTGAGAGGCTTCTCTGTGTTAAGCATAGAGCTTAGACAGAAATACAAAGTCAAATAAGATAAGATCTCTTTACTCCAATGCTCATTATCTAGTGGGAGAGGCAGGCATATTAATTAACAACTGTAATAAGGTAGACTGTAATAAGTGTTTTAACACCGTCACAAGCACAATGCTATGGGAGTATTAGGGAAGAAAATATTAATGTCAGATATTAAACTCTATTATCATAGGCTTAGATTCTTGACATAAAGTGAATGTTATGTGTGAAATTCCTCTGTAAATTGCTACTGAGAGTTTCTATCTTTGACAATTGTGCCAAGCACATGGCACATATCATGGATTCTCAATCTGTTGTTCTCAGATAGCCTGTGGTCCTAAAAAATCTTTTCCTCTGATTTATTTTCTGTTCCTTTGAAAAATCATTGTAGAAATATCTTTATTTATAGCAAATGATATTTTACAAGTATTATTTTACTCTGAAGAATCATATGGGAATCATGCAATGGATACTAGTTGTCATTTCATGATTTGAGTCTGAAATAGTTCTTTATTGATGAAAGGTAAACATATTTGACCTTGCCATTATAATTAGGGAATCTGTCTTTGTTTACAACAGACTGGTTTAACATGGAATATGTCAAACTTGGAGGGGAGGTGTGACCCAAACCTGACCCAAACGTGCTTCCAGTATGGCCATGTTCTTGGAAATGTTCTTGCAAATAGGAAAAGGAAGCAGCAAAGCTAGAAAAATGAGTTAAGTTGGCCATCCTGAAAATACACTTGACGATGCTAATCAATTTCATGAAACTACTGGCAATTCACTGCATCCAAGCATAAGACTTAGAATGTGATACATCAGGCCTTCTACAGTTTGACACCACCCTACATCTCCAGCCTCATATTTCAGAAACTCCTTGGTTTCTCTACTCTGTAGTTCTGGTTTTTCCAGAAGGGAAGAGATGTTTTCAAGAGTTTTTTCTCTGCCTATGCTATCTGCAGTCTCTGTCTAGATTGCCCTTTGAATATTAGTCTGCCTGATGAACACCTATCCATGTTACAAGACATAGATGATGCTGAGTTCATTTATGAAATCTTTCTGGTCACATTTTAGAATGAATTCTGTAGTTAACAGTTTATAAAACGGCTCCCAGACATGGTACCCACGTCTAAGTATTCACACTCTTCTGTAATCCCCATCCCTTGAAGCTGGAGTAATGACTTACTTCCAATGAATAGAATATAGCAAAAGTATTGGGGTAGTATTTCTGAGAGTAAGCTATATGAGACTGTGACTCCCCTATACTTCTGATTTTACCCCTAGCAGTTTCTCCACTAGACCTACCACAAAAGAAAGCCTGGTTCACATATGCTATACTATATCAGTTTCTTCAGACTTTGCTTGCACTAAGCCATTACTAGAATGGGAAAAGCTTTTCAGTTTCTTTTGTTCTCAAATTATGCTTTGTTGCATTCCAAAGCTATTGGTTATTTTATGGTTCTCCGGTTCTCAGATCATTCAGACATCCTTGTGTTTATCCTTGAGTTCCTCGTACAAGACTAATATGCTAGACTTATGGATTTTGATGGCTTGTCTCCATATACTTGTATTTCAACAAGGGATATCTTGTCACTAGGTTTTCTTGTAACTATCTCATCCAAAGGTTTTTGATATTGCTATCTATTTGCTTTGGAGTCCCAGCAGGTCCAAAAATTATGAAGTTTTCATTGCTACCAGCAATCCAGAATTCTCTACTGTTTTTACATTTTTATATAAGCATCTAAACTTTATTCTAGGGGACCAAATTCTTCTTTGTTCTGAGTCTATGTGCTTCTGAAGGTGTCGCCTCAATCCCCTTTCTCCAGGGCTAGGTATATATGTCAAACCTGGCCAATTAAAAAAAAATCACATAATAATGATTTATTCAAGAAAAATAAGTGATCCAAAAGGACTAGGACTTTTGTTTGAACTATTGAAAAACAGATGCATTCTATTTTTGACAAAATTTTAACTGGTTGACAAGCACATGAGACCCACAAATGATGCCAACTCAGAGTAGCACAAAACCAAGAGACAAAGAGAGACCAACTTCTGGCAAAGTTATTGGGAACTGTTGATTAGGCTATGCCTGAAAAAAATTATACTCCCTAGATTTTTCAGTTATTCAAGCCAATATGTATCTTCAATAAGTAAATTTAAGTGTGAAAAAATTATATAAAGAATAGTCAGGAGAAGTCCATGCAGAAGTAGAGTTGAGTTCACTTATACAGAAGTGGCAGAATCCAGTTGAAGGAGAGCAGCAAATAGGGGCTTTCATGTTGAAGAGGCCATAATAGAGAGAATATGTAATGTATTTTCCAATGCAGGACATTCTTAAGAGTTTAAAGGGTGCTATTAATAATTACATGGGACAACAGGAAAAAATGGGACTGTCCCAGGCAAACAAAGACACATGACCCTAGCCATGAGATGATGTCGGCAAAGGCATGGAGGCAGAAATGAATCTGCAGAACTCAACGTACAGGGACTAGTGGAGTCCAGCTGTTGCACAGGTGACATCATTATTAACTAAATTTCTGATGAACATGTTTATGGGCAGATAGCAAAGGGCCTTGACTTCCAGGGTAAGAAATTATAGTTCTCATAGGCATTACTCTATCTATCAGATGAAAGACAGATTAGAAGCAGGAGAAATGACTGAGAAGTCTGCTTGCTTGATTGGGACTGAGTGAAAAAACAAAGAAATCCAGTGTCCCCTCTAGTTATCATCAGTTAGGTTGGTGGAGCCTAGTGATGCTCCCCAGTGATGCTTCCAGTTTCCAGGAGAAACTTCCAGCTCCCAGGAGATGCTTCCGGTTTCCAGATATTCTTTTGATGGCTCAAAAACAATAGGGGTTAATGGAAAGATCCCTGATGCTGTTATCACCCAGCTATCCTACCTTGGGCAAATGACTTGATCTCTTTGTGTTTTACCTAATGGTAATAATGGTTCATACTTACTGGGTCATATTGTGATCCAGCCTCGGGGTTACCTTTACTTTCATGGGCTCACTTAATCATGCCAAAAACCCTATAAAGTTGCTTTTCCTATTTATTCATTTTATTTCAGTTGGGGAAAGAGAGGCTTATAGAAATAAGATGTGATGTGTTCGACACACATCTCCTGAGGAAAAGTCAGACTCAAAATCTAAATCTCCTTGACCTGCAAGTCTGTGCTCCTAACCATGTTGTCATGTGACTTTATCTTCATCTATAGAAAGGTGAGTATCAAAGTCCTGCACAACCCAGTTAACTGTACTCTTGTGAAGCTCGGTGAGATAATAAATAATCAACACAGTGTTTCAAACCTAGGACATCCATCCCAGCACACAAGACTGCAGCTTATTGAGGTTAGCCCTCAAAGTACTGACCACGGATTTCCACACTACCATTCTTCCACTTGTCCTAGGGACCCCTCTTTGGGTTTATGGATGTTCTGGGATATGGGTTTGGAGATGTTCTAAGTATCTTATAAAGTTATCCTTCCTGATGGTCAGTTGTTGATAAATCTGTCTACACTTCAATAGTACCTTTACTGTGGTCCTTAGCTGAGTTCATTCACTGTTTTTCCTTGAGCCAAGGCATTTCTTTCTCCTCAGGTTCCCAGAGTCCCATCTGATCATCAAAGTAACCTGTTCCTCCTCTCTAATTCCTTCACTAGACTCTTTATTTTATCACATGAATCCTCCTCCTGACCAACACCCCCTATTTTCATTTGCTTTCATAAAGACTTTGATGGTCCATTAAACTCAGAGTTAGAATTAGTATCAAACAAAAAACTAGTCTCGTTTCTTTGAAGTCAAGGAAATCTCGAACTTCAAACACTCTTAGGAAGTGTGGAGAAGTAAGTGCATGGAAGAAAAGAAAGATGAGCAAAACAGTCGTTTCTATAATAAATCAGGTTGAATGCTCATATCCTGTCACATATGTGAAAGTGCTTGGAAAACTGAAAAATGATCCAGAAATGCAAAGGAATGTATAAACTGAATCCCCTCAAGACTGGGTGAATGTTACTCAAATACTCTGATTTAGTGATATTTTCTAAGATTCTTCATCAACATAAGTCACAGGAATTACATTATGTAAGCAACAGGCACACACACTTGTGATTAATTAGAAGAGCCCTTAATAATACTCTATAATTCTGCAGGTGAGCATATTGGTTAACAAATATACAATGTAAAACAATACTCTGTGGTACATCAAAATTTATACACATTAAAGCTTTATCAACTTATTTAGAAACTAACTCATATGATAATGGCCCAAATAGCATTAGACAGTTTCACTGCATTTTTTTTTGAGTGAGAATAAAGTGCTATCTTTAAAAGAAAAAAGTTGAACTGAAAAGATATTGAAAACAAAATATCCATTTTTGCTGCAGATGTTAAAAATGGAATAATCAAATATAAAATGAAATAAATATTCATGAGTCATGATTCATCTCCCTCACTTGATAGGAAACTGATATGTCTCTATGGTAACAGTGAAACTGCCATCCGGGAATGAGCACTTCTGTGTGTGTGTGTGTGTGTGTGTGTGTGTGTGTGTTTTCATGAACATATAATTTCAGAAGCATGTGATTAGGAAGAAGGAAGAAGCTAAAATGAACTGTCACTAGGATCAGTTGAGGTAAAGGAAAACAATGGGACCAAAGAAAAATCTAAGTGGAGAGATGAAGAAACAATTGGGAAGTGATTAAAAAGAAGACAAACAAACAAAAAAAAAGCATTTAAACAAAAAGAAAAGAAGACTTCATCCAAGGACAGGAGTTAGAATTCTCCATTATGAAAAATGAGGGTTTTCTTTCAAGTCTCTGAAGTCGAGCAGGAAGGTATAAGAACAGTGGTTGAATCGTTCAGGGTCACAGAACCAGCAGCAGATGTTCAACTCTGTCTCATGATACTAGAGAAGAATTTCACTGTTGCAGGGTTGCTGATTTGGGTTAGGAGAGGAGAAACAATGGGGTGAAACAATTGGATTTGGATAGGTTAGTAGGTTCCACCCAGAGATTCCAGCTAGTAGGGTAAAGATAAAGAGGTGTTTCTCATACTTCAAGTCTCTGAGTTAGTGTTGGGAAAATAGGGGTATGGCAGGCTTTGGAATCACTAGGCAATGCAGGAGCACTCCCCATGTCTTACAGGAGGGAACCCAGGAGAGGTGATGCAGCAGGGACTCTAACAGCTGAGGGAAGATAATTGGAGCCCTTATGGAAGAGCAGGATTGGGTTCTTCTTCTGTACTAATCTTCCAACATCTTCAGATTTAAGGAACTGCCCACATCCTTTCACTGGAAGAATCCTCTACTGGAGGGATGAGGAACTTGAGAAGATCCATCCAAATTTTCCAGGGACTCAAGTCTCTGCTGATATTTTTGTTATTACCGATACTCCTAGTCCTAAAAGAATCAGGCAGGAGACCATGTTGTAGAGATGTTGATTCCAAAGTTGATGTCCTGTTTTCTTTCCCTTACATCACAAGCAAAGTGAAGAACATTGTCCTAAGGTGTGTTGGTGTCTCAAGATCTGAATAGTTTTGCCTATTTCCTCCTTCATAAAAAAATAAATAAGTAAAACATTACCTTGGGGCACCTGGGTGGCTCATTCGGTTAAGCATCTGACTCTTGGTTTCAGCTCAGGACGTGATCTCATGGTAGTGAGATTGAGCCCTTCCAGGCTCGCAGTGGGCATGGAGGCTGCTTGGGATTCTCTCTCCCCTTCTCTCTCAGCCCTCCCCTGCTCATACTCATGTGCTTGGTCTCTCTCTCTCTCTCTCTCTCAAAAATAAGCAAATAAATAAATAAAAATAAGACAAAACATTACCAGAGGAAGGATTCCTGAATGATTTGGTAGTCTCTTATTAGGCAAATTTAAATTTTTATTGAATTATTACCTCTATGTTACTTCAAAATGAAAGAATGCTGGAAAGTTTATAAGAAATTACTATTTGGAAATGTATGTTTGCACTTCACCCTCCTTTTTCACTTCAACACTATCATATTCTATTGTTCTTGGTCCCTTCATTCCAGAGTCCCTAAGGATCAGTTTCTCAGAGACTAAACATCTGGTTTTCTGGAAAAGTTACAAAGAGCCATTAACTTGGCTGTGCAGGACGAGGTTGAGGGAATAGGAAGAAGGATGTCTGATTATTCCATATACAGATTTTTTTCAACTAATTTCCAGATCCATCCCTCACTATGGCCAGTCAATATGCCTAGTGTCTCAAGTTCCAAATCTCCAGTAATCTGTAGGGGAAAACCTGCTTTTTAGTATTGGCTCCAGCTGTAAAGGCCTAGGTTTCAATTTCCTTTTACCCACTAGGTTAGCTACCCCACTATTTCCTTTCTGCATGTTAACATTTGTTGACATTTTTTCACTTTCATTCCCGCTCATTTTCTCTTTGTCGTTAGGATTTATACATTTTTTCAAAAAACAGTATTTATATTTTAATATTATTTCCATTGAGAGCAGAGATAAACACAATTTTCCATGTTTGAGTAGAAGTCTTAAACTGGTGAGCTACCTACTATAATGTGGAGAAATATTTAGGAAACTATTTGCTGGATTTCTTGTCTCTAAGTCCCTCTGAATTACGTAGCAGGCCGTGTGCATGTCTCATTTTTCCATTACAGTCATTCCTTAGTACCTAGACTTGGTGGCTAATCTTTTCCCTCACCTGGAGAGATAGGAAGAAGGACGTCAGAAAGCTTGGGTGAGGTCTTTCTCTTGAGCTCTAGAGCCAGGTATATCCAACTGCCTTCCAGTCCTCTCCACTTGGAATTCCCAGAGACAACTCAAAACTCAAATATTCCAGCTTGACTTAGCCCCATCCTATCCAGCACCCAACCTCTTCTCTTGCTTTATTGGCTACCTCAGCAAATGGTATCACTCTCTACCCACTTTTCAAAGACAGGTACCTAGAACGCATCCTCATATCCTTACTGTTTCATTCCCCTCCTCAGCATACAAATGATTGCTAACTTCTATCCATCTACTCCCCAGTGTGGCTCACCTGTTTCCTCTGTGTTATTTTGACTCTACCTTTCCAGCCTCCTTCATGTCATAGTTACATTCCAGCAACAGCTTTCTCCGAGCTAGTCGCTGTCTTTATGTGTTTCCCATTCCAGTTGGTTATCTACACTGAACTCAGAGTGCTTTCTAAAGCATAAGTTGGATTTTTTTAATCTCCTTATTTGAAACATTATAATGCCTCTCCACCGTGCTCAAAATAAAGTACAAATTTCATGTCATGATCTGGTCCCCTTTTATCAAATGCCTAGCCTTACCTTTTGACACTTTTCCTCATTTTTCTATAGAGCCCTTCTTTTAGTTTCCTGAATGTGCCACACTCTCTTTCACTGCTGGGATTTTAACATGCATTTTTCTTTTCTTCCTGGGACATCATTTTTTCCCCCTTTCCTGCATAATCCAGGGAGCAATTGTTGAGTTAGCTGTTACGTAACTCTTACGTAACCTTCAAGACTACATTTAGAGGGCATTTACCCCTCAGATGATTCTCTGATATCCCTCCATGAAAAAGTAGTTATTCTTCCCATGTATTTCATTAACTTTCTGTTTATTTATTTCAGCATTTATCATTTTGTATCGAGTCTCTCCCACTAGACGGTAAATTATTTCAAGGCAGGGACTGTATCTTGTTTTCTATCATATCTCTGATACCACCATTTTTAGCATTGTAGTAGAGCCATATAAATGCTTATTAAATGGATTAATGAAATAACATAAGAACCTCGTTCAGTGGCATCCACTTTGTTACTGGTCTTGTTCTGATCATATATTCCAATCCTGTTACCTGTCTGTCTTTCTCTCTTCCTCTCTCCCTCTCTCTAGTTCTAGTTCTAATTTACTCTCAGATTCAAGCTTCATTCTCTGGTCTGGGTTCTTATCAAAACCTCAGGACCAGGATCTGTGTGCTTGCTGAGATTTCGATTATATATTCATTATTAATCAGTATTTATTAAACATCTATAGTGAGTTAGGTATAGAGCTCATTCGAAGATACAGCAGAGAATAAGATTGGCTTAATCTCCACATTCACAGAACAAAGATTCTAACTGGAGAGTATTGGAGGCAGTACTGGAGGCAGTTGGAGGCAGTATTGGAGTAACTTGCCTTTTAGTTTCACAGATCCATAGGTGTAGAGAAATAGTGTCTCAGAAGCTGCACTTCATGAATTATACCTAGGATTGTCATCCTCCTTGGACCTGATTTAGATGAGGAGATGTTGGCCTTTGAACTGACATTATGTTAGGATGCCATGATAGGATGCTATAATAGGAACCTTGGTAGGGAGATGAATGTATTTTGCATGTGGAATGGATATAAATCATTGGGGACCAAAGGACAGAATATGGAAGACAGACTTTAAGATGGCACCCATTATTCCCACCTCCTGGTGTTCACATCCTTTTATAATTACCTCCACTTGAGTGTAAGTAGGACCTGTGACTTGCTTCCAGCCAATGGAATATGAAAAGGTGATAGGATGGTACTCCTGTGATCATGTTATGAAAAACTCCATCTTGCTAGCAGACTTATTTTAGAGACTTCCTCCCTTGCTGAATTTGAAGATGGAAGGGGCCATGTTAGGAGGCTCACATGGCAAGGAATCGTCTCTAGGTGACAGCAAGAAGTTGCGACTCATTCAGTCTTACAGTCACAAGGAAATGAATTCTGCCAACAGCCTAAGTGAACTTAGAAGTGAAACCGAATCAAGCCTCCAGATGTAACCCCAGTCCTGGCTGACGTGCTTAATTGCAGCCTAGCAGAGGATGGAGCTAAGCCTGCCTGGACTACTAACTCACAGAAACTGTGAGATAACAACTGTGTGTTGTTTGTAGTTGCTAAGTTTGTTCTGCAGCAACAGAAAACTAACATGGGGAGAAAGATAACAAGCAAGTAAACATAAAGAGTGTGAATTGGGTTAACACATGAAGGAAACAAATAAGGTGATATTATAGAAAATTTAGACTGTGGCTACTTTAAATGGAACATGGCTACTTTAAATGGAACAATCAGGAAAGGTGTCTCTTGAGGAGATGTTATGTTGACAGAAGGGAGCTAGAAATCTTGGGATGGAATAGAGGATGACATGTCAGCAGAGAGAATTTTTGATGCAAATGCTCTGAAATAGGAAACAATTTGACACATTGGAGAAATCAGAGGCCACTGTATAAGAAAGAAGGAGAGTGGTAGCCCCAGTGTGTAGATTTTTGGACCAAGTACTAAGGAATTCAGACTTCATTTGTAGTGCACTGGGAAATCTGTGAAGGACTGTTAGCAGAAGAGTGACAAGATTTATCCTCTATCTACCCTGTGAAGAATGGATTAAATTAGGGGCCTTAGGATAGGGCAAAGATGAAAGTGATATAGTCATTTAGGAAGCTATTGTCGATGAAGATTGATCATGACTTGGATGGAGGGGGTAGAAGAAGAGATACATATGGCTCAGGGGTCAAGGTAAACACAGCCTCTTCATCACGTATGTAAGGCCTTTCCTGGTCCGGCTCCCAATTACCTCTCCACCTTCCACTCTCTTCCCTTAGTGAACTTCTGTCCCTGCACACTGAATTTCTGCCAAGTTCTTGATGTCATCTATTTCTGAAGTCTACAAGGTCTGACTGAAGCTCTCTGTTTTTACAGTGCCCTTCATTTCATACTTTCCCTCTGGGCAGCTCTCAGGCCCTTGGGTATCTACTATGTCTATCTGTCCATCCTGATGCTTCTTAAAGCTCAATCTTGCTGAAATAACAATGAAGGAAAAATATTAAAAGAAGCAAGGAAAACTAAAAAACATCTTGTAAAACATTATTCCAGTAAAATTAACGTTCAAGTCATTTTTTTTTGGATTTGTCAATTTCTCTGTTATTTTGACCCCTTCTCCGGTTGTGGTGAATTCTGAATATTCCTATTTATCATGTTTAGGAAGAAGCAAGAGAAAGTGGAACAGCCTGTGTACCAAAACAAAGAGGGGAAAAGCCCTGTAATTGATCACATTTACATTCCTAGAAAGAACACATTTGCAATTTAACCTGCCCTCTGGAACATGAGAAAGGAAAAGAATAAACAACTCACTGATGTGCATCTACAAAGGCTATTTTGTTTCTCATTTTGTTCAGCATATTTCAGGGCTTCTGAGGGATGGATATAAACTAACATGGGGTGAGTAACCGTATTTAACCAGATAACAATTTTTATCTGAATTAGACATTAATGTGGCCCCGTTTAAAGAAAAACAACACGTTTCTATCCATATTTTTAATCCACTTGATTTTATTTGAAATAATACAAGAAATTTTTCTAAATTTTTTTTTTTAAGTATTGAATTTCACAGATGGTTGTACCCAGTCATTGTGAGGCAGTTATTATGTTGTGGTGATCTGGAAATGTTTTCACTTGTCAGAATGTTCCAGACTCTTAATCATGGTACTTAAAGCCCTCCCCCTTGGGTCCAACCTAACTCTCCAGCCCCTTGGGCCTCTATTCCCATTCTTGCCTAATCCCTGGAATCTTGCAACACCAGACCACTGATTATTTATTCCCTCTTATGCACCATCCCTTTTCATGCTTATAATTTACCTAATCTTATTTAAAATGCAAATTATAATTTAGTGGATCTGGAGAAAAGCCAGAGACTACACTGCTAACAACATCTCTGGTAATGCTGATGCTGCTGGTTTGTGTGAGATTTTCCAGGAGCAAGGATTAGGTAGTCTAACAATTTTATTTCTGATCATGCCGTCCAACCTTGCAGATTCCTTCTACATGGACACTCTAGCCATGAGACAACTCCAACTCATTCTCCTATCTTGAGGCCAAATCTTACCTCCTTATCCTTACGTGAAACCTTTTTCCTGCTAAGAGAGCGAATTAATACCTCCCTACTCCAGTGGCTTTCCCTTACACTTAGGATAACATTTAAAGTCCATACTAGGCTTACAAGGGCTATGTCTCCAGTCCCTTTTCCTCATACTTTCCTCTTGCTTACTCCCACACGGCTCTTGTTCTACCTGCAACCGGCCAAACATGCACTCGTTTTAGGGCAATTTTTCTTTTCATTGCTCTTCCCATCACATGTCCTCGTGGCTTGGTCTCTCATTTTAGTCAAGGCTTTGGTCAAACATCCCTTCCTCAAACAGGCCACTGCATTGAGTTGACCCTGACGCATAGCTGCCTGGATGAGATTGAAATGGAGGCTGAAATGTAGCCTCTGTTTGGTTTCATAGGCAAGATTAATCTGATAGCAGAGGACAGAAGAGGTGGACAGACAAATCAGAAAACTCTTGCAGTTGAACCAAATGTGAGAAAACGAGGACTAGGGTAATTGCTATGGAAACAGGGAGACATGCTGGTGCCCAGGAAGGGCTGCAAATGCCTGGAGAAAAATGCCCAAATGTGCCCTATAATGCAACTGTCCAGCTTTCAGATTGGTCTTCCTTGACCACTCAGTTTAAAATAGCAACCTGCTGACTATTTCTATCCCCTCACTCTGCTTTAGTTTTCTTCCAAAAACAATGGCTCAGATATTTTATTATATATCTTATTGATTTGTTTTTGTTGTTTGTCTTTGCAACTTTGAATGTCAGCCCAATGAAAGAAGAGGCTTTTTCTCTTTTGTTATTGCAATATGTCTAGTGCCTCGAACAGTGTATGGTATAAAAATGAACATTATATAAATATTAACCGAATAAATTGATGAATGAATACTCAGAGCTTCCTTAAAACAGAATAGGGACATAGATGACAGATATAGGCTCAAGTCTCAACTTTTCTATCTTGCTAGCTATGTGAAATTAGGCAAGTTACTTCTCTTCTTTGGAAATGTTTCTTCATCTATCAATGGGAATAATAGTAATACATGACTCATTGGAGGGTGGTTGTAATGACATGGGATAATAAATGTAAAGTTCTTAATTTATTACCTGGTACTTCACATTTATCACACCCTATTGCAGTTGTTTACTTTTTGTTTTTCCTCTTGGCTATGAGCTCCATGAGAGCTCTTATTCCAGGGCTTATTAAGTACCTAGAAAAGGGGTGCCTGGGTGACCCAGGCTGTTAATCCTCTGACTCTTGGTTTCAGCTCAGGTCACAAACTCACAGTTTGTGGGATTGAGCTCCACATCAGACTATGCATTGACAGTGCAGAGCCTGTTTGGAATTCTCTCTCCCTCTTTCTCTACCCCTCCCCTACTCTCTCCCTCTTTCTCTGCCTCTCACACACTCACTCTCTCTCTCTTTCAAAAATAAATACATTTTAAACTAAAAAGGATTTAGGAAAACCTATTTTCAATAACTCATTCATAAACATTTTTTGGGGGGCTACTGCTCTGTACCACGTACTCTGCTCTGACACTGGAGATACTCAACAAAGATGCAGACATGGGCTGTCATGTAGCTTCTGTGAAGTGAGGGAGACAGACATAAACAAAAACAAATAAGAAAACTTCTATAGTTTGTAATATTGTGAGAAAGAAACAGAGAACTGTTGGGGCGCCTGGGTGGCTCGGTCGGTTAAGCATCCGACTTCGGCTCAGGTCATGATCTCACGGTCTGTGAGTTCGAGCCCCGTGTCAGGCTCTGTGCTGACAGCTCAGAGCCTGGAGCCTGTTTCAGATTCTGTGTCTCCCTCTCTCTCTGCCCCTCCCCTGTTCATGCTCTGTCTCTCTGTCTCAAAAATAAATAAACGTTAAAAAAAAAGAAACAGAGAACTGTCATAGAATGACCTTAAAGGAAATATTTCTTTAACATTTTTGTGGGGTGAAGATTGTAAGTAATATTTGTATTTGTTTATTTTAAATACCCACTGATAACCCATTGTATTTTATTAGCAATATCCTCCTCTTTGTCAATCACATATATGATAAGTGTTGGGGCTACTTGCAATCATTCTGACAAATTTCTCAGGTATGTGGATCCTGGTCAGTAGAAGGTGAGATGATGTTTATAGACCTGTTGTTTCTAGCTCTACCCTTCCAGAGCAACCAGTTCTCTGACTGCCCCAGAACTTCTGTGGGAGAAGCATGTGATGTGTAATACAGAACTGTTTCTGGGCTGTATAAGGGTCCTGAAAGTCAAGAGAAGGCACATTTGGTGGGTTTAACTAAGGAGAAGTTAATGAGCAGATCACTGTGGTGTAGATGGGGTTAAATGAATGATCAATTCTACTGCCCATAGGTAGGAAGGGGCAAGAGAGGAGCATGTGTTGCCGGAGCAAGGAGAGCTGGGGTCACTGGTAAGAACTACTCTATTGAATATTAGTAAAAAATGGGAAGGGCAAAGTCCCCAGGATGGAGAGAATTGTTAAACCATTATATGGTATGGTTGTATCCCATATATAGAATGGGAGAATCCCAGGAGGTGAAGGGTGAACTTTCTGAGCACTCTCTTTGATCCTTTTCCTTTGTGGAGTGTTTGTCTCCTTTCTTCATTCTCATTCATCTTACCTCTCCCTTTAGTGGTCACAGCTGTCAAAACACTCCTACATCTTTCTCTTCCATTCCTTCCCCATGTTCTTTTAGGAAAAACTCTCTTTTCTCATTCTGTTTGTTGACAGACACGAAAATACATTATTTGAAAAACCCATGCTATAATCTATCTCTGGCATTAAGTGATTCTTTGACTACTCTTTATATATGAGCTAACCAATTTTTATCCATCTTTTTTCCCCAGACTAATTGAGTTCAATATTCCTGAAATGATCTAAAAGATAACAGAGGATTTTTTGGTTAAATGTTCAAAATGGAAAATGAATTAAAGTGTTATTCTTTGAGATGTGTTGAATAACTTCCACCAATGCAATAAGCATACGATTTAAAAATAGCAATCTTTTTCTCAAATAGTATGCCATTTTAATACAACAAAAATGAATTTAGATTTACTTATACTTGGGAGTGATTCTGTGAGCAAAAATATGGCATTTATTAGTTCTATTTTTAGCAGCATGAATTCTCTTTATTTGTCTTCTACTTTGGAATATATGTTATGTATATAGTAATTTATGCATTCATAGTTGAGTCATGCCATTAACTATTAGGTTAATTCATTTATAAAAAAAGAAATGTGTAAGACACTCACTATACTACCCTTTATAATAGTTGAAACAGTTGCTCATTTAGAGTGGCATATCAGCTCTGTTTTGTTCTCAACATTTAATGAGAGGCAGTCATTTGAATCACTTTCATCAGCCTGAAGCCTGAATTTCCAAATGTTGCATATAAGTGTTCATTGGATTTGTGTTTCATTCTGGTAGAGATGTTCTTCTAATGGATTTTGCCTGCAGCTGGTGGTATTCATTGAGCAATGGTGGAAATCAATTAAATTATCCTCTTTTTCCCCTATAAAAATGATTTAATAAATGTACAAAATTTTAAAGGGAAATATATTTTAATATTAATATAAAATTTAACTTGAATCCACACTCAATCTCTTCTTAATAACTGGATCATTCTTCAGGAAGGTCGATGCAATGATTTCACCAGGTACGATAGATAAAATTTCATTTAGCCCAATTCATTTAATGTAATGGAGACTTTTAATTGTTTGGCACATTCAAAATCTTCCATTGCTTAAGGCCAGAGTTAGAAATAAGGCCATGGAAATTTACTCTTTTTTCTTTTTCCTCCACAAAGAATGCTAGATTTTCTTGGTACATTGTATGCTAAGCAAGAAAGAGTAAAAGGAATAGATACGGGACACTGTAGTCTTGTAATGCTATAAAATCTTCTTATTTATAGATTACAAATATGTGTACTTTTCCATGGTGAATTAAAATTATTGCTCTAGACTATGCCTATGAAAAAGAAATCCAAAAGTTATGAACAGTTTAGTTTAACAATAATTCTCTAAAACCTCCTGTTGAATCATATGTATATGAGCCTCATTAGAAAAATTGCTCACAAATTTTTGCCTCATAACTTTTGATTTGCATGAAATCATATTTGCCTCATTTGTGAAATCTATTTAAACTGAAGTATGTTTTCCCATTATTGATTTTGATAGGCTAACACTGGAGAATCAGGGTCACAGGATTAAACTCTTGTATGATTATAGCGATTCAGCAAAAGCATGTAATACACAATGCATTGGAAAGACAATCTATTAAATACCTGCTGTGTGCTAGACATTAGGACGGAATGCTGGGGATCCAAGAACACATATAACACATTTCCTGTCTTCCAGTGCTTCCACAATTCGGTGGGGGACACAAATAGGTGAGAAATCATTGTGTTAATGGGAGAAGTGCTACACTCTTCTGGCTTAGATCTATGGGAGGAGGATGCTTCACTTCCCCTGGAGAAGACATCCTAGAGGAGAAAACATTTCAGCTGAAATTTGAGGGATACAAGAGAATTGTAATGAAGTCAAGCAGAATAAGCATGATACTAGTAGAGGGGCAAAATGTTAAAAATTATCAAAAATGAAAAGTTGTATTCTACTAATTTCAAAATTCTTCACTTAGTTTTTATAACCCTCTGCATCTTGGCCCATTTTTTACTTATCCATATCTCCTTCTACTTCCCGAGAGTCAACTCTTGTTTAAGTAAGTATTCTTCATGGTATCCTGGATTTGCCACTTTTTATTTTCAGGCTGTATGTACTTGCTTAGGCAAAGCTGCTATTAATCTGCTTTCTAGTCAAACTTCTCCCTCAGGACAAACTCAGGCCTCACTTTCCCATTGAAGCCTTCCATATAGAATTGTACCTTCTCTGGGCTTCTCTTTTAGGATCACATTGCACTCAAGGCAAGCACCCCTTAAATTAACACATCACTAATATTTCTAGTTTATTTTTTCTGAGTAACTTGGGGAAAAGCATAGTTTTGATTTGAATCCTGGTGGTGACTCTTTTAATACACAGCCTTGGGTATGTATTTGCCTTCCTTGTAAAATGGGGATAATAAAACATATCTTGAAGCGTTTTTATGAGGATAAAATGAAAAAGGGATATATTGAAAATGCTGTTGGCAGTGCAGAGTTGGAATCACCTAGAAACCATGGGAAATAGAGGTGGATAATCTTTATAAAATATAAAATGTATGAAAAAAATGGGTCAAAATGAGAGACATCGAAATGAGATGCAAAGACTTAGTAAAATGACACAATAGATATTCTTTTTATGGATTATGTTGTGTATCTCAGTGGCATAGGGGACATTGAGGGGATATAGTCCAGGAATTAAGAGAATATCTAGTAGGTTAGTAATTGCAGGTAAAAGGTTTTGTGAAAAGTGCAAAAGGATATATTGCAATGGGATCTAGCATCTGGAGTACTTACTGTGTGTCAGTATTATCTGGTATAGGCATTCCAGTGTATATATCATTCGAACCTTACCATGATCTTATTATACTTTCATTTTAAAGTTTATCTAATTTATTTATTTATTTATTTATTTATTTATTTATTTATTTATTTTGAGTGAGAGAGAAGCAGGGGAGAGGGGGAGAGTGAGAAGGAGAGAGAATCCCAAGCAGGCTCCATGTTATCAGCACAGAGCCTGATGTGGAGCTCGATCCCACAGATTGCGAGATTGTGACCTGTGTTGAAGTCAAGAGTGGGATGCTTAACCAACTGAGTCACTCAGGTGCCCCATCACATTCCTTTTATATCTATGGCAACTGAGGCCCAGAAAGGTTGGATGAGAAAAGAAAGAAAGAAAGAAAAGTTGAGTGACTTGCTCAAAATTATGCACTTGGTATGCCAGGGTTTAAACCATAAGCTATTTCTTAACTCTACAGAATACCTACAATCACCCCTAACACAGAGTGTTCATTTAGAAGAAGGTAGTTTTTGAGTGTATAAGAATCTTGCAGAGTTGGCAAATTTAAATTCTGACTTATTGAATTCTCAAATTATGAGCCTCCCATCATAGAAGGCACAATTATATTTTCAAAGTAAATAATCTCTGTGAAGAAAAGGATAAACTGTATTCAAAGTCCTAACACATTAAAAGTATTAAGGATAATGAAGAATAAGGAACTTGAGTGGCTCAGTTGGTTGAGTGTTTGAACTCTTAATTTTGACTCAGATCATAATCCCAGCATCGTGGAATTGAGACCTGCATAGGGTTCACTCCAAGCATGGAGCCTGTTCAAGATTCTCTTTCCCGTTGCCCCTCTCCCCCATTCGTGGTTTCTCTCTCTCTCTCTCTCTCTCTCTCTCTCTCTGTCTATATATATATATATATATATATATATATATATATATAAACATTATATATATATATAATGTTTATATATGAAAGTAAGGAAGGAAGTCAAGGTAAAAATAACACGTATCAACTGAAATTTACTCCTAAATGCCAACAAAGACTCTGAATGAGTGAGGCTTGAGCACATACACATGGAACACTCCATTTCCCTAAGTTTCATAGGCATCAATTTCTTGACACCTAAGCAGTCTGCTTTGGTTCTTCCATCTGTGTCCAGCCTGGGATTAGAAATCAGCCTCACCTGGGATTCCAGCCTCAACTCTGTAAACTATGGCCTCCATAGGGCTCTAGAGGCCGCTCAATACAGCTCCCTATTTATATGCTTGTATGTGGAGCAGAGGGGAAAAGGAAGGTGGTTTCACCAGGAAGAAAGGTTTCTTCTGTGCCTTAGACATGACAGAGTGGGCGTAGTCACTCAATGAATTGCACCCCTTGTCTCACTTTCTCCTCCTTTGACTGAATTATAAATAATTTAAATGCACTATATTCTTTCATATGGTTCATAGTTTTTAATAGAAAATTTCTTGATAGAAATTTTGGTGTCAGGTGAACGATATTGAGTCCTCTCTCTGCTACTTCCTGAGATTTAAGGAAAGATATGTAATTGCTGTGTAACCTCGGTTTGACTTGTAAAATAGGGACTATAATAGTACTTGCTTCTTGGACTGTTTATGAGATTCAAACTAAAAATTATATATAAAAACAGTGGTGTCTATACCTTGGTAACCCCTTAGTAGAAATTCTTTATTGCCATCAAGATTTTGCTCAGTAAATGCTTTTTGAGCTCAGTTACTAATTTATTCTCTCCTATGTAAAACAGCTATCATTGCAAATTTATAGTCAATTGAGAGTCTGTAAAACAGCAAGAAGAGACATTAGGATTATTCAACAATAAATTGAGAATAAATGCATATATTTTCTTGAATTCTAAGGCCAATTTCTTTTATTCATACTTTGCTCACAGACATGTCTTGGGGTTAAATATAGATGATAATTTTACCCCAGTTCAAATATGAAATTACTTTAGAACTTAAATAAATTTGTTCTGTCTTCTGAGTTTCTTCAGAGCAGAACGACACAGCAGGGTAGAAAGGTAAATTTAGAGGTTATCTCTACATGAATTGTGAAAGTGGTCACAGATAGCTAAGAAAATAATAATAAAGAAAATGGAAGTGCTCCTAAAGTTAATACCATTGTGAGCCTCCTCTGTGGTTTAAATATTATATGAATTAATCAACTACCTACTTGAGATCTCTACTTACATGTCTCAGAGGCATCTGAAGCTTAGCATCTCCTAAACCAAACTCTTGTGGCCTCCTCCACTCCCAATTTGTTTCTCTCCTAGGCTTTCTGCTAGCAGTAAATGATGCCATAAATATTAAAGACAGAACTTGCCTTCCTTTCTCCCTAATTCCACCTTGCCCCACTTTTCCCCATAGAACTCATCAGCAATTATTGTTGATTTAAGCCAGACATTTCAGGCTTCCTCCAGGCTCCTGACCACCCAAGTTCCTGCCCTAGGGGCTCTGCACTTGCTGTTCCTTCTGTGTTGGAGCATTCGTCTCTCATAGATGATTCCACTCACCCTTTAGCTTTGCCTGTTTCCCCAGAGAAGCCTGGACTGAACATTAAATAAGTCCCCACACTCATCATCTCATTATCCCCGTGTAACACCCTACTTATTTCTTTCCCAGAACTTAACATTTTGTATTGCACCAACATATACATGACTTCTCCATCAACGCATGTATTTGTTTGCTTGTATCCCAATAATAATACAAGCAAGCTCTGTAAGGGCAGGGCTATGTCTCTCATTTACCAATGTATACTCAGTGTCTAAGATTGTGCTTGACATGTGGTAAGAGCTTTTTAATATTCATCCAATAAATGAATCTTAGAAATACACATAGGAATAGCTGAACCATCTGGAGACAGGTTACCTATGAAGCCCATATAGTGAAATGTTATTGGAGCTTTTTGAAAGGAAATTCTAAATATGTTTAGAAGTCACCTTTTCATGCTAAGGAAAATATAAAATAATTCTAGGAAGAAAAAAATCAGAACTTATTTTAAAATTTCACACATGTTAAATAATATTAGAAATAAAACTTCAATAGAAATATAAAGAAAACAATGATTAAATTAGAAACACTTAGTAAAATAGTTTAGTGATAAATATGAAAACATCAGGTCATTTGAATACAACTAATATTAAATTCTAGCATTAAATCCTTGCTTGCCTACCATGCCGGGCACTGTGCTAGCCATAAAGAGACGCATGTGGAGAAAATGACCAAAGCAGTCTGTCTCCAAAAGGACCTATAGCCTGCAGTAATGGTTCTTCAACACTGGTAGGCCTCAGAATAATCTGGGTAATTAATTATGGAGCCCTGGACCTCATACGGTACATTCTGTTTCAGTTGATCTAGAGTGGCATCTTAGGATCTATAATTTTAACAAGCTCTGTACATGATTCAGATAAAGGTGCTCTTTGGACTCTAATTTGAACAATTCCAATATAGTTGGAGAGACCCACATCAAGGGAAAAATTACCATCTTGTGCAACAAGAGCTATGATGGGGCTAGCACATGGCATGAAAGCTTGAAGGAAGAAAACCTCACCCATGTTTAGAGATTACTGCTAAATCAAGTCCTGGAGAATAAAAAGAAATGTCAGAACTGGGAGCCAGAAGGTCATATGGAGATGCATGTGAATCTCTCCAATAATGAGAGAAGAGCGTTCCAGAGAAAAAACAAGTTGATCTCAGTAGCTTCAGCGGGTGAGGTTGGTGGTGATAAATCCAGAGTGGTCAGCAGGACATATCATGTCTTGCTATGGCTAGGCTGGGTGTTTGACTTCATCTAGTGAGTGATAACAATGATATGACCACATTTGAATACACAAACACATACAATGCTTTATTTATAGAATCTAGGTGAATGGCAGAAAGCGGATTGGAGGTGTACAATATGAGATTCGGGAAAACCAGTTATGAGGTTTTCACAGTAATGCAGGGGAGAGATGGTAGGAATGTGAAATAAGATATTGTGACAATGGAGAAGCCAGGAAATGAATGGATGTGAGGGATATTGGAGAGGTAGAATTGACAGAATTTAATGATTACTTGCATATGAAGGTTGAGACAAAGGAGCAGGAGGCCTTCTTGATTCGCAGCTTGACTGGGTGGATACAACATAGACATTAATAATAAGGTAATAACTGGTAAACTAATCATCAATAATGATAAAGAGTCATGTTACCAGGGCAAAGATGAGAAGCCAGGGCTCTAGGAAAAAGTTTCAGGAGTGCCTGGGTGGCTCAGTTGGTTGAGCATCGGACTCAATTTTGTCTTAGGTCATAATCCCAGGATCATGGGATCAAGCGCTGTGTCAGGTTCTGCATTGAGTGTGGAGCCTGCTTGAGATTCTCTCTCTGTCTCTCTCCCTATGCCATCTCCCTGCTCATACTCTCTCTCTACCCCCTTCTCAAATAAATAAATAAATAAAATTTAAAAAATTTAAAAAAAATTTAAAGAGGCATTGCAACATCAGTGTCTCTCCATTAATATTAGTCTTTGCATTTCTAAATGGAATTTAAAAGTAAATTTAAAAGTAAAATGTAAAAGTATTTTAAAAATTACCTATAAAATATTTTATATCTAATTGAAGTTTCAGGTTATATTAAGCTAATGGCTACGCTTGTTTCATAAATATCAAATAGGACAAAACTAAAGAATCAGTTCAAGAAAGGCCTATATTCCTGATCCTCTCTTCTTTTAAAGGGTCAGAAGAGATTGATCTGTGTAAATGTCCCCACAATTCTTTTATACTGGGAAAATGGTGAGTACAACCAGAATTCAACCACCCTGGCCCACCTACCCTGGCTCCAGATGGAACACTGTACAACTAGTTCTGGCCAATAGGTTGAGGGTGCGAGTGCCTGTGTCACTTCTGGGCCACAACACGGATGAGCAACTGTATGATCTTTAGGTGACATCTTCTTCTGCAATTGTTGAGAAAGCAGAACCACGAGATAGACATAGCTGGATCGCTGAGTCACTGCAGGAGGCCATCAGACTTCATGAGATCTTTGTATTGTTCAGCCATTGAAATTTCAGGGTTAATTTGTTACCAGAGCTCAGCCTAGCCCGTTCTGCCTAATATAGTCAGGAAATTCTTTACTGACTTAGGAGGTAGGCACTTGGCATGTCCCAACACTCCTGGAGGCAGACCCTACACTGGGAATGTGTAAATGGAGCATGGAGATGACTTAAACAGACCAAAGAAATAGTGACTGAATACCACCCAGCATTATCCAGAGGTGAGTGAGAGGAATTACCCTTGAGACCAACTGACTTCTGGTGTTGCCTTTTCAATCCTCCCTTTCACAATTAGGGGTATGACAACTCAGTTATATTTGCTTCCAGGCAGAAAAAGGTACGTCAAACACAGCTATAATCCCTACGAGAAAGAGGGTATGATTGGGGTGTCTATGGTAAGGCTAGCAGCTCTCTCTAATGACAAACGCTCCAGATTGTGTGAGAGTAAGCACAAAAAAGTTGTCTTTTCTCAGTTAGCAAGAATCTTGGTTCTATAAGAATGATATTCACTTCAGGACAGGCTCCGATATGTTTCAAAAGATGGATTAAAGGCCAGGGTAGGAGAAATTTCTGTAGCTCAGGTAAGCAGAACACCATATTGCAAAAAAATATTTCCTTTGTATGCAAAGAAGAAAGTTGGTTGAATTCTTTTACGTAGCTAGAATAAAAACTAAGTCACATCTACAGCACATACTGATGTGGTTAAACTGAAACATACATATTTAAATTCTATTTGCATTCAGCTGGAATCCTGCACCCTTTGTGTTTTCTGTGATTGAATTATTGCAATAATATGACTTTTTTTAGGTCTTATGAAAAATTAATAGTTTAATTCCTTATAAGTATTATTAATATTAATGTAATGACTAAGAGTAACAAGTATCATACATTACTTGCCTGTGGCCTGTTTTATAGTGTCACTCCCAACTTTGTTATTTAGATGAGGAATTATATAATTTTTAAAATATTAAAACCATTTCAATAACCACTTTATACACAGACTACATGGCATAAAGTCCTAACAGGGTATAAAATGCTTCATTAAGTGTTATCTAACATGTCTGTAGGAAACTCTCTGTGCTAGATTTCCTTTCTTGTGAATCTTATGTTTAATTATAGTCCCAAATGATTAATTTCCATACTTAAGAGGAAGTCGGAAGAACTTGTAAGGCCTGACTTTGGTGTAGGGACATACTTCAAACATATAAAATAATTCACAAACCACAAGGGGAAGTTATAATTGACAGAGGAATTTTATATTACAAGTGCCTATTTAATCTTAGGGTAACTGTTATGTGTATACACTCTTCTTAAAGTCCTAATGGGACCAGAGTGGCCATTGTCATCTACTCTGAGAGAAAGGCACCCCGCCCCCCCCCCCAAAAAAAAAGAAGTCAAGTGGAGTGACATATAAAATGACCCATAGTATAATCAGGATTTCCCAGACTGAACAAAATCACCTAATTTTGGGTCATGTGGATAAAATCTTTTAAAAATATCCGTCTGGCTCTCTAGGACGGGAATACTTAACAGAATAATAAAAGTAAATTGAAAGAAACACTTAAGGTACTGCTTGTCATATTTTTTTTTATCAGGAACAACAGCAACAACAACAAAAACCCAATGCAAACAGTATGGAAAGTGATCCTTATTTCATGAAGATCAGTAAAGTCAAACAGCGAGCCACAGGTATGTATGAATTCAGGGTCTTAGCAGATCTAGTTGGGTCTGTAAAAATAAAAAGATACTATGGTAGGAAGAAGAGAAGAGAAGTTTTAGTACTCTAAAAAAGTGGTTCTCTGTGTCTGGAAATTGAAAATTGATTCAAGAATTCAGCTAACGTACATAAAATAAAAATAATATCGTTCAAAATCACGGTCTCCAAGGAAATACCATCCTTATAAAACCATGGATTATTGACTGTAAGGTTTCTATCCCGCACTAGCCACTTTTCTTTAAAAGCTCAGGCTAGGTATGTTTTGAAAAACAAAAGATATCCCTCAATCCCAACCTGCTAACTTCCTAATCCTTTTCCACATTTTTCAAGTGCAAATCTTGAAATCACTTGACAGAGAGTTCATTTGCAAGGTTCCTGAGTAATGTGAGAGAATAACATTATTTTTCCCTGTAAATTCTTGAGAATCAAAGTTAATGATTATATCCAAATACAACTGGGATTGCCACATGGCGGCTGTTAGCATTTGTTTTCTCTATTTTCTCTTGGACCATTGCACTTATTTGGCATTCACTATTATAAAAAATATTTAATTGCAGTTAAGGGAAAACACACATCGAGCCAGCCTATTTTTGAGGTAACGGTAGTTGGTTCTCTATGTTATGCATTTATTCTCCTTCTGTTGCCTCTATCGGAATGTAAGAACAAGTGTCATGGAGCTTCCGAGCAAAGGTAAACAAATCCTTGAATTGCCCACAGAGTTTGCCAAGTGCCGAGCAGCTGCTGTCGGGGGACAGAATTACAGAATGCAGTTAAACAGAAATAGAATATTCAAAACAGGACATGAGCAGCAGGGGCTAGTAAAATAGGAAGAAATAGCAAATTCGACTTAAAAAGCTCTCTCCCTCTCCCTAGGGCTTGCAGTTTGCCGTCTTTTTCGAGGGTAGCTGTTGCCCTTCAAATGCCCTCCTGTGCACTGTGGCCCTCCATTGTGATTTTTCCAATGAGAACACTCACAGCACGGTCCGCCCCAGCACACCTATCTTTATTCTCTTCTCCCAGTGGTCATTGGTGTCTTAGCTCCGTGCCTCACAATTTTCAAGGGACTCATTACATTTTAACATAAGTCGTGAGAGACATGTAATCTCAGCTCAGAGAAGATACTCAAACAGAGGAGAATGATCAGAAAGATGCTCGCTCTCTGCTGTCCATGCCACTCACTTTGCAATTGACTCATCAACCAGGACTAAATTCCAGATCTTACTCTACTGTTTTAGAGCTTATTTTCGTTTCTTTTCATACTTCGTCTGGAGTGTACATTTTGATGTGCTGGACAGATTGCTTGTTCAGGATAATGACATTCATACTACTGGCTATGGGGAGTGCTGGCTGCAAAGGACTCACAGCTGAGCCTCCCTCTGGGAACCACCCTGGACCTGAAGAGAGCTGCTTCACCCAAGGTGACACCCCTCCCCAGGGAAACCTCCATCCAGTGACTGGCCCACTGGAGGCGTACAAAGACCTCATGTCCTCACTTCAAGGCAACTCTGAAAACTTATTCTCACTCCAGCGCATTCTGGGGAATAGGCTGAACAGCTCTGTTGAAACTGCACTATGGTTTGACTTCTCTCTGCCCAATTCTGCTACTCTCATTTCATTACTGGTACCGTTCCTGAGAACGCTCCCCGTAAGATTGCTGCAAGCAAATCTCCAAGTCAGGTTCTGTGACCTAATATAGTTTTCCATGTAAACATATACACTGGGAAGGCAGAGATCATGTTTTATCTTTTTTTATCTAGGTGAACCAGAAAAAAATTCCAGATTCTTCTAGCAGTGCTGTGGTTATGAGTTGCAAATAACCCTTCTTAGGCTTATGTAACAGAACGTGACTGCTTGCATTTACCTGCTCATACCATTGAGTTGCTGAAAACCAGGAGAGAGGGAAGGAGGTAAAGGGAAGGGTAAAGGAGGGAAGCTGCTGAAAACCAGGAGAGAGACTTCCCTCCTTCACTGATTATGTATTTTTTAATTTCTCCCCACATGTATCTGACTTGGACATAGTGTTTTCCACTTGAGCTATATTCTCTACTTGTTCTTACGTGCCTACAGTTTTATGTGTGTGTGTGTGTGTGTGTGTGTGTGTGTGTATGTGTGTACATGTATATATTCATAATGTGTAGTATGAATCTCCACATACTAGTAGTAGTTTGAATGTAGTTTGAATCTCTATATACTATCTCCAATCATTTTGCTCATGTTCTCTGCTTTGGATTGACACATCCAGCCGGGGGTGTTGAATATCTGGATTAAAAGGTACCACCTTTGGGGCGCCTGGGTGGCTCACTTGGTTAAGCGTCCAACTTCGGCTCAGGTCATGATCTCACGGTTTGTGGGTTTGAGCCCCACGTCGAGCTCTGTGCTGACAGCTCGGAGCCTGAAGCCTGCTTCAGATTCTGTGTCTCCTTCTCTCTATGCCCCTCCCACGCTCACACTCTGCCTTTCTCCCTCTCAAAAATAATTAAATATTTAAAAAAATTAAAAAAAATGGTACCACCTTGGAATTCAGTGCCCTACAGATATCACTAACCAGTCGTGGCTCCCAACACTCTTACCCCATTTCACATTTGGCAGCCTCTGGTGCAGCCTCTGGTGCACACAAATGCTCTGGCCCCTTTGGCAGAATCCAGTTTTAACCCAGTCTTGGTCATTTCCTATTCTTATACCTAGGAAAGCAGCTGTCTAGTTTCCTACCGTCCTTCATGCAAGATGGAGGCAGTAACTATTTTCAAACTACATTCATCTTCTCTTTAGGAGCTATTCCAAATACTCTAGAATTTGCTCCTTCTCTTGACTTTCCCAGGTGTCCTCTTTTGGATAATAGTCTGAGTCTCCCTCCTTCCGACCCAGGCTGCTGCTGACAGGGGCAGGCTGAGGCCACCTGGAGAGAGACAGAGGAAGATTTTCCATGAAAATCGAATGACATGTAACCTTCAGCAGCTCTCATCTTGTGCTTTCCAAAGCCCTGAGAGGACATTTTTTTTTCCTTGTAAAGTTCCAAAATTTAGACATTCCAGGTATAATTTGTGAAGTCCTCTGCATCTTCCCAATGCTACTTTCCCTACAAATGACTCCTCCTGTCACGTGGTGTTGGAATGACCATAGGCATTGGAACTCATTAATGAAAAGTTGAATTAAGGATACACTTAATTTGGGTCGGTGCTATGTATTTATGTGATTTAGAGCCACTTTCATGTATAGTGAAGTTATTGCTAGCTATGCTAATTCAAGAATAGCTTCCAGAAATACTTATTCATCAGTGGGCAAAGCTGTAAGTGGAGAATTTGGTTCTTATCAGTGCCTCACCACAACAGAAATGTTGTAGCATTCACAGTAATGAGACATACAGAAGTTCTCAGGAGCCTTGTATTTGCAGGGCACACACTGGTAGCAGTAGTGTAAACAGTACACGTGTGTGTGCAGTCACATGTTTGATGCATCTTAAGCATCGATAATAAAAAACGACTTTAGGGGCGCCTGGGTGGCTCAGTCGGTTAAGCATCCGACTTCAGCCAGGTCACGATCTCACGGTCCGTGAGTTCGAGCCCTGCGTCAGGCTCTGTGCTGATGGCTCAGAGCCTGGAGCCTGTTTCAGATTCTGTGTCTCCCTCTCTCTGACCCTCCCCCATTTATGCTCTGTCTCTCTCTGTCCCCAAAATAAATAAACGTAAAAAAAAAAAATTAAAAAAAAACGACTTTGGATTGCCCACGATAGAGGAAAAACAAAATTATCATTTTATTCTCTTTATATAAGAATTGTAAATACCATTTTCATACAAAGAAGGAAAGAGCACACAGCTGAAAAACTAGGAAAAAGTCCTATGAGGTATATCAGCAGTTAATTAAGAAAAACATGCTGTTTTGATTTTGCGGTTTATTTGTCAGCATTTTAAAATTTATAACTTTGTTGCAATTCCTTTTCTCATTGTAAATAAACAGGTCTTCTTTATTTAATTTTATATTCAAAATATTGTATTCTTCTGCTTGCAGAATCCCCCATCCCAGATGTATGACTTTCAGGCCCCGTAAATCCTGGGTCCACTCCTGGGAGACTCAGAAGCCTCTTTGCACAGTGGCTCCATGTTCTGCAGGGACAGGAGTGTTTCCCACTGGGAGTCAAGTAAGCATGGTTCCTTTCTTGTGAATTCGGAACATGAGCATGAAATTTTAGGGCAGAAAGGGACCAAAGATATAATCTAGCATAATATCGTTTTTCAGGTGAGGAAACTGAGGCTGAGAGTGATCATGGCTTTATAAAGTCTCTAAGTCCTGTTTCAGCAGTGGACCTATGGAAAAGTGTACAGGTAGTTGCCACAGTGCCCCAGGGCAATGGACTAACATTCAACTTCTTGAGAGGGTGTTGACAAAGAAAGTTCCACAAATTTATTTCCACTTCTTCTCAGTCAGGCTGAGACTAAAGAGAGAGGTGGACCCCTGGGTAAGGACAACGGCCTCTCTGGTGGGACACAGTGCTCCTCCGAAAAAGGAACTGATGTTTTTAAGAAATGATAGAAGTTAAATTCGTCACCACTCCCAAGAATTTAGTCTTAAAGACTTTGATCTTTCGATTATGGGCAGACTCTTATTTTAATCACTGAGTTTACTGAGTGGTACGATTAGTTCCCAAATGGAAAACTGTAACCTCACTCTTGATAACCTCCACTGTTTAGCACTCTCACATTTGTTTCATTTGACATTTTTTTTTTTCTTATTTTCTGTCTCTCTCTGCACTCGCCCTTTGGAGTAGGTGGGGTAATGTTACTACATTGGTGAAAAAATCTGAAGTTCAGTGTAGCTAGTAACAGGGGAGAACTGAGATTAGAAATAGGCCTCTTGATCTTCTTTCTAGGGTTTTCGCTTTATATCATCTGATCTCCAGGATTAACAAAAGAATCCTTGTTTTATTTACTTTCATTAACTTGACAAAAGTAGATCTAGCTTTATGTAAGAACAGATAATTGCCATCTCCTGTGATTGAAAAGAGGTCAATCTTTCCCTGATGACAGGATTCTACCATCAATAACTCTTTCCTTTTATATTCAGCTTTCACGACCTTTTAAATCACAGAGGTACACCTGGGAGGAAAATTTCCAATGTCTTTGTGTGAATGAATTTGCATCCTTTATTTATTTCTTAGTTAAGTCAAGCAAGGAAAGAAGGGGGGTATCATGACTTCCATTTCCAAAAAAAAAAATCATAATTTTTTTGAGGGGGCAAAGGGGAAGAGAGAGAGGGAAAGAGAGAATCTTAAGCAGGCTCAACACTCTGCACAGAGCTCAACGTGGGACTTGCACCCACGACCCTAGGATCATGACCTGAGCCTATCTATATCAAGAGTCGGACTCTTAACTGACTGAGCTACCCAGGCGCCCCCATAATTTTTGATACTCATAAATTGTTTGAGTTACTACATTACAATTTTCTTGTATTTTTCTTTATCATTGAACATTCTATAATTGGAAGAACAGTTTGATGGTCATATTGGTGATTTTCAGAACGATATCATTTGATCAATGTAACAAATCACTCATTATGTAATGTTTCTGTCATTATAAAGAGTTTTTCTTCAATTTTCATTCATGTCAAGAATTTTCTTGTTAATAGTTATGTTCATCATGGCAACTCTCCTATGTATGAACGCAATGAGATTACAAAGCAGTGATGCTTGCACAATTTCATTTGGACCTCCTGACAGGCCTGTGGAAAGAACAGGGACGGGATCAATATCAGGATCTGGCAGCCAAAGAAACGGGCCCGGAGTAAGCGCTTTGTCTACAACAAGGAAGTGGCAAGACTGATACTCAAAATTCCGATTTCAAGGTAGTTGCGCTTAAGGTTTTCTGCTTTACTTACTGAACTCTTTGCCTTTCTGATGAAGACCATAGTATTTACACAGCAAAATTCTCATGGAATGGCAAAACATGCTTCAATCTTGTCATTGAATGAGCGTCAGAGTGACTCAAAATGGACTAGATGGCTCACAAAATTCAGTGAATGTGCTCAGTACCCCAGAGAGTGTACATCGTAAATAAATGTCATGGAAAGCAGATCCCATCTCTGAAACCTGAGGTTAAATGAGGGGAGTGGTCTTCCTCACCTATGATAGGTTTAAAATGATCCTACCATACAGCATTCTTCATTTGATGTACTCCAATACCATTGAAAAGCATAGAAGCAAACTGATTCTGATCATAGGTTAGCAGTTTTTTACTTTCATTTCACAAAGCACAATCTTTGGAAAGCCATCACCATTGATCATCTGGCACTTATATATTTTGTTATCTCTTGTAATCACTATGCTGACTTCAATAACAGGTAGTAATAGGATCATGTTACATGGTGGTTTAAAGCCTTCAATTTTTTTGATTGATGATTTTACTTATTGCTACTATTTTGAAATACTTGTAACGGTTTATTATATTTTTTATCTTATCATTGACCACTCTTGCTATAGATAAGCTCTAAACCAAAAGCAGAAAGAAATACAGGCTGTATTTTCTGAATCATGTTTAGAAATGCCCAGTTCCCTTGTATTAATGTGTTATTCTCTAGCACTCAAATTTCATGCTACAAACATTTTTTTTTACCATGTCCTGGACACAAACAATTTTATATTTTATCTATGTTATAAACCTTGCCTTTTTTTTCAAGAGTAGGGCCTCCAGGCATTTTTTCCATTATTTGTAATTTATTTGCATATTTGTTTGACTCATCTCATGCACGCACACACACACACACACACATATATATAGAGAGAGAGATATATAGAGAGAGATATATATATATATATATATATATATATATATATATATATATATATATATATATATGGTGGTGTCAGAACTACTAACTCGTACCCCAGTGAGAAACAAATTTACCACCTAGAGTACTGTGTTGGTATATAGTTCTTTCATCTTTAGCTTTATAGTGTTTAGTCGTCACTGTTTTGCAAACTTAGGTCACCTCCTTTCTTACCCACTCCCTTCTGTGTACTTATATTATTCATACAATTAAATTCTTTTGTCACAGGCTGCATTCTATTTTAGATTCCTCTAATATCTTGGCTGATTTTTTAAAATTGACAAAGAGTAAAATTTACTCTTTGTGCAATACAGTTCCATGAAGGTTGACCAATGTATGGAGTCATGTATCCACTATGACTGTTCCCTAAAGGGCAGTTCTACCATCTTCAAAATTTCCTTATGCTTCCCATTTGTAATTTACTTTTCCCTCATACTTCCTAAGCCACTAGAAGCCTTTGATGTTGTCCATCTTTACAGTTCTGCCTTTTCTAGAATGTCATATAAATGGAAACAGACCCTATGTAGCCTTTCATTTTGCAAATGCATTTAAGATTCTTCCATGTTGTTTCTTGAATCGATAGCTTATTTCTTTTCGATGCCGAGTAGTATTCCATTGCTTGGGTGTGACACAGTTTATTTATCCAGTCACCCATTTTAAAAGACATGTGAGTTGTTTCTGGTTTTGGGCGTTAATGAATAAAGCTATTGTAAATATTCACATACAGATTTTTGCATGAGTATAAGTTTTCATTTTAGTAGGGTATATATCCAGTAGTAGCATTGCTAGGTCATATGGTCGATGAATATTAACTTTATAAGAAACTTTGAAACAGTTTTCCCAACTGGAAGCCAATCAAAGTGACTGGGCCATTTCTCATTGTTGCTAGCAATATTTGAGAACGCATGCTCCACTAGTTGGAAATATAAAATCATGCCCCTTATAAATGAAGGTGATATGAAGACTAAATGTGAAGAAGAATGTAAAAAATAGTAAATTGTGAAAGGCTACACAAAGAAGTGGTTATTATTCCAACTGGTCATTTTATCTTAATATCCGTACGGACTGGAGCCAGTTGGGGAAATGTCACCTGGTGGAGAGCCTGGTTTAACCAGAGTCAACCAGGGAGATAAAGATAAGCTCTTTAAACATCTGGCATGCCGTGTGTGAGAACCTCCTGCATCAGAATTTCCTGGAGCATCAGAGACAATGATCGCACTATATATAAGAATAGAACTCTGACCTATAATTTGTAGCAACCAGTTTAATAAGCCAACCTACTGCGAAGAGTAACTAGTGCAGGAAGTCAGATTATTATCTGTATCTAACAGCCCAGGAAGCCAAAAAATAACCCCTACAACAATTGGCCCCAAGGTGTCAGGACTTGATTAATAACCGTAAGTGTCCTCATTTTTACCCCTGTTTCCAATTTAGGGTTAGTGGAAGAAAGCCAAATACGTACTTCTAACAAGTCACATGGAATGTCCCCCTTCTCCTTTGCCTGCCTGCAGCTTTCCCATGCCGACAGCCTTCAATCTGGTCATATCTGATTTCTCAGGTGTTGGGGCTGCTATAACAAAGGGTGGTTTAAGCAATAAGCATTTATTTCTCACAATCCTGGAGGCTGGGATCAAGGCTCTGACAGCTTGGTGTCTGGTGAGAGCCCGTTCATAGGCAGCCTTCTTGCTGTGTTTTCACATGGCAGAAGGGGTGAGAAAGCTTTTGGGGTCTCTTTTATAAGCACTCCATCCTCATGAAGTAATTACCTCCCAAAGGACCTACCTCCTAGTATCATGACACTGGGAGTCGGGATTTCAACATTTGAATTTGGGAGGGAGACACAAAGATTCAGTCCATAGCATCTGAAGCCTTCGTTCCTATCCCCGCCCCCCCCCCCCCCCCCCCCCCCCAATATAAAGGCTTTCTGCTTCGCTGCCTGTCTGCCACATGCAAGAGATGGGACTAACTCCCTTGCTAGAGCAAGCTCGGAATAAATGGCCTTTTCTTGCTCTCATTTGGTGTTCTTCCTTTATTTCCACAGGTGCTTTTTAAAAATTTATATTCCTAGGCCCTACTCCAGACCCACTGAATCAGAATTACTGAAGGAGAGGCCCAGATGTCTGCATTTTAAAGAAGCTCCCCAGGGTGATTCTTTTGCATACGAAATGTGAGAACTATTGCACCTAGTGCCCCCCCACAGCACTTCCTCCTCAATTTTGCCTTGTTTAATATTTTCATAAATATTTGAATGAAGATATGGGTGTGCTGATCAGATCTGTGATTGCCAGAAAGCTAGAAAAGTTAGTTAATGTGGTAGACATCAGAGCAAAATGAATTTTGACCTAAAAATCTGGAAATATGACTGAAATCGAAGAAGATTTCATGTTATAGGAGCTCATGTGACACTGTTAAAATTTAGTGTTACATCTATGTATCTATGTAGTATGCATTTCTGTTTACATATGTTTATGCAGAGGTTGGGCAATGTTTGATTTGTGGGCCTGTATATGAAAATGACCCATACACTTGTACCCCAATGTTTATAGCAGCACTCTCAACAATAGCCAAATTATGGAAAGAGCCTAAATGTCCATCAACTGATGAATGGATAAAGAAATTGTGGTTTATATACACAATGGAGTACTATGTGGCAATGAGAAAGACTGAAATATGGCCCTTTGTAGCAATGTGGATGGAACTGGAGAGTGTGATGCTAAGTGAAATAAGCCATACAGAGAAAGACAGATACCATATGTTTTCACTCTTATGTGGATCCTGAGAAACTTAACAGAAACCCATGAGGGAGGGGAAGGAAAAAAAAAAAGAGGTTAGAGTGGGAGAGAGCCAAAGCATGAGACTCTTAAAAACTGAGAACAAACTGAGGGTTGATGGGGGGTGGGAGGGAGGGGAGAGTGGGTGATGGGCATTGAGGAGGGCACCTTTTGGGATGAGCACTGGGTGTTGTATGGAAACCAATTTGACAATAAACTTCATATATTGAAAAAAAAAAAAAAAAGAAAATGACCCATAGAAGTGAGTTAGCAGAGCTTTTAAAATTTAGTATAATGAACAGATTTATAATTGCAAAATGTATTAAGAGGTAATAAATCCGTTGTATCCTGTGCTTGTTCAATGATCTGGAATATTATGCCTGGCTTGGGCTCCATATTTTAAGAAAAAAGTGAATAAGGAATCGTGTTCAACAAAATAGCTCAAATGACTGAGAGTATTTACTCACTTTTGAAAAGCATGTTACCTGAGGTTCCTACTTTTGTTATTTAGCCACAATTCAGACTTTGGCATTCATATCAACCGTCCATTCTTGTGTGGTATTTCTGTAAAATTTTTTGAAGAGATTTTACTTACATTCTATCCTCAAGAGAGTTTAAAATGAACTTTATACAATCATGTAATTCTACAGGCGGGATGTGAATACATAAAAAAATTTAATGTGCATTTTTAATGTGAAAAAATTCAGGATTTTATCAGATTGACAGCAGGAGACTTGAGTGATGCATCTGTTATAGTTCTGACACTTTTCTCTCAGCAGCCAAATGAGTCTTACAATAGAGGTTTTGAATTTCCCAACTTGCCTGCTTTCTAAGGCTAAAAAATATATATATGCAGCCTGCTATTTGGTTTTTATGTTATGTCATTCTGTCCTAAATTCATGCATTTATTCATTTTTGCGTTCATGCTTCTGTTCAATAAGTATCAAGCGCTTCCAATTGTTAAGTGCTATGCAATGACTAGCAACCTATAGGAACTTCACTAAAGAGGATCCCATTGAATGAGGATGTCAAGACATTCAACCACATGACTGGCACATGATGCGGAGGGGGCTCTTCCCGTGTATAGTTTCCTTGATCTGTCCTGAGTCTGACCCTGTACGTCCAATATAACAGTCCTGCCACATATGGCTGTTGAGCACTTGGAAAGTGTCTAGTTCAGGCTGAGATGAGCTGTAAGCACCGGAGTTTGAGGACTTGGTACCAAGAATATGTATGTAAATTATTTCATTGATGTTTTATATTGACTGCATGTTGAAACTATGATACTTTTGATACACTGGGTTAAAGTAAAACATAAAATTACTTTCTCTTGTTTTTCTTTACCTCGTAAAATCTTGATCCTAGAAAATTACAAATTACAAATATACCTCTTCGTACATTATTTTTAGTGCTTCTCTTTTTAAGGCAGTGTTAATGCTTAGGAGCCCAGGCTTGGGGGTTTAGTAGATTCTTACATCCCAGTTCCCCCATTTGCCAGGGCAGTAGTGAGACTGAATTGGCAAGATGGTAACAAGAACAATAAAGGTAAGGATCGTTAATGCTTAAGGCAGCATTTACTAAATGCCAGACCCAACTAAATGCTTTCCATACATTAATTTGTTTGGTTCTTACAGGATCCTGCAGGTAATTACTATTATTATTTCCTTTTTACAGGTGAGGAAACTGAATCACACAGGGATTATGTTAAAACATGTTAAAGCACTTAGAACAGAAGCTGATAATTACTTTTACTGTAATAGTTCTGTTATGTTGCTGTTCCTGGGTGAGCAGGATGTTGAGAATAGTGCGTGAGGTGACACTACCTGGCATGGGAGGAAGTAACATCAGTTCCTAGGCTGACAACGTGTGTGGATAGAGTAGGTTGGATTAAGAATTTGCAGCAGTAAATGTCATAATTAACAAACACTACAACAGTGATTTCCAAAGGGGATGATTTTGCCTGGTATATTTGACCATATGTGGAGACATGTCTGTTGTCCAAACTGAGGGGGTACTGCTGGAGCCTAGTGGGTAGAGGTCAGGGTGGCTGCTAAACTTCCTGTGATGCACAGGGTATTACCCCACAGGAGAGCGTGATCTGGCCTCAGATGTCAGTAGTGTTGAGGTTGAGAAACCCTGCCCAACAAGGGTGAGAAAAAGAAAGGATGGCAGAAGGGATAGGAAGATGGAAGAAAGGAAGGGAAGGGAAGGAGGGATGGAGAGAGGAAGGGAGGAAGGAATGAGAGAAGAGGGGGAGGGGTGTCTGGGCGGCTCAGTCGGTTAAGCATCCGACTTTGGCTTAGGTCATAATCTTATGGTTCCTGGGTTCAAGCCCTGCGTCAGGTTCTGTGCTGATAGCTCAGAGCCCAGAGCCTGCTTAAGATTCTGTCTCTGTCTTTCTCCACCCCTCCTCTGCTCACACTCTGCCTCTCTCTCTCTCTCAAAAATAGAAATAAAAATTTAAAAAAAATTTTGAAAAGAAAGAAAGAAGGGAGGGAGATAAGAAAAAGTATACATTCATTTTTTTTTCAGTTTTGATCATGCCTTTCTTGGAAAGATGACAACAGAGGAGTATTAAGATTCTCATTAATATGACCGCAACAAAAGTTTAAGTACAGATTTATTATTTCAGCATCATCCTTAGCAAAGTTAGAGTAGGGCCAGTGAAACAAGATACATCTCCAGTGACTTTTTCATTCCCTGTGGAGCGATAAGGCCATTTATTCCTGGCCAGTGACAGATCAGTTCATCTGATCTTGTGGTCTATTGTTTCTGTTTCCTAAGTGTTAAGCAGTACATCCTCAACCAACCCTCTCTCTCATCTCAAAAAGCCTATTTTTCTGATATAATTTTGAAGGTTTCTTCAATGCAAGAGGATTACCTTTCTTTGGTTTAGATGATATTTATTTTTTTATTATTTAAAAAAATTGGTAACGTTTATTTTTGAGAGAGAGAGAGAGTGAGAGAGAGAGCGCCAGAGCACAAGCAGGGGAGAGCAGAGAGAGGGAGACACAGAATCCAAAGCAGGCTCCAGGCTCTGAGCTGTGGGCCCAGAGCCTGACAACCCAGGGCTCCAACTCCCTGAGTTGAAGTCAGACGCTTAACCAAATGAGCTACTGAGGTGCCCCTGGATGAGATTTTAGAAGTAAACTGTGGACTGGAAAGAGAGTGATCTAGGGTTTTGGTTGTGAATCATTAATTTATCCCTATTTAGTGAATTTTGCATAGTAATTTCAAGAGGTGACTGTTTCCTGGGGCTGGAGGGCCATTTCCCTCTGAAGACAGATGCTTGAAAGCAAAAATAATCCTGAAACAATTTCTCAAAGAAATCCCCGATCAGACTGTTTTGGCTCTGAGGGAGTGCTTAAGAACTTTATAAAATGTGAAAACTTAAACACTAGGGAGAATGCATTGTTTATAGTGTTTAAAATTACATACTCTGTAATCTTTTTAGCAATAAAACTCTTTCCATCAATGGTAATTTATGAGTGCTATTTCAAGAAGAGATCATTATATTGGTTTTTCTCTATATATGCAACTCTAATGGAAAATAGGAATCAATTGTATTAAAACATATGGATTTTCTATTGGCTGATTTTTCAGGTGTCACAGACTTCATGTCTATAAATTTGTAGCTCTATACAAAACTGCAAATAAGAAATATAAACTTCCATCCTGTTTTACTGGGATGCTTTCCAAATATCAAGCACTGGTGTGTAATATATTTAAAGGCCAGTCACGAGGCAGAGAACGGGAATGATGTCCACCAGAGATGGTGGGATTTTCATGGAAAAACTTTGCAGTGGCACCGGAGGGTAAACACGGTGAGTAAACACATTATGAGTCATTTATACTCTGGAATAACAAGCCGTCTTTACAAAAGAATGAGATTGCTCCCTATGCCCTGACACAAGTAAAATTGTGGAGACATTGTTAAATTGAAAACCACAAGTCGCAGAGCAACATGTAAAGATGATTTATTCATGAAAAAGAAAACCCCAAAGATACATATGTATAAGTACACACATATGTATGCAAATGTATACAATAGGAATTGAACAAAAGGCTGAACACAAAGCCTGGCCACTGGACAGGGAGAGAACTTGGAATTGTGGGCATGCAGAACAGCGACGCTCTGGATTTATTCCTGAGGTATCTGTTTTTATTTGAATTTTTTATATGAGCATCAAATCATACATTATTGACATTAAAGAGTGAAAATGTTATGAATAGCAATGAAAACATCTCCCTTATGTTTTCTTCATCTCCCATGTCTGGTTTGAGTTTAGGAAGGCAGACATGCACACACACACACACACACACACACACACCTCTTTTGTAGGTCTAGCAGTTATAGCTCTCCGGGAAATCTTCATTTGCTCCTTGGAAACTTTGAATGCAGAGTTGTTTGGGGTTGTGGACTAGTGGGGAAGGAGCTCTGCTCGCATAGGGAACGTATTTAAAAGAAGCGTTTTTGTTTTTGCTTTTGTTTCTGCATGAGTGTGAGGATGGAAAGTGTGCGAACTATCTGGGAATTTGACACAACTGCAGCCAGTTTTGAGGAGAAATGAGACTGAAAGCGTTGCAGTGCTGTGGTTGACCCTGTCTTTTCTTTAGTCCTGTGTGGCCTGGCTTCACCACTTGCCCTCAGAGGACCTTGGGACTACGATCTTGACTGGGGCTCTGGGGCTCCAAAAAGGCTTGTCTGCGGACTCCTGAAGTGGTAACATTTTGTTTCTGAACCTGACGAATAAAAGACCATGGAGAGTACTCAGTAATAAGACAGGGTTTCTTTGGATGACTTTTGAGTCAGTTGTCTGCAAAAGAGGACTATATTCTTGCTAGGTCGACAAGGTACTGTTCTTAGAAACTTAGCTCTTTATATATTTATGTCTGTCATAAATTTATGGCTTTTAAGCTTAGCCTTGTAACAGCGCACAAGATTCTCTGCACTGGTGAGGTTGGTGACCCTCCTCCCCTCCCTGTCTGTACAGAGAAGGAAAGAACCCTGCTGTGGTTTCCTAAATCCTCTGTGCAAGATGGATAAAGTGGTGTTAGTGGAACAGCAATGGAGGAGGAGCTAAAACCTGGGTTCCTGCTTTAGCTATATGACCCTGGATAGATTCCCTAACCTCTCTGAGTCTCAATTTCCTCATCTCTAAGGCGGGCTTAATAATTCCTCTGCGTATCTCACAGGGCATTGGGGAAATAAATGAGATCTGTGTGGACACATTTTATAAGGCGCAGCTCCTGTCGTAGATCTCAGTATCTGAATTTAACAGACTGTTTTGTAATTATCTCTTTTGAATTGCATCTCCCACTGAATTTTTAAGCCCCTTCAGCTGATATAGTATCTTTGCATCCTTAGTCAGACACATAGTAGTAGTTTTAAAAATGTTTCCTGCAAGATTGCCAATTATTGAAATATAACATAATGGAGCCTCAAAGTTGTTAAGGAGTATAAAACTCCAATGAAACCATTTTGGAGTAGGACCATTTAATTTTCTCCACGAAGGGAGTACAAGAGGACTAATATTCTTTCCTACAGGATTTCTTACTTCCTAGGAGGACTTGGCATAATTTGATTTGATTTGGGTGAAAGAGGAATATAACATTACCTTCGTTTCTTTGTATTTATTTAGCTCAGTTGGCTATAGCGCTTTCCAATCTTTTTCCTATCGTGGCATACATAGAAAATGACCATGTTTGTATGGCACACAGAATACTCAGTTGAGGTTTGATATAGTGCCCAAGGATGTGGACTCCATCTGCCCTGCACTGCTCCCAGCCATTCTGAAGGCTAAAAAAGAACCAGAGACCATATTTTGTCACTTGCCATCATGGATCACAAAGCAGTTAAGAAACTCCAGGTGAGAGCATGTACTGAATTGCATAGTGTCCCCTCAAATTCACATCCACCCAGAGCTTCAGAACTTGGAAACAAAGTCTTTGCAGATTTAATTAGTTAATACACAGGGAGAACATCTACATGATGGCAGAGGCTATCATAAATTTGAGCGATGTTTGATCTACAAACCACAGAACCCTAAGTATTTCTGGAAACCACAAGAAACTAAGAGAGACACATGAAATGGATTCACCCTCACAGTCTCCAGAAGGAATCAAATTTGCCAATAACTTGATTTTGTACTCCTGGCCTTCAGAAATGTGAGAGAAAAAAAATCTGTTGTTTTAAGCCACTTAGTTGGTGGAATTTTGGGCTGTCAGCCCTAAGAAACTAATATAGAGCATAATAGAAAATAATCCAAGATCACGGATATTTTTGGAAATGCAACACCAATGTCTGCCTGGCCATGCGGTAATAACATGGAAGCAGCCAATGTCTGCCTGGCCATGCGGTAATAACATGGAAGCAGCCATGGTACCCTCTCATTACAATAATTTATAAAATACATTTCATCTGACACACAATAGGATCCACTGTATAAACACAGTGGTGTTGTGAAAATTAGGTAATCGTTTCTCAAAGTCTGGTTTTCAAAATAGCAGCATCAGTAGCATCTGGGAACAAGTTTAAAAAGGCAAATTCTTGGTCCCTGCTAGACCTACTGATTCAGAAACCAAAGGTAGGACCCAGCAGTCTGTGGTTTGAAAACCTCTCCAGGGGATTCCAAGTTTTGACCCCATTAGGAGACTGGCATACCTGTTGCAATGGGAGAGAGAGATTGAACTCCATTGTGCTGACACAAAAGATGGGAGCACCTTTAAGCGTTGGGGCGAGCTGGTAGAAAAGTATTCCAGGATATGAGGGGGAGGTTAGTCAATGTGACCAGACCATCTGTATCTGCTGTTAGGTGCTTAGTGGAAATTCGGCTCTATCTCCCCTCAGAGACTGGGATAAAAGGGTACTGCCTTACTTGATGATTATGTTTCAAAAGGATGGTTTCCAGGTTCTTGACAAATACATTCTTGGGATGTGAAACTGGCAAGAGGCTTGGAGGAAATTGTTTATATCTCAGAATGGCAGAGTAAGAATTCATAATTTCAAATATTCTAAAGTAAATGATCTAAGTGAGGGGAAGTCTTCAAATCAGGAAGGAACCTGCCTAAGCTGAGGGGAAATTAAGGTGGTCTTGGTCAGTTGTCTTCTGCATTTTTTTTCCCGCACATGAGCCTTAAAATCAACTTGTCAAGATGCAAAACACTCTGTTGGAGTTTTTGTTAAAATTCTTGACTTTGTAAACTTAATTTAGGAAGTACTGAATTTTTTTTCCTCAGGGACTTGGTCTTTCCATTTTTTCCAGTCTCCTTTCATATTCATATTGTTCAGTAAATTTTTGATGATGTATTTCATTTTTGTCCTATACAATTCTAATAGGCTTTATTCCTAGATACTCAATATTTGCAGCATAGTATTTTTTTTTATTTTATTAAAAAATTTTTAATGGCATAATATTTTTTAGTTATATTTTTCTCAAAGGTCATGCTGGAATATTGGAAAATTATTTATTTTGTTGTTGTTGCTTTTCTTGGGTTCTTACTAGTTTTGAATATTTTCATTAATTACCTTAAATTTTCTAGGGAAATGATCATACCCTAAAATAAAGGCATAGGGACATTCCATTTCAATGTTATGCCCTTTATTTTATAGATGAAACAGAAGAAATACAGAGATTCAACTTGATTTCTAGTAAGTGATAGATCTGAGATTTTAAGTATTCTCTAATTCCGAGTGTTTGCTTATGCTATACTGACACTCAACTGTTCTTGAGGCTTTATTTTTTTCAGATACATTTGTTAGTTCTTTAAGTTTTTACATCATTGTGTATGTTAGATTCAGTATATGTAGGTGACTCTTTGAAAAAGTAACACGATGAAGTGTATGTATCTTGTCAGTGAATCCTGATAATTGATTAGAAGCAACAACAGACAAGGATGTAGTTGTTTCACTCAAATAGCCTCATGGTTTGTTGGGCATATTGTTAAGTATTTGATGATTGAGGAATACATTGCCTCTCTCCAACCCCCACAGTCTACTTCCAGACTTTGAAAAATTTGTGGAAAGATGCAGTTACATAACTATAAATGCACATGAAACTAATAGATTGTTTACAAATATTAAGGCCTTTACAATATTGTTATGGGAGGATTGAACAGAAACCTTCAGCTTGCCTTCAAGTTTCTTTAATATTTTAGGGGGACTGGTTGACCACTATGCTGCAACTATGCTGTTACACGCTAAATATCATGGAAACGTACATGTGCACTGGATTTTCCTTTTCCCTTTGTTGCTTTGTTTCTAAAGTGCTGAGTTCTGCTAAAAGTTTTGGATTGAAATCAAATTCTGGAAAGCTTTGGCAATGTTGCTGAAACGATATCCCAGTATATTTTCCTTTAATGAAACAAGTATAGAGAGCTGATTGATTTATGGAGCAATTTTTTGCATCATTACCTGTCTCGATTGTATACAAATGGTTTTTTATTTTCACTGTTTTGAAAGAACCATTTAATTTTAATATGCATATTTTGAAATCTGATATCTTAGTTAGCAACAGGATCCTGCAAAAGTTTTTATGCCCAATTCTTCTGAAACTCAAGAAGATGTTTATTAATTTTCAGATAGTTTAATTGTATTGTCTGAATATGACATTTAACTAAAATGTACTTCTCTTGCCTGACTGCCTCCTCCTAAGAACAAAGCTGAGTATTCTATTTCTCAGTCTAATTTAAACTAATGTGACCATAATCATTTTTTTTAAAGCATGTGTTCAAAAATTCTTCCAGGCTCACAAAAATTTGCCCATCATAGTGATGTTTTGTACTGCATTTTAGAGTTTAATTTTTAAACTAGAGTGTAATTTCAAATGAGTGTTATTCCTGTAAGAACTACCTTTTTAACTAGCCTGTTCCTTAACTTCCTGCCATGGTTGGAATTTTTAACACTGACCATGTGGCTTTGATGAGGCTCTAAAATATAATAGTGCAATTTGGAAAAGACAAGGTAGTTATCTTCTTGGCATCTGCTGAGTAGCCCTTGTCTCTGACTACTCATTGAATAAATACTACAACTAATAGAAACTTTAAGCATTCAATATACATATCAGGTTTGGGTCTTATTTACCTTCGTATATTAGATGAACCTAGAAAAGAGAAAACTGAAATCTGTGTTAACACAGCTCTCGGCCGCTCAGTCGGTTAAGCCTCTGACTCTTGGTTTTGGCTCAGATCTTGATCTGAACAGTTCCTGAGTTCAAGCCCAACGTTGGGCTCTATGCTAACAGCATGAGCTTGTTTGGGATCCTCTCTCTTTCTCTCCCTCTGCCTCTCCTCCACTCACTCTCTCTCTCAAAATAAATAAACATTAATTAAAAAAAATATATATAGTTCTCAGGAACTGTTTTGGTTGATTTCTCAGTCAAAATCAGTTCAATGAAGGCACAAAGTCAAACCGATAATTTGTCATCAAGCAAGCCTTACAAGAGCAATCCTGATACTCAATTTTTCCCTTTATATCTGGTTGGACTTCAGGTATAGTCTTGGTATAACCTTGTATTTGTACTGAAGACAATTAGACTTTCTTTCTATACTATGAATGCATCTGAGGAGTTTGTACAAGACAGTATACCATGCATATTACATATCTGTGATTTAATTGAACCCTCACAACAGTCCTGTAAGTCATGTATTATTACCACTTCATTGATAAGAAAACAAGTTCAATAAAGTTGACAGACTTGCCTAGTATCACATGCGTGGTAAATGACAGAGCTATGATTAGACCCTAACTTTGAATCCAAAGCTGTGCACTCTTTTCCTATGAAAGATCAGAACCTCGACCACTTGTTTCTACTCTGCCACTAAACATCCAGGAGGTGACTTTCTTACTTTTCCTAAATATAAAATTAAATTAAAAAGTCTGTGAGTGATTTAAAAGAAAAATATGTTTATATCGAGGTCTGTCACATAAGAGATATTGCTTGGCATCATTCGGAAATCTTGTCAGAAGGTTCTCAGTTCTAGTGTCTGAGTCATTGCCAAGAGTAAAAACATAAGTTTCAGGTTTCATCTCCATGGGTATTACAATACAGTCTCATGATCAAATTACTGAAGAATGGCAAAGTAGACACTTCATTTCATACGATACAGAAGAAGACACATTCCTAAAGGGTCAGCAGTGCCATTTCTTACATGCAATAGCTTCTGAAGATTCCCTAACATTTTGCATTCAACTGCTATTTCCTGAAAACATGCAATTTCTTGTGTATGTTAAGTGAATGAATGTCCTTTAAAAATCTTTTCCCATGAACTAGTCCATCAGATTTTACCTTAAAGGCTGGCAACTTTCCTCTCAACCAGAATATACTTCGAGAACTTTTGAGAACAGATAACTCAGACTGCAGAAGCAGATAAGACAATCTGTGCAACTGTCTCTTGGGAAGATAATTTTACTGCCTAGTAACCATCTGGATTGCGTCATTGGTGAGCTAAATGGACATCAATACACTTTTCTGAACTCTCACACATTTTTTGCAAAGAAACAGACATCACAAAGGTTGCAGGCTGATTATTTTGCATTGTTTCAAAGTCATTGATTCTTTCTTTTTTCTTTTTTTTTTTTTCAACGTTTATTTATTTTTGGGACAGAGAGAGACAGAGCATGAATGGGGGAGGGGCAGAGAGAGAGAGGGAGACGCAGAATCGGAAACAGGCTCCAGGCTCCGAGCCATCAGCCCAGAGCCTGACGCGGGGCTCGAACTCCCGGACCGCGAGATGGTGACCTGGCTGAAGTCGGACGCTTAACCGACTGCGCCACCCAGGTGCCCCATCTTTGTACAATCTAAGTACACAGCATCATGAGTCACTAATATACTCGCTAGTCATTGAACTCTGTTTCCCATACATGTGCATGATTTTTGTAGCCATCAGTGTGTCAGGTATTTTATTCCTTCATTGGTTACATTTGTGAGTTATCACTAACAATTAACATTTTATTTACTTTCTTTGCTTTTTTATAATGATTTACCAAAGGTCCACTCCCAGAGACATGCATGTATTTGTTAGCTGAGTTTTAGATTCATATTCAATTGTGGGGCAGTAGGGGGTATGCTTGTGTGTGCAGAGGGCTATGGATATGTTGGATTAAGATCATGTGCTGGGCTTCATTTTTTTATTTTTATTTTTTTTTAACTTCATTTATTTATTTTTAAGACAGACAACACACAGGAGGAGCAGGAGAGAGGGACATAGAGGGAGCGAGAGAGAGAGAGAGAGAAAGAGAGAGAGAATCCCAAGCAGGCTCTGCACTGTCCCCACAGAGGCTGACTCAGGGCTCCAACCCACGAACTGCAAGATTGTGACCTGAGCCTAAGTCATGCGCTTAACTGACTGAGCCACCCAGGCACCCCAAGGTCATGTGCTATACTTTGGTTGGCGTTTTACTTATTCTCTTATTTTCTTCACCATATTTTATAGCATAATCTCAGAACATATTCTAATTTCTCCAAATACAGGAAGAAAACTTGACCAAACAAACTCTTTTTTGCTAAGACTGGAAGAAGTTTATTAGAAGAGACGGATTGACTATTTAAGTTTCTGTTTCTATGAAAGCAACTATTTAATTAGACAGTTACCTTTTCCCCTTAGCAAACACTTTCTGGTCATCTCTACTTTTTAACGAGGTTCTGCAATATTATGACAGTCATTGAACTACAGGACACTATTTTACTGAAGCATTTTATGTGATAATGCCACCTTCTTAAAATGAGGCTTACAAAAACATTTGTTTAATCTTTACCAATCTAACAAATGTATTATGAGAGGAAAATGCTGTGTGAAAGAGTTACAACACTCCATTGCTATTTTACGCCTTTGTTCGTTGTTAACTGCTAAAAGGAGAAAAAACCCTGTCCTTTATCCATAAGAGAAAAGATGATATAGTGTCATCAGTCTCCAATATAAGATTACAAGTGAGGCATTACTTGTATTTTGAATCCTTAAAAACATTTTCTGGAGAGAAGTAAAAACATTTTCTGAAGAGAAGTTAAAGATGGGAATTTGCTTTGAACATCTGTGTAATATAGGTTATGAAAGTAAAAGAAATCCAACTATTTGTATACATGGGTCTTTTATTCGGAAATATGCTATGTAATCACTGTACTAAAAGACTAATAGACAGTCAAGGTAAATATAACACTGCGAACAGAGGTTAAGAACCCAGTGGGTCCTAAATCTAGGTCACTGTAGTTCTAGAAAGCAGCTCTTCTCTGGATGTTTTTCTCCACTCCATTAGAAATATTTATAACTTTACTTTTAAATATTGTTTATTTTGATTTCTGCTAACACACTTGGGAAAGAGGCAGAAGACAGTCTGTCTGAAGATGATGAAAGCATATCTTTTCATGCAATATGTTTTTAACATAAGAAGTCAAAAACAAACAAACAGGCATTTTTTTTCTTTAAACTGAGAGTGCTGGAGATTCTTTTCAAACATGATTTCAATAATAAGCAAGGGCTATCTCAGTCTTTTAAAGATGATAAAGTATAATCGTGAAAAAGTGTGCTGGCATTTTCTACTTACTACATGTGAAGAAAACACTAAACACCCTGTCACTATCCAAATCCTCACTGGCTGCTATTTAAAATAAGCAATAGACAAAGAATTGCCATTCTCATAGTGTGTGTGCTGGAGAACATCCAAGAACAGTCACTGACTGTTCATGATTACACTTGTTACAAAATTGGCTGTTTCATACCTGGGGACAACTTTTATTTCAACATTACCTTTCACTGAATAATGTCCCTGAGAGGGTGCTGGCAATAATTAAAGCAGGTTTCCCCATTGTACCCATGTTTCAGTGTATGTGAGAATTGTACCTCGTAGGTCTTGCTGTGCCATATGGATTTGCCATAGGGAAAGCAAAGAAATGGTATGGACACTTGGGGGCCTCTTAAGAGTGGAACAAGGGAAGGTATAGATGCTGTGTAAACATAGCAGAGTCAGGAGATACTCTTAGTTTAATAGTTAAATGCATAGCTTTGAAAATAAGCAGCCTGACCTAAATAAGCAGGTAGACCCAAAATATGGTCTACCATATTTTAATATGTGAACTTGACCAAGTTAATTACTCTCTCATAGTCTCAGTTTCTTCACCTGTGAAATGACCTTGTAATAGTTACCTGTCTCATAGGAATGTGATAAATATAAAGAGGTTGTTTATGTGAATCACTTATACAGGGAGGACTCTCAGTGCTGCTATCATCATCATCATTATCATTGAGACATCTAGAAGTTTATTTTGTTTTGGTTTTAGTTTTTATTTTTTTTATTTTTTTTATTTGAAAGAGAGAGAGAAGGAGCAGGGGAGAGGAGCAGAAGGAGAGAGAGAAATAGTCTGAAGCAGGCTCCAGACTCAGCACGGAGTCCTATGCAGGAGTCCATCCCAGGACCCTGGGATCATAACCTAGCTGAAATTAAGAGTTGAGCACTTAACCTTTATTGACTGAGTGCCACCCAGGCACCTCTAGAAGTTTATTTTGAATTCTAGATTCAACAAGGGTAAATGCCATTTATGTAACCTCAGTTCATAGACTACCAGAAACAGATTGTATTTTAGGTTCTTGATTTTAATAAATATACCTACCTGTCAGATGTATACTCATTCTTGACTTCTATCATAGTGTACTCTAGCTGGTCTGTTGTTTTTTAAGAGGTTGTTTTTTTTTTTAAGTTTATTTATTTTGAGAGAGACAGAGCGAGAGAGCAGAGCACGAATGGGGGAGGGGCAGAGAGAGCCCAAACAGGCTCCATGCTGTCAGCACAGAGCCTGATGTGGGGTTCCATCTCATGAATTGAGAGTTCGTGATCTGTGTCAACATCAAGAGTCAGTCAGATGCTTAACTGACTGAGCCATCCAGGCACCCTATGGTCTGTTGTTTTTGATAAGGAATTTTAGAAAACAACAAAAGGGATACATTGATTCAAACCAAATGAAGATAAGTAGAAAACATTTACATAATTCATGAGTTGTATTTTATGTAGTAATACAACCAAATGTATATATTGGACTTGTGCATATATCTTTTTTTTTTTTTTTTGAAACAAAATGATTGAAACCTAAAGGTGACTCTTTTGGTGGTTTTTTAGAGACTTTTAGGCTAAGTAGAAAGATTTGGGAATAGGCAGAACTCTTGGCACCTCTCAGATAATGCCACTTTATTACTCACCTCTTTACTTATGCCTAAAATATTAGATGAAAATACAGCAGAGGTGAGATAGGGGTGCAGAGTTTCTAATTCCTTCCTCATTTTTGAAGCTCAGTATGTTTCATGTTTTACAGCTTTAGACATTGATATCTACAAATCATGCTTAAAAGTTCTCCTTCTTATAAGAAAATCATGAAATAAGGATGGAATAATGATCATAACTGAAAGAGAAGTTTGACAGTATCTCTCAGCAAAAACATCCTCAACTTTTGTATCTTCAACTTGTTTGCTGTTGATCAGTTGTGTAAGTTGGTTTTTTTTTCTTAAATTAGGAAAAATGACTTGAACTTTCATATTGTTTTTGATATTTAGTCATTTGCCTTATATTCTCTTTATTCCAGTAAAATATATTTTAATTCCAGAATCATATTTCACTTAATTGTCTCTCCTCTATAGAAATACCCTGCAAAATAATCTTTTTATTACTTATTTATTTATTATTTATTTATTATATGGAGGTATAAAAATTTAAATTATTTAAATTATTTATTTTAAATAATTATAAATATAAATAATTTAATAATTATTAAATAAATATGAATAATTATAAATATAAATATTTATTTATTATTTATTATTACTTATTTGTTATATGGAGGTATAAAAATTTATGGGATAAAAGGTCTAAAATAGATCTCATGTCAACATGGCAGACTGGGCTGGGAAAACTCCCTTTTTCACTTCAGCCATATATTAGGTTGATCATTAGACTACAATAATATAGAAGTAGTTTAGGATGAGAGATCAGAGTTGAAGTATTCTAAGGCCCTTCAATTATTCAGGAAGAGAATAGAGATATTGATTAACGTTAAATCTTTTTAAGTATCCATGTTAAAAATTTAAAGTTAGCTACTTAAAGAATAAAAATAGAGTGTATAATTTCTAAATAAAGGTGGCTTGGAACACTTAAAAAAGCCCCAGCAAACTCAATCCAACAGATCGTAGAAAAGATGAAAATATAAGCAAAAATGGTAAATAAAAGACAAAAAATTAATGATGGTAAAAGTAAAATTATTCAGAAATTAGATTACATAAGACAGAAAATTAAATTATGCAATGCACAGGAGATATCCATAAAGGAATATAATTCAGAAATGTTAAGAATATGGAAATTAAAAAAATTTGCTGAGAAATACTAAACAAAAGAAAGCTGGTGTGCCAATATAAATATCAGACAAAATACAATTTAATGCAAAACCATTAACAGGAATGGTGTCAGTACATGACAAAGGAAATGTTTCACCATGAGTATAAAATGATACTTTTATGGGCAAAGACAACACAGTCTCAAATATAGAAAGCACATATTTATTTCATTGCAAGGAAAACATTTAAATGTTTCCTAATTATACTAGAAGATTTTATATTCTCTCATTAGGTAAAAATTAGTATAGGAACTGAAGATTTGAAGAACTCATTATCAAACTTAATGTAAGAGATATATATGAACCCTGTAAATTGAAAACATACTTTTCAACAGCACATATGAATCATTTACAATTATTTTCACATACTAGATTACAAAGGATGTCTTTAGGAATTCAGAAGAGTATGGAAATGTCCAATATCATAAAGTGAATGTGAAAGAATACAATGAATGAAAGAGAAAATTTAAAAATAACTCATTATTTCATCATCCAGATATACGTAGTATCCAGATACGTAGTATCTGATATGTAGATTTAGTATTTTTATGCAATTTGTGGCAGAGGCAGCTAAATATTCCCAGAACCCATTCTCCTCTTCCTTGTTTCCCTATAGAAATAGACCACCACTCTCTTTGGAGATTTTAAGAGGGCACATGGCTACCCAAGTAGTGACTACATTTTCCAGCTGCCCTTCAAGCTTTCCTTCAGTGTGAATTAAATAAATTCACTCATAAGCTAGCTTCAGCCATGCAGATACTAGTAAGAGATCTGTGAACCCCTGAAGACAGCCTGAAACAGTGTAGAGGTGTGTGTGTGTATGTGTGTGTGTGTGTGTGCACGCACACATGCACACAGGCAAACACATGCACATTTTTCTGAGGTGAGGGTTCAAACCTTTCATCCAGTCTGTGAACCCCTATTTTCAAAAGAAAAAATTAAAATCTGTGCCCTAGGGTTCATGAATTGTCAAGACTGAAGAAATATCGGGGTCCTGAAGATCCTCATGGGGATCAGGTGACTGCATGCCCTAGTTCATATGGATGTTACATAAGTGAAAAATAAGCCTTTATCTTGCTTAAGTCATTGTGTTTTGGGGTATCTTTGTTACGGCAGTTTGGTTCGTACCTAACAAATAGAGAATTATTTTATTGTATTGTATTACTTAATTTAATTTAATTTAATTTGAAATCTGATCATGAAGTTACATTTTACGATCTGATTTTAAAATTAGTATATCGGGGCCCCTGAGTAGCTCAGTTGGTTAAGTGTCCCTCCAACTTGGGCTCAGGTCATGATCTCACAGTCCTTGAGTTCCAGCTCCGCGTTGGGCTCTGTGCTGACAGCTCAGAGCCTGGAGTTTGCTTCAGATTCTGTGTCTCCTCCCTCTCTGCCCCTCCCCTGCTCGTGGTCTCTGTCTCTCTCTCTGTCTCAAACGTGAATAAACATTAAAATAAAATTTAAAAAATAAAATTAGTATATCAACAGTTTTCTACCCCACTACATTGTTTTACATCATTTTTCATACTCTTCCATTGTATAAATAAGCCATAATTTAAAGATTTCACTTTCTTAGAAATAGGCGTTTTCTAATTTTTCTCTGTGGTAAACAGGGTTTATTGCTGAGTTTATAAACATTGCTGAGTTGCTAGATCATTGTTCACATTTGTGGTTATTTCTTTAGAATAAATATGTAGAAACAAAATGGCATTTTTATGCATTTAAGGCCCGTTTGCATTTCCTTCATTATGTATTAATATTACTGAAGAATCTGTCACATAACTGTAGTTTCATTCAAAGCCATCAACAGTTTTGTTCTAATGTATGCCCAGATGCTCACATCATTCCATCAGTTAATCTGAATTTAACTGAAAAGTAGTGCAAGAATCCTAACTATACAGGACAATAATCTCCTTACCAACTCTGAAGAGTAAAGTCACAACATTTTGTCTAAGAAATGAATTAATGTCATTTTCTTGACCCAACATAATATCTAATATCCTGATTACCTTGTTATTTTAGTATTCTACATTTAAAATTAAGATTCTCTTTTATCATGGAATTTCTTAGAAGTATAATTAAAAGAAAACCATAATTAAGATATTTAGGCAAAACCCATAAACCTCATAATTTTATTCCCTTTTATGATTACTTGTTAAATAGCAGAAGCAGAAACTTATTAAGTCATATTTAGTTTAGAAAAACCTATCTCCCTTAACTGCACTTTAAGTAAGAAAACTCACAGAGAAAATGCTCCCAAACAGCTTGAAGTTTTTGAAGTTTCTTTCACATTTTTTCTATTCCTTTTTTTTTTTTAATGTTTATTTATTTTTGAGAGAGAGAGGGAGAGAGAGAGAGACTCAGCGTGAGCGGGGGAGGGGCAGAGAGTGAGGGAGACACAGAATCCAGGCTCTGAGCTGTCAGCACAGAGCCTCATATGGGACTTGTACTCATGAACCATGAGATCATGAACTGAGCTGAAGTCAGATGCTTAACCGACTGAGCCACCCAGGTGCCCCTCACATTTTTAATTTTTTGTTTATTTAAAAAATTTTTTTTAACATTTATTTTTGAGAGACAGAGACAGCACAAGTGGGGGAGGGGCAGAGAGAGGGGGGGACACAGAATCCAAAGCAGGCTCCATGCTCCGGTTTGTCAGCACAGAGCCTGATGCAGAGCTTGAACCCACAAACCATGAGATCATGACCTGAGCCGAAGTCAGACACCTAACCTACTGAGCCACCCAGATGCCTCTCACATTATTTAGAATAAGTAATTACTTTTTCAACATTTCTTTTTTAATTAAATTGGGGTGATTCTTTTAAGATGAAACCCTAACAAATCATTATTGCATTTCAATAATTCTTTTTTTTTTTTTTTCAAATTTTTATTTTTATTTTTGGGACAGAGAGAGACCGAGCATGAATGGGGGAGGGGCAGAGAGAGAGGGAAACACAGAATCAGAAACAGGCTCCAGGCTCTGAGCCATCAGCCCAGAGCCTGACACGGGGCTCGAACTCACGGACCGCGAGATCATGACCTGGCTGAAGTCGGACGCTTAACCGACTGTGCCACCCAGGCGCCCCTGCATTTCAATAATTCTTAAGGCAGCAGTTTCTTATCTTAAATAAAATATTATTTATTTTATAGGGATCACTCTATTTAAAAAAAAATTTTTTTTTAAACATTTATTCACTTTTTGAGAGACAGAGACAGAGTGTGAGTAGGGCAGGAGCAGAGAGAGAGGGAAACACAGAATCCAGAGCAGGCTCCAGGCTCTGAGCTGTCAGCACAGAGCCCGATGCGGGGCTTGAACTCATGAACTGTGAGATCATGACCAGAGCCAAAGTCGGATGCTTAACTGACTGAGCCATCCAGGTGCCCTGATCACTCTATTTTTATAAATTTGGATGTGAGTATGGGAAAAAGGAATTGGAAATATTGACTCAAAAGTATACAAGAAGAGAATAGAATTACTCCTTTTTGTTTTTAATAGTCTTCAATTGTAAGTAGGTACCAATGACTTTTACAGTAATCACATCAAAAAATAGACTTAAAATGATGTATTTAGGAATCATATAGATTTATTTTTTGCAGTGCTTTGTTGTTATTGTTGTTTTTAATGGGCATGGAAAATGTGAATTGTATTAAGTTGCTCAATAAAAATAAAAACAGTTGAAATTAAGTCCTAAATTTAAAGATCTGGTCAATAATCCATTCATCAATTTAATCATTTGTGTATGGAATAATTGACAACTGGGCAAAGCATTGTCCTGTAGGAGAGACAATGTCCAGAAATAACTACCGTTTAGGGTAGAAATGGTAAGTGTAACGCATATGAAGAAGAGAATTGTTCCCTTTAAGGGAAATAGGTAGCATATGACTACCCCAGAAATTGGGAGGGCAAACAGAATGTACAAAAAAATACTTTTGTAAGAAAGAACAGGAACTACACGGGGACACTGGCTTGCTCAGATGAAGTGATTTAGTTCAGGTTGCTATCACAGAATACTATAGACTAGGTGTTTTATAAACAACAGAGATTTATTTCTGAGTTTTGGAAGCTAGAAATCCAAGATTGGGGTCCTAGCACAGTCAGGTCCTGGTGAGAGCCCCATACTGGTTGCAGACCAATGACTTCTGGTTGCATCCTCACAGGGAGGAGAGTAGAGACAGGAGACAGGCTTTCCTGACTTACAAGGATACTAACCTAAATCATGAAGGCCCCACCCTTATGACCTCATCTAATCCTAATTTTCTCCCAAAGCTCCACCTCTTAATACCATCACATTAAGGGTAGGGCTTGAATATATGAATTTGGGTGGGGGGGACACACACATTCTCCATAACATTAGGGGAATGTTGCAGATGTGAGAAGAGTAATGAGAAAGGAGTTTGGCGGTGGGGGGGGGGGGGGAGGGGGGGGGGGGGGAAGATAACTGGGTCAGATTGCAGAGGGCTTGAATTTCAGGTTAAGGATTTTGGCTAAGAAGTTCTATGAACTCTTTCAGAAATTCTACCTCAGGGGTGCCTAGGTGGCTCAGTCGGTTAAGCGTCTCATTCATGATTTCTGCTCAGGTCATGATGTCACGTTTTGTCATTGGGCTCTGTGCTGACAGCTCAGACCCTGCTCGGGATCCTGCCTCTCCCTAACTCTCTGCCCCTCCCCCACTCGTGCTCTTTCTCTCTCTCTCTCTCTCAAAATAAACAAACATTAAAAAAAAAAGAAATTCTATCTTGGTATATTCTGCTGAAGAACTAAACAAAACAAAATACAAGAAAGAACTTTTTACTCCTTTATTCTTATGCTTAACCTATTGTTACGTTTCTAAATTATGACACACCAGTGGGACAAAGATTGATCTTGATGTATCCATACCTATGATATGGAAAGTGAAACTGTCAAATAACAGGATTACAATTTTAAGTAAACTCGATTGAAGGAAAGATGGCGAAATAAGTGGGAATTAACAAGATGAAAACATTTATGGGTTATTTTGACAACTATAAATATAAAATAATTTTGATTGCTAATCGTATGTTAGGATTTGTGCATGATACTGATAGAACTATTAAAAAAAAATCTTTAACTATGATTTCCCTTATGCACCTATTCCCCACTACAGGGGTCATCCTGAAGTAAAAGTGGAAATTAGATAATCACTCGGCAACAAATGGCAGAAAGAATGTGGAGTGTGGGGTCCTGACTTGGGATTTAGGCCACAGCTCTGGCATAACATTGTATAAATTTGTGGAAAGTCACTGAAACTTTCAGAGCTCCAGTTCCATTATCCCTTTACAACAGGGCAAAGACCCCCTGTTCTACCTATTTCCTGGGTCATTGGCACTCTTCAATGCAATAGTGTAAGTGAAAATGAATGTAATCTCAGTGTCCTTGTTTCCTTAGGAATCTCAACTCTCCCTAATTATATATACTGGGTTTTGGTCCTTGATCTTACTGTCATATGGTTGACACAAACTTCCTTGAAAATATTTCCATTTAAATATTGAAGACTGAGAAGTCTTAAAGTTCTGAGGTAGAAAATTGTGATGGTAAAATTTCAGGCACCTTAACAGGGTAAGTCCCTTCACTTTCTGGGCTTTAAGCTTTCCACCTATATGATTAAAGAGTTTGTAAATTGATTGCACAGAAGAATCACCTGATGAGCTTTCAAAGCTATAAATTTCTGGGTCGCATCCCAGACCTATCAAAGCAGAATCATAGAAAATAATCATGGAAGATAGGAACATTGAAAATGTCTAACGAAAGAGCTGTAGTTCTAATCATAATCAGAGGCATAGATTCTGTCTATAAGACACTAGAATTACGCAGTGCCAATTTTTAAAAGCTTTCTAGATTATCTGGATGCACTGTTCCAAATTCTTTTTTCTGAGTCTCACTTAGGGCTGCAGTGCCTATCATCAAATGGAAACTAGACTCTTGTCTGGTACCCATCGTGCACTGACTGTGCGTGACATCTTGAGTAAGAGCAATAGTGATGATATTCATAGCAATGATAATGAAAAACAAAAGCAATAAACATGTTTGATTAGTTGAATGTGACTAACTTTGAGATAATACGGTGCAATAGGACATCAAGTTGGTTACATTAGAACTTCTTGATTGATAAGACAGAATGGATGAACATATCAGATTTGACTTTACAGGGCTCATTATGCTACTCCTCAAATGTAATTCTGAGATTTGGGTGTCTTCTACTAGCAATTTGGAATTTGTAACCTATCTATGCCTTAATTGTAAAGTTTAATGATGACTGATAGTATGACATAATAAGAAATATGTATTTGGTCTTCATTCCTAATTCTTGACTCTGAGCTCCTAAAACTTTGGAATTTCCTTACTGATAGGGTGAGAGAGGTGTCCTTTGTTATTCATAAGGAGCCCATTTCAATCATACCTAGTTCATGTTAATAAGGTGACTCTTGGTGGGCCTCTAGATACCTTTAGGATGGAGGCTGGTTAGCAGAGCAGCCAACCATGTGAGTAGTGTTAAAGCTTTAATCTCCACCCACCTGACCTCAAGGGAGTGGAGAGAGGGTGAAGATTGAAGGAATTACCAATGGCCAATGATTTACTCAGTCATTCCTATATAATGGAAGCTCCATAGGAAACCTAAACCACAGGATTTGGAGAGCTGCTGGGTTGGTGAGCACATGGAGGTGCTGAAGGGATGGTGCCCCTGGGAAGGGCAGAAAAAGCTCTGGGCCCGTTGCCCTGTACATCACTTTCTGGCTGTTCATGAGTTGTATCCTTTATAATAACTGGTAATAGTAAGTAAACTGTTTCCTTGAGTTCTGTGAGCCTTTCTGCAAGGTATGGAACCTGAGAAGGAGGTCACAGGGATTCCTGGTTTATAAGCAGTTGCTCAGAAGTGTGATGAGAATTCATGAGTAGCATATGAACTGGGGGACCATCCTGTGGGACTGAGCCCTTAACCTGTGGTGTATGCTTTAACCCCAGGTAGTAAGTGTCAGAATTGAATTGTAAGACAACCAGTTGGTTTCCGCAGAAGTGGAAAATTGGTTGACGTGGAAGGAAACTTCTACACATTTGGTGTCAGAGTTGCTGTGAGTAGAAACAGATGTTAAGGGGCGCCTGGGTGGCTCCGTCGGTTAAGTGTCTGACCTTGGCTTTCATGATCTCATGGTTCATGGGGTGGAGCCCCACATTGGGCTCTGTGCTGACAGCTCAGAGCCTGGAGCCTGCTTCGGATTCTGTGTCTCCCTCTCTGTCTGCCCCTCCCACCACTTGCACTCTGTCTCTCTTTCTCTTAAAAATAAATAAACAAACAAAAGAAATAGATCTTAAGAGACATAAATAAAAAGACTTAAGACAATGGAAAATACAGAGCCAAAATCATTATTTGGTGCTATAGAACAAAAATTTACCCTTTAGAGAATTCAGATTTTTAAGAAACTGTGACCTTTAAAGGACTGTGCAGACATAGCCAAAATGTGTAGACATTAGTCCTGATACTAGGTATTATTCATTAGCAACTATGACTCAGTTTTTTCTTTTTACTTTCAGGTTTACCTTACATTTTTAAAAAAGAGGAAAAGTAAGAGACATTTTAAAAAGTAATAAAGTTTAGCTCTAATTGGGGCACTGGTTAGAATAACACCATTAGAACAGCCGACTTTAATTTTTTCACTGATTTTATTCATTTCAGGTTCAAAAAAGAATTGATTTGATAGAAGTGCTTTACTGGATATTTGTTAGTCAAAAATGGTGGTGAGCTTGTGCCTGAAATGAATATCACAAAGCTTGGGGAAATATTTTAATTTTGAAATTTCAGATGGGTTCCATAATTACCTCGGGCACTTTTTTGTCTGAGTATAGCATTAACGGTGCTATTCCCAGAACATACTGATGATAAAGTAAAATCACTCCACTCATTAAAGGCAAAGAAGTGCAGATGGCTATTATTAATGACGAGGATAGGGGACAATAATCATGAAAGCTCTGAAGCCTAAAAATAAGTATTAAAATGGCTGAATGATCAATCATACCAGAGACATAGATATATCCACATAAACCAAACTTCAGAAAAAGAATAGGAACAAAACAAAATCCATTGTCAATTGGGTACTTTAACTACATTATGCCATCTGGGTAATTGATTGACTTTGTCATTTTCCCGATAATTCCAAATAAGTGAGTTTAAGGATAATCACAATCACTTTATAACTTATGGGTAAAAAAAAAAAAAAAAAGGATCTGAATATCTACTAATTTCATTTCTCACAAAGATCAGGTTTACCTGAAGTCCCTAAGAGGAGAATAACCTAAAAATACAAAATTTTTAATAGATAATTTTAGGTTGAATTTTTTTTTAAAAGAAACTGAGGCAGATTTTTTGCCCACAGCACATTTAGTAATAGCTATAAACTTATGAAAACGAAACCTAACAAAGAACCACAACAAAAACAATCCACATTATTTTCCCAGCTAGGTAAATGCATTTGCCATTGTTATGATTTTAAAAATCGTATTTGCCATCTCCTATGCACAGTGCTTCTGTCAGCATTGTCTGGACAAGGTAACCTACATTCCCACAGCTTCAATGCGTATTTGCACAGTCAGTTGGTGTTCTCAAAGAACCATGAAGTTGCATATTAGGCCCTAAAAATAGCCAGATGCAAAGCAATAAATGTTGAAACATTAGGGGAACAGAGGAAGCTTTTATTTTATAAATGTAATTAGAACAAGCTGACTTTACCCTAAAAGGCACAAAGCAGACTTTGTGATAATATAAAAATAAATAAAAATTTTAAATAGCAAATAAGGGGGGAAATTTATTCCTTTTATCATTGACCTTTCTTTGAAAGTAACATATTGTACATCAGCTCATTAATAGAAACATGGGTTTAGGTGTGTCTGTTTTGTAATAGTGTAAATGGAGACTTTGCCCACCACCCATGTGAAGTGCAATAGAGTTTCAAACCAAGTCAATAAAAAAATTCAGAACTTGATCTGACACTTCCATTTAGAACGCATAATTCTTTAAAAGAAAGGCAAAATGCCAGCAGGAAACATAATCGTTCATGGCATTATTGGTCTAAATTCTCTCCTTCCTGGATGGGAACATATAGAAAAGAATCACTCTCCATAAAAAGCTTTAAGAAATCCCTAACTTTCAGTTAACCTCTTGAATAGGATTTAGTTCATTCTGTCCTGAAGCCCCTGGGGTACCACCGCACGTGAATGGCTCTGTGATGTTGTCATATTACACTGGTTCTCCAAGTATGGTCCCCAACATCCCCAGGGACCTATTAGAAATGTAAATTCTTAGCTCTGCCCCAGATCTACTGAATCAGGAACTCTGGAGGTGGGGCCCTGTGACAGGAAGCTTATCAACCATCCAGGTAATTCTGCTAATGCTCAAGTTTGAGAACAGCTGTTCTAAGTCTTGCTACAGAAGGTAACAGGTGAAGGTCCAGAATGATTACAGAACTAATTAATTCTTTTGGCTAAAAAGACCTCAAAGTTAAATGTTTTCCTTTTTATAGACGAGGAAATCATAGTTCAGGCAGTTACTTGTTAGTTAGTATGGAGCTGGGACTTGAAGTCAGGCCTTCTTACCCAGGTACACACTTTATTCCCTGCTACAATATACGCCAAACCCCATGCTACCCACGTTGGTGTTAATAACGCTCTTGCTATTTCAGGGTGAGTAAATGTGAAATTGTCTATTATTGTATGAGAGGGAAATTATTAAAACATTTTATAATTTAAGCAGAAAATTTTCTGCTAATCACATGTGGCTAATATAATGGTAACAGATATTTTGAGGAATAAACATTTTAATCATATCATTGACCAAGATGCTTTGCTTGAACAAACTTCACTCAGGCTCCAGAAACTTCTAGGCTCATCTGTGCACTTCCTTATAAAATCCAGTTCTAGCAAGAACCCTGCTAAGTCAGCCTAGCAAGGACCCCCTCCCTCCATTGCTGTCTGATATTTGATCACTCTCAATGTCTGATCAGGTTCCTCATCCTCCACCATATCCCAGCTGATTGATGTCTGATCACCCTGGCCTGTCTTCAGCAATCCTGATCCTGTTAGGGTCAGTTCTCCCAGAATCCTCCTTACCTCTAACGTTTCCTTTTTGGTAATTTTTCACCCACTGGCCTCCAACCCTGCTCCTTGGCCATAAATTCCCACTTACCCTTGCTGTATTCAGAATTGAGCTTAGTTCTCTTATGGGGTTTATTTTCCCCTTCTGTACTATTCTTCAATAAAATCTGTTGTTACCGCATAACTGTCTAGCTCTGTTTTTGTCTTTGGAAGTTCTGGTGCTATGATTCAGATAGGATCACATTCATCACTGGACTCCTGGATCATTCACTTGGGACCTTAAGTGGGCACGTTTGAAGGCTCTGTCTTCATTCTTGATTGATTAATTAGGGATCCACTGGTGGGTCCAACTCCTAAACCATAGCTGTGGACAAATGTCTATTGAAACTGGTAAGGACAATTTTGGTTCCTAAGATTCTGAGTATACTCTAGAAGCTGGGTTTGAGTCCCAGATGAATGGAGCCTGAGTTAGCTTTCTAGGTTTCTCTGTTTGTAAAAGGCTGGGTTAGAGTTTCAGGCAAGAAACTGTTTATAATATTTGCTTTAGAATCTTAGGCGTCTGTTTATAAGAGACTCTGTTCCACAGCAAGGAACAGAAGCTGTGTTAAAAATCCCAAGTTTCTTTGTTCGTAAGTATAAAGGTACTGTTAGTTAAGAACATGGGAGCCTCTCAGTCGTCTGAGAATCTCCTTTTTGACCCCACCGACTATATATGCAACTAATTTTGTCTGCTTCCTTTCTTGCTGGTACCGTTTTACTAAAGATAATTTGGAACTTAAGTAACCTCTTTCAGAAACAAGGTCATCACCACAAACTGGCTTCTTTAAAACCTCTTTCGTCTTATCACCTCTGTTCCTCCTTTTTCCTTTTACTGCTGCCTTTGATCTTCCCTCCAGTTCCCCTGAACCCTTTAATATGGCCTTCAAACCCCTTACCTCCATCCCTTTTTGCACCCTGCTGGAACGTTTCCCTTCCTGTTCCAGCCCCTCTGTCATTTGAATTTTAGGTCCTGGCCCCCCATTAGGGTCTCTTAAAGAACTCTTAAGGGAAGTCAATTTTTGAGGCTGAAAGTTTCGTTGGAAATAGACTGAATATTTTATCCACTCAGATGGCTTTGGAGACATCCAGACAGTCACTGGATGTGTCCTCAGCCTAAAAGGTAGTCTATGGCGTCATTGAAAGATTATATATCAGGGCAAAAGAAAGTCATAAAAGTCTTCACAAATATTGGTAAAAGACTTATACCTTACTTAATAGGTAAACTCATCACGTTTCTGACAGAGATACCATTTGGATAACAAGATAGAGATATATCAGTGATTTTTATATTACTACGCTTTACTGACTCTTGATCAAGAGTCTGATGCTTAACCTGCTGAGCTTAACTGACTGAGCCACCCAGGCACCCATGTTTGTAACTGTTTATATGTTAATGCATGTGTGTATGTATGCATATATGTTAAGTATATATAATATTTTTCTATCTCCAGAGAGAATTTAAAAATTACTTTATAAAATCTTTTAAAGGGGTTCTATTCACTTTGGATTAGAGATAAACAGCCACTTATTTAAATTAATTTCCAAAATTCCTAGAAATATAGAAACCAACCCAAATTTTTTTTACATTCACAAGTGATGTGGGTAAATCTCTGAGAAGTAAGATTAGTTTAATATTGTTGGCTTAATAAAAATGGATATGTCTTCTGAGTTATCAACATTCAGTGTAACATGAGCATACATTTATTCTAGTTAGATTTACTAGTTGAATAAGATTATATTATCTCTACTAGATGTTTAAGATAATAAAATTGTAAATTGAAACTAAGAATAAACTGAGATGAACAATAAAAAATAAATTGCTTAATGTATATTATACCAAGCGGTAAAAAAAAAAAAAAGCAAAAGAGAAAAGCCATATGTTTAACTTTTTAGGTTCTTTGCTTCTATAATATTTTAAAACTTGCCTGATTTATAAAAAAAAATAAATTTTAATGGCTATTTTTGCTTGATAAACTTGTTTAATAAATTTACATTCAAACACAATTCTAAGAACAAGTGAATTAAATTGATGTAAGTGGAATAAAAGCTTATAAAGTAACTTTTTTTTTATTAAGGTATAATTGATATATAACATGTTAGTTTTAGGTGGTAACAAAATGATTTTTTTTTAATTAAAAACATTTTTTTAACATTTATTCTTTTTTGAGAGACACAGAGAGAGAGAGAAAATGAGTGGGGAAGGGGCAAAGAGAGAGGGAGACACAGAATCTGAAGCAGGGTCCACGGTCTGAGCTGTCATCACAGAGACTGATGCAGTGCTCGAACCCACGAACTGTGAGATCATGACCTAAGCCGAAGTCGGATGCTTAACCGACTGAGCCACCCAGGTGCCCCACAAAATGATTTGATATTTGTATGTATTTTGAAATGATTACCACAGTTAGCATCTGTCATCATACATAGTTATAAAAAAATTGTGTGTGTAGGATGAGATTTTAAGACTTACTCTTTTAGCAAATTTCCAACATTTCATACAGTATTATTAACTTTAGTCACCCTCCTGTACATTACATCCCCATGACTTATTTATTTTATTACTGGAAGTTTAAACTTTTTGACTCTCTTCACCCATTTCACCCATCTCTTTATCTCCCACATTTGGGAACCAACAATCTTTCAATTTGTTTTCTATGTCTATGAGCTTCTTTTTTTAGATTTTACAAAGAAGTGAGGTCATACAGTATTTGTTTTTCTCTCTCTGACTTATTTCACCTAGCATAAAGCCCTTAAGATCCATCCATGTTGTTGCAAATGGCAAGGTTTCTATTTAGGGCTGAATAATATTCCATTGTAAATATATACTACATTTGCTTTATCCATTCATCAATTGATGAACACAGGTTTCCCCCCCCACACCCGCCACCCCATATCTTGGCTATGTAAATAATGGTATAATGAACATGGGGGTGCATATATATATTTCCAAATTTGTCTTTTTGTGTTCTTTGAATAAATATCCAGAAATGGAATTGCTCAATCATGTGGTAGTTACATTTAAAAATTTTTGAGGAACCGCCATTCTGTTTGCTATAGTGGCTGCACCAATTTACATTCCCACCAACAATGCACATGGATTCCCTTCTCTCTATATCCTTTTCAGTTCTTGTTACCTCTTCTCTTTTTGATACTAGCCATTCTAAGATGTATGAGGTAATATCTCGTCGTGGTTTTGATTTGCATTTCTCTGATGATTAGCAATGTTGTACACTTTTCCATGTACCTGTTGACCATCTGTATATCTTTGGAAAAATGTTTATTCAGATACTTTGCCTGTTTTTTTAATTGAATTTTTTTTCTATTCAGTTGTATGAGTTCTTTATATATTTTAGATAGTAACCCTTTGTCAGATATATGAGTTGCAAATATTTTCTCTAAACATGTAGGTTGCCTTTTCATTTTGTTGAATGTTTCCTTTGCTGTGCAGTTTTTTAGTTTGATGTGGTTGTTTATTTTTGCTTTTGTTGCCTTTGCTGTTGATGAAAATCATTGTTAAGACTGATGTCAAGAAACTTACTGTCTGTGTTTTCTAGGAGTTTTATGGTTTCAGTTCTTATGTTCAAGTCTAATCTATTTTGAGTTAATTTTTGTGTACGATGTAAGATACTGGTTGAGTTTCATTCTTTTGTGTGTGGCTGTCCACTTTTCCCAGAACTATTGATTGAAGAGACTGTCTTTTCCTATTGTATATTCTTGGCTTCTTTGTTGCAAATTAATTTACGATATAGACATGGGTTAATTTCTAGGCTTTCTGTTCTGTTCGATTGATCTCTGTATCTGTTTTTGTGCTATTGTCATACTGTATTGATTAATATAGTTTTGTAATATAGTAGGGAATCAGAGATCTTTGTTCCTTTTAAAGATTGCTTGGGCTTTTCGGAATCTTTTGTGGTTTCATGCAAATTTTAGGGTGGTCTGTTCTATTTTTGTGGAAAATGTCACTGGAATTTTGAAAGGGCTTGTGTTGAACCTGTAGATTGCTTTGGGCAGTATGGACATTTTGAAAATATTAATTCTTTAATCCATGAGTATAGAATATCTTTCTATTTATTTGTGTCTTCTTCAGTTTTTTTATTAATGATTTTCAGTGCATAGGTTTTTCACCTCCTTGATTAAAGTTATTTCTATATATTTTATTCTTTGTTATACAGTTGTAAATGGGATTATTTTCTTAATTTTTCTCATTGTTTATTAGTGTATAGAAATGCAACTGATTTTTGCATGTTGATTTTGTATCCTGCAATTTTCTGAATTTCTTTTTTAGTTGTAGTAGTTTTTTGGTTAGGTTTTCAAGGTTTTCCATATTTAATATTATGTCATCTTCAAATAGTGATAGAGGTACCTTTTCCTTTCCAATATGAATGCCTTGTATTTGTGTGTGTGTGTGTGTGTGTGTGTGTGTGTGTGTGTGTGTAATAGTTCTGGCTAGGACTTCCAATGCTATGTGGAACTAAAGTGGCAAGAGTAGACATCTTTGTCTTATTCCTGATCTTAGAAGAAAGCTTTCAGCTTTTAACATTGAGTATAATGTTAGCTATGAGCTTGTCATACATGGCGTGTATGATGTGAGTTACACTCTTTCTGTACCCACTTTGTTGAAAGTTTTTATCATAAGTAGGTTTTGAGCTTTGTCAAGTGCTTATGCCTAATTTGTTGATTTGATCATATAATTTTTATTCTTCATTTTATTGATGTTGTATATCACATTGATTGATTTGTGGATGTTGAACCTGAAATAAATTTCACTTTATCATACTATATGATCCTTTTAATGAATTATTTAATTCAGTTTGTTAATATTTTGTTGAGAATTTTTGCATTTATGTTCATCAGGGTTATTTATCAGTATTCATCTTGTGATTTCCTTGTTTGGTTTTGGTATCAGAGTAATGCTGGTATGAGTTAGGAAGTGTTCCTTCTATTTTGGGGCAGAGTTTGAGGAGTATTGGTATTTATTTTTAATGCTTGGTAGAATTCAATAGTGAAGCCATCTGGTCCTGGAATTTTCTTTGTTAAGAGGTTTTTGATTACTGATTTAATATCCTTACTTGTAGAATATTTCTGCTCATATTTTCTATTTCTGGATGATTCAGTCTTGGTGGTTTATATGTTTTTAGGAAATTATCCATTTCTTTGAGGTTATCAAATTTATTGGTGTATAATTCTTCATAGAAGTCTCTCATGATGCTTTGTATTTCTGCGGTAATGTTTGTAATGTTGCATCTTTCATTTCTGATTTTATTTGTTTGAGTTGTCCCTCTTTGTTGGCATGTCTTGCTAAATGTTTCTCAATTTTATCATTTTAAAGTGGTGACTCTTAGTTTCACTGATCTTTTCTGTAGTTCTTGTAGTCTTTATTTCATTTACTTCCTTCTTTCCATTAACTTTGGGCTTATTTTTTTTTCTTTGTGTATAAAGTTAATTTGTTTATTTGAGATTTTCTTGTTTGTTTCTTGATATAGACATTTATCAATAAAAGTATCCATCTTAGAACTGCTTTTTTCAGCATCCCATAAGTTTTGATATATTGTATTTCATTACCATTTTTCTCAAGGTATTTTTAAAATTTTTCTTTTAATTTCTTCTTTGACTTCGTTGTTCAGTAGCATGTTGTTTAATATCCATATATTTGTGGAATCCCCATTTTTTTCCTTGTAATTGATTTCTAGTTTTATACCATTAAGGTTGGAAAAGATGCTTGATGTGATTTTAAGCTTCTTAAATTTATTAAGATTTGTTTCTTGACCTAACATGTGATCTATCTTAAAGAATGTTCCGTGCAAACTTGAGAAAAATGTGTATTCTGCTGCTTTTGGACAAAGGTTCTATATATATCTGTTTAACCCATATGGTCTAATGTGTCATTTAAGGCTGATATATCCGTATTGACTTTCTGTTTGGATGATCTGTCTGTTGATATAAATAGGGTATTAAAATCCCTTACTATTATTGTATTATTTCTCCACATTATTGTATTATTGTCAATTTCTCCATTTAGATCTGTTAATATTTGCTTTACACATTTAGGTGCCTATATGTTAGGTGCATAAATATTTATAAATATTATATCTTCTTGATGGATTGATCCCTTTATCATTATATAATAACCCTCTCTGTCTCTTATTACAATCTTTGTTTTATTTATTTATTTATTTATTTATTAAAAAAATTTTTTTTTAACATTTATTTATTTTTGAGACAGAGAGAGAGAGAGAGAGAGAGAGAGCATGAACAGGGGAGGGTCAGAGGAAGAGGGGGACATAGAATCTGAAACAGGCTCCAGGCTCTGAGCTGTCAGCACAGAGCCTGACGTGGGGCTCGAACCCACAGACCGCAAGATCATGACCTGAGCCAAAGCCGGACGCTTAACCGACTGAGCCACCCAGGCACCCCTACAATCTTTGTTTTAAAGACTACTTTGTCTGATGTAAGTATAGCTACTCCAGCTTTCTTTATATTTTCATTTGCATTGGATATCTTTTTCCATCCTTTCACTTTTAGTCTGTGTGTATCCTTCCATCTAAAGTAAGTCTCTTACAGGCAGCACATGGATGGGTCTTGTTTTTATCAACCACTCTATGTCTTTTGATTAGGGAATTTAATGCATTTACATTTAAAGTATTACTGATAAGTATATTCTTATTGCCATTTTGTTAATTGATATCAGGGTGTTTTACACTTCCTCTCTCTTCCTTTCTTCTCCTGCTCTCTTTCTTTATGGTTTGATGACCTTCACTAGTGGTATGCTTATATTCTTTTCTCTTTATCTTTATTATATCTGTTACACATTTTTGCTTTGTACTTACCATAAGGCTTATTTATACCACTTATACCAGCTTCTATTTATAAATCTATTTTAAGTTCATAACAACTTAAGTTTGAATGCATTCTAAAGTGCTACATTTTTACTCTTCCCTCACCACCATATTTTATGTTTTTGGTGTCATATTTTACATTTTTTTATCTTGCATGTTTCTTAACTAACTATTGTAGTTACAGTTGTTTTTTACTGCCTTATCTTTTAACCTTTATATTGCCTTTATAAGTGATCAATCCTCTATCTTTAATATATATTTACCATTGCTGATGAGATTTATACGTTCATATGTCTTCTTGCCCCTAATTAGCACCATTTTGTTTTCAGCTTAGAGAAGTTCTTTTAACATTTCTTATAAGATCAGTTTATAGTTGATGAACTTTTTTAGCTTTTGCTTGTTCACAAATGTCTTTATCTCTCCTTCAAATCTTATTGATAGAGTATTTGGTGGATAGAGTGTTCTTGGTTGGAAGGCTTTTTCTTTCAGGATTTTGAATGTATTATGTCACTCCTTTCCAGCCTGCAAAGTTTCTGCTGTGAGATCTGCTGATTGTCTTAAGGAGGTTTCCTTGTATGTTACAAGGTTTTTTTTCCTCTTGCTGCTTTTAAGGATCTCTCCTTGTATTTAAATTTTGATATTTTAATTATACGGTGTCTTGGTATGGGTATTTTTAGTTTATATTTGGAATTCTGGACTTCCTGTATGTGGATGACTGTTTTATTCCCCAGGTTAAATGGGTTTCCACCTTCCATTATTTCAAATAATTTTTCTGTCTTTTTTTCTTTCTCTTTTCCTTCTGGGACACCTAAAGTATAAATGTTGGTCTGATTAATGTACTATAAGTCGCTTATGCAATCTTCACTTTTTTCCTTTTCTTTTTTCTTTTTCTATTTTTTTGCTCTGAGGTCAGGTGTTTGGTTTTTTTTTCCCCCCAGAAGAATTTGTTCCATATGTAGCTATTGATTTTGTTATGTCCATGGGAGGAGGTAAGTTTAGGACCTTGTTATATTGCCATCTTGAACCAGAACCCATCTAATTGCTCAAAAAAGGGAACTTATATGATTTTTGTTGGCAACTGTGAAAATACATAAAGTAAACTTCATTTAAAATGGAGTTAGAGGGGCGCCTGGGTGGCTCGGTCGGTTAAGCGTCCGACTTCGGCTCAGGTCATCATCTCACGGTCTGTGAATTCGAGCCCTGCGTCGGGCTCTGTGCTGACAGCTCAGAGCCTGGAGCCTGTTTCAGATTCTGTGTCTCCCTCTCTCTCTGCCCCTCCCCTGTTCACGCTCTGTCTCTCTCTGTCTCAAAAATAAATAAACGTTAAAAAAAAATTTAAAAAAATGGAGTTGGAAAACCCTGCAAGGTGAGCTTTCATGCACATACCAAAGTACCAGTTGCAGCTTGCATAACCAGCAGGAAGAAGGAAGATAAGAATTATTTTGATATGAGAATACATTTTTCATTTAGAAAGATCCCTCCCTGTCCCAGCAACAAGGCACTAACCACCAGTTGTAGTTAATAAAAAACTGCCACAACCTGAAACTCTTGTTTTCTCCAATGAACTTTTGTTTAAAACAACCCACCCAATTTCCTCCTTTCTAACAAAGCTGAACTTTTCCTTTTCTCTTCTGACTTGCCTATGGTTCATCACAGCTTGCATGTCCTGAACTGCAATTCCTCTGCTTACCTGAATAAATTCATTTTGCTAGTAAACTAACTGACTATTTTATATTTAAGGCTGAAAAAACTCTGTTGTTCAAGTCTGCTACTAAGAATGCAGATTTTAGAGTTGTGCTGTCCAATAAAGATATAATGTGAGCTACATAGGTGATTATATAATTTCTAGTAGCCGTATTTAAAAAGATGAAAATATGGGGCACTTGGGTGGCTCAGTTGGTTGAGTGTCTAGCTCTTGGCTTCTGCTCAGGTCATGATCTCACAGTTTCTTGAGTTTGAGCCCCACATAGGCCTCTGTGCTGGTGGTGTGGAGCCTGCTTGGAATTCTCTCTCTCCTTTTCTCTCTGTCCCTTCCCCACTTCTGCTGTCTCTGTCTCTCTAAAAATAAATAAATAAACTTAAAAAAAATTTAAAAAAAATATGAAAAGAAATAGGTAGTAATGTTAATAATATATTTTATTTAATCCAAACTATCTGAAAAATTTCAGGACATGCCACCCTAAACTATGCTGCTGTGCTTTATTGATTATTCTGAGAAGATGACATTTGAAAAACAACAAATTCAGGTAAAAGTTTGCTAAAGACAGGTCCTCCAAAAGGAATTCAGTTGGCAAAAATCTCAACTTGGGAGGATTGGGTCTTATCACAGAGGAGGAAACTGGATTTGGATACCACACCCACACAAACTTGTCACAGCTATTATGTTTTCCATTTATTCCTGTAAGAGTTCATTCACCTTTTCTAAAAATTATTGACTCTCTCCTAACTTGCCTACATCCCCTCCCTTTTTTCCTGTCAAGAGGGTATAGAACCTCTCAAATCCCATCACATTTTGGAGTAGTCACTTTTTCTTTTCCTGTTGCCTCTTGGCATGTAATATTAAAAATTAATAAATTTCCATACCTTTTCTTCTATTAATCTGCTTGTTGTTAGCCATCAAAGCTAGAGAAGTAGAGGGAAAACATTTCTTCTACATGGCCAAACTATTATCTTTCAAAACTTTTTTGGATACTAAGTCTTAAAATTCCAGTGTGTGTTTCATATCTATAGCACATCTTAGTTCAGACCAGCCACATTTCAAGTTTCAATAGTTCAATGTTGCAATGAGATGCCACAATGGACAGTAGAGATCTAGAGCTTTCTGCTTAGAACTCAGGACTGGTACATGCTGGTTATGCAATGTAGAGCCTTTGCTAATGTTCAGTTTCCTCTTCTATAAAATTAAGAATAATAACATTCTTACTTCATCAGGTTGACACAAGAATTGAAGGAATTCTGTAGGCAAAGTATTCATCACACTCCCTGAAAAATAGTCTGCTCTCAATTAATGCTATTTTGTTGTTGTTGTTGTTGTTGTTGTTGTTAAGGAAAGGGTAATGATAGAACTCAATGTGTTGTGAGGAGGGTAGGCATATTTTCTTACAAACTGAGGAAACCAATTTTTGATCAAAGATTGATCCTCTAATCTAAGAACATGTGATTCCTCACTCCATCTTTAAGATGATACTTCTAATTGTAAGGAAATTTAGAATAAGCAAAAAAGATCACTAATGTCTCTAGTGGAAAACTACGCATTGTTTAGATTAGAGCACACTTTCTAAGTTATGTAAGCCCAGCCTTTCATTGCCTTTGAGCTATTTTACCACACTGAAAATAGTAGATAACTGATAGCAATGCAAAATAATTCTTGTTCTTAGACATGCAAATAAATTCTGTCTGGTGGAGGTTCAATTGACTTTCCTCCTGTCTCCTCCCACGGGAAAAAGGTAGTTTTGCATCCATTTGTAAATTCATTTCAACATTTCTTTACTGGGGAATTTTACCCCGTATACTTGCTTTGAATCAGTTGTAGTATCTACCTGATTCCATTGTTAATAATTAGTTAAATAAAATAATTAATATGTATTTACTATATATTTATGAGAGTCATGATTTTATCCATTATGGACAATTTTCCTTTAACATACTTATCTTGCACTCTGTTATCAAATTTATAAGAGCCATTATGAGGTCAGTAAAAATTCAGTGAACTTTAAAGAATTAAGGGTCATCTTTTTTCTATTTTGATTCTGGTTGTGAGTAGACACAGAATCTCTCTGTGGAAGGTTTGATGACACAAATCGTGTACAATGTTTGCCTTTGAAAACAAGAACAAAGACTCACAGAACAGGGGGAGAGAGAGATAGAAAAATAATTATGAAAGAAAATACTGTTCCAACTGAAGTATGTACAAGTTGCTAGAAGTCATTAGCTGGCAGAAGTGATGGGCAGAGGTGTTCAGGAGATGCTTCTTTTGAGGCAGAAATCTTTGAGGTAGTGTTGAAAACTGAAAAGGAAATCTTATGCTTGAAAAATGGAAGAGAGGTCATTTGGGGCACATGCTGTGATGTATGTGAAGCTTGCATTTCTTCTCGATCCGTGAATTTATACATAAATTGCTTAATTAAGAAAATGCCTCTGTAAGACTCTTTTGCTTTTATGGCCTAAACGCATAAATTTGACAAGTGCATGCAACCTTTTATAGCAATTCAAAACTATTAGGGCTATTTCCTCTGACTTGCATCAAGCTGAATAAACACACTCTGTTCAAGTGGAAACTTGTTATGCTGCCTTTCTCTGCCTTTCAAAGCAATCAAAGCAGGGTCCTTGAAGCCTGAGTGTCTCACCTGTGCCGCCTAATGGCTCATTTATTTTGTTTATCCTGCTTTTGGGAAAATCAGAGTTAGCTTGACATTTGCATTGCTAATAAATCGCTTTCAAATTGCATTGGTACTTCACTTGGTTTAGATTGGTAACTTGCATTTGAACAGGACCATCTGGTCATTGCTGTTAGGTTTACATATCTTTAGAGAGTCCTGTTTTCACCTAAGGAATATGTACACATAGCAGATATTCCTGTCCATCTATGTGATTTTCTTCATTCCAAGTCCTTACAGTACCAGGTCTTTCATTTTATTTGCATGTCTCATAGTTAGATTAATCATTCTTCTTGGATTCTTGGTTCTAATACCTGACTTGCTGGTAGGTATTATCATCCAGCTGATCACCCAGGAAGGAAATCCATGGTACAATTTTAATCTGCTTTCCGTCTTTTCTTTTTTTTTCCTGTTTTTTTTTCTTTTTTTTTTTTTTTTTCCAACGTTTATTTATTTTTGAGACAGGGAGAGACAGAGCATGAACGGGGGAGGGGCAGAGAGAGAGGGAGACACAGAATCGGAAACAGGCTCCAGGCTCTGAGCCATCAGCCCAGAGCCCGACGCTGGGCTCGAACTCCCGGACCGCGAGATCGTGACCTGGCTGAAGTCGGACGCTTAACCGACTGCGCCACCCAGGCGCCCCGCGTCTTTTCTTTTATTCAGTCAATCACCAAGTTCAATTCAGCTCAACTTTGACCCGTTTTCAGAATTAGCTTTTTTCTCTTCATTCTGAAGGCCTGTGACCAGTTTATCCCTTTATCATCATTCACATAAATATTAATTTATGTATTATTTCCCCCATCTTTATTATTTCTTTATTATTTATTCATTGTTTCCCCGTATCTTTAGTCTATCCCTTCCCCGACCGTCCTTCAAACCTGTGCTTCCCAATTATTTTTACTTCCTGGCTTATATAGAAAATAATAAATTTGTAAAGCATCCTGAGATAAACAGAGGAGGCTGCTCATTTGGCAGCAACTGGCTCAGAAAGTTCCATCCATTCTGAGGGCTGATTGGAAAAGTTATTTCGAAACACTTACAAGCCTTGAAGGCGAAACAGTATGCTGCTATATCCTGGTTGGGAAGTTCTAATATACATTAATGCCATGTAATTAGTTAATTGTTTCTGCTATAAACATTTAAAAACCCCACATAGTATCTCCATTGCTAACAGGACAAAGTCTAAATTTTTCATTTCATTTCATTTATTTATTTATTTATTTATTTATTGTTACTTTTTTTCCCCCTGAAGTTAAATTTGTCATTTTAGATTGAAGGCATCTCACAATCAACTCAAATATAATATTTTTCATCATTATTTTCCATTTCTCTCCTATAAGAATGCTTTATACAGTTATCTTCATTTATTCTTTTTTTTACCCCCATAAAACCTTCAGCATTTCTTCTTTGCTTTGAATACTCTCTCTACTTCTGACTACATATCAGGATATCTAGTCCTGAGCATCACAAAGAAATGTTAGTCAACAACATCTACATAATTCAAAATTGAAAAACACGTATAACCCCAAAACCAGATATAAGATTACCAAGTAATAAGACATATTCAGATAAGAAAAGTAAACTGGTTGAGAATAAAAAAAATGGAAGAGAAAAATGAAACTATTAGATATGAAGTTTTAAGTAGAAAATACGAATGAGAATATCATAAAATAATCAGTAATTATTTCTGGGATACTTACAATGTAACAATGACTGTTCTCAGTGACACATATCTAAGTTAATCTTCATAATAACCCTATGAAGCAAAATTATTATTATTGTCCTCCTACAGATAAGAAAAATGAAACTCAGAGATTACATAACCTGATTAAAAAACAAACTATGGGCCTTAGAAAACTGTTATAAAAATTACTTAAAACATGAGGAAGAGAAAAAAAAAAAGACAAAAGTGATGGATGAGTCAAAAACTATGAAAAGTCCAAGATATTACCCTTCTTGCAAGTTAATTGGCCCATCATATTTTTGTGGATGCTGGCAGAAAGCACAACATTTTTGGTTCAGAGACAAACGACTTAACTACTTACAGCCTTGTAAGTAGTACAAACTTTATTTTTGTGTGACCTTAACCCATAGTCCTGGGATGAGCTCAGTTGGATATTGCAAATGCTTTGGGTTACATCACATTTGAGGAATGCTGAATTTAACTAATCCTAATCTTTTAAAATAGGCAGTAACCAAATCTGCCTGACCTTTGCTCCAGAAGGAAATAGTACCCTTATTGGACTAGATATCAACGAAATCTGTCTTCTCTTCTGCAGGGAGACTGTCTTTATCTTCCAACATTTTCTGCTACATAAGTATTCTTGAAAGTAGTCTGGAACGAAAAGAAAGTTAATAACTCTGCTTATAATACATGCAGAAATATGAGAGATCCATGGAGAATTGCCTCCCAGCAATAAGAAAATGCTTACTATGAACGATGAAGACTAATATACTCAGTAGTATTCCAGAAGGATAGTGGGAGATATGGGCTTTGAGTTAGGGAATGAAGAAGTCCCTGGACTCAAAAGCACTGCATAGAAAATACAGTCAGTGAAATTGTAATAGTGTTGTGTGGTGACACAGGGTAGTTACATCTGTGGTGAACATAGCATAATGTATAAAAAAGTTGAATCACAATGTTGTACAACTAAAACTGATGTAACATTGTAGTTCAACTCTATTCAAATTGAGAGACTAAGAGAAACATTACCAGGTGTACTCACAACTGCAAAGAAAAGACCCCCCCCCCCCTCCCCCCCAACTTTCCGCCGTTCCCGGAACCAGCCAGGGCATGCCCGGTTGTGGTCTGACCTAAAGGCGGGAACCAATCAAGTTCTGCTGAGTGTTCAAATTTAAATGTCAACCAATAACAGCTCTGTAACCACGAAAAATCCCTAACTTGTTTGTGCCTGTCTATAAAAGAAGCTGTAAGATCCTCGCTCGGGGCCTCTTAGCGTCACCGGTAACGAGTGGCAGAGGTCTGGGTTCGAACCTGCAATAAACGACCCTTGCCGCTTGGCTTTGACTCTGGACTCTGGTGGTTTGTTTTTGGGGGTCTTTCGAATCGGGGCATATCAAAATAAAAAAAAAAATAGTACCATATAAGAAGAGAAATAGCAAATGAAACAGAGATAGTATTAAACGATGTGAAAGAAAAAAAAAAAAAACCTTCCCTAAAGACTTCACACTCAAAGGGAGAGCAAAAGTTGCAGCAATCACAAGAAAAATTCATAATAGTTGCTAAACACCAAGTTAAATTCTGATTATTCATTACTATTTTCTCTAAGCACTAAAAGCAGATTGCCTTTAGAGACAAAAATCAGACTAGCATCCACCTAATCACAGAAATGTCACAAAACCAGAAAATAGTAGACCAACGTCCACAAAAGTCTGAGTTAAAAAAGATGTGACTTAAATATTTATATCCTATAATTAAAACATACACATATAAAATGGCAACAGACACATTCTCAAATGCATAAGACCCTATGAATTATTAGAAAAAGAAACAAACTTTAGTTATTTGATTAAATTCACCTTATCAAGTGATGAAAATAATGGGGCAATGTAACATCATGTGCTTCTTAATGTGATGTAATATAAAACAAAACATCACTTATAAAATATTCTTATCAAAAATTTTTAATCTGAATCAAATCAACTCTGTAGAAATAAATTATTGGAATACAGAGGATAGGAGAGCAATTTATTTATTTTGATTTCAAGTTAAAAAAATTGTTTTTAATCTTTATTTTTGAGAGAGAGAGAGACAGAGTGAGAGTGGGGGAGGAACACAGAGAGAGGGAGACACAAAATGTGAAGCAGGCTCCAGGCTCTGAGGTGTCAGCACAGAGCCTGATGTGGGGCTCAAACTCACAAACTGTGAGTGTTCATGATTTCAGCTGAATTAGGATGCTTAACCGACTGAGCCACCTAGATGCCCCAGATTTCAAGTTTTTAGTTAAAATTCTAGTTAGTTAACATATATGGCAAAATTGGTTTTGGGTATAGAATTTAGTGATTCATTACTTACGTATAATACCCAGTGCTCATCACAACAAATGCCTTCCTTAATATTCATTAAGAGAACAATTTAAATGATATTCAGAAGAAATAATTGGATATGTTCAGAACCTGGAATATTTTGCCTAAAACTGGCATGAATCTTTAAAAAGTCAATGTTACTATAACAAGTTGTGTTTCTGCTTTAGAATAAAAGAGAACTAAGGGACATAATGATCCTGGACTGTATCCTAGAACAACAATGGTGACACTATCAAGTCTATTTTGAAGCAATTAAAGAAATTAGAATATGGACTGGATATTAAATATTATGAATAACAGCATTGTAACTATGTTGGAGATTACTTATTCTTAGGAGATACACTATTTAGGATTAAGTATCACTGTGTCATAAATAAATAAATAAATAAGTAATAAATAGGGGTGTCCGGGTGGCTCAATGGGTTAAGTGTCTGTCTTTGGCTCAGGTCATGATCTCACAATTGGTGAGTTTGAGCCTTGTGTCTGCTCTCTGCTCTCAGCATGGAGCCTGCTTCATATCTTCTGTCTCTCTCTTTCTCTGCTCCTCCCCTGCTCTCTCTCTCTCAAAAAAGATCAAAAGCAAAAACAAAACAAAAAAACACTTAAAATAAATAAATGATAAATAAATAAATAATGTAAATAAATAGCAAAAGAAGTATATATAACTAAAATCACTGTGGGGACATAATTGTGAATCTAAGTAAAGAGTATATGGCTATTTATTGGTATATTATTTTATCTGTCCAAAAGTTTAAAATTTTTCCAAGTAAAAATTTTGGGGGAAACATAAAAAGCTCAAGAAATCAGGTGTAGTAATGTGAAAAGATAAGTAGTCATATATTGAATACTTATATTGAATCAATCAATTTAAATACAGAAGTAAGCAACTGTGGGTGTGACATATTTAGAATATATTATAAAATTAACGTACTCTGAAAATGTAAAATATATATGTGAGTTGCAAGAAGGAGAAGAATAAAAGGTGAATAGAGAGACAAATGCATGAGTTTCATTATCTTTCATGGTATTTACTTTCAAATACTAATAAATCAACAAATAGATACCAAAATGTTATTAAAAGTCATAGAAATTGCCCCTGAAATACTTAATATAGGCTGTAAATTAACTAATAGAAGGAAAATTCTCCTTTACACTTTCCAAGAAAATAGAAACCAGTGAGTAAAAGCTAGAAAATGAAGAGCCAGTTAAAGACAGGAAACACAACAAAAAATTAGGTGTCAAAATATTGATCAAACATATCTATCATATCAATCAATAAAAAAGAGGATGTTCATCAGTTGTTCGAAAGATTCTAAGATTGGATTAAAAGGAATTCAACTGTATGCTTATTCAGAGCTACATCTAAACAAAGTGCCTCCAAAGTCTTGAACAGTGATTATTAAGCAGCAGATACTATGTTAATTGTGAGGTGATACAGTGGTGAAAAAAAAGATATTGTACCAAGACTCATGGATCTATAGTTTAATTGAAATTAGAGCTCAAAAGAATAAAGCAGGATAGAGTATGGTAAAGTGAATAAAGTCAGGAAGTCAGGTAAGGTAAAGGTTGAATGAAAACGAAAGGCAAAAATACACCAGATGAACACAAAGACAAACATCAGACAAGGTTGACTTCAAGACAAAATATATTCAGCAAGGTAAAGAGGGGTCACAAGAGAGCTCTGTCATGAATCTTAATGTCCCACAGCGTAGCATAACATTCATAAAGCAAAAGCTTTAGGAAATTTGAAATAAATACAAAAATATGGCAAGGGTAGTCAAAAATACTTATGGATATAGAATATAGAGTACTAAATAAAGTAGCTCTAGTAAACATACCAAAATTTGTATTCTCCATTCAGAGAGCAAACTTCTTGGAAACCACGTTTGCAAAATTTGACCAAATATTAAGCCTCGAAATAATGTCAGTAAATTCCAGTGGTAAAAATGGTACAGACCATGATTGAATAGAAGTAGAAATAAATTGGGGCACGATTAAGCATCGTACTCTTGATTTCGGCACACGTCGTGATCTCACACTACTGAGATCATGCCCCATGTCAAGTTCTGCACTGAGTGTGGGTGGAGCTTATCTGGGATTCTCGCTCTCTGCCCCACCCCCACTCATGCATTTGCTTGCACTCTCTCAAAATAAATAAACATTAAAACAAGTAGCAGTAAATTAAACATCAAAAATAGGAACCTAAAACTTCAATTACCTAAAAGTTAAGAAGAAAAAGAACTAAATGATAAACTTCTCAACATTTTTTTTAAACATATTTTTTTAAATGTTTATTTATTTTTGAGACAGAGAGAGACAGAGCATGAACGGGGGAGGGTCAGAGAGAGAGGGAGGCACAGAATCTGAAGCAGGCTCCAGGCTCTGAGCTGTCAGCACTAGAGCCCGAAGCAGGGCTCCAACTCACAGACCGTGAGATCATGACCTGAGCCGAAGTCGGACGCTCAACTGACTGAGCCACCCAGCCAACTTTTTTCTGAACAAAGATTCAAAACAGAACATTTGAAATACCTAGAAAATAAGAATAATGAAAACACTGAATATCATAGTTTATGTTATATGACTAAATCTGTCCTCAGAGAAAAATACAAAGCCTTTAGCATGCATATTACTAAGAGATAATATTATATGCAATCACACAAGAAGGTTGACTAAAATTCATTTTACACACTATAAGACAGTTAAGAAACAAGGTCAGGTACAAACATAATATATTTACACAAAAATTAACCACAGTTTTCCCATTTACAAACAAAAATCTGTTAGGAAATATAATGGAAGAAAACAACTGTTTATTTATTTTTAAAAAAATTTTTTTTCAACGTTTATTTTTTTTGGGACAGAGAGAGACAGAGCATGAACGGGGGAGGGGCAGAGAGAGAGGGAGACACAGAATCGGGAACAGGCTCCAGGCTCTGAGCCATCAGCCCAGAGCCCGACGTGGGGCTCGAACTCCCGGACCGCGAGATCGTGACCTGGCTGAAGTCGGACGCTTAACCGACTGCGCCACCCAGGCGCCCCGAAAATATACTGTTTAAAAGAATGGAAGAAAATATACTGCTAGCAAATATAATGAAAGGAAATATAATAAATAAAATAGAAGAAAATATACTGCTTAAATAAAAACCATAAAATAAGCAAGAACATTTTTTAAAAGGAATGTATAGACATCTATAAAAATATTATTTATAATTCTACTGCACTGAGGTGTGGAATGCATGGAAAATACTTTAATGCTTCTTGTTTTTGGATAAAAAGATGCCACACAATATAGATGTCAATTTCAATTCTTCCTTTTTCCTTTTACTAATCTATGAATTTGTATTATCCCACACGATAAAAGGAGTGAAGAGTCTTTTTCACTTTAGATGTTTCTTTTTTGCCTTGAATATTTACAGAATGCAGGAATCACTACTATAATTCCAAATAAAGAATAAAAGTAAAACAAACCAACAGAATCTTGAAGGACTTTTAGGTGTGAACAAATGTCATTGCTAATAGCTAACACTTAGGAAGTGTTTACCATTTAAATGGATGAGTTTACTTAATGCAAGGCATTACCAGTTTTTACATGGTAAATCACATATTGTGAGAATGACTATTCTGCCACATTTTCATACCACACATAACCTTATCATTTTTATGAATAAGAGGTATTTCATAGAACCCTACATCCGAAATATGCTCATAAACTGTCACTATGTTAGACTGGCACCATTTCAGGTTGATTTATTTGGGTCTTAATGACTTTTGTTTGTTTTAGACTCTTGTATGAAATTTAAATAGGAAGTATTATTAGATAATATACATGAGCAGTTATGGATAGTTAATGTCTAGAAGAGGGCCAGGTTATGAAAAGATGCCCCTGGTGGTCATGAGGATAGAAGATGGACGGGGGTGGGGGGGGGTGAGGGGGTGGTGGCTGAGGACTAATAGTAGAAGTGGGAAGGAAACAAAGAAAAATGTCACCCTTGTGTCTTGTTATTGTAATTTACTATTCCCACAGTTAATTAGAGTAAATAATTATTTAATTTGAAATCAGTGTCTCAAAATTCATTGAAGAGATTGGTTGGAAGTGTTTTTGTTTTTTTATTTGTTTTACTTTCAAAATTTTTATTAATGATCATTTTTTTTTAAAACATTTTTTTTAACGTTTTATTTATTTTTGAGACAGAGAAAGACAGAGCGTGAATTGGGGAGGGGCAGAGAGAGAGGGAGACACAGAATTGGAAGCAGGCTCCAGGCTCCGAGCCATCAGCCCAGAGCCCGACGCGGGGCTCGAACTCACAGACCAGGAGATCGTGACCTGAGCTGAAGTCAGACGCCCAACCGACTGAGCCACTCAGGCGCCCCTTAATGATCATTTTTAATGTTTATTTATTTTTGAGAGAGACAGAATGCGAATGGGGGAGGGGCAGAGAGAGAGAGGGAGACATAGAATCTGAAGCAGGCTCCAGGCTCTGAGCTGTCAGGACAGAGCCCATTGCAGGGCTCAAAATCACAATCTGAGATCGTGACCTGAGTGGAAGTCAGACGCTTAACCAACTGAGCTACCCAGGTGCCCTATATTCATGATCATTTTTAAAAATTAGACTTCATGTGTCTTCATTATTTATCAGGAACATGCAAAAGGTATTCTTGTAGGTTTATTATTTAAAAAACCAAAACATCGTTGAAGTTTTAGAACTATGCTTCTGATATATAAAGACCATTTCTTTTCAGAATCATCTTGATGAGTGGAAGGAGCTAGGGACTGGTAGATGATACTGAGAACTGGTTTCTAATTGCGGGTCCATCTCTGAAGGACCCTTGGGCAAATTATGCTCTGCACACTTGCTTCTTAATCAAATGTGGGAGATTTACTGTGCAGATATGTGGAATAATGAGAATTTACCTACAGAGTAATTTTGTAATACTGAGTAAATAAACCTAAAGCCTAATGACTTCCGTACATAAATCTCAGTCATAATGGTAATTTCAGATCTCAGTAAATCATTTAATGTTAGCGAACAAGGATGATCATTTGATTTAATCTATCATGGACAATTTTCTATATTTTTCCTACTTTTATATTTCCATTTGAAAGAAGAAAACTGATAAAAACAGTAAACATTTGGAGTAAACATTTTGTGTTATTTTTGTTATGTCAGATTCCAAGCTTAATTTGCTATAATTAGAAATATTTTCCTCTCTCCTCTCCTTTTTGTCAAAAAATTTGTTGGGATTCTTAGAAATGAATAAATGACCTCCCTTAGGGAAACGTTGGAAATTCATGAACTGTGGTTTCTGTGGTACCTGTGAATTCCATGTGTAAGAGACCATTCTAGAATTAATATGTGTGTGTGTGTGTGTGTGTGTGTGTGTGTGTGTATATGTAAATGGGTTGGAACCTGGGTATTTTATGTCCCTTTTTTTGTAGTCTTGTCACTATTACCACAATAAGATGCCTACATATACTCTTTCAAATCTAGTGGTATCTCTTGGATTCTTTTCTGATGTAGCATTTTGGATAATGGACTTAGCTTCTTTTAGTTCCCTAAGGAAGCTGGATATTACATGTAACAAATTGATAATTGTGATGTAAATGTTTGCTGTCATGACTTTACCTACACTAAATATATGAATTTTGAATGGAGGATCTAGATCTGTGTTTAACTATCTATATCTACATAGTAGTGGAAATATTAACAGAGCTAGTCTTTTGCTAACTCAATATTATTAACTAGATGAAATATGTTTCTAAACTTAAAAAAAGAAAACTAAACACTAACATATTTTGAGCACTTACCTTGTACTGAGCATTTTCATATTTAATTGTTTATAGTAAATTGAATTTCAAAAAAATTGATGAAATTCAATTTGTCTGTTAATTAATGAGTTCTTGTGTTTCAAAATGTTTTGTGTACCTCAAATATAATATACAGTTCCTAGATTCTTTGAGTTTTTTGTTTTTAACTGAGTAAGAGAAAACGGGAAACTGGTGAAAACTACCACCACACTTTCCTTTGTAGTTTTCAGCTTGCAAAGTAGTCTTCTGCTTCCCCACTTGGTTGTTATTATCCTCCTGTTTGATTCTTTTTGACATCTTTTATAAACAAAGATTTGGACAAATTTTCACCACGTGATTAGGAAATTTGGTCCCTCAGTAAACCAATTCTGATTACTAAAAGATGTCAGTCTGTCTTGCATGATGAGAACCATAGGGCTAGCAAGTTGAAAATATCGTAACCTAAACAGGCCCAATGGCTTCTTCTGGCATTTGAGTACAAACTAGCTTTTGCAAACTGGTGGCAGCCCCTGTGACAATTGCCATCGTTTCTTTTCCTCATATCACTGTTGTTCATTTTCTTGCCCTCTATCTGATGACAGAGACAAAGACCCAAGAGTGCCTGCAGCAGGACAAATGGCAACAGCTCTCAGCTCTATTCACTTCCCCACTGAAAATATGATTTGCCTTTCATTCATTCAATACATATTTACATGTGATTTGTTGAGTACTTCTCATCTGCAGTATACCACACTAGATATCGCAGAGAGGGGAAATGTAAAAAGGGACCCAACGACCCAATTGGTGGAGAGGCAGACATAATATATACAATAGAATAAAACGACTATTTTGTTTTCTAAAAACAAGTTGTTTTCTAAAAACTTACCTCCTCAATAGAGGCAAGCAAATTGAATTATGTCTTAACGAGAAGATGCTGAACAATTAATTCTCACAGGGGTAGTGTACAGGAAGATTTCATGATGGAATTGGATGTTAGAGGATAAGGATTTCAATTTTATTCCAGACTTAGGGAGCACTATGAATAAAGACACATGGTTCTGAGCATATCAGTAAAATTATGAGTTGTTGGACATGATGTCTCATTGGGTAGAAGACTATAGGTGATAGGAATGCTAAAAAGTAGTTGCCAGGCATATGACGAAGTGCCTTTAGAGCTATGTGAGGAAATTTGGTATCAAAAAGGAGATACCAATTCTGGGGAAAATATATGGACAAACAGATGCCTACTGAGCCTAGTGCAATTATGGGTATAACTGGGCAAATTATGTGTAAATAGAATTTTCTTTTATTTTTAATTGGAAGAAAAACAATGTGCAAGTCATAAGATAAGTAGACATTGTTGATGTCCATCCCATCTTACACATATGCTGACTCTAAGGGCCTGTGTTCTTGTGCCTCTCAGCCTGAGAGCTTTCTATAGTGCTATAAAAATTTTTGCAGCCCATGCACAGGGCAGCCTGTAAGTGAGGGATTTAATGTCCTAAGAGTCAAACTTTGGTAGGTAAGAGAAAAGACTGTGAGGATAAATATTCCAACTTCCTCATGTGTTGAGAGAAAATTCTGAAGCAAACTCAAAATGATTTGTCAGATGGTCCTTAGCGAAAATGAAGTCTAGTCATATATTTACATTAATGGTTCCACTCATTAATGTATAATTTGTTGGGTTTTCTCTGTTCTCTGTCTCATTTCTGTATGCCTTCACTTGTGCTTCACGAGACCATTTCTACATAAACTATCTGCAACCCATCTCTTTGTCCCACTATTTTTTTGGAGGTGGGTAGCCCAAATTAAGACAGTTTGTATTAGTAGTTGCCTTAGAGAGCACACCCTCAGACTAGAGTCCTGGAAATGCAACTATTGTCCATCAGATGGTAACAAGAAACCCTTTGTTGGTGAGTGGGTGATTTGCAGTAGCACCATCACTTAAACTCTCACTTCTTGGTGGATTGGGATAATGTACAAGTAGGTGTAGAAGCACTGGCTCAAACAATGTATAGCACATGGGAAAATGTGGGAGCAATGGTCATTTGAGAGATTTTGGAATTAGAGAGCTTTTAGTAAATATTCCAGATAATGTGAAGAAGAAAAAAAAGGCATACTAAGAGGGTTACCCAACTACTAACTCAGTGTAGGCTGGGATATCCAGAAGATCTCTATCCAGAAAGTTCAAATGGTAGCATATAAAGAAATTATTTAAAAGTTTAAATTTGCTACCATATTGAAAAAAACCCTCCAATTTCTCTACTAATTTTCCTCTCTTCGATGCCTTGGTAAAACGCATGGGTGCCAGAGGATGGGGAACACCCCCTACAATGATTCAAAGATGGATAAAATTAGTGAAGATGTTAAGGGTCCAATGATCTGGGGCCATACTAAAACAATTCTCTGAAGAGAATGACATTATTTCACGTTGTACTTCTTACCGCTGAAAAAATTAGGTGAACGTGTTTCTTTCATTCTTTGTATTTTTTTTTTAATTTTTTTTTTCAACGTTTATTTATTTTTGGGACAGAGAGAGACAGAGCATGAACGGGGGAGGGGCAGAGAGAGAGGGAGACACAGAATCGGAAACAGGCTCCAGGCTCTGAGCCATCAGCCCACAGTCTGATGCGGGGCTCGAACTCACGGACCGCGAGATCGTGACCTGGCTGAAGTCGGACCTGGCTGAAGTCGGACGCTTTAACCGACTGCGCCACCCAGGCGCCCCGTCATTCTTTGTATTTTTGAGGAATACTTCTTTGATCCGCTTATTCAGTGACTTTGATGTTTTGAGAGGAGCCCAGAGGTTGAGAGGGTCCTACAGTCAGTTATAAACCCTGGCCATGCCTTATGCAGAAGAGAAATAGTGATCTACTTGAAAAGCAATCTCTGCCATGCTGTGGGGAGCCAGTAGCAACTGAGAACCAGACCATCAGGTATTAAATTACTGTGAAAATGAGTTGCCTATCATGACCTGGGATCTGGCAGATCCACTATGGTCATAGGTCAGGTGGGCACAAAAGCAATCCATCATGTTTTATCATTTGGAGTTGGGCCTGACTAGATCCAGAGTACGTGATTCAGACATGTGAACTAGTTTCAGATGCATAAACAAGTGGCTTAGTCCTACATGTCACCTAACTTTTGTCAATGCCTCTCTTTCAGCCAACAGCTATTTATTTATGAGCATTCCCTATGACCAGCTTACAGCAGGAAGAAACTCAGGTGTAGCCCTTTCATAGGTCTGCTCAGTATTCTGACATGAGCTGAAAAAGCAGACTACTGTCACAATAAAACCTCCTTTTTAGTCCTAGAGAACAGTGGTAAAGGGAAATCTTTCCAGTGGCGAAGAGCTGTGGAAGGAACAATTGAATAACTTTGTGTGGAGGGATAAGTTGTCTGATGTAAAGATATGCATGCGGTAGTCTTGGGCAGAGATGAAGGGATGGTTGTTGGTCAGAACATGAGAGAAACAAGATTGAAAGATTGGAGGCAAATCGTGTGAAGGAAAGGTATGTGGATGCTTCTTCAGGAGTTGGCTCTATGTGTTTAGATGCCCCCAGAAGCCTGCACTGTAGAGGAGGCACTCAACGATCAGGATGACAATGTGATTGATGTATCCTTGCTCATCCCATTTCTTACACTCTGGGCCCAGGAAAAGGCAGAGTGATGACGATAGAGGCTCAGTATATAAATCCAGCAATATGGGCTTTTTGGCATGGCCTTTCATGGCTGCCACTAAAATTTAAATCTAGAGTCTTGTTAGTGTATGTAGTATATGCAGAAATCATTTGCCTATGAAGTTTAAAATCTGGCCTGCTTTGCAGACTTAGCAAAATGTTCTTGTGTCTTAATAACTAAAAGTCTTGAATGCTAGAAGAATTTCTTTCCCTATTTTTTTTTTTTTTTTTTTTTGCCACAGCTGAGGATACATATTGAAATCTGTACTCCTATGTTTAAGACCCTGTTAACATGAGCCCTGCCTATTTAGAACAGCTACTCACCTTTGGACAAATTGACCTAACAAAATTAAATTCCTGTATCGCCCATACTCACAAAGCCAAAGACTGAAGGTGTTCTCCCAGATGTACCTGATAAAAGCAATATGCACAAAGTATAAACCATCTATGAAATGTAATACAGTGTGTTACAAACAACTATGTTTGAAAACTTTTATGGCCTTGTGCAATAAGCCCATAGCCTAAAGCCATGCATCCTGGCCAAAAACAGTCAGTCTCCACAGATGTTACTTTATTCTTCACATACCAGGGCTTATATATGATTAGCAAATTTCCTGGCCCAAATAACCAAATACTCAAGTTTAAGGGGACCAATCTGTAATACTTTCTGTTGTTGTTTTTCCTTCCCCTTACTTGAATACAATTAAAAGATGGGCAGGAAAAAAGAAAACATCAGCTTTGTTCCTGAGTTGGTTAGAGAACCTGACTTAATTCTTTGGCTTCCAGTATTTTACACGAACTTCGACAGACATCATGGAGAAAGGGACCATTACCTGCAAGACTAAGACTTGAGTGTTCCCTCTCTTCAAGCAAGCACTGACAAGAGAGAGCCCAGAGTGGCTCAGACCTATATGTTTGTTTTCTTTTCTAGGACTCCCCAGTCAGTTACGTCATTCCTCATCTGCCAGGGACAACTGAGTAAAAGGCAAGGATTGGTCAAGGAACTTTCGGGGAAAGTTCCTCCACACTGCAATATGAGGACTAGAGTTCCAACTGAAAACAGATCACTGTTTTGAACCAAAACACTTTACCAAGGGGGTACTTTACCTGTGCATCTGCTAGAAGAGGCTTTTTTTTTTTTGCCTTGCCAATCATTTAGTTCAAGTCTAAGACTTGATAAGACTTGAGATGACAAGCCTTTACTTGACTTTCTAATCCATACTAGTAAGTTTAATTTTACATGTGAAATTAATGTGAAAGCATTAATTTACAAATTAAATGATCTGGACCCTACAAATCACTTAATACTTGCCCTCCCCAAGTCTAATTTTTCTTCTATCTGAAATGATGCTAGTCAGAGATTGTGAGAATTCAATAGCATATGTGAGAATGTTGTAAATAAGAAAGGATTAAATATAAATGTTAGATGGTAAGTGGTACCTATCTGAAATTCAATGCTTGTTTTGTCTAAATACACGATTAGATAAATATAGAAATTAAGGTCAATTACTACTAGCATTTATAATTTTTGTGACAAATCATACTTGGAATGTGTTTTAGTAATTTTCCTCTTAAATATAAAAAAAGTGAAAATCACTAGAAACCTCATCAGAGAGAAGTATCATTAATAGTTTGGTGACAGTACCACAATCGTGTTGTATATAAATCATATTATACAAACTGCTTTGCATCTTGCTTTCCCCAATCAATACATTGTAGAAATCCAGGTCCCTTGATATCAATCTAACATGTTTTAAAAGTTTGTAGGATATTATGTGGGTATATGAACTGAAGTTGGTCCCATTATTTCCCGTTTGATCAGTATTCACATTCGATTGTTTAAAATAATACCACTGCGAACTTCCTGGTGTGTGTGTTCATTCTTTCCCTATGGGGTAAATTCCTAGATCTGGTATAACTGTGCCAAAGATAAGTGTATTTTAAATTCTATTAGACAGTATCAGATTATTTTCAAAAATTGTGTTTCCTACCAAAAACATACCATTGTATATTCATTGCTGTTTCACCATCAGTAAGAATGAGAATCTTCTCATTTGTTTCATAGATGTTTGATTTACCTCAAATATAAATTTCCAATTCAAACGTTTATCCGTTTTTTTTTTCTATTGGTTGCTTTTTCTCATTGCTTGTGAAAACTCTTTTTACATTACACGTATTAATGTTATTGAAGATATTTTTGCAATCTATTTTTGTTTTGACTAAATGTGTGGTATCTTTTGCTTTTGAAAGGTTTTGTTTTTTATTCTTCCATTGTGAACTATTTCAATCTTTCATTGTAGTGTCTGGATATATTTTCTTATATTTCTTCCAAAAATATTTGTTTAATTGTTTTACACTTACTTTCTTGTACCTACTCCATCAGAGTTTTATCCCCCCAACCATCAGAAGCATTTGACAGAGTTGATCACTCCTTCATTTTTGAAACCATTTCTTTTCTTGGCTGGTTGGCTATCACGTTGCTTCTGGAACCCCCCAACTGACCTCCCACTTTCCACTCTTATCTCTGAAGTCCGTCCTCCATAGACATTCCAGTATTATATCTACAAAATGTAAATCATATACAATACAGTTCAAAACCTTCCAGTGATTTCCCCTTTCGTTTGGCATAAAATCCAAACTTTTGCTTGGGAGGTGCCTCATGATTGGGCCCCTGTCTTCCTCTCAAACTTTTCCGCAGATCATGCTCCCTCTTCCCTCCAGCCACCACTTTTGTCTTTTGATCTGCAATCATGCTAGGTTTACACCTCCTCAGACCTTTGTACTTTCTTTTTTTCCTAGTGAAAATGTTTTCTCCAGTCGCTCACAGAGCTCTCACATGCACTTCATTCAGGACTCAGCTCAGATGGTGTCTCCTCAGAAAGGCTTCTTCTGGTTATTTTATTGTAGTAACTCTGCACCTGATTTTATAGATTTCCTTGTTTCTCAGATTATTGTCCCACACTGGACCCGAGTTCCATGAGGCAGAGACCTAGTCAATCTTTTCATCGCTGTATTCCTTCTTCCTACAAAAGCCACAGTAGGTCTCCAATAAATCTTGAATTAATATATGAATACATGAATTTAATCTATAATATATCTGGAATTTTTAAGCATGTATATAGACTTTATCACTCATGATCATTCTATAAACACTAGGATCTCTTTGTGAACTTTCTATTATGTTCCATGGATTGATCCAATACCACTCATCCAATGGTTTATTCCTGGTTTGACTGTATCTCAATTGTGGAAGGATTTGCCACGTTTGTGAAGATCATAATGAATTTCCACAGCTAGAACATCACTGGTATTCATCTGTTTAGATTGTTTTTATGACTTAAACATTTTTGTTTTATTTTTAAAGGTCTGTGCCTTTATGTACTAATTTTCCAATATTTCTCAATTCCTAAGCAACATGTTATTCTTTTTTGTATCCTTTCTGTGAGATGGTACAGGATGCCTCCAGTTTTGGCACAGAGGCCTTGATTGTATCTGTGAGTCACCTACGAAATAGAATCTCTTAGTTCATGGTACTGAGCCTCCTTTATTATTATTTGCTAACCAATCCTCATGTGTCTGACTTACCTCCAAGACTTCCCCAGGAAGGTAGGTCTTCCTGACATCGGTTCATTGGTCACAACTGCTTTCTCCTGACCTTTTCTATTCTATCTGCCTAGGAGCTCTTCCTTTCTTAGTTTCCTGGTTAATATCCTTTAGATCTCTGTGCAATCATCATTTCTTCAGGGAAGCTTTCCTTGTCTTCTCTGAGAAAGCTAGCTCCTATTATTAAACATGCTCTCAGCTCGATGTACTCTCTTTCTTCACGTTCCTCAGAGTTGCACACGTGTACATTTTCTGAGATTTGATGACGTCACCACCTGAATTTAAGTTCACTAAAGGTAGGAACTGTGTCTGGATTTTACTCTGCATTTTATCTGCAGCACCAAGCATAATGAACTGACTCATCACAAGCATTCAATAGGTATTCATTGATTAAAAGACTTGGTACTAAACATTAGATAAACCACATTAAAATATATCATGCAACCGTGCCTGGGAAAATGTCTATTTTGTAGATTGATATCACCCTCCTCTTTGACATTCTTAAAGCTATTCTGTCCTTTCAATAAATCTATGAATAACGATTCAGGTGAATGAGAACTACATAGAATTTTGGAACACAGGCAGCCACAAAACCATTCAACATAATGTAAACTCTTATCTGATGCCTCTAATAGGAAACCAATGCTGCCCAAAAACAAAGAGCTGACTAGCTTTCAAGAGTGGCAAATTCAGCAATACTTTCTGGTGCTCTAGGAAATTATTAGCAATAAGCATTCTTTGGCCTGGCTTGACCCACAAAGCATTAAGCTCATCGTTCATTTTTATTGTTTCCTACTTGGAATGCTGTAATACTTTAACAAATTATCTGATCATCTGGTACATAGAGATCAGTTCACTTAAAATCCTGCTAATTACTTGTCATCCATTTAGAGACTATTGACTATTGTACACTAATTTTAAAGAAATGACAATGTTCTCTAGATGCCCATGGTATTAATGTTTACCATATTGCTTACCGAGACAATTCTTTATTTAATTAATCATCTTTAGCTAGCAAAACCTCTGAGTGGCAGCCATATCTGCCAGTCTTGTCCAATCTGTTTGTGTTGTTCATCTGCATTTCCACTCCTAAGAACAGAGTTCTTGATGATATTTTTGGAATAGCTACCTCATGGAAATTGGCTTTGAAGAAATGATGAGGTTTATTTCTCTAAACTCTATGTTTTAATAATGTCACATTGGAAAGGAGCTTTACTATCATGGAACATTTTAGGAAGTATGTTTAAAATAGTTGAGGTTGGTGCCTGTCAGATGAATGTCTATTGGCATTGCCACAGCAAACATCTATCTTACACAATGGAGGAAGTTTCTGGGTTTTTGTGTACATTTCTGTTTCAAAATTTTTAACAATTTTATTTCTGATTAACTACAAATGTGTGGTCATTAGTGAGAATATGAACTCTGAGCTTCCTACAAATTTATTTTCCCAAAGAAAACAGAGCGCTTAAAACACCAAGTATTTTGAATATAAATAATTATAAAAGTTTACATGAGAGATCAAGACTAAAAAGGAATGAATCATTTCCACCAGAATTCAATTTAAAACTCTGTCTCTATAACAAAAACAAAGATTAAAAAGATCTTAACTTCAAGAACAGAAAAGGCAATATTTAACATATATTAAATGTAGTCAGTGGGAATTCTGCTAGACATTTTATTAAAACTTATTCATAATAATCTCGATTATTACGCACACAAATTGGTTGGAATGTAAAAATAAACGTTGATTCTTAGTTGAAAAAGTTCTTCTTTTGAAAAGCATCTTAAAGAATATTATGATCCTTCCGAATCCAATAATGTAAAGCCTTACAGTCCACCTCTATTCGCAATCTTATCCCAAGAATTCCATCACATTCTGAAAAATACTTCATCTCATGTATCTTGAATACTTGTAGCTAATTTAGTCAAAAGAATATGATTTCATATTCATTGATTAATAATCGTGAATGACAGTACATTAATTTTAATTTAGAACCAGAATGTACTAATTAATAGCATGCATACGCTACTCTCAAGTACATGTAATTGACACTTAGAATATTCACATGATCTTTGAGAACATTAGAATGCACATGCAACGTAAGAACCATGGATGCATTTTATGAGCTTTGGAAATAGAGTTTGCTATGTTTTAAGTTGTGTCACCCAAAAAGATTCATTGAAATCCAAAGCCTCATTCTGTGAATGTGAACTTACTTGGAAGTACGGTCTTTTCAAATATAGTCTGGTCAAAATGAGGTCACATTTGTTCAGGGTGGACCCTAATCCAATATGACTGGTGTCCTTCTAGGAAGAGAAGAGACACAGGGGGAAAACACCCATGTGATAAAAGAGGTAGAGATTGAAGAGCTGCAGCTGGCAATCTAAGGAAAGTCAAGGATTGCTGGGAAGCTACCAGAACTTGGAAGAGGCAAGGGAAAATTCATTCTCCTTTACAGACTGCAGAGGGAGCACAGGCTTGCCTACAGCTTGATTTCACACTTCTAATCTCCAGATTTGTGAGACAATAAATTGCTGTCCATTGTTCATGACTTTGTTACAGCAGCCCTAGGAAAGTAGTAGGTAGTGAAAAGGTAGAGATGTTGGTGCCTGTCAATCATTTGCCATATCAGACCTGGGACAATTTGATTTTATGGTATTATTCTCCTACTTCAAAGAGCTGCATGGCTGATATTAATATATTTTATTTTATTTATTTTAATTTTTTTCAACGTTTATTTATTTTTGGGACAGAGAGAGACAGAGCATGAACGGGGGAGGGGCAGAGAGAGAGGGAGACACAGAATCGGAAACAGGCTCCAGGCTCTGAGCCATCAGCCCAGAGCCTGACGCGGGGCTCGAACTCACGGACCGTGAGATCGTGACCTGGCTGAAGTCGGATGCTTAACCGACTGCGCCACCCAGGCGCCCCAATATATTTTAAATTATAGTGAAGTAAGAGTAGTCCTGTTTTTAAAAATTTGTTCACATTTCTTGAGACATCTTTGGGCATCCTTCCTCTAAATCGAGACCACTAAACGTTTCCATTCCTGAATTCACCAAGATGTCACATTTTTTAACGTGCTGCATTCTCATCAGTTCTGGAAAATTCTCACCGTTCTTTTAATATGGGTTATCTTCTTACAGGCATTCTCCGTTGTAACAATAATGTTGCATAACAAACATCGACAAAACTTGTGTTTTGATTAGCAATGAACGTTAATTTAAATGATGGGCTGTGGGATTCATCTGATCTGGGTTAAGGTTGATTGATTTGGTCAGGCTGCCCATGCTTTTGTGATCAGCTGTGGATTATCTAGGCATCTTTGTTTATTTTGGCTAGGTTTACTCCCATGCTTGGGATCTGCACTTTGCCACCTGATCTAGGTTGTCTTCAGTTGGGATGGCTGGTAACTTGGCTCCGTGTCATATCGTTCATCTTCCAGGATGCCGGTTATGCATGTTCTCTTGGCATTCACAGAGCTCAGGAGATAAGCAGGAAGTGTAAGGACTTCTCAAGTCTTTGCTCATGTTATATCTGCTAACAACCCATTGGCTAAATCAAACCATATGGCTTACCTCGGAATTGAAAGGTAGGAAGATATTTTCAACCTCTTTATGGAAGGAACAGCAAAATCGTATGTAAAGAATATGATACAGGGAGTGGCAAACAATTCGGGATATTAATGGAGTCAATCTTACCATTTTTCAATTCTTCGTATTCTTTTTGGAATTCCTTTTGGATGAATATTTCACATCATTTTAACAACGCTTTCCTATTTTCTAAATTGTCTTTCTGTTTTGCATTCTTGCTTTTTTTCATACCCTTTTACTTCACTAATTTACTCTTCAGATATGACTAATCTGCTATTTAATACAAAGTTTCATTTCCAAAGATTATTTTTTTATTTCTATGTTATATTTTGTCCCTTTATAAGATATGCTTTTTTATAAATACGACTTTTTTTTAACATAGTGAACTCTCTTGTTAGAATTTTTAATCCTCCTTTATCTCTTTAAGTACTATAAATATACTTATCTCATAGAGCTTTTCAGGCTGATCTTTTATTTTGTCTTGATATTTTTTACCCTAAATTGATATTTTCTACCCTAAATTGATATTTTTATCTTGAATCACTTTATAATCTGGTGACATATATAGATATGAGATGAGGGAAAAAGAGAGAGAGCCTCTTTAGCAGGGTTAAGTTACTATTTTATTTTTTAAATTAAATTAAATTAAACTAAACTAAATTAAACTTTTTTTGAGATTCCACATGAGATAATATAGCATTTTTCTTTCATATCTGACATATTTCACTTGACATAATGCCCTCAGTATTCATTTATGTTGTTACAAATTGCAGATTTTTCTTCTTTCTTGTGGCTGAATAATATTCCGTATCACATTTTCTTTATCCCTTAAGCCATTCACTGATGGATACTTAGATTGTTTCTATGTTTTGGCTATTGTAAAAAAAAAAAAAAAAAAAAAAAAAAAAAAAAAAAAAAAAAGAACACTGCAATGAGCATGGAGCTGAATACATTTCCTTGAGATAGTGATTTTATTTCCTTCAAATATATTCCCAGAAGTAGAATTGCTAGATCATATGATAGTTCTATTTTTAATTTTTTAAGGAAACTCCATCCTGTTTTCCCTAGTGGCTGCACCAATTTACATTCCCACCAACAGTGCGCAAGGACTCCCTTTTCTCCACATCCTCACCAGCAATTTTATCTCTTAGCCTTTTTATCGTAGCTATTCTCCCAAGTGTGAGGTGATATCTTTTTGTGGTTTTGATTTACATTTCCTTAATGATTAGTGATGTTGGAAACCTTTTCATGTACCTGTTGGCCATCTGGATGTATGAGTTCCGTATGTATTAACCTCTTACCAGATAGATGATTTACAAGTATTTCTCTCTATAGTAACCCTTAATTAGATATATAATTAGCACATATTTCCTCCCATTCTGTAGGATGCCTTTTAATTTTGTTGATTGTTTTGTTGTGCAGAAGTTTTCAGTTTGATGTAGTCCAACTTGTTTATTTTTTATTTTATTGCTTGTGCTTTGGTGTCATACAAAAAAATTGCCAGGATAAATATTAGGGAGCTTTTTCCTTATGTTTTCTTCTAGGACTTTTATGGTTTCAGGTATTACATTCAAGACTTTAATCCGTTTTGAGCTAATTTTTGTGAGTGGTGTAAAATAGGGGTCCAGTTTCATTGTTTTGCATGTGAATATCCAATTTTACTGGCATCATTTATTGAAGATTTATCTTTTCCCTCACTGAGTATGTTGACTCTCTTGTCAAATATTAGATGACCACGTATGCATGTAGGCTCTCGATTTTGGTCTATTCGTCTACATACCTATTTTGATGCTAGTGCCATACTGTGTTGATTATTATACTTTTGTAGTGTAGTTTTGAAGTCACGAAGTGTGAGGCCTCTATCTTTGTTCTTCTTTCTCATGATTGCTTTGACTGTTTGGGTTGTTTGTGATTCCATACAAATTTTAGTATAGTTTATTCTATTTCTGTGAAAAATTCCACTAGAATTTTAATACATATTGCATTGAATCTCTAGATGGCTTTGGGTATGTGGACATTTTAACAATGTTATTTCTCTTGACCCATGAACACAATATCATCCCATTTATCTGTGTCCTCTTCGATTTCTTCTATCAATGTCTTACCGTTTTTCAGTGTAAAGGTCTTTCACCTCCTTAGTTAAATTTATTTCTAACATTTTTTTCTTTTCAATGCTATTGTGAATGGGATTATTCTCTTCTTTTTTTATTTTTCAGATAGTTTATTATTAGTGTATAGGAACAACTGATTTTTGCATGGTGATTTTGTATCCCACAACTTTACTGAATTTGTTTATTATTTCTTTCTTTCTTTCTTTCTTTTTTTTAGCATTTAATTATTTTTGAGAGGCAGAGAGAGACAGAGCACAAGCAGGGGAGGGGCAGAGAGAGAAGGAGACACAGAATCTGAAGCAGTTTCCAGGCTCTGTTAGCACAGAGCCAAACATGTGGCTCAAACCCATGAACTATGAGATTATGACCTGAGATGAAGTCAGAGGCTTAACTGACTGAGCCACTCAGGCGCCTCTTGTTTATTATTTCTAACAGCTTTTTTTTCATGGAGTCTTTAGGGTTTTTTGTATATAAGGCCATCTTATTTGCAAACACAAACTGTTTTAGTTTCTTCTTTCCAATTTGGATGCCTTTTATTTCTCCTCCTTGTCTAGCTAGAACTTTTAGTACTATGTTGAATAACAGTGGTGAAAGTAGGCATCATTGTTGTTTTTTTCTCCTGATTTTAGAGGAAAAATATTCAGACTTTCACCACTGAATTTAATGTTAATTGTGGACTTGCCATATATAGTCTTTATAGGGTTGAGGTATGTTCTGTCTATATCCAGTTTGTTGGATGTTTTTATCAATGAATGGATGCTGAATTTTGTCAAAAGTTTTTTCTTCATCTATAGAGATGATTATATGATCTTTATCTTTCATTCTGTGATGTTGGATATCACATTTTTTCATTTGGATATGTTGATCTATCCTCCATTGCAGACATGAATCTCACTTGATCATGGTGTGTGAACCTTTCATTGTGCTGTTGAATTTGGTTTGCTTATATTTTGTTGGAAAGTTTTACATCTATATTTATCAAGGATATTGATCTATAATTTTCTTTTCTTGTGGTGTCCCTATCTGGCTTTGGTATCAGGGCAATTGTTTGCCTTATAAAATGAGTTTCATAATGTTCCCTCCTCTTCAAATTTTTGAAAGAGTTTGAGAAGAGCTGTTATTATGTTTTCTTTAAATGTTTGGTGGAATTTAGTAGTAAAACTATCTGGTGGTGACTTTTCTTGGTTGGGAGATTTTTGATTATTGATTTAAATTTTTTTTCTTCTTTTCTTTCTTTATTCTTTAATGTTTACTTATTTTTAAGAGAGAGATGGAGAGACACAGTGTGAGCAGGGGAGGGGCAGAGAGAGAGGGAGACACAGAACCTAAAGCAGACTCCAGGCTGTGAGCTGTCAGCACAGAGCCCAATGTCAGTCTCGAACCCATGAACCTTGAGATCATGACCTGAGCCAAAGTCGGATGCTTAACTGACTGAGCCACCAAGGCGCCCCTTTATTTTTTTCTTTTAGAGAGAGAGAACATGATCAGGGGAGAGGTACAGAAGGAGAGAGAAAGAGAGAGAGAGAGAGAGAGAGAGAGAGAGAGAGAGAGAGAAATATCAAGCAGGATCCATGCTCAGTGTGAAGCCTGACATGGGGCTTGGTCTCATTACCCTGGGGTCATGACCTGAGCTGAAATCAAGAGTCAGAAGCTCAACCAACCGAGCCACCCATGCACCCCCTGATTCAATCTTCTTAGTTATTATTGGTCTGTTCAGAATTTCTATTTCTTCGTGGGTCAATCTTGATAGGTTGTATATTTCTAAGAATTTATCCATTTCTTTAGGTTGTCTGACTTGATGGCATATAATTTTTCATGATTTTTTTACTTGTTTGATATCATTTGTAACATCTCTTCTTTTGCTTACAATTTTATTTATTTGAGTCCTCTCTCTTTTCTTGGCAGTTAGTATAGCTAAAGATTTGTCAATTTTGTCTATGTTTGAAAAACCAACTCCTGGGGCACCTGGGTGGCTCAGTCAGCTAAGCGTCTGACTCTTAATTTCAACTCAGGTCATGATCTTGTGGTTCATGAGATCAAGCCCTGCACTGGTCCCTGAACTGTCAACATGTTTGGGATTCTCTCTGTTTCTCTCTGCCCTTCCCCTACTCTCTCTCTCTCTCTCTCTCTCTCTCTCTCTCTTTCTCCAAATAAATAAATAAACTTTAAAAAACAATTATTAGCATTGTTAATATTTTCTATTATTTTACTAATCTCTATCATTTAATTTTGCTCCAATCTGTATTATTTTATATTCTGGATACGGTCTTTTGTCATATATAAATACATGAATCTTTTCTCTTTTTCCAGTTTGTCTTTTCATTTTGATATCTTTCAAAGCTAGGAATGTATTTGTTTTGCTGTAGTTCAACTCATCAATTATTTTTCTTAAGTTTTGTGGTTTTTGCGTCTTGGGAAATCTTTGCCTAACCCAAGGTCATTAAGATTTTCTTCCACATTTTCTTCCAGGAGTTTGATAGTTTTATATGTCTAGGTTTATGAGTCCTTTTGAATAAACTTTTGTGTATGGTGGGTGGCAGAGGGCAAGGTAAGCATTTTTGTCTTTCCCCGTTAGAATATCCAGTTGTTCTAGTACCATTTATTTAAAATACTTTTTCATTGAATTTACTCCATAGCTTTAATTAAAAATCAATTTAACATATATACATGTGGGTCTTTTTTCTGAACTCTGTTCTGTTTCATTGATCTCCATGCCCATCATTATGCCAATACAAACTGATTTAATTACTATTGTAAGTCTTGAATTAGGTAGCATACATCCTTTCTCTTTCTTTCTTTCCTTCTTTTTTTTCCTCAAAATTGATTTGACTATTTTTCTTATTAAAAGTTTTTTTAAATGTTTATTTATTTTTTGAGAAGAGAGAGACAGAGCATGAGCGGGGGAGGAGAGAGAAAGAGGGAGACACAGAATCTGAAACAGGCTCCAGGCTCTGAGCTGTCATCACAGAGCCCGACATGGGGCTCGAACTCATGGACTGCAAGATCATGACCTGAACTGAGGTCGGACGCTCAACTGACTGAGCCACCCAGGCACCCTTTGATTTGACTATTTTGGGTCTAATGCAGTTTCATAAGATTTAGAACTATTTATTTATTTTTGTATTGAGATTACTTCAAATATATAGATCCAAATGTAGATAATGGACATATTAATAATATTGAGTCTTTCAGTTGATGAGTACAATATATGTTTTCATTTATTTAGGTCTTGTAAAATTTCTCTTACCACTATTTTGTACATTCTATATTTTAAAAATTTATTCCTTAAGTATTTAATGGTTTTGATACTATCATAAATTGTATTTTGAAATTACACTTAATGATTGTTTATTACTAATATATAGTAGTGTGATTACTTTTTAAATATTGTCCTTTTATCCTGTGACCTTGCTATGTTCTATTATTAGTTCCAGTATCTTTTTGATAGATTCCTTAGGCATTTTATGAGTGTAATTAATGTTGACTGACAAATACAAATTTTTACTTTTTCTTTTTTTAAAAATGTTTATTTATTTTTAAGAGAGAGAGGGTGCAAGAAGGGGAGGGGCAGAGAGAGAGGGACAGAGGATTCCAAGAGGGCTCTGTATTGACAGCAGTGAGCCCAATGTGGGACTTGAACTCATAAACCCATGAGACCATGGCCAGAGCCAAAGTTGGATGCTCAACCAATTGAGCCACCCAGGTGCCCTGAAAATTTTACTTTTTCTCTTTCAATCTAACCTCTCTCCCTCTTGCTACCTCTCTCTCTCTCTCTCTCTCTCTCTCTCTCTCTCCTCTGTCTCTGTCTCTCTCCTTATTTCTTTCTTGAACTGACTAGGAAATTCAGTACAAAGTGGGAGTAGATAATGCGGTCTTGTTATTGATCTTGGGGGAAAGCTTTCTATTTGTAACCATTAATTATTATGTTAGCTCTATTTTTCATAGATAGTCCTTTTTATCAGCTGAAATATTTCCTTCTATTCAGTTTCCTAAGATTTTCCACTTTTATGACTATTGAATATTAAAAGTGCTTTATAAAGTGTGGTGATCATCTGGTTTTTTCTTTTCTTTTTATTATTTTTAATTACTTTGTTTTTAATATTCTAAATTATATTCCTTCATTATAAGATGTTAAAACTTGCATTCCTGGGATAAAGCTTAATTGTTCATGATGTTTTTTTACATATTGCTGGATTTGATATGCATAATAGGCATACCTTAGTGTATTGCACTTTATTGTGTTTTCAGATACTATGTATTATAAATTCAATGTTTGTGGCAACCTTGCACTGAGCAAGCCTACCACTGCTATTTTTCCAACATTTGCTCATTTTGTGTCTGTATGTCGCATTTTGGTACTTCTTGCAATAATTCAACACTTTTCATTATTGTTATATTTGTTATGGTGATCTGTGATCAGGGATCTTAGATGTTACATTGTTAATTGTTTTGGGGAGCCATGAACTGTGCTCACATAGGACAGAGAACTTAATTCATAAATGTTGTGTCTGAGTGTTCCACTGACCAGCCATTCCTTCATCTCTTTCTCTCCTTGGGCCGCCCTATTCTGAGATACAACAATAATGATATTAGGACAATTAATAATCCCACAAGTGCCCTTTAAGTCTTCAAGTGAAGGAAAGAGTTGCACATCTCTCAATTTAAATCAAAAGCTAGAGAAAATTAAGCTTAGTGAAGAAGGCATGTCAAAAGCCAGGGTAAACCAAAAGCTAGGTCTTTTGTGATAAATAGCAAAGTGGTGAATGCAAAGGAAAAGTTCTTGAAAGAAATTAAAAGTCCTATTCCAGTGAACACATGAATGATAAAAAAGCAAAACAGCCTTATTGCTGATATGAACAAAGTATTAGTGGTCTGCATAAAAGATCAAGCCAGCTACATTTCCTTAATAAAGCCTAATCTAGAGCAAGACCCTAACTCTTTTCAATTCTCTGAAGACTGCAAGAGGTGAGGAAGAGAAGTATGAGGCTAGCAGAGGTTGGTTCATGAGGTTTAAGGAAGGACGCCATCTCCATAACATCAACGTACAAGGTGAAACAGCAAATGCTGATGCAGAAGCTGTAGCAAGTTATTGAGAAAATTTAGTTAATAATAATAGCTAATGAATGTGGCTGCACTAAACAACAGATTCTTAATATAGATGAGACAGCTTTACATTGGAAGAAGATGCCATCTAGGATTAGAAAGAAGTCAATGCCTGGCTTTAAAACTTCAAAGGACACACTGACTCTGTTGTTAGGGGCTAATGGATCTTGTGATTTTAAGTTGAAGCCAGTACTCACTTACCATTCAAAAAATCCTAGAGCCTTCAAGAGCGATGCTAAATCAACTCTGCTGGTGCTCTAAAAATGGGACAACAAATCCTGGATGACAGCATATCTATTTACAATATGGTTTGCTGAATATTTTAGTTCCATTGTTGAGACCTGCTGCTGAGGAAAAAAAATTCTTTCAAAACATTACTGCCTATTGACATTGTATATGGCCACCTAAGAGCTCTGATGGAGAAGTGCAATGAGATTAATGTTGTTTTTCTCCTACTAACACAACATCTATTCTGTAGCCCATGGATCAAGGAGTAACTCCAACTTTCAAGTCTTATTATATAAGAAACAAACTTTTCATAAGGCTATAGCTGCCATTGATAGTGATTCCTTTGATGGATCTAATCAAAGTCAATTGAAAACCTTCTGGAAAGGATTCACCATTCTAAATGCCATTAAGTACACTTGTAATTTGTGGGGAGAGATCCAAATATCAACATGGAGAGGAATTTGGAAAAAGTTGATTCCAACCCTCATGGCTGACTTTGAAGGGCTAACACTTCAGTGGAGGAAGTAACTGCAGATGTGGTGGAAATAGGAAGAAAGCTAGAAGGAGGAGTGGGGCCTGAAGATATGATTGGATTCCTGAAATCTCATGATAAAACTTGAACAGATGAGGAGTTGCTTCTTATGGATGAGCAAAGAAAGTGGTTTCTTAAGATGGAAACACAGAATCTGAAACAGGCTCCAGGCTCTGAGCTGTCAGCACAGAGCCCAACGCGGGGCTCGAACTCACGGACCGTGAGATCATGACCTGAGCCGAAGTCGGCTGCCTAACCGACTGAGCCACCCAGGCGCCCCTATGGTCAGCATTTTTTAGCAGTAAAATATTTTTTAATAGGTATGTACACTTTTTTAAGATAATGCTATTGAATGCTTAATAGACTATAGTATACTGTAAACATAACTTTTATATGTACTGGGGAACCAAAAAGTTAATTTGAGTTGCTTTATTGCAATATTTGTTCTATTGTGGCGGTTTAGAACTAAACTTGCAGTATCTCTGAGATATATTAGTATGTTGTTAAGGATTTTTTGCACCTGTACTCATGAGGGATATTGGTCTATATTTTCCTTTCCTTGTGATGACCTTATTTGATTTTTTTTTCAACACGGCAATGTTGATTTCATAAACTTGGTGGATAGTGTTCTCTTCTTCTAGAAAGAGTTTTCTGTTTAATTAGTGTTTTTTTTTTATTCTAAACATAAATTTAGTGGATAGTACTCTCCTCTATTTCTGGGAAGAGTTTTCTGTTTGATTAGTGTTTTTTTTCCATTGTACATATTTAATAGAATTCACTAGTTCAGTCATTTGTGGCAATGTTTTGAAATATGTATTCAATTTCATTAATAGATTCAATACTACTCATGTTTTTCTAACTTCCTATCTTGTCAATATTCTGATCAAGTTGTTTCTTGGGAAAAGGAGTTTTTCCATCTATCTCTTTTGTTGAGTTTATTGGCATGAAGTTGTTCACTGTATTGTCTGAATATTATTCTCATGTCCATCAAATCTGTAGTGATAGCTTCTTTTTATTCCCGAGACTGGTAATTATCAGTCTTTTTTTGGATCAGTTTAATCAAGATTTACCAATTTTTATGAATCCTTTAAAATAACAAATTTTTCTTTATCAGTTATCTCTTTCAGATTGTTTTTTACTTAGTCGACATCCATTCCTATTTTTACTGTTTTTTGTTTTTTTTCTGCTACCTCAGGTTCACTTTACTTTTCCTAGTTCCTTAAGGTAGAAACTTATATCACTGATTTTAGACCTTAACTCTTTGTATAAGATATTAAACCTAATCACTCCTGTAAACATTCATTTAACTGTGTATCACAAATTTTGATATGCTATGTTTTCATTATCACTCAGTTTAAAATATTTTCTAATTTCCTTTGGGATTTCTTTTATTGATGAGTTATTTATAAGTGCATGGTGTGATTTCAAAATACTTATTTATCTTATTTTTCATTTCTAAATTAATTCTGTTGTTATCAGATATCTTCTATTTGATTTTAATCCTTTCAAATGTACTGATACCTGTTTTGTGACTCAACAGGTGGTCTGATATGGTTTAAATACTGTGTCCCCTTAAAATTCATATGTTGAAATCCTAACCTGATACCTTCTCATTTAACCTTCCAGTCCATATCTTGCCATTGGTGTAAGGTAATCCTCTACTGCTTTAGGTTTTTGTTTGCTTGTTTGTTTGTTTTCGGCTTTATAAAGGCTAAGTTACTCAAAAAACAAACAAACAAACAAATAAAAAAAACAAAACACCTCTGGATGGTGGAGATCATTGTGAAAACCATCCTAGGTTCTTTATAAAATCTCCAAATAGAAGATAATTGCCTGATTCTAGTAGTTGCTAGTTACCATTTAATTCTGCATTTCTTGGCCATAATATAAGGAGGCTTATACAAGTTAACAAATATTGTAAATCTTGTGTCCAGACAGCAAGCCAAAAACATATGCATTCAGCATTTCTGTGATCCAAATAATTCATCGGTGATCATTTTTTAATACAAAGGAGGAGTATTGAGGAAAAAATACCCAAATTTGGAAAGAGACAAAAAGATAAGTACATATTTTTCAATGTTTTACTGAGGCATTACCTTATATGTCCACCTAAGAATTTTCTAATTCTTCAGGATAATGTAGGTTTGTCTGACTTACTGTTTACTGTTGATTGGGGTGTTTTACCCTTCTATATATTTAGCTGTTAACTCACAGAAAACATAATGATGCAAATGCTACAATAAATAATGATGCAAATAAATTTTGTCTAGTAGATATGCAAATGTATTTTCTTTTTATGTAACAGAGTTTACAAGATAAAGTTCACAGTATTGGCCTAGAGGACATTAACCAGTTTTGCACATAATTTAGCAATTTTATCCTAGCCTTCTTTCTTTTAGTGGCTATAAATACAAGTGTTTCTCCTTTGAACCAGATTTGCCACCTTGCTAATTCCCTCATGGACATATTAAAAAAATCTTTAACGTCCTTAAAAATCAAACAAACAACAACCAAAAACCTGAATACTACTTTTCACCATAACTGGTTATAATCACCTGAAGCTGGTAAATGACCATAAACTTTGAGTTCTCCATTTGCAGAAACTTTTTTTCTTATTGAAGACCTTTTCCTGACCACATACAATAGAAATTTTTTAACCCACAGCACACAGATTTATGGACTCATTCTGTCTTATCCAGAGTTCTGGATAACTGAACAATGAACTTAACTGAACAAGGAGTCCATGAATTCCTCATCCACCATGATATGTTCTCCTTAAATGACCAACTTAAAGAATTTCTTCACTCCTGTGTGCACGCTTGTCCCTTTCTGGTGAGTAAATAAGCTCAGAGGTTTTTTTTTGTTCAGAGTGGTCTTCATTATCTGTGCTTTATCACCTTAAAGGAAATGGTTTCAAGATACATGCATTTATACCTGTTGTTTCATGTTCAGGCCTTGTGATATAATAGCAGTAAAACATACTTTTTAGCAATACAGACCTATGTCTGAATCCTAGAATTCCTCAGGCAAGCTATTTGCCTCTTTAACTTTCTATTTTCTGCAAAATTGGACTAAAGACACCAACACATAAGACTGTTTTGAGGATTATGTGAAATAATCCATAATAAGCACCTGATAATTAATAAATTGTGGGTTTCTTCTCACCTAAAATATAGGAACATGTAGTTTGAGAACTCCTCTGAATCATCGACAAAAAAGATTTTTTTTTCCTTCAACACACTGCTAGGATTGCACTTTGAAAAACCACCACCAGTAACTTCTCAGAGCAAATTCACACGTACTTGTCACAAACCTACCTCAGTCTGAGAATCAAATGTGTTCTATTTTAGAGAGGGTATCCTGCAGGTACAGTTAGCCATTATTCAGTTAAAGGGATTAATGTGGACAATTTGAAAGGAGGGTGAATGTCTATTTTTAGACTGAAAGGCATTAATTTGGAAAACTGAGGTGAATTCATCTAGAGAAACATCAAATTTGAGGATAACTTTAGGAATGAAGGCATCTCCCAACTAGCTTTCTCTCTTTCCCCTCATGGATCCACACCAGGACACCTAAGGAAGGTGAGACTGGGGTGGATTGTATAATAGGAGCTCCTCAAGGAGAGGAATTAGTTCTATTCATCTGTACCAAGGTTCTTGGTATTATTTTCAACTATTAATAAATTATTATTGAATAATCGAAGCTGGGTAGTTTCTTATTCTAAATTTGTGGCTCTAAGCATAAACAGACAAAAGAGCCTTGGCATGTTTAACTACTCAGTTCAAATATGTGATTGGATGGATTGCTTTCCCCAGGGTCAGAGAATTTTCATCATTGGTAGCTTTGGTATGGTGTCAACACTTTTACAAGTAAGATGCAACACATCCTGGTGTAAGTAAAGAAGTTTTTTTTAGAAAAAAAATTCTCAACATGTTGTATAGTCTTCAAGCAAAAATACTGAAAGTCAGTGGTGCCTATGTATATACATCGCTAATATATATATTAGCAATCCAGTTCTGGGCAAGAGTTCAAAGGAAATATCTGCTACAACGTTAGACACTTTCCAACAGAGTGGGGAAAGGTTCCAATAAAAATCATGCATTTGATCAGCTGCCATATTAGTGGATGGGTTTTTTCAGCTCTTAATCTAAATGTTCTTGTTGGAAAGGAAGAGTTTTACCTTCCATTTGGGTATTAGTGGGAATAATATATCAATATCTTTCAATGGATGAAAATTTGTTTTGATAATATGATCTACTGAATAGAGAGGTCTACTCTTTAGATGTAAATTGAATTCAGATGTTTCTAAAACATGTGATAAGGAGCTTTTCCAAAAGACAATCTTTATCATTCTTTCAAGAAAAGAATTATAGATCCTGGATACTCGTCATTAGAATACATTTTAAATACTTAATCCCTTTAGCTTGGAATTTTGTTTCAATATAACCAGAATTTGATGATGCAGCAACAGTGTTATAAAATTAGCCATTTAAGATTGTTTCATGTACATGGCTAAACCAATCTTCTGACTTTTTTTCCTTAATTCATCTTATATGTATCTTGTTCAAGAAATGTCTCTATCATATGACTTCACTCATATGATGACTTTAAGACACAGAACAGATGAACACAAGGGAAGGGAACCAAAAATAATATAAAAACAGGGAGGGAGACAAACCATAAGAGACTCCTAAATATGGAGAACAAACAGAAGATTCCTGGAGGGGTTGTGGGAGGGGAATGGGCTAAATGGGTACGAGACATTAAAGAATCTACCTCTGAAATCATTGTTGTACTATATGCTAACTAATTTGGATGTAAATTAAAAAAAAATAAAACAAAACAAAATAAAATAAAATAAGAAGTGTCTCTTAGTAGAGTGGAAAATTAACCCTAGAGGAAATAAATCTTGTTCCATATTTAATCCTGGATTAAGATAATATTGGTTTCATAGAATCATATTTAAAAAATTAATATAGGGATGCTTGGGTGGCTTAGTCAGTTAAGCATCTGACTTCGACTCAGGTCATGATCTCACGGTTTGTGAGTTCAAGCCCAGCATCGGGCTCTGTGTGGACAGCTCAGAGCCTGGAGCCTGCCTCGGATTCTGTCTCCCTGACTCTCTGCCCCTCCCCGACTAGTGCTCTGTCTCTCAAAAATAAATAAATGTAATAAAAAAATTTAAAAATTAATATAATGCATTACTTATGCTTCAAAAATACAAATTGATTTTTGTACTTTTGCAAGAGTCAATATAAATTCACGAACTATAAAAATTTGTAAAGCCATGTGTTCCTCTTTTGTTATTTTTAAAACCAATACTGTGGGGGGAGGCACCTGGGTGGCTCAGTCAGCTAAGCCACTGACTTCGGCTCACGACACGTCATGATCTCCTGTTTCCAGAGTTAGGGTCCGGCATTGGGCTCCCTGCTGTCAGGGTGGAAGGAGCCTACTTTGATCCTCTGTCTCCCTCTCTCTCTGCCCCTCCCCTGTTCACGAGGGTGTGTGTTCTCTCTCACTTTTTCTCTCTCTGTCCCTCAAAAATAATAAATAGACATTAAAAAAAAAATAAGCACGATACTGTGCATTTGCAAGACAAGTACGAAGAGTAAGTGGACAAGGAAAAGAATATTAAAACAAAAAAACCAGATTTTTGTACCTAGTTGATCTCTTTATTCTTCCTCATGACACAGACTGTAGCTGATACACACTGTTTACAAAGCTTGGACTATGATCTGTGACTATGAATTTTGGAGGTCATTGGGAAATTTGATCTTGGCAGGTATGTTGCCCTCTTCAATGTTGATTACAAAGTTTAGAATCCCGTTGTTTTTCTGATAAGTATGATATGAGAACAATTTCTAGCAGAGTGAAAAACAAAACACATTGTCATTAAGGAAAAGTATAGTTTACAAACTGAAAGAAGCTCATTTAATCAATATAAATCCTAATTGCAATAATTTATGCCAATGCATCTCTATGACATATACTCTGACCAGCAGGTGGAGTAAAAATGGTTGGTACTTGGTTTCAAATTCTAAAAAGCAAGATGCATATGACTTCTGAATGTCAAGAGTACCAAAATGTCATTCTGGTTGATTGAATTCAGATGTGTTTGCACCTGGAAATCATTGTGGCCTCTTTTAGTTATTCAATGGTGGAAGATATTAGACTATGGCAATTTTGATATGTACGGAAAATATGGTGTATTTAAAATTTTCTTTTCCTTCACTCTTCTTTTAGCTCTTTCACTCTCTCTTTACTTTTGAATTTTAAGAAAAATACATGTTTGTGGCAAACATCCTGTTTTAGAAGGTTATTTGGTAAAAAGTGGAAGTCTCTTTCACCTATCCTGCTTCTTTCCACTCTACTGTTAAATGGTCTTAAAAAATTGACATAATTCAATGTAGTTCACAGGTCTGGAAGATATTTTCCCTCATTTTTCTTTGTTTTTGACTTTGTTTTGATAAGAAATTTTATTTGTTTGCAATAAAACATACCAGTCTTTTCCTTTATAGTTTCTGGTTTATATTGAACTTAGGGACAGCCTTCCATGTCTCCAGATTATAAAATAATGTGACCACGTTTTCTCTATTATTTATGGTTTTATTTTTTCAATTTATATCTGTAATCCAGCTAAAGTTTTATATGATTGGTTTTTTTTCTTTTTCTTCTTCTTCTTTTCTTCTTTTCTTCTTCTTCTTCTTCTTCTTCTTCTTCTTCTTCTTCTTTCTTGAAGGCCTGAGGAAAAGACTTGGTTTATTATTTTTTCTTAAATAATTGACTAGCCAGTTGTCCTATCTCCTTTATTTTAATTTTAAAATATGACAACATTCTCTCTGTTAAGTTCAAACAAAGGAGAACAAAGCTTTCTATGGTCATTGTATCAACTCTTCTATTTTTTGATCTTACAACAAAAGTTTGCAGCATCTCAGTGGTATTGATAAACATAGCTCCAGGGAAAATTGTCATAAAAGAAGGAATTTATTGCATATTCAATCTGCTTCTCATTTGAAGTAGAATGCTTTTCTGATTTATTTAAAAGTGCGATAGGATGGTTGAGGAGAGCTTTTGATGGAGAATTTGTTGACAACTGAATTTTTATAAAGCTATTAAATGGCAGATTCCTAGTTATAGGAAAAAGTTTTTTGTCCAGTTGGAAGACAAAGTAAATCAGACAGTTTCAGAATTTAATAATTTTAAACCAACCATAACATTGAAGCTACACAAGGAATACATGTTTCATTAAAATTTTAGTTACACCCTGAATTTTAGACTCTTGCCCATAGAGCAAGTGATAAGGGGAAAGCAATCTCGTGTTGGGTGTGTTATATGGACTTTTGCAGAAGCCAATAGTCCTTCTATGTCTGCAAACTCAATGAAAGAACTGAGTGGTGCAATAACCTAAAACTATTTTATGAAATTAAGTATTCTTTTTTGGTCCCTCTTTTAACACCACCCCCATCCCACTCCTTCACTTGTAAACTTCTCATGCAAATGATATGGGCACAAATGATTGTCTCAGGGTCCTGGAACCAGATAAGCTGTAACCCTGGTGAATACAGTCACAGAGAAGTAAGTAGGTCAGCAATAAATCACTGCCCATTGCAACTAATGGATTTAGTCAATTAGAAACTTTAAGAAGCACAATACCATCAGAGAGGTGGAATAGTTTAATGGATAAAGCATGTGTTCTGCACTGGGTTCTACTCCTGTAACCAATATACTACCCATGTTAAATAACATGAATTTAAATAAATAAATTGAAAAAAAAAAAAGCATCTGCTCTGATGTCTAGCTTCCTGGGTTCCAATATTGTTTCTGTTGCTTGACAACTGTGTGTTATTTATTATTTACTGGCAACCATGTGTCCTTTAGTCTCTTTGGCACTCAGTTTCTTCATCTGCAGAAATAAGGTTGTGAAGAAAAATTAGTACAGGTAAAGCATTTAATATTCGATCAATTCTGGTTAATAGTCTTTAAGTTTTGTTCTGTAAGAGGGACACTGTCTTTTAGAATCCATAATTTCAAGATTAAAAATTGTAAGGTAATAATGCAAGCACTTGTCTTTCAAATTACTTTGAGACTATGGAGAAAAGTTAGCAATTGACACTATCCTAATGTGTCCAGACTTCAGTTTCTATCTGGATTCTACTTTCTTGGAAGCATTTTACTATTACTAGCAAGGCCTAAGAAGTTCTCCTTTGGAGTTTCATTTGTTTTACAAATGTGACTCTCCCTTCCCTCAGAATAGATAAGGAGTACATCATTCTGTAGAAAATACAGAAAAGTATAAAAGGGAAAGTAAAAAATCAAGTACAATTCCATTACTCAGAGAAAATCTCACATAAGATTTAATGTTCTCTTCCACACTTTTCTTCTTAAGAGTCACAGCTATTTTCCCCATAATTACATTTTTTACAAAAATGTTTATTTAGTTTTGAAGGAGAGAGAGACAGAGTGTGAGTGGGGGAGAGGCAGAGAGAGAGGGAGACACAGAATCTGAAGCAGGCTCCAGGTTCTGAGCTGTCAGCACAGAGCCCAACTCAGGGCTTGAACTCACAAACCATGAGATCATGACCTGAGCCAAAGTCGGACGCTTAACTGACTGAGTCACCCAGGTACCCCCCATAGTTACGTATTTTTAAAAACAATGTCTAGTAGTTATATAATATTCTTTTATATTTCAACCTGAATTTATCTAACCCTGTGGATATGCTTCTATGCATCTGTATAATAATATCGATCTATTTCTTAGTTTCTCTTGCTACAAGTAATGCTGGTAATATGTCCTTTATTGCATCTTTGATTATTTCCAAAGAAGATATTTCTGAAACACTATGATATTATTGAGGACCTTGATACATATTGTCAAAGTATTTCCCAGAAAGTTTGTGCCGATTTATATTCCTACCAGGTGTATTGCTACTGTCTTTAGGATAATGTTTTCTAATTCTTGCCATTTTGTTGGTTAGAAATATCTTCTATTCTTATTTTAATTTGTATATCTTTGTTTAATAGTGAGTTTGATTATTTGCACAGATTTTTTTTTATTAAGAATGAATTCTATATTATTTTTGTTTCCCTTCCCTTATGTTCATCTGTTTTGTCTCTTAAAGTACTCATATGAGTGAAGTCCTATGATTTTTGTCTGTCTCTGACTGACTGATTTCACTTAGCACAATACCCTCCAGTTCTATCCACGTCGTTGCAAATGGCAAGATTTCATTCTTTTTGATTGCCGAGTGATACTCCATTATATATACCACATTTTCTTTATCCATTCATCCATTGATAGACATTTGGGGGACAAAACAGAAGAGACTCATAAATATGGAGAACAAACTGAGGGTTACTGGAGGGGTTCTGGGAGGGGGGATGGGCTCAATGGGTAAGGGGCATTAAGGAATCTACTCCTGAAATCATTGTTGCACTAGATGCTAACTAATTTGGATGTAAATTTTAAAAAATAAAGAATGACCTTTAAAAAGAGAATGAATTTCTATGTCTTTTTAACTGAAGATCTACTTTGCCAGTATTTTTTCATGTGTTATCGGTTTGTAAGGGTTAACGATCAAGATTAAAGTAATTGTTTATATTTATGCAGCCACTTAGTGCATTATATTATAGACTCAATTTGTCTCTTATATGACTGTGCCATTTGAGTTAAGATAGCTGCAATGTTTTATTTGGGACTAATTTTAAACCTACTTGCATCTGTTACTATTACCTTTACCCCTCTTTTCAGGTCCCTATCTCTGAGGACCTGTTTTCTGGATGCTTACACATAATTATACTTTGGCTCCCGAGAAACCCTACCCAGGCCTACTTTTGCATATATTTCTTTAAACTCAGCCACTTTTTGACACCCTTATTCCATTAAATTCTACCTGTTTGGCACACTAATCTCTCAGGACTGAAGAATATTTTATTTTTAAATCAGATCACAATGTACTAATATACTTCCTTCCCTGGATAGGTAAATTTAGCATGTTAAGGAGTAGTTTTAACATAGGAAATAGCACAGTATACAACAAGTTAGAAAAGACTTTTTTATATAGACAGGTGTTCTGATACACTGAGATAAGACTAGCCCACCAGGTAGATATTAGCTGCCTAGCTATCTACAGTGTGAGCCTTCGGTTACTTTTAATTTATAGTTTCCAAGATCTCATGAGATTTCCCATTGATTTCTGCATCTGTTAGAAAATGCATAAATCTTTAAATGCTGGGATATTAAAAATCTTAGATCTCAAAAAGCAGGGATGACCTGGCTTTGACAGAGTTAAAAAGAATAGTAACACCCTAAAACAGCTAGAAAGCTCCCAGGAAGGGCAATTTAAATGACTAAGGAGATTTCTAAACTCTGAAAAATGATGGAATAGAAATATTGAACTCCAGTCTGAAAAGTCAAATGCTGATGAATGAGAAAGAAGACCAGCGTTCATCCGATCACAAAAGTGAAAAGGAGTGACAGGGAGATTTGTTCAAACGCTCAGTATTAGAATTATGAGCTATCTGTCAAACATACAAATCACAATTCTAGAGAACCATCAAGGAACGTATGTAACTAGTATACATTAATAAAATTAGAGACTTTAGATACATTTAGAGGTGAAAGACCCATAAGTGTCTAGGAACTGACAGTGGTTAAGGCCTGGTCTTCCTCCAGGCATTTCCTTGCTGATGATCTCATGGGGCGTGTTTTCCTCCACTTCCTACCGTCCTTTTCCCCTCTTGTCTCAACAAAATGATGCTGGATGCTATTGTCTGAGGTTTGCTTAGGTCCAGTGTAATAGTCCTAATAATCTATGTTAAATCAATGGTCATCAATAAAGATATATTAACCATCAACTAGGCACATATGGTTGCAAAATTTGACAGCGTCTGATAATTTTGGAACCACTGATTCTAAAAGAGCAATGATTTTACAGAATTTGAAGGCATTTAGGTGCTTTCCTTAGAGTAGGAAAAAAGCTATCATACTGTATGTGTAATTTTCTGTAATTTTACCACTTAAACTAGATGCATCTGAAAATGGCTCCTATATTCAATAGGCTATGAAATAAAATTGCCTTTTCTGGGTAGTAATACAGACTAATATAAAGGTCACTGTCATGTTTTAGACTTTCAACAATGTTCATTGTGCTACAAATAACTGTGGCTAGCATTATTATTTCATGAAATCTAAATTGTATAAATTGGATTTTAATATGTAAGGTAGGTGGTAGATGAATTATATTGAAAACGTGTACATACCATATTACTCTTTAATTGAAATCCTTTTTTGAGGTTTCTTTTAAAGCTGAAGCTAATATATCTTAGCGTCTCTAGTTATCGAAACCTGGGTTTGAATTCAGTGTTTATACGAAAACAAATTATGTGGAACTGGTCATAGGAATTTATAGAATATTATCTATCTTGGGCTGTTCCCAGATACTACAGAAAGTCTTCTTTGTAACAACTCCTTCATATTACTCTTGACGCGATTCTTTTTGTATAACACACTAATTTTATTTTATTTTATTTTTTATATGGCAGGTATGGAGAGTGTCATTGTTGACAGGGTGTCACAGCAGCACCAACATTTTGCTGACCAGCCAGATGGGTTTTGACAGTTTCACTGAAAAAGGACACAGTGTGATCGAGATACCAATATTAAGAGTGAATACAAAACGTAAGAAGTGACAAAAGCTCACCTAAGACCTATAATAAATGATTCTGGAGCCATATTAAGTTCCATCTTTATTTATTTATTTATTTTTAATTTTTTTTTTTTTCAACGTTTATTTATTTTTGGGACAGAGAGAGACAGAGCATGAACGGGGGAGGGGCAGAGAGAGAGGGAGACACAGAATCGGAAACAGGCTCCAGGCTCTGAGCCATCAGCCCAGAGCCCGACGCGGGGCTCGAACTCACAGACCACGACATCGTGACCTGGCTGATGTCGGACGCTTAACCGACTGCGCCACCCAGGCGCCCCTTAAGTTCCATCTTTAAATTCTACTTCCAGAAAGGTCTCTCTTTTTAACTTATCCCAAAATTATTTTATTAGTTGACCTACTTATCACCATTACAGAGTTGTCACTGCTGGTAAAGATGCACTGGTGCTATGGTCGATTCAAAGTGACAGAGACATTGTTCCTGGCTTTAATGGACTTATGATCTAGTAAGAGAAATAGACAAGTACACAAAAATTTATGATGCAATCAGGCACAAAAGAAGCAGAAATCCTATGCACAGTTCATAGAAAAGAGTGATGAGTGGTGTTGGCGAAATTAGGGAAGATTTCATGAAGGAAGTGGAATTCTGAATTGGTCCCCAACAATCAGCAGAAGCAGTGTCTGGGTGGAGGGTATTCATGAGAGAAGTGGGAGCATGAGTGAAGTCAACTAAAAAATAGTGAGTGGTCAATGGTTTGCTGAATCAAAAGTGCATGAATTTACTCATTTACTCATGCAGCAAAAACTTAATGAATGCCTAGTTCGAATGCCATATTCTAGGAGTACAATGGTGAATGAAATAGATTTGGTCTGTGCATTTATGGAGCAAATTACAACCTGGTGAGGAGACAGACAGCAAGTAATAAACAAGCTATGAATATACTGTTTCAAGTGGTAATAGGTGCTATGAAGATATAAACAAAGGTTGGAGGCAGAATACAAGGGAATTCTACTTTAGATAATCAGAAATCTCTGAAGGGGAGGGATTTACCTTCAGACCTGAAAATTGAAAAGTAGCCTGAGGAAAAAAGAGACTGAGAGGAGAAAGAGTGTCTCAAACAGGGCAAATGGCATATCCCCTGAAGGGATATAGAACTTTTGTTTGAGAGACTGAAAGAAAGTCAGTGGGACTGGAGGGTAGTGAGGAAGGAAAATGGAAAGAAGACTGGAAAGACACACGCAGGCCCAAATTAATCTATGAGATTTTTCAGCTGCAGGAAGACATTTGGTTGCTATCTGAAATGTGATGGGAAGTCATGAAAGAATTCAACAAACATGTAGCATGATTTTATTGATTACTCTGGATGCCATGTGGAAACTAAATATGTAGAAATTAAAAATGCAATTGGGAAAAATAGGCAGGAGGCTATTGTAGTAGGCTAGGTAAGAAATAATTGTAGTTTATAGAAGTTTATGGAATCAAGATGTATTTACCAGGTGGCACAAAAACAGACACATAGACCAATGGAATAGAATAGAAACCCCAGAACTAGACCCACAAACGTATGGCCAACTAATCTTTGACAAAGCAAGAAAGAACATCCAATGGAAAAAAGACAGTCTCTTTAACAAATGGTGCTGGGAGAACTGGACAGCAACATGCAGAAGGTTGAACCTAGACCACTTTCTCACACCATTCACAAAAATAAATTCAAAATGGATAAAGGACCTGAATGTGAGACAGGAAACCATCACAACCCTAGAGGAGAAAGCAGGAAAAGACCTCTCTGACCTCAGCCGTAGCAATCTCTTACTCGACACATCCCCAAAGGCAAGGGAATTAAAAGCCAAATGAATTACTGGGACCTTATGAAGATAAAAAGCTTCTGCACAGCAAAGGAAACAACCAACAAAACTAAAAGGCAACCAACGGAATGGGAAAAGATATTTGCAAATGACATATCAGACAAAGGGCTAGTATCCAAAATCTATAAAGAGCTCACCAAACTCCACACCCGAAAAACAAATAACCCAGTGAAGAAATGGGCAGAAAACATGAATAGACACTTCTCTAAAGAAGACATCCAGATGGCCAACAGGCACATGAAAAGATGCTCAACGTCGCTCCTCATCAGGGAAATACAAATCAAAACCACACTCAGATATCACCTCACGCCAGTCAGAGTGGCCAAAATGAACAAATCAGGAGACTATAGATGCTGGAGAGGATGTGGAGAAACGGGAACCCTCTTGCACTGTTGGTGGGAATGCAAATTGGTGCAGCCACTCTGGGAAGCAGTGTGGAGGTTCCTCAAAAATTAAAAATAGACCTACCCTATGACCCAGCAATAGCACTGCTAGGAATTTACCCAAGGGATACAGGAGTATTGATGCATAGGGGCACTTGTACCCCAATGTTTATAGCAGCATTCTCAACAATAGCCAAATTATGGAAAGAGCCTAAATGTCCATCGACTGATGAATGGATAAAGAAATTGTGGTTTATATACACAATGGAGTACTATGTGGCAATGAGAAAGAACGAAATATGGTCCTTTGTAGCAACGTGGATGGAACTGGAGAGTGTGATGCTAAGTGAAATATGCCATACAGAGAAAGACAGATACCATATGTTTTCACTCTTATGTGGATCCTGAGAAACTTAACAGAAACCCATGGGGGAGGGGAAGGAAAAAAAAAAAAAAAGAGATTAGAGTGGGAGACAGCCAAAGCATGAGACTCTTAAAAACTGAGAACAAACTGAGGGTTGATGGGGGGTGGGAGGGAGGTGAGGGTAGGTGATGGGTATTGAAGAGGGCACCTGTTGGGATGAGCACTGGGTGTTGTATGGAAACCAATTTGACAATAAATTTCATATATTGAAAAAAAAAAAAGATGTATTTACCAGGATTTGCTGATGGCGATAAAGACACAAGGCTGTTAACACAGGTTAGGGACCAAGCAGAAAAAAGTCTTGTGATTCAGTTCTGTGTCACATACCTCTGGAAGCTTTCTCTGACCTCTGCACGTTGGGGCAAGTGTCCCCTCTACAGTGCTGTTACAATACCCAGCATTGTACATTTCACATTATAATGTAGCTACCTGTTTATGTGTTTGTTTTCCCAACAAATCAACAGCTAGTACCTGGAGAGCACAGACCATATTCAGCATTATTACCTCATTCATAGACCCAATAATAATTTGTTGAAGACATGACTTTAGGTTGAATTTGGCAGAATATTTTGGCTTTCTGAGAAGATATTAGGATAAAGAACTAGGGGAGTAAACAGATTCAAGCAACAACGGTGTAAGGGGAACTGCCTAAAGAACAAGCCAAAAAGGTAATCTGTATATTAATCTGTAGATAGTACAAAATTACTTGAGCTTGTAATTTTTCAGCCATTTAACAAGGCAAACAAATCAATGTTTTTAGTTGTATTTCAGAGAATTTGGATCAAATAATATTTTATTAAAATCTCTTTGCCCTCAAATCTAAAATTATTATATGATTAGTTTGAAGCCCTATAAGTTTGGAGTCTTACTCAAATCAATTTTCATTCTATGGGTAATTTGGAGTAGGAAGCCATTATGGAGGCAAAAGACTTGTTTTATAGTCATCCTTCACCATTACAGTGGGTGAGTTAGTGTCTATGGCTTTCCTTTATCATTTCTAAAATCCTAAGAGGTTGTCTGGTCTGGCTGTGCTAGTCATATAGTTATGTGTTTAGGGGAAGTAGGGGAGGAATCTGACTTCAAGTACTTTACAATCTACCTGAGCACATGTCTCAGACATTCCAGTAAGTTTGATTTGCTTAAGTATATTCTCTTGAATGGGAAATTTTTAAAGATTTTGTAAAAAGAGCTCTCATTGTCCCAGCAGGAGTGATGCATGTGGGATAAAGTGAATCTGACGCACATTTAGGAAAAAAATAAAAATAAAAACAAACTCAGTCTTCAAGTATTTATAAAGACATAGATGGAAACATGATTCAGTTTTCTACTGTAAAAAAATATTTTACAAAAACAGCATAGATATCTGTACTAGAAATGCACGCTGCACCCCACTACCCACATCCCCTTCTAATGAAAACTACCGAGTTCAAAAGCTCTGTTTCTAGGGAGGTACATTTTATGTCACATAGCTCTTTGTCTCTCTGCCCCTAGAGAGCAATCTTATATAGTTGGTCCCTAGAGCTGCTTTAGATTTAGTTCCTCAGTGTTGTCTAGTTCCAGGCCTAGTCTACATATATTCCTAAAATAAACTCTCATCTTCTTGAGGCAGATTAAATTAGTCTCCATTCCTTGCCACTGAAAGAGCAAAACTAAAAATAGTGTTGATCAGTTATGTATGAGAAAATGAAAACCCATTGTAAAAAAAAAAAAAAAGGATTAGGGAGAAAGAAATCTATTTCCAGTGAGTTTCGCGGATGGTTCTAATTTATTTTTCTTTTATGAGTGGGCCATCTCTAGGGACAGAAACTTTCGTAGAGCTCCCATTGCAGCTTCCAAGTGTTGCATGTTGTTCTGGATCTTGCCCTAGATCTCTTGACGCTGATGCTGGTGGTCTATCAGAACCACTCCAAGGAAGCCTGCTGCAAGCATTGATGTCAAGGCCTAGGCCCCGGAGATTCTGCAGGAAGTCTGAGGTACACTTGGGCACCTGTAATTGTTTAAGAAGCTCCATAGGTGGTTCAGACACACAGCTAGGTTTTAAAACCATGCCTGATGACCTCGAGCAGTTTTGAGTCAGAGATGCAGTCATATATCTTGAAATGTTAGGCCTCTCTGCTAAAATGTCCTTCTGTTCTCTACTTCTGATTTAAAGACAGAGAAAGATTTATTTTTCTTTCTTTATCTACTCCGTTGGCAATAACACAATAGTATTTGAGTCTTTAAAACTGGTCTCATCTGGCTTTGCTTCCTATGGGAGGAAGAAATAAGTGATTTATCATTTTGGAAAACATAAATTGAAATTCTAGGGCCAGCATGGCATCAGAGAGTCCCATGAGAACTTTTCCCTTTAGGCAAGACAGAACACCAGAATTTCTGAATCTCCTTTCATTCCCTCTGACTGCCCCAGCTCGTCCTACCTCGTCTTCAGGAAGTACAGAAGTTAGAAACAACAAGGATATTTGGTGTTTAAAGCTCTTAAAAATATTTGCCTTTCTATTCCACCATTTGGGATGCATTGAAACAGACCTGAGCACAGGAAATTGCTAAATCACAGGACTAAATACATTGGAATGATTATAAATCATTGATCTCCAGCCTTAGTTAGAGTCTAATTATTTATCATTATTTATTATTATTTTATCTTCTAATTATTTCTTCATTCTCTTCAACAACTATAACTGATGACAATCTCATCTGGGATGACTAGTGTCCTACTTTACCTAAGACTAGACTAGAGGGTTCGAGGACATTGATTGTTAGTAAAAAGCCAGGCAATTCCCAGGCAAACTGGAATGTATTTGTTATCCTAATCTTATCAGACATTATCTTTACATTTTCCTTCCTTCCAATGAAGGGTCTAATTTCTTACTTCACAGAAAGAATAGAGGCTATCAAGCGGAAAATTTCTCAACTTCTTGTCCAATCCACTAAAAAGCTTCTGGCCAGGAACCTGGCTCCGTTAGTCAGCTTCTTTTTCTGCTGTCTTCTACCTCTTCATATCTAGTAAATCTGGCTCCTCAGCATAGTGTTAAAGGAAAAGTTGCCAATTCCAAGTATGCTCGGGGGAGAGTGTCCCTACTTGGTTCTGACCTTGATAGAGCCTTTCTGTCATGCCCATATTTTCGTAACACATAACAGAGCATGACCAAACCCAAGGGACGCTTGACAATGTTCTCCTCATTCTTAGAATTCCTCCTAATACAGAACCAACTCCCCCTTCTACCTTCTGTTTTCAGTTAGGGAAGTCTCATTCGAATGCATCTCTTGAGTGAGATTGCTCTCTCTTGGCTGGCAAGCAGAGCGATCCAGCTTTGTTTTTTCTATCTGCCAGCCTTTTATTCTTTAACAATATAAGTATGTTCAAGTGTTTCTCATCTTAAACACAAAACTCACTCTTTGTACATTTTAGATACTCTTGACCATCTCTTACCCTGTCTCTCTCTTTCTTCTTTCTATTTAGTTTAAAAAATAACTGTGCTTTTGTTCTCTTCCTTTCCTCCATCAATTGCCATGTGTCTTTGTGTCTTCAATGCACTTCAATGAATCTTCTCTTGCATGAACACTAGTGATCTTGTTGCTAACTTTTATGAGAAATGCTTCATTCTATGATTGAAAAAATTGTATTTTTAAAAATATACTTAAGTAACTTATAAAGAATAATATGAAATCACCTGTAACTCTTCCATGAAGAATTGAAAAGTTATTTTCTGTGGCTTTCGCCATTATTTACAACTTTTCAAATTATTTGCAACTCCCACTTTAAAAATCTATTCTGGTTATATTCATAATCCTGTGGAAGTTCCTTCTCAGTCTTTGCTAAACTTTCATCTTGTACCCAAAATACATTCAAATATTAATGTTTCGAATGTTTTATATCTTCATTTTATTATCTTATTTAGTCTATAGATTCTCCCTGAGTTCATTTTTTTCTAGCTCCACGGCTGCATCCACAACTTATGTTCTGAGGCCTGTCAGATCTCTTCCTAGATACCTACTTTGATATGAATTTTCTCTAAGTGCCACAATCTCAACACTGATTTTTACCATCTTGCATTTGCCCCACCTCAGACTTATTTCACTATCTTTCAATTTCTCTATCCCAAACAGTGTATATTGATGATACAACATTAACTCAGTTACTTGGTTATTACCTTTGATTTTTCTTTCTCATCCCCATATCTGGCCAGTTACTAACTCTTGCCTATGAAATCTCCTTCACATTTATTAAATTCATCTCTTTCTCTCTATCTGTGCTACTATCTCTGGAAATGGGGTTTTAACCTTTTAAAGCTGTATTTGTGCAGTAGTCATAAATGGAGTCTTTGCCTCTAGGTTTGGCCTCCTTCAATCAGTTCTCTACACTGCTGCCAAAGTGATCTTTCTAAAACATAAATCTTAACATTGTGGTTAAGATTGTGGGTTCTTGAATGAGACAGACCTGGATTTATAACCCGTTCCAATACTTACTAACTGTAACTTTGGGCAAGGTGTTTAACCTTTCTAAGCCTCAATTTCCTCATTGGTAAATTGGGACTATAATACCTACATCAGAGCATTGTCTTGAGAATTAAATAAGTTATCTATCTTGTACAGTGCTTGCATTAAATGGTGCTCAGTATTTGGTTGCTGCTATTACTATGGTTATTCTTCTTGTTGTTTTTGTGGATACGTATTATAACTCTTTCTGGCTGAGTTTCCTCAGTGTTTCTTCACTGAGTTTAAGATAAAGTCTTAACCTTTTGGGTGATATAGAAGGCCTTTTATGATGGCTCCTTGGTTGGCCTCTCTAATCTCTTATCTTGCTGTTTCCCTTTCTCACTCTACCTTCCAGTCATAGTAAATTATTTACAGTTTTTCCAACAGTAATTTTTTTCTTCTTTTGTAGATTCTTGAATATTTCTTGATTTTGACTATTTGCCTCGTCATCTCCCCCATTAGGCTGTGAGTGTCTAGTAAGCACCAATAGTGCCTTATTTATTTTTGTGCTACCAATTTCCAAGCCAGAACCTGGCAAATAGTAAAGAGCAAATAGGAAAAACATTCACATGTTGAGTGTTAAGAAGGTTTTGGATATTCATAATTATAATGACCCAGCATGGAGATGCTATAATGCATAAAATAATTAATTAATAACAACTTAAAAATAAAGAGATAATGAAGTGCCTAATGTTGCACTTATATGTGAAGTTATATGGTGTTTATCTATAAGTTATAGATAAATACTATATAACATATAAGAAGCTATATGGAGGTTGAAAACTTTATGTTGTTTGGAAAATTTCAAGAAAAGGATAACATTTGAGCTGTATTTTGAGTGCATGATTCAATTAGGTAAAAGTAACAGAAGATTTTTAAGAAAGGGGTACTATGGGAGCAAAGGCAGAAAGAGTTAGTGTATATGGAATGTTCCCTGTGCACTAAGCGCCGTGTTGACTCTGACACTGTGTTTGTTAGCTTGATTTTCCACTTAATTCTGTCACTGACACTATCAAGTGGATAGCTGAGGACACCGGATGTCAAAAATTTTAAGAAAATATTAAAGTCCACACAGCTGTCACAGGTGAAGATGGTGTTCAAATCCAGTTTTGCCCAACTCTGAAGGATCGCTTTCTCCACCATGGGCTGATGTGCCACAGGTGGAATGTAAGATTGAAATAATGAAAATAAACCTGGATCTAGATTATGACAGGCCTTCAAAGTCTGGCAGAGGAAGTGTTTGAACATTCTCTATTCAGTAATCATAACCTTCTTTCAGCTGTCTTGTGAATTGAAGAGGCTGTATCAAAACCAAGGGTTGTTGGCAAAATGTTCAGCCATCTTGCTATTAGTATTTTTTCTTGCAACTGTGAAAGCCAGTGCTGATAGATCATATGCAATTTTTTGCTCGTTCTGCACATTGCCTCAAAGCCATTATTAGGAAGTATTCATTAGAAGCTTTTGGTTGATCCATAACTATTCCTCCTTCTTAGCATCAGTCCTATTTCCTTATGAGGAGTTACCTTGCCACCATTTTGCACAAGGTGGGTAAAACCATAAACTGTATAAAACAATTTAGTTATGAAGTATGAAGAGCTTCCTGAAGGCTGTGGCAGGATACTTTTGCCATATCTTATACTCTCAGTAGTACCAAGAAGTGAACATGTGATCTAAGCCTAATTAGACAAAAACATTCTTTCCAAGGAGTTAGAATCTTGAGCAGAGCTATTTGGGATTTAAAAAACAAGAAAACAAAATCAAGAGCAACAACCCCCATCCCCATGCCAAAAAAAAAAAAAAAAGCAAAACTGTACATTCCTCTCAGACAAGAAAGCTACATGAGACAGTAGAGAGTTACCTGCTGCTTTCCTGCTTTCTTTTTATTTTTAAAAATATTTTTTAAATTTCAAACCATCCTCTCTAGCGTTCCCATTAAAATAGTGAGTTTCCCAATAATATTATTCCAATAAGGTTTTCTTTCTCTTTTTGCACAAGTTAGCCAGAGCCAATATTTGTGGCTTGCAACCAAAAAAACTCATAATCCATACCATTTTTCTTTAGTCAGAGTTGGCATGTAACTTAAAAGCCAACAGGCCCATGATTTAATACCAATGGCACATGATTTAAGTCTAATAGGATTTAAATATGGAAAATATGCTGTGGTATTTTTATACTGTCAACTTGGCTAAGCTGAAACTATATTTCCCAGAATTCCTTTTTCCATATGGTTATAAGTTAAAGTTGGCCCAAAGAGAAATTTTTGTGATATTTGGAAGGTGGAAGGGAAGCAGGAGCCATTATGAGCTAGAGGTCTTCATTGTCACTAATAATGACAGTTTTGCAAATGTGACCTCAAGTCCCTTGTACCTATTAAGAACTCCATTACAAATGCCATTCCTGAACAATAGAGATTCCAGACTGACAACAAATACAAAATCAAAAGGCTTCCATTCTCTCTTCTACCATCTATCCTTGTGGTCCCATTTTAGGAGCTGGATATACCAGATCTGGATTTCTCAGAGAACTCCAATTTGCCTATTCCCATCAGTGCTTCCAAAAGTCTCTTTCTCTAATCCTGCAACTTGTGTCCTCAGTTTCAACAATTGCATAGAATCTTATTCCTATAATAAATCTCTTATTCCAAATGAGTCATATATGTTCTACTTTCATGATTGAATACTGATTACTACAATTATTGGTATCAGAATTGGTTCCGAGAAAACAGACCATTAAAGATGATTATTTTTTTTTTAATTTTTTTTAACATTTATTTATTTATTTTTGAGAGGCAGAGCATGAGCAGGGGAGGGGCAGAGAGAGGAAGACACAGAATCTGAAGCAGGCTATAGTCTCTGAGCTGTCAGCACAGAGCCCGTTGCAGAACTCGAACTCACAAACTGCAAGATCATGACCTGAGCCGAAGTCGGACGCTTCACTGACTGAACCACCCAGGCGCGCCAAAGATGATAATTTATAATTGATTCTCTGGTCTTATTAGATTTAAAGACATTAATGTTCTTGCTGCCAATAGCAGAGGGGACACCTACAGTCCATGACATGTTGTGGTAAAATGGTTTCCTAAATTATCACCTGTGGTTTCACTTATAATCAAATGACTATAGAAAAAAAGGCTTTGAGTCACCAAGTAGTTGATGCTATAGAATACTTCTAATAAAAATAAATATAATGGTTGGCTGGTTGGTTCTAAGTGTGTTAGAAACCGTGGAGAATGAAAATGAGCTCAGGGTTTTAAATTCCCAAATCAAAGTTTGGGTAATGGATTAGAAAGCTTCTACGAATGCTCTAAGAAAAATCCATATTTCCTACAAAATTTCTGAAGATCAAAGTCTAATGTGCAGAGTAGCCGAATTACAATTAAATCTAATCTCTCAGGGTTTCTTATATTAGAATTAATGCATTGACTGAGAAGGAGTAGGGCCATGAATATTGGGATGGAGATACATGGGCTGGTTTTGACGATGTAGAGGAACTTGAATCTTTACATTTTATTGAGCCTCACCTGCCAGTAGAAGCACCTTTTGTCCCAAGTCTGGGAAAATTAGTCTCCCCTTGACTGAAGAACTTAACTGTCTTAGCCTGAGGAACTTAATTTGCCAGATAATGCAAATCTCCTCCTTAAAGATACCTCACCACTTCTGCTTCCTTCTTTCTAGATCCATGGCAAGACTCAGATTCTGGCATGCTTCTGGGGATCAGAGGAAAATTATGATATGAAAAAGAACTGCTATACACACCAAAATAATTTATATGATTTATATTCATATATAATGAAATCTGGGAATATGTATGGAAGTGGATTGAAAAGGTATTGGATCAGGGTGGGAGAATGTAATGTTGGGTCAATTTGAATATATTGAGTTTTGTTCACTAAGCAGAGATTCTCATTCAGTGTACTTTGCATGGCTGGTAAGTAGTTCCAACTTTGGGCTTGGTTAGTTGACTAAAATGAAGTTGAGTTGCTAGAATTCTTTTGATATCCTATAGAGGACACTATGGAAAGGCTTATAGATATTTGAATGAGGGGTTACATTTATCTTATAAGACTGGCTCACCTACCTATATATGTCTGGAAGACATTTCTCTTATGAAGGCCTTGAGAAGTACATTGATGAAAGGAGGACCGTTGTCTTTAAAAATCTCTACAGTAGCTTTTCCCTGCAGGCCAAGAATGACAGTAAGAAGTGGTGCCATCAAAACAGGATCTCTGAATTCAGCTGGGATGATGGGGTCTCAAGGTGGCAGAGGCCAAGTGATAGCACTTAACTGAGACAATATAGGTGGAATTACTATGAGTAGCACATTTGAAGTGGTAATCAGGTAATCAGGAAGTAGATTTCAACCACAGAGACAATCGTCTTTAGCTAGTTGATCACGGCATCCCCAAGACTGCAATATACGGGCACATTATTCAAGTCTTACTTGATTTGTAAAAGATGGAAAAGCTCTATGTCTGGTGAATAGAAGTTTGACTTGGATCATCAGAATGAAGAATCATTTACCATTCCCGTGCCAGTTCACACTTACAGTGTATTTTGTGCCCAGATCTTAATTTATGAAGGAGACTGAGTGAAGTTGCAAAGAGGTCAATGCCATTAAAAGCTTAATGTTACTTACAGTTCCCCCAGAAATAAGAGTCACAGCTTGCCACACAGAGCCACAGGAGGAACACCAAGTTTTGATTGGGAAGCAGAAGCTAGTGATAGGTTTAGGCCAGAGCCTTTATTGGGGTTTCTGTGGGAAAGGCAAAGCAGTGCAATGTAAACAGTTGAGGACTGGCTAGCTGGAATAATTTCAGTGGGCTCTAAACTCTAAGGGTGAGTTGTAGTTGTCTGGTATCTGAGCCTGGGATGATTAAGGCAGAGGAGTACTGCCTCCTGATGTACGTAGGTCAGATAAAGCAGGTGTGGCTCTAGCTGGATAGTTTGCATATAAACTCATACAGTATATCTTTCTCTAGCTTTCCCCAAAAGAATCTTTGGCCATTTTTTAAGGGTGACAGGTGCCTTAAGAAAGGGAAAGTCATCATACAATTCAGGTATTGCTTGGAACTGGCTCTGAACTGCTAATAATTCTTAGAGACACAAAATGCCACTGTGACCCATCAATTAGATGGGAGAGTTTTGGAGATCAGAATATTAATAAGGTTTAGGTTGTTTTTGTCTCATGCAGGGTAATCCCCAAATACACCGTGTGGCTGTTTCCCAGTTACAGAATGCCTAATTGGAATAGACATACTAAAAAATTGCCAGAATACTTATATTGGTTCCTTGACTTGAGAAAGCCTCTAGAATAACCTATAGCTACAAAAATAGTAAACCAATGGCAACACCTCATTCTCGGAAGGGTTTCAAGACTAGTGCCACCATAAGAAACTCAAGATTGTAGAAACGACCATTTCTAATAAATTCCCAAATCACCTCTCCTATTTGGCCTGTGCAGAAGAAGACAGATGTTAGAGAATTAATTAATCATCTGGTAAATCAATTGCAGCAGCTGTTTAAGATACGGTTTCTTCACTGGAGCAGATCAAAACATCCTCTATTACATAGTTATTGATTTGGTGCACGTTTTTGTCTTCCTACCTGTTACTAAAGACCCCCTAACACAGTGCATTTTCATTTGGCATGGCCAGCAATGCACCTTCCCCATCCTACTTCCAGGGCTATGGCAACCTTCCAGCTCTCGGCCGTAACCAGTCTGTAGGGACTCTGATTGTCTCTGCATTTCATCAAACATCCTACTCCTCCACTACATCAATGCTTGTACCTGATGAACAGAAAGTAGTAACTGCTCTAGACATCTTGGCAGGATACATGTGTATCAGAGGGTAATTGTATTTCCACAAAATTTTAAAGGAGCGTACCTCAGGAAAATGGTCTGGGGTATGTTAAGATATGTCATTCCAAGATAAGGACAGGTTGCTGTGTCTGGCAACTTCTGTGGAAAAACAAGCTCAATGTCTCTATCTCAAGAGCTTCTTTAGATTATATAGATAACATATATCTCACTATTGAATAACTGGAAAGTTTGCAATTTTTAGTGGGGGCCAGAGAAAGATTCAGGGGCATGGACCATATGACCCAGCAGAGCTAATGGTACTTAAAATGTCTGTGGCAGACAGAAAAGTTTTACGGAATTTTTATCAGGACCTATAGGTAAATCACAGTGCAAACATTTAGAATTTTGGAATATGCCACACCACCCTTTTCAGATGACAATTCTATTTTCGAGAAACTTCTAGCTTGCTACTGGGTCCTAGAAGAGCCTGAACTACTGTCATGGGTTATCAAGTTATCATGTAACCTGATCTGACCATCAGAAAAGTCAGGTGTTGTCTGAGTTATTAAGCCATAAATTTGAGTACGTGGTGCTTTATTCCACCGTTAAGTGGTAGTGGTTTATATGAGATCAGGCTTGAGCTAGTCCTAAAGGCATAAGCAAGTTGCATTTACAAGTGACACAGATTCTCATAGTGTCTATTGCTTCTACACTTTAAAAATTTTTTCTCATCCCACACTTATGGTTATTTAATGGGAGGTTCCTTATGACCAATATACTGAGGAAGAATATTTCTGGTCCTGGATTACATATATTCCTGTATGACATGCTGACACTATCTGAAATGACTAATAGTTTTGTTTAGAGGGAACACGATTGGAAAACTGGTCTTGAGGTGTTCTGCATAAGTGGTATATGGATGAATGTCTCCATGTGGGCACAGAGTATGAAGATATTTGTATCCCCTGTGAATGCTCAGTAAAGAGTACTCTTAACAAAGGAGAATCTTAATAATCAGGTGGTTAAGATCACTTGTTCTGTGAATGTCAGTCATCCTCTTTCACCCATTACCTTGTTCTTGCCCAATAGATGCATTAATAAAATCATTATGGGTTCAGCAAACTGGATTTTTGCTCACTGAAACCAATATGGTTAGAGCTGTTGCTGAGTGCCCTACCTGCCAATAGCAGGGGCCAATATTTAGCTCCAATATGGCATTATTCCTCAGGCGGATCAGTTACCTATGGAAAACTGATTACATTTGATCACTTCCATTGTGGAAAGCTCAGTGCTTTTTTGTTCTTTTTATTATTTTTTTTTGGAATATTTTCAATATACACTTTATACCCCTGCCCAAAATGCTTCTACAAAATCTACCATCCATGAATATTTAGACTGCCTTTATTCACTGTCAAGGGAACTCACACAGCATTGCTTTTGACATGGGAATTCATTTTACAAGAAGTAAAATATGAGATTGGTTCATGCCTATGGAATTAACTGATCTTATCATGTTCCCCATCACTGGAACACAGATGACCTGATAGATGAGTTAAATGGCTTTTTTTTGAACAATCAGCTGTGTGGCAGCACTTTCTAGCTGGAATTATGCCCTGTAGGCTATAGTATATGCTCGGAGTCAGTGATTGATTCACTGGTACAATATGGTGTTGTTTCTTCCAAAGTTAGGATTCCTAGGTCCATGAATAAAATATTAGCGATGAGAACAGCTTTTCTCAGTGTTATATTTAGTAATCTACTAGCTTTGTTTTCTGTGCCCGCAACTCTGGGTTCTCCTGGTTTAGAGCTCTCCTCTGCTCCATATCTAGGACTTCATCCTCAATGACAGCTATATTTGACTCTTCATGTGGTTACCTAAGTTTTATATGCATCTATTTGGGCATAATGCTTAAAGAATACAAAAACCAAAGGGAGAATGATGCTGTATCTTGAACATTTCTCCTTCACTTTCTGCACCCTACTCTGCTCAATGACCAAGAAACCTGGGTTTAAAATTTGGCAATATCCTTGACAAGGCATAGACTATATCATAAAATGATCTCCAGCAGTGGCCATAACTTAAGCAAGGATCTCTTCTTTTCCTTCTCCCATAAAGTCACAGATACTTTAGTACTTTGGGTTTGAAATACTAAATGATTCCATTTAGTTTGAACTTGTGTCTTCCCTTCCCAGGTTGAGATAGGAAAAAAAAAAAACTTTCTTCACTTCCTTTTCTTGATTTTTCAAGACAGCTGGACTAGTGCCCAGTCATATTGGCAAATCACACCCCTAATTTATGCGGAAGATGATAAAGCTTCATCCTTGCTGATTTTTAGTGCATAGAAGCATATGGAATCAGAAAGTGCCAGACCCAGCTTTGCACTCCAGGAATGTGTGGGAAGGCTTACCAGCACTTATGGGGTGAAGAAAAAGGAGACATGAGTGAAACTCATAAAACAGGCTAAGTTTTCTTTCATTACTCTCACTTTTGGGTATTTTAGGATACATTTCTGAAAAGAATATATATATGAAAAATATAAGAATAATACATGGCCTAAACTGTACTAGGCCTCTTGCTATTTAAAGGGATTTCTTTATTGTTTAGGATTGTTTTGTAAGTCTTTCTTTAACAAATCCAATGTATATTATCCCCGGTGTTTTTTTTTTTTAATTGCCATTTTCTCTCCATGTCCACAAGAATCTCATGAAATTATAGTGTAGTTGAATACTATTTTATCCAATAAGAATTTTTCATTTAATTTTGAAATCTAAAGAATGGGGACTATAACTAAGGTGAGATTTTATTTTCCACTTTAACTACAATACTAATTTTTTTTTTTTTTAAATTTTTTTTTTTCAACGTTTATTTATTTTTGGGACAGAGAGAGACAGAGCATGAACGGGGGATGGGCAGAGAGAGAGGGAGACACAGAATCAGAAACAGGCTCCAGGCTCTGAGCCATCAGCCCAGAGCCTGATGCGGGGCTCGAACTCACGGAGCGCGAGATCGTGACCTGGCTGAAGTCGGACGCTTAACCGACTGCGCCACCCAGGCGCCCTGACAATACTAATTTCTCTAATGCTCTAACTGGTAAAATACACACCGCAGAGGAAGTGTTGGATTTCCCTGGACACATTTTCACATTATAGTCTCCTGTATTTGTTATGAACATTAAATTGTGCCCATTCTTTCAGCACCTATTAACACTCATTCTCAGAACATCAACTCTCTCCATATTTGAAGTCGATGAGAGCTCTAGTTAATGGGGCAAATCTATTCCCTGGAGGTTACACCCAGTCTTGTCCGAGAAATAAATTTAAATATGTTGTCATAGTTCCAAGTATTAAGCAAGTTTTTATTAAAACAAATGTTCCTATCCACTCAAGCAGACAATAACACTGAGCCCGAGTAAGGAAACAAAGAAAGCTCTAATCAAGCAAGATAGAACTTTCCAGCCTAAAATGATTCTTTTAGTTTGCCACTTTATACATGTTATTATGTAAAGTGATATATATGTACATATGCATAATATACATGTATATATGTACATATGTATACACACACACACATACAAATATGATATATAATTGCGGAAATCACAGAGAAATTCTGTGGTATTGCAATATAATACCCATTCATCATTTTTTATTTTATTGCAGTTAACATCTATTATTTGCTTTCTAGCATATATTTTCCTCTCTTCTGCTAACAACTTTCCGATTTTCTTCCAGGAAATATCTCCAATCCCCTTTCAGTCCTTTGTGTTATGTGGGGCTCTTCGTCTACTTCAACCATGAAGTAAGCGACACAGATCTCAGCCAATTAACACATGGCATTCCTATGGCTATAGTGATTGGCCAGGGATGGTCGTGTGATCTGAGTGTCAGTAAGATGCAATGATGTTTCTTCTGGGTGTGCTAGGATAAAGAGTCTTTGTTTTTCTCTTTGGATATGTACCTTAGAGGATTAGTAACTACTGCTGTTGCAGTCTTTGTGAAATCAGGTGGAAAATGGAGCCAACTTCAACGTAGCATCTCCAAGGAAGTAAAGAAAATGACTTTTGGTGCCATCATTTGTCATTTGAGACTTGAATGAAAATCAGCCTGAATATCTACGCCTGGACTCCTTACTTATTTAATACAATAAATCCTCCCCCTACTCCTTTCATGGCTTAAGTTGTTATTAACAGAAGAAATAATTCTAACTAGAACAGTCATCAAAATTAATGGCACTGCTTTTGGCACTGAGGATATAGATGGATATAAAACACTGTTCCTAACTTCAAGGAACTCACAATCCTTGAGAGAACACACACATTATTCCAATGTATTAGACTTATTCATGGAGTAATAAGGAAGCACAGGTTTTGAAGAGAGCAGGCTATAGAAATCTTCCTAGAGAAGTGATATTTAAATTAATTCTTCAAGGAAATACACATTTAAATAAAACTAGCTTGATTTCTACCTAAATTTTATTTTCTCCCAAAACACTGACACAAGGATTTGGGTACAGTAATTTATTATTACCTCCTAAATAAATTAGGGAGGTAATTCCGAGAAGCACAAGTGACGGAGTGGAAGAAATGAGACAGGAATGGGGAGAAAAAAAACCAATAGAGCATGTGTTAATGAGTTAATTAGTATGGGCACCTGAGACTTAGTCCTACTGGTGATTCTTGGAGCGCCTATGTGGCCAGGGAGGCCAGGGCATTTATCCATCCCCTTTTTGGTTGAGTATTGCCTCTTAGAACTTTATCTCCCTTGCACTTCTTGGTTTCACCTGTGTGTGGTGGAACAAGCTTCTGTGGTACTAGAGAAAGCCCTCAGATAGACTAAAAGAGCCATATGCTGCAAGGATGCTGGGAACTAGCAGCAGATAAATTGAGGTGAGCCTAAGGGATATGGGGGAAAGTATCAATATGCATGTGCATATTCCCATTTTCTGGGTGAAGTCTTCCCCTCCCTATAATTTTCATGAATTCCCAGTGCTTTTAGTTGGTTTTGAGTTCCTAACTCCAGTGAACTATTTCACTGTAGCGATTTTCTTCCTTCTGTTTTGTGCCAACCCTATGTGGAACTCGGCCATTTATCTTCAATTTCCTCTGAAAATTTATAGAAGGCATTTTTGTAGGGTCCCTTTTGATGGGTATGTGTGTGTAGCACAATCTTCATAAGATGAGGTCAGTGGAAGAGTTTTCATCTCTGCAATAAAAACACCTTAAAATTTGGTATTTCACATTCTTAGCCTTGAAAAGTCATAGGCCGCTATTTTGGGCTGGGTTCCTTAGGAGTGGAGCCTGAGACAAGGTTTCCTGGGCAATGATTTATTAGGGAGAGGCTCCAGTGTAATTTGTACAGGAAAGAAGAAAGGGACATAGGGAAAGAAGGCATAGGACAAAGGGAAAAGCTAGGCAAAAACATGGATTCAACTGACCCCCTAGTGAGCTCTAGAACCAAAATGGTACTACACTACTGTCCTTGCTGAGGACAAAGGACCAGTCTTTTTGTACCTCTGTGCTAGTCAGCTGCAGGCTACCTCTGAGAGGAGGGTATATCTTCCCAGGCATTTCTGTATTGGTGCTACTATAATTAAGAGGCAATTTTCAGAAGAAGGGTGCCGCTGTGAGCTGTTAGCAGCCAATGCTCACAGAGGTGGGGGTGGGGGTGGGAACACCTGCATCTTCTTGTCAGAGGGGATATAAGTAGAACACAACCACCTCTACTATGGTCACTCTGACCTGGCAGTTTCTCACTGGTCAGTCTCCTCCATCGGTTCTGGCCTTCTGCAATAGTGCTCACCTCCATTTTTCTCTCAAGACTCCCTTCTCCAATGTCTGGCCAGTCCTATCGCTTCTAAGTGCAAATCGACATTTGATGTTATACAAAACAATCGACTCTCAATATCCTTCTCAAATAAGGACTCTCTTTGCCTACCCAAAGGATCAGAAATGTGTTGAGTTCATTCAGTAAAGGGTTATTTGCTTCATTCATTTTGGTTCTTGTTTAGCTTCATGGAAAAGCACACAGAGCCCTTGAAGTTTTAGTCTCCATGCCCCTTATCCATTTCTGAATGTGGAGCTGTGGTTTATCATTGAAATGAATGCCTTCATTAGCAAAACAGCCTATAGTCAGTTTGATTTTACACAGCAATGATTTTATCTACAAAGGATGAATAGCCACCAGATAAGGAGACAACTTGTTTCTGGTGGATAAAGCATCTTGCTTTGGGTTGTACAGAAGTGACCATGGTTAACTTCGGAAACAAGCCAATAGTTCAATTTGGTTTGAATTCACCTGGTAAAGGGACAGAGCAACCATGTGAAATGAGTTGCAGAGGTAAGTAGGTCGGGATCATAGTTTTAATTGTTGAATATGTGACACCAAAGAGTATAGACTTTGCCTTGAAAACATGCGCTATTCACACTGGCATTTAATAAAGACCATTCTCTTACCTTCCCTGTGGAGTGTGGGCTTGAGAAGGGTACCAGTGGGACAGAGACATCAGTTATTAGTTTTTCTGCAAAAACAGGAAAAATAACGCCATTTCTAAGTGACGATTATGACAACAATGATGAAGAGAATGGTAAGTGTAGATAACATTTAAAAAAATAGAAAGGACAGGATCAGATGATGGATAGAATACAAAGAGAAGTAAGTACTCCAGAAAGATTATCAGCTTTTGGGCTTGCATACTACCATTTTACTAATACTCTTTGTCTTTCCCTATTGTTATTACCACTCTCTCAATAAAACAAAAATGGCATTATTCTTTACATATTGTTTTGTAGCCTATCATATCATGAAAATCTTTCATTATAATAAACATGGCATAAAAATATCAATTTAAATAATTGCTCAGTGTTTCGTGGTACAAATGTGGAATAATTTATTTAATCTTATTATTGGCATTAGATTCTTTACTGTCTTTAAATTTTTTTTTTTACATTTTTTATTTATTTTTGAGAGAGAGACAGAGCACAAGTGGGGGAGGGGCAGAGAGAGAGGGAGACACAGAATCCGAAGCAGGCTCCAGGCTCTGAGCTGTCAGCACAGACCCTGACACGGGGCTCAACCTCACGAACCGTGAGATCACGGCCTGAGCTGAAGTTGGATGCTTAACCGACTGAGCCACCCAGGTGTCCCTCTTTACTGTCTTTAACTATTACAAATCATGTTGTTACAATTATCCTTAAAAACAAACATGTATTCATGTTCTTCTTACTGTTTGAGGATGTTTCTAGAAAGGAATTGCTGCATTTTTAAGTCTTCCGATAAATATTGCCAAATTGTTCTTCAGAAGGTTTATGTCTTAAGATATTCATAAAACCACCTACTTTTTTTTTTTTTTGAAGTGTTTTAGAAATTCCACTCTGTGAAAGAAGCTTTCTCATGATAAGGTAAGCTCTAGTGGCAAAAATTTAAATGTTTTAATGGCTACTTCTACCTTTGCCTAATTTCTACACAGATATTTGGAGCATTAGAGATTTTTATAGTTCTAGTGAGACATATTGTCCTTTGCAATCCTGTATGTCACTAATGGTTTTCCTTTTGAGAAAATAGAAAATACTCTCAAAAGTCAACTTCAAACTTTATCTTTATAGTATTTATTAATTGATAGTTTGGAAATTTGCTTCCCCACTAGTCAACAACTGACAAAAATTTATTGAAAACTCATCCTTCTTCCAGGTAACGTGGATAAAACTATCCCTCCTTCAAGGTAGTTGACATTCAGCCAGTAGTCATGATGAAATGATAGTAGCAGGCATCTGACATTATGTGGTGCTTCCTATGGGCCAAGTGTTATTTTTTAAGCAACACTATGAAACCATTAATATTATTGTCCTTATGAAGGAGACAAAAGATATAAGATATTTCAGTGAAATATAGTATGCATTAAACTGCTGTAAATCACAGGGTGTGGGAAGAATACATGAGAGGGGTTCCCAACAGTCTTGCAGGTTTAGCAAGGTTTAGTCTTGTAGGTCTTAGCACCGGTTTTCTAGAGTTAATATCTAAATTGAGACATCACAGTTGTAGAAGAGTTAGTGTATGTGTTCTGAATGTTTTATTTGTAAAAAATATATTTTAGGAACCTCATATTTGCTTTCAGTAGTGTCTACGTTGAGGAAATGTTGTTTGTCCTCTTTGAGAAAATGTGGCCAAGGGTATGATTCTTGAGACTTCTTTCTGAGAGTTTCTTCATTATTTCCACTCCCATTTTGCATTCGACCACACTACTTCTGCATTTTGGCCCCATTAGTCCACTAAAAGAGTGTAAGTCAAGGTCACCAATGACTTTCTCATTGGAAAAATTCAATGTTAATGTTAATTTTTTTGACTCCTTTTCATTTTACTCATCCCACACCCTCCACTTCTGATAGCTTCTTACGAGTTTTTGTTTTTAGATTCCACATAAAAATGAGATCATGCAGTTTTTGTCATTCTCTGTCTGACTTATTTCACTTAGCCTAATGTTCTCAAGCTCTATGTGTGTCACAAATTACAAAACTTCCTTCTTTTTTGTGGCTGAATAATATTCCACTGTGTGTGTGTTTATATATATTTTAGTATATATTTTTTAGGCATTCAGCCGTCAGTGATGATGCCTAGGTTGCTTCTATATCTTGGTTATTGTTCGTAGTGCTGAAATAAATGTGGGGATGCAGATATCTTTTTGAAGTACTGTTTTCAATTGTGTATTCACGGATAAATACCCAGAAGTGGAATTGCTATCAATGTTAATTCTTCAGTTCTTGTGTTACTTAGCATCTTTCAGAAATGTAAAACTATTCACTATTCCTTCTCATTTAAAAGTCTCTGCTACTCATCTAATGTTATAAACCAGAAATCTGCAAACCATCCTGTGATACTTACTTTCCCTCACCCATCTCATGTATAAACCCTGTCTTGTTCCCTTTCTTTTTTTTTTAAGTTTTTATTTTAGTTCCAGTTACTTAATTGTTCCCTTTCATTTGTATATCTATCTTTCCCACTGGACAAACTAGTAGGCCCTGTTTGGTGTAATTTCTAAGCCAATCTTAATTGGCTATCATAATCTCCAGGCTTTCTTACAAATAGGATTTAGAAAATGAAGATTCATAGCCAAAACCTCGGGCAAATCAAACACTTGAGGTACTTCCAATGCTTCATTTTAGTTGCATCTGAAAACTGGTGAGTCAGAGATAAACCACACATTCAGTTCTCATTCACTCTCCTGGGCAGATTTATCTGGCTAATTCCACTGGCTTATAGGAAACTTGGGTTTCTCCAGCACACCAGTGCTGTTTAACTTTGGGAGAGACACTGAAGCTCTGGGATTAGTTTTCTTATACGTAAATTTGGGCCAATAATAGTACCTCCCCTATAAAATTATTTTGACGATTAAATGATCTAATATACATAAAACACCTAATTTAGTGTTAGGTGTGGTATAAATAGTAATTAACAGTAGGAGTAATAGGTGTTCTAGTTCTTTGATTGTAATTACTACTCCTTATTTGGTTGGGAACCCTATTCTCAGTTTTCATGACTTGGGGCCTAGTACTATAGTCTCTGTATAGCCTCTATTTACTATCCAGTAAGAGCAAAATCTCTGGATCTGTGGCTGCAGGCTGGTTGATTTTGGAGTTGTAGCTTTGGCTTAGATCTATTACTGCATTGTCACACCTGCAGTCTGAACATCCAGATTGATTGAAACATTCCTCAACTTGTAACTTCCTTGGGATATTTTGACCTCAGGTCAATTTCCAGTACTTACCTACAGCTGATGTTCTGAACCCAGATTTGTCACACTGGTGTACTGATTCCCTCTAATTTCCACTTGGATGTCCTTTCTCAAGGGCTTAACTGCTACCTGGCTTTTGTAGATCTCAAGAATTAATGTGTCTCCACTAATATGTAAGATGATTTTGAAGGACAGAGGAAAACTATTTGTTCTGTATGGAGGAAACAAGGTGTTCATGCAAAGGTGGTATTTAATATGGCTTTTAAAAATTGGGGGGAATCTGAGTTGGAGATGATGGAAATACAGAGAAGTTTCCAGGCATGGGTAGCAGCTGGGTAAAATGCTGGTGGCATAAAAAATGAGGTGACAGGTGATGACCCTGGTTCCCGAATTTATAGTTTAACTGTACTTACATGTAATTCCTGCTGAAATCCATACTACTGGATCCAAACTTGATTCCTATCTATTCTCCACCTGATTCCAAACTAAATTGAACCCAAAGATTAAAACCTATCCAGTTTCTCTTAACTATTGTGACTATGTATCTGTCCAAAGAGGCATTGAAACTTGGAAATGTACCCTTTGCTCTTATGGGTTTTCTTGCAATTTTTCCAATTTCCCCATGATTTGTTCTCGCATCACTGTCTGTAGCTCTCTTCTTTAGAAGACTAGCAAGAGGTGTAGGTAAGATGAAGAGACTATGGAAAGGAGGGATCTCATTGTGTTCAGATTGGGCAAATTCTTTATATCTCGGGTCAAGCTTTGGCACAGGAGGGCCTGTGGCCAAATTTGGCCTGCCTCTTATTTTTATTCTACCTTCTGTGCTAAGGATGGTGTATACATGTTTAAGTTGGTTGAAAAAATATGAAGTGAAGAAGAATATTGCAAGACACAAAAACTGTATGAAATTCCAGTTTCAGGGTCCATCAATAAAGTTTTATTGGACAACAGCATAATCATTTGCTTATTGCCAGTGGTCATTTTTATGCTACAATGGCAAAGTGGAATAGTTGTGACGGAGACAGTGTGGCCCCCAAAACCTACAATATTTACTATCTAGCTCTAAATTTACAGAACAATTTGCTGACCTTTGTCTTGGGTCTTCACTTTTTCTTATAAGATATATTATGCCTGGACTGGCATTTCATTAATATTATCTTGCTTCTCTTTTTTCTTATAAAAAGGAATTGACTTTTAAAGGTATAAAGCCTGTTTTAAACACTACTGATCATATAAGCCATAATGTAGCTAAGCTGTAAAAAATGTCCAATTGTACTCGTTTTTTGAAGCCTCCTCAATATCTACTATAGGGTATATTGGCATAGAAACTTGCTCTAATGAAAGAAGTCACTGTAAGAGTGGAATAAGGATCCTCATGCATTGGCCACATAGGAGTCCCATTGAGGTATGGGACGGTTGTTGAGGGTGGAAATGGTGCCATCGATAACTTAATTGTCGTTCCTTAGCATCTGAAAAGGAATCCTTGGAAATTTATTTTTTGGAGCGGTAATAGTTGTCCTGACAGCCTCAATCAATTTTAACCTTTGACTAACCACTAGAATAGTAATATGTGACTGAGTAAGTGACCCTGAGTTTGTTCTCTGATTTAAACACAATTGAATCAGCTTTGTTTGTTTGTTTGTTTGTTTGTTTGTTTTTAAACTGGGACTTGAGAAACAAAGCAAAACAATTAGAAATAAAAACCATGGCAAACAGTAGGACACAATGTGTATGTCCCCACTAAGGAAGTAGGTTTATCTATCTGCCTTCTTCATTGGACTGAGGTCCCTTCTAAAAACCTTCATAATTCAGTTCTGTCTAGTGCCTTATCTGGTGAGTAAATAAAAGAAGAAAATGAAAAAAAAAATAAATAAAAGGGAAGAGATATTGTACAGTGATAAAGAAAGCAAAACACTTTTTTCCAAAAGCAGAGAAAAATTAAATATATGGCTCAACATATGAGCAATAGTGTTGACATGTTTCTAGATTAAAAAAATGAAATTTATTTCTCTTTTGACCTAGCTGATTACACTGAGAATGTTGGTTCAAACTCAGCTTACAAGGTCTTTTCTGCTATATTCTGTTATTTTTTGACACGTAGTGTTCTCTTCTTGAGTGAGTCTAATCCCCTAAATTCAGATATTGTCTACTCTCTGTGTATGTTAAGAGATGACTGTCATATTTAATAAATATCTAATTACCCTAAACCAAGGGCTTTCTGGAAAGCAAATGTTGCTGTGACAATAGTTGTTTAGGCTATTGTACATTAAAAAGAAAAAAAGATTTATCTATGCAAGGACAAATTGTAAAGTTGTTCTAGAAATAACTTTTTCTTTTTTTTTGAGCTACTGTGTGTGAAGTATTTCAAAAGTTTCATTGTAGTTAATCCTCACAGCAGTCCTTACAGATGCTATACAGATTAGGATACTGAGACAGACACAAAATAACTTTTCCAAAGAAAGAAAAAAAATGGAATGTGTCTAATTCTACAGCCCAGATGCCTAAATGAGAGACCTGTTTATGGGTGGGATTCTGGACCTGATTGTTTTTGTGAGGTGATAGACCTTCAGGATAATCATTTGAAGACTAAGACTTCAGCTGTTGAGAAGAAAACATCTCTGAATATTTCCTATTTTCTCCTATAGTCTCACCTTACGGTGACGATGAGTCAGATCAGAGGAAATGCGTGCCACTCTAACTGGTGTTCCACATAGAGAAGCATTTGCTTCGGTCCTGAAACTGAAGGAAGGCCTCTAGTGTAATCAGATCTGCCTTGACAATCAGTGAAGAAAGGCTTCAGGACTGGTTTATTTTTATTTCCCAGCCAGGAGTACTGGGGAACTATGGTATCAGTATTTTAAAGGAAACTAGTTGACATGAAGCCAAAGAAAATTAATATTTCAAAAAAGGGAGGAAACTCATAAAATATCAAAAAAAGTCGAGTTTTTGATGCATTATAGCACTATTATAAGCATTACTTAAATTATGTTAAAATTGTTATTTTCGCTTTAAAGATTAGTGAAACCTCTAATATGTTTTAAAATAAACCAGGCTGGGTATCTGAAAGTAATTGAGTCATTTGGGCCAGTTAAAAGATTTTTTTTTTTTTTGGCTGTATTTTCCCATGGAGATAATGTAAATGCAACATTGCAACACTTCTGCTAAAGGCAAAATCCTATTGACTTCATTGGGCTTTGGATCAATGGAGCCATCAAGAAAAATAGCACTGATTTAAGTACCCCTTTTTACTCTTGTGTGAATACCAACAGCCTGTGGAAAAATACAAAGAAATATTAATTGGATGCTGCTATGTAATAGCTTGTTTCTAGACCAAGGAAAAGGCAATTCTAGTGAATTACAATAATATATTTTACTCTCAATAAAATTATGGTGTGACTTACTAATTTTTTAGTAAGAGCAACTTACTTGGTGGAACTTTTTTTTCCCTGCAAAATGTTATCAGATATGGAAATGTTACAGTTAATAAAACCAAACAGCAAATATAAATGGAGTATATATTTCATTTAAAAAATTAGACAACTTTTTTAAGATTACTACAGATAGATGTAATGTACCTATTTTTCTTTAAAAGATTACAATCATTGTATAGGCTGAGTATTTATCCTCCTTAAATGTACATATCTCTCTCTTTCCCTATGTGTATTTGTGTGTGGTGGGGTAAGGAGTATAGACTGTCTGATTTCCTGTTGGAGAAAGTATGTATTACTTCTTTTATTATAGAAAAAGCAAAGTTTATCATTTAGGAGAACAGGAAACCTCCAAACAAATCACACAGAGAGAAAGGAAAAAGCTACGTTTTAACAAAGAGATATTTTAGTTGGGGGACAGGGACCTATCATTATGAAACAAATGCTTAGGGGCATTTGGGTTCAGTTCCACACGCGAGTGCCTCAGTGTACTTCCTTCTGGAAGAAAGCTGTTCAGGTGCCATCTTCCCATTATGGAGGGCTTGTGGGGGGATGGGGAATTTTTTGGCCATGCTTCACCATCATTTAAATAAATCTGGTTGAGTTGGGAAATGAACTCTTATATATGAATTTCAAGTTTTAAATAAACCATTGGTTTGAAGAGGTAACAAATTAAAAGGCAATAATAGAAGTCACCATTTTGAAATTTGATACATGTATAAAAATTCTATTCAACTGCTAAAAATACATGGCACCTCTTAATTTTGTCAGTGTCTCAACTAAATTCCTTTTGTCATTTTCTGAAACCTACTGGGTTTCCATAAAACCATACTTAAGAAAACTCAGATTCCTTCTGGAAGCAAATATATGTAGACTTTCATCCCAAGGAGTCCTATTAAACATAATTGTACATTTTAAAAGGGTGAATTTTACAGTATGTGAATTATGCCTCAATTAAAAAAATAGAAGTAGAAGAACAATAGGAGATTTTTTTTTAATGGATATGCTTTGTTATGGGCTGAATTGTGTCCCTTCAAAATTCAAACATTAAAATCCTAACCCATAGTCCCTCAGATGTGACTGTATTTGGGGACAGGGATTCCTAAGAGGTAGTTAAGGTAGAAGAAGGTCATACCGGTGGGCTTTAATCCAATATGACTGCTGTTCTTATAAGAAGAGATTAGGATACAGACAGACACAGAATAACTTGCTATCTGCAAGCCAAGGGAGAGGCCTCAGAGGAAATCAACCTTGCCCACATCTTGATCTCAGACTTCCAGCTTCCAGAACTGAGAGGAAGTGAATTTCCGTTGTTTAAGTCTCCCAGTCTGAGGTACTTTGTTATGGTAACCCTCGAAAATGAATATACTTGCTGTCTTAATTTCAGTAGTTTTAGCTGAATTTCTTTTAGATCCATTTATATAAGACAGCATATATTTTATGCTAGACGGTCTAAGGTGTCAGAAGTTACTGCCTTCCTCCTTTTCAGATGTTTTGTTTACGTCTGTTCAAATAGTGCCAATAAAATGGCAGCCACTTGTTTAACTTTTAGCATATTGTATTATTCTTAATACACTTGAAATAATTTCTTTAGTGATTTCCTTTTCTTTGTCATTAGATGTAGCGATTAGATTTTATCGTAAGCTTGAATGATCTATTTAAACAGTGCCTTGTTGCGTACTCATTCTTGTCTTTTAAATTGCCCTGATGAGCAATAAAACCAAAGAAATTGGGAGTATAATATCAAGATTTGAAAATAGCATAGGACTTTTTACCCTCCTCCTCCCCGGTGCACAAATTCCACTTTTTTGGAATCATGGTCAGGGTCCACCAAGCTTGAATGGCTTTCAATAGCCTTAGTTTGGGCTCACTTAATGAACAACGGAAAAGGAACTGAGGTCCCCTGACAGTCTCTAACCTTTACCTAAGGAGATTTTTTCTAGAATTTGTTACGTACTGATTTCTTTAAAGCAAACTCAACTGAAAGGGTTATATTCAGTTTCCCTCTTTGAAAAGACGATACACAGGCCTGATCTTCATGACTTTATCTTTACTTATTTTCTATATAAGTTTTAAAAAATCAAGAAATATGCTAACCAGCTGTTCTCAGAATTTTCTGATTTTTTTTTCTCAGTGTGTGACTTTGAGACATGTTGGCAGGAGAAGAAGGTGTGAATATTCAAATGAATATTCCTAGAAAGGATATAAAAATCTACTTAAATTTTTTTTTAAGTCTCTTTAATACAGCTTCTTCCCTGCTGGGAAATGCAAGTGCATTAGGTGGGAACAAATCCCCATTGTAATAGCTACTTATGGGGGATCTACAAATATTTGCACATTTTTTTTCTTTTATTTATATAGTAAATACTTTTCTTCTGTCTCATAAATATAGGCATTGCCTAGGCACTGGCAATGTAGTAAGGGAGAACTACAGATAACAACTAGGCTTATGAGAAGCTTACAGTTTAATAGGGAAGACAGACATCAAGCAATAATGACACAGACATATGACACACATTATGACCTAAATAATTAATTGTTGATTTGATGTGACCCTGAGGGAGAGAAACAGGTACTGAGACAATGTGGAATAATGGAATTTATCCTTGTCTGTGTGACTAGTAAGGCTAATAAGGCTTTCCCAAAATCAGCAAGGAAGAAAGAGCCTAAATCATGCAGTGCCAGCTTAAAGATTTTGGCCTATATCATAAGAAGAATGAGAGAACATGAAAGGGCTTCAAACAAGGGAAGGCCACCATCAGAACCTCAGTTTTAAAAGATTACTGCAATGGCAATGTAGAAAATGGATTGATTGGGAGTTAGAGGAGATGGAGGGAGGCAAACGAGCTGGCTCTCATCAGAAGTCTGTGTTTGAGAGGATGGGGACTTCATTGTGGGTGTTGATAGTGGCAAATGCACAAAGAGAACAGATTTTGAGATACTTAAGTAGAACTGATAGGACTTAGCATGATGTGAGGGGTGAGGAATAGAGATAAATCAGAGATGCATCCACAATTTCCAGTTTGAATAACTGGATGGACAGGGGGTGCCATTTATTAAAATAGGGTGTATATTGGTTATATTTGGCAGACATTAAAACATTATATAGGTATCTTGAAGGTTATAGCCCCATCAACCCAAGGGTATAAATAGAAGTTATATAAATACTAATATTCAGTTACCTCTAGTTTAAAGTCTCCTTGCTCACTTAGAAATCCCAGTCCCTTATAGTAATTTCTAGAAATTCTAAAGGGTGTGTGTGTGTGTATGTGTGTGTATCTATATCCATGAAACAATCTAGGACACTGGTCCTTGTTATCTTTTGCTATTCCAAAAAGTCATTTTGATGGTTCCACCCCCATAGGTAGTCATAGCTTGTTGGGTAAATTAGAATTACAATATTAATATAAAAGTTATATTTTGACTGAATATATGTTAATTGTGTTGGAACTAAGGTCACCGAATTAAAAAAAAAAGGACATTCATTTAAATTCGAATTTTAGATAAACAACAAGTACTTTTTTAGTAGAAAGATGTCCCAAAGATTGCATGGGACATACTTATACTAGAAATTATTTGTTGTTTTTGGAAATCTGAATTTAACTAGGCATTCTGTGATTTTAGGTAACCTGCTTAGAATGCATACACAGAATTCTGACTATGTTTTCTAATGGTTACATTTATTAAAAAGATGTTCTTCTCATCCTGGAAATTCTTCAGCTGCCTATGTTTTCCAAGTGGCAGAATATCCTTATTAAACACAAATATATTTGCTAATGAAGACTAATGGGTAGGTGTCTGAGTCAAATCACAAGGTGGTAAAGAGGACTTCGCTTGTAGCCGATATCTAAATTTCCAAGAGGGATCTAGAAGATCTGTAGCTACTTTGAAACATTTTCTATGATCCTGTAGTGCAAAAATAACTCAAGATGATTCATAGACTAGATTCTGAGTTGTCCTGAAGACTAAGGGCATTAGTTTTTTCTTTGAAAATAGTATTTGGACTATTTAAATCTGTAAATTTAGGGGCATCTGGGTGACTCTGTCGGTTGAGCATCCAACTTTGGATTTCAGCTCAGGTCATGATCTCAGGGTTGTGAGATCGAGCCCCATATTGGGCTCTGTGCTGGGCATGGAGGCTGCTTGGGATTCTTTCTCTCTCTCTCTACTCCTTCCCCTGCTCACACACACATTCACTCTCTCTCTCAAAATAAATCAACTTTAAAAATAAATAAAAATAAATAAATCTGTGATTTTACTTTAAAAACAGCATTGGTTACATCTTTGTAGGTATTATTTTCACTGCTTGTTAGACTCTTTCCTGTGTCTGTGTTTCCTATGTAAACCAATAGATACATAGAGGATTAAAAAATTTCTTAGTATGTGAGGCTTCCTTTGCTGTGGTCAGAAACTGGAATATTGGCATAGAGAAGCTCAGAAGTGCAGTATTTCTCTGTGAAGATATGATCTAAGAGCAGCTGTAAGAGTTCCTGGATTGCAGTAGAGAGAGAATCATGGAAAATCTTGAGGAATTCTGAGGCGATGCTTTCACCATCCTAGAGATGAAATCAAAGTTGGGGAATATACAATTTCATTCACTTTTGACACTGCTGTGGCGTCCCTCTTCCTGGCTTCCCCCAAACCATTCTCTCTTGGTTCTCATCTTACCTCCTCGACTTTTCTATCATATCTTTTTGGCACCTTTTCTATTTTGGCTGGGCCCTTAAAGATTCCCCAAGGCCAAATTGTTGGCCTTTTCTTCACTAACAATCATAAAAAAATCCTGGGAAGATAAAAAGTGAGAGAGCTAACAGATGAAGTAGAGACAAAGACGTCAGGGATTGGATGCCTGCAATGAAGGGAGCCTGGATGAAAAAATCATCAAAACCCAAAGCCACCAGCAAAAAGAACCACCTGCAAAAGAGCATTTTTCAAATGATGTTAGTTAGACTTCTCATTAGTCACAACTAGCATGTTTGGGAATATAGGAGAGGAAGGCTTTCGGAGTTCTAAGTGAAAATGATTCTGAGATTAGAATTATAATCTCAATCAAATTATCAATCAATTTAGATGAAGTCATTTTTCTGTATGTTGTAATTGGGAAAGTTAATTATCTATGCATTCTTTATGACAAAGTGATTTGAGGGTATATTCCATAAAATGATATTAAAAAAAAAGATACATAATACAAGAAATAGTGGAATCGATTCAGGCATCAAATGAAAAAAAAATCACAGTGTAACAGTTGGTCTCTTTTTAGATATTTGGTACGAATTAGAATGGTTCAGTGGGCTCTAAGAATAATGTCTTCAATAGTGATAAGCATTTTGATATTTAGACAGAATAAGTGGGAAGATACAGACATCAGGAATATCCTAAAGAGAATATATGTTTATTCTCTCAAAAAGAAAACAAAACAGGGAGGAGCAGCCTCAAAACTATATAAGAAAACTAAAATGTCAAATATGAGGTTGATTAACATGGAAAATAATTTGGCGTGAAGGATAGACCTTTTGATCTTGATGCTAGGAATATTCTCCTTTGAATTGCATAAAAATATGTATTATCATTTTATTACTTGGTAATGAATAATATCTGCATATTCATAACAGTTTAAACTATTGTATTGACTTGCAATGTTAATCAACCTACAGACAATGTATGGGAAATATTCTGATTAAACACAGATTGTGAATTCTATTAGCCTTGACAATGTAAAAAAGTGAAGTTATACTGACTAGGAGAAGGAGAAGGAAGGGTACAAGTCTTCCTAACTGTTGGAAAGATGAGATAAAATAATTATGCCAACAAAAGACACCCCTCTCCCCCATCTCTTTATACCAATATAGGAGAAAGAAAGAATGCATTTATCAGTGAGTAAACATGAGAGATTGATGCGAATGTAAAGGTAGTATGGAAATGTTTACAAAGTCTGGACAGACTTTCACACAGATTTATACAGGAAAGTCAGAGAGAATAATGAAAACTTCTCTTATCTCCTTGAGAGATAAGAGGAATAACCTTGTGGCTGTCTCCTGAATAACTTGCCAGAGACTTCTCACTTAATCTTGGACATGTATGTCTACAGTTTCAAGGATCATGCAGTCCACAACCTTGCATTGTAGGGACTAAAAGATCTGACATCTTATCAGAGTTATTAGGTTTTCAAGGTGACACCCTAAGGAAGAGAGGGTAGGGACACAGTCTCCTTCCTTCTCTTTATTAAACAAAAGAGGCTTGATCTTACACTTGTGATTTGAAAACTTGACCATTTTACTTTATGTAGCATCATTTTACAAAGTGAGCAGTCCAAGGATATAGTTCATGGTTGATGGAACAAAAAATTAAAAGTTAAGTGTAATATATGTTATAAAGGCATAGGTACTAAAAATAACAATCTAACTAGAAAAATTGAGGAAGGGTGGTTGGAATCATGCGAAATAAATCCTCATCCCTCATGACTGAAAATCAATGGAAATTATCTAAGGGTGATAAGAAATAGCCATGTAAGCATATTATTTAGAGTATGAAGGTAACCTACAGAGCAACTTAACACAGAAATACTAACAGGTGATGTCTTTCAGGAGCATAATTAATTATTATTACTTCTATTGATTCAGAATGTTCAACAAAATGTATATTAAAATTTGGTCATTTTAAAAAAGAAATATTTGAAAATTTAGAAGTTAATGTTCTTGGTACAACACGTAAAAATAAAAATGTGGCTTTGACACTTTCATTTCCAATGAATTAAAATTTTCTATAGCTCTTAAGAGTCTTAGTATGTATTCTATATATTTTGTCTTATATACTGACAACAAAGTACTTATTAATATTTTAAAATGTAGGATATTTCTGGTTGCTATAAAGCCTTGAGATTATACACACACACACACAGTTGCTATAAGGCCTTGAGATTATACATACACACACACACATATTCTTCATATATATATATTCTTATATATATAATATATATTCTTCACATATATAATATATATATTCATATATATAATATATGAAGATGAGTAAAGGAAAGTTTCAGTTGATGTATTTTCTAGCCAATGGAAAATGAAAGATTATTACCTGTGCTTGAAGCAAGTACAAGTAAGTCATTCTGTCAACCATGACTATATATAATCTCCATCTCTCGTCTGTGTTCTCTGTTTCCCTCTCTCTATTTCTCTTTTCATCCATCCACTCTAGATGCAACTCACCTTTATCTGGTAGTTACCATACAAAATATCCTCACACAATTGATGCTAAGCAATTTTAAAAAGCAAAGATAATGCATTCTGCTATTTCTTCCTCTTTCTAAAGTAAAGTTTCAAGCAGTTAATCAATGTCAGAGTGTGTGAGATACACTGTATAACAAACGTATCACATAGAAAAGTTGTCTGGCTCAGTTGCCTAAGAAACCAAGGAGGAAAGAGCTAACAATTCCCTGGGAACTGTAGTTGGTTTTGATAGCAGCCATATTTTTCTCCCCATCCAAAATTTTATCACCCATCTATTTTCCTAATATTTCCTTTAATAGTCCATTGGCTTTATTTTTCAGAGGAGATAACTTTGAACAAGACTTAATTTATGCAACAGGCACGGGAACCTATTAAGACAAGACGGCACTTTCTTAACCACTGTGGAGAACTGGAGTGTGCACATTGGATTTCTACTCTAAAGTAGTTTATATTACTCTGGTTGTAAGGCATATAAGTAACTGTGAGGGAGTGCAGAATGCTATATATTTTAGAATAAAAGGAATAGTGTAGTACTGTGGATGCGAGGAGTAGGCAGAAATGAATTGGGGCTGAGATAAGAATTTCAGGAGGCTTCCTGGAAGAGGGTGACATTGGACAGAGCCTTTATGAGTATGGATGGCATTTGGTGAGGGAGATTTTGCAGGCAGAAAAATAGAGTGTAAATAAAGGTGTAGAGGTGAGGAAACAAATGAGTTTGGGGAAGTGAACACTCTAGTTTGTCTAAAGTTTTAGGTCTGGTTTGTGGAAGTTTTAGAAGTAAGACTAAATAACTCTATTTTAGGAAGCATGAGGTAATGAGAGCTGAGACTAGATCAGTAGGTAGACGTAAACAGGAGAGTCTGAAAGTCAGGCATCGTGGACTTTATCAACCAGGCAACTTCAAGGTTTTGAATAGGGAAGTGACGTGGAGGAGAAAGAAAAGGCAGTAGTGAAGACCAGTGGAAGAATCGGCAGTCTAAATTAATAAATATTTGACATTTCTACTATTTTTACTTGTTGCCCTTTGTTCTCCTCCTAAATCCATGTCAGGAAAGTGGATTTAAAAGTAGTGTCCTTCCCTCGCCTGTGCACATTTACTCTCTGCAACTTCTATTTAGTTTTTTATTACTTTTTTTTAAACAACAACAACAAAAAAAACGTGGTTAACATAGAGTGCAATATTGGTTTCAGGAGTTGAATTCAGTGATTCCTCACTGCCATACAACACCCAGTGGTCATCACAACAAGTGCCCTCCTTAGTACGATCGCCCATCTAGCCCATTTCCCACCTCTTTTCATCAACCCACAGTTCTCTATCATTATGAGTCTCTCATGGTTTCCCTCCCTCTCTCCCCACACTTGCATATATTCATCTATTTTGTTTCTCAAATTCCATGTGTGAGTGAAATCATATGGCATTTTTCCTTCCCTGACTTATTTCGCTTTGCATAATACATTCTAGCTCCATGCATGTCATTGCAAATGGCAAGATTTCATTTTTTTAACATTTATTTATTTCTAAGAGAGAGAGACAGCACAAACTGGGGAAGAGCAGAGAGAGAGGGACACACAGAATCCGAAGCAAGCTCCAGGCTCTGAGCTGTCAGCACAGAGCCTGACGCAGGGCTTGAACTCACAAACTGTGAGATCGTGAGCTGAGACGAAGTTGGATGCTTAACTGACTGAGCCACCCAGGTGCCCCAAGATTTCATTCTTTTTGAGGGCTGAGTAATATTCCATTGCATATATATATACCACATCTTCTTTATTAATTTGTCAGTCTAGGGGCATTTTGGCTCTCTCCATAGTTTGGCTATTGTTGATGCTGCTGCTATAAACATTGGGGTACATGTAGCCCTTAAAATCTGTGTTTTTGTATTCTTTGGGTAGATACCAAATAATGTAATTGCTGGACCATAGGGTAGTTCTATTTCTAGTTTCTTGAGGAACCTCCATACTGTTTTCCAGAGTGGCTGCATCAGTCTGCATTTCCACCAACTGTGCAAGAGGGTTCCCCTTTCTCTGTATCCTTGCTAACCAACATCTGGAGTTTCTGTGTTGTTAATTTTAGCCATTGTGACTTGTGTGGGGTAGTATCTCATCGTGGTTTTGATTTGTATTTCCCTGAGGATGAGTGATGTTGAGCATCTTTTCCTGTGTCTGTTAGCCATCTGGATGTCTTCTTCAGAAAAATATCTATTCATGTCTTCTGGCCATTTCTTAACTAGGTTATTTGGTTTTTGGGTGTTGACTTTGATAAGTTCTTAACAGATTTTGGATGCTGACCCTTTATCAGATATGTCAATTACAAGTATCTTCTCCCATTCCACAGGCTGCCTTTTAGTTTTATTGATTGTTTCCTTCGCTGTGCAGAAGCTTTTTATCTTGATGAGGTCCCAATAGTTCATTTTTGCTTTTGTTTCCCTTGTTTCTGGAGACATGTCAAATAAGAAGTTGCTGTGGCCAAGTTCAAAGAGGTTGCTGCCTGTGTTCTCCTCTAGGATTTTGAATGGTTTCCTGTCTCACATTTAGGTCTTTCATCCATTTTCAGTTTATTTTTGTGTGTGGTGTAAGAAAGCGGTCCAGTTTCTTTTTCTCCATGTCACTGTCCATTTTTCCCAGTGCCGTTTCCCAAAGAGACTGTCTTTTTTCCATTAGATATTCTTTCTTGCTTTGTAGAAGATCAGTTGGCCATACAATTGTGGGCCTATTTCTGGGTTCTCTTATTATGTTCCATTAATCTATGTGTCTGTTATTGTGCCAGTACCATACTGTTTTGATGATGACAGCTTTGTAATATAGCTTGAAATCCAGAATCATGATGCCACCAGTTTTGTTTTTCTTTTTTAGGATTGCTTTGGCTATTCGGTGTCTGTTTTGATTCCATACAAATCTTAGGATAGTTTGCTCTAGCTATGCAAAAAAAGCTGCTGGTGTTTTGATAGAGATTGCATTAAATGCGTAGATTGCTTTGGGTATTATAGACATTCTAATGATGTTTCTTCTTCCAACCCATGAGTGCAGAATGCTTTTCCATTTGTTTGTGTCTTCTTCAATTTGTTTCATAAGTGTTCTATAGTTTTCAGAATACAGATCTTTTACCTCTTCAGTTAGGTTTATTCCTAGGTATCCTCTTGTTTTTATTATAATTGAAAATGGGATCAATTCCATGATTTTTTTTTCTTCTGCTTCATTGTTGGTGTGTAGAAATGCAACAGATTTCTGCATGTTGATTTTATATCCTGCGACTTTGTTGAATTCATGTATTCTAGCAATTTTTGGGGGGAGTCTTTCATGATTTCTACATAGAGTATCATGTCATCTGCAAATATTGTAAGTTTGATTTCTTCTTTGCCAATTTGGTTGCCTTTTGTTTCTCTCCGCACCTTTTAAATGGAGTTCATAGAAACCAATGTGAAGCATAACCAAATTTGCTCTCTGTACATGCCCTTTGTATGCCAATGTTCCCCTAGCTGTTCCTGTTCTCTCCTAAGCATCTTGACTGAGCCCAGCCCAGCTCGCACATGATGTTCTTCCCTGTCTGATTGTTTAGCTGTTTTGGCAAACCCAGTTTCTTAGCTTACTAGAATTTCTGCCTTATCATATTTCCTGGTCAGGCCTTGAAAGAATATCAAGTAAAACACAACCTGATCTGTAGTCGATGGAACAAATAAGAGTTAAGAATTAATCTTTGTTTTGTATAGCTAGAAAGTCATACAGTCAAATTCAATTTCAGAAAAATACTTAAAAAGAAGGGATTGATAGGTTTTTATTTCCCTAATTCACACACTAATCTTTAGGGACAATTGGTATGATAATCCATTATTTACTATTTCTATGCAGTAACAACCTTCTCTGCAAAGAAGATGAGAAAGAGAGTACAAAATTACATTTTATTAGAACTGCTCACAGTTGCGGTAGTGACTAGCTGATATTTGATTAAGGATCAGTCAGCATTCTATTATCATGCCTTAGGATTGGCCCTTAAAATCATACTAGATAAAAACTGGAGAAATATGATTTCAGACCAAAAGTGCTTTCTGAGAAAAATCGTTTACTTTAAACTGATTATTTTGGTATAAATTTTCAAAGTGGTGGCTCTAATAGGATTATTGAGCAGAGAATTGAATGCTTTTTCATTATTAAAGAAGAGCCATTAAAAGTTGTGGGTTTTCAGGTGGCTTTTTATTTCCTTTGCATCTGAGGTGATGCTTTCTGTGAAAATGCTTTGTGGCTCTGCATTTCCTTTGTGGATTATTAATAAGCTCTGAGAAGTTTGACATAAAAATAAAACCATATTTCCTTGAAAGATAGAATTGAATCTCTATTTTCTTTTAAAAGCACTTTGACATGTTTGACACGAGGGAAGCTGTAGGATAAAGTATAATGACTTCACGGCACTAATTAAAATATCTCTGATAAAGATCTCAAGTTGAGCACCATAGTTTAAAAGTCACTTCTGTTACATATTATCTTTGCTTCTCAACTTTGTTTATTTATTAAAACTTTTATTTTCTAGAATGTTTGCTTATTTATTTTGAGAGAGAGGGAGAGGAAGAGGGAGAGAGAGAGAGGGAGAGAGAGAGAGAGAGAGAGAGAGGGAGAGAGAGAACATGAGCAGGGAAGGGGCAGAGAGAGAGGGGGAGATAGAGAATCCCAAGCAGGCTCTGCATCACCAGTGTAGAGCCCCCTGAGGGGCTTGATCCCATATACCATGAGATCATGACCTGAGATGAAATCAAGAGTCGGACACTTAACTGACTGAGCCACCCAGGTGCCCCTGCTTCTCAATTTTAAAATTTATTTGGGCACATTAATGTGAAATTTTGAGACCTCTTTATCAAATTTATTTATATAATTTTGTTTAATCAAATATTAATATAAGCAGATACTTCAAGGTAAGAAAATTGGTAAAAGAAGTTTTTGCATGTTAGTGTGAAAATTAAGGATATTTGCTACTTTGTCTTGTTATTGGTTAATAAATATTTTTTGTCTATGTTTGTTTTATTTTTAGTTAGCAGGGAAAGTATTATTTTCCTACTGGACAGATGAGGAAGCCACAGAAAATTAGATGATTGTGTCAATATCATACCAAGAATGAATGACTGAGCCTAGAAGTCAAACCTACAGATCTGTGGTTTAATACTCTGTGAAAAATTCTGCCTCTTGCTACTAAATCAAAGTTACAGTGTAATGGGCATAATAGTATGGGCAGTCTTTTTGGGAAAAAGCAGAATGACATTATAGCAAATTTCAAAATGTGGCATATTCTGATGATATGAACTATCATACAAGGCTACAGTATATTGATGATAAAAGCAAAGCATATTGGTTAACATGGAATTTAGCCAAATGATTGTGAAATTTAGTTGGAGCCACAGTACGTGTATGAATGTGAGCACATATGTTTGAATCAATTTAATAACATAGCATATATTTTGCCATTCAATTATTTGGTTGTTTGTTTATTTTTGATATGTCTTGGCCTAGATAAACAATGAGCTCTTTGGTAGGGACAGGGACCATTGCTTTTTCATCATTTTCTCCTGGTGTCTAATGCAATGCCTCCATCAGGAGTCCTTTAGTAAAAATCTGTTGAATTAATTGCATTAATAAACCTTTATTCAGAGTGAAAGGAGCTAGTTGGTGTCCGTTTCTCCCCTAAAACACTTCTATACATGCTTTCAATAGCTGCATATAATAGCATGGCTGGAAATGGACTTTTATAGAGTAATACCCTACAAAAGGCCTTTGAAGTTGCATGCCCCAGCATTTCCTACCAGGAAATGTAAAATTGGACAGAGGACCATCTCCTCCCACAGTCTGAGTCCTAAGCCAAATCTTGCTATTTTCCCAATGTGTGTTCAGTAGCCCCAAGGTCCATTTTTACAATGGCTTAAATATTTGACAATTTTCACTGGTTCGTATTCATTTTCTGAAAGAGTTCCAGTGCCGCCCAGACACGCACGTAAAAGTGTTTCAGTCCCATATGTGCATTCTTCACGGGATATGTATTCCATGACTCACAATAAAAAAAGTAGAAAATGTGTAAATCCCTTACATAAAGCCCTTAGCCAGAAACAATTCTATCTCCGTGGAATTTCCTAAGTCTTTTCCAATTTATAAGCAAGAGCTGTTCAGTACTCCGATATTTCCAAAGCAATTCCTTATCGTTTTCCCTAAGATTTTTTTTCTCAGCTCTTTTAGTATTTCCAAAAGACTCAATGCTCCCAATCATTAGACCTTAGAGAAATTACGACAGAATTTAAAAAGATCACAAATGCTCTATTATTTAAAGTTTACAAAGGTATTATCATCATCACAGAGGAAAAATAAAAGCATGTATAGCGTGATTTTTCTCCTTCAAACTTGGATAAGCTGTAAGTACCCTACTTGGTTGCCATGAGAAGAGATTCTCTGAGTCTGGTGCGGGAGATACCTGTTGTAGGTACCATAAGGGGAGAGTCAGAGAAGACAAACTTCCCATTTTGGTTCAGAACTAGTCCTAATAAATATCCTTATGAAAAATAAAGTTAGAGAGACTGAACTGGATGGAATATAAACTTGCAAAGGGCTCAATAAACATTCAATAAATGAATAAAATAAGGAGGAAAGAAAGAAGGGAAGAAAAAAGGAAAAAGAAGGGAAGAACAAGGAAAAAAGAAGGAAGGCAGGTAAAAAGAAGGGAGGAAGAAAGGGGGTAGGAAGGAGGGAGGGAAGGAGGGAGGAAAAGGGAACTATGTTTCATTTCCCTGGGAAGGCTTTGGTTTTGATGTCTCTTCTTTGCCACCTCCTCAAACATTATCACAGTTTAATTGTAATTGATTTTCTGAGAACACTTTAAATATCCTTTTAAAAAAACCTCAGTGGCTTTAAATGTTTAAATTTCCATCACAGATGTGTTTGTCCCTTTAACTAAAGAAGCCTGGAAGTATTTACTGGTGCTGAATGCAACATCAGCTTTTAAGAGAGATGTGAGTGTGTTTCAAGTAACCCCTGTAGAGCCTAGTTAAATTCTTGAACTTTCATGTATAAAGAAAGTTCTCTATTTTTAAGAAAGACTAATCAATAATGCTTTTCTAATTATAGAATAAATGATGATAACCATGATCCTAAAATACAGGTAGAAACACTATATGGTTTTGTTTATTGAAAGTTAAGAGCAGAGACTAGATAGAAGGAAATATGTGACTTTTTTTCTCATCTTTTCATCCTTTCTGTTGGTTGAGAGAGGGAGAGATTAGATTCGGGGTTCTGATAAAATGTAAATTGAACAAAATGTCCATTGCAATCACACTACCGCTAAGAGGGAATTAAGCTGCACCCTTCCCACTGGAAATCACTGAACAACTTGAAATTTGAAGAAGACCACAGAAAAGTGACTTGTGATGCCAAACTTTATTACATAAAGCCTTTGAACTGAGAATAAGCTCCAGAAGGGATATGACTGCAAAAATGATTTCAGCATTGTACAAGTTATACAAGATTATACAAGTATGAAACCTAGTCTAGGAGTTTAAAAAATGGTCACTTATTGACTTTTGTAAGATTTAGAATTAAGTGTAATGCTATTTCAAATATATAATTATGTATATCTTTTATACATGTATATAAATCTATATAATACACTTGGCTGTCATTAGTCACAGTGGTTATGTCCTATGTCACTGTGAACACTGACGTAATGAATGCTGAACCATTTCTCCTAGGGTGAATCCTCTGAGCCTCTGATCACAACATTTTCATTAGATGATCAGTACATAATCTTGTTTTATGTGTGTTTTTGTAAACAGATACTTGGTATACTAGATGGTGTTGATTCATGAGCACTGAACTCATGGCCAACCACACTGTACCTCCAGCCTCAATGAAGCTTATTTCATGCACATATTTTCTCCCTAAGGCACATCACAGCCTTCCCAGCCTTGGAAGCATGAGACGGCACTGAAGCAGTATTCTTGGGGGGGGGGGGCATTGTAAACAATGAAATCACCAACGAAAAGCACAAAAATGTGAAAAATGTGGCATTAGATAGACCCCCCCCCCAAAGGACGCTCATTTACAGTATGAGAGTTGAAATAAGAAGGCAAAGTGTTGTCTTGTTCGGTCTCATCTGGGAAGGTGCAGACCATGTGACTCAAATTTTTCAAAATCCTGTATATGCACATGCCCATAAATGACGATGAAGGATTCTAAGTACTGCTTTTGAGGTTCCAAATAAATTTTAGCTAGCAGGCAAATTTGCAAATATGGAATCCATGAATAATAAGGAATGACGGCATGTGTGTGTGTGTGTGTGTGTGTGTGTGTGTGTATGCATCTGCTTCAAGAATTATTTATTTTTCAATGGTAACTGTTCTGTGAAAGAAATGTTTGCTAAAAAGAAAAGGAAAGCTGATTTTCATCACAGATTTCTCTGTGGATTTTGAAAAGTTCATACTGTCACAAATGTCTACGACTATGGTTCCACCAACCAAAAGTTCCCCTGGGGTACTCCCTGGTAAACAACCTCTCTTCCTACCTCACATCCCCTAGAAACTACTGATCTCTTTTCTGTACTGACAGTCTTGTCTTTCTAGAAAGTCTTCTAAATGGAATCATGTCTCATGCAGCCTCTGGTGTAGCAGGATTCTCACGCAGAGAGTTGTGACACTGAGGCTTTTCTTTCCAGGAAGCAACTTCATTCGTGCCGGCACCGCTCACTTGGGTTTGTACCCGAAGAACTGAGTCCCGAACGCCATGTGGCATAGTTTTTTAATATATTCTATATTTCTTTGTTTCCCATATATGTTAACACACAAAAAAATGCAGTCTGATTAACTGGTCTCCTGTTACAAGATCATGAGGGATGTTGTCACGTACACATATAGCCAGGTTGTCTTGAGTTTTGTTTTGTTTTGTTTTGTTTTCTCCTTAGGAAGGGGACCCTACCACACTGGGTCTGGTTTCCTATACTTAGCAAAATGCATCTGATATTCATCCATATTGTGTTCTTCATTTTCCCCCTACTATTACTGAGTATTCCATCCTATAGATGTTCTACAGTTTGTTCATTCATGTAGTTGTTGAAGAACATATGGGTTACTTCAAGTTTTTGGAAATTATGAATGAAGCTGCTTTAAACAGTCATATACAAGTTTTGGTATGAACTAAAATTAATTTATCTTGGATGAGTACCTACGAGTAGAATTGCTGTTCCATTTGCATTCCCAACAACAATGTATGAGAGTTTCAATAGCTGTATATCCTCACTGGTGCTTGTTATTGTTAATTTTATTTTATTCCCTTTAAACTTCAGTCATTTGAATGAGCCTTTAATGATATCTCACTGTGATTTTAATTCATATTTTCTGAATAGTGATGTTGAGCAATTTTCCATAGACTTATATGCCATTCATATATCCTTTTTAGTGAAGTGTCTGTTCAAATCTTTTGCCTATTTTTAAAACAGTATTGTTTGTCACCATAGTGTTGAGTTTGAAACCACTTTACATATTCTGGGTACTAGTCTTTTGTCAAACATATGGTTTCTCTTTTCATTCTTTTCAGGGCACAAAAGTTCCTAATTTTGGTAAAATTTAATTATGGTTTTCTTTTATACATTGTGCATTTTTGTTAAAAGATTTATTTTATTTTTAGAGAGAGAGTGCAAGAAGGGGAGAGGGGCAAAGGGAGACGGAGAGGGAGAGAGGATCTTAAGCAGGCTCCACGTTCAGCATGGAGACTGATGTGGGTCTCAATCCCATGACCTGGGATCATGACCTGAGCCAAAACCAAGGGTCAACTCAACTGACAGAACCATCCAGGTGCCTCTATATATTGTGCATTTTTTGCCTAATCTGAGGTCACAAAGATTTTCTCCAATGTTTTCTTCAAGAAGTTTTATAGTTCTTTAGGTATGATTTATTTTTTGCCAACTTTTGTAAAAGGAGTGAGGTATGGGTCAAGTTTTATTGTTTTTGTGATGAATGGAAGTCCAATTGTGCCAACACTACTTGTTAAAAAGGCTATCTATGCTTTTTCTACCTAATTGTATTTGTATCTTTGTCACAGTTGTTATTTGTATATGTCTGTGGGTCTAATTCCAGACTATATTTTGGACCTTTGATCTGATTGCCTGTCATGACACCAATACCACTCTGTCTTAATTACTGTGACCTTGTAATACATCATGAAATCAAGTAACCTTTAGTCTATCCTCAAAGAAGGAGCTTCACCTTGAAAGGGAGGAGAATCAAAGAATTTGACAATGTATTTTAAACTACCACAGGGATCTTTTGTTTCCAATAGAGATATTTTAGTGCTGCAAATTTCCCCCAAGCACTACTTTAGCTTCACAAATTTTGATATTTTATTTTTATTTACATTCATTTAAAAATATTTTTAATTCCTTTGAGTCTTCCTCTTTGTTCCATGAATTACTTACATTATGTTGTTTAATTGCCAAATATTTGAGAATTTCCTAGTTGCTTTTCTATTGCTGATTTTCAGTTTAATTCTATATGGCCTGAGAATACTTTGTATGATTTCTATCCTTTTAAATATGTAAAGGTTTGTTTTGTGTCTAAAAATATGGTCTGTGTTTGCGAATGTTCCACATGTACTTGAAAAGAATATCTATTTTGCTATTGTTGGATAGTGATCTATAAATATCTATTAGATCAAGCTGGTTGATATGATTTTCTGTATCTTTACTCATTTTCCATCCAATTGTTCTATCTGTGATAGAGAAGTATTGAAGTCTTTAGGTATAAGTGTCTTTTTATCTATTCAGTTTTATTAAATTTTTGCTTCTTGAGTTTGGAAGCTTTGTTGTTAGGTGCATATGTATTTAGAAGTTTTATTTCTTCTTAATGAATTGACCCTTTATAGTCATGTATTGGCCCCTTTTCTCAGTATTTTCCCTTGTTCTGAGGTCTACTTTTTTTCTGACATCAGTATAGCTATTCTAGCTTTCTTTTGATTTGTATTTAATCATTAAATTTGTTGCCATCCTTTCACCTTTTACCTATATGTCATTATGTTTAAATTGGTTTTCTTGGAGACAGAATATTCTTGGATCTTGATTTCTTCTTACTTAATTTGACAGTCACTGAATTTTAATTGTTCTGACCATTTTCATTAAATGTAATTATAAGGTGGTTGGATTAATATCTACCAATTTTATACATTTTAAGTTTCTCCCATCTCTTTTGTTTGTTTGTCCTGTTCCCTGTTATTGCCTTTTCTTTTCTTTTTTTCTTTTTGGTTATTCAAATATAACCATTTCTTTTCTACTGACATTTTAAAACATCGATTGGCATTTTATCTAATTATCTTTGCATTGTTTCTTTTATATTTTCTCTAAGGATTTACAATATACACATGTACATACACTTTGCAAGGATTAATTTTATGTGTCAACTTGACTGGGCTAAGGAATGCTCGGATAGCTTGTGAAACATTATTTCTGGATGAGTCTGTCAGGGTGTCTCTAGAAGAGATTAGCATTTGAATTGGTAGACTGATGTGGATGGGAATCATCCAACCTGCTGAGGGCTTGAACAGAACAAAAAGGTGGAAGAAAGACAAAGTTGCCCTCTCTGCTTAAGCTGCAACATCCATCTTTTTTGTCCTCAGTCCTCAGACATCACTGCTTTTGGTTCTGGGGCCTTTAGACTCAGACTGTGCTTTACTCCAACAGCCCTCTAATACTGGGGACTTGGACTCTTGCTCAGGCCTTTAGACTTGGACTGAATTACACCAGTGACTTTTCTCTAGCTTGCAGTCAGCAGATTTCTGTAGTTAATTTCTCTCTGTCTTTCTCTCTCCATATATATATAAAGAATATATTTGTATATATTGCATGTGTATATATACATGTATATATACATATATATGTATATATAAAATACAGAAAATACTGAATAAATGTTAACTAAGCAGTTGTGTGTATGTTTTTCCATTTTTAATTTTTAACTTAAAAAAAATGTTAATTTATTTATTTTGAGAGGAAGGGGAGGGACAGAGAGAGAGAGGGAAAGAAAGAATCCCAAGCAGGCTCCAAACTCCCAGCACAGAGTGTGATCCAGGGCTCAATTTCTTGAACGCAAGATCATGACCTGAGCCCAAATCAGGAGTCGGATGCTTAACTGACTGAGCCACCCAGGCGCCCCTGTGTTATTCTATTTAAAGTCCTAGGATTTGTTTTTTTTCTTTTAAGTATCTGTAATCAATGCTTATTTGAACTTAACACAGTTTAATATTTGCAAACTGACTTAAATTTTGATATTTATATACTTTTGGTGCAGGCTCTTAAAGAGAACATGAAAAAGTTTTTTGCCCTCACTCTCTCTAGATCATGAGAAATTGATTTCCTCACTAGTTTTTGATAGCCAGTTCTAAAAAATCATGGTCACAAGCTCTGCTGGTATTGTCCAATAGGCTGTGTGGTATATAAAATAGTGGCTCCTGAAAGATGTCCACATCCCAATCCTCAGAATCAGTGAATATGTTTTCTAAAGTGGCAAATGGAAATGTACAGATGTGATTAAGTTAAGGGTCTTGAGATGGGAATATTCTGGATTCCCTGGGTGGGCCCAATGTAGTCAAGAGTTATCTTATTTTTTTTTTATAATTTTTTTTTCAACGTTTATTTATTTTTGGGACAGAGAGAGACAGAGCATGAACGGGGGAGGGGCAGAGAGAGAGGGAGACACAGAACCGGAAACAAGCTCCAGGCTCTGAGCCATCAGCCCAGAGCCCGACGCGGGGCTCGAACTCACGGACCGCGAGATCGTGACCTGGCTGAAGTCGGACGCTTAACCGACTGCGCCACCCAGGCGCCCCTAGTCAAGAGTTATCTTAAGGAGACAGGAGGGTCAGAGTGAGAAAATATCACTGTAAATTTAATTTTACATAACATATATATACACATATTATGCATATATATATAAACATATAATATATATACACACATGTATACATACATGAAAACATACATATATGTATTTTTTTGTTACTTATTTTCTGGAATTTCAAATTTGCCAATCTCAGGCATGCTAATGAGGTATCTTCAGGGATGTAACTTCCAACAATTGGGAGGAATTGCCTTATTTTTGTATCAGTGTTTCTTTCTTCCCCATTTGCTTATTCATTTATTTTGTTTATTCACTCATTCACTTTAAAATAAAAATCGTTGAGGACGATTTCTGGACACAGCAAATCCCTGACTCCAAAGTAGATTCCAACTTAGTGGAAGAGATCAGGTATTGACTAATAACCTTAACGACAAGGCAGAATTGAATCGGTACCACAGAAGAGTATATGTGTCGGGCCTAGGGGGTGCAAGAAGGCTGATTAAATGTGCTGGGAAGGATAGAAGGAGAACATACTTGAGTTGGATCCTCCAAATGTAAAGCATGTCAACAAGTGAGAATGAAGAGAGCAGAGCTATCTAAATTTTGTTACTCATGAACCAGCAGTTCATCCTAGTTTTTCTCTATCATTTGACTGTATTTCTTGTATAGTTCTCAAGAATTTAATGTTTTTAAAATCGAAATCAAAATCAAATATGATCATAAATATGGTCATAAAGCACATTTTGTTTTTTCATGTCCTATTATGGCTTAGTGAGACACTTGGGATACAGTATGAAAAAATTAGGCAATAACTCTATGCTTCAATACACAGATGGCATAGACAGTGTGGCCTGCCATAATAAGACTATGGCCTGCCATAATAAGTCACAGACTAGGTGACTTAAACAACAATTTATTTTCAAGTAGCCCTAAAGGCTGGAAAACCCAAGATTGAGGTTCTGGCAAGGCTCCCTTTCTCTCTCTCTCTTTCTCTCTCTCTCTCTCTTTCTTTTTCTTTCTTTCTTTCTTATTTTTTTTAATGTTTATTTTTGAAAGAGAGAGAGGCAGAGTGCAAGTGGGGGAGGGGCAGAGAGAAAGAGACACAGAATCTGAAGCAGGCTCCAGGCTCTGAGCTGTCAGCACAGAGCCCGATTTGGCTCCTGAATTCCAGAATGGTGAGATCATGTCTTGAGCCAAAGTCAGATGCTCAATGGACAGAGCCACCCAGATGCCCCAAACAAGGCTCCTTTTCTGTTGAAGGCTCTTTTCCTGACTTGCAGATGGCCATTTTGACCTCACATAATCAGTCCTCTGAGTGTGTGTGTGTGTGTGTGTGTGTGTGTGTGTGGAGAGAGAGAGAGAGAGAGAGAGAGAGACAGAGAGAGAGAGAGACTTTTCTTATAAATTCATCAGACCTGTCAGATTAGAACCCTGCCCTTATGACCTCATTTAACATTAATCATCTTCTAAAGATCCAAATTTGGGGGCTTAGAGGTTTATTATAGGAATTTTAGGGGTAAATAATTCTGTTCATAGAAGTCACCTAAAAGACCAAAAGAATTAGAATATTTTTTTTTAATGTAGTGAATGCCTGCTAAGCGCCAAACACCATTTGTGGTGTTTGAGATAATTGTGGGACATTCTTAATTACATGGGTTAATATTTTATTGGAGAAAGGCCAAAGATTAAAAGATGGCCACTAAATAAAAGTGTGTTTGTGGCTTACAACAAATTCTATGAAATACACAAGTAGGGTGATAAGGTAGACTAACTAGGAAGGGAAAAGAATACTCCTTTAGAAAGTTAATGCTGTTGGCCTCTCCAAGAGGTAATATTTTAACAAAGATGAAAAGATTGAAATAGAGCCAGCCATGTGAAGATAAGAGAAAATAATTTTCTAGGCAGAAGAAACAGCAAGTGCATAAAACTTGACGAGTGAAAGTGTTTCATGTTCGAGGAAATGAAGGGAAGCCAGGTTGGCTGAAGTTATGATGAACATTTGGCAGATAGGTTTAAGACGAGCTTGTGCAAATAGGCCAGGGTCAAGTTCTTTAAGGACTGAGGAGCAATGGTGGGGAATTAGAAATTTATTCAGGATATAATGAGAATCATAGCAGGGTTTTAAACAGAGGATTAACATAATCTCGCACCTGTTTAAAAAAAGATTATTCCAGCTTGCTGTGTGGAGAATAGATTGTAGGGAGGAAATAGAGATGCCAATAACCCACATAATGCTTTCCTGTAAATTAGAAAAAAGTATCTATTAAGACACTTCACTTCTACCTGTCAGAAAATTTGTATTATCATATTATTAAGATTTTGTCGGAATATGACAATTCTTCCATCCTAAGAAAAGTGTTGTAATAAATAAACAAATATACCATGTCTATTATAAGAATGGTGCCCCTTCAGGTGCATGAACAATACTTGGAAATGCCAATGGGAGCAAGGAGCCCAACTGAAAGTCTTGCATTGATCCAGGGAAGGGAGGGGGTTGAAACTCTAGGTCTTAGCACTGAAAGGCAGCGGAGAAAAGTAGCAAGATTTAAAATATATTTGTAGATAACGTTGCAAGGCTAATGATGAATAGTAGGAGATAAAAAACAAGGAAGCAAAGATTATGCAGATATGAGACACTGATATATAAAATAAAAGGTATTTTATTTTTGTTGTTGCTTCTGGTGTTGGTGGTAGGAGAGGAGGAAATCCAGCCTTTTTTTGGTTCTGTGATTATTGGAGGTTTCGTGTCTGCAAGAGAGCAAGGTAATCAATGTTACTGGATGTTGATAGAGATCGTGTCACAGTCATGAAGGATCTTACATGCCAGCTGATAGGAGGTGAAGTATATAAAAGATCATTCATTACAAGCGGCAGGATTTTTGCAAAAAAGGGAAATGGAGTATAATCTTTGTATTCATATATTTAACATTCTGACTTGTGATTACCTTAAGCAGGTAAAGTCATGTACATTTGGTTGAAGAACAAATTGGAGAAGCAGCTGTTCTGGGGCTGGAGGGCAGATGCCGTCAGGTTGCCCGGGACTCTGTTTCACTGCCATCCTGAAATCTCAGCTCTTCCTCTTGACCTCATGAAAACCTCATAGGAACTGTGTTATTCTGGTGTTATTACTTTCTTTTTCGGATATAGAAATTAATGATGCGGCAGGCTATGATGTTAGCCATGAAAGCAGGTCCTCTAGAAGACTTTTGCACACATTCTTTGCTAATGCTAAGGATTTGCTACCTAAAGTAATTTGGTGCCACCTGAGAAATTGGTGGTGGAAGCTGTACTTCTAAATATTTTGACAAGCAGTTGGCAGTGAAAAGGTGTTGCGTGGAAAATTCGTGATATCACATATATACTTATTTGAGGACATTCTAGTAAATAATACACTAGTCCACTGGCACTCCATCCGGGTTGAACTTGATAAACAAAAATCACTGATGGAAACTCCAGATCCTTGCAAAGATGCTTCTGGATATACTGAGGTCTGTTTTTGCTCAGTGTGCAAGGGAAGTTAACGCACAATTGGGAAATGTTTTCTGTGGAGAGGAAGAGTTCAGATGATCAAAAATTCCAGATTATGGAATGCCCATGTTTAGAGGTTGTCAAAACAAATTTTATAGTTACCAGGAGGGAGGTCACTTTCATCCCGAATTTCTGAGAAGAAATTGCTGCAAGTTTGTAACAAGGTATTATACTGTTGTTTGCAAATTAAAGGAAAAGGAAAGGCTTATCTGGGGCATAATAATTTATTCAGCTAAATATAAGATAACATTTTCCTCAGCATTAAATCAGCCATAAAATTCTCTGGAAGTATGTTGAAAGCCTTAGTGAAAGTAAGAAGAAATAGACATTAAAAAAAGTTCTCTTTTTTCTCTTGCCATAGACTATGAAGACAATTCTGAAAAATATCAGCAAAATAATAGTTTTTATATGTGTTCATACCAAAATAAGAATTGTAATTTGGACTATATGCATATATACTATGTTTAAGGCTATGTTCCACCTCAATAAAAGAAAAATTCTGCCCTCATGAGTGTTAAGTCACCTCTCCAAGTCCAAGACCACAAGAAAATGTGTATATTAAATTTGAGCAGGCTAACAGTTATGATTTTATTAGTAACTCAACTCTTGGTCTCACTTTCAAAGAAAAAGAGAAAAAGAAAAGGAAGCTTTAACATTTAATATTTACTTGATTCTTTCTTAATAAGTAACTCGAGTTTTTTCTAGAGTTTCTAAAATTCTGTCCCAAGTACTACCTAAGGCCCGGGGCCCAACTCAGCGAAACTGTGAGGTCTTGCCACCAATTGTGCTAGAGTCTGGAAAGTTAGCTTTAGTATTATAGGTAAACAAAATCTCAACCCCAATCCTGAATGGTAACATTTTGGTTGAAACTGTGCTTAGTAAACTCGGGTCTAAGAGACAGTATAAAAGAAAATCAACATCAGGTGGTTTAATCATTTCTTCTTATCTGTATTTTTTCTTTGCTTTGTCTTTCTGGGAAAGAGAATCATGTAAAGATGAAAACATTTAATGAGCTGAAAATTTTATGTATGTATGTATGTATGTATTTATTGAGAGGGAAAGAGAGAGAGAGCAACTGAGTGAAAGGTAGAGAGAGAGAGAGAGAGAGAGAGAGAGAGAGAGAGAGAATCCCACAAGGGGCAGAGAGAGACAGAGACAGAGAAGCGGGGCTCCCCTGAAGCAGGGCTCATGTTTTTATCCAAAGCGGGGTCAAGCTCTCCCGACGTGGGACTTGAACTCACCAACCGTGAGATTATGACCTGAGCCAAAGTCAGATGCTTAATGACTGAGCCACTTAGTTGCCTGAGGTAAGAATTTTAAGGATAGCTGTAATACAGTTTGAATCTGAACATTCCTTGGATATATTATATGGCCATACATAAATAACACACATGCTGACATGCATCTGTGGCACTTCTAATTGTTTCATCCATCTGGGTGGATATGACGTTTCTTCCATCACCTGTTTCCTTTAAAGTCAGAAGAACATTAGAGGAGCCCGCTGTTTTTCTGACCCAATTCTACATTAAGAATTCCATATAAAGGCGCATCTGGGTGGCTCAGTCATTAAAGCATCCGACTTCCGCTCAGGTCATGATCTCATGGTTCATGGGTTCGAGCCCTGGATCGGGCTTTCTGCTGTCAGCACAGAGCCTACTTTGGAACCTCTGTTCTCTTCTGTTTCTGCCCCTTCCTTGCTTGAGCATGCAGTGTCTCTCAAAAATTAATAAACATAAAAAAATTTAAAAAAAGAATTCTGAATAAAGAATAAAATGAGAGATTATACATTTGCTATGTGGATTAACTCCAGGAAGAATGATTTGGGCATTGTAGATGTGTAGTGTATGCATTTGGAAAGTCATTTAATTTCTTTAAGCCTCAATTGTGCATAAAATTAGCCTATTTTTCTCTTTCAGCTATGTTCATTGTGTCAGTTCTTGCTTTACTCCACCTGAGACCCCATAAAGGTGCAAGAATGTGTGTGTGTGTGTGTGTGTGCGTGTGTGTGCAGAGTATAGAGTAAGAATGATTACTCAGTAATCAAATGGAAATACATAAATGAATATATACATCCATATATATGTGTACTATATGCATAGCGTGTGTGTGCATGTGCATGTGTGTGTTTACACTATGTAATCAGGTAATCTACATTGACTTATAGGATGTAGTCACTGATGGGTCATATCAACTCGCTGTGACATTTCTAAATTAGAAAGTGTTTGCTGTGCCAATAGTAAGAGAAACTGAGCTGTGCATGCACACTGATCACCAGGAATATTGGAGCAAAGATACGGTGCATGAACTAGAATGATATTTCTATGCCATGTGACCAAACTCTGAATTCTATAAAAGAATATGAAACTGCACCTCTACCCAGAGAAAAGACTGCAATGAGATTCCAACCAAGAAAAATGTATCCCGGCCAAGGGAGGAAAAATGGCCCATAGCACACTAGCTGCTGTTAAATAAATGTCATGCCTCTATTTTTCACAGATGAATGAATCACAAATTGACTTAAATAAAATTATGCATAAGGCTTTGGTTTTAAGATTGTAAATAGTTTGCTCAGTTGATGAGATAATTATACATAGTGTCTATATTAGAACAAATATGTGAATCTTGCAAACAGAATTTTTAAAAATTAGAGTAGAAAAGGAAATTTACCTTTCTTCTTCTCTTATGTATATTTCAGGGATAAAAGTAACACAGAGAAAAAAGAATTTTGCTTCATAATATGCTGTATTCTTTCAGATAGGCAATAAGACCTAGAGCTGAGCGCATGTGGAAGTAATGGCAGTATTATTAGGCTATCTCCCAGGACACTATTTTTTCTACTTCTTTAATTAAACCATCTTATCAGTTCCTTTATGCTTTTCCAAAGAATAAGAAATAAAAAAGCAGAAACCCTAGCAGTTTATCAGAGTGCTAGTGGATACGTATTTCTCCTCCAGTTACCACAGATTGCTTTAATATCTGTAATAGCATTTCCGTAGCTTAAAATATAATTTAATGACACTTCCTTATGATAGATGGGAAAAAAAATGTTTGCTTAAGTTTTCATCCCTTTCTGCTTCCTACTTGATATTTTCAAAATTCCAATAATTTGCATCAACCTGGTTATTAAGATTTAACTTTGAAAGTCCTTGAAATTTCTATAGGTTTCCATAATACGATCTTAGTCATAATTAAAGAAAATAGTTTATTTTTCATGTTTTTTCAAAATTATGTGAGTAATATACAAACACAATAACTTAAAGAAAATTTTAACAGTGGAGATAAAACTGACCAGCTTCTACCTACTCACTTCCTTTTTCTTTTGATACAATCTTATCTTAACTGGTATATATTATTGTATTAAAAATAAACTTATAAATGAACATATATGTAGGCATAGAGAATTTATAATATTGTTTTATGTGATTTACACATTTATATCAATTGAATTCTGTTTTTGCACTATTGAACAACTCTTATTTTTATGCAAAAATTGCTTTTAGATCTATCTATCTATCTATCCCATCTTTTATTTATCCAATCTTCTTCTGATATATGCTTAGAGTGTTCCCAATATTTTACTATTACAAACATTGTAGCAATGAATATCTATGTACATTTTCATTATTTTATGTACTGGTGATTTCTCTAGAATAGATACTAACAAGAGAAGATGTTAGGTCACTTTTTTTTAACGGTAGTCACATTTTGAACTTTTTTATGTGTTGCCTAATTGCTTTACAAATTGGTTGATCAATTTCCATTCTTAGGGAGTATCTGTCCGTAGTTAGACTATAATTATAGTGACTTTTTTTCAGCCCGATGGACAAAAATATTATCTCCTTTTTTTTTTAATTTATCTGGTTATCAGTGGTATTGAGTGTCTTTTCATTTACTTATTAGAATTTGATTAGGTTTTCTAAAGTTGTAGGTTCATATACTGTCTGTACTTTTTTGTTGGGTGATTTTTTTTTTTCTTATTTATATGTAGGGTTAGAGCAATTATTTACAAGTCATTTGTGAGGCAAGTATTTTGTCCCAGGCTGGTTTGTTTTAAAACATGAAATTGACTTATTCTTAAAAAAAAAAAAGTTTGTAAAGTTAGTTACATTTGCATGTCTTTCTCTTTGCTATTGTGCTTTTCAGTTCTTTTAAAAGAAAGCCTTCTGTCTCTCATTGCTGGCAGTTTGCTTAAGAGCTCAGTTTCTGAGGCAAGAAATTTGAACGCTTAATTCAAATCCTAATGCAGTCCCTTATTATCAGTAAATTTACTAACCTCTCTGTTCCATAATTATCCTTTTCCGTAAATTGAATAATAAAAAATGATAAATGAATTTCCCTCCCTACTAGGGTTATTGATAGAATTAATGTCTGTATGGCACTTAACAGTGTCTAAGATATAGCAAACACTATAGAAGTATATTATTTTATAATCATTTAAATGTTTCATCTCCCATATTTTAGGTCATTAATTCATCTGTAATATATTTTTGGGTATGTTGTATTATAGTCATATAATTTTATTTTTCCCATAGGGATGATCAGTTTTCCTAACAGCATATTTAACTAGCTTATTCTTTAACCACTGCTTAGTGAGTCCTATTCTGTTATTCCTTACCACCTATGCATAGATCAATTTTGAGTTCTCTATTCTGTTCCAGCAATCTATTTGTCTAGTACTATGGCAAGATCACACTGCTTACATTTTTAAAACTTTACAAAATATTTGGATATTGGGCGGGGCACTGACTCTTTGCAATACTGTCTTTTCATGAGTGAATATGGTAAATTTCTATAAAACTTAAAAAAAAATTAGGCATGAAACTTCAACTATGAATTATGGATATTATGGGATAGAAGTGCTGAGAAAAAACTTGTCAGACACCTAGTCCAACTCCCTCTTTTGACAGATGAAGAAACTCATACTGACAGAAGTATAAAGCTTATTTTTCAGGATCATTAAGGGAGTTAACGATTTAGGACATAAACCTAGATGATCTGATTTACTTAATTTTTTTTTTTAGTCATGTATTTGGCTTAACTCTCTTGCTTTTTATTTAATATTCCATTACCCAGTACTGAGTGAGAGGGTCTGTGCATAGCAGACGAATAAAATCTATCTTTACCACTGAGGAGCTTAGAGGGGAACAGGAGGAGATGGCGGAAGCTGACAGACACTTTCACTGCCACCTGATAACTAGTAACAGAGACTACGAACAGGAATCTAGCCAGGAGCAAACAATCATTTGTGGAGTCATGGGAAAGGAGGTATCAGTTAATGTGCATATTAAACAATGGATAAGCTTTCTTCAAGGAGAAGGTTGGAGGGAAAGGAGTCTGAGCACACCAGGAATAACATCATGGCTGCATCGATAAACATGCTGTGCCCAGAGTTAGAGGAAATTTGTCCAAAGAATTAGGTGACACGTTGAAGACAGAGATCAGCTTGGGCTAGATGAAAATGCATAGAATGCCTTTTAAAAAGAGTTTGATTTTTTTTCTGTAGTCACTGAAAAGATATTAGATATAAAGACAGTGATGTAGATTTGCAGTTTAGGAAAATAGATGTGGATTGGAAAGAAGAGACCATACTTAGGTGGAGGGGTAAGTAAGAAGGAATTAGATCATGAAGCGCCTGGGTGGTTCAGTGGGTTAAGCATCTGACTTTGGCTCAGGTCACGATCTAGCCATTCCTGAGTTCAAGCCCCACATTGTGCTCTGTGCTGACAGTTCAGAACCTGGAGCCTGTTTCAGATTCTGTCTCTCTCTCTCTCTCTCTCTCTCTCTCTGCCCCTCTCTGACTCACACTCTGCCTCTCTCTCTCTCTTTCTCAAAAACTTTTATTTTTAAACATTAAAAATTTCTTTAAAGAAGTAATTAGATCCTTAACTAAGGCATTTGTAATAGAAACGAGGGAGATTGTGTTTTGATAATACCACTTATGGACCTTGAGAGTGAATAGAGTGCCTGTGTAGGGAAGTGGTATTTGGCTTTGAGTGAACTGTTATTTAATAAATTAGTAGTTATAGGAAGAATAAATTAGGGGGAAGAAGGGAAAAGAATAATGAGATTCATTGAACACAGATGAAATGTGAAGTACCGTTGAGCCTTTTCAGGGTTGCAATTCAAGTGGGCAACTGGCAAATTGGATCTGGAGTATTCACCTGGGGCACAGGTAGCAAAGAGCTGGATTTGAAATCATGGGTGACTGGCATTGCCTCAAAGAAAGGGTTTAGATCGGTATGAAAAGTGACCTGAAAATGGATTCCCAGGAAAATCCTGAGCCCATAAGGGCCAGACAGAGGAGTAGAAAATTATTAATAAAGGCCGATCAGAGGACTAGATGGAGTAACAGGGGAGAGTGCCGTTGCATGAGCCAGGTGAGCAACAACCATTGTATTTTCAGCTCCCCTTTTTAAAAGGGCTCACATTTTATGCAGTGAATGTATCTACAATGACAAATTCATTGACTCAGACAACCTGCACAGCAAGTTCCCTTTAGAGTCCCGTGTTTTGAATTTTGGGACATTTTAATTCTAGGCTTGTTCATAAGATGGCCATAATTTATCTTCTCAATTCCTTTCTCTTGTAGCGGTAGAATGTTTCATTTCCTTTAATAATCATGCTTCAGACTTTCAGTCTTAGCCCACGTTACCGAGTAGCACATATTTTTTCCTCTTCAATTTTCATATTTGATGTAGTCACATAAGGGTACTATAAATAATAAATATGTATATATCTATATAATATGTCTACATCCCGTGGATGACATTCCTATTGTCATTATGTTACCAGTAATTTATGCCTTCCTACAGATGGAGGAGTTCCGGCGCGGCACAGCTGAGCAACTTTCTATTGGTAGCAGGGGGTGGATGGTAGAACCTTGTGGGTTTTTAATCCAACAGACCGTGCTGTCTCTATTGCTCTTTTCTTGGTCATTGGGTATGTAGCACCATCACTCCAAGTACCTCAGTCTTTAAATATGCAATTAGAAGCACACTAATAGACACAAAAACCTTCATTACCCAAAAGTGCTTAAATCATTTCCCTAATAGCTTCTCTGCAGTACAGCGAGAAGCCAGTGCTGGGCAAGGGCTAAACATCTTAAAGTTTCTGAAAATACCCATTAAAAAATTTCAGACAATTTTATTTCTCTCTAATGAATACGTGTTTCAGCACATTCAAAATCACATTACCCTATTTCTTCAGGCAAAGCTTACAGGCAAAGCCCCCACAGGCAGACCAGCTGAGAAACAAGGCTCAGAACCTTGGGAGATAAACAGCCCTTTCCCATTGCCTGCTGGGTTGTTACTTGAGAAATTCACTACAGGAGACACTTCAGGGCTACCAGGGTGGATGGCTTTTTAGACAATTGTAATTCTCCGTTATTTTGTTCAAGAACAGCCTGTTGTTATTTCCTCTCTGGTGGCAGGAGCTGATTAAGTCAGCCTACACCGGTACGCATTGCTGACCTGCTAAATCTCCTCCAGAACATTTCTTTGCTTTGCCATTTGTTTTGATATTCATGAAATTGTTGGAATTGTGGTTATAATAGTCCCGCTTGGGCTAGTTACCTCTACTTAGTCATTTCAAAATGGTCTCCTTTTCCCATCTTGTAAAACTCCTGAAATTAAAACACCCTGGGTGCTTCATAGGAGAGTGGCAGACCAGCTCTGGTTAAATCTAGGTGTGGTGTAGAGAATGGCAGCGAGAGGGGCTTCTGCTCAGCTCTGCCAGGCCATCTGTAGTGGACATCTGCTCTATTTGCCTGCCCAGAATCCATTCTCCCTTTTCTATGGTATCAGCATCTAGGTGATTTTTCTTTCTGGTGAAAACACCCCTGCCCCTGTCTTGATGTAGGTGATTTGTGTGAGGTTAAATTCTCAGCTTTGGGGCAGTCATGTGACCAGGCACTAGGCAGAAAATGAGGGGACCAGTTCAAGGATGGCAGGCTTACTGGTAAATCTAAATGTGTGCTGAGTGTACCAAAAATACAAGAAGGATACCTAACTTGTAGGGTTAAAAATGGCACAAACACTGGTCAGAAATTACAGATTCAAGGAGAAAGTAATAGAATAGATTTTACGAATCGAATTTTGTGGAATATATAGGCAACTGGAACAAAACAGGTTTGTGGTGAAAGTATACATGGGCTCATGGTTGGTATTTCTTACTTTCCAACTTTGTGTGGTTTCTTCTAAACCTAATCCATTTTAAATCTACTTTTTCCTCACCCATATGTTAGTTGATATAGCTAGCTCAGTAAGAGTGACAACATTTAAAAATTTTTCTATTTCCCCATTATGATTTATATATCAGCTTGCTTCTCTTAGAAAGAAAGCAAGGAAAGAGGTAGGAATGTTTTTCTTGTCTTTTGTCCTAGGAATCCCCAAATTACTCTACTAAAAACCCATTCTTTGTGTCCCTCCCCACCCTACTCCAGTCAGTAGTTTGGGTTCAGAAGACAATTGCTTTTATTTCAAAAAGTTCTTGGCGTGGGTGTTTTTTTGTCTCACTCAATTGCTTCTACTTGGTGACTTGTTTATGTGACCAATTGCAAGACTCCTCTCTTCTCTGGGCCTCTGTTCATAAGGTCATTAAGGTCAGTGTTCTCCAAAGGTACTTCTAACTCAGGAATTCTGTGATGGTGATGCAGAGGCTAGCCGACAGCAGTCAGCAGGCCTTACCCATACTTGTGGAACAAGAAAGGGGAAACTGCTTAAGAATTAGGTGGACACTTGTTCTGGAGGAATGTCTTGCCATCTTTGGTGAATTGATCCACTCACTGTTTAGATTGGAACTTTTTTTTTTAGTGGTCACTACACAAAAATGCCTGGCCTAAGTGGTATCCTTTCCACTAACAAAGAAGAAAAACTACAGGAGCCAAGAAAATGAACTTTCATACTTTGAAATGCAATTTTTTAATAAGTAGAAAATGTTGTGTGCTTTTGGCTAGCCTGGGACTAATATCTGGTTTATGTGATTGATTACTAGAACATAATCACGTTTCCCTCTTGAGTTCCTTGGAATCAGGCTGTTCTCATTATCTTAGGTAGAAGCACAAGCAAGATTTGAGATATAGTTACAAAGACAGACTATACAGAACTTTCTTAAAATGAATCTTACATTCATTTCAGAATTGGAAAACTATTGTTTTTTAGGATTTAGTTTGTTTGCTAACTAAAACCATCAGAAATATTTATAAAGAAGAGAGATTTCAATAGGTAGTCAGATTGTTTGAGTGGTAGACAATGTATGAGTCTCAACATTTGCATGATAGAGTGAAAGGATACCAGCTTCATTTATGATATTTGAACCTACATTTAATAATTGCTGTTGTTTGCCAAAGTTAGAAATTTTTCCTTAAAATCTGTGAATAGCTTTTCTCTTCAAATACTAAACAACTTCAGATAATGAATCAGATTTGGGAAAGTGGAGAGAACCCTACTGTGCAGTAGGCACTCAACAGCAGGCACTCATTAGGTTAAATAAAATGATTGAACTTTAATTCAGTCATAGGTTCAAGGCCTGGCTATTACTGGCTTCATAATTCTGGAGAAGTCACCAAGCTATCCCAAGTCTCAACTGCTTAATCTGAAAGTGTCTGTGACTTTCAACGTTTTCAAGAGGATAGAGAATCATGCATGTGAAAAGGATTTGAAAGCTATATATTGCTATATATATTAAGAATATTAATATATGTCTGTATAGCCAGATGTGTTTGGAATTCAAATATCTTTACATTTTAGATAAGTAATGTAGTCTATTATGTACTACAAACAGCAGAGAAGAATAGTGGCATTGGATAATCAAACACATTAATAAAATATTTCTGCAGGGACATTTGTGAATGTTGATACTAGGTAGGACAAATAAATATTATAAATGAGTTCATATCAATGTAAGTGAGGTTAAATGAGTTCAGACTGCATAGGGGTTTCAGACTGCCTCAAAATAAATTATATATTTTTTCAATTTTCTGATTTTTGGATATCAGAATTTCAGATAAGAGACTGGGTGAACTTCCATTGACCACTGGATGACTCATTAAATATTATCTTTAAACTTTAAATAAAGAATGGATTGGAGAATTGTAGCTTTCTTGTTTCAGTGCATGTATATGGCTATCTCTGTCATACCAGAAAGACATCTCTATGACTTTTCTTTCCTTCTTATATAAAGTCTATGTTTTTTTCTCAAAGTTTTTTAAAAAAATTGATGCAGCTAGTATGAGCACTCAAATCATTCCCCCAAATATAATTTTTTAATAAGTAGAAAATGTGTGCTTTTGGCCACCCTGGGACAAATATCTGGTTTATGTGACTGGTTACTAGAACATAATTATGTTTCCCCTTGAGTTCCTTGGAATCAGGCTGTTCTCATTGTTGAATAGGTCATGGCTTGCTTTAATTACACAGCTCTGGTATAGAAACACAGTCTCCAATTGCTTTCATAGGATTCCATTGGCATCCTTTGGTAAGGATGGGTGACATGAAAGCTTTTAGGTTGATGCTCCATAGACAGATATATTATTTTCTGCTGAATCCATATAGTATTCAATTTAGGTGCAGAGAAGAAATAGAAATATTCCAGGACTAAGTGAAGAAAATGCAAATTAATGTGACAAGCAAAGGTAAGGAATAAAGTGAAAAATTATATAAAACCTAGTCAATCAATTATATATATTTTAACAATTACAGAGTAAGGCAAAGGGCGTACGCAAAATCTTTAGGTAATGGCACGGGAAAACTCACAGACAGATGAAGCTAGTTAAATAATGTAATTATTTCTGCTTAGACGTAAGAAAATAAGGAGACCAGAGGGTATGCCTGAAATATTAATCTATGCAATTGATATAGAGAAACTATAGAAATCACATCATAATTGAAGAACATACATTAAAACATCTAGACATTTATAAGTTTTATTCTTGTATTCTGATAAAAGAATACAGAGTTTAGAAAAGGGACAATTGCAAGCAATTGATATGTACCACACAATAATCATAGTACTTATATTATCAGAATATAATTGTTACCTACTCTGGTCCTTGGGCTCTCCAAGCAATAGAAATTGGGGCCAAAAGGGAATTTCCAGGCAAAGCAGCAGAAAGGAGACAGCATAAAGGAAAGTGTCCTTCATGCTGGCTCTCAGAACAAAGGCCTGGGAAATTTAAAGAGGCTAGTAAGGCAGGAAAAGAGTGACATCTAAGCATATAGGACAGGTAGAAATACAAGAAGTTGGGTGCACTGGCAGAGTGGACAGAATATGCATTGTGTGCCTCATTTGCCTGTTAAACTCCACCCCTGGTCATAATTTTCAGTATTATAATACGGAGAACATCAAGGAAACGTCAGTCCTGGGGTCCACCAGTCTTTGTAGTTGAGTTCCTCCTTTGGTTAGCATTCTGCTTCCACATTCCTGCAAGATATGTTACTCAAGAGGCACTGCGTTTCAGCTCTTGAGGAATGCTGGATTTTGTGGTTAGGGTTGAGGGGACTCTAATCCAAACCCTGCTCTGTCTCATGATATCAACAATGATAATTAATAAGAGAAAAGAAAGCTATAAGCCACCATATTGAATTTTCTTTGATCTTGGGAGATAGCAAGCCTTGGATTCTGAACAGACAGTATTACACTTTTCCACTAAACAGATTTTAGATACTTATGTTCTAGACTGAGTTGCCACTAATTATTATGTGATTTGGGAAAAGTCACCTTTTATCTCTAGACCTTTCTTTCTTTCTTTCTTTCTTTCTTTCTTTCTTTCTTTCTTTCTTTCTTTCTTTGTAAAATAAAGAGATCAAACTGTATTATCCCTGAGGTCCTGTTTATCTTGGAAGCATCAGCTTAAAACACAGTTTGAAAACTCTCTGAAGCACCTTAGAACAATCAGGTACCAGGAGAAGGAGGCGCCTTTTTTTTTTTTTTCCAGTGCAGATGGGACATAAAATGAGGGGATACAGAAATAGTAAAGATTCAATTTCTGGAATGGGACTGAAGAAACTATTAGAAGCATGTAGAACGGAGCAAATGCAAAACCTTGGTTTCTAAAGACTGTTTTGTTTACATGGAATATACTCAGATGTATCCCAGCTCACTCAGATCTTATTTATTTTCAAGGTCTTACCCAACCCTCCTTCCTTGATTAAGCTTTCCATGACTTTGTGCTACCCCCTCTTTGTTGCTTTATATTTCATTGCTATATTATATTCCATGAGTGTTGGTAGATCTTCTCTCAAATTAGGTTTCACATTTTTTGAGGGTAGCACTATTGATGTCAGGATGACTTCAGAAGAAAATAAGGGATATTCTGCACGCTTCAGGCAGGCAACAAGAATCTGTAAACATAAGTGTATCCCCTCCATCTGAATTTCTTTATTTGTCTAAAAAAAGAACCACTCACGGAAACCTTCACTTAGTTTTAGACTGATTTTTATCTCCTTCAACATTCCTAGTCGGATGCAGACCCTTATTATTCTGAGTATTTGGAGGATGTGATTTGAAGCTGACACATAAGGTCAGACAGACAGTCTAGAGGTCATCTCAGTCTGGGTATCTTATTGCCACTAGAGCAGAATGAAAGGAAGAGTATTGCTTTTACTAATTAATGCAAACCTTTCTTGTCACTATGCTTTGAGTCACATAAACACAATTTAGACCAGAAAATTCATTTGTTCATTCATTCATCCAACACACAGCCCTTTTTCTGTGTGTGCAAGTCATTCTATTAGGCATCTAGGGAATATTCATTTGCACACACCATGATCCCACCTTCAGGAAGCTACCTAGTGGTTCAAGAATGTAGGTCCACTCCAATGTGGAGAAAACTGTAAGTTTCTGTAGAAATTTCCAATACAGAGGTCTCTGATGAACAAGGATAATTTTTGTCCTTTACTAGATACAATGGCACTTTCTATCATAGATGGCATTCCAGGTAGGTTTACACAATGCTTTTACTTATTGACTGATATGCAGAGAGACCAAAGCATTTGGGTATATGTGGCAGTTTCCCCAACCACTATTGCAGATTTAATTTGAGTTGTAAGGGGAGAAACTTTCGGTAAAGTTAATCTGGTCTCAAGTTGCTGTGATCACTCACATAATAAAAAACATAGCACTTCTCAAACTCAAATTTCACCAATCAAATCCAATTACCACCTATGAGTGATATGACTGATTTCTCTCTGGGCTAGTTTGCATCCTCCCTTTAGGGTTTATTTTTCATTTGGTGCATTAAAACCTTGGCCCTGTAAAATAACTATGGATTCTTTCTATTTTGAATCTGTTACAGTAAAGCTTTCCTGTAGATAGGAAACTTAAAAACATTTTTTTTTAATATTTATTTTTGAGAGAGAGACAGAGCTTAAGCAGGGGAGGGGCAGAAAGAGAGTGAGACACAGAATCTGAAGCAGGCTCCAGGCTCTGAGCTGTCAGCAAAGAGCCGTCAGTACAGACCCCCTTGCGGGGCTTGAACTCAGGAACCGCGAGATCAGGACCTGAGTCAAAGTAGGATGTTTAACCGACTGTACCATCCAGACACCCCACTTGGAAACTCTTTTAAGGTTGTTTGGTTTAGCAGAAAAATCAATGTATCATCTGTTTTATGGTCTTTAATACATAATAATGTAGTAACAATTCATATAGCTGCGTTCCTTTGGCCATTACTTTCTTGCTACATGCGTGATCCTCTTGTCCCCACCTTTCTCTCATTCCCAACCTGTACCTCACTTCTTTAGAATTCTGCTTTATCCTTAAAGCTTTTCTAAATCGTGTGGCAGGATACAGGTAATAACTCTATCCCACATACAGCATTATAGCTCTTGGCATATCTCAAATAGCATATCACCACAAAGTAAAAACTGAAAGACTGTCTTTCCTATTTAACTTTGAGTATTTCCATTTATCTGTCTTTTTCTGACAATGTCTGGATATTTAGTAATTCTTACTGGTGGATGAAATCTGTTTAGAAGATCTGTTCAGAGGGGCAGAACGTAGTCCTCCCTGGATGTTTTCTGTAATACAGCAACCAGATGTATTCATATCTAGATTTTTTTTCATAACAGTACTGCTTATAAGAATGTGAGCTTTTGGAGAACCTGCGTGGCTCAGTCTGTTCAGTGTCTGACTCTTGATTTCAGCTCAGGTCATGATCTCGTGGGTTATGAGATCAAGCCCTTAGTGGAGCTCCGTGCTGAGCAGGGAGCTTGCTTGGGATTCTTTCTCTCCCTCTGTCTCTGCCCCTACCCCATGCTCTCTCTCTCAAAATAATAAGTACACTTAAAAAAAAAAAGGAATGTGAACTGTTAATTGATAATTCACAAGAAAGGCCCCAAAATATTTTTTATCCATTAGATTTTATTATTTTTTAATTTTTCATTTTATTGATTGGCTACAAAAAGATTTATTGTTTCCACTTGGCCCACAACCTGCCAGAGCGCTTCAGGTTAGTTAAAAAGCTGCTGAGTAGCTCCCAGGACAAGCTCAGGCCCAAGCCCTGGCACCTCGGGGATGTCAGAGGGGCCCCTCTAAGGTTGCCGGGCTTCAAAGACTACAAGTCGTGCTGGCCTTTAAAGGAGCCACTCACCCAGCCCAGGCTGGGGGCCAGCCAGCTTGCAGAGGTTAGTCAGGGGATTGTCCATCTTCTTGATGAGTTTCACCTGCTCCTCTAGGATGCAGTTCGACAGGAAGTCATAGAGATGGGGGTCTGCGGGGGCAGAACCCAAGGCATGCAGAACCAAAAGAGCCTGGTTTGGGTTATTCTCCAGAACCAGGGAAGTTTCCATGGTGTCCAGGGTGTTATGCCACTCATCTTGTGATGGCTTCTGCATGTCCTGGAAGAGGGCATGGAGCCTATACTGGACTAGTATCTTCCAGAGACTCCCAGCGTGCTTGTGCTTCTCCTCAGGGCCAAGAGAAGAGGCCCACACAATCCAGAGCTGCCCTGTGGTGGTAGAAATAGAAGCTTGAGACAGGTAGGTGTAAGAGGCGTGCAGGTGCTTGTTAACCAGAGGGTTGACGGCACCCTTCCCCTTGGTGGAACAATTCTGACAAATCTGAAACGTTGGGGTTGATGGTAATAAGGGGCTAAGCTCAAGATAGGATGTTGGATGTCCCGGAGACAAGAAGATGGCTCTGAAGGTAGCAACTGGGAGAAAAGTTGGAGGGTGGTCCAGGCTGGTAGAAGGGGCGTTTCTGGGTCTGTTCCATCCACATGCTGTTGAAGCAAGAGACAGATCCATGGGACCGCAGAATGCACTGCTTTTATCCATCCCATTTTAAAAGCGATACTATCTGTTGGGAAAGAATAAATATTTCAATGTTTTATTCGGTTTACATTTTTAAAAATAATTTTTGATTTCTCTTAAACCTGATGCAACATTTTGTTAGTTGACTTAAAAACAACAAGTTGTTGGTTTCATTTTTGTAACTGAGTCAATGCACTTAACACACTAAGAAAAAAAGTAGAATTTAATTAATTACCATTAGTAGCCTATTTCTGAATTTCAGTTGGCTGACAGCTTTTTAATGAACGGATTCACGTTTTGCCATTTTTCAGAGGTACAGGCAAAACTAACAATCACACACAGTGCCAAGTCCTGAGAATTCACCAGGGACTCCTATTTTTAAAGAATTTTACCTACTTCTTTATCTGGAACATCACTAAATGTTGCCTAGCTAGCTGAGTAGCTTGTCAAATATAATAAATAATACTCGACTTATTTTTATTAAAAAATCACAGTTCATTTTTCAAAAATGAAAAACCATCTTGATATTAATTCATTGCTAAGCATAGGACAGAGTGATTTCAAATTAGCATAAAGGCACTTGGTTCAATATGTGTCCAACCTGAAAAAACTGGGCAAGTTCACGTTTGGTGTGAGGAGAGGCACAGTTGAAAGAGGCAAGTTCTTTGTTAACATGTAATATTTAAAATCAACCAATATTTTGATACATTGAAACATTTCTGAAATGCAAGTCAGAAAATATGACAAAATTTTTCCGGAAAAAATATAAATTGTATTTCAAATTTGATACTTTAAATAATCCCATGGTCCTTTTTATCCTGTGGCCGGAACAACTCATTTCACTCCTAATTAAGTTCAACAAAGTACTGACTTCTCTAGGGAGAAAACAGGTGTGTTGGGAACAACTTTGCAAATTTAATTTTTATGGAAGAAGTATACTTTTCGTCCTTTGTATGTTTCCTTTCACTAGAGATATTTTTATTACAGGTGTAAAAAAGCTAATGGGGGCCAGGCAGCCTGACAGAGAGTACTCAACTGATTTTTCTTGCTGATTACCTTGATGTATTTGTTTATATGTTCTATTAAATAATACAGAAAGGCCTTAAAAATTTGTTTTAAAAGAAAATACTGCATTGCTTCCAACATTTATTTATGCGGTAAAGATGTGGGAAGAAAGATGAAAATCTACTGCGTAACAAACATCCAAGACCTTTGGGCTGGGTGAGATTCACCAACCGCTCACCACGTTGGCCTCTATTTTACTGTGTGCCATCATGGAAGTTACCTTTTGGAAAGAAAAAACTTCTGTGTATATGGAAACTGCCAGAGTTAATTTTTAAAATTGTACAAATGAAATAATTCAATGAAATTAATTCCATAAATGCCAAAAACTGTTCTAGGTGGGAGAAGATGGAGAAAATCTTTAACTTCGCAGGCACTATTTCAGAACTTTTTTTTTTTCCAGTGAAAAACGTGTATGTGCCTTTTTCCAGGCTGAAAAGTTTTATTTTTTCATTTTGTGGGGCTGATATAAGCAATAAAAAACAAACAAACAAAAACTACGTATGACTGAAGAAAAAAAGAGAAGTGCTACAGAGCTACATTTTAGTAGTTAGGCTGGTCTCAGGAGTTACAGAAAGGAATCTTGAAGAAGTATGTTTTAAAAATGAGACCCAAATAACACATCCAGATTTATACTGTGCCAATTAAGCTGAGCTCTAACTACCTTTCCAAACGTCCCCTTCCCAGCATTGTTCTGGATTGTGGATGACAACAAGATGAATTTGCATGTGATTTGGCAGCCAGACCTGAGAGAACCGGTAGTGTTTTATGTTTTGGAGGTTGGTCTGGGGTGCTGAGCGCGTGGCAGTGTTGGCTTCCTTTGTTGGCAAGCGACAACATGCAGACCTACAGCTCCTTTCTCTCCTGCTGGATTTTCTCCCGTAAGTTCTCTGAATCCTGAGCCAGGCATGTGAGCAGATCTGGGCTCAGGGGAGTCAGCTTTTCCTGCAGGGCAATCCTAGCATTGAAGCAGATAGCAGAGGCACTAGAATCAGGTGCAAATTCTCATCCTGGTGGTTCTGATTTCTCATTTTTTCCCCTCCATATGCAGCTTTTCTGTCTGACCCCTAGCCCAAGGGAGTCATACTTCTTCAGGCTTATCCTCAAGCTCAGAGACGACAGTGTTGCGTGGACTTCTTCACCACCTCTACTCCTGCTTAGCATTGAATTCCTATACTAAGTTCTTTATTCAATATTATCAGTCATGGTCCTTATCTCTAATGCGGCTCATCTGATTGAGCCTTCAGTGTCACACACAGAGTTGTGTAAAACAATGCATTGTCCAGTGTCTGGAGGGGAGGGAGACTAGGAGATGGCAGAAGTTGAGACAGAAGAGATCAATACGATGCAGGTCATTGAACACCTTATAGATCATGATGGATTTGTATACATTTTATAGAATGAGTCTCTTAGTAGGTAAGATGATCTCTTAACTGCTCCCTCCCACCTCCTGTACCTCACCTTAAAGATGGCTAATTTATGACCAATAGACTCTAAGCAGAGAGGTGTGTGCAGTTTTTAGCAAGTATGCTTAGAATGAGGAAGATACCATTTTACGTTTCAGTGTTTCCTTTTCCCTGTGGGCTAGTAGGTAGAAAAGATGGCTGGAGTTTGAGCAGTTGTCTTCAACCCTAAAATGAAAGCTATATGCTCAGACTGGTGGAATAGCAGGATGGAAGGAGTCTGAATTCCAGTCTTTTTGTGAAGTTCTTTTCTGTCCCGGAGTTCTTACATCCAAATGTTACACAATAAAGAAACAGACATCAATTTTATTTTATTCACTGTTGTTTTGAGTTTGAGATCTCTAACTTAATCGTATATGGTAAATAGGGAGTAAGTAAAAATTAGGTAAGTAGGTAAGTAAAAATTATATATTTAAAGTATATAGCGTGATGTTTTGATATAGGTATAGAGTGAGATGATATGTATCTGATTCATGTATCTATCAAGCTAATTAACGTATCTATCTCCTCTCACAGTTAACTTTTTTCTTTTCTTTTTTTTTTGTGAGAGCATCTCAAATCTACTCTTGGCAAATTTCTTTATTCAATACAGTAGTATTAACAATAGTCATCATGCTGTACATTAGCTCTCTAGAACTTCTTCATCCTACTAAACGGCAACTTTGCATCCTTTGACCAACATCTCTTATTTATTTCTCCCACCTCCCTGCCGCTGGTAATTACCCCTCTACTCTCAACTTCTGTGAATCAATTTTTTCTTTACATTTCATATAAAAGGGATATCACACAGTATTTTTCTTTTTGTGTTGGTCTTATTTCACTTAGCATAATATCCTCCGGTTTCATCCATATTATTACATATGGCAGGATCTCCTTTTCTAAGGCTGAATAATATTGGATTGTATGTATATACCACAGTTTCTTTGTCCATTTATCCATCAACAGCATGTAGGTCACTTGTGAATCTTGGCTATTGTGAATAGTGCCACAGTGAACATGAAAGTGCAGCTATCTCTTTGAGGTACTAATTTCATTTCTTTTGGATATGTACCCAGAAGAGGGATGGCTGGATCATAGTAGTTCTAATAGGGTTTTTTTTTTCTTAAGTAGAAGGAGAAAATGATGATTTCCATTACAACCCTGAAAAGAAGAAAGGAATTCAGAGTGAGTTAGTTTGTAGGTAAGACCAAGGATTTGGGAGCATATGTGCCTATTTTCCCAGTGACGTAGAAAAGTATGGTTAGTGACAAATTTTGTCTGAGAAGCAACATGGTGGAAGTGAAATTGTATAAATTTGTTTCAGACGGACTTGGGTTTAAATCCTCCTCTGGTACAGAATAGGAAATGCTAAAATGGATTGAAGATAATGCCTGAACTATGACTGACTTAAGTTTGTAATAAGCATTGAATTGATTCTTACAGTGCCTGGTACATAGTAAACTCTCAATAAATATCAGCATCGCTAATATACGGCCGATAGATTTTTGTTAACAAATTATTACAATGATAACATGATATTAAGCAATCCCTCTGAGAATTAAGATGGAGAAATTCAGAATGCTGAACCATTTCCCTCTTAAAATCTCCTGTCTATATTTCACAAGCACTTTTTTTTTTTTTTTTACTTTTTTTTTCTTTATGTCTGTTGAGTCAATCTGAGTTCAGGTAACAGAAAGTACTCTAGGCATTCCAAGCAGAAAAGTATTAAGAATATTAAGTGATTTCAAAATCACTGGTTGCCTACAGAAATAAAAGTCAGGAAGTCACCACTCCGTTTCTGATTTCAGGAACATACACTACTATGGCTGCAACCCTGAGGTCAGGAACCGGATGCTTTCTTGACCATTCGATATCTTAGCTTCCCCATCCCCATGAATCTGGTAAGATGGAGAAAATCATGGAATCAAGCTGCTCCCTCAGCCCACTTGTCCAACTGCACCGTTCGAGGATAGTCCCCACTTCCGTGACACCTTCCAAATGTGTTAAGATTAATCTCACTGAAAGACCCTAAACTGTATTGAGAAGCCTAGCCAAAGGGAGTTTAAGAAAAACAGCTTTAGGTTTCCCATCACACTTAAGGTTAGGGGGAATAGAAGAGTATAGAAATGGATGCCAAATGGAAATGGACAGTAGCATGTGAAACATCCCTATGTAGCCATTAGAATGGATAGATTAAGAAGATGAACAGTACAAGTTTTAGAGAGGATGTGGAGCAAGTGGAATTTTCATACATTGTTGGTGGAATGTTAAATGGTACAATTTGGAAAACAGTTTGGCAGTATTGTATAAGGCTAGTGACATACTTACCATGCAACCTAATCGTTCCAGTCCTATGTACTTACTCAAGAGAAATAAAATGTGTTTCCATACAAAGACTTGCAAACTGCTCATAGCAGATTTATCATAGTGACTCCAAACTGGAAAACAGCCTGAGTATTTCTTAGTAGCAGAATGCATAAGCATACTGTAGAATACTCATACACTGGAATACTAATCAGTAAATATGAGGGATGCATTCCTATAATAAGCAATGACATGACCGGATCTCAGAAATCATTAATGAAAATAATCACGAATGAAATAAGCCCAAAACAGAATTATATACTGCATGATTCCATTTACATGAAATTTTATTTTTATTTTGTTTGTTGTTTCTTTTAAATATGAAATTTATTGTCAAATTGGTTTCCATACAACACCCAGTGCTCATCTCAACAGGTGCCCTCCTCAATGCCCATCACCCACCCTCTCTTCCCTCCCACCCCCCATCAACCCTCAGTTTATTCTCAGTTTTTAAGAGTCTCTTATGGTTTGGCTCCCTCCCTCTCTAACTTTTTTTTTCCTTCCCCTCCCCCATGGTCTTCTGTTAAGTTTCTCAGGATCCACATAAGAGTGAACACATATGGTATCTGTCTTTCTCTGTATGATGTATTTCACTTAGCATAATACTCTCCAGTTCCATCCACGTTACTACAAAAGGCCATATTTCGTTCTTTCTCATTGCCAAGTAGTATTCCATTGTGTATATAAACCACAATTTCTTTATCCATTATGAAATTTTAGGAAATATCAGTCCAATCCATAGTTTAGGCAACATATCAGTGATTGCCTGTATCTGAGGGTATGGAGGAGATTGATTGGGAGTGAACACAATAGAACTTTTTTGGGTAATGGAAATGTTCTATATGATGATTATCATAGTGGCTATAGATGTGTATACCTGTACAGTGCTCATCAAACTCTATATTTAAAATGATTTTATTTTATTTTATTTTATGTAATGCATATCTCAATAAAGTTAAGTCAGAATCTGTAAAGGGTCTGAGGTTTTACATAACTCTATCTGAACTGTCTTAATCAGTTTGGGCTGCTATAACAAATTAACATAGACTGTATCGATTAAACAACAGAAATTTATTTTTCACAGTTTTGGAGGCTAGGAAACCCAAGATCAAGGTGCCAACTTTCTGGTGTCTGGTGAGAGCTCTCTTCAAGTTTTGAAGATACTGTCTTCTGATTGTGTCTTCACATGGTGGGGATCAGAGAGAGAGAGAAAGCTCTCATGTTTCTTCTTACAAGAACATGAATCCTATTCATGGGGGCTCCACCTTCACGATCTAATTATCTCCCAAAGGTCCTACTTCCTAATATTCACAAAAAATATAAATCTTTTGATGGGGGAGGGGACATATTCAGTTCATAACAATATATATAAAATCACAAGACACCTGGGTCAGAGACAAAGATAGTTCATTAGTAATAGCAAAAGCATCAGCTAGAGGGATGCCTGGGTGGTGCAATTGGCTAAGCATCTGACTCCTAATTTCCATTCAGGTCATGATCTCATGGTTGGTGAGTTGGAGCCCTGAGAGTCCCGGGCTTTGCGCTGCCCATGCGGAGCCTGCTTGGGATTTTCTCTCTCTCCCTCTCTCATTGTCCTTCCCCTGCTCACATGCACACACTGTCTCTCTCTCAAAAAAAACAAAAAACAAAAAACAAAAAAACAAAAAAAACCCCAGAGAAACAAACAAATGTAAAAAATAAAACATCTGCTAGAGTAACTTCATAGCACCAGTTCCCTGAGTTCCAGTCCCCACAGGGTGATGTGCTGGAAGTCAAATGGTATCTATACATGCAGAATAAATAATGGGATTAATCCTAGAATTAGAAAACTCTGAATATGTACCCAACTGCTGGTGAACTGAATCTAGTTTTGGAGATAGAGACCTGATCTTTTCTCTTGAATATAGGAGATCTTCTCCAGAGAGAAGTCTTTATCTTCACCACTCTGGAACATCTCAAGAGACAGAGATATCTCTAAACTTTATGATCCTGCAATGCCACCTTACATAAACAATTCTTAAATTGACTGTAAATGCCTTTGCTTAGAAGATCTAGATCATGCGGAATTGTTCTATATGTATCTATATTCATAGATAATTATTTCCCAACATAAAGTTTAAAAATTTAGAGCACTTGTTGGAATGAGCACTGGGTATCATATGTAAGTGATGAATCACTAAAGTCTACTCTTGAAACCAATATGCCACTATATGCTAACTAACTTGGAAATAAATAAATAAATAAATAAATGGGAAACACAATCAGCTGTAATAATTGACCTGAAACATGTTCTGTTAGTTCAATAAAATATTTCAAAGAATATGTATGATTTTAAATATTACCAAGTTGACTTCAAGCCAGTTGTTTGTGTTTCATATTCAGGAAATTCACATTACTTAATTATTTCAAAATGAAGTTTAGATCATTAGAACTTTGGAAATTCTTTGGATCAGTCATTAATTTTATAAATAAATTCTTTTTCAACTTATAATTTTTTACAGAATTAAAAATGTCATCATACATTTAATACAGGAGAATTTCTCTCTTTTTTGCATGTATTGCCTCTTGTGGATAAAGGTTATAAATTGTAAAGGAGCATTATTAAACACATGAAAATATTGCAAATATTGTTTGCCATACAAAAATTTTTGCATAACTAAAATCATGCACTTGGTATTCATTCAACACTTCGTATTTAATGGAATGCATAGCTTGTATCTAGGTTGATACCTGGTTCTCAGGGCATTGTCCCTAGAGCTGAACTGGATAGTCAGGTTGCTGGGGACTCTTTAATTTGCAGGAGTAGTTCTCCTGGCAGCTTGAAGCAGCATAGCTTGGATTAAAAAAAGAAAAAAAAAGGCTGGAGAATCTGGATTCTTTTTAGGTGAGCCAAGGTTCAGAGTTGAGAAGTAAAATCACAAATGTCAAATTTATGGATAAAGAAAGGATGAAAACTTGCAAGTAATTTAATAAGTTAGTGACTGGTGTATGTGGGAGTTAGGGGAAATAAGGTTTGATTATTGGTTAGGGCAAAATGAGAGTAAGGGTGTTTAGCACAAGAGTTATTTGGGATAAGATTGTATGCCTGATGGTCTCCCCTACGGATGCAGCTGTCCTGGCTTATATGGCAGGTGAACAGCTTTGTGGAGTCCCAAAGAATGGACTAGAAGCCTAGAGCACAGTGACAATGGGGGAATCAAGATAGGAGGGCTGTGTGATCGCTCTGTCTCCTCTTTGGGTTTCTGAGGCTGAATTAAGCTTGGGGATAATAACAAACTGGAACCTAAAACATCAGTATGGGTAGATTGGGAATGTATAAGAAGAAATCAAGATCCTAAGGACTGTTGGAATACTAGTTGGCACCTTTCTACTTACAAAAAGAAACCAGCAGACTCTGAGAGGAGATGGTAATGGAATCATGGATAAAACATAAACTTGAACGATATCATAGTTATTTATTTGAACTTTTTTCTGACCACAATGGTTGAAAGTTCTGTATAATAATAATAATAATAATGATATGAGCAAACTATTTTCCTGGCATTTACCATATCTCTGGTAATTTTCAAACCATTTTACAGCTATCAATTCACCTGATTATTATAAAACCTTGTCATATATGTACTGTTTTCTAAATGACTCACTTTACAAATGACTAAACTATGACATGAAGAGATTAAGTAACATGCTCATAGCCACAGAGCTAATAACTAAAAGAATCATTATATATTCCCAATGTGTAAACTCATTGAAGGAACTACCTGCTCGTAGACATCTTTAACTGTTAAAAAAAAAATCTCAGCCCAGTTTATATTCACAATGTATAAGGTTTGTCTTTTAAATGAGATTCCCATTTAGAGAAGTACAGGATTGCCAATGCTTCATTCTCTTCCGATTCTGGTAGTCTTGCTTCCCAAATGGTTTCTGATTAGTTTATAACTAGATGTGACTATCAAGGCATTAGACTCAGCCTTTAATTGACTTATAGTTCTAAGACTCAGAAAGAACTGAAAGAGTGCTAGATTTCTTTCATAGCCAGGAGCTACTAAAAATTATATAGTATTGGGATTGTTTTTGTTTTTGTTTTTTGATGCAGTATTAAGCTAGGCACCTAAGAGCACGGGCTTCAGAACCAGGCTCTTTAGTTCAAATTGTGGCTCTACCACTTAGAGTTATTTAACTTCTCTATGCCACAATTTCCTCCCTGGTGCTGCAATATATCTACTTTAGGGGTTTTTGTGTGGATTAAATGAGTTGATATAAATATTGCATTTAGAACAGTACTAGATACATAGTAAGCATGTAATAAATACTCAATATTGTCATTATTTTTATCTTCATATTCTGTGAATGGATTCTCCCCTACTGGGACCAATAAAACTTACATTTCAAACCTTCTCTATAAATGTTATGAATATAAGAATATAATAAGGATTTTGAGAATACCTTGTAGTTTTTTTATTATTCACAGGATAGGATTCAATAAGCTTCTCATCTGGCTAGTTTGTTCTGACTTTGAGACTTCCTGACTCTTGGAATGCACCCAGAAAAACAATGGGTAATATCTATTAGTTGGAAGCACCCAGACTAAATGTGAGCTGAACAGTTCTGTGTGAGCCTTTACATGGCCTAGTTTTATAATTTCTGTAAAGTATGACACTGTTGCCAGTGATTCATTTAAAAGACCTGGGGCGCCTGAGTAGCTCAGTCAGTTAAGTATCTGATTCTTGATTTCAGCTCAGGTCATAATCTCATGGTTGTGAGATTGAGACCTGTATTGGGCTCTGTGCTGACTATGGAGCCTGCTTGGGATTCTCTCTGTCCCTCTCTCCCTTCTCCTTCCCTGCTTGCATGCACTGTCTCTCTTGCAATAAATAAATATTAAAAAAAACAACAAAAACATAAGACCTTGTCTGTTAGTAAACTTAGGTATATTACTGATTGTCTCTTCATTAGCTGGCCAGTGGTTAGTTGAACAAATCCTTTACTGGATGAGACAACCTTGGACAAAGCTGTAGTCAGGTGATAGTAAGATAGGCATTCATGAGAGCATCTATTGTGTAAATAGGCAATGGGAAGGGTCATAAGACAAACAGCACTCTCATCTGAAGTCAGGGGAAGGATGCAGGATCAGTCCAACAGCAGGGGCTCACATGCTTTTGGCAACTATTGGACCCCACACAGAAGACCTTTATCTGAAGATTTCAATAGCCAGTTACTTATGTTCCCTCTCAAGAAAGATATGTAGATTTATCCAGATATACCAGAATTGTTTAGCAGGTGTTGCTAAGAGTATGCATATAGCTTTTTGGAAAAGCCTAGCGCTAAAGAATCAAGGTTAGAAGCACTCATTCTGCAGACAGAGTACCTATTCCTCCCAGGACAGAGAGAATAGACTAAGTTGACCAAATGACCACGATGACAGAAATACTGTACTGAGTGGGGCCTCTGGCTTCATGTACATGATTAGGTCACTCCAGGACTTCCAAATCTGTGCCAGTAGCCTCTCTTCAGTTTAGATAGAAATTTTTGTTTGTTTGTTTGTTTTTAATTTAGGGGCCAATAGTTCCTACAGCTGCCTGTCCCAAAGAAAGAAGAGGGTTTCAGCCTTCTCCTTTGCTGGGTGGAGATTTTACCAAAATACCAAAGAATATGACTGGGAAGATAGAACAATTAATAAACCAGATGATATAACTGGATTAAAGCATTTAAATCTGCATAGAAAATTGAAACAAAGTCAGGGCCAGAGATTCACACAGTAAAATTTGCCTCCAAAAGTAGATGAGATGTTAATAAGAGGACTATGATAGATGAAAGGATAATGGGATGAGAACAAGCAGGCTATTTTTTCCAAATCAAATCAAGACTGAAATTATCCAGTGAATATGATCAATGAACATGGTCAATCTAGGTAATTTAGTTGAACAAACTAAAGCAACCCTAAATACTCATGCCCCCAAAATTTGTTTGTTTACTTGATTAGTAAATGAATTGGAAAATTGTTACTATGTTGCTTTTATTGCATGTTACTTAGACATAGCTCAGTAATGGCATTACCATTACCCAGACAGTAATGGTGTTTGTAATCATCTGGACATCTTCTGCAACCTCCCCTAGGCTCTGATGGACAGACAAGGTTAAGCACTGAAAACACTTGCTCTTTCATGCCTAATATAGCAAAGTTCTTGGATCACTAATTCCTAATGATTTCACAGTGTAACTGAGCATAAGCAATTGACTGGAGAGATCAGTATTAGCTTTGGGTTTCTTTATTGCCTCCTTTAAAACTATTTTTGTCAAAGTACAGTAAAATTGTGGGAAGAATCTTACATACACATTAAGCAAATCATTTGTACATGTGAAAGAAGTACTTTGTGATTTCATTATATCACAGTCCCTGAATCATAATTAGGAGAGAGAGATAACTATATTTATTGTTAGAAATACAATGCTTTCTGGGTTAGATGTGAGTTGATTTGGCTAACCTATTTGGCTGATTGATTTGTCTCTCAAGTTGGTAATCAAATCAATTAACCTCTGACTCTCACTTTCTAAACATTCCATCAGCCACAGACATGCATAAAGAATGCCAAGGTCTAAAATCAGAGATCTACCTTATTGCCATCAAGTAAGTCAGAGACAGGCTTTTGGCCACTTAAGATATTTACACAACTTAGAAATAAGAAATGCTCAATATATTGTTCAGCCTGGAGACATACTGCCCTCTAGTTAAGTTGGTTAATTCCTGGAAAACACACTTCTTGGAAGATGTAAATAAATACACTAGTTTTTCTTAACAGACCATTACTCTTAAACATAATGAATCACAAAATTCTGGCTCCGCAGCCCTTCTCTGCCTTTGTCCAGACCTAGCAAAGGTTATGGGAATACTCTCCCTTTTCATTGCTTTCCTCTGTTTTCTTCTTCGGTCTCCGTCTGTGTTTTGTGTTCTTCTGATTTACCAGTTATCCTTAGCTTAGGAAATTTCTGAATGTAGATTTTCTTGCTTTTTAAATTTATTTAATGTGTTTTATATAATAGAAAATAGTTGATAAAAAAGGGGACCTGTGAATATTAGAATTTTCCATAAAACTACATCTAATTGCAACCATTTGAGAGCAGGTAATTTTGATAAGCAAAAAGTAAATATAAAATGGTGTATACTTCTAAATATACACCATGTAATATACACTATGTAAATACACATAGTCATATTCTTTTGAAGCATACTGTGTAAATAGAACTAAGTTGGACAAAAACATCTGACATAGAAAAAAATGTAAAAAAAATACAACGTCAGAGGAGGTTGTTTGGTTGTTCAAATTACTTCCAAAGGTGCGTAACATTTGGTTGTGGTAACTGTTTAGCAAGACCTGACTCTTAAATTTGAGAATTTGACTAAATTATACACCAGAAGCCAAAGATATTGCTAATTAGGAGCAAATATTTCTACGGACCATAATTATCTCTTTTCTTATGAAGGCCTCCTTGGACCCAATATCTTAGAACTTGGGAAACCATGTTTGCAACCACAGAGGGTCAAGTGTTTTGAAGATAAAATTAGGCTATGGAATAGCCTATTTTATTATTATTTTTTTAAATTTTTTTTCAACGTTTTTTATTTATTTTTGGGACAGAGAGAGACAGAGCATGAACGGGGGAGGGGCAGAGAGAGAGGGACACACAGAATCGGAAACAGGCTCCAGGCTCTGAGCCATCAGCCCAGAGCCTGACGCGGGGCTCAAACTCACGGACCACGAGATCGTGACCTGGCTGAAGTCGGACGCTTAACCGACTGCGCCACCCAGGCGCCCCTGGAATAGCCTATTTTAAACCATGCTCCCTTCTCAATACAGAATGCCTCTTTGGAGACTTAAATTCCCACATTTCAGTGTATCTCACTATTGTTTGCAGATGGGATGAATGAGTGGACATACAGTGAATCTCAAAAAATAAAATGGAAACTCTAAAAGGAGCATTCATATCACCTGGCTTTACTGTTATATACTCCATGCATACTACAAAAACTCTTTATTACATTATCATATCAGATGTATTGCTATATAATTGATTATTTTATCATTTTATTTGGTTGACAGGTTTGTTCACCTTCATTTTACTAAAGGGATTTCAAAGTTCTTATTACCACATGAATGTAAAAACTCTGTACTCCTATGAACATAATGTACTCATTATGCAGATGCTTATGGTAGAAGTGTTGGTACTTTACAGTAGATCAATGGAATCTTGAAGAAAAAAGAAATCCATGTTATAGTTGTTATGTAAACTAAAGTAAGGAAAGATGTGGGCTAAAACGTAAGATAGGCTCAGAGTGAGCAATAGAAAAGAAATTACATGATGATTTAGAATATACAAATGGCAGAAGAAGGTGTTATCTGGAAATTTGGCAAGTTCATGACTTAGTATATTTATTTCATAAGTTTTTTCTAAGTTTTTATTTATTTATTTTGAGAGTGAAAGACAGAGAGGGAGAGAAGGGAAGAGGAAGAGAGAGAGAATTCCAAGCAGGCTCTGCTCTGTCAGGGCAGAGCCTGATGCTGGACTTGAACTCATGAGATCATGACCTGAGCTAAAACCAAGAGCCAAGTGTTCAACTGACTGGACCACCCAGGTGCCCCTATTTCATAACTTTTTATGAAAACAAAACTGCAACCAAATAATATACCTATTAATATATTGAGGATGAAAAAAAGGGTAGTATCTTAAAAAGTGGAAGAAACTTGCCAGAACAGTTAAATGTGTTCAGATTCTATTGCCTTAAGGATAATTAAACACATTTCCAAAAATAAAATTGTTGATGGTAGGAAAATACTGTGAAGAATTTTATGACTCCCAATTAGGTAGCTATAAATTAAATATTATATCAAGAAAGCTTACTAAGTTGCAAATCCAGAATGGTACTAATTTCTTTAAAGATTTCCCATAAAGTGGGGTGCCTGGGTGGGTCAGTTGCTTTAGCGTCCAACTCTTGGTTTTCGCTCAGGTCATCATCTCATGGTTCGTGAGTTCGAGCCCTGTATCAGGCTCTGCACTGACAGTGTGGAGCCTGCTTGAGATTCTGTCTCTTCCACTCCCTTTGCCCTTCCCTATATATATATATATATATATAAAATAAAAAAATAAAATAAAAATTTCCGGTAAAGTGAAAGCATTCACTTTAAGTGAAGTAAAGGTACAGACAGTCACAAATAGAAGTGGTTTCAGCCCTACCAAGATGACAATTATTTTTTTGTTGTAGACTGCCTGACAAAGTATTTTAGGAAAAGTGGTCACATAACAAGTGGCACTTTATTTAGTCGGAGATAATTTTTGTAAATTTTGAAATATACTAATTGGATGTGTTTGTGTCGTGTTCGCACTGTAACAACCAACAAAACCATGAGACAAACGAAAATGATAGACTACACTAAATGACATCATTGAAGGTATGATTTAATTTTTTGTCCCACCCAAGAGAGTTTATATGGAAGATAACAGGAACTATGACATAAGAAATCAGGGAAAGTCACACTCATTGCCGGTATTGATTCTCACAGGTTTTACTGAGATAGTGAAAGTTCTAAAATATAACTGCCAAGATTAATAGTCTGCTAGTTGCAGATATCAATTGTTTTCTTTCTTCTTCTGTTCACAGTAGTCTTCTAGTTGTATAGTTACCCAATATCTACTCTAGTTTTCAGCACCATCTCTTCTTGTACATTTGAATTTCTACTCTTAACCCCTTATGAAATATATCTAATTTTGACATTCAATCAAAATTTGAAAATGTGGGTTAAATCAATTTTTCTAATCTTGTAAAAGATTTTTTGTCATCTTAAAACTGATATGTCAACACATTCCTTTTAACTATTAAGTGGTTTGCAGGAGTAAAAATAAGGAGGGGGAGGAAAAAAATGGGCAATAAACAACTTGTCAAGTAGAAAAGTATCAATTTCATCCATAGAATTATGTACACTAATAGAATTAAACAACAAAAGATAACAAAAACAACTACCATGCACACTTTTTGACACTTCTAATTTTTCCTTCCAAGCTGTTTCTTATCCTTGATAGCCTCTCTACTCCTTTTCCCACTCATTTCCCAGGAAGGTGGGGGAGGGGATGGCTCCCGGGAAAAAATAAAGTGCACATGTCACCTCATGTCAGCCCCCCACTATTTTTTTTTTAAAGAGAGAGTTTAACTTCTTTATTTTCTCTTCCCTTATCAGTATGTCAGTATTAGCCAGGTAGGCTTTTCAACTCCCCGCACTATGCTCGCACCTACATGAAACATGCCTGTGCTGGTTCAGCATTATTGTCTTTAGGTGGATAAGTCTTCCTACTTCTGGGTTGATTCTCACATGAAACAGTTTCTGAGATGCTTATGTGGCAGTGAGGAGGTGTGTTCCTCATATTTCTTTCAAGGAAGACTGCTGTGGGGGTCAGAGTTGCCTAATTGCCTCAGCTGCCATCATTTGAGATCCATCACCATGTTCTGGCCAAGGTCAGGTTTCTCTTGGACTGCTGGCCAATAACTGAGAACAGGGAGATCCTTGTTCTAGCTCATTCCTGTCTGACAAAGGATTCCTCAAATAGACATCTTTTCCTTGGGTTCCCCCATCAGTCTGGCTGAGACTTTTTTAAAGCAGCTATTCCATTTGGATTGTTTCTATTGGTTGCTTGCCCTTAAGCACATGGTATCATCTTTTTGTCTTTAGTGTCCAATGTGCTGTTAAGCTTATTTAGTGAAGATTTCATTTCTGATATTGATTTTTTTTTAATCTCTAGAATTTTTATATTTAGAATTTTGCACTTAGTTCTTTTTAGAGTTCCTTTTTTTTATTTTTACTATCTGTTCACTCACTAAGCCCATCTAGTCCTCTAAATTGCTGAACATATTTATATTAGATTACTTATTTCTTTTTCCCCCTAAATTCCAATACCTATATCATCTCTGATTCTGTCTTATTGACAACTTTTTGTCAAGGTTTTCTTTATTTTTTTTTTATAACTGTTTTTTTATTTTCTGCTGAACACTGAAATACTACATTTGAGTGTCTGGATTTTGTTGTCCTTCTTTAAAAGTGCCAAGTATGGATGGGGAAAATTTATTAGTCATTTACTTTTTGTTTTATGTATTCTTTGTGTTTCAGCTTCACAAAGATATTCTTCTATAATTTTTCAAAAGCTTTAAGATTTTTTCCTCCATATTTTATTTGGAGTTTGTTATGTGTATATTATGAGGTAGGAATCTAAATTTCTTTTTCAAATAAAATTATTTGTCTCAGCAACATTTATTATAAACAAAGCTATAAATCAAAGCAAAGACTATGAGATGATACTTGTGGTGCATATAAGCACAAGACCTCTTAGAATACCTCTAAGCAGGAAAAAAAATCAAAAATAAAATAGTGGGCAAAGAGAGGTAGGATATAGTAAACATGATTCAATGGCTACAAACCATTGAAATCCGTGAAGGTATACTTATTCTCACTATAATCGCAGAATTGTAATCGCAGAAATAACAAATTAAAACAACAATGAATAATTGTTATGCATCTGATTTATTTGCATTAATTATAAAATCCAATAATCCTAAATGTTGAGAAGAAAGTAGAACATGTGCTAGATCCTATGAGGATAAATTTATTTGGCAATTTGAAAAATAATTTGGAAATATAAAGCCTCTGTAACTGACTAATTCTTTTTCTTGGTATCTACTCTAGGAAAACTCTCTACATGTTACAAGGAGGCATGTATAAGAATGTTTTTTTTGTTCCGAATAACAAAATGTTAGATACAATCTAAATGCCTATTAACCAGAGAATGGGCAAAAAATAAATTGTAGTCTATTTACCAATACAAGACAGCAGTTGAAATAAATTAAATGGAGCTATATGTATTATCATAATTTTGAATAATAAAGGAAGTTGCTAGATTTTGCTTATTCTTTGATATCCAGGCATGTGTAAGTGCTTAAGTATGGAAAGCAATCTGGTTTTCTAAGTATATATGTAGTAAAAGTACAAAAATAATCTAAGAGATGACAAACCTCTAAATGAAAATAGTGGTTACTTCTAGAGAGAGAGAAGAGGAAATATGAATTGGTAGTGGTGGACTGTAATAATTGATCTCGTCTGGAATAAGTTACTTATTAAGAAGTAATACGAAACAACTATTTAAATAACGTTTGATACATTTTGGTAATGTGTAGTAGTAGAAGTTAATGATGTAATATTTTTATACATTATTTTTGAAGTGTTTAATAATTTTAAATCTAGGGGGAAAAAGAAAAATTCTACCATTGTGAGGGAATTAATTTTGGTGATGAATCTTCCTTTACTCATGCCCCTGGACATCACTATATAATATAACTCTAGGTGAGCCCAACCTTGATGAAAATAGTCTCTTCTGTGAGTTTTGAGGAATACGTGGAAGATATGTCTACTACAAAATGTATTCCCCTTCCCACAGTGTCCAGGATGTCCCCCACTGTCTTCTTAAAGGCATCCTTGGGATGGTGCGTGCTTTATCTGTCTGTCTATCTATCTAACATCTATCTACCTCTATTTTTAAAAAATATTTTATTTATCTTTGAGAGGGAGAGCGTGATTGAGGGAGGGGCAGAGAGAGAGGGAGAGAGAGAGAGAATTCCAAGCAGGCTCCATGCTGCCAGCACAGAGCCCGACATGGGGTTTAAACTCACAAAACATGAGTTTGTGACCTGAGCTGAAACCAAGAGTTGGATGCATAACTTCCTGAGTCACCCAGGCACCCCAGTGGTGTGTGTTTTAAATTTAAACTTGGAACATTAATATTTCAAGGTGAAGAGTAGTATTTAGAATGGGTTTATCAGGTTAAGTTTATTGCCACCTAACAATAATTTGTGTTCTAGTGTATTTGAACAGGAGATAGCTAAGTTTAGATAGTGCTTAAAGGAGTAGCCAAAGGTTAGTCTGGTCTCTTGTTACCTGTCAGTGGTAAGAAAATAAGAAGGGAAAAGAATTGTCAAAAATTGCATTACAGTACTCTGTTAGAAACCTCAGCCTATCTAAGGAAAATACTATTTCCCAAGCAGTTTACCTCAGGTCAATCTCTCAAATGGGGGTGAACTCATAAAAAGCCCAGACAATATTATTTAGCTTCTGTTTGAAAGGCAAGGCCAGTGCCTTATCTCTATGGCTCTGCCCCTCATGTGCTCCTATGTGAGTCAGAATTGGGTTCAATATGTAGTTAGAAGAGATTAACAGTTTCATATGTCATCTCCCACTTCTGCGATTACTCACTCATTCGACCTATATTTTGGAGACAAAAGTGATTCTGTCTTTAAAGCTACATCTTTCTATTGCCTTCTGTGTATTTGTTCACTTGTCTATGAGTGAAATTGAGCTATTACTTTTGAGCAAGAGTCATGTTAAAGGGATATGACATGGTCACCTGCTCTCACGTTTCATACGATGATTTAAGTTTCTGGAAGTAACCTTTGTCTCACAAATAGTGGAGACTTTAGAGTAGAGCTCCTCTGCAGTTTACATCTCTTTCCTTGAATGACTCAAAGAAAGAAAGAATCTTTCTTTTTCCTTTTAGTTCCTGTCAAACCCAGGTAGATGGACATAGTAGATTACACACCAATTTGGTAGTCTATAGATGTTTGCCATTTATTTTCTGTCACATAGCAATGGTTTAGGCAGTCAATTAAAATCCTCAGTATGGAAAGTGAGGGATTCCTTTTTAAGAAAAGACTGCCTTCTGCAGTAAGACATTATGAAATACAAGTTATTCTTAGTATGGGGTGGCTTATTATTGGTGTGGATATTCTATAGGTCAAACCATCTCTCCCAAATATCTTAAAAACTTCATAAATAAAGTTTAATCAAAAGTGTGTCTGAGCTGGCTCATGTTATGAGAGTGTATTGTTAGCATCTCTTCCTAACTGCATGATCAGTCACATCACACTATAGCTTAAAATCAGCCAAACCACATAAAAACCATCAAACACTGTAATTTAGGACTTTTGTCTCTTCCTTGGAGTGCTGGTTATTAAATGGTTAATTTATCTTGTAATTAGTATTACCTTGTGCAAAATCACAACTGTTATTATTTCCTAATCCACAACATTTTTGCAGATATTGCAACAAATGGCTCCTTTATAAATTTAAAACACAATGTTGGAGAAAGAAGCTATACAGTCTTATTTTCTTGAAACTCTCTTACTAGTTCATTTGGATCCACAATAGTGTTTTAAAGGACTGTGGAACAGAAAAATCTTGATGGTTGCCATGTGAAATAAGTGGCTTAGTTCCCAAATATTGCTTGAATTTTGTTTGTTTATCTAACTAGCAACTTCTGGGCAGGAATCAGGTCTCCATTAAAAGTTAACTTTCTCTTGGGAACAGATAATCCTGGAGGAAAAGAGAACCAATTTTCCTTTGTTCTTTTCAAGAGCAGTGGTCAAGGTTGGAGGAATGAACTGGTTCTTAATACAGGATAGCATCAATATTGTAGTTTGTCTTCCCACACAACTTTCTTAGCTTCAATCTCGAGTCCTGCAGAGAGGACGTGCAAAAAAATAGACCTACTAGAAGAAGACATATCTACGAAAAAAATGCATTTCAGAGCTTGAGGGCAAAGCATACTGGGACCAGGAGCTTTGGATATAATGAAAGACAAGTCATCTGCTAACTCTTGAAAGAAGATGTTGCACAGTTACAGCAGCATCAGGCATGGGTGCTCTACGGGCAAAGGTCACTGCCCTCAGTAGCAAATCAGGAGCCTCAATGCAGACAACAACAAGCACTAATAACACTAGCACCCTTGGCGAGCATGGCATCTTAACTAATGTGATCAAATTTATTATCGAGTGCGCAAGTGAGAGCATGAGAAGTCAGAGTGTAAGGAACTTTATATACAAAGCAGATGTGAGACATCTTTTGGAGACTCCAAAAACTGAGAGGAGAGATTCCCCTAATTCAAGGAAGGTGACAAATGGAGAAATAGTAGTTTTAATTGAACTCTATTTTGACCTTCAGGTTGCTGTAAAAAGCATGGATTATCCATATATAATATACTGACATATTATAGGGCCCTGAAAGTTAGTCAATGAAGAGGACAACCTTGTTTGTATTATGTATAGCCATGTCTTCAAGGCCTACCTGTTTAAATACTAAGTCCTTAATACATTTATATTACTCTCAGATTTTGATTTATTTGTTTCAAATGTCCTATGACAACTAATAGTCAATAAGGGTGCTATATAATTTACTATATAAGCGAAATTATAAGGTAGATGCAGTCCTTATCTTCCATTGCCTTTTTTCTAAAATGAATCTTATAGCTGTATTCTCTTAATATGTTCCTATGCAATGCCTTGACGCTTTCAGGGTACACAAGGATATTACAGGAATATTTCATATGTATATATATATATATATATTTATACATAAATACATTAAGCAGGAACCAACTGTGTCTGTTTATGGCTGCAGAGTAGGACCAATCAAAGAAGAGAGACTAATTTATAAAAGGACCCCTTGAAATAGCTTGGTGAATTATACTGTCACCTGCCAAGTCATCCAACCAGAAATCTAGAAGCTGTTTTAGCCTCCCCACCCTCTGCCAAACGCACCAGTTAATCAGAAGCAAGATGGACCAATTCTATTAACACGGCAGATACCTACTACAAGCACCCTTACCTCCCTCAACTATGGCAGTAGCTTCTTTGCTATTGTTCCTGACTCCACTCTTGTCCTTCCCACAGTGCTGTCATACTAGCATGCAAATCTTACTCTTCGGCTCAAATTTGACTTCAACAGTTCCTTCATCATTCTGGCCTTCATCCTCCTTCACTTCTTTGTCTTCTATATTCCAAGAATAAATAAGCATTTGCAGTGCCCATTCCACATAAAACTTTCTCCTGATTTTATGTTATTTGTCATGATTTTTTTACTAGATTTTGAATTCCTAGATTTTGAATTCCTACCCTTTGCCCATTTGTTACACACTTATACTTTTCCCAAGACTCCATTCTGCTTCCATTTCATCTTGCACATTCTCCTCATCATAATTACATCTATCTTTTAGTGACATTGTTGGCTTACATGTTTTTGTTTTCTCTGACCTCCTTGAGAACTGGGACATAGTCTTTTCATCTTTGTGTTACTCATATATGGATCAAGTCCATACTTTCAACTGCAGATGGGGATAAAATGGCCTTTACCTCCTTTATCTTAAAAATGAAATGGATTAAAACAAAGGAAACCTTTAGAAAACTGCCTACTGTATACTCATACATGGGGAGGCTCATATTAAAATATGTACGTTTTCTCAAATATTCACTTGAAACTCCAAAAGACTTTTCAGAGACTTTTAATAAACATCCTAAAATTCACATGAAGAATAAAGTTCCAAAAATCATCAAGAATTTTGTGAAGAATAATAAGAAATGGAAGTTAACTCTAGGTAACAATTATTTAAAAATCTATAGTAAGTAAATCCAGGTAGTTTTACGCAGGGCACTAGACTACTACAATAGAATACATAATTAATAAATAGAATTGACATGAAATATAACAGAGGTAGTATGACACCTCAGTGGGAAATTGGTGGACTCTTCAATAAATGATCTGGATTAGAACAATTGAATATTTATATAAAAATAAATGTTCTCTCATATTTCAACCAAATCTGGATACGTGAAATATCCAAATATGAAAATCAAAATTGAACCTAACAAAATCAGTAGATGTGACACTTAAACTGCTGGAGAAGTATTTCTTTAATGGTCATAGTATTACTACCACCACTACTAATAATAACAGTTATAATAATCACTAATGCTCACTGGGAGAACAGTTTCCCTCGTTTTAAGGCCTTGTTTTAAGCACTTGGCATGTGCTAATTCAATCCTCATAATGACCTTAGAAGTAAATTCTATCACCACTCCTATTTCCAGATGAAGAAATGGCATTCAACTTGCAAAAACATTTCCCCAGTATGTGGCAGAGATGGGTTTTTAATCCTGACAGGCTGTCTCCTGAATCCATGCTCTTTAATCACTATTATATACAAATTACAAGCCACAAAGGGAATATGAACCAATTTGATTTCATTAAAATTAAAAACATTTGAATAGCAGCAGCCATAACAAACTACCAATTAAGAAAATATATATGCAATATCATGGATAGTAAATAAAAGTCTTGCATATCAATAGGAAAAAAACAACAAAATATAGGGAAAATATAAACATGCAAATCGCACAAAAAGAAACCTCAATATCCAACAAACATATGATTAACTTTCCTAATGGCGGGATAATTTAAATTAAAACCACAATGAGTACCACTTCATGCTCAAGTTAGCACTATATTTTGGCAAAGATTGTGAAGAAGTAGCAAATTAATATGCAGTGCTGGTGGAAGTGTAAATTGATAGAACAATTTTGGAGAGCAACTGTCACTACCTAGTGAAATTGAAGATATGCATAATCTACAAACCAAAAATTTTATTTCTAACTATTTCTAAATGAGAAATGTGTCCTCATTTATAAAAGACAATATGTATAAATATGTTTATTAAAACAGTATATTTAAGAGTCTTAAAAGTACAAATAGCCCAACTATCCCTTAGTAAAGTAAGCTGTAATTTCTTCATTTTGGAAAGCATACTAATTAATATAAATTAGATACATCTACATATGTGAATATGGTAAAAAAGCAAACTGCAAAAAGATGCATATGGCATGATATCATTTATATACATTTTAAACCATGTAAGTGTTTTTAAATATAAAACATTCAATGAGCACGATATACACAATTCATAATAGCGTTGCCTTTTGTTGACGGAAGGAGAAAACTTGGAAGAGAAGAGTAGGGTGTTAGCTACTTCTGTTATATTTATTTCTAAGTAAAATTTTTGAAGTAAATATTGCAAAATTCTAATATCTGTTAAATCTGGGTGGTAGGTATATGGGAGCTATCATACTATGTTATAAATTTTTGTACTTCCATATTATTTAGTGCATTTCAGTATATACTTTACTGTGCTCTGATATTCACCATTAACATTTTAGAGAGAACACAAATATCCCCCAAAATAGGGGGAAAAAGAAAAATATATATACCAGTTGACTAGGTACATGTTGTTTTTCTTCTTCTGTGGCAGAGGCAATCAGGCTGGAAAAATGTTGCTTTATCACAACTAGTTCCTTCTAGTCCATTACTGCATGTGAGTCATCCTTCATTAATTTTCTTAAAAAATATATGTTGAGAGTCTGCTATTTGCCAGGTATTGCAGTAGTGTATATATACAGCCTTTGACTTATCAGACTTCTAAACAATGTTGTATTCATGTGGATATACTGAAATATCAGGGGAAGAATCTGAATAAGTATAGTTTAAAAGGCAAGACTTTTTCCTCCCAAGTTTTTGTATTTTCATTGGCGTCCTGGGGACAATATCTATTAGAGACTGTACTATAAAACTCGATAAGCCCTTACACTGTCTGCCACAAAACTCATTATTTGTTGTCTCTAAACTCAATTAAGTAGGACTTTTCTTCTTAATATATTTATTTGTTTCAAAATTTTAATAGTTTGCATTATATTTATAATGAGAAATTATTTGTGTTGAACTCTGATATAATAGTTGAAAATTTGAGTATCTGACATAAAGAAAAAAGAATTAGACTATAGCAAAATTAACCTCTTCTATCCCTCTTACCTTCCCATCCTGCCCTCTACCCTCACAATATGTGAGCCAAATAAATAAAGACAGTTACTAGCCAGTTACAAATACAGATAAAATATGCTGTTTTTAACTAAGAATAACAATCTTATGATGTGCCAGTATGAAACATAAAATCAATTTCTCAATGGAATATTAAGGGTAATGTTAGAGAATTTGAGTCCTAAACCATTCAAAATTCAAGTGATGTCATAGGCTTAGTTCGCTGGAAATGCTCTTGGGCAATATACCCATCCAAAACAAAACAAAACAAAACAAAACAAAACAGTAACAAAAAACAGGAAGGCAGAAATTGACAGGGAAGGAAGCTGATCAGCAGTTCATTTACAATGGAGGCCTTAGGCAATAATATTGCATGTTCTAGGGCTGACATGCCATTTTAAAGATGCCTCACATTTAAGTGTTCTTTCATCAGCCAGTCACTGGCTATGGCCACATTCTGGGGCCAAGTGTAACCTTGAGCAAATTATTTCCCTATAACCATGAGGGAAGTAGCTGTTGAGCTGCCAGTAGCTAGGAGACATATTCCTGGTAGCTAGGAGTTGGGTACATTGACCATGAATAGGGAGTCTGAGCAGAGCACTGTTTTTTCACATGAATAATTTCCATGTTCATGCCTACCCTATCTTCCATCTTTCTTCAAGAGGTAGGAATTTGATTGGGTGAGATGTTCAGCAATGAGGCAAGGCTCAAGAGTAAGTTAAAAAGAAAAAAAAAAGAATGTTTTATAAATTACATGGAAATAGGGCAAATGAGTTCAAAGTTTTGTTTTTAAAACCTCATCAGAATATTCGCTCATCAACGTGACTATGTCAAAGCAACTGCTTCAACATGGTTACCCTAAACTGCCACTTTGAAGTATCCCATATCCCCAAAAGATATGTCACAATAAGTACAGACCCCAAAGGCAACACAGAGGTGGGGAGAACAAGGACACATTACTGGATATAGATGTCAAAATTAATTAAGCTTTTTCCTTGATCTCAGTGATTCTCTGTTGAACTTCCTGAATTTTATGGTAAAATTCTTCTACCCTTTGATTATCAGGTAGAATTTTTCTGATGGATTTTCTCAAAGAGTTTAACACTCTTCCTATTTCATTTTGAAATGAATAAAATATTTATAGAATAAGTGGATGAGCTTTCATAGGTGATAAAACCAGGTGTCTAGATTTATTTTAATTTGCAAATACCCAAATAATGATCATATACTAGCTTGCTGATTATAAAAGTTTTATGGCAATTAATTCCTACTCAAATGAAATACCTACAGATGCTTATATTTGACGAATTGGTATAAATTCCTAAACAGTACCTTATATTAAATTAGTTTGTTTAAATTAGTGATGCTGTGATTCTAAGTCTAGAATATGGACTAATGGAAAAAGCATTCATTTTGAAATCAGACAGACTTATGTTAAATTTGAACGTATCATTTATTACCTTTGTGACATTGGGCAAGTCATTTAACCTCTTTTCCTTGTTTGTAAAAATGTGGGTAATTATAGAACCTATTTTATAGAGTTTTTAATTATACACAATACCTGGCATAGGAAAAGGCTCAGTAAATGACAGTTGTCTTATTTTTATGAACAACTTAGTTAAAAATAAGTGGGATTGCACCATCACCTGGATTTAAAAAAATTATATTTTGCAATTTAATATGTCACATGTTCATAACATTTTTGATAAGCCAGTATAGAGTTAGGTAACAATAAAATGTTCCATGAAAATTTTCATTTAATCTAATTAAAGGAAAAAATACATCAACTGTAGATCTTTGGCAAGGTGGTGGCTATATATGTACTACAAAAATAAATGAATGTAGATATTGTCAAAGCAAAAAATGCACTGGGTAAAGTTAAAGAGACAAGGAAGATTTTGTTCAAAACTATTGCAATAAGGGAGAGAAACCAGAACACAGTTTGAATTCAATTCCACTGAAAAAAAGAGTGGGACGATTTTTAAGCTCTATGGTGAGAGGAAGAATACAGGCCACCTGTGTTGTTAACTGTCTTTATCCAAGGAAAAGTAAGCTACCTAGTATTTTTTTATGACAGGAGGTAGTTTTACAGCCAGGAGCAGAACATGCACCAGAGTTAGGCTTTTACACCTTGTCTCACCCCCCTACCCTGGCACAGAGACTGGGAAATAGGAATGCTCTCTTCTTGGTGTTTACATTTCAAAGAGAAGGTCCTAAGTCCTGAGAATAACATTTCTAGGTTATAAAACTGGCAAGAGGCTTTTAAAAAGTTTACATCTTTGAGAAGCAGAGAAAAATCTACAATTATTTATTATTATTATTTTTTAAATAAATGCTTTAAGAAATGGGAAATCAGGCCAAGAATCAAGAAAGAGCCAGTCTGAAAGTTAAAGAAATATTAAAAGTTGTCTTGGTCAGGGACGTCTGGGTGGCTCAGTCAGTTAAGTGTCTGACTCTTGATTTTTGTCTCAGGTCATGATTTCATGATTCATGAGTTTGAGCCCTGCATTGGGCACCACACTGTCAGTGTGGAGCCTGTGTAGAATTATCTCTCACTCGCTTGCTCTCTGCCCCTCCTCTGCACACTGTCTCTCTCAAAATAAATAAATAAATAAACTTAAAAAAATGTTGTCTTGGTCAATATAGAGAAAGCTGTCTTTGAGAAAAATCCATACAAGACCTGAAAGTTCAATTCCATTAGCAAATTTAAAGAAGTTATTTTAAAAAATCTCGTAACTTCTGTATCTCACTTATTGCACTTCTGCGATTCTCAGCCCTGTTCTTTTAATGGAGTATATTAAGAGAGTGTGGGAATCACACTGTATTATTTTTCCTACTTTTCAACTTCCTAAGTATGACTATAATACTCATATTCCAGTAGGAATTACTCTATTAAATATTTTAAATGGCAAAAGAAGTTTGATCAGATTTGAATGTTAAAAATGAAAGCTAAATTGTTTTTATAAAACAAGTTGAAAAACATTTGAGATTTTGGTCTTTTTTCTCTTAACAGGGAAAAAAGAAGAGGGTGGAGTAGTATGGGGACCCTGAGCTTGTCTCATCCCTGAAACACAGCTAGATCAGCATCAAACCATTCTGAAAACCAGGAAATTGATTTGAGGATTAATGTAACAACCTGCATAATTTGAGCAAAATATCCTGGCAGCTTCTCTCAATGAGACCAAAACACACTTAGGATTTATTTGATTGTTTTTTTTAATTTTTAATTTTAATTTAATTTTATTAATTATTTTTTCTTGATTAAAGAATTCACCCCAAAAGAAAGAATAGAGGAAATGGCAGCCAGGGATTTAATCAACCCAGATAAAAGTAAGATGTCTGAACTAGAATTTAAAATCACAATTATAATAACACTAGCTGGGGTTGAAAAAAGCATAGAAGATACTAAAGAATTCCTATCTGCAGAGATAAATGACTAAAATCTAGTCAGGCTGAAATTCAGTTTGCTATAACTGAGATGCAATCTTGAATGGATGTCATGACGGTGAGGATGGATAAAGCAGAGCAGTGAATCAGTGATACAGAAGATGAAATTATGGAAAATAATGAAGAAGAATAAAAGAGGGAAACAAAGGTAAAAGATCATGATACAAGACCTAGAGAACTCAGTGAATTATTACAGGATTAACATTCATATCATAGGTATCCCAGAAGATGAAAAGAAGAAAAAGGGTCAGGTTTCTGTGAGCACATTATACCTGAAATCTTCCCTAATCTGGGGAAGGACATAGACATCAAAATCCATGAAGCACAGAGAACTCCCAATAAATTCAACAAAAACCAACTATCACCAAGGCACATCATAGTCAAATTCACAAAATACACAGACAAGGATAGAATCATTAAAGTAGCAAGGGAAAATAGTCCTTAACCTATAAGAGAAGACAGATCAGGTTCACAGCATATCTGTCCACAGAAACTTGGCAGCCAGAAAAGAGTGGCAGGATATATTCAATATGTTGAATGGGAAAAATATGCAGCCAAGAATTCTTTATCCAGCAGACTGTCATTCAGAACAGAAGGAGAGATAAAGAGGTTCCCAGACAAACAAAAATTAAAATAGTTTGTGACCACTAAACTAGTCATGCAAGAAATTTTAAGGGTTACTCTGAGTGGAGAAAAAAATTTAAAAAAAGACCAAAAGGAAAAAGGCTAGAAAGAATCAGAGAACATCACTAGAAACACCAAATCTACAGGCAACACAATGGCACTAAATTCATAATTTCAATAATCACTCTAAATGTAAAATGGACTAAAGGCTTCAACCAAAAGACATAGGGTATCAGAATGGATTAAAACACACACACACACACACACACACACACGCACACACACACCAAAGCCAAAAAAAAAAAAAAAAACAAAAAACAAAAAACCAACCAAACAAAAACAAGATCCATCTATATGCTGCCTATAAGACACCTGCAGCAACATGGGAGCACCCAAATATATAAATCAATTAATAGCAAACATAAAGAAACTCAATGATAATAATATAATCATATTAGGGGACTTTAACACTGTACTTACAATAATGGACAGATCATCTAAGCAAAAAATCAACAAGGAAACAATGGCTTTGAATGACACACTGGACCAGATGGACTTAACAAAGATATATTTAGAACATTTCATGCTAAAGCAGCAGAATACACATTCTTCTCAAGGGCACAAAGAATATTCTCCAGAATAGAATACTGGGTCACAAATCAGCCTTCAACAAGTACAAAAACATCGAGATCATACCATGCATATTTTTCAGACACTATGAAACTTGAAATCAACCACAAGAAAAAATTTTGAAAGACCACAAATACTTGGAGGTTCAAGAACATCCTACTTAGGAATGGATGAGTTAACCAAGAAATTAAAGAAGAAATAAAAAAGTACATGGAAGCCAATGAAAATGAAAACACAACAGTCTAAAACCTTTGGGATGCAGCAAAGGTCGTCATGAGAGAGAAGTATATAGCAATCTAGGCCTTCCTGAAGAAGGAAGGAAGGTCTCAAATACACAACTTATACCCAAAGGATCTGGAAAAAGAACAGCAAATAAAGACCAAAACCAGCAGAAGAAGGGAGAGAAGGATTAGAACCGAAATCAGGGATATCAGAGAAATAAACAAACAAACAAACAAACAACAGATCAACAAAACTAGGAGCTGTTTCTTTGAAAGAATTAACAAAATCAATAACCCCCTAGCCAGACTTGTCAAAAAGAAAAAGGACCCAATAGATAAAATTACAAATGAAAGAGGAGAGGTCATAATCAACACTGCAGAAAAACAAACAGTTATAAGAGAATATTATGAGCAATTATATGTCAACAAATTGGGCAATCTGCAAGAATGGATAAATTTCTAAGGACATATAAACTAACAAAACTTAAACAGGAATAAATAGAAATTTTGAACAGTCCCATAACCAGTAAAGAAATTGAATCAGTAAATCAAAAATCTCCCAACAAACAGGAGTCCAGGGCCAGATAGCTTCCCAGGGGAATTCTACCAGACATTTAAAGAAGAATTAACACCTATTCTTTTGAAACTGTTACAAAAAATAGAAATGGAAGGAAAACTTCCAAACTCATAGTATGAAGCCAGCATTACCTTGATTCCAAAACCAGACAAAGACCCCACTAAAAAGGAGAACTACAGACCAATTTCCCTGATGAACATGCATACAAAAGTTCTCAGCAAGATACTAACTAGCAAACTGGATCCAACAACACATTAAAAGAATTATTAACCACAATCACGTGGAATTTATTCCTGGGCTGCAGGGGTCATTCAATATCTGCAAATCAATCAACATGAAATATCACATTAGTAGAAGAAAGGATAAGAACCATATGACCCTGTCAATAGATGCAGAAACAGCATTTGACAAAATGAAGAATCCTTTCTTGATAAAAACCCTCAGGAAAGTGGGTATGGAAGGAACGTACCTCAACATCATAAAGAGCATATCTGAAAGACTCACAACTAATATCATCCTCAATGTGGAAAAACTGAGAGCTTTGCCCCTAAGGTCAGGAACACGACTGGGGTGTCCACTCTCATCATTGATATTCAACATAGTACTGGAACTCCTAGCCTCAGCAATCATACAACAAAAAGAACCAAAGGCATGCAAATTGGCAAGGAAGAAGTCAAACTTTCACTCTTCCCAGACTACATGACAACCTACATGGAAAACTCCACCAAACACTGCTAGAACTGATGCATGAATTCAGCAAAGTCCCAGGATATAAATCAACATAAAGAAATCTGTTGCATTTCTATGCACCAATAATGAAGCAGTAGAGGGAGAATTCAAGGAATCAATCCCACTTATAGTTGCATATAAAAACCATAAGATACCTAGGAATAAACCTAACCAAAGAAGTAGAAGATCAGTACACTGAAACTACAGAACACGTATGAAGGAAATTGAAGAAGACACAAAGAAATGGAAAAACATTCCACATTCATGGATTGGAAGAACAAATATTGTTAAAATGTCTGTACTACCCCAAACCATCTACACATTCAATGCAATTCCTATTAAAATAACACCAGCATTCTTCACAGAACTAGAACAACAGTTCTAAAGTTTGTATGGAAACAGAAAAGACCCTGGATTGCCCAAGTAACATTGAAAAAAGAAAACAAAAGGTAGAAGCATCATAATTCCAGACTTTAAGCTGGATTACAAAGCTATAATCATCACAAAAATAGACACATAGATCAATGGAACAGAATAGAGAACCCAGAAATGGACCCACAAATGTATGGCCAACTAATCTTCAACAAATCAGGAAAGAATATCCAATAGAAAAAAGACAGTCTTTTCAGGAAATGGTGCTGGGAAAACTGGACAGCAACATGCAGAAGAATGAAACTAGACCACTTTCTTACACCGTACACAAAAATAAACTCATAATGGATTAAAGACCTAAAATAAGACAGGAAGCCATCAAAATCCTGGAGGAGAAAACAGGCAACAACCTCTTTGACCTCAGTTACACCAATTTTTTCTTGACATGTCTCCAGAAGCAAGAGAAACAAAAGCAAAAGCAAACTATTTGGACCTCATCAAGATAAAAATCTTCTGCACAGTGAAGGAAACAGTCAACAAAAGGCAACTGACAAAATTGGAGATATTTGTAAATGATGTATCAGATAAACGGTTACTACAAAATCTATAAAGAACGTCTCAAACTCGACACCCAAAAAACAAATAATCTAGTTAAGAAATAGCAGAAGACATGAATAGACACTTTTCCAAAGAAGACATCCAGATGACAAAGAGACACATGAAAAAGTGCTCAAAAGCACCCATCATCAGGGAAATACAATTCAAAACCACAATGAGATACCACCTCACACTTGTCAGAATGGCTAAAATTAACAACACGAGAAACAACATGTATTGGTGAGGATTTGGAGCAAGGGGAAATCCTTTTGTACTGTTGATGGGAATGCTGATTTGAAAGGGCATATGCATCCCAATGTTTTTAGCAGCACTATCAACTATAGCCAAATTATTGAAAGAGCCCAAATGTCCATCGACTGATGAATGGATAAAGACGTGGTGTATATACACATATATACATTTGGATACACACACACACACACACACACACACAATGGAATTATCACTCAGCCATCAATAAGAATGAAAACTTGCCACTTGCAACAACATGGATGGAACTAGAATGTATTATGCTAAGTGAAATATGTCAGTGAGAGAAAGACAAATATCAAATGATTTCACTCATGTGTAAAAGTTAAGAAACAAAACAGATGAACATAGGGGAAGGGAATGAAAAATAAGATAAAAACAGAGAGGGAGGCAACCCATAAGAGACTCATAAATACAGAGAACTGAGGGTTGCTGGAAGGGAGGTTGGTGGAGGGATGGGCTAAATGGGTGATAGTCATTAGGGAGGGAACTTGTTGGGATGAGTCCTGGGTATTCTAATGTAACTGATAAATCACTAAATTCTATTCCTGAAATCAATACAACCCTATATGTTAACTAACTTGAATTAAAATTTTATTTTATTTTTTTTATTTAAAAAAAAATTTTTTTTCAGCGTTTATTTTTGGGACAGAGAGAGACAGAGCATGAACGGGGAAGGGGCAGAGAGAGAGGGAGACACAGAATCGGAAACAGGCTCCAGGCTCAGAGCCATCAGCCCAGAGCCTGACGCGGGGCTCGAACTCCCGGACCGCGAGATCGTGACCTGGCTGAAGTCGGACGCTTAACCGACTGCGCCACCCAGGCGCCCCGAATTAAAATTTAAAAAAAATGAAAAAATAAACAGAGATAAAAGAAAAAATAGAAAAAAATTAAACAATTACGGAAAAATTGTATTTTGGTTTTCTAGGAAACTCAGTTCGCTAAGATGGATTATCTTCATGGTATCTGAATTACTTAATTTAGGGTGCATTTGACACCTGTCACAAAAACAGTTAACTGAGGCACAGAGCTAAACATGCAATTGTGTATTTTCTAAGTTTACAATAATTTCTAAGAATTATCACAAAGAATGTGGATTTTTATATTAAGGAATAAATATTAGTAAATGTAATATATATTTATATGTTTATGTATAAAACAAATCATGGGAACATATATAGAAAATGAAAGCGATGTATGTAACAGAGGCATGAAAGGTGGAAAATGGAGAACAATTCACTTAAAATACATTCAGATCATCCAAACATTGCTATATTAATTCTTTAACATCAGCAATGTGAAAAATTATGACTTCTAATAATAAATAGGAGCTAGATCTTAAGGTTTTTAATGCATTGGGAATAAATGAATTCCATGGTGCTAAATATATTATTACAATAGCTTGCTTCTCTGTTGCAATTTTAGAAATAAAGATAGCTTTCAAAAGAGGTTTATTGTTGTTAGTAAAATCACAGACCTTTTCAAGGCTGAAATGATGATGGAACTGAAATTCTTGGCAAATAATTTAAGATCAATGAGTAATATAGTTAAAAATGAAATGAGAACTGCAAGATTTTTACAGTCAGAAAAGATTCAGAATAGTGAGAGGAGCTGCCATAATGTCTACTTTATATGCTGGGTGGTAAAATGAAACGCTGAGAACTTACTATAGGGTTATTGAACATTTTCCTGAGATTTCCCTTTTCTTTTTTTGTCCTTGACCCTTCACCTGTATTATTAAATCCACATCGACTGCTTCCTGACTTGCTCTTCTCCCTAAAGGGTGTTATAGTCTCCTTATCATTCGACTATCCTTTTTAAAATTTTTATTTATTTATTTATTTTTTATTTTATTTTTTAACATTTATTCACTTTTTGAGAGACAGAGACAGAGCATGAGCAGGGCAGGAGCAGAGAGAGAGACACACACACACAGAATCCAAAGCAGGCTGCAGGCTCTGATCTGTCAGCGCAGAGCCCAATGCGGGGCTCGAACTCATGAACTGTGAGATCATGACCTGAGCCAAAGTCAGATGCCCTACTGACTGAACCACCCAGGTGCCCCATTTGACTATCCTTTTGAATATCATATCCATTTTCTTTTTAAGCTTTTTTTAATGTTTATTTATTTTTGAGACAGAGAGTGAGCAGGGGATGGGTAGAGAGAGAGGGAGACGCAGAATGAGAAGTAGGCTCCAGGCTCTGAGCTGTCAGCACAGAGCCCATCATGGGGCTCAAACTCAGAGTGCGAGATCATGACCTGAGCCAAAGTCAGACGCCTAACCGACTGAGCCACCCAGCTTCCCCTATCATATCCATTTTCTTATACAGAAAAGAAATTGGGAGAAGAAAGGAAGAAAGGAAATCTGCCATTATTAAACTAGAAAAATAAAGACATATTTATAGAAAATCCTCAATAAAGATATTGAAAACTCTGAAAAAATTTGTTTGCTTTATAAAAACATTTATTGAAGTAATGCAGATTTCATTCACTATGCAGACAAGCTCATATAGCAATCAGAGGAAGCTCCATCTAGACACTACCTCCAGGATTTCTAACGGTGTACATTAATTTTGTTTGTTTTGGGACTTTATAAGTGGAAGCATCCAGTTCTTGTTTATTTATGTCTGGCTTCTTTCAATCACTCAACATTATGCTTTTGAACATAATTTTGAGCTTTTGTAATACTGTCCAATTGTGTAAACATCAAAATGTGTTTATCCTTTAAACTATTGGTGTATTTTTCGGTGTTTCCAATACAAACTCTTATAAATAGTATTACTATGAACTTGTTCATACTATAAATAGTATTACTATAAACTCTTATAAATAGTATTACTATGAACTTGTTCATACTATAAATAGTATTACTATTACTTGTTCGTTTGGTTTTGTTTTTTTTTTTTTTGGTTTACATATGTACACATTTCTGTTATATGTTACATTGGGTCATGTGGTATGTACAAGTTGAACAGTAGCATACAAGTGCTTTTCCATGGCAGTTTTACTGATTTACATTTGTATCAGAATCTATGACAATTTCAGTTACTCCACATACTTGCCAAACATGTACTTTTAGTCTTTTAAAAAACTTTAGCCATTATGATAAATGTGTACTGATATAACATTCTGATTTTCATTTTAATTTCCCTAATGACTGCCCTTAGACAGGTCTACTAGCCATTTGTATATCTTCTTTTATAAAATATACTTCAAGATCTTTGTCCATTTTTCTACTGGGTTGTTAGTCTAAGTTTAAAGTGTACAGGACGACGATTTGACTTAAATATATTGTGAAGTGATTACCACAATAAAGTTTAGTTAACATCTATCATCTCATATGGGTACACACACAAAAAAAAATTTAAAAATTAAAAAAAAAGTTTTTTTTCTTTGTGATGAAAACTCTTAGGATCTATGCTCTTAAACAACTTTCAAAAATACCATAGAGCAGTGTTAACTATAATCATCATGTACTTTACAACCATTGAACTTATTTATCTTATAACTGGAAGTTTATACCTTTTGACCATCTTCCTTCAATTCCCCCTCCCCCCACCCCTTCACTTCTGAAAGCACAAATCTAATCTGTTTTTCCCTTCATCTGTTGACAGACATTGAGGTTGTTTTCGTATCTTGGCTATTGTGAATCATGCTGCGCTGAACATGAGAGTACCAGTATTTATTCAAAATCCTGATTTCAATTTATTTGTATAAATATCCAGAAGTGGGGTTGTTGGATCATATGGTAGTTCTATTTTTAAAACCTTTGAGGAGCCTCCATATTGTTTTCTATAATGGCTATAGCAATTTATATCGCTATCAGGGTTTCCTTTTCTTCATCCTTGCCAGCACTTGTTATCTTCTTACTAGAAATTGATCTTTTCCAATTTTATATTTTTTCATCATTCAGTCCTGGTAGGGTGTATGTTTCTAAGAGTTAATCCATTTCTTTTAGTTTCTTATTGGCATACAATTGTTCATAGTGGTCTCTTATGATCCTATGTGTTTCTGTGGTGTTATAGTTTCTTCTCTTTCATTTCCTTATTTTGTTTTCTCTCTCTTTTTCTTAATCTATTTAAAAGTTTGTTAAATTTGTTTATCTGTTTAAAAAACCAACTCAGTTTCGTTTACATCTATTATTGTTTTTCTAGTCCCTATGTAATTTATTTTGGCTTTAAACTTTATTATTTCCTTCTGCTAATCTTGTTCTTAGTGTGTTCATCTTTTTCTGGCTCCTAGATGTGTAAAAGTAGGCTCTTTGAGACCACCTTCTTCTTCTTCTTCTTCTTCTTCTTCTTCTTCTAATGTAATCATCATTGCTACAAACTTAGGACTTATAGGACTGCTTTTTCTGCATCCCATAAGTTTTGGTATGTTGTATTTCCATCTTGTTTTGTGGGGTTTTTTTCCGTCTCAAGGTACTTTTTGATTTTCCTTGTGATTTCCTCCTTCCTGTGATTTCAGAGCGTGTTGTTGTTTAATTTACACATATTTGTGCATTTTCCGATTTTCCTCTTGTTATTTCATACCACTGTAGACCAAAAAGATACTTGAGATATTTAACCCTTCTTAAAAATTTTAAAGACTTGTTCTGTTATGATCTATCTTGGAGACTATTGCATGTGCACTTGAGAAAAATGTGTATTATGCTGCCTTTGGATAGAATGGTCTGTATGTCTGTTAGGTGCATTTGGTCTGTAGTGTTGTTCCACTCCATGGTTTCCTTATTGATTTTTCTGTCTGGATGATCTATCCACTGTTTACAGTGGAGTAATAAATTCTACTATTATTGCATTGCTGTCAATTTCTTTCTTTAATTCTTTTAATATTTGAGTTATATGTCATAGGTGGTCTGATTTTGGGTGCACTTATGTTTACAATTATTGTATATTCATGATACATTAACCCCTTTAGCACTATATAGTGTCATTCTTTGTCTCTGACAGTTTTCAACCTAAGGCCTATTTTGTCTGATATAAGTATAGCCATATCTGATCACTTTTGTTGACTATTTGTATGATATGTCTTATTCTATCCCTTTACTTTTAACCTATATGAATCCTTAAAGCTAAAGTGAGTATCTCTTTGGTGGCATATAGTTGGGTCTTGTATTTTTTATTGATTCAGTCACTCCATATTATTTAATTGAAGATTTAATCAGTTTATATTAAAATGATTATAGATAGGTAAGGACTTATTGACATTTTGTTAGTGTTTTGTGTTGCGACTATTTTGTACTTCCTTTGTTCTTTTCTTCTCTTGCTGTCTTACTTTGTTACTGGGTGGTTTTTAATAATAGTATGCTTTAATTTCTTTATCTTTTGTGTATTTACTATAGATTTTTTCTTTGTGATTACCATAAGGCTTACATTAAATATCTTATAACAGTCTATTTTAAGGTGATAAAAACTTGAGTTTAATTTGCACACAAAACTGTACATTTTTGCTTTTCTCTACTCCTGACATCTTATGGTATTCATGTCACAATTTACATCTTGTATATTACATAACCATTAACAACTTGAATCTTGTTATATTATGTAACATTAAGAAATTATCATGGGTAGAGTTATTATAATCTTTTGTCTTTTTACTTTCTATATTAGAGCTAAAAGTGAGATATGCACCATGATTATAGTACTAGCGTATTCTGAATTTAACTGTACTTCATCAGTGAGTTTTAAATGTTCATATGTTTTCTTGGTTCCTTTGTATGTTATAAGTCTTCTCCTGCTTTCAAAATTCTTTGTCATTGCCTTTAAAAAAATTGATGATAATGTGTGAAGATAATAATAATAATTAGTGAAAGACTCTTTATGTTCAATCTGTTTGGATTTCTTTGGTCTTCATGGATCTGAATGTTCATTTCCCTCCATAGTTTTGAGAAATATTTTGTCATTCTTTCTTTAAATATGATATCTACCCCTTTCTCTTTCTCTGATACTTTTGAGATTCCCAAAATGTTTATGTTGATTCACTTAATGGTTTACCATAAGCCCTATGGGATTTTTTCATTTCTCTGTCATTCTTATTTGTTGTTGATCTTCTATTATAGTAATTTCAAATTATCTGCCTTCAAATTTGCTGATTCCTCTGCTCTATTGAGTCTGCTATTAAAGCTCTTTATGGAATTTTTTTTTTCAGTTCAACCATTGTATTCTTCAGCTCCAGAATTTCTATGGTTCTTATTTATGATTTCTACCTCTTTATTAAACTCACTCTGTTCATGTATTTTTTTTCATTTAGTCATATATCTGTGTTCTATTATAGCACTGAGCTTCTTTAAGACAATTATTTTAAATTCTTTCTCAGAAAATTTATACATCTCCATTTTGGAGGGGATCAACCATTGGGGCTTTGTTTTTGTTTTTTGGTGGTGTCATATTTCCTTGGTTCTTCATATACTTTGAAGTCTTGAATTGCTATTTTCACATTTGAAGAATCAGTCACCTCCTCTAGTTTTTTTGACTGGCTTCAGGAAAGAATTTCACCAGTCTGCCTGACTAGAGGTTCTGGTGGTCTGTCTCTCAGACCTTTTCTATGGATGTGTCTGCTCCATTGCTCTTGTTCCCTCTTGTGGAAAAAGTCTTATGGTTTTTATGTTTTATCTTAATCTCACAAAGCCAGGCCAGGTGTTGATAGCCTTATAGTTTCTTTTTCCTGTGGAAGTGCCTTGAAATCTCCAAGATTTTGCACTTTCTCCCAATGTAGTAGAGTCAAGCCAGCTGATAATCATTATATACTGTCTTTAGGAGCTCACAAGTGCCATCTGTGGAAGCTCATATGCCATTTGTGGGGGTCCATGGGTGAGGAGAACTATGGGGTCACAAACAGAGCTCTGAACCAGTTAGTAGGATCCATAGTAAGTTGTAGAGATTATGTACTAGTTGCTATGAGTCCCCACCCTTTTTTGTTACTTCTAGGGTTTTTCATTTTCATCTATGCTTATAGTCAATTCTTTTAATTAGAATATTTTTTCCAATTACTTTTAATTATTGATTTATTTGGAAATATATTATTATTTTATTAGTTATCTGCATTTGGCCCATTCTTATGTTCCTTTTCAACTTTTCCTTTTGCTTTCTTTTAGATTGATCAGATTTTCAAAAAATATGCAATTTTTAAAAATTTCATTAACATGCTACACATTCTATCGCTATTATTGTATGGTAACTCTAGAAGTTACAACATTGTCCTTGGCTTATTACAGTCTAATACAGAATGTGATTTTATAATTTTTCTGATAGTGCTAGAACTTTAGAAGTTTTAAGCCCCATTCTTATCCTCTACAACTCCATGTAGCTACTTAAAACATTGTCAGTGTCTCTTTTCCCCATTAGAGACTTTCAGCCTAGGAAAGCCTGAAGTGTGGACAAGTGCATAAACCTTACACAGAGGATTGCCGAATGCCCATAGAGAAAAGACACAGCTGGTAATCACCAGCTTATCTTGAAAAAGTTCCATTCTTTCTGGCATTTTAGTTCATCTAATAATCCTCCTTACTTACAGAAATCCCTGAAACCTTTAATACCTGAGTTTTGTAATTTATCCAGCTATCTCTAGGAGTGGCAGGGAGAGCATTGACCTATGAGCTACTACATCATATTAGGAGGTGGAATTTATTTTTGCTTTTTCTTCTTTTTTTCTTTGCTCTTTTTACATCATATAACAAGTAAATCAGTATTCCAGATCATATTCTCTAATTTTGGTTTCCTGTTATTTATATTCTATGTCAATGAGACTTTAGATGAAAATGAACAACAAAGGTCATAAGCTGTGATAAATTACCACCACCTTTAGTATGGATATTATATAGAACAGTAGGTGCTTTAAAAGTCCCACTCTATATAACTGCTTTTAAAGCAAATAACTTTTGCTATCAGTGAACAAATCTAATCCAATGCGTGTGAGTATACAATGCATTTGATTTTGCACATCAGAAAACTGTATTGAGAAAATAATTCAATGGGGCACCCAGGTGGCTCAGTTAGTCAAGTACTGACTTCATCTTGGGTCATGATCTCACAGTTTGTGAGTTTGAGTCTAGCATCGAGCTCTGTGCTGACAGCTCAGAGTCTGGAGCCTGCTTTGGATTCTGTGTCTCCCTCTCTGTCTCTGCCCCTCCCCTGCTCACACTCTGTCTCTCTGTCTCTCAAAAGTAAATAAACATTAAAAGAGAGAGAGAGAGAGAGAGAGAGAATAATTCAAGATAGCTAAAATATAGTAGTGCTTCTTGAGTCCAAAATCGTTGAACAGACTCCAGTAATCAGTAATGTGAAAGATAGATTTTCAAACAAAGAGGACTGGAGAACTAGTTTATTTTATTTTTCATTCCATTTTAGAGTTTTAAATAAGTATGAATCATGATCACATTTTCTTTTTAGAGAAAGCATTGTGGATTACTATAGATAACTGTATTCTAGACAGGCGAGACATCATGGCATGTGGCTATATGGGTGAAAAACTTGGGATTAGTAAACAATAAAGCTTTGGACACTATAAACAATAGCATGCATGGTGAGAGGTGGGGTTTTACATTCTTTCTTTTCTTGATGCAAAATGGAATGGAATATTCTAGCCTATGAGAAAGAGAGTCATTGGGGCGCCTGGGTGGCGCAGTCGGTTAAGCGTCCGACTTCAGCCAGGTCACGATCTCCCGGTCCGGGAGTTCAAGCCCCGCGTCAGGCTCTGGGCTGATGGCTCGGAGCCTGGAGCCTGTTTCCGATTCTGTGTCTCCCTCTCTCTCTGCCCCTCCCCTGTTCATGCTCTGTCTCTCTCTGTCCCAAAAATAAATAAACGTTGAAAAAAAAATAAATAAAAAAAAAAAAAAAGAGAGTCATGTTGCCTTTTTTCTTTTTGCAAAAGTGAAAGTTTATTTAAAAGTAAAAACAGAAAATAATGCTACTAGAGGAACTAAATAAAAAGAAGAAATTAGCCTTTCTCATTATAACTCCTCCCCCATATCTTGACTCTACCTTGATATCCCAAAGTCTGCAAAAAAAAATCCAACCCACTTTGGTATAGAATTAAATCTGGGGTCCAAATTTTTCTCAACGAGTATGTATTTTTAATTTTTCCAAGAACCTAAGATCTTAGGGTTAAGTCAGAAAATCTGTGCATGTCTGTATGAAGGCAAAAATATGTGTTGAGATTTTGTAGAGCCTGATTTCTCCCTTGTGGGAAAATTTGGGAAACTGTACTAGGGAAGGCATCTTTACTTGTAAGCAGATCTAGAAATTCTTTGAGGTGCTGCATTCTGGCACAGATAGAAGTACTTCATCATGTTCTTCTGAAACAGGCTCCTGAGATGTTCCAGCTGAGAAGTACTGACAGTTCCAGCAGGAGAGCTTCCTTATATCCCACATCCTTGCCAAAACTACAACTGCCAAACACATTACTTTCCTCACAGTTAATTTTTGGACAATGATTTTTGACTTGGGGATATCAAATACATGGAACAGGAGTGTGAATTCTACTCCCAGATTAAAACATTCATCTCTGACGACAGCAATACTCTGTTATAATGAAAATGGTGATGATGTGGCTTATTTTTACCCAGTGGTTATCACGTACCAGGCTGTGTGAGGCACTTCATACATCCCATCAGCTTTCATCTTCATAACCAACACTGTCTGATAGTATGTTAATTAAATTGAATCAGTCATGAGGGGTAGGAAACACAAACTAACAATGACTTACACAAGTAGAAATATATTTCTCACTTAAATATGCCACAGCAGAAGGTTGTGATCATCATTAGTGTTCTTCAGTAATGTTTCTGATTCTTCTCCTTTCAGGTACTGGGTACGACAATACCTCTCCATGCCCTTGATGTTAGACGTGGCCATCTGACTTGTCTTAGCCACTTAATTATGAGTGGAAGCATTGTGTCATTTCTGGGGGGGGGGGGGCTGTAAGATCTGATGCATACTTCATTCTCTTGTCTTTCTATTGTCTCTGAAGATGAGACTCCAATGCGGTGAAGTTTTCATCAGCTTTGGTCTCTGATTCAGGTCAAGATGAAGCAGAGCCTTTTATTGACCCAAGATGGAAAAGTATCAAGGGTAAGAAATGATCCTTTCTAATTTAAGCTACTGGGGCAATCTTTGCTGATGTGGTCATCAGGAGCAGGCATGATGCTCTATGGTGTCAGGGACCCAGGATCCATGTGTCTCACTGCTTTAGTAGGTGTGACTTCTATTCTCAAGCATGCCTTATGGTCCAATATGGGTGCTCCAGATCAGATCATAATGTCTGCATTGCAGCCGATTAAAGTGGGAAAGGGATTAAGAAAGGTATTTTCTTTTCTTTTTTTTTTTTAAGAATGCTTCTTAAAAATTAGAGTCATCTCCTCCACTTACATTCATTGGCTATAACTTACTGATATAGCCACACCTATGAGGAGGCGAGTCTGATAAGTGTCTTTTTTCTTTCTTTCTTTTCCCAAATGAGTGACCCTACATTCATTCAGCTAAAAGTTAGGTTTAGTACTTTAAAAGAAGAATTGGCAATGAGAGAAAAGTAGCAGTCTCTCCAAAGTAGTTCCTACATTTTTAAATTATTTAATTAATTACTTATTTTTTAAATGTTTATTTTTGAGAGAGAGAGAGAGAGAGAGAGAGAGAGCATGGAGGAGGGGCAGAGAGAGAGGGAGACACAAAATCTGGAAGCAGGCTCCAGGCTCTGAGCTATCAGCACAGAGCCCCACTCGGGGCTCCAACTCACGAACCGCGAGATCATGACCTGAGCCACTCAGCCGACTGAGCCACCCAGGCGCCCCTACAATCACTTCATTTTAAATGATAAACCAGGGACCAAGAGGGGTTAACAAAGTTAAGATCATATAGCTAGTAACTAACTAGTCGTATCTGATTAAGAACATACCTAATGTGACTCCAAAGCCCGTGTGTTAATACAATATTATGCTACTTCTGTTAATCTGTAGAAAATACATTCTTTATTTCAATAGCAAAGAAAAGTTCTATGGAATTTGAATTGATTTGGCTTTTCTATTTTCTTCCCTTGCCTTCACACTTGGAGAGAAGATGTGACGGTAACTGCTAGTCCTGATATTAAGTAGGCCAGTTTTTGAAATTCACAGGTTAGGAGCAGAAGGAGCTATGTCAGTCAGGTCAATCTGTCTTCCTCTGTGGCTTTGCCAATTTTGAAATACCAGTTCTAGTGACAGCCCGTTTGGAATGAATGGGCTTAATGACTAAGGACTGATATAAGCATTAAAACACAATTTTGGATCTTAGAGATCATATTTTAAATAACCATTTAAAATGTAAATTCCATTTCAGAAACAGATATATTTTTAAATAAAAATTCAAACTGACTCACAAGCCTGTTTAATACTTTGTCTACCGATTTTAATAGAGTGTGACTGATGCTCATAATTCTTTGTAACTCTCTTCCAACACTTCTTGTACGAATTCTATTTCTTCCCTATTTATAAGCTATATTTATCAGTGATTTCCAGATGTAGCAAAGGACTTTTTCTCATTGTTCAGCGAATTAATCAGGAAAACTTTAGTGAAAGATTATATTAATCGTATTAAGATATACTAAATGATTATTTAATTGCCATTTAAATTATTCTGGCGATAATCCATTACCTGGACTGAGAATTCTGTTGTTGGGTTTAAACCTTGGGTACATTTTATACATTTAAATATAAAATTATGAAAATCAGTGACACTATATAAATACAGCTCATTTCTTACTAGAGATGCTGGCTCTATTATATTGCTGTACATAAAAATACATGTAGGAAGCTAGAGAGAGAAGATAGGAAATATATGCAGAGAGAAAAATTACTTGTTTTTTCTTCGCTTCTGAAAAGTGTCTGATGCTGTCTCAGTAATTATTTTTGCTAATGTGACAATATTTTGATTCTTAGAGTAATACAGAGGCTGGTAGAAATTTTGCACCTTTTATATCTTGTCCTTGGTGACCCTCTCTGGACTGGAAGAAGAACATGAAGCTATTAATTAAATGGTCAGTGACTGTACAGCGTAAGTTGATTTATGACATTAGAAGGTACATGAATTCCATAGCTCAGCCAATTACAAAGTGGTTTTCTTTAATCTTCATTTACAGGAATTTCTCTCCAGCTTGGGCTAGTATTTATGGCATAGTGCCTGATGCAGCAGCCGTCATAAGCCCATCAGGGGTGGGAGTACTGAGTTGGCAGTCTAGAATTCCAGAGCAGATGTCAATGGGAAAGGCATTTAGGAAATGGCAATTCACTAAAGAGCTGTCACACTGAGATTTCTTCTGTGAGTGCAGTTCAGTGTTCACTCTGATTCTGGGGAATAGGAATTATATCAAGAAACAAAAGCAGCACCACAATTCATTTTAGTATTTGTTAACATTCTAGTAAATTTTAATAATTCTAATAAATTCCCACAGGAGCTATCTTATTGAAATATAGCGCTTCAACTAAAATTCCAATCATTGGGTTTAAACTGACTTACCACTTGGGGCGCCTGGGTGGCTTGGTCGGTTAAGCGTCCGACTTCGGCTCAGGTCATGATCTTACGGTCCGTGAGTTCGAGCCCCACGTCGGGCTCTGTGCTGACAGCTCAGAGCCTGGAGCCTGTTTCAGATTCTGTGTCTCTGTCTCTCTGACCCTCCCCTGTTCATGCTCTGTCTCTCTCTGTCTCAAAAATAAATAAACGTTAAAAAAAATTTTTAAACTGACTTACCACTTAATTTGCACCAAGCATCAAATATAATTTGATAAAGAATATAGGACTTTGAAATAATTATGTAAGTTCAAACAAGAAGTGAACCGATTCTTTATTTGATACATTGGAATAATCACGTACATCTGTATGGTATTTAATCGTACCCAAACTAGTATATCCAAGGTGCTGTCTGACCTTTCTTTTGTCTACTATGTATAATACCTAATTTTACTTAATCATACGAAACTCTATGTGGGGCGTAAGTTTACGGGACATAATGTTATTTTCTTTTCTCCCATATAGAAACTATCTCAGAGAGATTATGAGGCAAAACTAAAATTCAAACTCAGAACTTCAAATTTCTAAATTCATGAGTGCATGTCCTCTAAAATGTGTAGTAATGTCCAAGAGCATGCAAAGAAACTTGTGAAGAAAGAAAACTGCTAGCATTTTTTTTGCATTCTTTTTTCCTATTCTGTATCTCTCTCCTTTCTTTTACTGCCTTCATTCACTCTTTTTTTCCTTCTAATTTAAACTTTTATGTCCCACAACACCCAGATTCTGAGAAGCTAACTAAGAGTTACATAATCTGAAAAAACTATTGTTTGTTTTTAATTTATATTGGATTATATGCACAACTCCCATAATTATTTACATTTTATGAGAGCATCCTACTCTGTGTACTACATGTTGTATTAATCCAGCACCTGTTGGGATGAGCACTGGGTGTTGTATGGAACAAGTCTGACAATAAATTATATATATAAAAAATAAAAAAAAAAATAAAAAACAAACAAATAAAAACAAACTCATGGATACAGAGAACACATTGATGGTTTCCAGAGGTGGGAGGTGGGGGAGTGAGCAAAATGCGTGAAGAGATCAAACGGTACAAATTTCCAGTTATAAGTGATGATATGTATGATTATATATGTTTCAGTTATGATGACTGTAGCTAATAATACTGCATTGGGTGTTTGAAAGTTGCTATGAGAGTAGATCTCAAAAGTTCTTACCACAAGAAAAAAAACTGTAACTGTGTGTGGCAATGGATGTCAACTAGATTTATTATGGTGATCATTTTGACATATATACAAATACTGAATCATTGTGTTGTATACCTGAAACTAATATAATGTCAATTACCTCAATAAAAAATTAGACAATTTAATTTTCCTAATTAAAAAAAAAGAGAGAATCACAACCAGATTCTGTGCTGTCACCACAGAGTCCAGTGAGGGTCTGGGTCTCAAGAACCATGAGATACTGACCTGAGCCAAAATCAGGAGTCAGGCGCTTAGCCAACTGAGCCACCCAGGCATTGCTAGTATCTTTTCTTAAGTAAATCATCCTCCTTTGCTGCCCCAGTGACTCTCTAGTAGAATTACCATAGTCACTGTATCCACACTTGGTTACTTTATATTCTCTCTTCAGCTTACTTCACTCTGGTTTTTATCTGTCACACCAGTGAGACAGCTTTTGTCAAAGTCAGTGGTGGCTCTCCATGTTGTAAAATCTGGTGGTCATTTATCTGTCCTTTTATCAGTATTTGGCTCAATTAACCAGGTCCTACTTGAAAGGATTTTTTCTCGTCTTGATTATTGTGATCTAGTCACCTTTTCTAGGCTCTTTGCTGATTTCTCTTCCTCTGTTTAGCCTTTTTATTCTGTGGTCTCTTCCTTTTTCCATATATCCAGTTTCTCAAGGTTTGGCCTAATCTCTAATTGGATTGCCTAGTTGATGTCTATATCTTCTTTCAACATCCTTTCATGCACTGATGACTCTGAAATCTTTATTTTCCTTTATGATCTTTCCTTGTACACCAGATTCATGTCCAACTCCTTGCTTAACATTGCTACATGGATGCCTTATAAGCATCTGATGATAACAATAGCCAGATGAAATTCTTGATGCCCATTCCCCACACCCAAATGTGCTACTTCCATTCTTTCCTATACCAAACAAATGGCCCCTTCATCTATCCATTAGCCCAGAAAAAAATATATAAAATTTAACTTTAGTTCCTCTATTTAGTCTATTCCTCATATCAAAGCAATCAACAGGTTCTATTGAATCTACCTCCAAAACTTATGCCAAATCCGTTGCTTCTTCCACAATGTTCTTTACTTTCATCTAGGCCATGATCATATTTTATGTAGACTAAAACATAAACTCTTTAGTTCTCTTTATTTCACCTTTACCCCTATATCATCCAGCCTTCACACAATAGTCTGAATGACTCTTCAAGTCAGTAATTAGATCATTTCACTCTTCTCCTTAAGCCTATGCTTATTATTATACTCAGAATTAAATTCAAACTCCTTATTCAGGCTAGAAAGTCCTGTGTCATTTCCCCTGCTATTGCACTCAGTTTCATATAATATAATTCTCCCCTTTCCCTGGACTATGTAGTCACAGTGATTTTCTTTTTGTTCCATAAACATTAAAACTTAGGTTCTTTGTAAGATCTCTTCATTCTGAATCTGGTTTTCCCCCAGGTCTTTGGATGGACTGACTCACTCATCATTTAGAATTCAGCTTAAATTTCATAGCTCAGAAAGGCCTTCTCTGACCACCGATCTACAGCAGCCATCAGTCACTCTCCATCACATAACCCTATTATATTTTTCAGCATAGCTTCCATTTCCATCCTGGTATTTTTTGTTTTATTTGTTATCTAATTAATTCACTAATCAATGTATCTATGTCTTTAAATTTTAAATCTCTTGTGGTGTGTATGCCCTTAGTAAGAAGGATATATTCTTCCCTGTTCTTTGGGACATTATTTATGTCTGATACACAAACAATGATGCTCAGAAAATACTAGCTTAATAAGTAGAGTTAAAAATTTCTCTGATGTTTCTAATCTAGTTGGAGATGATCATCTTAGGGGTTTTCTTCCTCTACTTCTCTCCATTCTTTTTCTGAAGGATGAGAGAATCCCTCAACTGAGTTCTCTTTCTCTCTCCCCCTCACTTTCAATCTCTATAACCTGCAGCCCATTTTGGGACCACAAGGGACAGCCTCCCAAGAATGAGGCCAACAAAGAGAAGGGAGGTGAGAAGTGTTTCCTGTTCGCTTTGTTTGAACCACAGTCATAAACTGCACCTGAAATCAATCATGTTTCTACACTTCTCAGTCATGTGAGCTCTTGTTGTTTCCTTTCTTGTTGAATTCAGTTGAGATTTGTTGTTCTGTTGAAAGAAACTGAAAATATTGTCTTATAAGATAAATCATGTCCATCTGAGATAGATTGCAGAGTTTGAATTGGTAGCAATTTAACTTGGAGCCTACTTTATTAGACATTAAATTATATTGATATAAATTGTATAAAATGTATATTTATGTTTTAGTGCTAACACTCAGAAGAACTATATAAAGCATCTACTCTGTAAACAAATAAACAAAGTAAAACCCACAAACAACAAAACAACAAATAAAACATCTTTTTGGATTCCATTCCTTTTCTTTTCTCAAAGACATTGCTTTACCAGTCACCCACTTTGCCTTATCATTTTCTCTCTTTGTTTGTTTTTTTTGTTGTTGTTGTTGTTTTTTTACTTATTGACAGGTAATTGGATGGTTAACTGGATCAATGATTTTTAGGCAAGAAGGGACTATTGGAAGATAAAAATGTGATGTAAGGCAAGAAATCTGTCCAGATATTTGACCCCAAAACTCAGTAAAAATAGAGTTTGAAACTGAATTTTCATTTCAATTTTTATCTACTGAGAAGTAGACTCGATTAATGCCACCGTCTTCTGCTACCAAATTCCATAGTTTGAGGCCATTACTGTTTCTCCAGAGTAGTGACATTTGACAGTCTTAATCATAACCTCTTCACTTAGCTTATTAGAACACTACCTTCTTCTAATTTCCCCCTTGTGTCACTAGCCATTTATTCTTAGTAATCTGTCCTGCTTCCTTCTCATCTCCCTTACATCTAAGTGTGGGAATCATTCAGGACTAAGTCTTTAGGTCTGTTTTCTTTGAAATATTCACATAATCCCTAGTGATCTCACCTAATCTTATAGCTTTGAGTATTATCTATATGCTAATGATTGCTGTCTTTGTTTAGTTTCTCTCAGAAACAGACCACAAGATGAGAAATCAACTGCAAGCAGCTGTTTGGAAGAAGATCGCAGGAAGCTTTAATAGGGGTGTGGGAAAGTGAGACAAGGAAGTGAAGTTACCACTGGGGAACTAGAGCTTAATTTTCACTGCAACTGCATAGCAGATACTTCAGATTTATCCATTCTCTGGGGGACTGCATTTCCCTGGCACTTCAAGCCTGCCACATGTATAGACAATTCAATGTCTAGAGAAAGCCCTTAAGCTGAGTCAAAGTCATCACGGTTAGAGGTTGAACAAATACAAGTAAAAAATGGTGGGTCCTGAGAGGATATGCATTAACAATGTCTGCCACAACTGCTGTATCTTCAGGCTAGTTTTCTCCCATGAACCCTACCGCCTGCCCAACATCCTAGATATCTAATAGGTATCTCAAACCAGCATGCCTAAATATACCCCACTGATTCCCATTTCTCAAAACCAGTTCTCCTAGAATCCCCCTATTTCTGTAAATTGTAATTTCATTCTTTAAGTTGCTCAGACCAAAACTCTGGAATCATCCTTGGTGCTACTTTCTTTATACTCTCATCTAGAATATCAGCTCATGAAGGCTGTTTCTCATCATGTCTCACATAAGTTGATGATGCTACCATCATCTGTTACATAAGTTATTGCAGTTGCCTCCTAAATGGTCTCTTCTTTCTGTCCTTGCTCTTGCCCTTATTACAGTCTTTTATCTATTGACAAAGGTGATGTTTTAAATTTAAATCATACTATGCCAAAGGCTTCTAATCTCATTCAAGTTAAAAGCCAAGGTCTACATTGGCTTTCTAGCATTTCCTTAAATATATTCATCTTATCCTCAGGATTTTGCATTATTGTTTATTCTCCTTGCATTACTTTACACCCGATGGCTGTACGACTGATTTGGTCACTCATCCGCTTCATGTCTCCTTTCTGAGTCAATTTCTTTTCCTTCCTTACATAAAGCTACACTCCACGCTCCATTTTTCTCCCCTTAAAAAGGTTTTCCCTTGTTCATTACTTTTATCATCACTTGACACTACATGCTATATAATGTAAAGTCTGTGAGAGCAGAGACTTTGTTTTATTCACTGCTATCTCCTTAGAGCTAGAAAAGGTTTTGGTATTGATGAATTCTGAAAGAGAGAAAAAAAAATCGTTAGAGCAAAAGAAAACTATTTTCTAATACTATAAATAAATTTCTTCTTTGTAGTTTTTCAAGATAATTTATTCTTGCCTCAAATTAGACTGCATGATACAGAATATCTATCATCTATCTATCTATCTATCTATCATCTATCCAGAAAGATATATAAAGAGGAAGATATAAAAGTAAGTCACACGTAAAATTATGTCTTTTATGGGACATCTCTATAGTTTAGAATCCTCATAGAAGAAAACCAAACAATGCAACATGTTTTGTTTTATTATTTGGGCATAGTAGACACAATGCTACATTAGTTTCAGGTGTAAAACATAGTGATTCAACTTCTCTGTACATTATTCTATGCTCACCATAAGTGTAGCTATCATCTTTACTATAAAACACTATTGCAACGTCATTGACTATATTCCCTATGCTGTGCCTTTTATTCCCATGACTTCTTCATTCCATAACTGGAAGCCTGTGTCTCCCACTCCCCTTCACCCAATTTGCCCATCTGCCAACCCCCTTTCTCTGGGCATCTTATAAATCTGTTTTTATAAGTCTGATTCTTTGCTTATTCATTTGTTTTGGTTTTTTTTTAGATTCCTCATATGAATGAAATTATATGCTCTTATTTTTTCTAAGTAAGTGTAATACCTCCAGATCCACCCATTTTGTCAAAATAGCAGGGAATCATCTCTTTTATGGTTGCATAATATTCCATTGTGTGTATGTGTGTGTGTGTATATATATATATATATATATACCATATATGGTCCATCCACAGATGAATACCATAAGTGTCCATCCACAGATGAATGGATAAGGAAAATGTGGTGTGTGTGTATATATACACACCATATATGGTGTGTATATATATATATATGTACACATGTATATATGTGTGTATATATATATACACACCATATATGGTGTGTGTGTATATATATATATATATATATACACACACATACACCACATTTTCCTTATCCATTCATCTGTGGATGGACACTTATGTTACTTTAATATCTTGGGTATTATAAATAATGCTGCAATAAACAGAGACGCATGTATCTTTTTGAATTAGTGCCCCAACAGGGCACAAGAGTTCCTTTTTCTCCACATCCTTGCCAACACTTTTTTTCCCTTGTCTTTCTGATTTATTAGCCATTCTGACAGGTGAATTTTGATTTTGCAATTCACTGATGATTAGTGATGTTGAACATCTTTTCATGAGTCTGTTGGCTATCTGAATGTCTTTTTTAGGAACATATTCAGGTGCTCTGCCTATTTTTTAATTGGATTATTCCCCCGCCCTTTCTTTTGATGCTGAGTTTTTTTTAATATATTTTGCATATTAATCTTTTATTGGCTACATTATTTGAAAATATCTTCTCCCATTCAGGAGGTTGTCTTTTTGTTTTGTTGATGGTTTCTCTCACTGTGCAGAAGCTTTTTATTTTGGTATAGTCCCAGTAGTTTATTTTTGCTTTTGTTTTCCTTGCTTTAAGAGATATATCTAGAAAAATGTTGCTATGCTGATGTCAAAAATATTACTGCCTATGTTTTCTTCTATGATTTTTATGGTTTCAGGTCTCACATTTAGATCTTTAATCAACTTTGAGTTTATTTTTATGTATGATGTTAAAAAGTGGTCCAGTTTCATTCTTTTCTATGTAGCTGTCCAGTTTTTCCAACACCATTTGTTGAGGAGACTGTCTTTTCCCCATTATATATACTTGCCTCCTTTGTGGTAGCTTAATTGTCCATATAAATGTGGGTTTATTTCTGGGTTCTCTATTCTGTTCTGTTAGTTTATGTGTCTATTTTTATGCATGTACCATACTGTTTTGATTACTAAAAGTCTGTAGTATATCTTGAAACCTGGAATTGTAATACCTCCAGCTTTGTTCTTGTTTCTCAGGATTTCTTTTGCTATTTGGGATCTTTTATAATTCCATACATTTTTAGGATTATTTGTTTTAGTTCTGTGAAAAAAATGCTGTTTGTTGGTATTTTGACAGGGATTACATTGAGTTTAGATTGCTTTGGATAGTATGGAGATCTTATTAATTTTCCCAACCTATGAGCATGAAACATTTTTCTATTTGTTTGTATCATCTTTGATTTTTTTATCAGTGCTTTACAGTTTTCACAGTATGGATCTTTCACCTCTTTGGTTAAGTTTATTCCTAGGTATTTTATTAGTTTTGGTGCAATTGTGAATGGAATTATTTTCCTAATTTCTTTCTTTGTTGTTTTGTTATTAGTGTATAGAAATGCTACTGATTTATGGGTATTCATTTTGTATCCTGTGACTTTATTGAATTTATTAATTACTTCTCATATTTTTTTGTTGGAATCTTTGGGGTTCTCTATATATAGTATCATGTTATCTGCAAGTAGTGACCATTTAAATTATTTCTTATCAATATGGATGCCTCTTATTTATTTATTTATTTCTTTTCTGATTGCTGTAGCTAGGGCTTTTAGTGGTACATTGAATAAAAGTGGTAAGAGTGGACATCCCTTGTCTTGTTCCTGATTTTAGAGGAAAAACTGATTTTCATCATTGAGTATGATGTTAGCTGTGGGTTTTTCATACATGGCCTTTATTATATTGAGATGTGTTCCCTCTGAATCCACTGTGTTAAAAGTTTTTATTTTGAATCTTCTCAAATGCTTTTTTGGCATCTAATGAGAGTGATAATATGATTTTTTATCCTTCATTTTCTTGATGTGGTATATGATGTTGATTGATTTATGAATATTGATCCATACTTGTATCCTCAGAATAAATTTCATTTGATCATGGGAATGATACTTTTAATGTATTATTGAATGCAGTTTGCTAATATTTTATTGGAGATTTTTGCATATATTCTTATCAGGATATTGTCCTGTAGTTTTCTTCTTGTGTGTGTAGTATCTTTGTGTGGTTTTGGTATTATGGGAAATTCTGGCTTCATAGAATGTGTTTGGAAGATTTCCTCAATTTCCCTTTCTCCTTCTTCTATTTTTTGGAATAGTTGGAGGAGAGTAGATATACATTCTTCTTTAAATGTTTCATAGAATTCACCTATGAATCCATCTGGTCCTCAACTTGTATTTTTTGGTACTTTTTTGATTACCAATTCCATTTTGTTACTAGTAATTGTTCTGTTCAGATTTTCTATTTCTTTCTGATTCAATTTTGTAAGATTGTATGTTTCTAGGAATTTGCCCATTTCTTCTAGGTTGTCTAATTTTTTGGACATATATTTTTTCATAGTATTCTCTTATGATTCTTTGTATTTCTATGGTGTTATTATTTTTCTTTTGTTTCTAATTTTATTTATTAGGGTTGTTTCCCTTTTTTTCTTGATGAATCTGGCTAAGGGTTTATCAATTTTATTTGTCTTTTCAAAGAACCAGTTCTTGGTTGCATTTATTTTTTCTGTTATTGTTTTTGTTGTTGTTAGTCTCTGTCATTTATTTCTGCTCAGTTATTTATTATTTCTTTCTTTCTACTTACCTTGGGTTTTGCTTGTACTTATTTTTATAGTTCCTTTAGGTGCAAGGTTATATTGTTTATTTGAGCTTTCTTTTTTTTTTTTTTTTTTTTTGAGCCTGGATCAGTCTGTATTTCACTCATAGAACTGCTTTCACCGTGGCCCAAAGATTTTAGACAATTCTATTTTTTACCTAATTTGTCTCCATGTATTAGTGAGTCATGTTTTAAAATTAATTTGGCTTTTAATTTTTGTGTTATGATTTATAAGTAAGAAAAGATATTCTTTTGAAAGAAAAGAATAGCAAAAATTTAATTTTTTGCCTACAATATTACCATGTGCTAGAAAATTTGTAGAATATACTCCAACAAGTACTATTCAATCTTTGGTATCTGTGTGGAAAATAATAAACTTATTCAAAGAAAAGACTGTGTTGCTCAGTTACTTTTCACACACACACACACACAAATAGTACGTATTATATATAGTAGTTTCACATGTTGCTGGAATGCAAAAGAATGTGAAGCCAGAGAGAACACTTAATGAAAATTCAATTATCATGGTACACCCAGACAATGAAATATTCGGCACTGAAAAGAAATGAGCTATCAAGCCATAAAAAGACATGCAAGAAATGTAAATGAATATGACTAAGTGAAAGAAACAAATCAGAAAAGGTTACATACTATGTAATCCCAATTATGTGACTTTCTGGAAAAGGCAAAACTATGAAGATAATAAAAAATAAGCAGTTGGCAGATGTGGGAGGACAGAAGAGTGAGATGGATAGGCAGAGTACCAGGGATATTTAGGTAAATTAAAATGCTCTGTATAGTATTATAATGATATTATAATGATGGATATATGTAATGATGCATTTATTTAAACCCATAGAATATACAACACCAAGAGTGAACCCTAAGGTAAACTGTAGAGTGACTATAATGTGTCAATGTAGGTTCATCCTTTGTTAAAAATGTACCAGTCTGGTGAGAGACGTTGATAATAGAGGAGGCTGTGCATGTGTGGGGATAGGAGGTATGTGGATATTCTCTGTACCTCCCTCTCAATTTTGTTGTAAATCAAAAGCTTCTCTAAAAACAAAGACTTAAAATATTAAGTGATCAGAATTATTGTTATTATTCCCTTTCCATTACATTTTTTGTAACATTTAACTTTGTGAGTCTTGGCAGAAAAGTGAGTTCTAGAAACATTTTTGATATTTAAAGGAGGTCAGATTTACATCTTTTGTTAAAATTTTTTTTGAGGACAATTAATTACTAGCATTATAGTAAGTTCTGTTGACAGGACGACCACTGTTAAGAATAATTTGTTTTGACATTTATTGAAGGATAAAAAAATGGATGATTATAGTACTTTGTGTTAAACACTACTGAGGGTATTGAGGGTTTCCAAGGAGGGAAATGTGAGTTCCATTATTATGCTGGGAAAGGCTTACCAGAAGAGTTGACTATTGTGCTGAGTATTAGAGGACAAATAACAGTGAGCAATATGAAGCAGGGGATAGGGTTAGAGTTTCAAGAAGAGACAAAAGGTTGTGTGAAGGTGCAAATGCATGAACCTACAATCCTTATTCAAGAAACTGCATTTGTTTTAGTTAATCTGTAGTCAAAAATAAATACGCAGAAGCAGCAAGAAATATACTGATATCATCACAAAGGGCTTTTAAATGTAGCTAGGTGTTTGAGTTTTATACTAACATTTATGTATTTATGAAAAAGTGATATTTGCATTTTAGAAATATCTTTGGAGGCACTGTTTGGAGAATAGATTGGAGGAGATACTGGATGAAAGTGAGAAAAGAATTTTATGATTCAGTGAGATACTAACGAATATTGGTGCTAAGTCATGTTTAGTAAAACGTTGAAGTAGATAATTAACATATTTTAGAAAGATGGAATGTTCAGGCTTATACTGATTAGATGTAGGGAATCAGCAATAACCGGACATCTTGGATAAATTTTACCCTTCTAACTTGAATAATTTTTTTGAAAAGTATCTCTATTGTGATTGAAAGATATCAGAAGAGGAATCAATAGGGAGTGGGGAAGTAGAATGGGGTGATAAGATAATAAGTACACATGTGGAACTGTTTAGTTGAATGTTATAAGGGACATTTAAGTGAAAATGTTCAGTAAGCAGTTAGTTGTATATTTCAGGAGCTCACTGGATATGAGGCTGGTGGGTAAATGTTTATTTCTGTGTCACCAGAAAGATACTGGCTGCTGCAGCCTTGGTGTTGGAAAGTTTACTGTGATGAGTCAGAGCATATAATACTAACATTTAATGATGATTACAGGAAGAATTTTTATAAAGGAGAATGATAATTAGCAGAAGAAAGGCAAACAGAATACTTCTGGGAGAAAAGGGAGATGTTAAAAGTGCATGTGTACAAACATGTGTAAGGTTTTTTGACCTGAGATCTGCTTTGCTTGATGCTTTTTAGAATGTCAATAAGATTTTGAAGCTTTAATAACATGTGATGGTAATGGACAATATATGAGTATTATCTTAGAACAGTGATTTTCTTTAACATTTTGTGAAGTTTGATAATCTGATGGCAGGTATGAAGTTTTTACCTATGGAAAATGTACGTACTGACTGTATTTGTCATCGTTCTTGGCTCACTGATTTGGAGATTGAATTCTTTTTCATCCTTAGCCCAGAAAAGAGTTCATATTCTTATAAGATAGGCAGCAGTATTTATGGTCTTGTTCAAGGGCTATGTTAACTCTTCTGCTTTCTGTCATACTGTCCAGATCTCTCAGAATATTATTTTGGGATCAGATGAAAAGAAGTGGCAGGTGTAAAGGAACATCTGAGCTCCAATGAGTTTGAGATAAATTCTATCAAAAAAATTCATGGACCTAACACATCAGTGAAACTTTTAGGGGTAGAGTGATCTGAAGCATGCGAGGACTTCTCTTCCAGTACAAAGTATAAATGATTGCATTTCATATGTCCCCCTACTGAGAAGGAAGTATAATGACTAGTAGGTCTTTTGGGTTTGGGGGATAGTATAGCATCATACTTGGGAATACAGCTTTAATGAATTTACTGGGTAACAAGAAAAGCTATTGTGTTTAAGTGAGGCTAAAAGAAGAAAGGATACTGAAGTATGTCCATATTGTTGTGCCAACATCCCTGGAATTTGCACCACATCCCCCGGCAGACCCTAGGTTATTAGAGGTAACTCTGGTGGGAAAAGAGATGGTGTGAATTTTATGTTACACTCCTCTTGGAGAATTACAACATAGACCCTAAACTGCTGGAGCAGTGCCATGCCATGTATAGCAGTAAACTCAACACCATTCAAAGGAAAAGCTCCTGGCATTTATTCTACTAGGCCTTGGTATATATGACATATGTGGCCATGGGATACCATATGACAATGTTGCTAGAACTATCCATTATGAGTTGTGTTATCTCACACTGATCAGTTCATAAGTGTGTGTGTGTGTGTGTGTGTGTGTGTGTGTGTGGTGATGGTGAGAATGTGGTTTATAGCAGCAACAATTCACAAGATGGAAGTCATTTAGCTGGGATCAGGCATGAGGAGAGCTAGAGACACACACAAGTTGCATGAGCAAGTGGGTCAACCACCTGTCGTTCACCACTGTTTGGTGTACCATTCTTTGAGTTCACACTGGGTTCCTTGAGATCAACTGATGGGGAAGGAAAAGTCTAAACTTGATTCAGGACTGATAATATATGGATATAAGCTGAAAATGAATTGCTGCTGAGTTACACCCCAACTCAGGTATGGCTTTGAAAGACTATCATGAGGAGAAGTCCTCCCAATATGCAGAGCTTCAAGTGGTGTACCTGGTCATCCAGCTTATGTGGGAAGAGAAATAGCCCAAGTCAAGGTAATATGTACTCATACCATGGGGGCTGAGTAGGCTGGTTGTGTAGAATCCTGGAAGAAGAAAGATCTAAAGACCATTGACAAAGAAATCTGAAGTGGAGACATGTTGATGTGCTGTGGGAGTGAGAACAAAGTGTCAATATCACCAGAAACAAGCCATCACAGAACAAGCCCTAAAGTAAATATAGAATATGATGTGCTTACCTGATGTCAGTCAGAATTAACTCCTGAGCCACGCCTGGTGCTATGATCAGGGAAGTCAAAACCCAAGCTGGGCCTATCTTTCAAAGAAGTCAGCTAGCCAACCTGCAACTTGGTGACAGCTTGATTAATTCTGAGCAAAACTGATACGTTTTTGTTCCAAGTTTACTTTTTTTTTTGTATATAGTCTCAGATAACAGTATTAATAAGGGTTTTCAGAATATTTTCTCTATAGTCATAGCTTCTGACCTGATAGAATGGTAGAACAGCCTTTTTGCAAGCAGAGCTGAGAGGCAAGCTTGGAGAAGCTATCCTGCAGAACATAGTATACCTCTTAAATCAATAATCATTGTGTGATGCTGTGTTCCCTGCAGGTAGAATACATTGGCCCAGGAATGAAGGGGTTGAAATATGAGTGGCTATGCTCCTCATGACCTCTTTGGGAAAATCTGTCCATCCTGGCTTTCCAACTCCAGGATCTGAGATTGCTTTTCAGAAGGGAGCCCTCCAGCAGGGAAAATAGCTAGTCACACTAATTTTTTTAAATTATTTAAATCCAGTATACTCAATAGAGTGTATTATATTAGTTTCAAGTATACAATATAATGAGTCAGCAATTCTATACAGTACTCAGTGATCATCATGATAAATGAACTCTTTAGTCTCCATCACCTATTTCACCCATTCCCCCATCTACTGTCCCTCTGGTAACCATGAGTTTGTTCTCTATAGTTAAGAGTCTCTTGGTTTGCCTTTATCTCTTTTTTACCTTTGTTCAGGTGTTTTGTTCCTTAAATTGTACACATGAGTGAAATTATATATTTGTCTTTCTTTGATTGATTTCACTTACCAATATACTCTCTAGCTCCATTGATGTTGTTGCAAATGGTGAGATTTCATTATTTTTTATGGCTGAATAATCTTCCACTGTATATATGTACTGCTTCTTTATCCATTTATCTCTCAATGGACATTTGGCTGCTTCCATAGTTTGGCTATTGTAAATAATCATGCAGTAAACATAGGGGTGAATATATCCTTTCAAATTGGTATTTTTCTATTCTTTGAGTAAATACCTGCTAATGCAATTAGTGGATCATAGAATAATTCTATTTATAATTTCTTGAGGAAACTTTGTATTGTTTTCCATAGTGGCTACACCAGTTTGCATTCCCACCAACAGTACACAAGGGTTCCTTTTTCTCCATGTCTTTGCCAACACCTGTTGTTTCTTGTGTTTTTTTATTTTAGCCATTTTGACAGGTGTGAGGTGATATCTCATAGTTGTCATTTGCATTTCCCTAATGATTATTGATATTGAGCATCTTTTCATGTGTCTGTTGGCCGTCTGTATGTCGTCTTTGGAGAAATGTCTGTTTATGTCTTCTGCCCATGCTTTTAATGTTTATCTATTTATTTTGAGAGTAGGAGGGGACAACAGAGAGGGAGAGAATCCTAAGCAGGCTTTTGTGCTGTCAGCACAGAGCTTGATGCAGGGCTTGATTTCACGAACTGGGAGATGATGATCTGAGCTGACACCCAATCGACTGAGTGACCCACTGAGCTACACAGGTGTCCCTCTTCTGCCCATTTTTTAATTGGATTAGTCATTCTTTAGGTGTTTGGTTGTATAAGTTATTTACATATTTTGGACACTAACTCTTTATCAGATATGTCACTTGGTAATATCTTCACCCATTTAGTAAGCTGTTTTTATTAGTTTTAATGATTGTTTTCTTCACTGCAAGAAGGTTTTTGTTTTGTTTTGTTTTTGTTTTTGTTGTTAAAGTAAACTCTACACCCAGTGTGAGGCTTGAACTCATTGCTCGGAGATCAAGAGCAACATACTCTACTGACTGAGACAGCTAGGTGCCCTAGAAGCATTTTATTTTGATGTAGTCCCAAGGAATCCAAGTATATAATTAAAGGCAGCCAACTTACTGTGAGAGAAGAGAGCAAGGGAAGAAAGAAACAAAAAAGAACTATAAAAATAATCATAAAACAAGTAACAAAATGGCAATAAATACATATCTATCAATAATTAAACATAAATGGACTAAATGTTCCAATCAAAAGACATAGAGTGATAGAATGGTTGCAAAACAAGACCCATCTATATCCAGCCTACAAAAGACTTATTTCAGATCTAAAGACACATGCATATTGAAAGTGAAAGGCTGGAGAAACATTTATCATGCAAATGGATGTGAAAAGAAAGCCAGGGTGGAATACTTGTATTGGGCAAAATAGACTTTAAAACGAAGGCTGTAACAAGAGACAAAGCGGGATACTATATAATCATTCAGGAAACAATCCAACAAGAAGACATAACAGTTGTAAATATTTATGTACCCAACATACTTAAAGCACCCAAATACTTAAAACAATTAATAACAAACATAAATAAAATAACAGTAATACAATAACAGTAGGGGACTTCAACACCCCACTTACATCAGTGGACAGGTAAGTCATCCAAACATAAAATCAACAAGGAAATAGTGGCTTTGAATGACACACTGGACCAGATGGATTTAGCAGATATATTCAGAACATCCTAACCTAAACGAGAAGAATACAAATTCTTTTCAAGTGCACATGGAACGTTTTCCAGAATAGATCACATGTTAAGCCACCAAACAAGTCTCAACAAATTCAAAAAAGACCAGTCATTCCATGCATTTTGTTTCGTCACAATGTTATGAAACCAGAAACAAACCACAAGGAAAAAAAAATCTAGATTCGTATTAAATTTTAACCTATGGCTGCAACCAAGTTACTCTGAGCTTCTCATGGCAAAGACTAGTACGAAAGAAAGGAATCACTATAGTGGCAATCATAATTGACTCTGATGGTCAGGAGGAGTAGGCTACTGTTACATGATGGAAGCTGAAAAGAAGTTATTTCAGGGGATTCCTAATGGGTAGTAAGAGGGCAAGGAAGGTGATGATGAAAATGGCTGGATAGACGTTGTGTTTTTCTACCCGGATTCAGGCACCCATTCCCCTAGTTGGTGACTATTGTATACAGAGAGTTCACAGCTGAAATTCTCTCAGGAAATTGCTTTGGCTAAAGAAAACTGTCATTTTCAAAGTTCTGCCCCTACCCAAGACAGAATCTAGAGGCTGGTGGAAGTGGAGGTGCAAATTAACAGTCCCCTTGGGACAACTTCATAGCTTCCTACTTTCCTACTTTTTCACTCTTTCCTGGGTGTTTTATTTCGAAGTACTTTCCAATGCATTCCCATCTTATACACCTTCTCAGAATCTGTTTTCTGAACTACCTTAACTGAGACATTACTCTGTTGATTTAAAGCTTTCGCAAACCTTTCTAAAGATAAAGAAATAAACTTTGCAAAAGTAGGATTTTTTATACAGCTGTAAGGTCTAATTGACATACAGTAAACTGCATGTATTTCAAGTGAATAATAAGTTTTGGAATGTATATACCCATGAAACCATGATAAAAACAACATATTGAATGTATCCATCACCCCAAAACATTCCTTGAATCCCTCTGTAATTTCTACTCACTGCTTCACTCCTCCTGCCCGCATCCCTCCCCCCCCGCCCCCCTCTCCCCCCACCCCAACCCCACATCAAACAACCACTGATCTGCAGGCTGTCACTATATATTAGTTTGTATTTCCTAGAATTTTATGGAAATTGAATCACACAGTATGGAATCTTTTTTGTCTTGCTTCTTTCATTTAGCATAATTATTGTGAGATTCATCCCATGATGTTGCATATATTAATAAATGTATTTCTTTTTTTATCACTGAGTATCCCACTGCATTGATGGTTTCTTTTTTTATTCACTGATGAACATTTGGGTTGTTTCTAATTTGGGGTTATGACAAGTAAAGCTGCTATGAACAATCATGAGCAAGTGTTTGTATGAACATATGTTTTCATTTCTCTTGCGTAATAACAAAGAATGGATTGGCTGGGCTATGTAGGAGATATATGTTTAATGTTTAAGAACATGTCAAACTCTTTTCCAAAGTGACTGTGCCATTTTTCTTTTACATTAGTGGTGGATGTGAGTTCCAGTTCCCTCACATCCTTGCTAACACTCGACACAGTCTTTTTAATTTTAACCATTACAATAGATGTTAAGTAAAATTTCACTGTGGTTTTAATTTGCACATCGCTAATAATAAATAATGGTAATATTTTCTTGTGCTTATTTTCCATCCTTATTCTCCTAATTATTTGTGGATTCTGGATTTGTGAATTCACCTAATGGCTAAAATTTGTTTGTAACCCAATAAATATTGCTGGGAGCATTGTGGCATTTATTTATGGGCATGATCAAAGCAGGTTCATTTTTTTAATAGGTTCAATTGCATTTGATTCTAACAAAGGTGGGACAAGGCAACTATCCTCTGCTTTCTCCTTTCATGTCTCATACAGATATGACCAGAAGATGGAAACAGTCAAGGATAGCACAGTGTAGTGCAAGGAGACCCTCAGACCCAGCTGGAAAGGGTTTGAATTCCAACTATGGTTATCTGTTAGTGGGGTAGCCTCAAGCCTGTCATTCCACACCAGTAGCCTTGTTTTGTCTTTTGCAAAATAAAAAAAAAAAAACATAACCTACCAGTGTGAGTTGCTTTTCATATTTAAGGTTATAATCTATGTAAGATATGTATGTCTATCTCCACATCTAGCTATCATCCATCTATCTACTTAGTTTCCCTCAAAGCAATGGTTCAGTATTCTCTAATTCAGTAGTCACTGTGACTTTATAGAAAATAACTACAGTGCAGAATGGGAACCAACTGTATTTTCTTTGGTGAAATGTCTGTTCAAATATTTCACTCATTTTAAATTTGTTCTCTTAATGTTGAGTTTTGAGAATTTTTCATGTTCTAAATAATGACTTTGTCAGATATATTCTTTGCAAATACTTTCCCACAGATTGTAGCATGTCTTTTCAGTCTCTTAACAGTGTCTTTGGAAATGCAGGAAATTTTAACTTTGATGAAACAAAATTTATCTATTTTTTTAATTGATTGAGCTTTGTTGTATTGAATCAATATTTGTAACATTAGGTTAACATTTTACAGTTTGGGTTTTATATTTAGGCCTATTTTTCATTTTGAATTAAATTTTGTATTTGGTGGAGAGTATTCATCCAAATGTATTTATTTTTGGCATATAGATATCCATTTTTTTTCTAGCACTATATGTTACAGGAAAGGCTGTCCTTTATGTACTATACAGCCTTTGCATTTTTGTTCAGAGCTTTTGTCCACGTATATGTAGTTTATTGCTGGATTATCTATTTTATCATTTCTCTGTTTATCTTGAGGACAATACTACAATGTCTTGATTAATGTAGCTTTATCATAATTCTTAAAATCAGATTCATGTTGGTCCTTTTGTTCCTCTTTCACAGTTGCACTGGTTATTCATGATATTTCCATTTCCATATAATTTTAGAATCAAATTATCCAATTTTACAATAATTAGATTGCTAGAATTTTGATTGGGATTGTATTGAATCCACAGATAAATTTGGGAAGAATTAACATTTTAACAATGTTGAGTTTTTCAACCTGTGAACGTTATATATCTCTACGTTTGGTTAAATCTTTTCTATCTCAGGAATACATTGCCATTTTCCGTATATAAATTTTTGACATATTTTCTAAGATTGATCTGTAGCATTTTATTTCTCTTTTTATCCCTAGTATTTTATAATTTCATGCTAATTGTTTTTTTTTCAAAGAAGTATCTAATTCCAAAGTTAATATCTTTAGCATATTTCTTTCTGCATAATTTTCCACATTGGCATTTTTAGGTTCTGAATTAGTGATGGGTCTAGTTAAGTTAATATAATAAATAAATACAAATAGGAATGCTTATCAGTCTTAGATACTTAAGAATAATTGGGCAGGTGTCACTCATTAGGGTTATTCTACACAGCTAAGATAAGTAAAGAGAATAAGATTGAAATATTCAAAACTTGAAAATGTTTTGTAATGGTGCCTGGGTGACTCAGTCAGTTAAGCGTCTGACTTCGACTCAGGTCATGATCTCACGGCTCATGGGTTCGAGCCCCGCGTTGGGCTGTGTGCTGACAGCTTGGAGCCTGGAGCCTGCTTCGGATTCTGTGTCTCCCTTTCTCTCTGCCCCTCTCCTCCTCGTGCTCTGTCTCTCGGTCTCTCAAAAATAATTAAACATTTAAAAAAATTCAAAAAAGAAAATGTTATGTAAATGTTTATACAATCATAACTCCGGGACAAAGTGTTTTTAGCCACTTCATTTATTTTTCTTAAAATGATCTTCATTTTAATCCAGTCATGTTAATTATGATGCATTATCAGGATTGGCTCTAAATATGGGAACAATTACATTAAAGTTTTTGTTCCCCAACTTACCACTCAAAATATTTTGAAACTTGAATTCTTACAAATTACCAATTTTAAAAGGTGTTTTCCTTGGAATTAAGAGAGCACATTGGTAGCCTAAAGGCATAGGTTTTTGGAATCAGACCAATCTGAATTTGAATTTTGTTTTTATCATTTATTACATGTTTGAGACTTGGGAAAATTTTATTCTCTGAGCTTTAGTTTCTTCATCTATAAAGTATGCTTGGCTTTCAGTATTTTATTTAATATTTTAGATAATTATAAAACAGTCAAAAATTTTGTCATTATATCCTTACTACCTTTACTCCCAGTTTAGAGTAGATACTCTACTAACATGGTATGTTGTGCATACTCCAAAATACCATTTACTATATATATATTGCTAAGCTTGTCTTGTCTTTATTTGTTGTAAAATAATCAATTCATCTTTAAGGAGAATGTTTTCTCCTTCCTCTGATTCATTCTAAGAGAACACTCAGTTGCTGCCTCATTCTTGGCCTCTCTCTCTCTGCCTTTCTTCTGAACTCAAGATACTGAATTCAGTTCCCACCTTGTTCCTCTTGGAGAAGTTAAGGCCCTCCGAGAGCACACACCCTTTTCTGCTCTTCCGACAGACAGCATTACATGTGTAGAGGCCCAGACCAGAGCTCTATGATCAGATTGTTACATCTGTCTGGTTCTAGGGTTGAGCATTAGGTATAAGAGGGCCTATTTGCCCATTAAGCTATATCATTTAAACGTGTTCTGTTATTAAATATATAAAGTTTTATTTTGACCCTCCCCCCCAAAAAAAAAGAATGACGTCATCTAGGTAGCCATTTTTTTTCTTGCACAAGTATTTGTCTTTCTTTTAGCAACACAGATGCAGAATTATAGCTTTATCTTAATTTACATTAAGGGAGAAACTTATCCTTTTAATCTTTAAAACTTTGAAAAAAGTTGTATTATTTTTATTTTGGAATGAAAGCTCAAGACTGAAATGTCTATAAGGCTCAACTGGTAGAATTTTATGCTTTACCTTTACTCTAGTTAAGTGTTTGTTTAAAATACTGGAATTTAGGGAGGGAAATCTTTGTCTTTATATGTTCACATCCATCACTACAGAAATAATCGAAGAATCTTTTGTTTCCTTCCGGCCACAGACTTGATGAGCTTGGCTATGTTATTTCCTGAATAGTTTTAGAATGGTGCTATCTAGACACTCTCTTTCAATGGATATAGAAAACTGAGGCATTTATCTATATAATTTAGTTCCAAATGCAATCAGACTACGGAAATATTGTATGACCTGAATTACATGGATAATAGATACAGTTCTCCTTTTGTCAAGGATAATACTAAATAGTCATGGGCACATGAAGACTAGCTGTGCCCATAGCTGTGTTTTCAGAAAGTCACACTTATACTGTTATGGTTGAGCTAAGATTTTTACTATCTAACCTTTTTAGTATGTACATTAGTTGATAAGGCAGCTGAAATAACTAATTGGACTAGGTGTAGTCTGTTTAATTTGATCATATAGATAAATGAAACCAGTTTTGTTGATACAGTTGATATGGTTATCCAGCTGACCAAATTAGCAAGACAGCAATTACCTACCACAATCTGACCTGCACAAATATAACCCTAGTCTAGTGAACATCAGGAGCTACCACTAATGTGCTTGCGTTACAATAATGTGGATATTCACTCTGGGCTCAGCATTTCAAATAAATTACTGTCTTTAGCAGCCAAGGAAAAGCATATTTGCATTTCTATATGAGGGCCAATTGGGTCATATGATTCAATGGATTATTTTCTTTGGTTGTTTATCTTTCAATTGCCTTGGGATTTTGATAATTTGGTCTAATTGATGCATCAGGTGTAATGTATTTGAAGGGAGGGTCATATCAAGGTCAATGATAATTACTGTGAAACAATTATTTCTGAATAAGCACTGAAAAATTAAAAAGGGAGTATGTAGATTTAATTATGGTATACAAAGAACATAATAGTCTATCTCTGTCACAATGGTGATTTTTTTTTTCTCTGTTCTTGGTAAATACATGGAATGAAATATTGGGTGTGCAGTAATGGAATGTACACAATTTTAAAAAATTCTCTGGAAATGAATTCTTAAGTAATAGGGGAAGTACAGGGTGTCTTACTGCATCATGCCGATAAAGGGCTATGAGAATGTCACTTATTTAACAAATTTAGTAATGTCCAGGCAACTTGAAGCACTGAAGATTTGGAGATGGGGAAATAACAGAACTCTGTTCTTTTGTTGCTTACACAGTTGAGTAAATATCACAAGGGGTGGACCTTTGGGCTCTTGTTCATCAGTGTATCTGGAACATCTACCATCATGCTTGTGTGTAGGTTTTTATTTAATTTGTCAAATAAATTGTGAGTTCAGGTGAGTCAATTTCTAACTTTTTTCATGTCCTTTTTCTATTTCTCTTCTTGCAATGTGGAAAGAAGGATGAGTTGAGATCAGACAGGAAAAATCAGGCGGAAGTGGAAATTATTTGGACAAGATTGGAACAATCTCCTTTTCCATCTTCTCTTTCAACCCAGAGATCTAGTGCATATTTATTTCCCTCCAACAAAGTCTCAACCCTATTGTTCTAGCCAGATTTAGTCTTATACTTGAAATACATTCTCTTTCCCTGTAACTTGATAACTCAGGCAGAGGATGCAATTTTTTAATTAAATATAGTATTTTATAAAATGCTACAGTGTTAAACCACAGTAGTTCACAAAAACAATGCAAAGAATATACCCTTAGTGGGTATATTTTGCGGTTGGGATGGGCTGCTGTATTACAACCAGGGAGAGCGTGGATTCTGGAAATTCTGGAAATTTTAAATAGATTCATAGTACTGAAGAGCAGGAGTGAGGAGGTAATAGACTATAATGGTTAAGATCCTGGCTCTGCTATTTATTAGTTGTATGATCTTGGGAAAATGTTGTAGGTGAAGAAACTTGCATCTCAATTTCATCATTGAAAAATGGGGACAATGAGAATATCATGAGTCAACTGTGCGAATTAATGAGCATATAAATATAGTAGATACTTAGAAGAGTCCTGGAAACAACTGATCAACAAATGTTAGTCTTATTGTTAAATGCACCACATTCTCTTTCACTCCAGGGCTTAACACGTGTTCCTCCTGTGAAGATTGGATGGCTATACATCTTCTCTTTGCCAGCCCAACTTCTACTCATTGTTCAGATTTCTGCTAAAAGTTTCTTCTTCTAAGAAACTTTCTTCAAATATGGACTTCATTATTTTTCTTACTAGAGGTTCCCATAGTAACTTGTATTTTTGTCAATAATTGCCCTTATTATATTTTTTATTACCTGTTTAATTTTACAGCATTCCCCATTTGACTGAAAACTTTGAGAAGATATAGATAACATCTGTCTTGTTCCCTACCGCATGTTACACTTAATAAATATTTGCTGCATGAGTAAATGGGAGGATGTAGGAGTCAGAGTATGAGGAATTTTGCATCTTATTTAGGTATTTTTGCCATGGAAAGATACTGAAACATTTTAACCTGAGGAATAGTATGATTATTTCTATCTTTTAGGAATACTCTGGCAGCATCATGGATGAGGGATATGACCCGTGAAGTCTGGTGATCATGGAAACAAATTAAAATATTTTTAATAATCCAAATTGAGGTATCTAATGGTGACTCTTAAATGTGTGGCCTAGAAAAAAAGGGATAATCACAACATCACTAACCAAAACTAATAAAAAGAGAATTAAGAGTCTTGGTAACAGAATGTCTTATGTTGATTTCTCCAGAAGCAGATTCTGAGTAAAGGGCTTGAGTGTTAGGGGATGGGGTAGGTAATCTCCCAGGCAAGGCTGACTCTTTGTCCCTGTAGGCAGAGTGGCTTAAGGATCCACAGGACTTCTCTATAAGGAGAGCCACAGGTGCTAGCCATTAAAAGCCCAGTTTTGTGTGGGTGGTATACAGAAACCTTAAAAGGGAATTGGAAAGAAGGATTGCGAGGAAATCTGATAGATAATGACATAATTTGCAGCAGGGGATAAAATACTCGTTTTGAAGAGGCCATGGGAAATTCAAGTGGATATACCCAGTAGATAGGTAGATTGGTATAAGGTTTAGGAGGGTGAAGAAATATGAGTTATCATCAAGGATCTGGTTTCATAAGGAAGATGTTAAGAGTGAGAAAAAAAGTCAAAAGAAACAATTATGGAACTGATACTAGAGCTCATGAGCAGAGAAAGTGGAACCTATTAAGTAGAAGACTATATAAAAGCCCAAGGGTAGAGAAGAAAAACCTGGAGTAGATGCTGGTTCCACAGTCAAGAAGGAAAGACGTGTCATGAGATGCCTTCTTTTGAGAGTTTGAACAAGGTAAGTAGAGATTACTGACTATCGGATTTAGCTATAAAGGTCAATTCTTGAAGTAACAGTAGATTTGGAAGCATGCTGGTAATAAAAACTGTTGGTTTCAGAGTGAATGAATAATAATAGGCTAGCCTTTCAGAAAACTTGGCTATGATGGATGGGAAGGTTAGAGATGAAACTGTGGGGAAGGAGGTATATATATTCAGTAGAAGCCATGATTTAAAAGGAAGAGACTGTAGAACATTTTAGCACTAGGATAAGGAGTCAGCATGGAATGAAAAAAATCAAGATACAAACTGGAAGGCTGAAGACTGGTATATCCAGATGATTGAACAGTTAGGAGGACATGAGATACAGAGCATTGTTGGGGAGACTGGCCCTGAGCAGGGGAAAAGGCCATTTTTCGTGAAACAGGAGGGAAGTAGGATAAGAATGGAAACAGAATAAGAAAGAAAGAATTATTGTCTGATGCTCTATTTTCTTTGTAAAGCCAGAGGTAAGGTTTTCTGTTGGGTACACAAATGGGCTTACATATCAAAAACAAATATTATCTGCTTTCTGCTGAGAGGCTGGAATACAGATTTTTATAATTAGCATTAGAATTTTGAAGAAATCAAACTACAATTCTTGAAATCGAAGTAGCTTGGTAGCAAATCACTATTTTCTCAAAATATGCTGTTATCCTGAAGCTGTGTGTTTTTATGCGAACTGTAGTGTGGAACTTCATCCACTCGGCACCTGTCTTTGAACCTAGTTAAACATATGAAAATTCAACTGGAGAAATTTGGTCAGGAACATTGGATTTGTGGAGTGTCTGAGTACATTTTTGTTTATAACTTTAGAGTTGACTTTTGAACAAGGCGGAGGTTAGGAGCACTGACCCCCACATACAGTCAAAAGTCTAGGTATAGCTTTTGACTCCCCCAAAAATTTACTGATAGCCTACTTTTGACCAGAAGTCTTATTGATAACATAGTCAGTGAACACATATTTTGTATGTGTATTCTCACAATAAAGTAAGCTAGAGAAAATACTATGTTAAGAAAATCACTAGGAAGAAAAGAGACAAAAAAAGCAGATTCTTAAATATAATAAAGTGGTGGTTACCAAAGGCAAGGTGGGTGGGGTGAATGGGTTAAACAGAGGAATTAAGAGTACAGGTAGCTTGATGAGCACTGAGTAATGCCTAGAATTGATGAATCATTATAATGTACACCTGAAACTCATGACACCTAGTCTTCAATAAAAAAAAAAAAAAAACAAGGAAGAGAAAATACATCTACAGTACTGTTATTGAGAAAAATCCACATATAAATGGACTTGACCAGTTCAAAGGCACATTGTTCAAAGGTCAACTGTAATTTAGCGGTGATAATACTCATTGTATCCTACTTTTTATGTTTGCAAATTACTTTTGAATGTATTGTGGTAGAACTCCTCCCTAAGGGGGCCTCCTCAGAACAAAGGAGGGCAATGTGGCCCGATCAACTCCTATATACATATGCATGGCTCTGACACATCTCTGTAACTTGGACTGTGTCCATTTAGATTATGTGAGTCACCATATATGGGAGACAAAGAAGTAGAAATTGCATAAAAGGCTACACCCTGCTGTGCTCCGGGCTCAGCCTTTTTGGGGTCTTAGCCCACTAAGCCCGTACTGGTAAGAATAAAGCTACTTCCTGGAAAGAAGAGCCTCAGTGTCCCCTTGTCTCTGTGCCAGAATCCTGCTACAGTGTTACCTCCTTTTGGTCTTGAATGGCCAGGTGAGATAGATCAGGCAGGATTTCAATGAGGACACAAAGTCAAAGGCTAATCAGGTAAAGAGAGTTGAAAGGAAGGAATAGGATGCATTTGGAGAAATGATCAGATAATCATCCTGAGGGCCCCTTAAGGGAGAACCTTAAGTTTGTAGCCTAGGGAAGGAAATAGAACCAGAAACAAAATTAGAAAACATTGTATTCAATAACTGGGAAGTACTTTAGGGTATATATAGGACTTTATAGTCAAATACTATTTTGCAGATGAAAAAAATACTATCTAGTATTCATAAGCACTCAAAAAATATTTGTGGAAGGAATTAACAAGTGAGTGAAAGAAGAAACTGAGTCTCAAATAGTGAAATTATTTTCCTGAAGTTAGAGAACTAGTTTTTGGCAGAAGAATATGAAACCTTATTTTTCTGATGCCCAGGCCAATTGCCTTTCCATTAAATTAGGAATTGTTTCAAGGGATAATTATGGAGGAAAATAAAAATTACAAATTGAAAACGAGCCAGTGCAGTAAACCACAAAAGAAATAAACTGCATTATCAGGAGTTTATAATGCAGTACTAATGAATTAGCCAGGAACATCCTGGACTAAATCCACAGAGCCTGAGACGTTTGGACCCCTGATGTTTTGCTCTTGCCAATATTCCGGGTTACACTAAGAATTAGAATACACTTTTTAGAGCAAGGCAGAGCTTACCTTCCCCCTCCTCCCTCCATTTTATGGCTGCAGAATCTGAGTGCAATGGAAATTGAGTGTTTTCCCCAAGGCAGCTAGGCTAATTAATGTCAAAGGTTGAATTTAAACCCAGGTTCATGACTGAGTTCAAAATGCTTCCTTCCAAGATTTCATCCTGCAAGATAAAAAACAAAACAAACAAACAGTTTTTTTTTTCTACCTTTATCTCAACCTGTTTATACTAAAATGAAACAGAGTAAGGGAATAAAGGAAGACGGTCTATTGAGAATAGATGCTTTAATCACTGAGTGAAACTTAAAATGAGGTTTAATTTATCACTTTTGAAAAAAGTGAAATCAAAGTTATTCATAAACTAGTACCTAACAAAGCAGAACTGTGTTTGTGTGTGTCTGTCTCTTTCCCTCTACTTTCTCTGTGCCTCTTCTATTCTCTCCTGAGGTGCCAACCTCACAAAAAACATGCTTATCCAACCATTTGAACACATCTGTGATTGAACAACCTTGAATTGTTACTCATTTAATTGCCATTCCTTCACAAATTTCTTAAAACTTATAAGCAATAACTGTGCTCATGCCATGACACAAAAATGAACAAAAGTTGACAAAGTTCCTCTTCTCCAAGAATGTTCATATTATAAATGTAACCAAACAATGCAGAAAATGTAAAATACTGACTGTGAGGAGTACCACGAACAAAACTAATATCCTTCTGATTTGTGAGGAAAAAGCTGCATAGTTCATTGCCACAAAAGGTGTGAAGCCAATAAAGTGGGTGGTTAGAAGTTTATGTGGTAATTCTCACAGGTACAAATCTACCACCTGAGGCCACAGGAAACTTTTGTTGTGATCCATGGTTATGTTTGCGGTAGAAGGAAGGACCTTTCAGGAAGATGAATCAGACTTTTTTTTGAAGGATAAGTGGACAAGGGGGAAGAGGCTTGGTGAATTCCTGTTTGAGAATTAAAAAATTGGGAGAAATCTGAAGTTTCTAGTTGCCATGTGGGGTGGGAGTCAGGTACTTGAGACTATTTCGCTTGACCATTTCTCCACATATGTTAAATTCCCCAAAATGATTTTCCTTTACTTGTGAGAATTAAGACCTGAAAAATAAAGGACGGAGTAAAATATGGACATATTAGGCAAGATTATGTCCTATGCTTGAACCAGTCATGAAGAGAGACTTCCAATAATAGATGATATGGCAGCAGCTTTAGCCCTTGGAATCAGAGGTAAAGAACAAGAGAATGACCGCAGTATCTGGACCTGAAAACTGACTCCAGGCTAGAGCAGAACATTAGAGAGGCCCTAGAAGTTTCCTCCTGCCAAACCTCTCATAGACTGACGTTTTAGCTCAGCAGCTATGAGTGTTACAGCTTCAAGGCCTGTCAATGGGAAGTAAGATGTGTACAAAGAAAGTGTGGCTTGACACAAAAATTACTAACCCAATTGTGGGCTGAGTGCCTAAATCATAATTTTCAAGGGCACGTGGTGGATCTATGTCTAATCTGAGTTTATTCTGGTAGAAGTATGATAGTAACTACAAGCAGTGATCATATATTCAGGAGAGAACAAGGGAGTCAGCTTAGTTTGAGACATGGCATCAGTTAAAGACAAAGAGCCAAAGAGAGTTGGTGACGGCTGGCAGATTGTCCTCCCAGCAGTAGAGGGTAGTGAAAATTAGTGATAGAATGAAGATGCCCGTGTGATCCCTTTTGAGGCTGGGATGGGAGCTACAACTTAGTGGATGCCCCGACTGCGATTACGCACATCAAGAGCACAAGATTCTATAGTGAAGGGAGCAAATTCTATACAACATTCATGGGAGGATATGGGTTCTTAATATATCTTCAAATGTGGAATAGATGGACTCTAATTAGTTGGGAGTTATTCCAGTTCTATGCTATAGCTATTCTCATCAGGGCTGATTTTCTGAGAAGAAAATCTAAGAAGAACGATGACAATTCATATTTTTTTCCCCAACAGCCTTAGAGATAATTATCATAATTACAAGTGTTCAGATAAAGAAGTTGAGGCTCAAGAGTTGAGGTAGTTCACCAGTGATTCAAATTCAGGTCTTGATAGATACAAAATCCCTTCTCGTTTCCTGACAGCTCACTTCTCTTGCTTATGAAACCACTAATTGTGGGCAAGTTTGCTTTATGAAAAAGCCTTATTTGTGGTTTTGCCTCACACAAAAAATCAATGCCTCCCTCGTACCGCAAAAATCTTCTATCCCCAACTACTTTCACCGGAGGATCCTTACTACTTACCCCCCCCCTTTTTTTTTAACCCAGTGAGAGAAGGGGTAGTTAATTACCCCTTTTTGCATCATCGAAACTCCATTTGTGTCCACTTCTCATTCTTCTGAACTGTTCCATTCATGAATCATTCTGTTCAAATATTGCCACTGTTACTCGCTAGGACCCCTTTCTATTTTTTAATCAGCTTTATTGAGATATAAGTAACACACAACAGATAACACATATTTAAAATGCACTCTTTGATACATTTTTGACTTAAGTATATAATGTGAAACCACCACCACAATCAAGAGCATTTATTGTCACTCTGAAGTTTCATTATGCTTGTTGTAATCCCACCCTCCCTACCCCACCCTGATTCGGAAGCTCACACCTCCATCTGTAGGAACCAACTGACCTGTTACCTATCACTAGACAATATTGTGCATTTCCTAGAATTTTGTGTAAATGGAATCATTTAGTGTGTGTTGTGTCTGGTTTCCTTAACTCAGCATAATTATTTTGAGTTCTGTCTACACCTTAACACGTGCCGGCAGTTATTTTATTTTTATTGCCGAGTAGTCCTCCGTTGTTGGAAATAATACTGGTGATCTGCTCACCTGTTAAGGTGTATATTTGTTACTTTCACTTCTTAGGTATTACAAAGTCTGCTACAGATACTCATACACAAATCTTGGTGTGAACACCACCTTTAACGTCTCATGGGTAAATGACTACTAGTGAAATGGGTAGATAATACGGTAGAATATGTTGAACTTTTTAAGAACCTACCAAAGTGTTTTCTAGAGTCACTGGACCATTTTACTTTCCTACTAGCAAAGTATGAGAGTTTGTTTCTTCACATTATGGCCAGCACTTGATATGGTCAGAGTTCTTCATTTTAGCCATTCTACAAGATCTGTAGTAATAGCTTATTGTGGCTTTTATTTTCATTTTCCTAACGACTAATGATTTGAGCATATATTTTTAAAATGTTTATTTTGAGAGAGAGAGAGAGTACTTGTGTGCACACATGTGCATGTGCTTGAGCAGGGAAGGGGCAGAGAGAGAGGGGAGAGAAAATCTCCAGCAGGCTCTGCACTTAAAGTTCAGTTGCAGGGCTCCACCTCATGAACCACGAGATCCTGACCTGAGCCAAGATCAAGAGTTAAACACTTAACCGACCGAGCCTGCCGGGTGCCCCTATTTGAGCATATTTTAATGTGCTTATTTGCCATTCCTAGATCTTCTTTGAATGTTAGTTCAAATCTTTTACCCAATTTTATTAGATTGTCTGTTTTCTTAATGTTGAATTTTAAGAGTTCCTTATATTTGGGACACCTGGGTGGCTTAATCGGTTGAGCATCCGACTTCAGCTCAGGTCATGAACTCACAGTTTGTGAATTTGAGCCCTGCATCAGGCTCTCGGTCAGCATGGAGCCTATTAAGATAATCTGTCCCCCTTTCTCTCTGTCCTTTCCCTGCTCATTCTCTGTCTCTCTCAAAATAAACTTTTTAAAACTTTTAGTGTTTATTTTTGAGAGTGAGAGTGAGGCAGAGAGGAGCACAGAGAGAGGGAGACACAGAACCTGAAGCCAGCTCCAGGCTCTGAGCTGTCAGCACAGAGCCCTACACGGGGCTCCAACAACTGAACCGAACCGTGAGATCATGACCTGAGCTGAAGTCCGATGCTTAATCAACTGAGCCACCCAGGCGCCCCTCAAAATAAACTTAAAAAAAAAAAAAGAGTTCTTTATATTTTCTGGGTACAAGTTATTATCGAATAAGTTTGTAAATATTTTTTCCAGGCTATGGTTTATTGTTTCATTCTTTTCATACTGCGTTTTGCAGGACAGATGTTTTAAATTTTGTGAAGTCCTATTTAGCAACTTTTAACTTTTATTGATTATGTTTTGGTTTCACAGATCAAAGGTCACAGAGGCTTTCTTGTAATTTATTTTAATGAGCTTTACTTTGACCAGTTTTGCATTTAGGCTTATGATATATTTTGAATGTTTATGAATAGCATAAGGTATAAATGAATGTTTTTTATGTAGAATTATCCAATTTTTCTGGTAGCATTTGCAGAAAAGACTGTTTTTCTCACTAATATGCCATTGTAGCTTTGTCAAAGATCAATTGTTCATATAATAAAATCAATATATATAATATATAATATATACAATCAATATATATAATATATACAATCAATATATAATATATACAATCTATATATAATATATACAATCTATATATAATATATACAATCTATATATAATATATACAATCTATATATAATAAATATCAATATATAATAAATATCAATATATAATATAATCAACTATATATTATACATATAATATATATATGGGGCTATTTCTAGATTGAGTCAGATGTTCCATTTGTATATTGATCTACCTTAAAACCAATGCTGCAGTATCTTCACTAAGGAAGCTTTATAATAAATTTTAGAATCAGCAATAATTTTACAACCGATTGCTTTTTAAGAAGTGTTTTGGCTATTCTAGGTACTTGGCATTTCTATGTATATTTGAGAATCATTTTGTTATCTTAAGTACTGTCATTTTGTCCTAAGATTTTGACTGGGATTGTATGGGAGCTATAGACAAAATTGGGAGAACGGACATCTTAATTATATTGACTATATCTTTCCATTTATTTTCATCTTTTAATTTCTCTCAGCAAGATTTTCAGTTTTCTCTGTATATATTTTATACTTTGTCCTGATTTCTTTCCAAGCATTTAAGTTTTTGATGCTCTTATAAATAGTAGTCTTAAATTTTAAATTCTAATTGCACATTGCTAAAATACAGAAATACAACTGATTTTTGTATGCTGACTTTGTTTTCTGAAGTCTTGCTAAATTCACTTTTTAGTTCTAATAGCCGTGTGTGTGTGTGTGTGTGTTTCACTGGATTGTCCACATAGACTATCATATTGTCTGCAAATACATAGTTTTACTACTACTTTTTCAACCTGGATGTTTTTATTTTTCTTCCCTTAGTCTGTGGTTAGAAGCTCCAATATAATGTGAAATAGAAGTGGTGAGAGCAGTATTCCAGTGCTTCCAGCCTCAGAGGATAAGCATTCAGTTTCTCACCATTAATAGGATATTAGGTATAGATTTATTAATGTTCTTTCATTATGTTCTTTATCAGATAGAGAAAGTTTTCTTTGGTTCCTATTTCGTTAAGTTACTTTCTATTATGAGTGGATGTTAGGCTTTTTCAAATATTTTTTGTACATAGATCGTATGGTTTCTTTTTTAGTTGATTAATACTGTGAACTTAATTGGTTTTAAAATGTTAGTCACCTTATATTCCTAGGATAAACAAAGATAAGCTGGTTTTACATATACTACAAGTAAATACATTATAGTTGTATTTATTTAGCTCTCCAGATACATGCAGATAATCACCTTATACATGTAAGTATATCACACACACTCACAGACACACACACACACACATACACACACACACACATACACACACACGGCTGGGAAAGGGCAGTGGTGGGGTGACCAGAAACCAGGTCATAGTGGGCTTTGTATACCATCCTGAAGTCCATTTTATTCTCCTGTAGTCACAGGGAATTGTTAGTTTTTAAGCAATGTATTAGCATATAATCTGTATTTAAGGACTGTTTCCCTGTAAAGAATATTAAAAAATTGGGCTGAACTGACAGAAGGACTACTCTGGAGATTACTGGAGAAGTCCTAGGAAGTGATGATGAGGGTATAGATGTACACGAGAGTGTACTTTAAATTGCTCTAAAATTTTTTAGATGACTAGGCCAGTCCTACTCAAGTTGATTGTAAACTTCTTGAGGATTCGTCCCAGGTCACACATGTTTATACCTCCCAGTTTCTATTAAAATCCTTGGTACACACTCTGCTCAGTAAATATTCCCATTATGTTTACATATAGCATCAGTTACATACAAAGCCAACCTTCCCTCTATACAAAAACATTTGTCAACTCTTTAACTTTGGTAAAGTTTGCTAATAGCCATTTCCATACATGAGTTTCTTTTAACTTCTTTCAAACTAACTAGGAGTGAGTCATTTTTATTTTCAGCTAGAGAATAAGAAAGAACCCACAAGACTGTTAATTAGCCAAATCACCCTTCATCTGAAAACAGCAAAAGATTTTTAAGCCAATTAAAAAAAGAATCACCAAACTGTGCTCTGGCAGATTGTGGCAGTTGGGACCTTGGTCTGGGTTGATGGGAGGTTTGTTTAGCAGTTCTGTCATGACATTTCAACAGCGCACGATCCTTGTTACAATACATCAGTATATAATCATAGTCAAGCCTGTGGAATTACCACTATGTCACCATGGGAAAAAATTGCTTATTTGATAATCTACCATGTAGGTTTTTTCCAAAGGGGATTTTATGAATTTGTGTCAGTAAAGCTCTCTCTAAAAAAAAAAAAAAAAAAAAAAAAAGACACAAAATCTGTTGTGAACAAGAAGGTAAGTAAAATTAATTTCTGAACGGAGAAGATTACATATATCTTGAATTCACATTGCGTGTATTCAAATAGTACATTTCTCTATGGTGACAACCTTGGTTTTGTCTTAATGCATTATCTGTGTCTAAACTTTATTTTGGCATTTCTTCTCTCCCATGTGACCAGCACTGTGCTAGGTACTAGAGACAGAAAAATAATGTTCATTTCTTAAAGTTTCCTGGTGTGGGGAAACTCATAAATCTTTGATTTCAGTATGATGCATTTGATGCTACCATCTAGGTATACACTGTATCCTCTTTTTCTCAGAACATAGGAGGGTTGAGGAGTTGCATTAGCATGAATGGTTAGTTCTCTGAAAGCATGGTGAAAACTTAAATAGAATACTCCTCAACCACTTGAATTCTGGATTTTCCTTCTCCTACTCTATTAAAGTGGCTCTCTGGATAATAGGAAATTAACTCTTTAATGGCAAACCTGTTTTTATTCTAATCTTGAACTTTTGATCCTGTTGAACATCACCTCCTGCTTGACACTTGATTTGGTTTCACTTACCAGTTTAATTTTTTTTTTAATGTTTAGTTTTTGAGAGAGGGCATGAGCAGGGCTGGGGCAGAGAGAGACACACACACACAGAATCCAAAACAGGCTAGGCTGTCAGCACAGAGCACGATGCAGACTCGAACCCACGAACCCTGAGATCACGACCTGAGCCGAAGTCAGACACTTAACTGACTGAGCCACCCGGGTGCCCCTCACTTACCAGTTTTTTTTTAATCTCTTTCCTATTTCATCTATGAAATGATTTTAAAGGGATAAAAATAGCAGGCACTATCTATATTCCAGGCACTCTTCCAAGCATTTTACCTATATTGACTTAGTTTTGTTGACCGTCTCATGAGTTTGGTATTATTACTCTTCCCATTTTACAGATGAGAGATTCAAAGCATAGAAAGTTAAGCTTAAGCCTATGTTGCTCAAACAGAATTTAGTGTAGTTCAGAATTATTCAAGTAGTAACATGTGAACCCCTGGTGAAAGTGGGAGATTTTTATGCCTCCTTGTTTCTCTAAGTATACTCTATAGTACTGAATTCACTTTTATCTGGCATTCTACATGCTTTATTACTAGTTTGTTCATTAAATATAAATAGTTGCGAAGTTTCTTCTAATGCCTCCTACAATTTCTACACTCTTTCCCTTCATGAATGGGTCCACTTTGACAACGTTGATCGTCTCTGTGGTGATGTACTCCGAATCCTCACCTCTGCCGTGCCCTCTTCCTCCAGCTCCACACCTACTTGGATGCCGTTGAGCAGCACATGTGCATTTTTCCAAACTCTCAAACTTGTCAAACATTACTTTCTTCACCAAACCAACCCATCTAATTGATTTCCACGTAACTGTTGGGTTAAAGACTCCAATGTTTGAATTGTCCAAGCTTTAAATGTTACAGATATCTTGACTTACATCTTTAGATTTAAATGCCCCTATCCATTCATTTGCCAGGTTTAAGGCTTTCTGCATGCACATCCAGTTCCTGTGACCCGAGGAGCACTGGTATAGACCACCACAATAGCTTACTGTTTTCATCCCTGAAATTGGGCCGGCTCAGTGGCCACGTGACTCGTTCTAATGTGCACTCCTCATCACGTGCCTCCCGTGCACACAGACCTTCAATGACTAATAACCCAAAACCAACAGACTCTACATTCCTGTTTGCAACTCCTTACTTGGTTCACACTCACTTCAGCCTGGATGTGTTCAACTTCTCCCCAAACCTGTCTTTACAGACTGAAATCTGCTGATCCTTCAGGGCCCCAGTGAAATTACACTTCCTTCAGGAAAGCTCTTCGTATAATTTCTTTATGATTTCTCCGGCAAACCTCTGCCTGGCTCAAAGATTTTTCTTTTTTTTCCCCCCTATTTTAATGATTTCTAATCTTGTGTATGAGGCTGGAAATCCTTTGAGAACAGAGGCTGTGTTGAATCTACCTTTGAATCTTTGCAGGACAAAACCTAGCACTGGGAATATATTTAGTAGCTGCTACTCAAACTTTGGAGAATTACTCAAATAGTGAATAAGAACACCTGTGATAGTTTATGGATATAATTTTTGAGATGCGTGCCATAGAGTTGGTGAATGCCTCACTCTGTTGAAAAGTACCTCCTTTTCTATTGCAAATATGGCTGTTTTACAGCAGAGATGAAAAGTGTTTCCTGGAGTCTCAGTTAAGGACTAGATTTGTGCAGGTATTTGTGCCAAGCTCCAGGTTTGGTGTTTTGGTGTTTGGGTGTTAGCACTGCTTTTGTGTCTCCGTCCTGGCTGTTTCTTAAATGCACTGCTTCCTCTAGGACCTCACACTTAAAATTCCTTCTAAAATTATTCAGTCACAATCATGGTTGCTTTTATTATTCATTAAGGCTGAAGATTTCAAAGTTTGATGTTTGCTTAGCTGTTGCTTGAAACACCTGTTTCTAGATCTGTCTTTTCTATTTCCTCGCATGTATCCATGATATTTATCATTCAACTTGATGGAAAGAATAAAAATACCTTTATTGTTTATTTTAGAACTCTGACAGCTGTGACTTGAAAGGGTAGTAATTGGTATTAAAGAACAGGGTCATGCAGGGGGTTTTCAGTGTTTGCCATGTGATCAGCAATATGCATGTATGCAAGTTGCTTAACTTTTAAAAATTGACGATACCTGTAGTTGAGTGTTCGTGTTTGATGTAGGAACATTGAAACCATGTGAGGTTTGAGTCCTACAGCTTCTGTATCTTTTCCAGTATTCTTTTCTTTTGTTTTTTTTAGAGCATAAGCGGGGGAGCGGGGCAGAAGGACGGGGGAGGGAGGGAGAAAATCTTAAACAAGTTCTATGCTCAACGTCGAGACTGATGTGAGGCCCAATGTGGGACTAGATCTCACAACCTTAGGATCATGACCTGACCTGAGCTGAAATCAAGAGTCAGATAGACACTCAACCGACTGAGCCACCCAGGTACGCCATCAGTATTCTTTCTTAATATATCATTTACTTAATGTGATTGTGGTGGGATTGAATTTAAACATCTGAAATGCTGTGGTATAGTAAGAAAACCTAAGAATTAGTCATTCCCTTGTTCAAATCCTACCACTTAAGCAACTCGATGCAAGCAACCTACCCCTCAGTCCTTTCTCCTATTAAATGAGGATAACAGTATTTTCCTTGTAGAGTTTTCATAAGGAAATAAAATACCTGCAAAATATTTATTACTGAATCTGACCTATCTTATCATATAAATAATTTTGTCCTTATATTGGCTTTTATCAATGTTATACTATCCTTTAATTATAATTACTAAATATACTACTTTTTTAAAGTATCATTGGACAATATTACATTAGTTTCAGGTGTACCGCATAGTGATTTAACATTCATATCCATGGGGGCGCCTGGGTGGCGCAGTCGGTTAAGCGTCCGACTTCAGCCAGGTCACGATCTCGCGGTCTGTGAGTTCGAGCCCCGCGTCAGGCTCTGGGCTGATGGCTCGGAGCCTGGAGCCTGTTTCCCATTCTGTGTCTCCCTCTCTCTCTGCCCCTCCCCTGTTCATGCTCTGTCTCTCTCTGTCCCCAAAATAAATAAACGTTGAGAAAAAAAAAATTAAAAAAACAAAACAACAAAAAAAAACATTCATATCCATGATGAAACTATTACCAGAAGAAGTAAAGTTACCATCTGTCACCATGCAAAGTTAATACAATATTGACTGTATTCCCTGTGCTGTACATCATACCCCATAATTAATAACTAGAAGTTTTTATTTCTTGGTCCCCCTTTACCCATTTTACCCCCCATCCCCTTCTGCTTTGGGAAACATAAGTCTCCTCTGTGTATCTATGAGTCTGATGTTTTGGTTTTTGGATTCCACATATAACTGAAGTCATAAAGTCAAAGAATTTTTCTTTGACTTATTTCGCTTAGTGTAATACCCTGAAGGTCCATCCATGCTGGAGCAAATGATAAGATTTTATTCTTTCAATGGCTGAGTAGTAATCAATTGTACAGTTTATCCTTGAAAAATGCAGAGATTGGGAGTGTTTCCCTGCATGTGCATTTGAAAGTTCATGTGTAATTTTGACTCCTTCAAAAACTTAACTGCTAGTAGCCTACTATTGACTGGAAGGCCTTACCAATAACGTATAGTCAGATAACACGTATTTTGTATATGTATTGTATACTGTATTCTTAAAGTAAGCTAGAGAAAAGAAAATGTTATTAAGAGAATCACAAGAAAACATACACTTAAAGTGCTATACTGTATTTATGGAGGGGAAGAAACTTGTGTAAATAGACCTGCACAGTTCAAACCTGGTTGTTCGGGGTTAACTGTATATATGGATACACCATATTTGCTTTATCCATTTATCTATCCATGGGCACTTAAGTTCTTTCTGTATCTGGGCTATTGTAAGTAATATTGTGATGAACATAGGGGTACATATCTTTACCAGTTAGGTTTTTTTTTGTTTGTTTTTGTTGGATAAATACCCAGAGACGGGATTCTCAGATGATATGGTAGTTCTGTTTTTCTTTCTTTTTCTTTTTTTTTATTTATTTTTGAGATGGAGAGACAGAGCATGAACAGGGGAGGGTCAGAGAGAGGGAGACACAGAATCCGAAACAGGCTCCAGGCTCTGAGCTGTCAGCACAGAGCCCGACGCGGGGCTCGAACTCACGGACCGCGAGATCATGACCTGAGCCGAAGTCAGCCTCTCAAGACTGAGCCACCCAGGTGCCCCCTGTTTTTCATTTTTAAGGATCCTCGATACTATTTTCCATAATGGCTTTACCACCTTACATTCCCACCAATGGTGCATGGGGGTTCCTTTTTTTCTCCCACATTGTTGTCAGCACTTGTTTTTTTAAATAGCCATTCTGATAGGTATGAAGGTGAAGTGAAAGTAGCACTGGGGGACCAGGCTGTTTACTGGCACTTGGTGCACCTAGTGGTGTCACTCAAGTGGCATGGGTGATGGGTCTGGTCACCCAGAGTGTCTGCTGGCAGGGCAGATGATTGTCCACTGCACTTGGGTGGGTCGTAATTACTAAGTTTAACTTCCCAAATACTTGCAAGCAAGTAGGTACTCATATTTCAAGTCTTACTTCTTTTCACTTCTATTATAGCACCTAAAGCACTTTGATTATTTTTAACATCTCTATTACTCGCCCACTCCCCCATTGAAACAGTTCGATAGTAATCATTTTTAGAGCTTGGTTCATAGTAGGTGCTCAATAATGTCTGGTGTGTAGATAAAAATTAGATGCAAGCCTATTAGATATCCGGTAGTCAGTTGGTGGTTGCTACAGGCATGTGGTTAAACTCTAGACATCTACTAATTCATGATAACTGATCAGGTCACTTCATTGTTGTTACCTGCTATTGTGTTTTTGTTCACTTACAAATGTTTTTCCTATGAATCACAGCTACAGGGTTTAGTTGGGATAACTGTCTGCCTGTATTTGGGATAATTGGGATGTTCAGGTTGCATGTCTGTAACTGCATTTGCAAAATATCGACATTGGTAGCTATTTTAACTTAGAAACATTTGACTCATTTCTTTATGGCAGAGTTTTACATATTCTAAGATCTAGTGTTATTTTTACTAGCTGAAATCTCAGATGGCAGATAAAATGTTAAAATGAATGGGCTACATGTGAAAAATCTGACTTTTTTATCTCTAGCAGAGGCAGATTTTATTGGTGTCTCAACTGTGAGTTTAATATTAGAGAGAGATAGCCATACTTCTTTTTTTTTTTTTTTTAACATTTATTTATTTTTGGGACAGGGAGAGACAGAGCATGAACAGGGGAGGGTCAGAGAGAGAGGGAGACACAGAATCGGAAACAGGCTCCAGGCTCTGAGCCATCAGCCCAGAGCCTGACGTGGGGCTCGAACTCACGGACCGCGAGATCGTGAACTGGCTGAAGTCGGACGCTTAACCGACTGCGCCACCCAGGCACCCCCATACTTCTCAATTCAGAATAAAATGTTTTCTCCTTAAACAAATCCGTGGACTCCATAGATAATAAGTCAAAAGGATTACTGAGAGTTGTCCTAGTTCTTTAAATCTTCATACAACAATATATGTAGGATTAATAATATCATATTTATATGTACCTTCATGCATGTGTATACACTAAGCATAACAATATCAGATCAAATCAAATCAAGAACTTTTCATGTTATATCCGGGGTCACATATGGGAGCAGAGTGGAGTGGAGAACTACTGGTTATGTGTCGAGTGCTTAATTTCTTTGGCATATATTGATCTTGCCTTCATGGCTACAGTATGAATACCTTACTCCTTTTGAATGGTTAAATTGAGGTATAGGAAATCTTTAGTTAGGCTTCTCCAGAGAAACAGGACCAACAGGACATATACAAATAGATTGATTGAAATGAATTTGCTCATGTGATTATGGAGACTTTAAAGTCCACTGATCAGCTAACTGCAAATTGAAGACTCGGGAAAGCTGGTAATGTAATTCCAGCCGAAGTCTGAAGGCCTGAGAACTAGGAGGGCAGTAGACCCATAGCCAGATAAAAAGAAGTCAAGTAAAGGAGAATTCTCCCTCCATCTGCCTTTGGTCTAGTCAGGCTTTCAATGATTTGGATGATGCCCATCCACGTTACGGTGGACAATCTGTTTTACTTGGTCTATTGACTGAAACGCCAGTCTCTCCCGGGAGCCCTCTCATTGACAAACCCAGAAATAACGTTTAACCAAATATTTGTGCACCTTGTGACCCAGTCAAGTTAACACATAAACTAACCATCACAGATAAAAGAAAGCATGCATAAATTAAGATACTTGGATTAGTCACATATATTGATGTATGGAATTGAGATGACTCCTGTAGCGGACTGAAAAGCCTTGGCCTAGTTGAGATGGCTAGAATAGCTTATGGTTTTTAATTCCTCACTTTATTTTTTGCTCTTGCTAAGGTTTACAAACACACACATGTGCACACTTTCACATGCACGTTCCTTAAAAGTAAATGGTCTTTTTTCTTATATTCTATTTCAAAGGTAAAAATATTTTCCTCTCTAATGTCAGGTCCTTAAAAAGGAAAATCGATAAAATTCTACATTAAGTGAATAAAAAACTTGAAAAATGAAAGCGTTTCTATTAAACAGGCTTTATACAAGCAGTTTTCTGGGACGGGCCTATGCTGTTAAACATCAGTGCTAATGCTATGACATGCCTAGCTTTTAGATTATAATAGATTCATGAAATGTTTGGCATGCCAGAGAAAATACATAATTCAATTTCCTTTTCAAAACAGACTTTCTGAGCCGTCACGAGACCCCGCAATATTGTCACTATATTAAAAGCTTTGTGGTGGTGGTGAATTATTGTGAAGTTGTGAGAGTGTGTGTGCCAGTTTCATTTACAAACCCGCCTGATGCATACGAGAGAACATCATTAGATTTCTGCTTCGTGGCTCGTGGAGATTCTCTGGTGCTTTCTGAATATGCAGCCTGTTCGACACCCACCCATCCCTTCATTAATATCCTACTGGTATATTTAGCCAAGACTGTGGTGCACAGTGGTGCAGTCAACTATTAATCTGAGGTGTCTTTCATGTTTACAGAAACTCAGATACACCTGAGCCTCTAATCTGTTAATATCTCTTCCAGACTTTAAATTTTTTTCTCTTAAACCTTGTCAGGGAGGAAAATCTCAACGGATTTGTATTAGCAACTCAAAGTAATACCTGCTGTTTGTATGAAAAATTACCAAATGCTAAATGATCCCCAAATTAGGTAGGTATCCCACATGTAGAATAATTCATGCCTTGAAGAGAAGACATTCTTGGAGATAAACTCACATCACAAATTTATCGCATTATGATCCACTTCACAATAGCCGTGGTGTGCTCTAACTTGATGAATGAATGGTGAAAAAGAATATGTAAATTTCTGTTGAATTTTAAATTTTAGCATGTGTTCCTGCTAGTTACAGTTTGAATTTCATTTCTGGTGCCCCCAGTGACACCCTAGGTCCTCACTGATGTCTTAATGTACATTTATTTGTAGTATTTATGGATTTTGATAGGGACAGAATCCTGAATCTACCACTCTAGTAATAATACAAAACTGTTCGATCACCCCCAAAACTTCCTTGTGCTACCCTTTTGGTCCCTCCCAATGCCCGATTCCTGACAACTACTGACTTGTTTTCTTTGTTTCCGTTTTGCTTTCTACAAAACTTTTTATCAATGGAATCACAAAGAGCATTTTGTGTCTGACCTCATTGGATGGATTCAAGATTCATCTATGTCATTGTGTGAGCGAATGATTTGATCTTTTATAGATGAGTATTCCATTGTGGGGATATATACCTCATGTATCCATGTAACTGCTGAAGGACATCGGGGTCATTTTCAGTTTGGGGCAATTATGAATAAAACTCATAACATTCACATGCAGATTTTTGTATGAGCATACGTTTTCTCTCTGGTTGATACCTAGGAGAGGGAATATTAGGCCATACGATAACTGTTAAGTTTAATTTTATAAGAAACTAGGGAATTATTTGGAAAGTTGCCTTTATTATTTTGTATTCCCACTGACAATGTCTGACAATTGCAGTTGCTTCCCCTACTTGCCAGCTCTTCGTGTTGTCAGCATTAAAAACACCCAAAGCAACCCCAAACAAACTATTCTAAAGTGTTTTGGTATCTCATTTTGATTTAATTTCCATTATCTTAATGACGAGGGTGTTTGGTATCTTTCCATATACCTATTTCTCATCCGCATAAATTATGTGGGGATAGTATCTATTCACATAGTTAGCTCAACTGTGTCTATTGCATTGTCTCCTTACTGAGTTTTAGGAGTTCTTGATATATTCTGCATTCAGTCCTTCATCACAAAAGTCAATTTTTGTCACAAATTTCAAATATCAAATATTCAAAGATTTTCAAATATCTTCTTGTGGTCTGTGGCTTGCCTCATTCTCTTCAGTGTCTCTCACAGGAAAATTTTAACTTTAAGTATAGTCCAATTTTACAGTTTCTTTGGTGCTTTCGGTGTGCTATCTCCAAACCTTTTGCTTAACCCAAGGGTCAAAGATTTTCTCCTGTGTGTTTTTTTTCCTCCAGAAGTTTTCTTTTTCATTTTTACACGTTTATCTATGATCAATTTTCAGTTAATTTTTCTGTAATATTAACTTTAGCTCATTTTCTTGTATATGGACAGCCAATTGTTACTGCAATATGTATTTGTTTTAAAAAAAATGTTTATTTTTGAGAGACAGGGTCCAAGTGGGGGGAGGGGAAGGGGGAATCTGAAGTAGGCTCTAGGCTCTGAGTTGTCAGCACAGAGTCCGATGCGGGGCTCAAACCCACGAACTGCAAGATCATTACCTGAGCCGAAGTCAGATGCTTAACCAACTGAGCCACCCAAGCAACCCTGTAATATTTATTTAAATATTAAATAAATTAAATTTAAATATTAAAAACATCTTTCTCAATTCAGTTGCATTTGCATGTCTGTCAATAATTTGACTATTTGTGTGATTCTTTCTGGACTCAATTCTGTTCCATTTTTCTATGTTCCTGTCCTTTTATCAACACCACATTCCTTTTCTGTTTTTGTTATTTTTATAGTAAACATATGGGGTTATATTAGTCTCCGGTGTATGAAACAGTGATTCAATAATTCCAATTCCATCCATCACCCAGTGCTCATCACTGTGAGTGCCCTCCCCAATCCCCATATTAATACCACATTTAATGGCCTTAACTTTACGGTAAGTCTTGAAATTGGGTAGTGTGAGTACTCCAAATATTTTTTTTCCGAGTTAGTATGTCCTTCCAGGCAAATTGTAGAATCAGTTTATGGTTATCTACAAAAAAATCTTTTGAGATTTTTGAATGGGATTGTCCTGAATCTATAGACCAAACTGGAGAGAACTGACATCTTAACAATGTTGAATCTTCTAATCCATAAACACAATATATTTTTTCAGTAATTTAGCTTTCTTGGATTTCTTTCATCCATGTTTTATAATAGACCATCAGATTCTAAACATATTCTGGAGAATTTATGCCTAAGTATTTCTTTTATTTTAGTTATATTCTGTATGGCACTATTACTTTTAAATGTCAATTTCCAACTATTCGTTGCTAGTATATGGGAATATAATTGATTTTTGTTCTACGTTGATGGGTGTTCTATAATCTTGTGAAACTCCCCCTGTCGTTTTTTGATAGCATCTTTGATATCAAAGAAGCTTTTTTTTTAAATGTCTTACTCTAATATTGCACTTCCTAAAAGTCAATTGAAAAGATGATCATATTCTTATACTAACAGAAGAGAGACAAATGCTGAATAAGTTAATTTTTTTAAGTCATCAGACTAGGTGAATAAATAAGTTAAATATATATCGGTCCTTAAGTTAGTAAAAGTTAATATTAATATTTCTGCTTAATCTGTGTTAAGACTGCTTCTCTATTTATTCTTCTGGGAATAATATTCCATTATAAGTGATAAACGAGAGCTCAGTAAATTTACAGAAATAGGTTCTAAATCTTAGAATTAAAAAAGGCCATTTAGCCTGGATGTTTTTTATCTCTTACATTTAGAAAACAACAAAAATGAATAAAACTTGTGGAGTGGCAGGACACAAGAAAGTAACTACTTTTATGTAATCCTGCCCTTCTTTCTTTTCAATTGTTTTATACATACTAATGACAGTAAGGGGAATTTTTGTTGTTGTTGTTGTTGAGAAATTAGTTCAAAGCAGTTTTAAATTTACATGGGAAGGTACATTTACCCATTGTTTCATAACAAAGTATCTTAGCAAGACAAGACAATAAACATTAACCATTTTGTGAAGATGAGTGCTTTAGCTGGGTAGTTCTGGGTCATCATCTACTATGAAATCGTAATTAAGCTACTGGTCAGGGCTGGATTCCTCTAATGGCTTAACTTGAGCTACAGAGTGTGCTTCCAAGAAGACTTGCTCACTTGGCAGATAACTGGAGGTGTCACACAGACCTCTCTGTAGAGTGGTTCATGACATTGGCGGTTGGATTCTCCCAGACTGATCAAAGAAAAAGGACATGAGACAGTGAATGAGAACAACAGAGATGAAGTACAGTGTCTTTAACTTACTATTGAAAATGACCTACAATCCCACTTACCATATTTAGTTGTCACACAAAGCAATGTTGGTACAGTGTGAGAGTGGTTCCACAAGTGTATCAACACCGATAGGGATTGCTGGGACCATTTTGGAAGTTGACAGTTTTAATTTAGTAAAATTTGATAGTAGAAAATGGCATGAAAAGCAACTTTAATCCTGTGTGAAAGCAGACCTTTAAAAAGTACTTAATCTTTCAAATGTTTTAGGGACCGATATGGTGATTCTACTGGTTTGGTCTGATCTCAGAATATATTTCTTAGTTTTTGTCTATTTTGAAGGATTCATTTATGATCACACATTGAGTAATTTTGTGATCATTGCAGATGATATATTCAGTGAATGACAGAAAAGAAAGATTTCACCAGCTGTATCATGCAGAAGAGAAAAGTGCAGCAAAAGAAATATAAATCTGTATCCCCAAATCACAAGACAACAAAAAGCTCTTTCAGATCCTGGTGGGAATTTACTAATAGGAAGCAGTCGATAAAAACTTCAAGATCCTACACTGCCAGGTCACTGATCTGCCATTTCATACTCCCATTGATACTGAAAACAGTTGAAACTCCTGAAGACTTCTATTTTCCCTACTCTAATAACACTTAGGGGAAATCATTTGCTTCATTTCTTCTTCTTGAAAAGAAGAGGCTTCTTCGATGAAGACCTGACTGCAATTCTGATTTCTTATTTATTTTTCCATCTTAAATTTATCATGTGAATCTTTGTTGATCAGAGGAAAGAGACATGATGTTGGTTGTGAGCTGGTTTTGGTCCAGAATTCCATTTTTAAAAGTAGAAATAACATTAAGGAGCACATTGATAGTTTGTATAGAACAAATTAGCATAATTTTTAGAGAAAAAATATAGGAAAGCAAAATGTTAAAAAAAAAATTCTACCCCCAACTCCACTGAGATATTAAAAAGCTAATTGAAGACTGTAGAATATACTCTTTTATGTAAATAAGAATTGTGAAATTGCATATACAAAAATCTTAATATGAGTTATTTTGTCCTGGGGATGTGATACTAACAAATCAATCTAAAATAAGGTATTTAGATACTTTCCTTAGCTTCATTATTAAAAGTCTGAAGTGGGAGTGCTTGGGTGACTCACTTGGTTTAGCATTGGACTCTTGAATTCAGCTCAGGTCATGATCTCATGGTTTGTGAGTGCAGGATCCATGCTGTCAGCATGGAGCCTGTTTGGGATTCTCTCTCCCTCTCTCTTTGCCCCTCCCCAACTTGCCAATAGGCACGTGCACTCTGCCTCCCAAAATAAACTTAAAAAAAATCTGAAATGAATATTCTAGAATACATAATGTATTCTTTTTAAGTTCCTTAAATGTTTTCTTCTGGTAAATTCTTAGACATGCAATTACAATGGCTTTCCAGACATCTCTACAAATTTACATTCCTGCCAATTCTGCATCTTAATTTACATTCTTGCCAACTCTGCATCTTAGCAACATTTATTTTAACTTATCCAAAAGGCAAATGATTCTGTTTTAAATTCCAAATTTTTAAGTAGTGAAATCTTAAAAATATATTTGGTGTTTCATAATTTTGATGTTTTGAATGATCTGTTTAACCTTTGTTCTCTCCCTTACTGTTCTCATTACAAAGAACTAGATTAATCATAATGCCTTCTACTCGTTTGGTCCACTCCTATTTCTCTATTTTAAGTGTGTATATTTTTGATAGTATAATACATCAAAGTACCCACCTCGTATCTCAGTAGCTGAAATGTATTCAGAGCTTCACTCTCTATGGACATCTCATCCCCTTGCCTCCTTCAAAGTTAAGCATTATTCTGATTTTGCATTTATGACTCTACTGTCTCTTTTAATAAGAAGTTGTACAGTGTTAAAATATATGCCAAATGGCATGGTATTAATGTGTCATTGTTCTTAGATCTTTAGAAAAAGGGTATTACCTAATGGTTTTCTAATAATTCATTTTTTCAAGCAACAGGCTAATATTCAATAATGCATAATATTTCATTGTGTAAATATACTACACATTATTATACCTTCTGTGTGCATTTAGGTGGTTTCTACTTAGGGCCTGTTATGAGTTCTTATGTGAACATTTTTATGTATATAATTGTGCAAGAGATTTTTCTGGAAGTACGTACTTGAAGGCAGTATTGCTGGATCATAAGATATTTAACTATTTAACTTTATAAGATAATGCCAAATTGTTTCTCAAAATGGTATACTAATTTACATTACTAGTGGCAATGTATGAGATCTATATTTTCTACAGTCCTTGGTATTGCCACATTCCTTAATATTTGCCAGTGAGATGGTCTTCATTTACATTAACTTTGCATTATTAGTCAGACATATTTTCTCTTTTGTGAAATGCCTTTTCATATTTTGTAACCAGTTTTATATTCTCATTTCCTTTTTGATGTGCATATGATTCTGAAGTTTTGATTTATATGTATAACAGCTATCTTCTGCCAATTTGGGTCTTCTCTTATTTTACTTCTTAAATGTGCTTATTAATGAAGAAAAGTTTTAACTGAAAAGTAGTTGAATGGATTTCTTTTAATTTGGCATTTTTGTGTCTTGCTGAAGAATTCCTTTCTTATTCCAATATAAAAACATCTTCAGTTACATTTTGTTCTGTTTAATATTTCATGCTCCAGGGTTCAGTGGTCTTAGGGAATCTGGTCTTGAGGCAACCCTCTTATTTTGGGGATGCCCATGTTTTTCAGGTTTCTTCCTTGATGCTTAGTTTTATTCAGCTCTGGCCATGACTATTGGGCATGCCTGTTATATCTCTCTGTAAGAGATGTCCAGGCCTGATGTTGCTTGGGCTCAGTTTAGTTGTTGTTGGTTATTTTGGAGGCTCCCACAGAGACCACTCATTTCTGTAAAACCAATGATCCCTCAAACTCTGAAGCATATATAATAGGTGTAGTAGTTGTCCAATGAGAGGTTTTTACAGGATTCCTAGCCACTCATTTGGAAGCAGATGACCAAGGAGTGTATTTCTTGATCTTGCTGATTTGTAAGAGCTCCTTGATATAAATATCTTCTCTTTCATGGGGTACCTGGGTGGCCCAGTCAGTTGAGCAATTGACTCTTGATTTTGTCTCAGCTCCTGATCTCCTGGTTCATGGGATCAAGCCCCACACTGGGCTCTGTGCTGATGGCATGGAGCCTGCCTGGGATTCTCACTCCCTCTCTGCCCCCTCTGCCCCTCCCCTGCTCAAGTTCTCTCTCTCTCTCTCTCTTTCTCTCTAAAAATGAATAAATAAACATTAAAAAAATACTCATTTGTAAAAGATAATTCTAAATATTGCTATTGCCTTTATATTTGGTAGTAGTGTATAATTTTTTTACATTTTTGTTTTTGACCCAGCAACTTTGTCTTTATGATTTCTTTTCTTTTAGATTTTGGAAGACCTTCCCAAGACATATAAGATACAGATTATTACATGTATTTTATCTAATATCTATACAGGTTAATTTTTATATTTAAATAAGTATTCTTCATTTAGTTTTCTCCATTTAATGAAAAAGGAAGGGATTTATCTTTATTTCTTTATCAAATGTGCATATTTTCAAACATGTTAATATAGAAAGAAGATCTTTTACTTGGATATGCTATCCATGCAACAGTCTCATTTCGATTTTCTGTTCTTTTATACAAATCTTTTATTCTGTCACCAGTATAACTACCTTTTCATATCTAGTTAGCCTTCTCTCTTTACTCAACTCTTGAAAATTTTCTTTCATATATATATATTTTATCTTTTGGAGGAAACTTTAAAATCACTTGATCAAGTTCCCCAAAATCCCACTGGGACCTTAATTCAAATTGCATTGAATTTATAGATCAATTGAAGAGAAAATGGATTGCTTTACAGCCTCGAGTGTTCGTGTCCAGGAACATCGTACGTCTTTTCATTAATTCACACTTTCTTTTATGTCTCTCAGTCACATTTTCCTCATAAAGTTCTTCCACATGTCTTGTAAAATTTATTCTTAGTCATTTCACAATTATGTTAATGTTTTAAACCTTTCATCAGTTATTCAGTAATACATGAACTCATGGTCACTGTAAATCAAATGATACAAACATATGAAAACATAAAGTGAAAGTCTGTGTGAACAACTCTATGCAGATAACAGTAACTCTTCTGTGCATTATTCAAGCCTTGTGTGTGGAGGTCCAGTATTATTTTTCGTTAATATTTTTAACAGAAGTAGGATTATACTATATTCTGGAATTTATGTTTTGGTTAAACTGAAATTATTTTTTGGAAATAGTGTCATAACCATTCATCCAACTTCACCCCATTTTTTAGTCACTATATACATTTCTGACATAGAAATTTATCATAATTTATCAAGCTATTCTATTGTAGACATATATGTACAAAATATATAATGTTTTTCTTATTTCAGACAACTGAAAAAAATCCTCTGGATACAAGTATGTTTATGCAAATCCTAATTTTTATAAAATAGATTTTTGGAAGAATAATCATTGGGTAAAAGGATATGGTAAAAAATTGATAGTATATCTAAATGATAGCATATTTTTACTTATCCATCATTGTTGAAACTATTGTTAAAAATAGATAAAACAGTTACAATTTGTTCAGTTATTAATCAACTGACTATTAATGAGGTTCAACGTTTTGTTCCTATAGTTTTAGCTATGTAGATATTTTCTGCTTGCAATCTGTTTGGATTTTTTATCATTCTTTCTCTTTTCTTTCTTGTCAACTTCTATCTCTTTATTGTGCTCATTAATATCCCAATTCAATGGGAAAAAATATATTTCTTCCACCTTCACACCTATGTTGATGCTATTATACAGAAGCTTTAAAACATGTATTGTGGAGTCTATGTTCATAGATTGGTGTGCAGTTAATTCTCTTGTGTTGCTGTAGTAGTCCAGCTTAGGTAGCAGGGATTTTAGCGCCTTATCACAAACAGTCCTCAGGTATCTTTGCTTGTCATTCATCTCCTCCATTTATGTTGTAGAATCTTTTAACGTTCCCTGATGTGGGTAGAGAGGGCACTATTTCCCTTTTCTCACAATTAGGTTTAAATCTTTACCTGCTGCCTCTGAGGAAATGTGGAGCAGGAACTTGCAGGAGAGAAAGAGAGAGGGAGAGGGGGAGGGAGAGAGAGAGAGGGAGGGAGGGAGAGAGAGAGAGAGAGACAAAGCAGCGGGGAGGGGCAGAGAGAGAGAGAGACACAGAATCTGAAGCAGGCTCCAGTCTCTGAGCTGTTAACACAGAGCCTGATGTGGGTCTCGAACTCCCCAACCATGAGATCATGATCTCAGCTGAAGTCAGACACTTAGCCATGCAGGGTGCCTCTAGAAGGTACCTTTTTATGTTGAATTCCTTTTTATTTAACTTTTTTTCCCCCTTTATCATCTTTGCACTCACAAAATTTGCCTACTTTGCTAGTGTTGCCAGGACTCGATCGCTGCATAATTCAAGATGCTAAATGAACTAGAGTTAAGGGAAAAGGAGAAGAAAGTAAGTTAATAGTAAAGGAAAAAATTGGAACAGTGTGTCGCATAAAACAACATTCATAAAACCTTAAGATAGCTGAAGTTAGAAAAAAAAAATTCGGCATAAATTTTCTACATAAAAAACTTTGGACTTTTAATTTCTCGTATTGGAAATAAGGCGGGAAGTTTTGAGGTAAAACTTTATCTGTTGAAAGCCGAGAAAGCTTTCATCAGCAAGCTTGATAAATCAAGGGCATGCCCTTCACCAAAAAAGACTTAGGGGAGCTTGATCTTTCCTGTTTTAAATGACCTCAGTTCTTCCAACACACACACTTCCATATTTGCAGCTTTATTTCAGTTGATTGTAAATGGTGTGACAGTTTTGTTAGATTGCCTTAACTTGTCTTAGTGATGCAACCTAACTAAATGGGTACAAATGAAATCTTTCATCCTAAGTAAAATCATTTCAAGTGAACATATTGAGGACAAATCTGTCGTAAGTGGTATGGGGGGTCCAGAGGATATGGCTCTTGTTCTAAACAGTTTACAATCGGGCGGCAAGAGACGATGTATCTAACAATGATGGCTCAACACTGCATTTGCTAAAGAATCTCTAGTTTTAGGTCCAGGTTTTCCTCACCCTTACAGGTTATTATAAATGCCTTCTAAAAAGGCATTTTTTTTTGAGAGAGAGAGAGAGCACGCAAGCGCATGAGCGGAGGATAGGCAGAGAGGGAGAGAGGGGACAGATGATCTGAGGCTGGCTCTGTGCTGACAGCAGCAAACCTGATGCAGGGTTCCAACTCCCAAACCACGAGATCAAGACTGGAACTGAAGTTGGATGCTCAAATGACTGAGCCGCCCTGGCGCCCTGAGGGTCTGACTCTTGATTTCCACTTGGGTCATGATCTCCTGGTGAGTCGTGAGATCGAGCCCAGGGTCAGTTACTGCACTTGGGATGGATCCCGCTTGAGATGGTCTATCTCCCTCTTCCTCAGCCTCTCCCCAACTTGTGCACCCATGCATGCCCTTTCTCTCTCTCTCTCTTAAAAAAAAGGCATTTTATGTATTTACTTAATTTCGATTTCTTAAGAAATTTGATGTTGAATGTGGCATTGCACTTCTAGCATCTGTAATCATCAGTAACATTATAGACATGAAAATGATAATCTGCAATCATCAGTAATACTATAGACATAAAAATGATAAAGAAATTGACAGAGCATCCTCAATATCTGTCAAAAGGTGGTGTCTATTTTAATAAGACTATACCCATAGATGATGTGCAGCTGCTGAAAGTACATTTAGACAGAATCTGCGAAGCATAACTAATCTTCGAGATCGATGATTCAGTTGTAAATTAAGTCCACTCACTTTTGATGACCTTGCCCCCCAAAACTGGTCCCTCAATGGTCTCTCTCTCTGTGAATGACAAACCATAGGTCCTCATTCATAAATTTTTTGACACTCCTTAAAAATAGTGTGAATCTCAATTTCCTTCATTTGTCAATGGGGAAAAAATATTCTCACTTCATGGGGTTTTTGAGCAGGTTAAATAAAACTGAGTTGGTAACTAACCATGGTTGAGCCATAATAGAAACTCAATAAATACAAATTCTATTTTGGATTGTAACTTCACAGATCATTTGGGGTTTTGCCTTTTCCATCAGAATCATAGAATTTTCAAAAAATGCTTCACTTCAATATGAGGATGATGGTAATAAGTTGTTGCCTTGTGCCAAATAATTCACTTGGGAATATTAGAATGAGTCTTGCTCATTCCTCTGAGTCAGGCATGGCAGTAACTATATTTGCATTTTCACCGTGATTATTTGTACTTTGATTTATGATGCCATTTTCTCTTCTACAGTTTGAACTCCGATATTACCCGGCTCATTTCCTATTTTTGTCAGTGTCTTCCAGGGCTGGGATGTGTTGATAAATTTCTTTTGAGAGATTATTCTTCTTATGCTTCAGATTTAGATTATTTATTCATATTCTGAAGTTTCTGGCTTGATTTTTTTTTCAAGCTCCTCTTACTTTCTGTATAGATTTTACCTTTATACTCTTGTCACATGATCTGAGGTTTGTTTGTAGGCAAATTAGAAAGAAATTGGTGCAATCATGTCATCATTGAGAGGGTAAAGAAAATCTAATATTTTATAACTTATAGGCCAAGAATATATGATATTAACACTAGACCAGCCATACTTTGTTCATTTAATAATTGATAAGGTGGTAACAGAAAAAAGCAAATAGACTTAACCCTACAATTACAATTAGCCATCTTTCGACAGTAAGGCTTACTATTCCTTAATAATTTAATTCTCCCTAAACAATTGATTTATAAAATATTACCTTGCAACTCTTGCCTGCTTCTGACATGTAACTTTTCAAGTTAAAAAAGACTCCATGCATCAAATTCCTTTTATCAAAATTCAGTGATAATAAGACCTGTTTTTTGACCACTTCTCGCCGTTCAAAAACAACCCCTTACAAAAAGCTTGATAGTGTTTTCTGCATTACACTTGTTTCTCTGTCACTTAGGTTGAACTTCTTTTTCAAAACTATGGGTTTTTTTTTAACCGCTTTTATTGCTAAGCCAAAGATGGACAAGTGTTAAAGTTTGTTTTCATCAATGGCTGTTTGAACATGGTCAGAAATTCTAAGTTTGACCTTCATGCTAGTGTGTCAGTTTTTCAGTACTAATTCTGCAAAACCTGCTTTGACTACTTAGAGCATGCACAGAACAAGATTAGAGAAACCAAGGACAAGGTATCAAATCAATAGTGATCCTATTGATTTCTAGTTCATACTTATTCTTAGAAAGCACATTTGGAGAAGACAGAAGATTCTAGAATTAAATATACAAAAACTTGAAAATTTAAAAGTAGGGGCGCCTGGGTGGCTCAGTCGGTTAAGCGTCCGACTTCAGCTCAGGTCATGATCTCGCGGTCCGTGAGTTCAAGCCCCGCGTCAGGCTCTGTGCTGACGGCTCAGAGCCTGGAGCCTGCTTCAGATTCTGTGTCTCCCTCTCTCTCTGACCCTCCCCCATTTATGCTCTGTCTCTCTCTGTCTCAAAAATAAATAAACGTTAAAAAAAACTAAATTAAAAAAAAAGAAAATTTAAAAGTAAAGGTGGTAGACCTATGTCTACCTGAGATTGATTAATATCCACAAAAAATCTAGTCCTAAATATAGCAAGGTTTTAAGGATATAACCAGATATTAGATGTATTAAGTGTTCCTCAGTTTTGCTTAGTGGATATAGTGCAAGGAGAAATAACACATGTCCAAATGTAAAGATTCTTTAAAACCTTGATTATTAGAAGAAGTGTCACTTCAAAAATGATTTATTTCATGCTTTGATTATTGTTAAAAAGAAATGTTGCCACACACATTGAATATATATTATTTCTACTATTTTCTTTTGGTGGAAATCAAAGAGGAAACTTTATAATGGTCATGATGGCTAAGTTGTGATTTGCCATAATTTCTACATATGCTATTTCTAATATATCTGCAACAGAAGCAGTAATGTTAGGTATACACTTTGGCATTTTTTTAAAAATAGAGATTAATTAAGAACCATTTACTCAGGTACACTGTTAGAAGTTCTAGGAGGCAGTGGTGGGCAGTTCCAGGTCTCAGTCTTTCTCTTACAGAGCTGAGGTTTAGAATATCTCATGAGTTAAATAAGCAAGACTTTAAGTTGAAATATGAAGGATGAGTGTTCATGGCGGAGACCAAGGAAGGGTGGGAGAATGAGAGTAAGCTTGCTTTCTCGGCCAACCATGCAGCCTTTCCAAACCTTCTCTCCTTTTAGTTTTCCAGCACAAAAATGTGTAACATTGCTGGATGGAAGACAAAGAAAATGGGAGATAATAATTATGGGCAATGCAGTATTTTTTTTCCATACAGCTAAATTTTTAAAAATTCTAAATATATGTTTTTATCCTGAAATTGTATGCTTCCTCTTTTTGGTGTTAGTATTTCCTTTAATTAAAAAAGGTAGTTATACACAGTAGGTTTAAAGAAAAAACTTATTTGACTTAAAATTAAGGATTGTAATCCTGTGTCAGCTCCTCCAATAATAATAATAATAATAATAATAATAATATTAAAAAGGTGTAGGCCTATGAAGTCCAAATCGTAGGATCTTTGCCTCAAATTGTTTCCATTGCAGTGGTCTCTTTCCCTGGTTTGGTTGCTCAATTCTTATTTGGTGTATACTCATTGCTACAGTTTAACCTACCACTTGACCTGGAATTCCAATTCTGCCACTTGTTAAGTGAGTTAAATTGAAAAAAAGTACTTACCTGTGTCTATGTAGTCATTATACAATGGGAATTATATAGGGGACCTAGCTCTTGAGGGTTTCTGTAATGTTAGAGTTAATCCATAGAAGGTGAAACTGCATTCTACCAGTTAAGTGCCTGTTTATATTGCTAATTAATATTATAATCAATACCATACTTTCATTTTCAATAGCCTAAGGTTTATTTTACCTTTAACAGTAGAAATTGACCGGTCCCATTACAAATAGTGGGAAGATCATGCTTTCTTCTACCTAGATGATCCCAATATATTTCCCCAAATCTCAAATCTCTATTTTCTTCAGTGGGAGGCATAATCTGACTTAATTCAAGAAGCCCTGCTTAGTCTTTTCCCTGGACTTTTCCTCAGGTGTGTGGAGATCATGAACTAGCTTCTGAAAAGTGATAAGTTCAGTCCTTATAGGTAGTAGTCTTTGGGTGCACTAATAGGTGGCCTCTTTAGACATCAGTCAACACAGATGCCCAATGAAGTGGCACCATGTTACAACTGAATCTAAGGCCCAGTTCCTGGATGTCAAACTAACAGTGCCCAGGGGAAGTCAAGCAGCAAGGCTTTCAACTTCAAAGTGATGTAAAATTACTACTTAACAATTTTTCTTGTCCTAACACTTAGAACTTCATTCAAAAAAAAAAAAAAAGCGTTGCATGATTCAGATACTGCTAGGTGCTTGGATTACAGAGAATAATAATACACAATTTCTCTCTACAGAGTCTCGTAGTTAGTGTGACAATTGCTCTCGATATAAACTAATGTAACAGGCAGTTCTAAGTACTATTCAAGATGTGCATACCAAATGTTTGATGTATTCATGTCGGGAGGTATTGATCATTGATCATTTTAGGACTTCCCTTTAGGACCTGGAGAGGGGGACAAGTGTGACTAAGTCAATCTGCAGTTCTAGTAGAGGGAAAACAGGTCTGAAACTCCAGTCTAACAACAGTGCTTGGGGATGAGAAGGTGGCCTAATTATTACCATCTGAGGGGAAAAGGAGATTCTATTTGAACCAGGACCAGAAGCTGAGCCCAGGCACAACTGGAGTTACAACTATCCATGTGCAGTATTGACTATCTCAGACTAAGGTTGGTTTGGGGGCCAGAAAGAAAGATTAGCCCTAGAAAGGGAGTGAGTGATTTCTGCTATAGAAAAAGGGGATGCCTCCAGAGAAATTGAAGCAGATAAATTTTATACTAATGGTTTGAGTTTTATCCCTTTTCCACCTGAAAGTGTTCAGGACAAGGAAGAAACCGTGAAGTTCTAATTTCACTGCTATGTCAATCTCTGCAGTATACTTTGGAAAGTGCATTACAACTTGTCAGATGACAAACTGTTCTCCATCTCTATACTTGTTACATAATTTTACTTTTATTTTGGATAATGAAGTTGAAATGCTATTGGATGAGGGGAGATTTATTAATAACCATCCCAAATACTGATAATTTTTCCCCCTCAGAGCATGTCTTCAGTTAAAAGAAGATATGTATATATTATTTTCATAGAATTTATATAATTTATGTGTATAAATTTTATATATAATTTATATACATGTATAAATTTTATATATAATTTATATACATATATAAATTATACTGTATGTTAACTAAATGGAATTTAAATAAAACTTTTTAAATACAAATTACATTACATATTTTTATATAAAACTTAACACGTATAATCTCTTGTGTATACAGGCACACACACATTATACATACCTACTTGACATGTACTAATTCTCCCCTTTTCCACACATAATGATAAAATAGGTTTTAACTGTGTATAACAACCACCTGTTCAACTGGTATTATAATTAAATTTTTAGAAATTCAGCTCTCACAAAATAAATGGATACCTCACATGCCTGTCTCTAATAAATAAATATGAAATTTTTTATAGAAATGTAGAATTTTGTTTTTAAAAAGAAACACTTCTATAATCTAAAGAGATGACTAACATATATTTTTGGTTTCTACAAGTCAAAGGTACTTTTGTGATTTTGAGTTCATGTAGTAACTCTGCATAGGCTTCCACTTCAGAAAACATGGGTAGAAATTTGTGTAATGAATATTTTCAACATAAGTTCCCCTCTTTGACCATGTTTGTTCAGAAGCTAACTATTGACTGAGGCCTTATTACAAAATAATCTCTACTTTAAAATTGTTATTTGTGAATTAAATGTTTAAGACAATTCTAAGTATGGAATGTGTGTGTTGGGTACTAAGGATGAAAGTTAAATTCTGAGTATGTTTTGGTCCATGAATACCAGTGGATTGTGTGTGTGTGTGTGTGTGTGTGTGTGTGTGTGTGTGTGTAAGAGCAAAACATGCACATGTAAGCTGTTCCCACCATAATATACTATCTCCTGGCTCTTTTTTATGTTCAAAAGTTTGTTTTCAGTCTGCTTGTTCCTTTTTTCAAGATGTTCTTTGTTCTGCTGTTGCCTTATGAAAAGTACAGGTTTTTTTTTTTAAGTATTTATGCTGTATCTGAAAATCTAAGTAGTTGATTAATTCTTAATAACTCTCAGCTATTGTTTGCCTATGAGTCCCTCTTCCATCTCCATCATGAATGCCGAAACATAGGTTGGCTTTGTCATTCTGCCCCAGAAGCCTCTGATGCTCTTTCCTGCCTCTTTGTATTACAGCGTGGTAAAGACTTCCTGTCTATTTCTGATCGACCACTTCTCTTTCAATGTGTCTCATCTGCCTTTCATTCACTGAGATTTTCCCAAGTATAATTCTTTATTTTAATTCTTATATGTACCTTTAATGTGTCTCTTTCCTATTAAGTGCCATTGTATGACTCATTTTTGTAAATATCTCTAATTGAGAGTTCTAGCTTAAGACATCTTTAGGATGTATCTGGTGACTTCCACTCATGGTAAGTTATTTATTCATGTATTTGTAACTTGAGTTTGAGCACATCTTCAATCTTTTTTTTAAGTTCATATACAAACTGGGTTGGGAGAAACACTGTTTAGAATGGCTTGTATACTAAAAACAGCTGATGTTCCCCTAGATTTCCCCTGATCCCTTTTTATGGGCTACGTGTATCCTTCTCCCAACTTCTATGTGCTTTGCCTCTTGTGGTTCACATCTGTATGTTCCTTGAGATGACACCTTTGGGCTAGTGGAGCTATTTTACTTATTTTTTGTGTGTACAGAGTCTAACTAACTGAGTGTTGATGTCCCCAACTGGGTAGATTGTAGCATAGGGCTGACGGGCGCAAAGGTAGAAAAGCTTTGCTCACTTGCTTTGAGGCAGCATCGACTGAAAAGTACAATTTACTGAAGTGGAGGAACACAGGAACAGGCTGAAGCTACGTCTTTGCCTGCAATTACATGTTTAGGGGTTTTTTTTGGTTTTGTTTTGTTTTCCTCCCTGTCCTCCTTCCCCCACCTGTGCAACTGGTTTCTCTTGGAGAGTATTTCCTTTTGCCTACTGGTCCTTCTCTCAAGGTCTTCTACTAAGGAACATGATTTAAGCAAGCTCTTTCTTTAAGTTTATCCTCATGCCCCAATGGTATGAGCTCTGTATGGTAATAAAAATCTAAATGCAAACTCGTGTATGAGGAAAGTAAATTTGAGATTACAAGTTACTAAGGAAGAGCTGTTGACCTCAACCTTAAACCAAGACTGAGAAAGGCAAGTTTTTCATTATTCTTGATGGTTGACAGAATTATTGCTAATTCATACTTTCAATAAGGATACATACAGGTCTTCTAGGATCTTGAATTCATTTGGGAGCTTCACTTTTGAGCCCGTCTTGCCCTGACCCAACCCACACCCTCCTCTCCTGTTTCTGTAATGTCAGTGAACTCAAACTTCGAAATCACTGACTTTATTACTGAAATAGATTATCTTGAATTACCACAACCTAAGCTCATGATATGTGTGTGTCTGTGTGTGTATAAATTAAAAAAATAACTGGGTGTTCAGGTTTTCTAGCCTGACCTATTGAGGATGGAAGTGGCACATAACTATCTTGTGGAAACTACTGGAGAGTATATGAAGTAGACAGGGTACGCTAATGTTTGGGGAGAAGGTGAAAGTGCAAGACAACAAAAGATACTCTGATCAAATAAATTTGGGAAACTCGGCTCCTTTATTATTGGATTTGATCTGTCGTTCATGAATTTATATTTTGCATCTACTAGCTTTTGGTAGTGAAATGTGAGGGTTACACTGGCTATCCCACCTCCGTATTTATGTGCTCTCATATTCTGTTATTAGTTGCTATTTCCATTTTCCTTGCAAAACAAGCCTTGTGCCAGTGTATCAGGTCCCACTCCTGTTCCTACTCTAGGAATTCTCCCTTCCCCCTCGGGCATTGCCAGTTCTCTTCTCGATACAGGATTATTCATATCACCATAAGAAGATACTAATTCTCCCTGTAGAAAGCAAATAAAACTTTTTCCTTGCTACCTAGTTCTCCCAGCTACTGACCCTTAGCTCTTTATATGCCCCCAATTTCCTTACACACTGACCATTTCTCTGTTGCCTTCTTTCTTGAATCCTCTCTAACAGGAATCATCTCTACCACTCTTAGGAAGTGTTTACATTGCCAAATGTAATGACAGTTTTCAGTTCTCACCGTACTTCAGAGATTGAACTATTTTCTCTTTCCTCAAGCACTTTATTTCTGTTGACTACAGGAAACCAACTCTTTTTGCTCTCCCCCCTCCTGCTTCTCTGATCATTTTTGGTCACCTCTGCTTCTTCAGTCTCTTTACCTCCTTCATATCTTCTAAAATGTGGAGTGTCTAGGACTCAGGTTTTGGATCTCTTTTTCTAAATGCATGTCCTTTTAGGTCTCTTCTAACTTTTGACTGTAAAATACCATCAGTATACTAAGGACTACCATCTACACCTCTCTCCTCTACTTCAGATTGATATACACACCTGCTGACTCACATTCACTGGTAGATTTTTATTACATATTTCAAGTTAGTGTCAAAAATAAGAACCTAATCTGGTTTGCATCAAACAGCTCCTGTTGCAGTCCACTCTGTTTCAGTAAATGAAAACTCTTTCCCTCCAGTTACTGAAAAGCAGTACATTATTTATTTTTGGTTATTTCTCACATCCCTCCTTACATATGTGGCCAAATTCTATTGACTTTACTTAAAAAAAAATAACCATTTCTCAGCACTTGGACAGCTGCTATGTGGTCTGAGCTACCATAATCTGTTGCCTGGATTAGTGCAGCTGCCCCCTAACTTGTGTTTTGGCTTCTGCCCCTTGTCCCTCAATAGCCTCTTCTTTAGCTGGAGTGAACCTGTCAATGAAAGTCAAATCCTATCACTTCTTTGCCTAAAACTGGTCAAGGGCTTTCTGTTTTCATTGAGATTAAATTCCAAATTTGTTGCCATATTCTAGTAAACTCCATAGGTCCTGGCTCCCTATTACCTCTTTGATCTTACCTCCTACATTTTCCTTCTCAACCATTCTGTTTCAGTGATACCAGTCTCCTCTCTTCTCCCTCAAAATATGTCATGCTTACACTTCATGTCCTTTGCATGGCTTTTCTGGCCAAACGTTCTTCCCCTAGATATGTTCATGGTACATTCCCTTACCTTCATAGGGCATCACAACATAAGTTGTCTTTTCTGTGAGACCTTCCTTGGTCACTCTATCTGAAATTTGTCTTTTTTTTTTTCATTTCCTATTTCTTGTCCATTTATATTATCGAGACGTAATTGACATATAACATTCTCAGTTTTAGCTTACAACATGATGATTCCGTGTTTGTATGTATCGTGAAATGATCATCACAGCAAATCTAGTTAACATCCATCGCCACACATAGTTAAGGGTGTTTGTCTTGTGAGGAGACATTTTATGATCTACTCTATAAGCACCTTTCAAATATATAATGCGGTATTAACTATAGTCACCCTACCACACATTTTATCCTGTGACTTATGTCTTTTATAACTGGAAGTTTGCATCCTTTGATCCCTTTTACCCATTGCACCCACACCCAACTGCCTGTCTGTAGCAACCACCAATCTGTTACCTAAATCTATAAGTTTGTGTGTATGTGTCTATGTGTGTGTATTTAAATTCCACATATAAATGAAATTATACTTTGCTTATTTGCTTATCTCTGACTTCCTTCACTTAGCATAATATTCTCAAGGTCCACGCAATATCTCATTCTTCTTATGGTTGAATAATATTCATGTGTATGTGCATCACCTTTTCCTGATTTATCCTTTGGTAGACAATTAGGTTGTTTCTATGTCTTATTGTAAATAAACATAGGGAATGTAGATCTTTTCAAATAAGTATTTTTTGTTACTTTTAAATGAATACCCAGAAGTGGAATTACTGCATCATATGGTAGTTCCATTTTTAATTTTTCTTAATCCTCTATACTATTATTCATAGCGTCTGTACTAATTTCCACACAAGGGTTCTCTTCTGATCCTCACACTTGTCACCTCTTTTCTTCCTGATGATAGCCACTCTAACAGGTGTGAGGTGTATGTCTTCTTCGGGAAAACATCTATTCAGATTATTCAGATTCTCTGCCCATTTAAAAATTTTATGTGTTATAGCTATTGATTTGTAGGTGTTCTTTATATATTTTGGAAATTAAGTCATTGTCAGAGATAGAGAATAGGATTTGTAAATATTGTCTCCAATTAAGTAGGCTTTTTTCTTCCCTTTGCTGTGAGGAGCTTTTTAGTTGGATGTAGTCCCACTTATTGGCATTTGCTTTTGTGGACTTTGCTTTTGGTATCATATCCAAAAAATCATGGCCAACACTAATATAAAGGAGCTAACTACCTATGTCTTTTTCCATGAATTTTTTGGTTTCAGACTTTACATTCAAGTCTTTTATCCATTTTGAGTTAATTTTTGTGTATGGTATAAGATAGTTTCATTTTTTTTTTTTTTTGCATGTGGCTGCCCAACATTTATTGAAGTCCTTTCCCCATTGTATATTCTTAATTCGTTTGTTGTAAATTAATTCGCCGTACCTGTGTTTCTGGGTTCTTTTCTGTTCCAATGACCTATATGTCTGTTTTTATGCCAATACTATACCGTACCTTAGAAATCTTCTTTCTAAAGATTGTTTGAGGTAGTCAGGGTCTTTTGTAATACCATATAAATTCTTAGCAGTGTGTTCTACTTCTGTGAAACAAATCATTGGAATTTTGGTAGAGATTGCATTGAATGTACAGATTGTTTAGGGTATTAAAGACATCTTAACAGAATTCTTCCAACCCATGAAGAAGGAGTATATTTCCTTTTTTTGTGTGTCCATTTTTTTGTATATTTCCATTTTTACTAGTGTACAGAAACAGAACAGATTTTTGTATATTTTGTATTCTGCAACTATACTGAAATTATTTATTCTTTAAAAAAATTTTTAATTTATGTTTGTTTTTGAGAGAGAATGAGAGAGAGCAAGTGAGCAGGGATGGGACAGAGAGAGAGGGAGACATAGAATCTGAAGCAGGCTCCAGGCTCTGAGCCATCAGCACAGAGCCCAGTGCAGGGCTGGAACTCCTGAACCACGAGATCATGACCTGAGGCAAAGTTGGAGGCTCAACTGACTGAGTCATCCAGGTGCCCCATTTTTTTAATGTTTATTTTCAAGAGAGACAAGCAGAATGCGAGTAGGGGAGGGGCAGAGAGAGGGGGAGACACAGAATCCCAAGAAGGCTCCAGGCTCTGAACTGTCAGCACAGAGCCCGATGCAGGGCTCAAGCTCACAAACTTTGAGATCATGACCTGAGTCGAAGTCGAAAGCTCAACAAACTGAACCACCCAAGAGACCCTGAAATTATTTATTCTAACATTTTTCTGGTGGGTAATTAGGGCTTTCTATATATATCATTTGCAAATAGTGACATTTTTACTTCTTCCTTTCAAATATAGATACTTTATTTTTTTCTTGCTTAATTTCTCTGGCTAAGGCCTTCAATACTATGTTGGAAAAAAGTAGCAAGAGTGGGCATCCTGGTCTTTTCTCTGATCTTAGAGAATATTAGAGAACAGTAATTTTGCTTGTCACTGCACATGAATATAAAAAAGCTTTTTACCTTATCAAAACATATTGATTGGGACAGGGAAGACGGCGGCATAGGAGGACCCTGGGCTCACTGCGCATCCTGCTGATCACTTAGATTCCACCTACACCTGCCTAACTAACCCAGAAAACCACCAGAAGACTAGCAGAATGAAGTCTCGGGAGCCAAGCGCAGACGAGAGGCCCGTGGAAGAGGGTACGAAGGGTGGAGAGGCGGTCCATTCACCACGGACTGGCGGGAGGGAGCTGGGGCGGAGGGGAGGCCCGCTGGCCAAGCAGAGCCCCCGAGTCTGGCTGGCAAAAGTGGAGGGGCCAGACGGAGTGTGTTCCGACAGCAAGCGCGACTTAGCATCTGGGAGGTCATAAGTGAACAGCTCTGCTCGGAAAACGGGAAGGCTGGAGGACAAGGGGAGGGAGAGTTGCTGAGCCCTGGGACTACAGAGCTCAGTTTGGCAGGAACAACGACACTAGTCAGCGCCATCTCCCTCGCCCATCCCCCAGCCAAAATCCCAAAAGGAACCGGTTCCTGCCGGGGAACTTGCTTGCTCCTCGCAAATACCCAACGCTGTGCTTCTGCGGAGCCTCCCCTCCGGCAGCGTGTCTGACTCCCTCCCGCTGCCACAGGGCCCCTCCTGAAGTGGATCACCTAAGGAGAAGCGAGCTAGGCCTGCCTTTCCTGTCCCCCGTGTACCTTGCCTACCCACCCCAGCTAATACACCAGATCCCCAGCACCACAAGCCTGGCAGTGTGCAAGTAGCCCAGATGGGCCACCCCACCCCACAGTGAATCCCGCCCCTAGGAGAGGGGAAGAGAAGGCACATACCAGTCTGACTGTGGCCCTAGCGGTGGGCTGAGGGCAGACATCAGGTCTGACTGCAGCCCGCCCACCAACTCTAGTTATTCACCACAGCACAGGGGAAGTTCCCTGCAGTCTGCATCACTCCAGGGACTATCCAAAATGACCAAACGGAAGAATTTCCTTCAAAAGAATCTCCAGGAAATAACAACAGCCAACGAACTGATCAAAAGGATTTAAAAAATATAACAGAAAGTGAATTTAGAATAATAGTCATAAAATTAATCACTGGGCTTGACAACAGTATAGAGGACAGCAGAGAATCTCTTGCTACAGAGATCAAGGGACTAAGGAACAGTCACGAGGAGCTGAAAAACACTTTAAATGAAATGCAAAATAAAATGGAAACGACGACGGCTCGGATTGAAGAGGCAGAGGAGAGAATAGGTGAACTAGAAGATAAAGTTATGGAAAAAGAGGAAGCTGAGAAAAAGAGAGATAAAAAAATCCAGGAGTATGAGGGGAAAATTAGAGAACTAAGTGATACACTAAAAAGAAATAATATACGCATAATTGGTATCCCAGAGGAGGAAGAGAGAGGGAAAGGTGCTGAAGGGGTACTTGAAGAAATAATAGCTGAGAACTTCCTGATCCGGGGAAGGAAAAAGGCATTGAAATCCAAGAGGCACAGAGAACTCCCTTCAGACGTAACTTGAATCGATCTTCTGCACGACATATCATAGTGAAACTGGCAAAATACAAGGATAAAGAGAAAATTCTGAAAGCAGCAAGGGATAAACGTGCCCTAACTTATAAGGGGAGACCTATAAGACTCGTGGCTGATCTCTCTTTTGAAACTTGGCAGGCCAGAAAGGATTGGCAGGAGATCTTCAATGTATTGAACAGAAAAAAAATACACAGCTGAGATTCCTTTATCCAGTAAATCTGTCATTTAGAATAGAAGGAGAGATAAAGGTCTTCCCAAACAAACAAAAACTGAAGGAATTTGACACCACTAAACCAGCCCTACAAGAGATCCTAAGGGGGACCCTGTGAGACAAAGTACCAGAGACATCGCTATAAGCATAAAACATACAGACATCACAATGACTCTAAACCCGTATCTTTCTATAATAACACTGAATGCAAATGGACTAAATGCGCCAACCAAAAGACATAAGGTATCAGAATGGATAAAAAAACAAGACCCATCTATTTGCTGTCTAGAAGAGACTCATTTTAGACCTGAGGACACCTTTAGATTGAGAGTGAGGGGATGGAGAACTATTTATCATGCGACTGGAAGCCAAAAGAAAGCTGGAGTAGCCATACTTATATCAGACAAACTGGACTTTAAATTAAAGGCTGTAACAAGAGATGAAGAAGGGCACTATATAATAATTACAGGGTCTATCCATCAGGAAGAGCTAACAATTATAAATGTCTATGCACCTAATACGGGAGCCCCCAAATATATAAAACAATTACTCATAAACATAAGCAACCTTATTGAGAAGAATGTGGTGTTTGCAGGGGACTTTAACACCCCACTTACAGAAATGGATAGATCATCTAGACACACAGTCAATAAAGAAACAAGGGCCCTGAGTGACACATTGGATTAGAGGGAGTTGACAGATATATTTAGAACTCTGCATCCCAAAGCAACAGAATATACTTTCTTCTCGAGTGCACATGGAACATTCTCCAAGATAGATCATATACTGGGTCACAAAACAGCCCTTCATAAGTTTACAAGAATTGAAATTATACCATGCATACTTTCAGACCACAATGCTATGAAGCTTGAAATCAACCACAGGAAAAAGTCTGGAAAACCTCCAAAAGCATGGAGCTTAAAGAACACCCTACTGACGAATGAGTGGGTCAACCAGGCAATTAGAGAAGAAATTAAAAAATATATGGAAACAAACGAAAATGAAAATACAACAATCCAAACGCTTTGGGATGCAGCGAAGGCAGTCCTGAGAGGAAAATACATTGCAATCCAGGCCTATCTCAAGAAACAAGAAAAATCCCAAATACAAAATCTAACAGCACACCTAAAGGAACTAGAAGCAGAACAGCAAAGGCAGCCTAAACCCAGCAGAAGAAGAGAAATCATAAAGATCAGAGCAGAAATAAACAATATAGAATCTAAAAAAACTGTAGAGCAGATCAACGAAACCAAGAGTTGGTTTTTTGAAAAAATAAACAAAATTGACAAACTTCTAGCCAGGCTTCTCAAAAAGAAAAGGGAGATGACCCAAAAAGATAAAATCATGAATGAAAATGGAATGATTACAACCAATCCCTCAGAGATACAAACAATTATCAGGGAATACTATGAAAAATTATATGCCAACAAATTGGACAACCTGGAAGAAATGGACAAATTCCTGAACACCCACACTCTTCCAAAACTCAATCAGGAGGAAATAGAAAGCTTGAACAGACCCATAACCAGCGAAGAAATTGAATTGGTTATCAAAAATCTCCCAACAAATAAGAGTCCAGGACCAGATGGCTTCCCAGGGGAGTTCTACCAGACGTTTAAAGCAGAGATAATACCTATCCTTCTCAAGCTATTCCAAGAAATAGAAAGGGAAGGAAAACTTCCAGACTCATTCTATGAAGCCAGTACTACTTTGATTCCTAAACCAGACAGAGACCCAGTAAAAAAAGAGAACTACAGGCCAATATCCCTGATGAATATGGATGCAAAAATTCTCAATAAGATACTAGCAAATCGAATTCAACGGCATATAAAAAGAATTATTCACCTGATCAAGTGGGATTCATTCCTGGGATGCAGGGCTGGTTCAACAGTCGCAAATCAATCAACGTGATACATCACATTAACAAAAAAAAAAGAGAAGAACCATATGATCCTGTCAATCGATGCAGAAAAGGCCTTTGACAAAATCCAGCACCCTTTCTTAATAAAAACCCTTGAGAAAGTCGGGATAGAAGGAACATACTTAAACATCATAAAAGCCATTTATGAAAAGCCCACAGCTAACATCATCCTCAATGGGGAAAAACTGAGAGCTTTTTCCCTTGAGATCGGGAACATGACAGGGATGCCCACTCTCACCGCTGTTGTTTAACATAGTGTTGGAAGTTCTAGCATCAGCAATCAGACAACAAAAGGAAATCAAAGGCATCAAAATTGGCAAAGATGAAGTCAAGCTTTTGCTTTTTGCAGATGACATGATAGTATACATGGAAAATCCGATAGACTCCACCAAAAGTCTGCTAGAACTGATACATGAATTCAGCAAAGTTGCAGGATACAAAATCAATGTACAGAAATCAGTTGCATTCTTATACACTAACAATGAAGCAACAGAAAGACAAATAAAGAAACTGATCCCATTCACAATTGCACCAAGAAGCATAAAATACCTAGGAATAAATCTAACCAAAGATGTAAAAGATCTGTATGCTGAAAACTATAGAAAGCTTATGAAGGTAATTGAAGAAGATATAAAGAAATGGAAAGACATTCCCTGCTCATGGATTGGAAAAATAAATATTGTCAAAATGTCAATACCACCCAAAGCTATCTACACATTCAATGCAATCCCAATCAAAATTGCACCAGCATTCTTCTCAAAACTAGAACAAGCAATCCTAAAATTCATATGGAACCACAAAAGGCCCCGAATAGCCAAAGGAATTTTGAAGAAGACCAAAGCAGGAGGCATCACAATCCCAGACTTTAGGCTCTACTACAAAGCTGTCATCATCAAGACAGCATGGTATTGGCACAAAAACAGACACATACACCAATGGAATAGAATAGAAACCCCAGAACTAGACCCACAAACGTATGGCCAACTCATCTTTGACAAAGCAGGAAAGAACATCCAATGGAAAAAAGACAGCCTCTTTAACAAATGGTGCTGGGAGAACTGGACAGCAACATGCAGAAGGTTGAAACTAGACCACTTTCTCACACCATTCACAAAAATAAACTCAAAATGGATGAAGGACCTGAATGTGAGACAGGAAACCATCAAAACCCTAGAGGAGAAAGCAGGAAGAGACCTCTCTGACCTCAGCGGTAGCAATCTCTTACTCGACACATCCCCAAAGGCAAGGGAATTAAAAGCAAAAATGAATTACTCCGACCTTATGAAGATAAAAAGCTTCTGCACAGCAAAGGAAACAACCAACAAAACTAAAAGGCAACCAACGGAATGGGAAAAGATATTTGCAAATGACATATCGGACAAAGGGCTAGTATCCAAAATCTATAAAGAGCTCACCAAACTCCGCACCCGAAAAACAAATAACCCAGTGAAGAAATGGGCACAAAACATGAATAGACACTTCTCTCAAGAAGACATCCGGATGGCCAACAGGCACATGAAAAGATGCTCAGCGTCGCTCCTTATCAGGGAAATACAAATCAAAACCACACTCAGATGTCACCTCACGCCAGTCAGAGTGGCCAAAATGAACAAATCAGGAGACTATAGATGCCGGAGAGGATGCGGAGAAACGGGAACCCTCTTGCACTGTTGGTGGGAATGCAAACTGGTGCAGCCACTCTGGAAGACAGTGTGGAGGTTCCTCAGAAAATTAAAAATAGACCTACCCTATGACCCAGCAATAGCATTGCTAGGAATTTATCCAAGGGATACAGGAGTATTGATGCATAGGGGCACTTGTACCCCAATGTTTATAGCAGCACTCTCAACAATAGCCAAATTATGGAAAGAGCCTAAATGTCCATCAACTGATGAATGGATAAAGAAATTGTGGTTTATATACACAATGGAGTACTACATGGCAATGAGAAAGAACGAAATATGGCCCTTTGTAGCAAAGTGGATGGAACTGGAGAGTGTGATGCTAAGTGAAATAAGCCATACAGAGAAAGACAGATACCATATGGTTTCACTCTTATGTGGATCCTGAGAAACTTAACAGAAACCCATGGGGGAGGGGAAGGAAAAAAAATAGAGGTTAGAGTGGGAGAGAGCCAAAGCATAAGAGACTGTTAAAAACTGAGAACAAACTGAGGGTTTTGGGGGGTGGGAGGGAGGGGAGGGTGGGTGATGTGTATTGAGGAGGGCACCTGTTGGGATGAACACTGGGTGTTGTATGGAAACCAATTTGACAATAAACTTCATATATTGAAAAAAACATATTGATTGCCAATTCGTTTGTTAATTTTCATATTTATTGAGATGACAAATCTATAGACTATATTTTTTATGTTAAAATTTGATCTGAATATTAACCTTGAAATGTTGTGATACAACTTTGTCCTTTTTTCCCCACAGTTTGATATATTATTCTTCAATGACATTTTTGTAATTTTACACTTTTTTTGGTTATTTAAAAAATGTGGGGTGCCTAGGTGGCTCAGGTGGTAAAGAGTCCGACTTCAGCTCAGGTCATGATCTCGGGGTTTGTGAGTTCGAGCCCTGCATCAGGCTCTGTGCTGAAAGCTCAGAGCCTGGACCCTGGTTCAGATTCTGTGTCTCCCTCACTCTTTTCCCATCCATGCTCATGCGTTGTCTGTCTGTCTCTCTTGGCAAAAAAAAAAAAAAAAAAAAAGAAAGTTAAAAAAAATGAAAAAGTAATATTGAAAATGCAACAACTATTGATTATTTATTTTAGAAATATCCTCCATTTATGTTGGACTGCAAACTGAGTTTCTTCCTAGTTAGGTCCAGGACAGCTAGGACTGAGAATGTAAAAGGTCTTTGACAGTACAGAAGGAAAACAGCTTTGATATATAGCTTCCAACAGGAAGGAAAAAGAAAACCTTTGACTCCTGTGTGCCCATCTCAAGACATCCTAATTGCAGATTTGAGGTTCTGTGGTCCAGGTTTGGAGTTTTCCAATGTTAATGCAAACAGAACTGCACACACACATTAACATGAATGTGATTATTACTTCTTTTGCTGGTCACTATCATTGCTTTCTATTTCTCTTTTTTTTTGTATAAATTCTTTAAAGGAAAAACTTCTTCTAATGACCATTTGCAGTTTAAAAATCAATATATACCATATTTTCTTAAAGTTTGTTTGTTTGTTTATTTATTTATGGAGGAGGGAGGGAGAGAGACAGACAGACAGACAGACAGACACAGAATCCCAAGCAGGCTTCACACTGTCAGCACAAAGCCAGATGGGGAGATCATGACCTGAGCTGAAACCAAGAGTTGGATGCTTAACAAAAACCAACTATGCCACCCAGGCACCCCTATCCCATATTGGGGGGGGGGTGTGTTGGGAGAAAAGCAAAGAAAAGAGAAAACTTTCAGTTTTCACCACTCAGTACAGGATTAGCTGTGAGTTTATCATGTTATGGCCTTTATTGTGTTATGTTTCCTCTGTACCCACTTGGAGTTTTTATCACAGATGTTGAATTTTGTCAAATGCTTTTTCCGTACCTATTGAGACAGTTATCATTTTTATCCTCCATTTTGTTAGTGTGGTTCATCATGGTAGTTAATTTGTGAATGTTGATCCATTCTTGTGCCCATGGAATAAATCTCACTTGATCATGGTATATCATCTTTTTAAGGTATTGTTTATTTCTTCTCTGTTCTGTTCTCCCCCTCCTGTCCCTTCCTCTTTATTATTATTATTATTATTATTAATCATTATTATTATTTGAGAGGGGGAGAGAGCACACGAGCTGGGGAGAGGGCCAGAGGGGAAGACACAGAGGGATAATTTTAAGTAGACTCCACACTCAATGCAAAACCTGACACAGGACTCAGTCCCACAACCCTGGGATCACAGCCTGAGCTGAAGTCAAGAGTTGGATGCCCAACCGACTGAGTCACCTAGTTGCTCCAGGCCAAAGACTTTTAGGATCACAGTAATGCTGTCCTCAGACAGGATTTGGAAGTGTTCCTCTTCCATTCTTGTGGAAAAGTTTAAAAGGATAGTATTAATTCTTCTTTAAATGATTGATAGTATTCACTAGTGAAGGCTCGTGGCCCTGGACTTTGATTTGTTCGAAAAATTTGGTTACTTATTGGATTTCCTTGCTAGTAATCAATCTGTTCAGATTTTCTATTTCTTCATAATTCAATTTTGGTTGTGTGTTTCTAGGAATTTTTCTCTTTTGTCAGTTGTCCAATTTGGCACAATGATTGTTCATAGCAATCTCTTATGATCCTTTGTATTTCTGTGGCATCAGTTTTAACATCTTTCTTTCATTTCTGATTTTTGAGTCCTCTTTTTTTCTTTGACAATTCCAGCTAAAGATTTATGAGTTTTGTGTATCTTGAAATACACAGCTTCTAATTTCATTATTTTTTTTGTCTGTATTGTTTTATTTTTGCTCTGATCTTTGTTATTTTCTCTCCTATTAATTTGAGCTTCATTTCTTCTTTTGTTTTCTAATTCCTTGAGACTAAGCACCTCAGCCTCTTCCCTCTCCATTGTGGCTCAGGGGAGGTAGCCAGCTAAAAACTTCCTCTGTTTGGGGCACCTGGGTGCCTCAGTCGGTTGAGCGTCTGACTTTGGTTCAGGGCATGATCTCACGGTTTGTGAGTTTGAGCCCCGTGTCGGGCTCTGTGTTGACAGCTCGGAGCCTGGAGCCTGCTTCACATTCTGTGTCTCCCCATCTCTCCACCCCTCCCCTGCTCTTGCTCTGTCTCTCAATAATAAATAAATGTCAAAAAAAAATTGAAAAACTTCCTCTGTTGGTTACAATCCTGTCACTTGTTAGCATAAGCCCAAGTGGCTACCAGAGCTGGGCAGTCCAAAGCTATGTCATGAGTAGCAGCCATAAAACTCAGGGAACCAGATGAGTACAGAGGCTGCTTTCCAGGAGATACTGGTGAGCTGGAGCCAGGCAGAGGGAATATATAAAAATGGTACTCACTGGCCTCCATTTTGGAAGTGTATTTCATTCGGCCCCTAAAGGCATGTTAAATGAGTATGTCTGCTCCTCAAGCTGACACTTTAAGAGAAGCAATAGTCTTCTTTCACAAAAAGTCTGGGTGTTTTTCAGTCAGCTGCCTCTGCTACGTGAGTCCATGTGTGTGAGCACTTTAAGGAAAGAGTCTCTGCTATAACCTCGTGGGTCTTCTGAATATAAGCCAGAAGTTGGCTCTCAAAGCTAGATGTTTTGGGACTTGTTTCTCAGGTTCAGGTTTTAAAAATTGTGCTAGATGTGAGGTTCAAATCCTTACCTCCTCAGGGGAAGCTCAGGGTTTTGAGGCCACTCTCAATTGTGTGTTGTTGTGTCGGTGGTGGGGTTTGTGGTGAAATTGTGTAGGCCTCTCCTACCCACTTGAATTTGTTTTTTTTTTTTTCCTAATTTACCCCCTATGTAAAAGTCACTCAGCCAATCTTGGGGTTACTTTTAGCAAATATTGTTGCACGTGTAGCTATAAAATCTGTGTATCTGTTGGAGGAGGTGAGTTCAAGATTCTCCTATGCTACCATCTTGAACCGGAACATTATTTTTTTTCCTTGAGCTCTTACCATTCTCAAATATACTCTATCTTATTTTTATTGCCTCTTTCCCCCCTTAAGGTCCATGACAGCAGATTTTGGTCTGTTTTATTACCTCTTTTATCTCTAGCACATACACTCGTGTTTGAGGTAAAATATGTATTCAATTAATTTGTCATAAATGAATGATTAAATGAACAAATAATAGAAACATCTTTTGTACTGAAGTGACCCGTGGATGGCAAATATTAGAGAATGATTGTACAAGAAATACTTGGTGTTCTTTTTTATTGAATCCATTTTATATTTGCTTTATTATTTTATAGCTTTTGCAGTTCTAAACCCGAGTTGCAAAGGGCAGACTTCACCAGCAAGAGCATTCACATGAAATAAGAGCCCACGGTGATCAGAACATAAATTCTGGCTTCACCACTTACTCGCTTTGTAATTTTTGTCCAGTTACTATCTTAAGTATCAGTGTTTCAAGTACAAAATAGAAAATAAAGTAGCACCTACTTTAAGTATTATGAAGATTTAGTGAGATAATCTCCATAAGATAATTGAAATGAAGTAGCTAATAACTGGGAGCTGCTGCTACTTTTTCTATAACCATTATTATAGACAGACTAAAACCTGAATACAGCCTTTTGTAGAAATGGAGTTCCATAGAATAGAGAAACACACTCCGCCTGCTTCAGTAAATTAAGAAATTTATTAGAAGATCATTTGCGTGACTACTATTAAATAAGTAATAGATAAATATCTATTAGGGGATTCTCTATAAAAATTAAGAATCATGCTCACAACTAGAATGAATATTTTCTAGGACACGACACATCATGCACTTTCCATCAGATTATTTCTCCAAAACAACCCTTGCTCTGGCGGAGACTTTCCGCGAGGCTTTCAGCCCTAAGATTTCTCTGCCAGGATTACTGTAGCCATTTCCCTACGGTCTTCAGCTGTCCAATGGAAGGTAGAGTTTGGAAAATGTAAGAAATTTTTTTGATTGTAAAAAGTTTTGGCCTCATCGTTAAAACCTTAATGACGTTGAAAGTAAGCATGATCACTGATACCAATTCTAATTTTTAGAATATTTCAGCTTTCCTGTTGTGACAGTAATTTGTTTGTAATTTGTTTGAAAAGGCCTCTTGCTTTTTCGATCGTTGCTTTATCCTACTCCAGGGAAAGCAGAACATGAATCAACATCATGCTATCTATTCATTTTTTTCATGTTCGGCTTTCTTGCACAGTTCAGGGGTTGTAGAGCTGGAGATGTTCAAGGTCCTGGATGGCCCCTTCCAGAAGCAGGCAGTACCAGCATTGAGAAATCTCATGGTATGAAAACTAGGAATGCTCCTTATCCTGTATATCTGAGAATACCATGCATGAGAACAAGGCGAGGGTGTAGAAATAAGAGAGAAGAAACAGCCCAGAAAGGGCTTCTGTAGCCCAGATAGATAGAACCCATCTCAGAATCTAGGTGTCTATGCATGGACACGATACCACAAAACAAAATTTAACTTGGATATAACAATATGCAGATAGAAGAATATGATCTAAGGGTGAAGCTGAAGTGTGGCAAGGCCAGAGCCCTGAGAAACAGGTAAAATCGTATTGGATCCTTTATATCGTCACTGTCCCTCTTCAGGGTCTGCTGCCCATGTTCTAGTGGATCTTAATAATCTTATACTCCAGTTGTGTCGTTTGTTACTATTTTCTCTTCCTTCAGCATCTGAGACCTGAGGTTATACAACAGCTATTTGTACAGCTCTCGTTTGTACAATGTTAGCATGATTCTTCTAAGTTAAAAACACTTACAGAGGGCCTACTGTGTGCATTGCTTTAGATTGGAATTAGATACAAATCATTGCTTTCTAGTAGTGTAAACTATAATGGGGGAGTTGTATGAAAAAAAAAAAAAAAACCTAAGACTGAGACATACGTTACAAAACTTTTTTATAACTGAAAAAGATAAGAGCTAAGGGACTGTGGGAATACTGACGGCTCTCAAACCTCCATAATGACTTGCAACATCTTATTTACATTATAAAATGGGATGGTGATGGTCCTGCTCACATCAGACGGCTGTGAGCACTCAGTGAGCGGATTCTCAAGTGCTTAGCACTGTGTCTGGGCCCAAGAAACAATCAATCAACATTGGCTTTTACTTGAATTTTTTTCTATAACTTTTATCTTGGAAGGCCTTTTGGAGGTAGCTCTTCCTTGGTTTTAATGTTTATTTATTTTTGAGAGACAGACAGAGCTCAAGTCGGGGAGTGACAGAGAGAGAGGCAGACACAGAATTGAAGCAGACTCCAGGCTCTGAGCTGTCAGCACAGAGCCCCCCGATGTGGGGCTCGAATTTACAAACCGCGACATCATGACCTGAGCCGAAGTTGGACGCTTAACCGACTGAGCCACCCAGGCGCCCCATCTTCCTGGGTTTTAGGAGAGACAAATTTGGGGGCTTCCTTGTCTGTCCTTCTGTAACCCCTTATATATGATTTCATTATGACACTTCACACTACTCTCATTGTTTGTTTCTACTGATGGAATGTGCTCTTCTGGAGACGGACCATGCTCCATTCGCTTTCCATTTCCAACGTCCAGCACAGAGCTTGGTGCACAATAAGAGTTTAATAAATGTTAAATGAAAGTTACTTAGGTTCTGTAATTATGTTGTGTTTTCACGTAGAGTGAGCCACAGTGGCATAGCTTGCAATATGTCTCCAAATCTTACTGGCATCCTTGTTTTGCTGTCATCTATGGCAGTGTTTCAAAGATTCAGATGTGTTTTCACACTTCATTTCATCCTATGAGCAATCTATCCTTTATTAGCTTGCCACAAAGAAATAACTCGGGAATGCAGCTGTTCTCCATCAGTCTCCCATACCCTACTCACTGAAGCTAAATCTCCGTGGATGTTGTCCTTCCCTCAAAGGCGGGCAAGTTCCCTGGGGTTTGGTTAGCGGCAGGGATAGAGGACAGGCAACAGTGCCCGAGATGGGAAGTGTGGAGCAGGAGAATCCAGTTCTGATCCTGGGGAGACACTCAAAAGCCTCAGGATTCTTGGCTTAAACCAGAAAGCCAGCCAATATCCTCATGTTCCTGCCACGCTTCATCTTTACTGAATGAGTACATTTTGCTTGGAGCTCATTTGTAAAATTAGAGAAGGTGGGGATCCTCTCTCTAGACTGTTTTAATAAAATAATTATATATATATATATACACACACACACATGTTTTATGTTTATATAGATAGATCGCTTTAATAAAATTATATATATATAAATGCTTTATGTTTATAAATATAAATGTTTTGTGAACTATGAAGCAATAGACAATGAAATGTAGTATTAGTCATTATCTACTTACATATTAGGCTGTTCCTGAAGAAGCATTGTTATTTGTTGACAGCTAATTTTTAAGTTTAGCATTTTTGAGGTCGCCGGGGTGGTTCTTGCCTGTCTGCAAGGCATGGTTTGTGAGGGTTTGCAGGGCAGAGTGGTGGGTTGGCTTGTGGTTGCTGCCTGGGTTGTCAAGGTATGGCCTCTCTGCATGCTGCCCCAGGTGCTGTGGTGTCATAGCCTTGGGGTCTAAAGTGCTCTCTTGTCTCGCAAAAGAGCAGGACACAGGATTGAAAGTGAGCGATGGCTGATGTCCGGGAAAAGACAAGAACTCCAAGTAAGGGTCCTTGCCCTGTTTTTGTTAAAATCAGAAGACTTACAAATATGGCGATGGACGTGCACAAAGAGACAATGAATCTGTGAACGTTAACTTGTGGACGTGAAGGAGAGGGGAGGTCTTGAAGATATTCGTGGTTAGGGGTTTGGGTTAATACAAAACAAAATCTGGGCACTGGGAAGTCAGAAGGAGGGCTGTTTACAGTGGACATGAGGCAGCACCTGTGTTTATCTTAGCCTAGGGTTTGAGACAGGTAGGAGACATAACCTCAGGGGTAATAAGTCACCTTTTCTTTTGTTAACCATCTCCACTCTGGGCTGCTTTGCCTGCAGCGCAGGGGTCCATAGTCCAATTCACCAATTTACCTAACCTGGCCCTCTCCTCCTGTGAAAGCAGCTTTCCTGCCATAGTACTAAATTGGGGGTGCTTTCACCCTGAACATCTAATCTTGTTTATTTCATATACCTATGTATTGGGCACCTTTGCATCATTTGTATTTCAGGCCTTTGCCTCTCCCTCTCTATTTTGGAGGCTCTGCACCCCCTCTCTATTTTGGGGTGCATCACACCTCCCTATCCCTGGCACCTTTGCACCCCCTATTCTTGGGGTGCCAATATGGTTTACCCAAACGCGGGTGTGGGCATTTTATGGCTTTGTATTTCCTTATGCCTTGTTAACCCGTTGGTGTAAGCCCGGGGGATTCCTAAGCTTATCCTCCACACTGTGTGTCCCTTGCTTCTCAGCAGACCATTTGGTCATTGAGGGCCAAGCTCTCTGTGCCACACTGGACACTGGTGTGTTATGGGGCTGGAGCGTTGGCTCCTTCTCTTTTGCCCTCCACTCTTGTTAGAGGTATCTTAAGGCATCAGTTTGTGTGCCAATGCACTGCACAGTTTGCTGCAACACTCAGAGAACAAACCAAAGTTCTGGGGACTGATTCAGGTAAAAGGGATCTTCGTGACTCTGAATCCCACCTCCTCCTTTGTGTTGACAAGACAAGCTATTTGTCTGGATTCTTCTCCACTGAAGGTCAATAGTTATGTCCAAAGAATCTCTTGCATCCCATATATCGCCTTCTCTGCCCTGTAAAATACTTGGGAAGACTTTGGTTGACAGTGCTGACATCATACCCAGGTTATGCATGACTATCAGCAACAGACTCAGCTTGCAGCCTTCCCCTGTAGTCTTCTTGGAAACTGTAGTATTTCATAATGTCTCTACTACCAGATCAGTGAACATATCTTAAACTTCCAACGAAGAGTTTTAGAAAGTTATGGCCAATGGCTATACTCTGGAGCATCTAAAATAATTGTAAAGTTTTCTAGTATTAAAAAAGTGGTGTTTCATATAATGACTTTCATTTATACCAAAGGACAGGAGGAAAAGCCATTAAAGAAACCTGTTCATTGAAGGTATTGGCCAGCTCTTCACCTTAAAGAATCTTCAATGGTGCTTGCCTAACTCAGTGCGTGTATACAAGGTCAAGCAATAATCTGATGTAGTTAATCATTTTTATTAATGGCGAAAAATACTGAGCCACGTCTCAGGACTTGGTAAAGTTAACAATAAAGCTAAAATCTTCTCTGTGAGCTCCTGTTGAATCAAAAACCTAATAGCATGGTCTTTATATTGGGAATGCTGTATGTTTCACCTTTGACATATGCATATTGATTTTTGTTTACTTGCCTTGACTAAGATGTGAAAAGAATTTCATGTCCTAATTCTCATTCCCCAGATAACTACAGTGCATTCTACATAGTGTTTTGCTTACTGAAACTTGACCTGATTAATAAAGTGTCTTATCAAAACAGAAAAAAACGCTATTGACACTTTACTATTGATGGTATCCTGAATACATTGAATTTCTCTTAAAAGATCTAAACTTAGTAGATCATATTCTTGTTGAGAATAAAAAAATGTTTTCTTAGGATTATGTCATCCTATCCAGAGTGTTTAGAGGACATTAGTATTCCAGACTTGTGTGTGTTGCTATGTACAACAGCTGCACCTAGCAAATTTGCTGTTTTGGTGACATTGGCCATTTTGATGAGCCTGCAGAAAAGAAAAAAAAAACCATGCCAAATAGAGTACAAACTCTTAAATAAAATGTACTTTAGAATTACCAGTTTGACTTTGCAGGGTTAGCTTTCAGAGGAAAACCACAGCAAGCAAAACAAAAAATTGACAAGGTTGATAGACCTAAAAAAAAGGGGGGGGTTAAAGATATGTCAGTATACTACAAAAGCAGCAGAACATAACATTAAATGAAGAATTCAAGGTAAAGTTTATGTCTAAAGGAAAACACAGGCTTATTACTATCTGATCTGGAATCTATTGGGAACTTATTACCTCTTTGAAATAATTTCTGTAGATCATTCCTTCCTTCTGAGCTGCAAATTAGCTGCCCCTATTGGGTAGTGACAGCGATTTTCATTGTAAAGTTAGTTCAGCATTGAAACGTTATGTCACAGTTCAGTGTGGCTTGTTGTAAGCATTAACATAACTCCAGATGAATATAACTTGCACATTCCAGTCACAATCTTTCTCAAAACTGTAAAACTAAAGCTTGAACTGAAGTTATGATGACTTTTCTAAAGAGTTCTAGAGAAAAATATACATCCTTTCTTAAAAGCAGTCTTTGATATTAGAGAAACACTTTATGGGATAAAGGACATCTTTCCGCATTTTGAAAAGTACTTTTATATATCATTAAAGTATATAGATAGCTGGCCACTTAACAAAATTTTTTGACTTCAATTTATGAGTGTTGATATAGTAAAAGCAAATGGTTTAAGGATGCTTCAATATTTGTACATTCAACTTCAGAAGCTTTCAGGGAGGATAATATACCTTCATGCATTTAAATTATGCATTATATCATACAAACTGAGAACGTTCTGAAGAGATAGTAAGTGAAATTCCAGCTTCAGCTCTTGGATAATGAGGTCATTGAATAGAGAAGAGAAATTGAACAAATTATCCTGAGAGTTGAAGTGATGTGAATTTTATTTTTTACATGTGATTCACTTAAATTTCAACCCTTTTCAAGCTGAAGAGAAAGAAAGAAAGTGCCTATCAGGAGACACTTAAAAATCCACTTATTAATTGCAGAGATAGGATGGGTAAACCCAAACTCATGAATATCAGAATACTTAGTATATATGGAAATAGACTTAACCAACCATAGAGTATTACTCTTCTTGAACATCATAGGTGCTTTTGGCCATATTCATTTATAAATGGTGTAAAGGGCATTTTAGTTGGCCAGGGCTACAATGGTGTTGAACAATACAACTTAAGTTATTGGAAAGCGTACTACAAAAGGCTAAGCACTGTGTTTGGTAGATATGTAGGAATCGTAGATCTATTAATGCAGAGCGAGTTTAAGTCCAGTCCTAGAGAAATCTGCCATCTCAAACGTGAGATCTATGGCACACCACAAAAGAGAATATACTACAGAGTGCCTATACAGTCCAGAGTAAGGGGGATACATTTAAATCGTTGAGAATATATTACCTGCCTTCTTAGAGTTTTGCATGGTTAACTTCTGGGAACAATGTCCATTTCTCTTGATAGAATGCCGAGCAAATTTTTGAGGCAGGGAAGGAAAACAATGCATTCCCCCCTTCATAGCTGTTCTCTATAATATCTGAAGATTTATAATCGTGAAAATCTTAACCAAATTACCACATCAGCTTTCCATTTTATTTGCCAGTGTAATCGAGTAAACTATGTATTTGCTGAAGGCACTGCTTTATAAGTTACCTCCAAAAAGCATGTGCCATGCATGTGGTTTTGCACCATTCTTTAACCATAGGTAACAAAATTAATTTAATATCATCCTGATCTCTCTTTTCCCCCTATTTCTCAAATTTTCTTCTTATTCCTTCCATTGATACCCTTTGACGTTTAATCTAACGGATGTGAACACCTTTTTTTTTTCCTGTATTTTTGTGGCTCCTGGCCAGCTACTGCAGCTCTGTTAGAGCTGGGCTGAATTCCTGGCAGGTGGTGATCATAAGCTGACTTAGAATTTTCCCTGAAGTGCTTGGGTTGTTAGAAAAGGGGCCAAATGGACATCACACACCATGGTGTGGTGTGCATCCAAGCTCTCTATTTGATCTTACTTTGATATGAAGAATAGTTACAAAGGAACATGTACAAAAAAGGCTCTCCTGAGAAATAGGCACACATAGCCCATTCGAGCTGATACAATACTAATGACTGTGGTTTAATTTCAGAGTTGCAATATCATCGCTAGTTTAATGGTCTTGATATGCTTTAATAAAGCCTGAGCTGTTTTCCCATGTTGTGTAATAGGGCTGGTCTTAATTAAGTCTCTAAACATTATTGATTGCGTCAGCACAAAATGTCTATCTGGTCAAAGATTCATATTTTGTTATCACTGTCTACATGGTTATGAACAAAATTTTCTTCTTAGTATGCCTTTGGCAGATTTTACAATACTTCTAATTTAAAAAACTTACAAGGTTATGAACTGGACTAGCCTCAGGTCTGTAGTGGGAAAAATTAACAATGTTTTTTTCCTTTGAGTATCATATCTTAAAGGTTATCTTTTCCAATTCAAACTTATATGCTCAAGACCTTTAAAATGAAGAGGATAAAGACAAATTACATCGGCAAGAATATAAGAGAAGACTTGTCCATGTTAGGCAGAAAGAAAAAGATACCAAATGTAAATCTACACAAATGAATGAAGAGATCAGAAATGGTAAAAGTGAGATCAATATAAGTCAATATTTTCCCATCTTAATGGCTTAACAAACTGTTTGATCTTCTAAGAATATAAGTAACAATATGTTGTGTTTATAACCTACAACATAGTAAAATATGACAATAGTATAGAAGATGAGTAGGTACAAATGGAAGTATAACACAATAAAGGTTTCTACTGTAATTCTACGTGCAAGTAGGCTATTACATGTTCACAGTACACATTATGTGCCTTAGCTCAACCACTAAACCAATAAAAAGAGGTATAACTAATAAACTTATATTAGATATTAAATTGTTCCTTAAATCTAAAACAAGGGAGAAAACAAAGAGCACAACAGGGCAATAATTAGAAAACAAGACAGTAATTTGAAATCTATATGAGTAATTAAAATGTAAGTGATCGAAAACTCCCATTTGAAAGGCAGAAAATGTCAGCCTCAAGTGGATTAAAAAAAAGCGATAATGAACTATGTGTTCTATACAGGAAACTATGGTAAATATTAAGACAAAGGTAAAGACAAAAGGATCAGAAAAAAACATTCCATGCAAACACTAATCAAAAGAGGGCTGGAGTGATGGCATAATCACAGAAAGGAAATTTCAGGGTCAGGATATGATATATAATATTAGACGTATTATAGACAATACTAGATAATAGATTAAAGATAGACATTACATAATGCTAAGAGTCTCCTAGAAGAAATAACCATCCTAAATGTGCATGCATCGAGCAACAATACTTTGAAGTTCATAAAGAAAAAAAGTGAAAAAGGTGACAAAAGTGATAGAAATAGAGAAACCCACAATTACAGCTGGAGACTTTGTGTCCCTTTAACTGATTGAACAAAGTAAGAATATAGAAAACTAGAACACTATGAACCATATTCAGAGTATTCCATACAACTGTAAAATGAACATACTTTCCAAGTGGAAATGCAATGTTTCTCAAGATAGACCGTGTTCTGAGACATAATACAAGTCTCAACATACTTATTTTTTTAATTATAAAAATAAAGACCAAGTATTTCCAATAAACGAAAGAAAAGCTAAAAATTAATAACAAAGTTATCTAGGAAATCTCCAAATGTTTGGAAATAATGACACACCATGTGGATGAAAAACTAAATCTCAAAGGAAATTGGAAACTACTTTGAATTTCAAAAATGAAAACATATCAAAACTTGTGGGATAGAACTAAAATGGTGCTTGGAAGGAAATTTACAGCAGCGATTTCTTTCTTAGAAAAGACATGATCGCAAAACAAGCTAAATTTTCTTAAACTAGAAAAAGAGCAAATTAAACCCAAATAAGCTAAGGAAAGGAATAAAAAAAAAACCCGTAAAATTAGATATTAAAGAAATTGGAAATGGAAAAAAAAGAAAAGTAGCAAACTCGGAAGAATGCAAATTGTAAACTTCCAATTATATCAAGAAAAGACCCACATTACCAATATCAACAATGAAAGAAGGGACATTAATACAGATCCTCCATATGCTTTATGATAATAAGGGAAGTGTATGAACGTGTTGCCAATAAATTTGATAACTTAAGTGAAAAGAACAAATTTCTTGACTGATTGACCTGTAAAAATCAACAAGACAGATAATCTGAGAAGATTGTAGTTACCTTCCTGCAAATAATAAAACAACAAAACTTCTTGCCACTTGGAATCACTGGTAAATTTTATCACAGATAGGAAGAATCAATAATACCCTTTCTATATAGACTTTTCAAATAGCGAAGGAAAATATTCATATCCAAGAGGCCCTCAGTATCCCAATATTAAAAACTAAGTCAAAACATTACAAGACTTCAGACCAATATTTCTCAAAGAAGTAGACAAAGATCCTTAAACAGAATATAGATTAAATCCAGTGGTACCGAGTCATGATTTATTGTTGTTTTATGTATTGTATGCCAGGAATGTATGGTTTGTTCAATGTTCAAAAGTTAATGTACTTCTCCTTAGCAACAGACTGAAAACACGTAAAAACAAAACACATGACCATAGATGCAGAGAAAAGCATTTGGTAAAAGTCAACATCCATTTATGATAGAAACTCTCAAACTAGAAATAGAAATTACATCAACCTGAAAAAGGTCATCTATCTAAGTCCTATTTAACGTTATACTTAATGGTTGAAAAACCAAATGCTTTTTCCCTAAACTAGATTAGAAGTATTAAGAATAGACACACTTGTCTTTTCAAAACTATGCTGGAAATTCTAGCTAGTACAACAATACAAGATCCATATAGATTGAAAAGGAAGGAAAGGAAGAAATGAAATAATCTTTATTCTCAGCAGCATGATAATCCAAATGGAAAAGCACAATGTACAAAAAGCTACTGGAATTAGTAAATGAGTTAAGCAAAACCATCACAAGATAAAAGGTCAAGTGAGCAGACTCCCGCAGACTGCCACTACCATGACCATTTGAACTATATTTATGATAAACACAAATTAAAAAAAAATGACATTGACAGTAAATGTATTTCCATTGTATTAAAGTACAAAAGTTACCTTGTGCTTAAAACAATTTGAGGATTCCGGTTTTTGAGCTAAAATGCTAAGTAGGTTAGGAAAAATCATTTTTGTTGTAATTTGCAACATTTATTAGGTGTAATATATATACTAGGTACTACTGTGTTTTGCACTATTTTAAAAAATTTTAATGACAATCCTGAGTCAAAAAGCAATAAGATCTTAAATTTGTAGATGAGGTACTGAGGTTTAAGAAAAGCTAAGTAACTTGCCTAATGTCAGTCTACCTAATGTCATGCAATTAGTAAGTGTAGAACTATGATTCAGACTCATCAATAACTATTAAAATTGCATTAATAGATATGGCCAAATGGTTCAGGAGTCAAGCGGTATTGGCTTTAAAAAGCAGCATTTAAAATTATTGACCATAAGGTTGGCAGAAAATCAGTATAATTCTGAGCCATGATACAGACTAGTGTTAAAAAAAATTTTTTTAATGTTTATTTATTTTTGAGACAGGGAGACAGAGCGCGAGTGGGAGAGGGGAAGAGAGAGAGGGAGACATAGAATCTGAAACAGGCTCCAGGCTCTGAGCTGTCAGCACAGAGCCCTACGCAGGGCTCAAACCCATGAACCGCAGTATCATGACCTGAGCAAAAGTCAGATGCTTAACCTACTAAGCCACTCAGGCACCCCCAGAATAGTGTTGATAAAAACTATAATCCATTAATATCGTATTAATGTAAAATCACCCACAAAGCTGTTTTTTAGTGTGTGTGTGTTTACATATTTCAAAATTGTGTATTTCTACTGCTATCTTGAGCTATCATTAGGGGTTAAAACATTTATAATCCCCAATTCTTTTGACTATACTCATCTATTCAATACATTTATAACTCAAACCAAAATTGTTCATTAAGTTACTGTTTAATGTTTATATTTTTAGGACTATTTTCCAACTTTTCCTTTTGGGTGAGATACTCTTTATCTACCCAATCATCCCTTGCATCGTTATTTTTCCTTCAACCTCAAAATTTTGTTTTTCCTGTCTGTTTTCTTTGCTGGGAATGTTGTCCCTTCCTGTCCCCACTCTGTCTTCCTGTTGGCTCCTACTACTCTAGCTTTATGTATCTGCCTATGCTTCATAGGCATCCTTCATGTCCTGACTCAAATTTCATCTCAGCGAGGTCTTCTCCAATAGTCTTGGTAGCTTCCTCATCCTATGTTAGCTATCACTGTACAATATTTTTCTCCATTTCTTGCACCTGTGCTCATTTGTACACATGTATATAATGATACACATACTAGAATCTAGCATACATTTATACCTCAGAAAGCACCAATAAATTGAATGAATAAAGGAATGCATGATTAAAATGGCTTGAAGCAATCCAATGAACCATAGAAATAGTAATGCATCAGAATAACCCTGGAATACAAGAGTATATGACTTGTAATATGAATTTGAAAGCTGATAAATGTTTTTCCCTCAAGAACATTTATTTTTAATTCTCTCGCCAAAACATACATCTATCTTTTCCCTCACCCAAATCTAATGTTTTAATCTCCTTAAAGTTGTTGAGGTCTGAGATATCTGCTTTTCTGGAAAACCTGTGTTAGAGTAAATTGAAGTTAGGCTTTGAGAACTGAGCATCAAGTATGGTCAAAGCTGTTTGCCAGCTAGGGAGAATTCTTTTCCTCTGAGAAGTGCATTGGATTCTTTTAGATGTAACTTCAGCCACAATTTCATTAAGTTCCTCTTCAGCAGTTTCTGGTAAATTGTCTTGAAAATTAGCAAACATTTCAATAATGCAGTCTGGGAAATTCAGTATGTAATTTTTAGCATATTTTATTGCAATAATAAGGTCTTGACAATTTTGCTTTTGCTTAGCCATTATATTCTTTGTTGGCTTTAATTGAACACTGACAAGCTTGATTGCAGATCAGGGCAGTAAGTCCCAGCAGCAATGGACTGAGTGATTTGGAAAATTGTCCCACTGGAAATGAGGAAACATCACATAGAAGCCATTGGCAAAACCAATTAAAGTCCCACAAAAGTAAATTCTAAATGTATTAAACAAATTTCATTGAAATATAGCCTAAAAACAAAAGTATGTACAAATCATACATGCAGAAGTCAAAGAATTCTTACCAAGTACATGTATGTAGTAACAAGCTGCTTCAAGAAATAAAACATGGCTACCACCCCAGAAACCTCCTTCATGACCTCTTCTACTCTTTATTCACACCTGAATGTAGCTCCTTTTCTTACTTAAAGCAAAAACAAATTACTTTTGTCCATTGCTCAGCTTTTTATAAAACAAAAAACAAAAAACATAATAGATAACTTCTCTGGGCTTCTTTCACTCAACGTGATGTTATACATAATAGCAATGTATTCATTTTCATTACTCTGAGTATTTAATTGGATGCATATGCCATTATTCATTTAGTCATTCCACAATTAATGGACCTATGAGTGTTTTCCAGTTTGGGGAATAAATACTGGTGCCAACCTTTTCATACCAAACACTTGTAGCTCATTTCTTTAACAGAAGAATTGCTTCTTAATAAGTTAGAAGTACATTTGCTTTATGAAATTATCTCACACAATATTTCCAAAGTTAGAAACTGGGGAAATAGATTCTACTTCCATAAGTGGGTTAGAAAAAAGCTTTGGGCAGAAATCTGCCACCATGGGGCAAAAAGACCCGAGGTTAGCTAGGGAGATATTGTAATAGAATCACAAGTAACTTGTTATCACCTTCAGGAAATTACTTTCCATCTGGCACCCAGGTATCTTGATCACAAACACCACTTGTCCCCCAAACCCCTTGCCTCTTACACACACAGGTTAATGATTACTGTCTGTTTTCTCCATATTCATGTGTGTAAGTTCTTGTTTCCTTCATGTTCACCGTGTGGGTAATATCTTGCGAGCTCAAATACAGAGACGAAACCCCTGTTCGGGGCTCTTGTCACCTCACAAATATTAGCCTCTCTTGTATTCAATGCTGAATCCACTCTCTTGCTAGACAAGAGAACTCCTGACTTGTAGTCTGTGACAAGATACTATTTTTTTTTTTTAATGCCAGTAGGCTGTGAGAATTCCAATTGCTTCATGGCCTTACTGAGACTTAATATTTTTCATAGTTCCAAATTTTGCCTTTTGGGTGTATGAGTGGTTATTCTTCATTGTGGCTTAAATTTTGTGCCGATAATTTTTATATCCCCTTTTGAAAGCATGTATTTTCATCTTTCCATATTTAAAATAGTATTTTTCTGTATTTTTTTCCTTATTGGAGTTGTTTTTAAGTTCTGGATCTGTGTTGTCTAATCTGGTAGACACTAACAATGTGTGGTCATCAAGCAGTTGAAATGTGCCTAGTCAGAACTGTGAAGTCTCATATTCTGTTTCTGTTAGCGTTGTTTAAAAAACTGTCAAGTACATGTTTTACAGATACTTTCTCCCACTTGTGTGGTTTTCATTTGCACTCTTAATGGTTTCTTTTGCTTAGCAAAATCTATAACTTTAAAGAAGTCCAATGTTTTGAACTTTTCCTTTATGATTATTGCTCTTTGCGTTCAAAAAATTGTCTACTCAAGAACTTAGAAATACTTTACCATTTAATCTCATACATGCTTTCTTCTGTTTACTCTTCCCGTTTATATCCATAACCTCACCTGGAAATGACTTCTTGATTTTATGTGAATTAGAAATCAAAATTACTTTCTTAGAATTTTTTAAAGATAACTGTAGATTCACATGCAGTTACGAGAAATAAGATTCCATGTACACTTAAAACACTTTTTCAGAACTATGGTACAATATCACAAACAGGATGCAGAACCTCTCAAACACCACAGGGATCCCTTGTTCCCCCTTTATAGCCATCCCCTTTCCTCCTACCCCTACTCACATACCCCTAATTCTTGGCAACCACTAATTCTCTATTTCTACAATTTGTCCTCTAAAGAATGTCCTATAAATGGAATAGTATAGTATGTAAGCTTTGGGGTTGGCTTTTCTCACTTAGAAAAATTCTCTGGCAATTCAGGTTGTTGCCTGGATTTATTAATTAAGGTTTTTGAGTGAACCTAAGATTTCATGCCCAACAGTACAAAAGCCAACTCATATGGTAATTGTAGGTTTAGTTTTATAAGAAACAGCCAAACTATTTTCCACAGTGGCCACACCATTAGGCATTCCACCAGTAATGTATGAGTGATCTAATTTCTCCACATCATCACTAACATTGAGTGTCACTATTTTTTATGTGAACCATTTTGATAGGTGTATAGTATTATTTCATTTGGGATTTAAATTTGTAAATTTTTAATTTGTAATTTCTCAATTGAAAATGATGTTGAACTTATTTTCATGTGCTTCTTTGACATCTGTATATTCTCTGGTAAAACAAAAAGCTCATGTATTTCCCCATTTTAAAATATTTTATTGAGTTTTGAGAGTTATTTGTATGTTCTAGATATAAGGGGTTTCTAGAAAAACAGAACCTTTTGGTGCCATATCCATAAAATCATTGCTAGGATCAACATCAAAAAATTTTCTTCTGTTTTCTTCTAGGGATTTTACAGTTTCAGGTCTTTTAAATCTTTAATCCACTTTGGGTTAATTTTTGTGAATGATTTAAGACAGGTGTCCAGGATCATTGTTCAGCATGTCAATATCAAGTTCTCTCAACACCCTTTATTGAAGAGACTGTCTTTTCTCCATTGGGTATTCTTGGCTTCCTTGTGAACTAATAGTTGACCAAATATGCATGGGTTTATTTCTGTGTTCTCAGTTCTGTTCCATTTGTCTATTTGTATGTTTTCATATCCATACCATTATTATTTAAATTACTATAGCTTAGTACTATAGTTTGAAATCAAGAATTGTATGCTTCTAGCTTTGCTCTTTCTCCAGACTGCTTTGGATCTTTGGGTATTTTGTGGTTCAGAGTGAATATTAGGATTGTTTTTATATTTCTGTGAGAAATGCCACTGGCATGTTAATAGGTATTGCATAGTATCTATGATGGCTTTTGGTGGTATGTACATTTTAATATTAAGTCTTCCATACATGACTGTGGATATTGTTCTATTTATTTGTGTTGTCTTCAGATTCTTTCATCATTGTCTTCTAGTTTTCAGTGTATGGGTGTTTCCTTGGTAAAATTTATTCCTACATATTTTATTGTTTTTGATTGTATTATATACCAATTGCTTTCTTGATTTCTTTTCCAGAGAATTTGTTGTCGTATAGAAACACAACTGACATTTGTATACTGAGTTTTGTATCCTACAACTTTATTGAGTTTGTTGATCAATGCTAACATTTATTTTTTTTTTTGGTGGAGACTAGGATTTTATATACATATATATATATATATATATATATATATATACACACACACACACATATGTATATATGTAAACATATATATGTAAATGTATTTATATATGTAAATGTATTTACATATATGTAAATGCATTTACATATATGTAAGTGTGTGTGTGTGTTTGTGTGTGTAAATATGGAAAATCCTAAAGAAATAAAAAGTATATAAATTGAAGAGGTATTGTGGATGGCATGATCATATATATTATATAATTTTTATATATTAAATTTAATATTATATATAATAAACATATGATCATATATATATGTATATATATGATAATGCCATCTCCAATACCTCTCCAATTTAGATTCTTTTTATTTCTCTTTTTTTTTCTTGCCTGTTAAGTCTGGCTAGAACTTCTAGTACTACGTTTAATAGGAGTGGTGAAAGTAGGCACCCTTGTCTTATTCCTGATCTTAGAGGAAAATCTTTCAACTTTTAACCACTAAGTATGATGTTAACTCGGGCTTGTGATTATTATGGGCCTTTATTATGTTGAGATACATTCTCTTCACATCTAATTTGTTGAGTTTTTATCATAAATTATTGTTGAGATTTATCTAATTCCTTTTCTGTATCCATTGAGATAATCATATATTTTTATTTTTCATTCTATTATGTGATATCACAGTAATTGATTTTCACGTGTTCAATAATACTTTCATCAGAGTTAGATTTCATCTGATAATGGTGTATGATCATTTTAATGTGCTATTGTGTTTGATTTGCTAGTATTTTGTTAAAAATTTGCTTCTATTTCAATTGGGAAAATTGATCTATAGTTTTCTTGCAATATCAGTATCTGGTTTTGGTATCAGGGTAGTACTGGCCTTGTAAAATGAAATTGGGAGTGTTCCCTCCTCTTCAGGTTTTTCTTTTCTTTTCTTTTTTTTTTTTTTTTTGAAGAGTTTGAGAAGAATTTGCATCAACTCTTTACATGTTTGGCAGAATTTACTAATGACACCATCTAGTCTTGAACTTTTTGGTTAGCGATTTTTAAAATAGTAATTCAATCTTCTTATTACTAGTCAGTTCAGATTTCAATTTCTTCATGGTTTAGACTTGGTCGTATGTTTCTAGGAATCCATCCGTTTCTTTGAGATAGTCCAATTTATTGACATATTACTCATAGAAGTCTCATGACCCTTTGTATTTCTGTAGTATCAATGTCTCCTCTTTCACTTAAATTTTATTTACTTGGGTCATCTATCTTCTTGGTTAACCTAGCTAAATCTTGCCAATTTTGATTATCTTTTCAAAGAATAAATGGTTTTTTAAACATTCTACTTTTGTATTTATTTCATTTATTTCTCATCCAACTTTTATTTCCCTTTTGCTAAACTTGTGTTTAGTCTGTTCTTTTTCTAGAGCTTTAAGATACAAACTAGATTGTGCATTTTGGATCTTGATGTATTCATTTGTTGGTATAAACTACCATCTTACAAGTGCCTTGCCATATCCCATAATTTTTTTTATATGTTGTGATTCCATTTTTTCTCCGTATCTTCCACATATGTGTGTATATATGTATATATAATTTTCCTTTCTCTTTTTAATGTTTATTTTATTTTTGAGACAGAGACAGACCATCAGCGGGGGAAGGGCAGAGAGAGAGAGAGATCTAGGCTCCAAGGTGTCAGCGCAGAGCCCCACGTGGGGCTCGAACTCAAGGACCACCAGATCATGACCCCAGCTGAGGTCAGACACTCAACTGACTGAGCCACCCAGGCGCTGCTCTAATTTTCCTTTCGATTACCTCTTTGATCCATCAGTTTTTCAAGAGTATAGTTTAATTTTTATATATTTGTGTATTTTCTTGGTTTCCCCATGTTTCTGATTTCTAGTTTCCTATCATTCTGTGAAAAGATACTTGCTATTTCTATCTTCTTTAATTGGTTGAGACTTGTGGACTAACATATAATCTATCCTAGAAAACATTTCATGTGTGCTTGGAAGAATGCATATTCTGCTTCTGTTGAATGTAGTGTCTTCTGTGTATGTCTGCTGGGTCCATTTAGTCTATAATTTTCAAATACTCAGCTCCGTTATTGATTCTTTGAATGATCTGTTCATTGTTGAGACTGGGCTATTAAAGTCCCAACTATTGGGGCACCTGGGTGGCTCAGTGGGTTAAGGGTCTGACCCTTAATTCGGCTCAGGTCATGATCTCACAGGTTTGTGAGATCAATCCCCGTGTTGTGCTCTGCACTGACAGTGCAGAGCCTGCTTGGGATTCTCTCTCTCCCTCTTTCTCTGCCCCTCCCCTGCTTTTGTGCATGTGTTCCATCTAAAAATAAATGAATTGGGGCGCCTGGGTGGCACAGTCGGTTAAGCGTCTGACTTCAGTCAGGACATGATCTCTCGGTCCGTGAGTTCGAGCCCCGCGTCAGGCTCTGGGCTGATGGCTCAGAGCCTGGAGCCTGTTTCAGATTCTGTGTCTCCCTCTCACTCTGCCCCTCCCCCGTTCATGCTCTGTCTCTCTCTGTTCCAAAAATAAATAAACGTTGAAAAAATTAAAAATAAATGAATAAACATTAAAAAAATAAAGTCCCTTTTTTGGGGGAGGGAAGATGGCGGCATAGGAGGACTCTGGGCTCACCTCGCGTCCTGCTGATCAATTAGATTCCACCTACACCTGCCTAAATAACCCAGAAAACCGCCAGAGGATTAACAGAACAGAGTCGCCGGAGCCAAGTGCAGACTAGAGGCCCACGGAAGAGGGTAGGAAGGGCAGCGAGGCAGTGCGTGCTCCACGGACTGGTGGGAGGGAGCTGGGGGGGAGGGGCGGCTCGCCGGCCAAGCAGAGCCCCCGAGTCTGGCTGGCAAAAGCGGAGGGGCCTAACGGACTGTGTTCCGACAGCAAGCACGACTTAGCGTCTGGGAGGTCATAAGTTAACAGCTCTGCTCAGAAAGCTGGAAGGCTGGAGGACAAAGGTAGGGAGAGCTGCTGAGCCCCCAGACAACAGAGCTCAGTTTGGTGGGGAACAAAGGCGCTCGCCAGCGCCATCTCCCCCGCCATTCCCCCAGCCAAAATCCCAAAGAGAACCAGTTCCTGCCAGGGAACTTGCTCGCTCCCTGCAAACACCCAACTCTGTGCGTCTGTGGAGCCAAACCTCCGGTAGCTGATCTGACTCCCTCCAGCTGCTACAGGGCCCCTCCTGAAGTGGATCACCTAAGGAGAAGCGAGCTAAGCCTGCCCCTCCTGCCCCGGAGCACCTTGCCTACCCACCCCAGCTAATACGCCAGATCCCCAGCATCACAAGCCTGGCAGGGTGCAAGTAGCCCAGACGAGCCATGCCACCCCACAGTGAATCCCGCCCCTAGGAGAGGGGAAGAGAAGGCACACACCAGTCTGACTGTGGCCCCAGCGGTGGGCTGGGGGCAGACATCAGGTCAGACTGCGGCCCCACCCACCAACTCCAGTTATACACCACAGCACAGGGGAAGTGCCCTGCAAGTCCTCACTACTCCAAGGACTATCCAAAATGACCAAGCGGAAGAATTCCCCTCAAAAGAATCTCCAGGAAATAACCACAGCCAACAAACTGATCAAAAGGATTTAAATAATATAACAGAAAGTGAATTTAGAATAATAGTCATAAAATTAATCACTGGGCTTGAAAACAGTATAGAGGACAGCAGAGAATCTCTTGCTACAGAGATCAAGGGACTAAGGAACAGTCACGAGGAGCTGAAAAACACTTTAAATGAAATGCAAAACAAAATGGAAACCACCACGGCTCGGATTGAAGAGGCAGAGGAGAGAATAGGTGAACTAGAAGATAAAGTTATAGAAAAAGAGGAAGCTGAGAAAAAGAGAGATAAAAAAATCCAGGACTATGAGGAGAAAATTACAGAAATAACTGATACACTAAAAAGAAATAATATACGCATAATTGGTATCCCAGAGGAGGAAGAGAGAGGGAAAGGTGCTGAAGGGGTACTTGAAGAAATTCTAGCTGAGAACTTCCCTGAACTGGGGAAGGAAAAAGGCATTGAAATCCAAGAGGCACAGAGAACTCCCTTCAGACGTAACTTGAATCGATCTTCTGCACGACATATCATAGTGAAACTGGCAAAATACAAGGATAAAGAGAAAATTCTGAAAGCAGCAAGGGGTAAACGTGCCCTCACATATAAAGGGAGACCTATAAGACTCGTGACTGAACTCTCTTTTGAAACTTGGCAGGCCAGAAAGAATTGGCACGAGATTTTCAGGGTGCTAGACAGAAAAAATATGCAGCCAAGAATCCTTTATCCAGCAAGTCTGTCATTTAGAATAGAAGGAGAGATAAAGGTCTTCCCAAACAAACAAAAACTGAAGGAATTTGACACCACTAAACCAGCCCTACAAGAGATCCTAAGGGGGACCCTGTGAGACAAAGTCCCAGAGACATCACTACAAGCATAAAACATACAGACATCACAATGACTCTAAACCCGTATCTTTCTATAATAACACTGAATGTAAATGGATTAAATGCGCCAACCAAAAGACATAGGGTATCAGAATGGATAAAAAAACAAGACCCATCTATTTGCTGTCTACAAGAGACTCATTTGAGACCTGAGGACACCTTTAGATTGAGAGTGAGGGGATGGAGAATTATTTATCATGCGACTGGAAGCCAAAAGAAAGCTGGAGTAGCCATACTGATATCAGACAAACTAGACTTTAAATTAAAGGCTGTAACAAGAGATGAAGAAGGACATTATATAATAGTTACAGGGTCTATCCATCAGGAAGAGCTAACAATTATAAATGTCTATGCGCCGAATACCAGAGCCCCCAAATATATAAAACAATTACAAAGATAAGCAACCTTATTGAGAAGAATGTGGTAATTGCAGGGGACTTTAACACCCCACTTACAGAAATGGATAGATCATCTAGACACAAGGTCAATAAAGAAACAAGGGCCCTGAATGAGACATTGGATCAGATGGACTTGACAGATATATTTAGAACTCTGCATCCCAAAGCAACAGAATATACTTTCTTCTCGAGTGCACATGGAACATTCTCCAAGATAGATCATATACTGGGCCACAAAACAGCCCTTCATAAGTTTACAAGAATTGAAATTATACCATGCATACTTTCAGACCACAATGCTATGAAGCTTGAAATCAACCACAGGAAAAAGTCTGGAAAACCTCCAAAAGCATGGAGGTTAAAGAACACCCTACTAACGAATGAGTGGGTCAACCAGGCAATTAGAGAAGAAATTAAAAAATATATGGAAACAAACAAAAATGAAAATACAACAATCCAAATGCTTTGGGACGCAGCGAAGGCAGTCCTGAGAGGAAAATACATTGCCATCCAGGCCTATCTCAAGAAACAAGAAAAATCCCAAATACAAAATCTAACAGCACACCTAAAGGAACTAGAAGCAGAACAGCAAAGGCAGCCTAAACCCAGCAGAAGAAGAGAAATCATAAAGATCAGAGCAGAAATAAACAATATAGAATCTAAAAAAACTGTAGAGCAGATCAACGAAACCAAGAGTTGTTTTTTTGAAAAAATAAACAAAATTGACAAACCTCTAGCCAGGCTTCTCAAAAAGAAAAGGGAGATGACCCAAATAGATAAAATCATGAACGAAAATGGAATGATTACAACCAATCTCTCAGAGATACAAACAATTATCAGGGAATACTATGAAAAATTATATGCCAACAAATTGGACAACCTGGAAGAAATGGACAAATTCCTGAACACCCACACACTTCCAAAACTCATTCAGGAGGAAATAGAAAGCTTGAACAGACCCATAACCAGCGAAGAAATTGAATCGGTTATCAAAAATCTCCCAACAAATAAGAGTCCAGGACCAGATGGCTTCCCAGGGGAGTTCTACCAGACGTTTAAAGCAGAGATAATACCTATCCTTCCCAAGCTATTCCAAGAAATAGAAAGGGAAGGAAAACTTCCAGACTCTTTCTATGAAGCCAGTACTACTTTGATTCCTAAACCAGACAGAGACCCAATAAAAAAAGAGAACTACAGGCCAATATCCCTGATGAATATGGATGCAAAAATTCTCAATAAGATACTAGCAAATCGAATTCAACGGCATATAAAAAGAATTATTCACCTGATCAAGTGGGATTCATTCCTGGGATGCAGGGCTGGTTCAACATTCGCAAATCAATCAACGTGATACTTCACACTAACAAAAAAAAAAAGAGAAGAACCATATGATCCTGTCAATTGATGCAGAAAAGGCCTTTGACAAAATCCAGCACCTTTTCTTAATAAAAACCCTTGAGAAAGTTGGGATAGAAGGAACATACTTAAAGATCATAAAAGCCATTTATGAAAAGCCCACAGCTAACATCATCCTCAACGGGGAAAAACAGAGCTTTTTCCCTGAGATCGGGAACACGACAGGGATGCCCACTCTCACCGCTGTTGTTTAACATAGTGCTGGAAGTTCTAGCATCAGCAATCAGACAACAAAAGGAAATCAAAGGCATCAAAATTGGCAAAGATGAAGTCAAGCTTTTGCTTTTTGCAGATGACATGATAGTATACATGGAAAATCTGATAGACTCCACCAAAAGTCTGCTAGAACTGATACAGGAATTCAGCAAAGTTGCAGGATACAAAATCAATGTACAGAAATCAGTGGCATTCTTATACACTAACAATGAAGCAACAGAAAGACAAATAAAGAAACTGATCCCATTCACAATTGCACCAAGAAGCATAAAATACCTAGGAATAAATCTAACCAAAGATGTAAAGGATCTGTATGCTGAAAACTATAGAAAGCTTATGAAGGTAATTGAAGAAGATTTAAAGAAATGGAAAGACATTCCCTGCTCATGGATTAGAAAAATAAATATTGTCAAAATGTCAATACTACCCAAAGCTATCTACACATTCAATGCAATCCCAATCAAAATTGCACCAGCATTCTTCTCGAAATTAGAAGAAGCAATCCTAAAATTCATATGGAACCACAAAAGGCCCCGAATAGCCAAAGGAATTTTGAAGAAGAAGACCAAAGTGGGAGGCATCACAATCCCAGACTTTAGCCTCTACTACAAAGCTGTCATCATCAAGACAGTATGGTATTGGCACAAAAACAGACACATAGATCAATGGAATAGAATAGAAACCCCAGAACTAGACCCACAAACGTATGGCCAACTCATCTTTGACAAAGCAGGAAAGAACATCCAATGGAAAAAAGACAGCCTCTTTAACAAATGGTGCTGGGAGAACTGGACAGCAACATGCAGAAGGTTGAAACTAGACCACTTTCTCACACCATTCACAAAAATAAACTCAAAATGGATAAAGGACCTGAATGTGAGACAGGAAACCATCAAAACCTTACAGAAGAAAGCAGGAAAAGACCTCTCTGACCTCAGCGGTAGCAATCTCTTACTCGACACATCCCCAAAGGCAAGGGAATTAAAAGCAAAAATGAATTACTGGGACCTTATGAAGATAAAAAGCTTCTGCACAGCAAAGGAAACAACCAACAAAACTAAAAGGCAACCAACGGAATGGGAAAAGATATTCGCAAATGACATATCGGACAAAGGGCTAGTATCCAAAATCTATAAAGAGCTCACCAAACTCCGCACCCGAAAAACAAATAACCCAGTGAAGAAATGGGCACAAAACATGAATAGACACTTCTCTCAAGAAGACATCCGGATGGCCAACAGGCACATGAAAAGATGCTCAGCGTCGCTCCTTATCAGGGAAATACAAGTCAAAACCACACTCCGGTATCACCTCACGCCAGTCCGAGTGGCCAAAATGAACAAATCAGGAGACTATAGATGCTGGAGAGGATGTGGAGAAACGGGAACCCTCTTGCACTGTTGGTGGGAATGCAAATTGGTGCAGCCGCTCTGGAAAGGAGTGTGGAGGTTCCTCAAAAATTAAAAATAGACCTACCCTATGACCCAGCAATAGCACTGCTAGGAATTTATCCAAGGGATACAGGAGTACTGATGCATAGGGGCACTTGTACCCCAATGTTCATAGCAGCACTCTCAACAATAGCCAAATTATGGAAAGAGCCTAAATGCCCATCAACTGATAAATGGATAAAGAAATTGTGGTTTATATACACAATGGAATACTACGTGGCAATGAGAAAAAATGAAATATGACCTTTTGTAGCAACGTGGATGGAACTGGAGAGTGTGATGCTAAGTGAAATAAGCCATACAGAGAAAGACAAATACCATATGGTTTCACTCTTATGTGGATCCTGAGAAACTTAACAGGAACCCATGGGGGAGGGGAAGGAAAAAAAAAAAAGAGGTTAGAGTGGGAGAGAGCCAAAGCATAAGAGACTGTTAAAAACTGAGAACAAACTGAGGGTTGATGGGGGGTGGGAGGGAGGAGAGGGTGGGTGATGTGTATTGAGGAGGGCACCTTTTGGGATGAGCACTGGGTGTTGTATGGAAACCAATTTGACAATAAATTTCATATATTAAAAAAATAAAAATAAAAATAAATAAAGTCCCAACTATTATTGTATTAATATTTATTCCTCCTTTTAGTTTTGTTAGTATTCGCTTTATATTTTTAGGTGATCTGATGTTGGGTGCAGAAATACTTACAATTGTGACTTCTTGATGGATTGACCTTATTATCCTTACATAATGACTTTATATAATTATATGGTTTCTATAATTTTTATATAACTCTATAATTTCTGTGTAATTTGTGTAACTTTTATATAATTGCCATAGTGTTTATATAATATAATTTCTATAATTTTTATATAATTACATAATGATTGGCTAGAAGTTATACTTAACAGTTGGGCAAAGCTGCTGGCTTGGTTCCCTCTCTGACTGGCTATAAGATGCACTTTGTGTCTATTTATGTTGTCTGGTCAGGCTTCCTCATTAGGTGGGACTAGAGGCTATACTCAGAAGTTGGGTGAAAGAGGTTGCAAATTTCCTTTTTTGCCACAGTGGGGCTGTAGGATAGACCCCATAGCCAGTAAGGCTTTTTGTCTGAACCCAAATAAGGCACAACTTCCAGGTGGACTCCCTGGCCAGATGGAGTCACCAGCTCAGCACTGCTGATGGTCAGAGCTACCGGCTGTGATCTCTGCTCTACTGTAAGTAGGAATGCAGTCTGATAAATTATGAGCACTAGTTGCTGTACTCCCCACTCTTCTCTTCCATTGCTGTTTGATCTCTGATGGTCAAACCCGACAAGATGCCCCCATTGATCCCCATGAGGCAAAACCCAAGTGGAAGTGCCCTGCCATGGTAGGTGAGCTGGATGTACACCAGAGACACTCTTCTTCTCACTGGAGAAACCATAGGCCTGAGAGGAAGTCCTTGGTGTGGCACTGTGCCAGCCTGGGAGAGGGGTGATGCAATCAGGCTGTAGTCACTCTTCTTACCCTTCTACTGCAGTCCCTTTTGATTAAGTCCAACTTAACTTTCAGGTTGTGGAATTTTCACAATGGTTTCTTATCTACGAAGAGTTGCTATTTGGTCATCTTGTGAGGGGTACTGAAGTTGGTAATAACTCATATTGCTAAATCTGATTACTTCACTTTTTAATTTTTATTCTTTAACCTGTTTATATGATGGATTACATTGACTTTTTAATACTGAAACAAACTTGTATCCCTGGAATAAACTCATTTGATCATGGTGTATACTTCTTTTTATATATTTCAGACGTCAATTTGCGAATATATTTTAAGGATTTTTGTATATACATGAAGGATATTGATTTCTAGCTATATTTGTCTTTGAGCTACCTCTGGTTTTAGTTTCATGATAATATTCGCTTCATTAGATGAATTAGGAAGTGTTTCCTCTTCTATTTTTAGGAGGAGTTGTGTACAACTGGTGTCAATCCTTATTGAAACATCTGGAAGAATTCTCTAGAGAACAATTCTTAGCCGGGAAAATAAAGTGGAGAGGTAGTTCTTAAATTATAAATTCATTTTCCTTAATAGTTATTATCAGCTTAAATTGACTGACTTGTAGTAGTTTTTGTCAAAGAATAGGTCTATCTTGCCTAAGTTGTCAAATGTATGTGTTTAGGTTGTGATGTAATAGCTTCTTTTACTATCTGTCTGAAATCTATAGTCTATAGTGAATCTCTGTCTCATTTTATTGCCATTGATGTTTATTTTCCTTTATCAGTCTTTCTAAAGGTTGGCCAATTTTATCTTTTCAAAAAGCCAACTCTTCACCATTGATTTTTTTTCCTGTTTTTCTATTTTCTATTTCATTGATTTATTGTTGTTGTTATTTCATTACCTCTGCTTGTTTTGAGGTTTTGTTTAGATTTTTCTTTCTTTGATTCTTATTGTAGGAGGTTAGTTTACTGATTTGAGATTTTTCTCTTATGTGTACATTTAATGCTATAAATATCACTCTACCGAATTAGCTGTGTATTTTCATTTAGTTCAATCTTTATATTCTCTCTCTCTTTTTTTAGAATTTAAATTCCATTTAGTTAACAGGAGCACCTGGGTGGTGCAGTTGGCTCAGCATCTCTTGATTTCAGCTCAGATCATGATCTCATTGTTCATGAGTTTGAGCCCCGCATCAGATTCTGTACTGACAGTGTGGAGCCTGCTTGGGGTTCTATCTGCATCTCTCTTTGCCAATTGTGCACGAGTGCATGTTCTCTCTCAAAATAAATAAATAAACATTAAAAAAATACATTCCATTTAGTTAATATACAGTGTGATACTCATTGCAGGTGTACAATATAGTGATTCAACACTTCCGTACAATGCCTGGTACTCATCACAAGTGCCTTCCTTAATCCTCATCACCTATTTAACCCTTTCTCCCCATCCCCTCCCCTCTGGTAACCATCAGTTTGTTCTTTATAATTAAGAGTCTGTTTCTTTGTTTGCCACTCCCCTTTTTTCCCTTTGCTCACCTGTTTCATTTTAAAAATTTTACATATTGGTAAAACCATATGGTACTTGTCTTTCTCTGAGTGACTTACTTCACTTAGCATAATACTTTGTAGTTCCATCCATATTGTTGCTGAGTAATATTCCATTGTACATACATGTCACATCTTCTTTATCTATTTATATATTGATGAAGACTTGGGCTGCTTCCATAATTTGTCTGTTGTAGATAATGCTGCTATAAACATTGGGGTGCATGTATCCCTTTGACTTAGTATTTTTATTTTCTTTGGGTAAATACCTAGTAGTGCAATTGCTGGATTGTAGGGTAGCTCTATTTTTAACTTTTTGAGAAAACGCCATACTCTTTTCAAGAGGGGTTGTGCCAGTTTGCATTCCTACCAATAGTGCAAGAGAGTTTCCCCTTTGCCACATCCTCACCAACACCTGTTGTTTCTTGTGTTGTTTATGTTAGCTGTTATGAGGTGTGAGGTGATCTCTCATTGTAGTTTTGATTTACAATTTCCTGAGTATCAGTGATGTTGAGCATCTTATCTATATGTCTTCTTTAGAAAAAGGCCTAGGTCTTTTGAATTTTAAATTGGATTATTCAGTTATGTGGTGTTGAATTGTAGCAGTTCTTTGTATATTTTGAATACTATCCTTTCATCAGATAGGTCATTTTCAAATATCTTCTCCCATTATGTAGGTTGCCTTTTAGAGTTGTTGATGGTTTCCTTCACTGTGTATAAGCTTTTTATTTTAATAAGGTCTCAATAGTTTATTTTTGTTTTTGTTTCCCTTGCCTCAGGAGACCTATCTAAAAACAAGTTGCTATGGCTGATAGAAAAGTTACTGTGTTCTCTTCTAATTCTTATGGTTTCAGGTCTCACATTAAGGTCTTTTATCCACTTTGAATTTGTTCTTGTGTATAGTATAAGAAACTGATCTAGTTTCATTCTTTTGCATGTTGCTGTCCAGTTTTCCCAGCACCACTTGTTGAAGAGACTTTCTTCTTCCCATTGGATATTATTTCCTTCTCTGTCAAAGATTAATTGACAATATAATTGTGGGTTTACTTCTGGGCTTTCTTTTCTGTTCCGATGATCTATGTGTTTTATTTATTTATTTATTTATTTAGCCAGTACCATACTGTTTTGATCACCACAGCTTTGTGGTATAACTTGAATGCTTTTGCTATTTGGGGTCTTGTAGTTGCATACAAATTTAAAGACTTTTTTTGTTTTAGTTCTGTGAAAAATGCTGTTGGCATTTTTATTGAGACTCCAGTAAATGTATAGATTGTTTGGGAAGTATAGAAATTTTAACAATATTTGTTATTCCAGTCCATGAGCATGGGATGCCTTTGCATTTTTTGTGTCCCCTTCAATTTCTTTCATTGGTGTTTTATAGTTTCCACATTACAGGTCTTTTACCTCTTTGATTAGGTTTATTCCTAGTTATCTTATGGTTTTGGTCCATTTGTAAATGGGATTGATTGCTTAATTTCTTTCTGCTGCTTCATTACTAGTGAATAGAAATGCAACAGATTTCTGTATGTTGAAATTGTACTCTGTGACTTTAGTAACTTCATTAATCAGATCTAGCAGTTTTTGAGTGGAGGTTTTTGGGTTTTCTCTATATAGTGTTGTGTCATCTGCAGATAGTGGAAGTTTGACTTCTTCCTGGCTTATTTGGATGCTTTTATTTCTTTTTGTTGTCTGATTATTATAGCTAGGACTTCTAGTACTATGTTGAATAAAAGTGGTGAGAGCGGACATTCCTTTCTTCTTCTTGACTGTAGAGGGAATGCTCTCAGTTTTTACTCCATTAAGGATGATATTACATGTTCATTTTTCAAACATGGTCTTTATTATGTTGAAGTATGTTCTCTCTAAACCTACTTGGTTGAGGGTTTTTATCATGAATGGATGTTGTACTTTGTCAAATGCTTTTTCTTTGTCTATTGAAATGATCTTAAAGTTCTTACCCTTTCTTTTATTTATGTGATGCATCATGTTGATTTGATTTGTGAATATTGAACCACCCTTGCAACCCAAGAATAAATCCCACTTGATCATGGTGAATGATTTTTTAAATGTATTGCTGGATTCTGTTCACTAGTTAGTATTTTACTGAGATTTTTTTCATCTGTGTTCATTAGGGATATTGGCCTGTAGTTCTCTTTTTCACTGGTACATTTATTTGGTTTTGGTATCAGGGTGATACTTGCTTCATTGCGTGTATTTGGAAGTATTTCTTTCTCTTCTATTTTGCAATATTTTGAGAAGAATAGGTCTTAACTGTTTTTTAAGTGTTAGAATTTGCCTGTGAAGCCATTTGGTCCTGGACTTTTGTTTGTTGGGAGCTTTCTGATTACTGACTCACATCCTTTGTTGGTTATTCATCTGTTCAAGTTTTCTGTTTCTTCCTGTTGCAGTTTTATTAGTTTATATGCTTCTGGGAATTTACCCACTTCTTTCAGATTGTCCAATTTGTTGGCATAGAATTTCTCATAATATCCTCTTATAATTATTTGTTTTTCTGTGGTGTTGGTTGTTATTTATACTCTCTCATTTGTGTTTTATTTATTTTGTGAATTTTCTCCTTTCTTTTAGATAAATCTGGCTAGGGGTTTATCAATTATATTAATTTTTTCAAATTTCAATTTCAAAGCTCCTGGTTTTATTGGTCTGGTCTATTATTATTTTTTTAGTTTCTCTATCACTTATTTCTGCTTTAATCTTTATTATTTCCTTACTTCTGCTGGCTTTAGGCTTCATCTGTTGTTCTTTTTCTAGCTCCTTTAAGTGTAAAGTTAGTTTGTTTATTTGAGCTTTTTCTTCTTGAAGTAGGCCTGTATTGCTATATACTTCCCACTTAGGACCACTTGTATTGCCTCCCAAAGGTTTTGGATTGTTGGATTTTCATTTGTTTCCATGTATTTTTAAAATTTATTCTTGGATTTCCTTGCTTACCTATTCATTGTTGATTAGCATATTGTTTAATCTCCATGTATTTGTGGTCTTTCCAGATTTTTTCTTGTAGTTGGCTTCTAGTTTCATAGTATTGTGGTCAGAAAAGGTGCATGGTATGACTTCAATGTTTTCGTATTTTTGAGGACTGTTTTGTGACCTAATATGTAATCTATTCTGTAGAATCTCCACATGCACCTGAAAAGAATGTGCATTCTATTTTTTTAGGATGAAAATATCTGCTAAGTCCATCTGGTCCAGTCATTCAAAGCAATTTCTTCCCTTTTGACTTTATGTTTAGATAACTTTCCTTTGGTATAAATTATTGTTAAATTTCCCTATTATTACTGTTATTATCAATGAGTTCCTTTGTGTTTGTTATTGATTGTTTTATATATTTGCGTGCTCATATGTTGGATGCATAAATATTTACAATTGTACTATATTCTTGTTGGATTGTTCCCTTTATCATTATATGGTGTCCATTTTTAAGTTTATTTATTTTGAAAGAGGCTCCACATGAGCAAGGGAAGAGCAGAGAGAGATGAAGAAAGAGAGAATCCCAAGCAGGCTTCATGCTGTTAGTGCAGAGCCTGACGTGAAGCTTGATCTCACAAACCATGGAATCATGACCTGAGCTGAGATCAAGAGTCAGACACTTAACCAACTGAACCTCCAAGGAACCCTATAGTTTCCTTGGTCTCTTGTTAGTCTGTGTTTTAAAGCTTATTTTGTCCAATAAGTTTTGCTACTCTGGCTTTCTCTAGACATCCATTTTCATGTGAACTGTTTCTCCATGCCCTCACTTTAAGTCTGCAGGTGTTTTTAGGTCTAAAATGAGTCTCTTGTAGGTAGCATATAGGTGGGTCTTGTTTTTTAATCCAATCCATCACTCTGTGTCATTTAATTGCAGCGTTTAATCCTTTTATGTTTGAAGTAATTATTGACATGTTTTATTGCCATTTTATTACTTGTTTTGTGGTTGTTTCTGGTGATATTCTGTGATCCTTTCTTAAAGTCCTTGTCAGATAATTCTAACATCTGTCATGTTTAAATTGGCATCTATTGACAGTGTTCTTCAATAAATCTGTTATCTTTCTGGTTCTGGTTCTTGGAGCCCAGCATGGAGACCAACAAGGAATTTGGTCTCATGAACTGTGAGATCTTGATCTGAGCCAAAATCAAGAGTTGGATACTTTGCTGACTGATCCACCCAGAAGCCCCTACCCCATTCTTTATTGAGCATACAACTCCAGATTTTCTACTTGGCCTCCATTAACACCCAAGGGGATATACCCCTCATTGCTGGGAGATGGTGTGAGTTTGGGTTTTCTACTAGCTCTCTGGCTGAAAGTGACATTTGTACCTCATTATTTTCCCAATGGCACATCAACTGACAGACTGGGGCATGACTTTTTTTTACTGCTGAGTGTGGTTAATTTTAGCCTGTCACCAAGTTTCCTCTGAGATTATTCCAGTGGGGAGGGAGGAGAAGTTCATCATCACTGCTGAGTACGCATGGAAGTCCAATCTCTCTACTAAGCTAAATTCACTTATTAGTGCTAGTATTTTGTTGTGATTGTTATTGTTTCAATCTCCGTATCCCAGCATCTACATTTTATGTTTTCCAAGTCTTCATACTTTTATTTTTAATTCTTTACTGAAATGATGTGATGTTGAGTGTTAATGAAGAGATTAGACACCTTGTATTTTTGCTATTTCTAGTATTTAACCAGTAAGTATAGTATTGACTATACTTTTTTCATAGATGAGCTTTATCACAATGAAGTAGTTCCATTTTATCCCTGGTTTGATGAATGATTTTGTCATAGGTAGGGACTGTCAAATACTATTACTTGATCCAATGAGATAATCATGTGTTTATTTCCCTTCATCTTGTTGATAAGATGTTTAGCATGAATTCACTTTTCTAATGTTAAATTTAAATTAAAATCTGTTTCATTATAATGTAGCATCCCTTTTATATTCTGCAAAATTTAATTGGCTAACATTTTCTATAAGATTTTTATAGCTTATGTTCATGAAAGAAGCTAGTCTCTAATTTTTAAATGTGTCATATTTTGGTAACATGATTATGCTAATCTTATAAAATAAGTTAGGAAATTTTGTTCATTTATTTTCTGAAAGACTATGATCAGTTTTGAGAGATTGGCATGATTTCTTTATGAAATAACTGAATGTATAAGTGTACCAGTGAAATATCTGTTCCTAGAATTTGCTTTGTTGGGAATATTTTTGATTATGAAAATCATTTTTAATATATGTGCACTATTTATATTTTTATTTGATTCTGTGTGTTTTCTTAAGAACTTTTCAAGTTTCATCCAAGTTACTGGATTTCTGGCTATAATTCTTGACATGGCTTTATGGTTATTTTATACTCTGTAGTACCTTTTTTTTTTCTTTTTTTATTCCTGGTGTTGGTAATTTGTATTTTCCCTCTCATGTTTTTGATCAACCTGGCAATAAATTTATTAATTTTAAAACTGGTTTCATATTAAAAATGTTGGGTTAATTTTCTGGCTAAACTCTTAGAAAATAAATGTACTGGGCTTATTATAATAAAACTAAATATTAAGGGAAGTCACTGGGTTGACCATAGTATAAATACACTCCGAATGGCAGATCTCTATCATCCATAGACTATAATCAATGTGACTTATATAAAATTGTTCAGTTAATGAAATTTGTATTTTTCTATTCTTAGTGCCTTCAATGCCCTTTTGACAGTTACTTGACAAGGCAGTAAATATATTTGGGAGCTTTATACTGAGGTCCTCCTTTCCTACCCACTTTCCCTTTAAGCATATTTTGTCCAGCATCCTTGCTCACCCAATAAATCTTTTATCTATTTATCAGCCCTGATGTTTCTCCTTATTCTTTGTCTATGCATATGACCAACACTTCAAAAAATTTGAATTGTGCTGGGGCACCTGGGTGGCTCAGTCGGTTAAGCATCCAACTTCAGCTCAGGTCATGATCTCACTGTGAGTTTGAGCCCTGCGTTAGGCTCTGTGCTGACAGCTCAGAGCCTGGAGCCTGCTTCAGATTCTGTGTCTCCATCTCTCTCTGCCCCTTCCCTGCTCACACTCTGTCTCTCTCTCAAAAATAAATAAACATTAAAGAGAAATTAAAAAAAATTATAATTGTGACAAAATCTGTGTCTTTCATAGATCAAGCATTGACAAAGATTATCATTAAACAAAAACACAAAAGTATGGTCTAGTTAATTGTGGAAGAAAGATGACCATTTAAAAAATAGGTAACATTTTAGTATTAACAAATCATTTTACAATAATAAAAATGCTAAATTCACTAAATTTTCTATGTAGGAAATCAATTGTGAATTTACAGCACTCACTAAAACTATAAGTAACTGTGCCAATGATCAATAATGATCATATAATGAATTCATGGCTTGTCATGGCTTTGACATTTGGAACTACTGAATAATGTATAGACTCTGTGGCACTTAAATAAGACAAAGTTTCTGGATATACTTGTAAGGTAAATAAGAAAGGAATTGGTAGCCGTAACTTTATCTTAGTTCAGTTATAGTTTTTAATTCACTGTCAGAATAATAAATTTTGCATACATAACACAATTGTATGTGCAAGTGGGTGCAAGTCTAAATGATTTGAAGAAAAATATTTAAAAATGTACCAGGAAAATAATGAAAATGTATTAAAATTTCAGAAATGACATATGTAAGGAATAGGAGGATTGTGACCTGGAGACCCCATTCCTATTCTCCTTGCCTGCTTGATCCCTCTTTGATCTGTGTAACACAATGCACACCAGGAATCACTCTCTCCAGAATCCCCTACTGATTATTGATATTTTCTTGATAACAATAGCTGCTACCTTTTTTCATTTTAGCCTCGATGGTGTGAATCTTGTAATCAACCAGCTTTTAAACTTCTTAAAGGTAGAATACAATGGGACTGACATATGTAGTGAATATTTCTATCTGTTGAAAAACTTCTATAAGTAATTTCATTTAATTGCATCATCGTAACTGAATAAGGTAGGTTAAAATGGAAACTTAGGGGGATCTCCAGGGAAGACAACTATGAAGTACATTGCAAGATGTAATAAATCAATTATTCTCCAAGAAGAAAATACAGGTAGGGGTTGAAAGTAAGAACTTTGTAGCTAGAAGAAACTGGCTCTTGTTTTAAACTATCGTAAGTTGTGTTACTTTTGGAGCCATTCGAACTGTATGAGCTTCCATTTTTAGAAGTTTCAAAATAAGATAATAGTATTTATCTCTTAGGGTGTCTGCAGGGATTAAAAGCTATTTTCAAACAGAATTCTCACTTGCATATTTAACATATCATTCTTTTCTTCAGTACACAAAGTATTGTCATTAAGTCAGGTATTATCTCAAATTTTATATTTTTCCTACCATCTAAAACCATGTGGAGCTCGAAGCAGACATTCAGTACCTCTTTTGTTCACAGATATTGATAATACATGTCCCTTGACTTACATAAGTCTGTTTTAAATTTCTCATTTTATACGTATCTGTGAAATGGATCAGAAGAATTCGAGTCCCCACCTTAGCGGAGTAGGAACTTCAGTGCTTTTTAGTGGCTTGTTATTCTTAGTTACCCTTCTAGGTTTAAGCAGTTAGAGATCCAAGTATTAGCAACAGAGAGGTCTCTGAAACTGACTTAGATCACAGTGGTTGTCTGTGTGTATGTTTTGTTTATTTTTACCATTACCCATCTCCATTTTAGTCATGTTGAATATTGACAGTTTTAAGGTAATACATTGGAAAATACAACAAATGACTTTGTTGTCATAGTCTTTTCTATATCACCTCAGAGCAGCAGACTTACCATGAATATAAGTACTACTTTAGTGCTTGGGACTGCACAGAGAGCATTAGGCATAGCTTATGACCTTAGAATTGAAAATGAAAGATGAAGCAATCAATTATGCAATCACTGGTGGGATACCAAAAGAGAATTTTTTTTCATAAGTCTTGTCAGGCTAAGATTTAAAAGAAATATTTCAATTATCATTTTTGATCCTTTGTTATTTGCAACCATCTAACACTAAAATTATTCATGTGTATCAGTAGACTTGAAATTTTATTTTTGTCCAAAAATTGTATTTATTATTAGCTGTAACAGTGAAATATCTTACATCCCTCAACTCCTAGCATCAATGTTTGCATTTTTCCTACTTCCTTATATGATATGTCCATATTGATAAATCATGTTGAAATAAATGGGTAAATATAAGAAAGTATTGGTTACTCTACTTCTAGGAATTTCAGAGTTCTTCTTGTCTTGACACATTCCAACAGACATAGTTAAGGCCAAAGTCTCTATTGGTCACACTACAAGGGGGCAGATGCTTTAGTTGCATAGGCAATGATGGAAAAAATATATTTACAAATGATGAGTACTTATTTTAAAAAGATTTCTGGGGCTCTTGTATTTTTAGTCTTCCCCCCCCCCCCTTTTTATCTGTTTATTCACTCAGTTCATACTAAAACTGTTCTTGAGCTCCTATTTTATGCCAGCCGGGGATATAGCATGGAGCAAAACATGCAGCCATGGACCACACATTCTAGGGGAGGAAGATAGATAATTGAAAACTTAAAAATGTCAAGTGACAAATGCTATAAAGAAGAATCAAGAAGGGTAAGGGATAGAAAGTACAGGATCTATTTTATGTAAGGTGGTACTGAAAGAGTTTTCTAAAGTGAGAATGAATCCTATGGCTATCAGGCAGAGAGCAGTATAGGGCCAAGACCCTAAGACACGAACTTGCAGGGGTCAGTGTGATTAGAAATAGTAAGGTATATATATTTGAATATAATCGGAGACGTGATTGGAGTGAGATCATGTAGGAACTTCTATTTCAAGGCAAAAGTTGAGTTCTATTTGAGGATTTTTAATAGCAAACTGACACAATTTGATGTAAAATTTAAAAAGGATCACTCTGGCTTCTGTAGGGAACATAGACCATACAGGGCCACAAATAAAAATCACAAAGGCGAGTTGCAACCTTGCTAGGGTCCAGGAAGAGATGCTGTGCTTTAGATAGAGTAGGAGTTTTGGAAATAGAGGTCAGTAGACTCTGGATACACTTTGATAGAAGAGACTACCATTTTGAAGGCTGTAGAAAATACGGTTGATGACCTCTCGTTATATCTAGGCAGTAAGACGTCTCCTAATAAAACATTGGACTTAGTTTAGTTATCTAGAGTGAGAGATGATCTAGGGGTGTGTAGCCAAACATTTGTATTGTTTTCCCCAATGATGTTCCTTGGAACAATAGAGGAAGGGCTTGATGAATAAAGGCCAAAGTTAAATAAATGCTGAAATCCTTTTTTTTTTTTTTTTTTTTTTTTGTGGTGGTTAAACCTCTGAGAACACCCAAATATAAAACAACCTCTTTGTTACTTATCATTCTCTGATGATTTAACCTGGGAACTCTTGTTTATCATTTGGGGAAAGGATGCCATAAAGCCTTAAGTAGTATACCTTTGCTTAGCAAAGTCAGCTCTGTCTGACCCCCAGGAGTCAGCGAGAGCAGCAAGCAGGTCATCAAAAGTTCAGAAACTGAAATCTTTTAGTTCTAAGAACATTCTCTTCACAATATACATACAATTGTTTTACCTCTTTTAAAATTTTTTGATATTAGAAACAGTTTTCTTGCTGCTAAATGACCATAATTATTAAAATAATTTGAACTGCATGATTGTGGTATTTTGGTAGGTTGAAAATGCTCCACTCCCCACCATTTTCTGTTTCAATCTAGTGCTTTTTTAAGAGTGACAGCAAATTTAAGAGTCAACACTTTTTTTTTATAGCATTTTCTGTCTTCCAGGCACTGTGCTTAATGGTTTTTATATATCATCTAATTTAATTATCAAAATGACCCTATCAGGAAAAATTGTGAGAGACTTTAAAATGGGCAAAACAAGGTGAGTGGTTGATTAATATCATTCATTTGGGTGTGTCTGCACCTTTTGTCTTTGTCAATTCTGTAAGTCTTAAGAAGGTGGTGTTAATGCAAATTATTCTTGCCTGTAGATATGGAAAACAACCACATTTAGTCAATCTGGGTAGACTCATTTTTCATCTATTTGCATATTCATGTGTGTGTATGCTTTTTAAATTCCTCTTTGATATAGTATCTAACTGGTTCTCTCAATACTAAATTAAATAAGATCTTTAACACGATATCAGTTTATGTGTGTATGACTCTTGGTTTGAGCCTCTTATAAAAGGTATCCTTTTACCACTCATTGAGATATTATTACCTCTATTTTATATAACAGGATGTTGACAGATTTTATGTGCTCAAATATGTTAATATTTGTAAAATCCAGAATTTGAACCTATCCTTAAAAAGTATCGTAACCTGTGTTAATGACTATGATAAAAAGCCAATATTCCATTTGATTGTTATAATCTAATAACTAAAGAAACCAAAGACACTGATCTTGAAGAGAAAGCCTCTAGTTATTAAAAAACCATATTTATTCAGAACTTTTGAGAAATGGTAGGATGGGATAAGAAAAACAATGAGTAGTCTGTTCTCATGTTATCAGTGAGAGCTGAACCCCCAGATTACTTTGCAGCTGTTATGGTGAGTCCTCCCCTGCTTCACCCCTAGGAAACTCGTCCTGCTGGTTTTGTTCATTTCTATTCATCTCCACCACCACCATAGAATGTTTAAATCTCTTGCCTTTGGTTCAGTGAGTTTACAAATATTCAGGACTGTTCAGAGGCAGATGGTCCACAGGTGAATTCATCAGGGACTCCATGCTGTACCCAGAGTCCATTTCACTCTGACTTTGGCCTCTTTAGATTAGGAGGGTCTTCCTAATTGTTCTTGATTCCTCTTTGTGCTCCCACATCATCCACCTTCTTCCACACTATTCTATTGTCCGTTGAAGTTTCTTCCCTGCATTTGGACTATAAGCTTCATAGGACAGTGACTTTTATTTGTCCTCTTCATGGCTTTATCCCTAGGGCTAAAAAAAAAAAATGTACATGGTGCATAGTAGGCATTCAAAAAATACAGTTGAATTAATGAATTATCTTCTCTTCCATTTCTCTAGGTTGTTACCTAGTCTCTTGCAGGTAAAATACAATTGACGGGTAATAGACACTGAAGGCCTCTCTCCAAGAAAAGAATATTCCTCTAGTGAACAGATGGGCTTTTTTCTTTTAATTTTCTACTCTTACATGGACTAGAGCAAGGACAAATGCTCCTTGGGGAGCAACTGAAATAGAAGAAAGTGTGAGAAATACAAGGACAACAATTCTGTTAGTTGTAGATAGAATCCTGCCACATGTTGATTCATCCATTTACCAAATATATATTGAGCACCTAAAACTCCAAGGAAGGGAATCATACAAAAAACAAAACAAAACAAAAACTAGAACAAGAAACAATTACTGCCCTACAGGTATAAGTGAAATAATCTAATAACAATTACTGATTCTTAAATTTGGTACATGTCTAGAAACTGCTAACTTTTATACATAGATAATTTTCAATATTTATAATTGCCTTTGAGGATAATTGGCATAATTTGTGAAGAAACTGAAGAACAGACAATGACATCAAAATCACAAGTAAGTTGCAGAGTTGGGAATTGAACTCCAGTTTTTGTGGTTCCAATTCCTCTATTTTTTCCATTTATGGGATTCTCATACTTTCACATAGTTAAAGTATTTGCTGGTGTTTAGAATATATTGCTAGGTAAGTTATGTAGACATGTTATTTTTTCATAATAATAAGTATAATAAAATTATTATCACAATTATCTTCATTAGTGATAAAAATTATGAAATAAAAATTATTTATAATACATCTCCGAAGAATCCATTTCATTCTCAGTGCTGAATAACTTGAATGGTAGGTTAGCTTGACATTTCATTGATTTCCTACAGTTTGTCTTCACTAACTTAGAAAATCCCCATTCACAAATATGCATTGCCAGGTAGTGACTGAATATTTGAAGACTCTATTAAATACATATGGCATTAGATAGGAAGAATATCCAGAAAACATAGAAAGTTATCTCATGAAATTTCTTTTAACAGCTCATCAAGTGAAAATCAACATGCATATTATCCTCAAAAGCTGAAAGGTTGACTCTTGAAACTGAGAATATAGGTGTGAACGTGTTCCTAATCTACTCTTTGATGGCAATCAAAGTGTGATGTATTTCTACATTTTTTATTAGCACAATGGGATGTTTTTAAAATATGCCCTGAAGCAGTATTTCATTGATTTCTTTCTTTAACAAGTGAAGGAAATTATTTATGAGAGTCAAATTTTTGACAGTTGAGGCACTTGTCCTATTGTGTGGTCGTGTTTTGAAATCCTGGTCTTCTTTTCAAAACATTTAACCTTGTGGTATGTTAGCCCTTAAGAAATAGATTCGGCTACTTAAGATTCTCGATATATCACTGAGATAGGCCACTTGAGCCAACACTTGAAATCACAGATGTGAGTTTGAAGAAATGTTGTTATTTCACATTTCATAAAGTCATAGGAGCACCTTTCCCCTTGACAGCTAGCGTGTCTGATCTAAAAAAAAAAAAAAAAAAAAAATGGAGTCCTGTACTTATTGGCCATTTCTCTGCTCAGCATGCTGAAAAAGAAACAAATTCTCCGTGAGCGTGGTCAGATCATTTTGATGATTTCCGTCAATACTGAATCAGCTCGTGTGGGACATTGTTGACAAGCAACTGTTACTGCAATGAATAAATCAGTGGGTGGATTGGCCTATGGAAGCATCCTCCCTTATTTATATGTCAGTATCATATCTTGTTCCTATACAACACATGCTTTCTCAGAACTGAACCAGTTCTATTCTTCTAGTCTATCCTGTTTCATGGAATCAAGTTGACAGAAATACAGTATAGAATCACATGTGTTCAGTGATTAAATAGAACAAAACACCCATTTTTTTTATTCTTTGTTCATTAGTTCATTCATCAAGTATCCATTGCTCACCTACTGTGTGGTGTTCCTTAAGGGAGGGCAAAGGTAGATGTGTTTCATGCCTTGTGAAGGATACACTTACCAATATCTCAGCGTGTGATGAAGTTTTGGGGTGATGGGGGTTCGTGGGTTTCAGAGCTGATGGCCAAGAAATAATTCTTGAAAACTGGCTTTGGTGTAAAAAAGTGATTTTGTTAAAGCATGGGGACAGGACCCATGGACAGGAAGAGCTGCACTGGGGTCATGACCGGTAACCCATTATATACCTTCAGGTTGGGAGGAGGTCAGGGATAGACAATGTCTCTAAGGAATTTTGGAAGCAATGTTTCCAGGAGCTTGAGGGGCTTGCCGTTGCTAGGGAAACACTATTTATTACCATTTACTCTCAGTCATGAGACCTTTCAGATGTATATCGAGGGGCCATAAGCTTGGAGTATGATTGCCAGCATATATCTTGGGGCAGTTGAGATAAAGGAAGTTGACTTACAGGATCCTGAAGGTTGGGATAGTGTTAAACTTAGGTTCTCTTTTGTCTCCAGCAAAGTGTCATCCTTGAGGCAGCTGAGCTCTTAGGGGGAGGTCACTCTGTTGGTCTCAAGGACTTGTCAGTGGGCTATAGGCAGTAAGGGAATTTAATTTTTCATTTGCCTTAGTCTCCCACATTACCACGGCAAGCACTTCAACCGCTTTCCTTTGTTCTTGGGTAGCCAGGAGTGTCCAAGGAAGATCAGAACTCACCTGTGTTGATGGTGGTGGGATGCTAGCTTGTGCCTTGCCCCTCAGTCTGCCTCATGCTCCCTCATCATGTGCATGGTAGTTTTCTCTTACTTTAGAGATGATACGCTTCTCTCAGGTTCTGTGGCATCAATATTATATGGCCATCTAATTCAGTTACGAGATGGAGGAAACTTGCCAGTGGCCCATTCTGCTTTCTCTCCACGGATGATATTCGACAAACGTTTTAGACTTGTTTTATTTGCTGCTCTGCAACAGTGAGTCACCTGTTTTTGCCAGGAGAAGCCTGACTTTGAATGATGTCTCTGAGTCTTTTCTTCTCCATTTTTAACACCATAATGCACTATTGTCCAGGCACTGTGCTAGTTGCTTAGGATACAATAGTAAAAAGATAAAACTATTCCCTGTGCAGTCAATTTAGCAGCATGTTCATTGGGCTCTCGAAAATACACAGATCAGATTTTTTTCTCCATTAATCAAATTGCCCCTTTAGGTCATTTAGACTGTAGGAAAACCTCCTAATCTATCTGCTTCTTTGTTTATCTCCATATTCTGCTCTAAACAGAACAGACTAGGTAATCTTTTTAAAGTATAATTTAGATTATTTCACTTCTTTATTTCTAACCCTCTAGTAGCTTTCCATTATAATTAGACTTAAATCTAAATACTTTTCAATGGAATTCATGAGTCCATGGACCATTTCCTGTCTGATCTCATTTCCTATAGGTTTTTCTTTTATGCACAGTAAAATAGATGCACTGGCCTTTTCATTCCACTTCACAGCCTTTTCATTTGATTTTCTTTCTGTCCGGAATATTCTTTCCTCAATATTTCTACTTGACTTTTTGTCATTCTTCAGATACCAATTGAACTGCAATTTGTACATTGAGCCTTTCTTATGAGCCTATTAAGCAGAGATTTGGTCTATTTTAAGAGTACTGGGAGCATACCACATGCTCACAATTGTAAATAACAAATGAAATAAAGAAAATAATGTTGAATTGTGGGAAGAACGGAACAAATGGAATCACTCTGGGAAAGGCACTGCTTTAAACAAGATAGGCCAAGCTTTTAGGAGATTTGATAGCTTCATTCGAGTGTCTGCTAAGACTTTAAGGATAAGCTGGGGCCAGAGATGAGCATTCCAGTTACGGCAAATAGCAAATGTGAAGCCCCTAAATTTGGAAATCTTGGGATATTAATGATACATGTCCGATGTGCCTGGAGCACAGAGAATGACAAGGGTGGAAATGAGGGACGAGCCTGGAGATGTGTGTAGTTCGGCAGAGGTTTATAGACCATGGTAATGTGTTGAATTTTATTCTAACTGCAATGAAAAAGTAATGAAAGATTTGTAAGCAGGGGAGTAACATGGTTTGGCCAGTAGTGCTAATCACTCTGGTTGCTCTGTTTAAAAAAAAATAGAGAGCAAGAGAGAAAACAAGGATTCTAGTTAGAATATTACAAAGTAAATCAACTGAGAGGTAGTCATGGCTTGGTTTTTCTACTCACATTTATTTTTTCACTGCTTTGTTAAACTGTAGACCTCAGGAAATCACATTTTCCTCCACTTACAGATTCAAATTTGATATTCGTGCATCTGTTGTGTTGTGTATGTTATCCAATTTAAATCATAATATTAACAGCACACTTTTTTTCTTTAATCAACAGTTTACCTAACTGGAAGTAATAATTTAATCTACTAAAACTGGAACTATTATCTAGGGTGACCATAGGTCCGGCTTTCCAAGGAAGTTCTGATTTAGATCTCCTATTGTCCCATGTAATTAATAACATTAGCTCTTTTTATTTGTAGTTGTTCTGGCTTATAGGATATATGACTACTCTACCATAATAGTAACAAAAATGCTAAATTAAAAGAGATGAGTAAATGCATTCCATGCATTTGCACATATGTACAGATGCAAGTAACCATGTGTCCTGTGATATTGGCTGCTTAGGATGCCCCAGGAATGCAGAGATGAGGTGGGAAATGATTAGCATGGCCCTGTCATGCTCAAAGGGCAGTGACAGACCTATTCTTAGATTATCTGCCCTTGGTAAATTTAATCTCTGAGGCAGCTTTCGGGCTTTGAGTAGCCAGGAAAACCAGAGCACTGGTGCATTTTCACCCATGACTATATACCACTTCCCCACAACCAAAATGGCCGTGTGTTTTCGTGTGTGAACTTTCCACTAGACCAGAGATGTCAGGTACAGAGCATCGCCTGCCACCACTCCCTTTCGGTCCTGAGTGGGGGGAGGGTAATAATTCTCCATCACTGCCCTCTGAGCCTAGACGAGTTCTCAAAATCCTGAACATCCTTCTGAACATGGTATTCTCTGCACTCTCTATCCATTAGCGAGACGGGCTGGCCTGCAGGAAGAAACCTGCGTGCCGTCCCCTCAGAGCCCATTCTCCTGTCTGTTCCCTCACTCTTGAGAAGAGAATGCAAAAGAACAGTAGAGATGTGTACATATTTGGACTTAACCTTTGTTCTTTATTTTAAAGATATTAACCTCAGCATGGAATGCTTTACATTTCAAATACTTGTATCATTTGTCTTTAGAGCTAACGGGAATTGATTTGGGACTTCCAATGAGGCACAAGTTGAGAGGAATTTTAACTTTTTTCTACCAAATTAGAAAGCAGGCCAGTGACACTGATTACTTAAGAGGATTTCAAGGGTTCTTATATCTTCTAACCTCTTTAACGGCTGGGCCACTTCTCCAGACTCTGTGCTGTCATGGTTTCCTGTGCCATTAAAAATACAATAAAAATATCGTGAATGACTTACTGCATCCAGCAATTTCCAGGTGTTTTCTTCTTGATCTATGTGGCCTGTTTTAGTAATGCTCTTGAGAGATTTTTCAAAAAATAATGTCAGAGTACTCTTGCGGAAAACTGATTGTTCCCTATAGAAAAGCTGGAAGGCAAAGAGAAAAATAATATTGCTCCTGTGTACAATATCAAAAAACCTGGGCATAGAAAGTCTACATTTTTTTGCCAGGGGTTTACTTGTTGCAGGTTGCCTGGAAGTGGCAAAATATGATTTATGACAGCCGTGTGATGTATATTCTTCCCGTCTTTCCTCGTAGCGATTGCTTTCTTCCGCCTTAGTATGCTTCACACTTCATACCCCACAACCCCCCGCATGTGCTGAGAGAGGAGAAAGAGGATTTCGTGTCCAATCCAGGAAGGGATAGATGATTCTACAGCTGCTTTTATTTTATTCTCTGGGCGAAGGATATCCAGACTAAGACACAAATGAAACTAAGAAAAGGAAATATCTATACTCTGTTTGAAATGATGCCAAAAGAGGAACGATCGTTGGTACTTCTCAGGAAGAGAAAGGAAAACATTTTTGTTCTCACCTGAAATTGCTTGCAAGAGTATACACTTGGTTTCAGCTGCTAGAAAAGGGGATGTTCCTTTATTGACATAACGTGGGGAAAAAGTGCTGAGCCAGTTCATTATTTGTTGATTTCAGCTTTTATGTTCTAATCTGGGATCCACCGCAAGATACACAGCGGTACTCTTAGCTTCATTAATCGTAATAGAAGAGTTAATCATTTCGGTAATATTCTGTCTAATGAAATACGTGATCTCCTCTTGTGAAAACAGAGTGTATGTTGGTTGGAAATGTTCATGCTTGTGATCTCAGCCACCATATGTCAGAGGGCATCCAAGGACACTTACTAGAGTAAGACATGGGGGATGTATAGAAAAAGGAAGATGACCTAAAGGGACAACTGAGGCTAATGTGGGAGGGGCCCTGAATGAGGAATGAAGGTGAAAATAAGCAGAAGCTTTAGACCTGACTCGATGAGCTCTTTTCTATGTGTCTTTCTAAGTGATACTGAAAATAACTCTTGTTCTTTGCTTTCATTACAAATATCTTGAGGAAGTGAAAATAATGTAAATACTGTTTATGTAGAATAATTGTAGCATGATACTGGCTTTTATTATTAGGTGTTCCTAATAGACTCCGTATCATTTTTGATCAGTTTTGATACAGAGTGTTGAAATTTGACACTTGCATTAAGGTATGCTGAGTCCTGTAAACTCTAGATCCCAGTGATTATTAGCAAAACAAAGGTCTATTTCTCAAGTAGGTCGCGGTTGGTGCAGGTCAGCAGGAAAGCAATTTCTCAGTCTTTGACTTAAAGGTGAACAGAAGAGAGAAAGAACATGAGTGATCTCACAAGAGGGTTTAGGAGCCAGGTCCTGCATATCTGACTTGAAGCCACACTCTTTCCCAGTACTCCGTCACGTGGAACCATCTAAGTCCAGGGAGACTGGGATATGTCCTTGAGCAGTGTGCCCCCCCCAAAGGGAGGACCCGATACTAGTCTGCCACAGCTCGTTCTACAAGGTTAGCCACTGAAAAGTAAACTATTTTATGACTGCATGCTGGGTTTGGGTTATCACAGAAGCCTTTGCATTTAGCCATCTGTGTTGCATTACAACGTATGTTAAAATGACATTTTTCCCCCTTATTTTGTTGTTTGCTTGGATTTGCATGAGAAGAGATTATATGTTTAAATCTCACATTTCTTTCTACTCTTTGAGGAATTGCCCTTTGGAGAATTCTGCATTTGTGTTTATCAGAAATACCATTACTTTGGCAACAATGCAATTCAATATTATCTCTATCTCTATCTCTATATCATCTATATCTATATCTATATCATCTATATCTATATCTATATATCTATATATCTATATCTATATCTATATATCTATATCTATATCTATATCTATATATCATCTATATCTATATCATCTATATCTATATATCTATATCTATATCATCTATATCTATATATATCATCTATATCCATATCTATATCTATCTATCTATCTATCTATCTATCTATATCTAGATCTAGATATATAGCCATACTATTATTCTCTACTCTGAAAGTGGTTTTCCCACAATTACTGCACTGCAAACCAAAGTTGTCAGAGCTGTGACTTTATTCCCAGATATACCGCCTTTCACTCTCAGTAAGAATCTTATTGTCCAGACCATTTCGCAAAAACATTAAGATACAATTACAGCTCCAAAGATCAATATCTTTTTTATATTGTTATGTCTTCTAATTTCTGTTTTAAAAGGTGTATATGCCCACTTCTGTTAATTTTCAATCTGCTAGTTATCTTCCAGTCTCATGCTTTCTTTCTGACCCTTAATGTTAAGCCTGGTTTCGTGAAACTCCAGCTTGAACAGAAATATAGATTAAAATCTTTTGTAGTAATTCATATGTTTTTAATGGTAAAATAGGTGTATCTAAAGTCCACACGGTCCTAATTTTTCTAATTTGAATTATATTGGAATGTCACTGAGAACCTCCATGGATTCACACGTAAACTTAAGAGAAATAACTTCCTAATTTACCTGTTCCATAATGACAAATGTCCTTTTGATTGCTCCATTTTTTTAAATTTATGTTTTTAATTCCGGTAAGATGACCACATAGTGTTGTATTAGTTTCAAGTATACAATAGTGACTCACCAATTCTATACATTACTTAGTACTCATCATGGTAAGTGTAGACTTGGTCCTCCTTATTTTACCCATCCCCCTACTCCCCGCCCCTCTGGAAAAAACCAGTTTGTTCTCTATATTTAAGAGTTTGGGGCTTTTTGTCTATTTGTATTTTGGTCATTTGTTTTGTTTTTTTAAATTGCACAGATTTTCTTACACTGAGTGTTCTTAAAATGCAGTTTTGCTTTATTGACAGGATTTCAACTGTTGTAGCAAAAACAAATTCATTTGCAATCTCTGACAAGAATAATTTGACATTCATGTATATAATATCATCTAGAATTTGAGTCCAGAATATAGGGGCATATGGACAATAGACTTAATATTGACTTTTGATTTATTTTACCTGAACTTGAATGCTAATTTCCTTATAGTCCTGAGGAAGGGGAATTCATTTCTTTCAGTTGAAGTTTCCTCTTCTGCCAAGTTGGAATAAAACCTGTATCGCAGTGTCTTTGTAACAATTTAATGAAGTAAAGTAATGGCTTTCAACTTTTTAAAAATTGTGATCTGTATGATAAAAATACTTTAACATTTGGAACATATACAATGTGTGTATAAAAATATAAAAACTAAAATTTCCCAGAAATGAGGGGCACCTGAGTGGCTCAGTTGGTTGAATGGCCAACTCTTGATTTCTGCTCAGGTCATGATCTCACAGGTTCCTGAGTTGGAGATCAGATTGGCTCTGCATTGACAGTGTGGAGCCTGCTGGGGATTCTCTCCCTTTCTCTGCCCCTCCCCTGCTCACGCTGTCTGTCTCTCTCAAAATACACTTTAAAAAATTTCGTAGAATGATACTTACACAACTTTACACAATAAAGGTATTTTACTGTATCAGAATGCTAATTTGAATTTACATTAAAATCTAAATGTTACATGATCTGACTTCTTGAACAACAATGGGTAAAGATTTAAAATTTTAATAACACCATGGTACTCTAACTTTTTGCCTGAAAATTGGCTTTGTTGGTAAGGCTAAGTAAGACTGGATATCCAATAATATGCAGCTTTTCAATGATATCAATACTATGCTGATTTCTATGTATGGTTTTTAGACAATTCTGGAAATTAAAAATTGTTTTGTCCTTTATTACTTATATAACGGTCTGAAACTTCTTCAATTTCAGGCCACAGATGTGGCCCATATTACATATATTGAAATTCTGGGCACATTTACATATTTACTTCCCTCTTCATTTATTAAAAGTGGCCTCTTTCAAGTCTTAGAAACTGATGAGAATTTCTCTAGAGAGCCCAAATCATGGGGCAATTAGCATGTTTTTTTTTAATATGACTCTATAATTTATTCTTAGGGTAGATATTAACATTTTCCAGAGAGATTAAAAGCCACTCTCTTGGTGAGAGTTTAAGGTCTATGTTGGTTAGTGTTGTTGTAATAAAGTTAGGTAAAAATGGGTAGAGATAGATTACAGAAAACTTTGCAAACCTTGTAGAGAAAATTGAACTTGTTTTAGGAAGCAGAGAAAATCTTGGGATAGGGAAACAGTAGGGGAAGAGGAGAGTCTTAGGTCATTTTGTCAAGCAAATACTCAAAAAATCATGGACAGAGAAAAGATATGCCAGGCGGACTGTTATGAATAAATATTCAGTGCAAATATAAGCATGTATTGGTAAGGACTCAGATTAGGTGGTGGTGAAGTGATGCAAGGAAAAAGGAAAACATTTAAACATATACATATTTGTCTTTTTTTTTTAAGCAGAAGAGCTTGATATATCTAGGTAATTTCCCTTTTTTCTCCATGAAAAAATGAATTCTGCACATATCCAAATTTTCTATCCTGGAAGAGTGGCATAATGGTGGTAATAACAAAAGAAACATATACAGAAAGGAGCTGGTCTTTGAAGGAAGATACTATGTGTGCCCATGTAGATTCTAACATGCCTCTGGAGTTGAGAACAATGTATTAAAGCAAGCCTGTAGTACAGATTTAGATACTTAACCTAAGTTAAATAAGCAATATGTCAAAAATCAAGGAGAAAAAAATGGCTAAGAATACAAAGGATTTGCCTTGGGAGATAATATTCTTTTACTGGAAGAGCTTAAATGGAATGCTGACCACTTTACAAAGTAAGGAACCCCTTGCTTTGTAAAAGAATCTATGAAAGTTACATAGAAGATTGAATGAACTGAGATCCTTTCTTCTGGTTATTTGCAGTCTAAGCTTGAGAATAATCATACCCATGAGAAGCTGTTCTGGACAGGCAGACTAACGAAGAGTTCCTTCCCTGCTTGATAAGTTTTGTCCAAAAATCCTGGGCTTCGTAACAAGTGAAAGATGAAGATAGATGGAGGCCTTCCCTTTATTCTTGGAGCTAATCTGAACATCAGACTGTTGCCTACTAATCTGATCCCAAGCACATAATGATGGGCCCAGCTTCCAGGAAACTGTCTGCCCTCAGAGTAGTATGGTGACTTATGTGAAACCCCATATCTTTAACCACATTGTTAGGGTGAAGGAGAATGTGGCTGGGAAGCACTTGCCTCGTGTCCTCCAGCCATTTACCTGGGGTTGAGCTCTCAATTTGTCACAATTTTTCTTTAGACTTCTTAGATACTATAAAAACCAATCCCAAAGTAACCCTAACTTTGTCATACATACCCTTTAAGACTTAGCACCATATACAGTTTGTCCTTTTCTAGATTGGAGGAATAAAGTGGGGGAAAGTGGCTATCCATGTTTCTATGATGTGCATTTCTTGTACTCTTTCCTGATGTGGATTTCATGTCAATCCATCCTCCTCCTTATCCTGATGGAGGCTTGTTAAAATAGGTTTCTTTTTCAAGAAGGAACTAAATCTAAAGTGTGATTTTACAGGGGTATCCAGATGCATGAATACGGGAACACTGGTTGAAATGAATAGTTATGGAACAGACTTGATGCAGGCTGCTTTCATCAGATATTTTAGTCATGAATGCATCTTGCCAAAATGGGACTGAAGTAAAGATGACAGCTCAGGACTAAAGGTTCACATGTGGCAGATATCCACCTAAATATAATGATTGAAGTGGCAGAATGGAATGTTCCTATAAGGGTAAGATGCTTGGCACATGCACAGAAGAAACAGATGGAGGTGAAGGAAATAGGAAGGGCCAATGGAGTCAAATCCCCTAAAATGCTCCAGGATGATGAGAAAAAAGGACAACAACTTGGTAATTTATTCATATAGAAAAGAACTATGAGTGGTTGCATGTTGCAAGAAGGGAGACCGTGGATAGAGAGAAATAGAAAATGCTGAAGGAGATAAGTAGGAAATAGGGTCTGGAGAATGTGGGCAAGGGTGAGGTCCAGAGTACTGGGACAGGAATGAGATTAAGATAGTAAGACAAGTGGGACTCCTGGGCAGCTCAGTCAGTTAAGCAGCCAACTTCGGCTCACATCATGATCTCATGGTTCATGAGTTTGAGCCCCGTGTAGGGCTCTGTACTTGACAGCTCAGAGCCTGGAGCCTTCTTGGGATTCTATGTCCCTCTCTCTCGCTATTTCTCTCTCTCTCTCTCTCTCAAAAATAAACATTAAATTTTTTTTTAAAAAAGATAGTAAGACAAGTGCCTAAAGGAATATGAGGGGGATAGATATGGGAAGAGTGATGTGCTGCCATAAAAGAAAATGAATTCTATTTGGATAATTGATGGCAGGTCTTCATGTGAAAAAATACTGGACTTGAGTTTTAGGGAATATGCTGAAGTAGATAGACCCATGTCTTGTCTCCAGAGACCCTTGTAAAATGAGTAATCCATAAATGTCTTTCTGGTAAAGTATGACTTAAAAACCTGTAAATTATTTGTTGGACCTTTAATGTCAAATTTCGATCCTAAAATTCTTGAAATCCCCATTGTACATTGAGAATGGCCCTCCATTTGTGTACTATTAGTTGTGTTATAATTTGGACTACTTGCTACCTACTTCTTCATTAAAACCATCATCTGAACTTATAAAGAAGTAACATTTTGTTGTCTTCCCTGCTAATAAGCAATGAGGCAGTGTGTTATAAATCTAGTGCTGCTGGCATTAGTCATCCCAGCACTATTATAATTAAATATGTCTTGTGCCACAGTTGAATTGGAATAGAATTGCAAAAAGCCACTATTGAATTAGAAGCAACACCGGTTTCTGTCCCTTCATTATGTAAATCTAAGTTTCAAGAAGATGTCTGAACAGCGGGAGCTGTCAGGCCACCTGCAATTACCTGCTATAGAGTCTATCTCTGCCACTAGCAAGAGCATCTTTCTCTGCAGGTGCTATAAGTTCCTCAGGGGGAAATTTATTATCAGGTAAAGAAAATGTATACATGTTTTATCACTCAGATGTTTTCAGAAGAATTTTAAAATAAAATTTTCTTTCAGTCTTTGTATATTTCTCTTTACGGAGATCTTCCGCGAGTGTTAATTGAGCCCTTACTGTATGAAAGGGATGATATACAATAGGTATAAAATAATGCCTTGTATTTATATAGTTCTTTAAAATCATCTGAAAACTCCCATAGATAATATCTCCTCTGGGCTTCAAAACAATTATGTAAGGAGCATAGGACAGATATAACTATGTATGATAGCTGAGGAAATTGAAATTCATAGTTGTTAATCTTAACTCTTTCTTCCTCACCTTATATACTTTCATTAAAATACCAGTGATACAGCCTCACAAATTCCTGTATTTTAAAGCCTGAGGAATTTCAACTGCTTATGTGGAAACTTCCTAATATTTCACTTGGGACTCCAATTGTTTGTTGACTATATAAATAAATTATTAGCTTAAGAATGAAGCAATTATCCTAGACAGGAATTTTTTTAAACAATGACTTTCTGTGAGATAGTTTCCGTTCTAATAGAGCATATCATCTTGACAGATTAGAAAATAAATAAATAAAAAAAACAACCTAAAAGATAATTCTGGATAATGTCTGAAATACGGGGAGGATAATTAGTAAGATTAATTTTACATTGGTTTAATCATCTATAACAAAGGCCAATTAGCTATTCAAGAGAAATTTCCACAATTTGGATTATGCCACAGGAATTTAAATCTGTGATGGGATGAGAATCACTGGATATCCTGCCTTCTGCTGCTTCCAAAATCCGTGAAGGTATTGGCCCGAGTATATGATAGACCTCTGCATACAGCAGTCTGGGAAGCAGTTGAGGTGAGAGAAAGAGACTTGAGAAAGAAAATTAATACTTAAACAAGAGGTCAAAAATCCAAGAAATCACATAAAGGCACATAAAAAGCTCAGGTATAACCTAGAGTTGACATGAAGGGTCCGCTCTGTTTGGAATGTTTCTCAGGTAGTTGTTCTCATGCTTGCTATGTCCAAGGTAGGTAGGCTGAATGAGAGAATTGACTTGTGAAAGCTGATAATGTGCGTTTCTTCTCTATTCTGTGTTTGATGAGGTCAGGTTTTTAGCTTTTAACCATGGTGGGAGTATTCGTCTCCATGCCTGCTACTCTTTTCCCCACAGAGCCAGTTCGTAAACACCAGAATATCAGTCTACTACCTCAGTTCAAGAATTTTGTGCAATGTGAAGCAGATCACAGCCAACATACTGGGAACTGGGGCTCAGGTTCACATTCTTGTCAGGAGAGTGGGGTACAGTTGTGAGAAGTAGGGACTGGTAACAGCCAACTTGTAAAGGCTTGAGCCAACAAAGGGTTTGTAAGGCAGGAACTATGGACTTGACGTGTACGTCTGGGGTTTGGAGGAGGCTGAAGCATAGTGGACATGTTGATATTCAGAAGGCATATCTATAATGACACTAGTCTGGAATGTAAACCTAGTCTAGAACCAATGCTTTAGTTAATGAAGGTTTTCTAATACGCTTCCAGTCATTGTCAAGATTGGCTTAGGAAAGAACGGGGCTCATGTTCATGGTTGAGACATTAATAAAAAGATATACATTCTATGTAATTTATATAGGTTGCTTAAATAATTACAACAATCTTTCAAAGGTGGTAGGGTTATTCAGATTTTGTTGGGTAGAAAGAGCCTCCCAGTGACAGGACTTTCTTCAAATCACCCTGCTGGCAAATGGCAAGCTTGATTTGGCATAGTGATCTTCTTGGCATTTTCTTGCTGAGCCAGATTGTGGTAATGGAATTAGGGACCAAGTGCCATTAGTACCCCAAAGATGAATCAGTTCTGTTTATGTAGGGGTTTATTCTATAGATGAGGATTTATTTGTGGAGGATGGCTCCAAGTTGGTAGGGCTGTTGGTGAGAGATCATTAAAGACCATGTAATTCTATGGGTCAGATGAGAATTGATGAGATCCTGTTAGGATATTGTAGATGGAATGTTGAGAAAGGCACATATTCAAAAGATGTAACAGGATATGGGATTAGATTGATTTGAGGGTGATAAAGAGGGGGACACTCTTTATAATGATTTTGATTATACACATGAAACTTCCTGTTGAAATACACTATCAGAATGTATTAACATTATGCATGTTTAGATTTTCTATAGATATTTACAGTCATTTTATGTTCAATCTCCTTTTTTCTACTCTGCCAATCTTTTGAATTAAGTGAGGGTCCTTCCATAGTATCTTGACCACCTTTCCCCCCTCACTGCTTCTCTCCTCTCCCTTTCCCTTTCTTTGTCAAGTCCAAATCTTGTTCTTCTGACAGTTTTGTACTCACTTTATATTTCCCTACTCTACAAAACTAAAGCCAAAAAGAATAGACCTATTCCCATTGGTTTTATTTTAATGAGAGTTTTCTATTACAGAATAAATACACACCATATTTAACACTCAGAATAACAAAAAAAATATTCATTGAACGCTTCCTCTGTGACTCAGTAGCTGCTATTATTACCTGCTTTGCAGAATTTAAACCAAGGCATGGAATGTTTAGCACAGTAATGTGCCCAGAGTCACATAGCTAGTAAGTGGTGACATGAATATCAAACCTGGATTTGACTCCAGGCTTACACTTTAACCACTGTGCATGTATGTTATCCTCTATTCAACAACAGTAGGTGGGAGCAAGTGTTCTGCTGGTGTGGCATATAGAATCTACACTCAAAAAGTTTCTTAATAGATCATGGAAACCTACACGAGAGTCTGGATTTTTCCCTTGAGTGCCCAAATAGGGTAAGACACCTTGCTTTAAATAATTATATTAGACTTTTATCATTCTAATCATATTTCTATAGACTTTGCAGTTTTACTTCTGCTTGGAACTGTTAAGTTAGATTTCTTTTTTCAACTCTTTCCATTAATACTATTGGAGTTATTTTTAAAACTGACCCACGAAGAGAATTATTCAGGAGTCACAAATCTGTTTTTCTACCATCATTTTCACACGTGCATCAGAGACCATCTGTTCGAATGTGCATTGTTAGTTTTCATTCGATTTGTTTTTTAATTTATGGTCTTGACATAGGTATAATTTTGTGCAATGCCCTGTGAAGGGTGGGCCTTTTTAAAAGACAATTATCAGAGAAATTAAAGATAAATTTTAGAGAACAAAACCGTAAGGAAACTCCAGCTTGTTTAGAATGTCTGCAGTGGTTATATTATACATTTTATTGTCAAGCACACCTCTAGCATTGTAGCAACTTTAGTAGGGGTAATCATTGGGCTTCTAAAAAGCAAAAGGGCATTTAAATATGGAGATTAATGTTGCTAGAGAGATAAGATTCGAAGTATTTTGTGAATCCTACGTTAACCTATCTAGATAAATCTTGTTTTCCTTCCTGGAAGTACTATAGGTATTAAACTGAGGATTAATAAACATTACCATCAAAATTATTAATTTCTTTCTCCTATACAAAATCTTCTTAGTTTTCTCTGCTAACAAGTTATAAATAGGTCATATGTATATATCACCAAGTGTATCTATATATCTGTCTACATATAAAGATATGAATCACTGAATACATAAAATACATAATGTAATGATATATGTGTATGTACATGTATGTATGCATTTTAATTAATTAATTAATTTAATTTATTTTAAATAATTTAATAATTTAATAATTTAATTAATTAATTAATTAAATTATTTATTTTTGAGGGACAGAGAGAGGCGGAGTGCAAGTGAGGGAGGGGCAGAGAGAGAGGGAGACACAGAATCTGAAGCAGGCTCCAGGCTCTGAGCTGTCAGCACAGAGCCTGACACAGGACTGGAACTCACAGACTGCGAGATCATGACCTGAACTGAAGTCGAATGGTTAACCGACTGAGCCACCCAGGTGCCCCTGTATGTATGCACTTTTAATGACTGTGTTCAATTACCATCTGTACAAATGACAATAGCAGAAAGCTTGCTTCTCTCAGGTCAGTACTAAAATGAGCAATTAGTTTTAGGTGGATTTTCTGAGCAGAAAGAAATACAATGAATGGGACTTCTGCACAGACTATTGTTTAAAACTCAGTGAAACCCTGGATCTAGAAATAGTTGCCCATTTCATTTAGGTGTCACACCTGATTAGTGAAATCAATAAACAGGGGAAATAGAATTTCACCTGCAGCAGCCATTTTTGTCTTTCTACACATTTTTCCCTAACATTTCAATATCGGAAACCACAAAAATTCAAAGCCAAAGAATCTATGTCCATAAAATACCTGTAACTCTTGAGAATAATTCTGCCTACTGCATTTTGTACTTCTAAAGAGATTTTTTTTGCCCCCAAATCCTGCTTGCTGAAGCACAAATGGAGAGTCTCATCTTTCATAGATAATGCATGTCCAGTACTGTATATAGTTTTAGCTATATTGCAATATCTTTTAATTCAAAAGATTTTAAATTGCCTGCTATCTTTCAGTGAGGACTGTTTTGGTACATTTCCCATTCTGATCCTGTTAAAACAGCTTGCTAGTTACCAGAATTTTTGCCAAGCATCAGCATGTTGCTATCGTGTTTCTCTTTGTGTAGCCATCTTTCCTCTAATCAACTTATTGCTAAAACACTTTATATGCATACTCAAATTAATTCAAGTCCAGGCCTATGTTAGGATCCTATCATATAATTGCCAAAAAGTAGCAGAGCTAGGTACGATTTGCTCCTTGCTAAATAATTAGACCATGTCAATGATTTAAGACCTAACTATTGGAGGAAGGCGGTCTTAATGAATGAGTCTATTATTTTAAGAAGATTTAGCAATCATGCATTTTCTAATATTGATTTCCACTAAATTCTATCTTGAAATTAATGAGATTGATAATAAAACCTTTCATTCAGTTCTATCATAATATATTTAATGAATAAATTGGCTGCATGTGTAGCCCCACAACCAGCTTCATTTAGGAACAAATGGAATAATATAATAGAAGATGTAATAATTGCAATTAAAAAAAAAACACAGGTGTGGCTGAGCTCAGAAATCAGTTAATCAAATATGAAGACAGGGGAAGCATGGCATGCTACAGATCGGTTAACGTCATTTTCATATTATTTAGCGTTTCTCTTTGGATTATATTTTCTTACTTTATATGGTAGAGTTTAATTTACCTATTACTGTGGACTGCCATCCATGAGTGGGTCCTTAAAGAAAAATGCTACAATAAAATGAGTAAGATAAAAAATGTGGCCATCCATATTTGAATATGTGGGCATGACACATTAGATGAAAAACTGCCACTCTGAGCTACTTGAGAAAATATATGCACAGGGTCAATTTTGATGAAGAGGTAAAAACTGAAAAGGAGTTATTTTCCCCACTTACTTCCATCTACTAAAAACTAATTGATTTCTAGTCCTTTGGACGCCTTGCTAAAATGCTTCAATTTATAGTATAGTATCTCATTAGTATTTCAGATTGAGAGTTTATCTACAGTCCACCTTCTTTCTTTGGGAAAATTAACTCATTCAATTATAAGATCAATGAATTTAAATAAATCTCATAGTATTCACAATCTTCATGTCTTTTTTTTTTAAATCCAATTCGAGGGCAGCATTTAATATTTTTTAAATAATAGCTTTCCTGAGATTTCATATACCATAAAATTCAGTTTTTAGCAGCGTACAATTCAGTAGTTTTTAGCATATTCACAAAGTTGTGCAACCATCACCACTATCTAATTTCAGAACCTTTTCATTACCTCAAAAGAAACCTAGTACACTTTAGCAGACACCGTCACCACCTCTCCTTCTAGCCCCTGTCAACCACTAATCTATTTTTGTTGCTACAGATTTGCCTAATATGGGCATATTATGTGAATAAATACACAATATGTGGTCCTTTGTGGCTGACTTTCACTTAATGTTTTCGAGGTCGTAGAATGAATCAGCATTTTGTTCCTTTTTTGTTGCTGAATCGTATTCCATTGTAGTATATACAAACTACATTTTATTTTATAAGTTTTTATTTAAATTCCAGGTGACACACAGCATAATATTAGTTTCAGGTGTTCAATATAGTGATTCATCACTTCCATACGATACCTGGTGCTCATCACAAGTTCTCTTCTGAATCTCCTCATCCACCTCCTCTCTGGTAGCCATCAGTTTGCTCTTCATAGTTAAGAGACTTTCTTGGTTTGCCTCCCTCTCTCCTTTTTTTTCCTCCTTTGCTTGCTTGTTTTGTTTCTTAAATTCCACATATGAGTGAAATCATATGGTATTTGTCTTCCTCTATTTCACTTAACATAATACTTTCTACCTCCATCCACATTGTTGTAAATGGTAAGATCTCCTCTTCTACAGGGCTGAGTATTATATATATAATGCCACCCATTCATCAGTCCATGGACACTTGGGAGGCTTCCATAATTTAACTATTGTAGATATTGCTGCTATAAACATCGGGGTACATGTATCCCTTCAAATCAATATTTTTGTCTTTAGGTAAGTACGTTGTAGTACAATTGCTGGATCATTGGGTAGTTCTATTTTTAACTTTTGAGGAAACTCCACACTGTTTTCCAGAATGGCTGCACCAGTTTCCATTCCCATCAGCAGTGCAAGTGGGTTCCCCTTTCTCCACATCCCCACCAAAACCTGTTGTTTCTTGTGTTGTTTATTTTAGCCATCCTGACAGGTGTGAGGTGATATCTCATTGTAGTTTTTATGTGCATTTCCCTGATGATGAGTGATATGGAGCATCTTTTCATGTGTCTGTTAGTCATCTGGATGTCTTCTTTGGAAAAGTGTCTATATATGTCATCTGCCCATTTTTTTAATGGCATTATTCTTTTTTGGGGGGGTTGAATTGGATAAGTTCTTTACAGATTTCTGATACTAACCCTTTATTTGATATGTCATTTGCAGATTATCTTCTCCTATTCCATAGGTTGCCTTTTAGTTTCCTTGATTGTTTCCTTTGCTATATAGTAGCTTTTCATTTTGAAGTCCCAACAGTTTATTTTTGCTTTTGTTTCCCTTTTCTCGGGAGACCTATCTAATAAGAAGTTGCTATAGCCAGTGTCAAAGAGGTTACTGCCTGTTTTCTCCTCTACAGTTTTTACGGTTTAAAGTTTCCCATTTAGAGCTTTTATCTATTTTAAATTTATTTTTGTGTTTGGTGTAAGAAAGTGATCTGGTTTCATTCTTTTGTACGCTGCTGTCCAGTTTTCCCAACACCATTTGTTGAAGGGAGTATCTTTTTTCCATTGGATATTCTTTTTTGCTTTGTCAAAGATTGACTATACAATCTCCATATGTTCTTGTGCCTTCCATATAGCAGTTCCTTAAATAGTTTTTGAATGCATAAATGACTAAATAAATAAAATATTTCCTACTCTCAAAGAACTTTGCATTTATTATGGGAAATGGGACAAGACAAAAAACAGCCATAATAAAATTAAGAGCAAGACCAGCGTCAGAAGATATGCAAACAAAATGCTGTCATCCATGAGTAGATTTGAAAGAGAATGTATGCATAACACACGTGGTTGAAAGATTAAGACACGAAAGTATCATTCTTATTATTTTATACATAGATATATATGTATATACATATATATTGTACATATACATAATGTATACATTATACATACACTTTTCATATAGTTCAAAAGTATCCTATCAAAATCCTTGTTTTTCTTAAAAAATTATCCAATAAATGGTAAAAGGCAATAAAACTCTCTTCTGATTTTGAAGAAACTTAATTGTAGGCACCAAAAATTTAGTAGGGAATTCTAGCCTTCCTACCCAAAGTATCTCTATTGCCTTCTGTATTGCTTCTTTTGAGGTTCTGGTGTGCTTGCTACAAGACCGGAGTTGAATAAGGCATAGGTTTAAATTTTATTCTGGATTCTAGACTTCTTCCCTTTCCTCTCCAGAAGTCATATTACATGGGCCCAGCTGAATCGCCCACACTTTGTGTCAGTACATTTTTTTTTACAGTTAGCTTCCTTGGGTTATTCAGAGATTTATAGTTTGATTCCTGCCATTTCTGACTTGAGGGAAAATTAGGCCTTAAACAGGTCGTGTGTGTTCTTTCTGCATTCTTTCTATAATATAAGGAGTTTGGGAGAGAAACTCAGCAAAGGGGAAACAAAGCAACTTTGGTGACATAGTTAAACAAGGGGTTCCATAATGGGTTTAGAGTGAGATGATATGGGGGTTGAACGTGACTTTCCTATTTAATATATGTGCATGCTACACTAATTACACATATATTTTAAGATGTACTTCTTGTAACAACTTTGAGAGATATACATTTCAGCCCCATTTAATCAATGTATTTGAAACTCAGAAGTAAAGTAACCTGCCCAATTTTGTACAGCTACTAAGGATGCAATGAGAGGAAATTAAAAAAAAAAGTCTTGTGAAACCATATTGGCTTTGTCATTAAGGCAAAGCATATCGCTTTCCTTTTGTATAATAAAATATAGTCTGGACCTTAGTACATTACTGACTCAGGATATTAGTTATGGCATCAAAGATTTTCAATCTCTACTATTTTTACAGAAAAAAAGCCATTTAGTCAGTAAATAATATTAATAATCTAAAGGGTATTGTCATTAAATATATTTATTTCTGTTTATGAGCAACACAAGATATTTTGCTTTATAATGTTTAAATAATTAGTGTGTATTTCATTTTCATGTAATGACTAAAACTATAGCATTTTATCGAAGCAAGTTACTCATTTTTTAATTAAGTGCATGATAATATTTATACCAATATTCAGAATGTTCCTATTAATATTCATATGTTATACTGTGATGTTTTATAATGTGAAGGTTGCTTTTTTTCTTCAGCTGAAGTTTCTGAGATTAATGATACAGTGATAGTGAAATTAGCCTATTAAAAGAGGTCAAATATAGTTAAGGGAAATATTCACATCTGCAACTGCGTATAACTCTTGCATTTTGTTTTTTTATCGTGATGTTAGAAGACCAATTATATATATAGGGACGTTAGGGACCAATTCTACTATTTCCAGAGGTAAGGAAAATGGCATTATGGTCTTCCCATATTAAAAGGAGAAAGATCCTTCAGTAGGCATTGGAGTATTGAATTTAATCAACCCAAATCCATATTAAAGCAACGTGTGTGGGGAAGTGACGGGTGATGGTTAAAGTTAATGCTCTCTTCACCTGGAAATCTCAAGTGACAAACAACCATGTACAAATACTGTTAGAAGTAGTCCAAGGAATAGTTAAACCAAAAAATATTTTCTCAGAGTGAATTAATTCCTTGAAGAGTTGGGGGTGGGGTGGGGAGGAAGAGACTTAGGAACCTGAGAAATGTACTTTTCAATTACCAGTGTTGTGACTTTGGACAAATGACTTAACCTTTCTGTTATTTCCTCATCTCTAATGTGGTTTTAGAGTGAGTTTTGGAGCAAGAAGAAATAAACTGTGTAAAGCCCCTCACTCAATGACTGACATGCAAAGGACAAGTAGGGAATGATAGGTCTTAGGGAAGTCCAAACACTTTCATCTACCATCTATGATTGAATAGTGGTGAGCTTTTGTGAGATAATTTTCTCTGGAATGCTGTTCAGCTTGTTTCCTGCTGTAGAGTATGGTCTGGGCTTTGTTAGGCCAGGGTACACAAAAATAAAGCAAAGATGTAGTTTTCAGTAGCTTTGTATGGAAACTTTAGTTAATAGTAGGCTAATGTCACAAAAGGCAAAGACCTATTTTTTGTTTACTCTTTTGACTTTTGTGTGGATTTTGTGAGTGCAGTATTGACCACTAAATTTAGAACCCACCTCTGAAAGGAGAGTGGCATTAGAGACCAGATATACACTCCTATGTTCTTCTAATCCATTAGATATATTGTTATCTTGAGGGGGAGGGGTTACTTACTAGCTTTATTGCTTTCCTTTAGAAATGGTACCTCAATTAAAAAAAATAAGTCTAACTGGCTGAAGCAAAAAAAAGTAAATAATTGGCTTGGGTAACTGAAAAGACTTGATGTTGAGCTGGCTTATTTTCTGCTTCTATGTGAGGACTCAAATTGCAACCCTCAGATTCAGTCTCTATTTGCAATCTTAAGTCCTGCTTTCTCTGGATCAAGGTTCCATAATTATTGGTAGTAGTTTACATATAGTTTCTGTTCTTTTGTCTAGATTTCCTGAGATACTCATTCTCTGAATTGCTACTTATCCACAGGGAGAGGTCAGTTAAATTCATTACTAGTTGGAGCACAGGCAGCATTAAATTCTGAGATAGAATGTTGCCATAAAAATGTCCTTGGAAAGAATAAGAAAACACTTCTACTTCTGTGAATTCTGGAGTAATTTTTCTTGTTTATCTTTTACTTTACTGATTAAATTTTCTGAGTGCTTCAGGCAGATTTTAGTTTTCAACGGTTTTCTCAAAAGCTTTCCTGAGTTGATTTGGTTTCTTTCCATCTCAAGTTGTACTTGTGTTAGATTTTCATCACACATTTTACTTTTCATTTCTTAGGTTTATTATTTAATGGCATTCAATCTGCAAATAAGATGGCTCCAAATTTTATGTGTTTTCTGTAGGAAGTTATTGTCACTATTAGGTTTTTCCTTTGCATATTCAGAAAATTATTCCCTTTTTGTTGTGTTTCATAATCTTTTCATGATTCTGTGATTTTTTCCCCTCAGTTGATATATGTTCAAATGGTGCATAAAATTCTATTACCTTTCTTGTCTAGTAATTAGAGAAATTCTTTTCTGATATCATCTGGATGATAAAAACATTAGTTCATTAAATCAAGATACTATTATTTAATGGACAACTAAGAAATTTTAAAAATGCTGTCAGTTAACTAGCATACTATTTTCCTATTGCTTAGCACTATTATTCCTTTAATTAAAATGCTATCATGAGTTTAAATATATATTTTTAAAACTATACACTACAGTTTGCAAACTCCAAAGGAAAAGGTAAGAGAGATGAATAAGGAATTTCTACAACTCCTTCACATTCATTCATTCTCCTCTAAATCAATGTCATTTATATCCATTTTTTTTCTCTACATTTCACACTCTGTGCTCTAAAAAGAATTGGTAATGCAGCATGTAAAAACTGTCCACTGTTGTCACAGAGTATGTTCTTCCAAATAGCTGTCACCTATGCTACAAGCTTTGATGCTAATATGTTCATGCTCTTACCAGGAGATGTTGGCGGAAAGTTTTCAGGCAATAGTGTGAATGTATATGTTTGTGTGTGTATACACACACACACTCACACACACACACACACACACACACACATACATACAAACACATACATGCTCTCACGTCAAGTGCCCTAATGGTAGGAAGGCTGAAAAGTTGAGGAGCTTCTGGAATGACTCCGGACATAACCACCAGGTTCACACATTGATAAGTAATTTACAACTGCCCCAGGAGTGTCTCCCTACAAACAAAAATTGTAAAATGCTATAAATTGTAGGATGAATTCTGAATTGCATAGATGGATTTTTAACCTGTGCATTTTAGAACCGATGAAATCTTATAGTAGCATATTGGTACTAACCAACCTAACCCGACTTAGAGTTAGCTCTACTAGGAAGATAAGAGACATGTGTGCCATCTTCTATTAAACTCAACTGTAAACACTTCCCTTCCACTAACCTGTGTAGTTTTTAGTTGAGTGGTGGAGTAAAGGCTTCACTTGGTTATATTCCCTCCTTATTTCAACTGTGGGAAAGAAGGCCTCTCCACGCAGTCAGAGATGAGTTAATAAGAATCTATACACAGATAGTTGGGGCCAACTTTTCTCTACCCTAAGATTAGATGTGACTTCCCTCATGTCAGATCTCTTTTGTCTTTTACTCAGAATTTCATCTTGTACCTTCTCATGCTTGTTTCTTAATTTGAGCTAAATTTAAACTCTTAGGTTAAAAAAAAAAACTACTTAAAGATAGACAAGTGAGAGTGACCAGAGAAGTCATTTTGCTTATCTGTTTTCATTGTTCTAAAGAAATTTCCAGTTCACAATCTGTTTGAAGTAAGGGAATAAAAATATGTTTTATGACCTGTTTTATGTTATTTTATAATGTACATGCACATGCCTTTTCTTTTCCTCAATGAAAGTGTTTTTGACTAATTGCTTTTCATTAATGTCATCAATCAAAACATCAGATGCTCTGCTGTTCACACATGAATCTGCTTGTAAAGTCAACAGTCATTCCACATATATCTGGCAAGTGTTTGGTGTGCATGAAAAGGCTTCAGATCAGGCTTGCTTCAAGTAGAATTGTCCCTTTTGTTTTCTTCTCCAATTTTCTATTGGTTATCATTTTTTTTACATAACATGCAATATGCAATAATCCAAATGCAAAGAGATATTATACCTAATATGAAATATATTCTTGATTTCAGCATCCTCTGACTGGAGATTACTGTAATACACGGAGAATCAAAGGGCAGAGTGACATTAGAAGTGGGGTAAGTTTGATGTTTTATCTACCGATTACTGTATCAAATTCACAAGGTCACCACCTGCAGAGTATTTTCTTCACATAGTAAGTATGAGTCTAGTGAATATAGACCTTGAACTGTCTGTCATTAATAGCCATGCTTCTTTTTATTTAGAGGTTACCAAAAGGAATGCCTAATTTTGCTGATAGCAATGCACAGACTCTTTAAAGAATTCTTTAGTAGCAGGTCTAAGGAATATGTTTGTTCTTTAAAAGTAAGTAGGTTAATTCAGGAGGGAAAAAAAAAACCTTCCTTGGACATCAAGGAGATATGTTTGTGCCACTTGCTTACTACAGGAATTTCAGTAGTTATTTCCCCTCCCTAATAAAATTGTTCCTGTTTGCAAAAGGGAAGCAAAAATAATTATCTCCAACCTCACCCTAGAATGAAAGCAATGTGAGAGTAGGATCCTTGTCTACTTTGTATACTGATCAACCAAGTACCTAGAACACTCATCTGGTGAATTAGTTGATGAAGAATGAACTTCGAGACATAGAGGAATTGTGATTATTCAAGTATTTTGCATGTAGCAAATGCTTAATTAGGATGACCACCTATCCCAATGGCTTGGGACTAAAAGCCATGCATCCCAGGAAACTTCTGTCTTTGGCAAATTAGAGCAGTGTTTCATCCTGTTACCTCAGTACAAGCTGGGTGTTGTGAAAACGGCAAAGGTGATTAAGACCTCATTTAAGTGGCCCAGTGCCCAATAGTCGAGCCAAGAAAACAGATGTAGAAACAAGAAAGTTACAGTCTAACAAGGAAGTGTCTTAAGAGAAATTTAAATGAAGTACTGTGGAAGACGAGAGGAAAAGATAACTCATGTGGTTCAAGGTTATTGAGGAGAATCCTACAGAGAGCATGACATTGGACTGCTGCTTGAAGGCTGAGTAGAAGCAGGGTCTGTTGGTTGGTTGGCTATTTTGTCTCCTTCAGGCATAGGTATGATAGAGATGCGTTGCCTTTAGCATTCCTAGCTGTTTCATTTAGATCATAGTACCCCTAATAGCCATCTCATGAGAAACATGACAAAAAAGAGGGAAAGTGTAGGAAAGTGATTTAGTTGCTTTTTGTCTTCTCAATCATGTTTAGCAAAATATATAGAGCAAATAAGCTTACAGTATTTGCCCTGAACACTTCGTTGGATAAGGGCTATAGTGGATTTCAAACACCATTATTGGCGCTAAATGAAACAGGTAATTTTTCTATTGCAGGGTTTTATGTTGGTTAAAATCAGCAACACTATTAAACTCTTAATATATTGTAAATTTGCACGTATAACGGAGAGAGTGACATTTAGATTTTGAATAAAAATGATTAAAAAGAGAAGGAACAGTGGAACATGGTGGCTATGTTGAGTTGACAGACAAAATACCAAATGCGGAGAATGCAATGGAATATTTAAATGTGTGTTTCTCACATATGTGAATCAGTGCAATTCTTTTCAGCAGTTTCTTAGCTCCAGTCCCTTTTCGGATCATTTCTCTATTGAAGAGGTTTTAATGAGTGACCTACTTTGGGATCCCTTTCATTTAAAAAAGAAAGTATTTGCTGATGCCTTTTACAAATATCCCACATGGTTAATATCATACTGCAGTAGGAACCTGAGGGAGCATATGTGACCCAGAAAACTTTTAAATCAAGTCTGTTTAGAAATGATAGGCTGCAATGCCCAGTCTCTTCACTCCAATGGACTTTGCAAATAAAATGAAGGAATAAGGGTCTGAATAAATGCTAGTATTGCTGGGGAGGGAACACAAAGTCCCTTATAGACATTATTCAAGTTGTTGTCAGGAAATCTTGTATCAGACTTCCCTCCTAATTTTAATGAGGTTCTTTCACTTTTTCTCTTCCTCTCATATCTATGTATATGTATATGTATATGTATATGTATATGTATATGTATATGTATATCTATATCTATATATCTATTTCTATATATCTATGTGGATTTGTGGATATGTAGATATGTAGATATATAGATTTTTGGCTTAAATATATCTGCAAATAGGTACTACTGAGTTTGTCAATTAGTTTAGGATTTTGAAGTCCCATGAATGTCAATTATAGCCATGCAGCTCCTTACTTCCTCAAAATACATCTGAAGAAGAAAAAGTTAAAGCCAATTAAAATAAATAAATATTCAACATGCAATGACTTATTTTGAAAGGAGCACAACTATAAAGATGGTATTTCAGATACACACACACTCACCATTTTTTTATTATTATTATTTTTTGCATTTTTTGGTGTAAACTGTCTGAACTGGAGATATGCTTTATGTCATTGCCATCAGTGGCTAAGGGAGTAGCTTGGATTGTCTGTCTCTGATAAAAGCTATAAACAGTCCTATAAAGAAAAATCCTGTAGGTTTCCAAGGAATTAGCAAAAGAATTTTTAAAATTGGCAGTCTTGGGAATGTGGTTAAGAGAAATTATTTTGTGTGAGATAAGAAGAATGAAAAGTAGTGAGCTTTAAAAATTAAGCTTCACCTTTAAAAATTAGCTTCGTTTTGGGGTGCCTGGGTGGCTCAGTCATTTGGGTGACAGACTACAGCTCAGGTCATGATCTCAGGGTTTGTGAGTTTGAGCCCTGGGTCTGGCTCTGTGCTGACAGCTCAGGACCTGGAGCCTGCTTCCGATTCTGTGTCTCCCTCTCTCTCTTTGTCTCTTCCCTGCTTGCTCTGTGTGTGTGTGTGTGTGTGTGTGTGTGTGTGTGTGTCTCAAAAATAATAAACATTAAAATATTTTTTTAAATTAGCTTTGTTTTGAACCTTTAGTAATATCACTAAGTGTGAACAATTATAAGGTACACAAAGGTAAGTCAGTTTTAGAAATCAGAGGATACTGAGAAGGGTCTCATGGGTAAGAGTCTGGGATCTGAATGAAGTGGAACAAACCCTAGGGAAAATAAACACCAAGATGGGATTAAAAATGTAGCACATGTATCACTAGAAACACATGTGAGAGAGAATGGAAGGGGGAGCCAGAAGAAACTGGAAAAAAAACCCCATCAGATTACAATATAGGTTTGATTCTGGGTGAAGGAAGGAGGGATAAGGGGGTAGGACAAGGAAGAAAGGCAGGTTAAGTACAGTATAGTTCTGAGAGCAACTCATCAAGGTCTTTGGGAATGTGTGTGAGCTGAGGGTGGGAGCGTTCTTGGAGTCTGAGCTGGCCGTCACAGTTGTCTAGCATCTGCCAGGATAGAGCATGCCTTGGTATCCCTGCTGTGCTCATTAATTGACTGGGAGAAGCCACTGGGAAATGTGGCCTCAGCATGAACTTAGTGATGGATTTTTGAAAGAATAATAGCTAGAGCTACTGGTCAATTATGTTCCCTGCACTTGGAGACCTGAAAGAGACATTCTTATGGCCACTACACCAGTCTCTGCATCTGAAAAACCCATCTCACACGTTGAAGAAAAAAAATTAATTTCATTTCTAAGAGGAATGAAAACCTAGGCTTGATCCAGACATGCTTCCTCTCTTCCTTCCTTAAAAACATTGACCTAAGCACCACCCTGATGGGTTCTACACTACATACCTTGCTAATACAGGGATTCAAGGTGATACCATATGTAGAGTTGTCTAGGTGATCATGGTTTGGACAGTTGATAAACCAAGTGTCCCAGGCATTGTCTACTATTTGAAACAGTTCAACTGTTGCTTTTTGACATCTGAGAAAATGATAATGTTTGAATCCCCGTAAAGAAGAATGGCTAGAAAAGGCTAGACAGGAACTCATGGGCCTGGCCAGATGAATTGTGGTTGAAGATATTCTAAGTCGTTCAATCACAAAACCAAGACAACAGTCTAATGCAGCAGATCTCAAACTTTTGGGGTCTAAAACACCATAATGCTATGTTTGCGTGAGTTGATATTTATTGATATTGTCTATTGGTACTGTCTATTGATATTTACTATGTTGCAAATTAAAACAGAGTTTTACAACACAGAAATATACAAGCACATATTTCATTGTCCGTCAGGATAAAAATGTCAGAACAATGAGGTCATCACAGGTCCAGTTGCCTCTTAAAGTCCATCACAGACTCGTGAGATAGAGTGCAAAAGGCAAATAATACATTAATGATTTTATGAATCTCAAAAAGTCTTAGGGCTCCCCAAGTGTTCCTAGGCTACATTTAAAGAACTGGTTGTGTAATTCTATTGACTGACCACAAAATACTACTGGGTTTAGGAGACTTCAAGTCACTGGGTATGTATGTGCCAAGTAGTTCATGCCTGTGACAACAGATACCAGACTTAGGGCAGGCCCTGTTCTGGTGAGACTGGGGTTCCTAATGTAATAATTGCTTTATTCACATTTGGACAAGGAATTGTTTGGGGTTAAGTCTGTAGATACCCAGTTACCAACACCTACACTTAAGGGCTAACAGGGCCAAAGAATTAGAACTATCAATGATAGACTTTTCCCACTATAACTCCCTACTAGAAGAAAATAAGGGGAAAAATCAAAGAGAATTTCTCATAGCTGAGACACCTATCTATTGGTGGTTGGTGGGAAAAATCACTCAGGTACAGATATTTCTTGTTACTGCAATATAATATAGTTATCAACTCAGACTGGGAACAGGAAGTAGAAGATGCTTTACTAATGAGTGAATCAAGAAATAAAATGCTCACTTTGGCATTGAACAAAGTGTTGGGTAAAGGGTGGTAGGTAAAAACAACAACAACAACAGCAACCACAACAACAACAACAAACAATAGGCATGAACCTTCTCGTGAAAATTACAACCAAGTGAGAAAACAAACTGAAAGAGTAACACTGGTCGTACCTCAAATGGGCAAGTTCTTGTTCATTTCTGTCTTTGAACATGTTTTTCTACCTAGACTGTCCTTTCCCAAAGTGTGCAAATGTGCTGCTGGTAAGTCTCAGATAATTGGTTATAAAATTATATGTTAAAATGGTCCTGTGGGCAAGTCCACCAATTTCCTTTCAAATTGTAAGCTCTTTGAGGATAAGATATGAACTTGTTCCATCTTGGAATTCTTAGCACTTAGCACAGTGGTTGATAAATAATTAATATTGTTTGCTGAATGGATGAATAAATAAATACATTTCATGAAAGGATAAATGAATGGATGATTTCAAGAAATATATGTAAAGATAATATGCAAAATAAAAGAATCAGTGCTTATATTTTTCCCCTTGGTATTGATCTTATGAACTCAGCACAGGCTTTCTCCTCACTTTTAATCATTGTTTTGAATATCATTATGTAGTTGCTATCCTAAGGTAAATATTTGTGAATAAGAGAGTTGCTGACCATACCCAGTGTCTTTTATAGGGTTTTATAGACCAAAGAAGGGAAAAGAAAGTCTTTTTTTTTTCAGACTTTGCTATTTCAGGAGCCTAGAACCAGATACAAAAAGCCACAAATTATGATTCCATTTATATAAAGCCCCCAGAATATGTAAACTCATAGAAAAAGAATGCAGAGTAGTTGTTGGCATGGGTAAAGGCAAGAGGAGAACAGGAAGCGACTGCTAAATGGGTTTCCTTTGGGAGTGATGAAAGTTTTGAAGCTAGATAGTATGGTGATGATTGCGCAACATGGTGAATGTTCTAAAATGTCATTGAATCGTATATTTAAAATGGTAAATGGTTAAATTTATATTATGTGAATTTTACTGCAATTGCAGAAATTGTAGGACCCAAAGTTCAGAGTGCTTTGCAGGGCTATTAGGAATTGGTTCAACTTTGGGGTGATTGGGAACTACCCTTGTACTACAATCACTGCCTCACTTCTTCCTTTATTCAACACATATAATCAGGTGCTCTGAGCTGGCCACTGTGCTATCTTTTTAGGAGAATGCATAAATCAGACTGATATGGTCCTTAACCTCTTGCGACCTACAATCCAGTCAGGGATCTATTCATTAGCTTACTTTAACATAGTGTCATTATTCTCTTTAGATGATTGTGTTAAATGCTACTTTAAAAAAATAGATGTAAAGATGTCACTTTTGGGAAGGTGATAAATTTTGATTAGTAATTATTTGTACCAATCCTATCAAAAAGAGAGTTAAATACATTTTTTTTGTAACTGCAGAGTTTTCCTTAATCGTTGCTTAAATTAAGAAATTTAAATCTCAAATATTATATCAGAATTCAATTTCTCTTGCTATTGAACTTAAATTCATACATGCCTGTGATTATTTCCTTTCATCCCATATCTGTAGACTTAATAGATTAACATGTGCAATCTGAAATCTGTAGTCATAGATGTCATTCCAGTAGTGATACATACATATATATATATATATATATATATATATATATGCATAATATAAATTTAAATGTAATGACAAACCTAAAGATATGTATACAGAATAGGGGGTAATCCAAAAGGCTGCTACAGTCTTTTTGAAATGTTGGTTATACATGGCCTTCCTTAATGATTGTGCCATATTTGACCATGCTTTCTATATTTGCATATGAATATTTGCCTTGTTTGTATGCTACTTTTTAAAATTACTTTTAATATTTTGGATTATACCATACAGTTCTCTTTAACACATTTGCTTTGAAAATACTTCCCCTGCTTTTAAAGTCCAAGAACAGGAAAAAAACATAAAATGTAAAATAATTAAAAGAAACAATGTTATTCAATTTGAAATGGTAAATTTAACAATAAATAACCAATTATCTAAAAATAGTTACAAAATCTAGCTGATTTATAAAAATGCGTATATGAACTCCAATTCTTCGTGAGAAAAAATGGAGTATTTTATGGTTAGCTGGAAACAAAGGTATTTCAAAATGTTTACTTTGAAATGAAGATAAAAGTTCTGTATCAATAAAATGATTCAGCAGCTAGTTGAAAAGGGCAAAACATTTTAATTAGTTTCCCTAAGAGCCTGGGATCCTGAATATTGATTTTCACTGAAATCTTTTATTGAACACATTTTCCAAAAATGACAGCCTTTTTCAATGATTTTTTATAAATTGATATGTTTGGCATAACTGATGTTAAAATGGGTAGAAAGGTGTTAGAGCAAGCTGTGCAAAGTACGATTGAAGGAATTTGGGGAGTCATCAAGGGTGGCACCTTTTTCAAGCTTTGTGCCCCAGGTTGGCCCTGTTCCACAAAGCTCTCACTTTGAGGTGAGAACCCAGCTAAATTTCTGATAAAGGGGTAAGGGAAGGTAAGAGCAAGAGGGAGAAGAAAAGCTAATTCTCTGACTTGGCATCTACATGAGAGTGTCAATAATAGGAGTATTTGAACCAGGGTTCTGGATCCTTCTAATGAATAGTGTATCAGGTTCTAAATCTAAGAGCAAACCTTAAGAGCAGAAGTGCCAAAGCAAGATCAGAATATGATGCATGGAGTTAAAGTGCTCTATATGTGTGACAATATTTGCCAAATTTTTGTTTACTTCCCAAACTCTGCACACTCACAGATCTTTCTCTTTTGCCTTTAAACAATGATTCTTGCAGGGACACCTGAGCGGGTCAGTCGGCTAAGCATCTGACTCTGGCTTTTGTCTCAGGTCATGATCTCATGGTTTCGTGAGTTCAAGCCCCATGGAGAGCTCTGTGCTGGCAGCGTGGAGCCTGCTTGGGATTCTCTTTCTCTCTCTCTCTGCCCCTCCTCCACTCACACTGTCTCTGTCTCTCTCAAATAAAATAAAGTAAAATAAAAAGAACAATGATTCTCCTAGATAAACCCTTCATTGCATAATTGACATTAAATGTGGAATTCATTCATCTTTATCTGTGAAAGCAAAGAGATAAATTAAAGTGGTAATAGCACAACTACTGATTGCTTGGGGTGGGATTGGGAAGTAGGGATAACGAGTAGGCATTTGTTCTTCTTCAGTTTGTCCCTCTTCTCATTTTTTTGATCTCAATCTCTCCCCTAGCTGGATTATATAGTGAAAGCAATGTGTGGCTATTAGAAAGACCGCCTAGTTTTGTTTGCTTATTTGGGTAATCCCTGTACCCAACCTGGGGCTCAAGCCTACAACCCCGAGATCAATAGTCCCATGCTCTTTGTACTGAGCCATCCGGGTGCCCTGAAAGCCTGCCTGTTGGCAAAACAGACCAGACAGAAAACAGTCTGGGATATCTACCCAGGCAGGAGGCAAAGAAAGAAACAAGTGAGGAGAAAGAGTATCAAGATGTAGTGATATCCCAAGTTAAACATTTTGAGAATAAGGGAGAAGCAGACCATACAAATACATATTTTGATGAATATTTACTATTCATTCAATATAGACTGAAGAATGGAGGATGAACAGTTGGGTGATTTTTGTCCTACCACCCTGGAATTAAATTTATGTCAAGTTGTATACCTAAAACTAAATGGAAAATGGGTCCAAGCATTAGTCTGTCTTTGGATCTTATTGCGTATTGGTTTGACACAATGCTCCCTTTGACTATATCTCACGTTCACATGTGGGGTTTCTACCAGGATTCCTCACCACAGGCTGCTGATAGCATGGACTCATAATCTCAAATACGTCCATTTTCCTCTCTTCTTCCTCTTTGAGACTCAGTAAAAGAGAGAGAAATTATGTACATAAAGAGATTCCACATAAATTGCAGTTCCAGAAGCTAACACGGCATAACATAAATCAATTCTAATAACTACTAATTTTGTCAATTAAATATGTACGAAGCATGTTCATGTAGGTTACCACATAGGAAGCAATGACCCTGGAAAAAGATACTATTGATACTATTTTACACCAGTCATTGTCATTTGAGGATTGGAAAAATTAAGTGAACTGCCCAATATGGAACACCTTGGTAATGAAGAGGCGGGTATTTTAACTTGCATCTAATTTCTAGTATCATACTCTTTCTATTATAGTGTAGGTCTGAATTGTAATTGAGATAGCAAGAGACTAACAAACAGATACATTTTGGCATAACAAACGACCATTGAAGCCCTGTTTACATAACCATTGTTTAAGTGAACACTGTTTCCCTACTCAGTTATGCTTACTTCTTGCTGCTTGCTGGCCTCTCCAAAGAAGCCACCAAGACTGTTCATCAAGGAAAACTAAATTTGTTGCTTACTCTGCAGTAAAGGAAGACCCTACCTTCACAATATTAGTACCTCTTGGAAAGGCAAAGTCAAAGGCAGACTATTTATAAGATTTGTATTTAAGGCAAGTCTTTCAGTGTAGGCATTACTGACTCGGATTTGGTAAAGTTCATGTTATAATAGTAGGCATGACTTAAAGGGTAGTCATTTTCTTGATGAGTCCAATTGAGCTATTCACTGTTGTGAGAAGGAGCAGTTTATGTGATGAAAGCAAGTTGAGTAGTATGTTTATTGGATAAATAAATTTTCAAGGCCTTCCTAAATGATAGGTTTATTTGCAACTTTACCTTCCTGGGCAAGAATTTACTGGAAAAGTAAAGTCTTGTCAAGGTAGATTGTCAAATAGTAAGCTAAGTGGATATAGATGTGTCATTTCTCTTTACAAAGAACATACAAAATTATGGTAGCACTAAGAAATAGAATAGAGGTAATGCATTTTTAGCTCACTATCTGGCTCAAAGTAGAAATTAATATTTGCTTTGATTAAAGAACCAGTAAATTAATGCAAATTGATAGGACTTCCTAAAATGCATTGTAAGGAATTCCTATGAATTACTTCTGGACAAAAGATTTATATAGTTAGTCAAATAGACTTAGAAAGTATTGCATTTTATATCCTGTTATTAATGAGTCATAAGATCCATAAGATCAGGGCACTGACTCCAACGCTCTGCAGTAAAGTGAAGCAGCCGTTTTTAGTATTAGATGGAGTAGTGAGGCCAGTGGCAAATTGAAAAATACATGGCTGTTTAAAGGCATTCAAACTTGAAAATATAGTGTAGGCTAACACATAGAAGTGGAGAGGGAGAAAAAGAGAGGAGGAAAAGACAAAAGGAAGGATGGAACATATGAGCTAAATTCAGTCCTAGGACTAAGATGTAAATACGATTCAAAGTCTTACATTAAGTGAAATTATATTGAATGGTGCATAAGATGACTATATATTATCTATACCAGTACACTTTGGAGTGTTAAAAGAGGCTCTGCATGACCTGGAACTGTGTTGGGCAGTTATATTTGGAAAACATGCATGATCTGGAACTATGTTGGGGAAACTACGATATACGATCATCCTACACATTTTTATGCAGTACATATTTGGAGTCCATGTTCTAAGTGACAACCTTGAAGAATGCTAAGAATAATCAAAGTCATACCTTAAAAGCTCATCCCATAAGAATTCTCTAAGAATTATTATAGCTCTGAGGGTCAGGGACCAGCTTCTTGTCCCTAACACCAAATCACCCTAGCTTACCTAAGATTTTCGAGAATAACTTTTAGAACTTAAGTATTCTATTTATAGGCAAAGGAAAAGGAGATACCAATTATGGTTTCTTGCCAATTGAATTATTTATTATAAACTTGAAGAGTTTTTCCATAAATAATGGCAATCCATGAAGTAATTATCAGGTGACCAGATAAGTACAGTTAGGAAAGCTAAAAGATTCGTGTCTTTTTCGACACTTATTTTCTTTGGAATATCTTAGAGCATTTACAATAAAGATCACCCAACTCAAAAGGCATCAGAGCCAGATAGATAAGGAAATGAGAAGACTATGCAAATAGTTAGCTCCAGATAACTGTTAAATAAGAATGTAGTAAAACTACTTATGGACATTTGAAATTTTCAGAAGAGGTATCTTCATTTCATTATAATTACCCAATTTTAAGACATTGACACAATTTTAACAACAACAAAGACCTAGCACTGGCCCAGTAAAACATGTGTTCACAGGGTTTGGGTTTGTGGGCCTCTGGTTTTCAAACTTTTATGTAAAGATTGATCTTATTATTAAATAAGTGAACACTTAATCCTATATTAAGGTTTTTTAAGTTCTATGAAGAGGTCATGTTAACTGAATTTAGTGTGGTAATCCATTTTGTAATATACACATATATAAGTCATGTTGTATGCCTTAAACATACATCATATATCAATATTTCCTTTCTTTGTATGGAAAATGTATTATAAAAAGTATTTCCTCTAGTGACACCAACTTGAAAGCTTGTTTTATATCATAAACCTAATATACTCTAAAACAAAACTTAGTAAGCTTTTATGTGATTCCACCTTGACCATTGTCAAGACTACACCTATCTAAAGGAACAGTTGACAAATCTAGGGATTTATTTATTTATTTATTTATTTATTTATTTATTTCTAGGGTTTTATTTAAACAAATGGATAACTCATGGCCCAGAGTTGTTATTCTTTAAATTGAACTTCGTGTTAGTTGTCATTTTTTTTTCCTGAATTCACCGAACTGCTAGGCTAACAATATTTTGACTGCAATTTCTATATAACCTTATAGCTTACTTGATTGAGAAGGAGACTGAAAAATGCTTCCATGTATCAGTGCTACCATGTCTCAAAATTCTATTCACAATAACCTTTGGACGTACCACTGTTACTTGACCTACTTTTATTATGTTCATTTTTTGCCCCTATAAACTCCCTTGTCCCTTGGCTGCCCTCCCTCCTTTAGGCCCTTTGGAAGATGACCTGGAGAGTTATGAGAAAACCAGTAGAAGGCAGGGGGCGTATATGGCAGCAGCAGGAGGTGGCTGACAAAATCACAAAGATTCTGGAGAATGTGTTTTTGTTCCTTATTTGATTTTCTTAATAATATATTGTTGGCATATAATCTGCTCTTAACAACAGAAGAAGACCTAAGGGTACAAAAAGCTGGGCCAAAAAGGAAGTTTTGGAAATATTTCATGTTCTCCTGATCAACTAGTTATATCTGTAAAATATGCAGCAGCAAGACCTTCTTTGCTTTTGCGACTAATTCCACATACTGTTATTGAGACAGTAGTATTTGTGGTAGGGAAGCTCATTTCTCCTTCACTAAAAAAGGTCTCTAAAAGCCAACTCTAACCAGGCTAAAGGATACAGATAAAGAAACTTAATGGCTCAAGTACAGAGAACTGGATGATGTGATATATGGAAGTTTCTTTCTTGAAAGGTTTTAATCGATAGAAAAAATAGGATTCATAACTACTTCCTCCCTGTCTAAATAGAATAGCAATTTTCTATTTGCTATTTTCTATTTTCTATGTTGACCCTTGCATCAACAACTTGGTAAAGGTCAAAGATAAAGAAGTTAAAATTCTTCTCTCTCTGACCGGAGTACCTTTAACCATTAGGGACCAGGAACCCAATCTTTTTCCCAAAGGAGAAAATTCTGAGCATTTGATCAACTTGCTTTTAGTTCTGCTGATTTTGCTTCTCTCCCAGCCCCTGTCTTATGAGGGATATGTTATATGATTCTGTGTCTTGATACTGTTTCAGTCTATTCTATTATCCAAGTCTGTTTCCTTTAAGTGATTTGTCTTTGCTGATTTTACTATATTTTATAGCTTTTCTAATTTTCTTGATATCTACAGATTTTTATCTTAATATTTTATCTCATACTTTCAAAGTCTTATTCCTTCACATTCAGTGATTTTGAATTATTTATATTTGGATTAAATTTTTTATTCATCTTCTGTCGAAATTTCTTATAAATTTTATTACTTTAAAATATTTTTAGATTAATTTTTATTTCTCGACTTTTTGTTTCCACAACTATTAGTTTTATTTCTCTTATTATGTTGATTATCTAATAGATTCCAGTTACCTATACTTCTACTCAATTTGAATTTTACTTTCAAATTTTTATTTTTATTTATTTATTTATTTATTTATTTATTTATTGAGAGAGACAGCATGAACAGGGAGGGGGCAGAGAGAGAGAAGGAGACAGAGAATCCAAAACAGGTTCCAGACTGAGCTGCCAGTACAGAGCCTGACCTAGAGTTGGAACCCACCAACCTTAAGAATTATGATATAAGCCAAAGTCAAACACCCAACTGACTAAGCCATCCAGGTGCCCCACCCCATCAATTTTAATTTTAAAGAATATTTGTGGTTTTATTTGTATCTTATTTTAAATAGCAATTGTCATTATGTCATTGTATTATACATAATATAAAATTGTCATTATAATTACCTAATACATAATATAAAATTATAATTATGATAAATATACTATATGTTATTTGTTAATGATGTGAGTTGTGAGCTTGTCATATTGGCCTTTAAAATATGGAGATATGTTCATTCTATGTCTGATTCTTTGAATGTTTTAATCACCATTCATATTGATTAAAATCCAACATGTTTGATTTTGTCAAATGCTTTTTCTGTCTTTATTGAGATGATTTTGATTCTTTTCTTTCATTCCATTAATGTGCTATATCACATTGATATGCATATGTTGAACTACCCTTGCATACTTGGGATAAATCCTACTTGATCATAGTGTAGGATCCTTTTAATGTGCTGCTAAATTCAGTTTGCTAGTATTCTATTGAGAGTTTTTGCATTTATATTCGTTAAGTATATTGGCTTTTAGTTTTCTAGTAGTATCCTTTCCTGGTTTTAGTATCAAGATAATGTCGGACTAGTAAAACGAGTTTGCGAGTGTTCTTTTTCAAATTTGTTTTGCAAGAATTTAAGGACAATTGGTATTAACTCTATTTTAGATGTTTGGCAAAAATCATTAGTGAAGCCATCTAGTTGGGCTTTTCTTTGTTGGGAGATTTTTTTTTTTTCTATTCTTACTGATTCAATCTCCTTTGTAGTAATTCATTAATTCAGATTTTCTATTTCTTCCTGTTTCAGTCTTGGTTAAGTTGCATGTAAGAATTTTTCCATTTCTTCTAGGATGTCTAGATTTAAGTCCTTTCTCTTTCCCTTCGGTTAATGTAGCTAAGGATTTGCCCATTTGTTTATCTTTTCAAAGAACCTACTTTTAGTTTGGTTAATCTTTTCTATGTTCTTTTCCTGTTCTCTATTTCATTAATTTCAGCTCTAATGCTTATTATTCTCTTTCTTCGGCTAACTTTAGGCTCAGTTTGTCCTTCTTGCTCTAATTCCTTAAGGTGTGTAGTTCGAGTGTTTATTTGGGAGCTTTTTTTACATCTTAATACAGGTGTTTATTGCTATGAACTCGCCTCCTAGGGTTTCTTTTGCTGCATGTCACAAGTTCTGGTGTGTTGTGTTTCCATCTTCATTTGTGTCAAAAAACTTTATTTCCCCCTTACTTTTCTTTGATCCATTTATTGTTCAGGAGAGTGCTATTTAATTTGAATGTGTTTGTAAAATTTTCAGTTTTCCTCTTGTTAGTGATTTCTAGTTTCATTTATTTGTGGTCAGAGAAGATACTTGCTAAGATTTTGGTCATGTTGAGTTTTCCGAGACTTATTTTGTGGTCTAACATATGGTCTATTCTAGAAAATATTCCATGTGTAGTTGAGAATAATGTATTGTTGGATATAACGTTCTGTATATGTCTGATTTGGTCGATAGTGTTCAAAGCCATTTTCTTACTGATTCTGTCTGGACTATCTACCCGTTGTTAAGGGGAGTGTATTAAAGTCCCCGATTGTATTAGTTTATTTCTCCTATTATAGCTCTGTTAGTTTTTGCTTTATATATTTAGATGCTCCAATGTTGAGTGCATAAAAATTTCGGTTGTAATATTTTAATGTATTGACCTTATATGATGACCTTCTTTTTCTCTTTTTGTCATTTTTAATTTAAGGTCTATTTTATTTGATAGAAGTGCTCTTGCTCTTTTTTGGTTAACATTTGCTTGAAATATCTTCTTCTATTCCTTCACCTTCAGTCTATCTGTGTCTTTAGGGAGAAAGTGAATCTCTGGGGGGCACCTGGGTGGATCAGTTGGTTAGGCGAACGACTTCAGCTCAGGTTATGATCTCACGGTTCATGGGTTTGAGCCCCGCATTGGGCTTTGTGCTAACAGCTCAGAGCCAGGAGCCTGCTTCGGATTCTGTCTCTTTCTGTCTCTCTCTGCTCCTTCCCGGCATGTGCTCTGTCTCTCTCGGTTTCTCAAAAAAAAAAAAAAAAAAAAAAGATTAAAAAAAAAAAGTAACAAAGTGAGTGTCTGGTATAGGCAGCGTATTGTTGGACCTTATTTTCTTTAATCCATTCAGTCATTCTCTTTTAATTAGATAATTTAATTTGTTTATGTTTAAAGTAATTATTGATAGCTAAGGACTTACTATTGCCATTTTGTTAATTGTTTTCTGGTTGTATAGATCTGTTTTTTCTTGTTTCTTACTCTGCCTTTTTGGTGTTTTGATATCTTTTGGTATCATTATGCTTTTACTTCTTTAGTGTTTTATTTTATGAAATTACTACAGGATTTTCCTTCTTATATGAGGCTTATGTAGAATATTTTAAACATAAAACACCGTATTTTAAACTGGCAATTTCAGTAAAATTTGTAAACTTTATACTTACATTTCTCCACCTCACATTTAAAGTTAATGCTGTTACAATTTGTTTTATATATTGTGTAACTAACAATAGATTATTGTAGTTATGGTTATTTTTACTACATTCATTAAAAAAGTTTTTTAAGTTTATTTATTCTGAGAGAGAGAGACAGAGTGAGCAGTGGGAGGGGTAGAGAGAAAGAGGAAGAGAGAGAATCCTGAACAGGCTTCACGCTGTCCATGTGGAGCCTGATACAGGGCTCAAAGCCACAAACCATGAGACCATGACCTGGGCTGAAAGCACAAATAAGTCACTTGACAGGCTGAGCCACTCAGGTGCCCCACTACATTCATTTTTTAAAACTTTCAAACTAGAATTCTAAGTGGATCATGCACCACTGTCACTATATTGCAGAATCTATGACTACATATTTACCATTGCTAGTGAAATCTAATCTACCGTTTTATGTTTTTATCATGTTAATTAGCATTCTTTTACTTTCATTCATCGAATTCTCATTAGTCAGGTCTGGTAATAATGAACTTCCTTAATTTTTGTTTGTTCTGGAAAGTCTAAATCCCTCCGTTTCTGAAGGACAGTTTCGCTGCATATAGAATTCTTGGTTGACAGTTATGATCATTATTTTCAATATGTTGCCCAGTTCTCTCCTATGCTCAAAGTTTCTGATGAGAAATCTGTCAATAGTCTCATGGGATTTCCTTATCCATGACTTTACTCTTTTGCTGCTCTTAAAATTCTTTGTCTTTGACTTTTGACAATTTAATTATCATGTGTTTCAATGTAACCTTATTTGGGTTCAATGTATTTGGGGTCCTTTGGGCCTCATGGACCTGAATGTTCGTTTCTCTCCTTAGATTCAAGAAATTTTCAGCCATTATTGTGTTAAATATAATTTCTGTTCTTTTCTTCTTCTGGAATTCTCATAATGTGAGTACTGTGTTTTGCTTTTTGTTTTTTTTTTGTTTTTAATTGTGTACCATAATTCCTGTAGGCTTTCTTCTCTCTTTTTGTTTTATTTTATTTTTTTGTAACTCTGGCAAGGTAATTTACAATGTTTGATCCTCCAGCTTACTGATTGTTTATTCTGCATGAAATGTCTATTTTTGAAACTCTCTGTTGAATTCTTAGTTATTACATTTTTCAACTCTAGGGTTTGTTTCTTGTTTTTTTTTTTTTTTTTTTTGACGGTTGCTATTTCCTTATAGATAGTTTTGTTCATGCACTGCTTTCCTAATTTTATGAGTTACTTATGTTTTCTTGTAGTACACTAAACTTCCTTAAGAGAATTATTCTGAATTCTTTGATTCGTAGATTTACATTTTGTTGGGATTAGTTATTGGAACTTTATTAGTCTCCTTGATGGTGTCATATTTACCTGATTTTTTTTTTACCTGATTCCTTATATTGGTATCTGCACATTTGAACATTTGGCTCTTCCAGATTTCACAGGTTTGCTTTAGCAGAGATAGCTTTTCAACGGTTAACCCAGTTTGGGTTTTGGGATATTTCTGTTGGTAAGGCGGGGCTTTCTATTGTCTATTTTTTTGGGCAATAAACTATGCTCTGAGGATGGGGATGTAGGGATGTGCCAGAGAACAGTTGGATAGGGCAGCTTGCTTGGTTCCCTACCCAAGTAAGGCTGAAGGACTATCATAACATCTGGGGCACATGGAATATAACAACACTAGTCTCCACAGAGATACCTATACAGCCTGTTTGGGAACTCAAATCAAGCCAGAGCATGCACTGCATTTCAAGTGAGGTCACTAATTTTGCTCTGTAGATGATAAAAGCCTTGGGCTGTTCTCTCTGTTCAAGTGCCACTGTAAATAGGGATGTCAAATGGGTTATGTTAGCTTCCTGTGTGGCTCTAGTTAGGTTCCTGAGTAGGACAGACTGAAGGCTGTACTCAGTGAAGAACTGGGCTATGATTTAGGTTCCCTGCCCAGACTCAGTATGAAAAGCAACTCTAAAGCCAGACAGCTCATTTTTGTCTTAATTCAGGTGAAACTGAACCCTAAGTTCCTTGAGCAACCAGGGCCATGGCTTTGCTCTATAAGTATCAGCTGACTTGTTGCCTGTTGGCTCACATGCCACTGGGCCAGCCAGCTTCCAGGAGTTATCTCTAGGTCTTGTGGTCAGATGGAGCCAGAAGACACTCTCTACAGCATGTGGGGCTATGTCTCTATTCCCTTATCTGAGTGAGAAGGGAAAGGTCTGCTCTAGGCTATTCCTAATTTCTTGAACAGGCTTTCTAGTAGTAGCCTTGCTTAGGAATTAATCCCCTGCCTGAACATAGCACAGAAAGGTTCCGGGCTCATTACTGGCTTTGCTTGAAGATGATTACCTCTGTCCACCTGTCCCTCACCTGGAGTATCACAGGCTGCACAGCTTCCAGGAGTTTTCACCAGCCCTACTAGTCAGATGGGATGAGAAAACAGTCTCATCAGCAGGACAGGCTGTGATTCAACTTCTTGCCTGAGCATGGGCAAACCGAGTTATAGGGGTGGTAAAACTCTTGTTGGAGAATCTGAATCAAGCAGATCGGCTTCCTGTAGAGTTCCTTGGTCAGAGTGTGCCCTGACTTGGTTCTGCAGGTAAGCAAGACCACTGGTTGGGGTTACTACTTGGGTAGTAATGCTGGTATGAACTCCTGTTTCCCAGGATCCATGTGCTGGTTGTTGCAAGCTCCTCCCCCACTTCTCCATTATGGTCAGATTCCCAGTGGTTGAACCCTGCAGATTCCCCTGCAGTTTCCATGGTGCAAACATCTTAGTAGAAGCTCCCACAAAGTGACCCACAATGGGAAAGGGTGAGGGCATTGTTTGTTCTCCCCAGGGTCTCCTTTACCACTAGTGGAACTGGAGATTCAGGAGAGACCTCTTCTGGTGATGCTATGCTGGCCTGGGGGAGGGCCAGTGTGGGTCAATTTGTAGCAGCTTCTCTTATCCTTTTATCCTTATCTCATCCTTATCTTAGTCTCTGTGGTGGAGTAGGGTGCTACAATTTCACCTTTGTATTCTGCTATCCTCTTAGCGTGTCTTGTTCTGGAATAATTGCTAGCTGTTCTTGTGAGGGCTAGTGAGGTCCATAATAATGTATATCTCTATCTTGGTGGTGTCACGTCTCCATTAATTTAAACATCTTTAGCCTTGTTTAGGATTAGGAAGCATGAACTGGAATAAATGACAATAATAAATTGAATATAATTCATATATAATGAATTCATAGAATGAATTATATGGTAAACTTGTATCATCTGAGTATTGAAATTTTCTTAGGCTTTTAGAGAAAAATGTTCACTCTATTTCTTAGTAATATCAATTTCTATATTAGTTCCTGTTTTTATCTGAGGTTAATCTTCTAGATATTTTTAATGTTTCTGTATGTGGCAAAACTTCTCATACATGTTTTTACGAAAAACACCTTGATTTCACCTTAATTTTTAATACATGGTTATATGGGGCATGCAGTCTGTGTTCCTTTCTATTTTCTCTCAGCACTTTGAATTTATTATTCTACTATGTTTGTTTTCTCAATTGATGTTATGCTTTCAGCTGTATACCTAAATATCAAGACTTTCTAGTCTGATTTTTCTTTTTTAAAAATCTCTTTTCTTTTGTTAGTGCGATGTGTCTCAATCTATTGTCTTTCTTAATAGAGATTTGTCATCAATTCTGAAGGATTGGTAATGTTTATAAATTGTTTAAATGTCTCAGTTATTATTAGTTACTACTTTTCTCTTGCATGATCTCTCTTATCGCCTTTCAGAACATGCAACTTGACTGTACCCTCTGGTGTCTCTTTTCTTTTTCTCACGTTCACCTCTACTTTTCTGTCTTATTGTGGGCAATATTTTCAGCCATATCTTCTATTTACTAATTCTATCTTCATTTTTGTCTAATCCATCTGACCAATCTGTTTAATTTCTTTTTTAAAAATGTTTGTGGGGCGCCTGGGTGGCGCAGTCGGTTAAGAGTCCGACTTCAGCCAGGTCACGATCTCGCGGTCCGTGAGTTCGAGCCCCGCATCAGGCTCTGGGCTGATGGCTCGGAGCCTGGAGCCTGTTTCCGATTCTGTGTCTCCCTCTCTCTCTGCCCCTCCCCCGTTCATGCTCTGTCTCTCTCTGTCCCAAAAATAAATTAAAAAATGTTGAAAAAAAATTAAAAAAAAAGTTTGTTTATTTTTGAGAGAGAGAGAAAGAGTGCAAGTGGAGGAGAGATAGAGAGAGAGGGAGACACAGATCTAAAGCAGGCTCCAGGCTCCACACTGTCAGCTCAGAGCCTATCACGGGGCTCAGACTCATGACCCATGACACCATGACCTGAGCAGAAGTCGGATGCTTAACGTACTGAGCCATCCAGGCACCCCCAATCTGTTGAATTTCTAACTTACTTCTTATATTTTTCATTTCTTCCTGTCATTTTGAATACTACTTTTCATTTATACTACTTATAATACTTTGATTTCTTTCAGCATATTGAAATATTTTATATGTTATGTATGACAATGCCAATATGAATCATCTCTTCAAATCTAACTCAATGTCTTGTTCATGGTGGTTTATTTCTATGTATGTTTGTGACTATGGGCAATAAGCTTTGACTTCTTCAGAGTTTAACTAGAGAAAATTTTTAAAGCTTACAAGGAGTATATATGTGTTTCTCTCTTCCAACTGCCTAGGGGAAGACTATTTTTTCAAGACCACTTGAAACTGAGTTTTTTGGCTTAAACAGATATGAGTATTGGCTGGTTTTAGAAGTTCCCTGGGTAGAATGTTTTCTTTCTTTTTTCAATTTCACCAAGACTCAAGGCCAAGACTGACAATTATTCCTACTGTCTTCCTCTTAAGGCATATTTTTCATTTTTCCCCCCAGTGTGCATACCTATTCACTCATCATTCATGGATACTAGCTTCATCTGGTGTTCTCTAATCTGATCTTCTAGCCAATTTTATTTTTGCCTGTCCGTTTGCATAGAAGGACAGGCTTAAAAACCAGTGAGAATCAGCAAATATCCCCAGATGAATAGTCTAAACTAGTGTTGTTTACCTTATAGGATCCATGTTTATATTGCTATAAATGATATCTTAATAATAAATGATATTTTAACAATAAATGATATCTTTAAAAAAAGATACTCTTTTTTTTCAACATTAATAAATGAGGTTGTTCTCTTTTGGCTGGGTTTCTACAAATAGCCAGCTTATCATATCCCTAGAAAAAGAATTAAGAGTGTTTCTGCCATTAGTTTCTAAAAAATTGCAAAGTATAGTTACAGTTAAGAATTAAGTACGACTCTGAATTGTGGCCCTGGTAATTTTGAATTGTTTATCCTATAAAGTTTCACAAATAGTTCCCCATGTGTAGGAATTCAGAATTTAATAATCTTATTTTAAATGAGCTAATTACTTAACTTATCCAAAATATCAAATTATTACCTAACACGGTTTAACACTAGAAGGGATGTCCTTTTGCCAAAGCACTAGTCTGACTTCTCTGTTCTGTTCATGGGATGCAGTTATTACTACTTTATCTGTTACACTTTTTCATACAGATTTGTATTGGTCAATATGTGGTTCGTTGTACATTCACTTGACTTCATCTTGGATCTTGAGTCTATTTTAAGGAATTAGTTGTAGCCTGAACATAAACATGTGATGATTGAACTTTTGGGGGGGAGGCGGTAACAAACTCACATTTTAAAATGACTATAAGTACCAAAAAGCCATCAAATACTTAAGAATGTATCTAACAAAGTAACTGTCAGAACTTTATACTGAAAAACACAAATATTGAATTAAAGACCTAAGTAAATGAGGGAGAAATCATGTTCATGGGTTGGAAGAAATAATATTATATGGTGCTAATTTCCCAAATTGATAAATTCATCCAATGCAATCAAAATGAAAAGGTTTTTTTGTTTGTTTTTTGTTTTTTGTTTTGCAAAATTTAGCACACAGATCCTAAAATTCATATGGTAAATACAAAAGCCTAGAATTGCTAAGGCAATTTTGAATAACTAAAACTGAAGAACTTACATTACCATATATTAAGACCTATTAAAAATCGACAGTATTTAAGAAAATATGGCATTTGTGCGAGGATACACAAACTGACCAGTAGAGCATAAGGGAAAGTCCAAAAATAGATCTATACATTTACCTTTACCAGGTTTGTCACAGACATGACAGTGCAGTATCATAGGGAAAAGATGTACTTCTCAATAAATGATGCTGAATCAATTGAATAGCCTAACTCACATGGTATATAGGTAGGTATATAAACTTTGTAGAGATTGTAAATCTAACTTCAAAAAGCAAACAATGCAGTTTTAGAGCAAACCATAGGATAAAAATTTTGTGACCCTAAAGCAGGCAAAGATTTCTTAAACAGGACCCAAAAAATCCTTAAACACCCCACTTACATGAACACTGGTAACCTATATCCTTTGAAAGACACAATAGACTCCTATCTGAATACACATGTTTATATATATATAATGCATGTATGTATCTATTTACAATTCTTATGAATCAGTAGGAAACTGGGAAATTCACTAAAACACAGACACATTTTTAACTTACAACACTTGTGAGAACATCCAAATCACTAACAACAATTACAGTCGCTAAATAAATATAAATTAAGTCATAAGTAGGTATCACCATATACCTGTCAGATTTCATAAATGATGAAATATAAAAAACCAACTGTGTGGAATAACTAGAACTTGGATACATTGCTTGGATACATATATTTTCATAAAACCACCTTGGAAAACTACTAGAGTTGAACATGTGAAAACTTTAATAGCGTAGAATAATCTCACACAGCTAATGTTGACAACAACCCCACAAAGGAGTACACCCTGTGTTTTTTGTGTATATGAGTAGAAAAATGGGTAAAACCAATCTCTCTTGTTAGAAGTCAGAGTGGTAGTTGAAGTTAGCTAGAAAGGTGCATGAAGAGTTTCTGCAGTACTGACAATATTCTGTTTCTTAAATTGTTTGCTGGTTTCACCCTTGTGCTTACTTTATTAAAGTTTTGCAAATTGGATTCTACTACATTCTATCTATCTATCTATCTATCTATCTATCTATCTATCTATCTATTTAATATTCAAGTTAGTTAACATACAATGTAGTCTTGTTTCAGGAGTAGAACCCAGTGATTCACCTCTTAAATAAAACACCCAGTGCTCATCCCGGAAAGTGCCATCCTTAATGCCCACCACTGTGAAAACCTTGAGTTTGTTCTCTTTAGTTAAGAGTCTCTTACGTTTTGCCTCCCTCTCTGTTTTTATCTTATTTTTCCTTCCCTTCCCCTATGTTCATCTGTTGAGTTTCTCAAATGCCACATATGAGTGAAATCATAGGACATCTGTCTTTCTCTATTTCACTTCTAGTGAATATTCCCTCTAGTTCCATCCATGTTGTTGAAAATGGCCAGATTTCATTCTTTTTCATCACCAAGTAGTATTCCAGTGTGCGTGCGTGCATGCGTGTGTGTGTGTGTGTGTGTGTGTGTATACATACATACCACATCCTCTTTATCCTTTTATCAGTCAATGGACATTTTGGCTCTTCCCATACTTTGATTATTGTCAATAGTGCTGCTATAAACATTGGGGTGCATGTACCCCTTCGAATTAGCACTTTTGTATCCTTTGAATAGATACATAGTAGTGCAATTACTGGGTTGTAGGGTAGTTCAATTTTTAATTTTTTGAGGAAACTCCATCCTGTTTTCCAGAACGGCTGCACCAGTTTGCATTCCCACCAACAGTGCAAAAGAGATCCTCTTTCTCCACAACCTCGCCAACATCTGTTGTTTCCTGAGTTGTTAACCTTAGCCATTCTGATAGGTGTGAGGTGGTATCTCATTGTGGTTTTGATTTGTATTTGATGAGTGATGTTGAGCATCTTTTCATGTGTTTGTTAGCCATCTGGACGTCATCTTTGGAAAAATGGCTGTTCATGTCGTTTTCCCATGTCTTCACTGTATCATTTGTCTTTTGGGTGTTAAGTTTGTATAGGTTTTGGATAATAACCCTTTATCCAATATGGCTAACTAATCTTCAACAAAGCAGGAAAGAGTATTCAATGAAAAATACAGTCCGTTTAGCAAATGGTGCTGGGAGAACTGGACAGCGACATGATGAAGAATGAAACTGGGTCACTTTCTTACACCATACACAGAAACAAATTAAAAATGGATGGAACACCTAAATGTGAGACAGGAAACCATCAAAATCCTACAGGGGAAAACAGGAAGCTACCTTTTTGACCTAGGCCGCAGACTTATTTAATATATATCCAGAGGTAAGGGAAATACAAGCAAAAATGAGGGGCGCCTGGGTGGATCAGTCAATTAAGAGTCTGACTCTTGGTTGCGGCTCAGGTTATGATCTCATGGTTTGTGAGTTCAAGCCCCATATTAGTCTCTGCACTGGCGGTGTGGAGCCTGCTTGGGATTCTTTCTCTTTCCATCTGTCTCTGCCCCTCCCCTGTTCATGCTCCCTCTCTCTCACTTTGTCTCTCTCTCGCTCTCTCAAAATAAACACTAAAAAATTAAAACAAAAATGAACTATTGGGACCTTCGCAAGATAAAAAGTTCTGCACAGCAAAGGAAACTACAAGCTTTTCTTTATGTAATACTTCAACAAAATTTTTAAAACTGATAAGGGCTAACTAACATGTGTAATAATATTGTACAGATCAGATGTTTTCAAGCAATGTACAATGTTTTTGTTATTCCTTTAATGTAAACGTTAATGAGCACATTAATGGACACACTTGTGATTGAGGTGAATAGTGCTCACTGCCACCGAGAATGGAAAGAGTTACACTGTGTTGGTTATAACATTGCATTGTCACAAACTAGTTTGAGTCTCAATGGTTCATGAGCTCATTCTTTATCATTAGAAAAAAACATTCAAAGACAATTATTGTTTAAACTCAAATTATCATTTTTAATTGATGTGTTTCACAATTAGGTTGGCTTATTTCCAAAAATTTTGTCTAGGAAATCAGATAATTCAATTATCTTATGGCTAATTTTGTAACTGATCTAGCTTGGTGGGCATTCAGGAAATCTCACAAACGATGAAATTGGAGATTGTTGAAGACATTTTGGGATTTTATTTATTGTCATGCTGATCATTTGTTTTTTGTGCTTTGACAGCTGTTTAAACTAAAATTATTTTAGCTATAGTCTATGATGCAGACTTTGGGGACCACTGATTGCCCAATTTTCTAATTTTGGAGGAGACCTACAAATGGTTTCTGAGGAAATTATAGACCCTTTTGGCAATAAGCCCCTTGAGGAAAGAGTCTAGGTGTCACTCATCACTCATTAGTGTTCATCAAATTCGACACGTAGTAAATATTGAACAAAGAAAATAACATAGGTAGTCCTTATATTTAGACCTCTGCCTAAGTGGATGCCATAATTTTAAAGCATGTATTTATTTTCTTGACAGTATATTTATATATCAGTTTTTGTCCTCCTAGACTCTGTAGCCTTACTCTCATAGTGTAAAAGTGGCACCTCTAACATACATTCCCTGATATCTATAATGCCTTAAACATAATATTTTATTTCCTACATATATTGCAGTTATAATAAATGGCTCACAAGATCACTGAACTCCTATCTAGCCAACCAGAAGGTAAATAAAGTACAGAGAAACTGCCTAGGAGTATTTTTTTATGAATGAGTCTTAGAAGTGAAACGCCTTATTTTTATTCCATCCCATTATTTGTAACTCAATCACATAGCTACACTTAACAGCAAGGGAGGCTGGGTATGCAATCAATCTGTGTGCCCAAAAAGTTAAAGAGAATATGGTTTTGGGTGAATATCTAACAGTTCCTGGTATATAACTAATCCTCAAACTACTCTAAATTTTACTCTTCAATAAATGCAGATAATCTAAGAGCTGTGGGCTTGCACAGTATGATTTTTATCATAGAATTGTTTTTATTAAACATGAGTTTGCTATTTTATCATTGTCTCTCACTGAAGATTATTACAAAAAACCAGTGAAGATAACTCACCATTTTATCTACTGAAGGTATATTGAGGAAGAGGTTCCACACACTATGATACATGTCTTTTCTATGACTCTCCATGTGAAATATTTCTCTTAGATTTCAGAAGGAAAAAGATGAATTTCTCTTGAGCATATGGTTTAGTTTTCCCTCAAATATTTTCCACTTCTTAGGACTGTGTTTTTCTCTTTTTGCCATAGATCCAAAGAATTTTACAGTCAAAGCTTTGACATTTTTTCTAGCTACTTTTCAGCATTTTTTTTTTTGCGTTCATTCTCATGGACTCACTCTATTCTTTTTTTATTTTCAAAATTCACTTCCACTTGCCATGTAGCATAATATTTAAAATCATACAAGTGCATTCTGAGGTAAATGCTTCTATTTAGCCTTATTTTGTTATCTAGGAAATGTAGATGCTCATAAGGTGTGAATGTGGACTTTTAGTTACAGAGAAAGCAATCCTGGAGGAAAGGGAGACTTTAGGACATGCTATGATGGTCAGAGGGAAAGAAAAGTATCCTGGGATTGGGTAGTGCAAGTAGGAAAAGGAAGAAGAAAATTTACTTCAAGTATCAATTAGAAGCTGAATGTAACATAGAAGCTGTGAAAAAGCTGCCAAGGATAAATAATACCTAAGTTTCCACCTGAACATTACAGCCAATGAAGTAATGATTTATTATGATCCAGAACATTGGTGGAGGAACAGATTTTGTATGGTTAGAAGCATGGTGATTTCAAATACACTAAGGGGAAAGGTAGAAAAAAGCAATAAATATCTATTTTATTGACATTGAGACTGTGTGTTGGTGGGTTTTGCATTTTTTTGGTCATTTTTATTTCTAAATGTTGGCTTATTTTTGAGAGAGAACACAAACAGGGGAGGGGTAGAGAGAGAAGGGGACAGAGGATCCACAGCAGGCTCTGCACTAACAGCAGAGAGCCTGTTGCAGGGCTTGAACTCAAGAATTACCAGATCATGACCTGGGCTGAAGTCAGTTGCTTAGCCAACTAAGCCACCCAGGAGCCCCTGCCTTTTTGTTACTGGAACGTGTCTTGGTCAATGACATTCTAGAATCTCAGTTATTCACGCAGCAATTTTGACACACTTGCCGTGCATGTTGTATTGAACTTAGTTGTTATTCCCATTGCCATGACTGGACACCTACAGTCCCTTAGTGTTTCAGGCAACAAACTTTGTAAGGGCCACTTGTGGAAGAAATAAGAATCCTGATCATTGTTTTAAGAAGTGTTTAAGGACATTTTCTTGTAAGTTCAAAGTGTCAGTGTCAAACTTTGCAGGATGACATCAGCAGTTTGGAAAAAGTTCTCTGCCACAACAGTAGATACTTGTAAAAACTGCTATATTACCCGTACTTTTGATGGTGCCAAAGATGATGCTGTATGAAAAAACTGAGGCATGAAAAACGATTCACAAGTGTCTAAACATAGAGGTTTTAGGATTGTTTAAGCAATTAATTTCACTAGGAATTGTTATACATGTTCAATATTGATGTGATAAAATTTTTATAAAAGTCTAAATATATATATATTTTTTACTTTTTTAAGTTTTTTTAATGCTTTTATTTATTTTTGAGACAGAGAGAGACAGAGCATGAGCAGGGGAGGGCCAGAGAGAGGGGGAGACACAGAATCCGAAGCAGGGTCCAGGCTCTGAACTGGCAGGACAGAGCCTGACGTGGGGCTTGAACTCACAGGCCACGAGATCATGAACGGAGCCGAAGTCGGACGCTCAACCGACTGAGCCACCCAGGCACCCCTAAATGTATATTAAGATACATGATAAATATTAAGAAAGTACTGATTAAATAAAAACACTTCAGTTATTAAGTTTTTGTTTTTCTTTAGTGATAGACATAATAGCAGTGCATCTTAAACTAGATAAAATTTTGGAATCAAAGAAATATGGTATATGAAAGCAGATCTCACAAGAGAAACTTGGTCTAGGCTTATGTTTGGATAGATAAAGATAGTCATTTTTAGTTGATGACCTCTTGTGAAGGAAACAGGATCTAGAGGAGAGCCTAGAGGAACAGAGACATTTAAGGATGGACAAAAAAAAGTGAAAATTAAGGAGACTATATAGAGATGATCAGAGAAGTCAAAAGAAATTAGGACTGTCATGAAGGCCAAGGATAAAAAGGGAATAATCAATACCGTCAAATATTCCTGAAAGTTAAGATGGATAAAGATGAAAGAAATTTGATTGAAGTGACATAGAAAAAAAATCATTAGATATTGGATTAAGGAACAAAAAGGACTGTGAACTGAATTGATCATTAACTTGGACATTACAATAGCCCAGGATGATGGCAGCATTTGGGGCGGAGAGGATGAGTTATATGTGCCTTGAGAATTGATAAAGATAGGTTACGACTCATTGGGAAGTATTTCCAAGAGAGCCAAGCACTCCTCTGAAAGTGGTGGTAAAGAGTCACTGATCTCAATTCTAGACTTGGAATGTGTATCATTTTTCATAATAATTCTGTAACTTTATTGATGAAGCCACCTGTTGTGCATTCATGTGTGTGTGTGTGTGTGCGTGTGTGCACACGTACATCTATAGAGACTGGAGTTGTTATATTCCATGTGTCCCCAGTTTTGTGATAGTAACTGCTTTTTTTTTGAGAGAGAGAGAGAGAGAGAGAGAGAGAGAGAGAGAGAGAGAGAGTGAGTGTGAGAGAGTGAGAGCGCACACAGGTAAGCAGGGGAGGGAGACAAATTTGGAGAGAGAGAGAATCTTAAGCAGGCTCCATGCTCATCAGAGCCTGATGCAGGGCTTGATCCCATGACCCTGGGATCATGACTTCAGCCCAAACTAAGAGTCACACACTCAACCAACTGAGCCACCCAGGTGCCCCATAGTCACTGCTTTTTATTAAAAAAAAATGACTGCATAGGATTTTTCTCCTTTTTGAGAGATACTTTATGATGGCAAGAAATGAGGTGACCGTAAGTCGAAACCCGTGAATTGAAATGTAAATAACTTTGAGTATGTCAATTTTTCTTCATTCAGATATTCACTGGAGCTACCTTCAAAATATTACATTACTATAAGTTTAGGCTGAATTCCTACATTTTATAGGAATTTATTTTATATAAATGGAAATGAGAATTCAGTCATTTCTATTTCTATTTATTACTTCGAGCAGATTTACTTTCCAAATTGACTTCCACCGCTGCCACAAAATGTGTGTTTGTATATGCATGTGCACACTGGTACATGCATATATAATTGTAAATGTCAATGTTAATTCCATTGAAAAACCTCCCAACCCTCAAATGTGCACTCATTTGTGGTTTTGATTACCCATACTGTATTTTCCTCTACTGCCATGGATGATGCTGAGCAGAATTTATTTAGATTTCTCTATTGCTTTGAGTTCAGCATTAAAATAGTTTCTGGTTGTCTAGGTAATGGATTCTAGTTTCAGGTAGCGGATTATGAAAAATCAAGAGTTTTTTGTTGTGCTAATCTCGGGTGTGTTTTTGTTGTTATTTCAGTAATTTTGTGAAAGATCTGCCGTGGTAAGGTTTAAATATTAGGGATGGCGGTGATAATAGCAGCACTTTGACTTGGGTCAACAGTTTGCTAGATATTTCTGTCCACATTTTACAATTGCCTAGAGAAAAGAAGCAATCATCAACTGAACAATATTTGGTAAAAAAAAAAAATATTTGATAAGACTTACTGTATGACACTGAAGTAAAAGCAACCCTGTCCAAGCTGTCAACGCATTTTGCTGTGACATTTGTGAATGTTTTAGGCAAGAACCTGTCTCAGTGAATTTCATGGTGAAGAAATCACCTGGAAAATAGGTCTCCATTGCCTGTAATTCATTCCCCCACCGCCGAAGTCCTATAGGATAGTCTGACGTTCATTTTGCATCCTTCCAAAAATGATATGTTGCCTTTGGGGGTTATTTGTAGCTGCAGACAGGTGGGAGTAAGAGATTCTTTATTCTCCCTATTTAACCCATTACTATAGAAAGCTGCCCAGAATGAAACTCCAGTTGTCTCCTGTCAGGTTGCATTACAGAGTGTGGTGCTTAGATAAGAGCAACAAGTGTCACAACATGGACTAGAGGTGGTAGAACATAAATCAAGTTCAATTGATTACTCTTATCCCAGAGGAAAAACTAATCCCCCACAGACGCAGACAACTGTCTCATGTGGCTCCATTGTTCACAGAAAGACATGATGAACTATGATGTGTGTGTGTAGGTATGTGCTGTGTAGGTGTGTAAATCACTCTTTTATGGACACAGTTTAGACATCTGTTTGGGAATCCTGCATACATAGCCCATGCGATTTGTATGCTTCCTGGGGGCAATGTGAATATTGGAAATCTATATCTTCATCGAGCCCTTTCACACTTTAAATATTTTAAGTTTTTATTTCAAAATAATCTAGTCTCTCATATATTTCTCAGACAGCATGGAGACCCATAGTTTATGCAACAAGTGCTTCACTGGGTTTTCTTACTTTACCCCCCCTTTCCTTCTACTGTAAGTAACTGTCCGGTACATTTCCTCTCTCTCTCTCTCTCTCTCTCTCTCTCTCTCTCTCTCTCTTTCTGTCTCTCTCTCTCTCTTTCTGTCTGTCTCTCTCTCTGTCTCTCTGTCTCTCTCTCTCTCCTTTTTAATCCTGTTTATGGTGTGTGTGTGTGTGTGTGTGTGTGTGTAGTTCTTGTTTGCATTGCTCTGTGTAAATTGTTCCATATGTACATTTATCTGCATCTTGCTTTTATTGCTTAAAATATATTACAGAAATATTTCCAGCTAATAAGTATAGTTATAAATCACCCATGGTAAAAAGATATCCTAATTTATCACATTATTCCCCTCTGGTAGCTTTCAATTTATCTCTGGGTTGTTGTTGTTGTTGTTCTGTTTTGTTTGGCCCCTAAAGACCTTGAGGTCATAAACTTCCTTACTGCAATAACTAGCATTTTGATTTCATGAGATAAATTCCAAGAATGATATTACTGGATTGAAATTTATATGTATTTTTAATTTTAATAGTATTACTAGATTTCTTTTACCCCAGACTATAACTATTTGTATTTTCACGGGCAATATAGGATCACACATTTCCCTAAATATTCTATTAGCTATGAAGGTTAGCATTTTATATTTTACCAATGTCAGTGGGAAAGTGATATCCCATAATTGTTTTAATTCTCGTTTTACTATTATTATTGAAGCTGAACTTTTTCCTAAACCGTGAATTTCCTTTTCAGCATTGTTGCCTATGTTTTCCTGTCTTTCATTCCTATACATCCTAAAGCTTCTTTGTAGATTATAGGTACAAGTCCATCTGTTACATAGATTTAAATGTTTTTTTCCAGTGATCACTGTTTTAATTTTGTTTTTGTTAATCATGTGTTTTGCCATACAAAAAATACCATTTATTTAATGCAGTCAAATATGGCTTATCTTTACCTTTACAGCCTCTAAGTTTCCTGTTTGGCTTCAAAGGTTTCCTTGATCCTAAACTGTTATATATTATTTTTAAAGGGAGCTTATTCAGAGGTAAGATCTCTTTCTCTCTTCTCTATTTGAGAAGCTCTACAGTAAATGAACAAGTCAATAGTACTTTGATTTCTCTGTTACTATTTGAATATTTATAGATGTTCTCAATGTGCTAAGAACTGTGGTGGATAAAAGGGCAAATCAGATAAAACAACAAAGCTTCAGAGAACTTAGAGTTAAGGAGGTGTACGGAAAATATAAAATAAGACGGGAAGTGACAAGTACCACAAGGGAGAAAGAAATAAATCACTGTCCTCCCAGAAAGAACCTCTCCCTCTCTCTTGTCTCAGCAACCTGGTTGGTTGTGACAGGAACAATCAATTGTAATTTGCTGTGAAATATTCCCTCAGCTGTAGGAAAAGTCACTTTATAATCTAAAGCTGTTATTACAAATCTATTGCATGATATTATTATATTTTTTATTCCTTTAAATATTATTAAGCCTGTATATTCATAAGCTTTCTCTCTTATACACACACACCATGGTCATTCCCAAGTTATTTATGTACATCCTTATAGTTTTTACCACTGAATACCTTAAGGAGTTAAAAGGTGACTATTTTATGTTGAATGTATTTGTATTAAAAATATACACAGAGGGGCGCCTGGATGGCTCAGTCGGTTGAGCTTCCGACTTTGGCTCAGGTCATGATCTCAGGGTTCGTGGGTTCGAGCCCTGCGTCGGGTTCTCTGCTGACAGCTCAGAGCCTAGAGCCTGTTTCAGATTCTGTGTGTCCCTCTCTCTCTCTGCCCCTCCTCCACTCGTGCTCTCTCTCTCACTCTCTCAAAAATAAATAAACATAAAAAATATATACACAGAGATTACAGCCACAAAAGTTTGCTAAAGTTTACTAAACAACACAAGCCTACATTTATAACATGAAGATCTGTTATTTGTTTTACTGTTATCACATGCCACATTCTCTATATACATTATTTTATTCATTCCTCAGAGGAGACCTATGAGAGGTTTTGCTACCTCCATGTAGTGTTATAAAACTGAAGTCAAGAGGAACCTGTTCATGGACACTTAGCATGTAAGTGGGGCAGCTAGACCTGGGATTCTGACCCAAACCGTTGACATTATGTCCTGTGCTTTCAACTACATCCGTGTACAGTTGGTCGTGAGCTGCCCAAACCATGGTACGTGCGGGAGACCACTGCGAGCTTGTTCACCCTTCGCTCATCCTTTATTCTCTCTTTTGGAAAAGAACTGAACTAAATTTAAAACAGAGAACTATTAAATCACACTTGCCTGTGTCTTGTAGTTACCTAGCATTTCTTGTTGTCCATTTGATATTCAGAATAACGCCAGGGAAGATGTAACACTTATTTATCTTACCATCTTCTAGACAAATGAGCCCTATTATTTAGCCTTTGCAGTAGTATGTTTCCTCTAGCTTAAAATCAGAACAATAGCCACTTCACAGGGTTATAATGTAAAATACCGATCACAGATGAGTGCCAGTAAATTTTGAGTCTCTTCTTGTTTCTCCGTCTTATTTGTCTGCTACATAAGCGTTATGCATGTCTTTCTCTTCTCAGAAATCCTTGTGTATTTTTCTGCGGTGTATTGTTCACAGTGATGACCAGCGCTGACCGCTCTCTAGGTAGAAGATGAATGTCTAGGGTGAAATTAGGTCGAATCTAGAAACATACATGGTACTGTTCGCAAGTCTTCATTTGCAAAATTTGGTTCAGTGGGTAAGCAACGAGAGGGATAATGTTTGCACTTACTCCTCCTGGAATATGCTCCGTTGAGGTAGGAGGAATGAACGGCTGCTTAGTGCCAGAAATCTCACTCTTAAAGTTCCTGTTCTCACTTAAAAGAAATTAAGTGTCCTTAGTTCTCTGATGAAAGCAAATGCTGTCTCTGTGAAGCTAAACTAATTGTTATTTGAAATTTCAATGTGAATTTGATTATTTGGCTCCATAGTACGTGCAAGAGAAGGACCTTGAGCAAACATACACAAGGTGATTAGCTTTTAAGGATGACCGAGGCCAAACTCCAATGTTATGACAAGATTTTCTTCTCTGGGATAAAAGTGAAGATACCCTAAATTGGGAGAAAGGGGAGGATATGAAAATGGGGCGCCACCACACCTCAAACCTCTGCCAGCTGCCCGACTGTATGTGCAGCTTGATCTCGGTGCTTTCACCTGGTGGAACTCTCTTATGCTGTTTTCTAGATTGTTTCATGTTTAATAGATAACCGGCCAATGATTTGCCAGTCACCTTCATCAGCCTCAGTAATGATAGGCTACTTATTTATTTAGGAAACACTTATTTAGCAGCTTTTATGTAGCAAAAACTGAGGGAATAGAAATGAGTCATTCTTTCCAGGTTGCTTAGAGCTTCTGGAAAAGAAACGCTGTATTTCTGCCTTTGGCAGGAGTGGTGGCAGTGGGATATTGGAGCACTCCAAAAACAATCCAGGAAGCAATACTGAACTATTTTGGAATAGCAGATAAAGTCTTACAATTCTTGACATATATTCTTCAGGGTACTAAGCAGCTAGAATTCATAGGGGAAGCTCTCCAACTAAAACGGTAAACAATTAAGTGCGTGCCTCTTTCTGCATCTTCAAGAAAACGATTGTTGCAGGTAGATATCACCAATTTCAAGACAGTTGCCCCAGAAAACATTTGTCTACCGTCGAAGGAGCTGCTGCTATGGTCAGAAGCCATGTTAAAAACTACTCGTGTCCAAATATATATAATTGAAAAAAATGCAGGTTTAATTTCATTTGAAAGTTGTGTTTATTTTGACACTGTGAGCATCCCTATCGCCATGGAATTGAGCGATTAAAGGAAACGGCTCCTAAATGACATTTTGCTGAAATTTTTCTAAAGGGATTTTTATCCCCAGTGAATTTTCCTGCCAGGTGTGATACACGTTTATTTGGAACAGATGTTCTGTGGCCTGCTCTTCTTAAATGTCACAGTTACTCTGGGCATCCTTGCCTAAAATCACTTTTTTCCCCCCTCTGGCCTGGGCCTCCCTTATGGGAAGTGGTAGAGAATGGGGTTCAAACCTGTGTTTAGAAAGATCCCGAAGTTGTTTCACTTCTGTCTAGCAGATTTTCCAGATGATAACAATTGCCTCTTTCATTGCTCTTGGTAAGGCCAGTTCTAGGTTCTTTCTGTCCTCTCTAATGTAGGGTAATGCATCATTTCCAAGGTCATTGTGAGCATCAAGTGATGGAAACACACACACACACACACACACACACACACCAAATACACACATGTGCTAATTTGGAGCCTACCATATACTAACACTGAATACATGGGAGATTTTCAAATATCTCCTGGAATACAATTTGGGTTGTCTGGCAGTTTGTTTTTTTTTTTAAGTGATGGCCCTTCTATTCTAAGGATATTGGAAGGCATCTGAGGAGCCAGTTAGCTGGTTCATTACCACTTCTCATTATACAGGGAGGAACATCTCCCCAAGACACATAGAGAGTTCTGTAGATAAGGAATATCTTAGTATGCCTGTTTCTGAGAGCTTGCTCCATATTAACAGATTTTTGAGCTGTAATTTGGTGGGGGGAAGATTCCATATCTGTAACTGTATTGAGGAAAACTCTTCTTAAAAAGGAAGAATGTCATGAATGATTTGTGTCACCCATACTACATTCTTTCACCCTGGTGAGAGTTTGTAAAAGCTTTCTGAATCGCCTATACTTGTTCAAAAACTTGCATTACTAGCTTTGTGCTTACATACTCTCAAATAGCTTATAATCCTTGAGAATCAAGTTTTATTAAGTTTTTATGTAAATTCCAGTTAATGTACGGTGTAATGTTACTTTCAGGTCTGCAATATAGTGATTCAACACTTCCATACACCTCCCTGTGCTCATCACAACGAGCGCACTCCTTCATCCCCATCAACTATTTCCCCCATCCCCCCACCCGCTTCCTTCTGGTAACCATCAGTGTGTTCTCTACAGTTAAGAGTCTATTTCTTCGTTTGGCCCTCTTTTTGTGTGTGTGTGCCTTTGCTCATTTGTTGTGTTTCTTAAATTACGTATATCGGTGAAATCATAAGGTATTTGTCTTTCTCTGACTTATTTTGCTTAGCATAATATTCTCTAGCTCCAGCCATGTTGTTGAAATGGCAAGATTTTGTTATCTTTTTAAAAAATTTTTTAATGTTTATTAATTTTTGAGACAGAGAGAGACAGCATGAATGGGGGAAGGTCAGAGAGAGGGAGACACAGAATCTGAAACAGGCTCCAGGGTCTGAGCTGTCAGCACAGAGCCCGATGCGGGGCTCAAACTCATGGACCCTGAGATCATGACCTGAGCCGAAGTCGGATGCTTAACCGACTGAGCCACCCAGGTGCCCCAAGATTTTGTTATCTTTTTATAGCTGAGTAATATTCCGTTGCATGTATGTGCCACATCCTCTTTATCCATCATCCGTTGATAGACATTTTGGCTGTTTCCAGGATTTTGTTATTACAGATAATGCTGCTGTGAACTTTGGGGTGCATGTGTCTCTTTGAATTAGTATTTTTGTAGAGAATCAAGTATAAAAAATGACCTTGAGTTAGTCTTTACACAGTTTTTGATAAATAGGTTCCTGAAGCTTTACCAAAACTGCTAATTCGTATGATATTGGTGAGATACCAGTTAAGAAAGAGAGATTTTCATTTGGGCTAACTTATGCATGTTAAAAAGAGTATAAATGACTATTTGTCATTATTAATATATTGCAAAATTATATTATTCTACTTAGATATGATTTTTTTGAAAAATTTTTGATGCTTATTTATTTTCGAGAGAGAGAGAGACAGAGTGAGTGAGGGAGAGGGACAGAGAGAGGGAGACACAGAATCCAAAGCAGGCTCCAGGCTCCGAGCTGTCAGCACAGAGCCCGACACGGGGCTCAAATCCATGAGCCATGAGATCATGACATGAGCCAAAGTTGGACACTGAACCAATTGAGCCACCCAGGCACCCCTAGATAGGATTAAAATTTGATATTTATGGCAAATGAAATTATTTTGTAACCTTATCACAAGCCGTATTTCCATAATTCAAAGAAGACCAAACTCAGTTTTGCCTGTCCAGGGTCAAAAGATAGAGCAAAAATGTCAGTGTTACTAAAATTTACATTACATTTTATTAAAATCAGTTCAGTAGTATTTTAATTCAGCCAGTGTGGGATGAAGATTGTTCCGTTGCTAGGAAATTCACTGTTTCATACTCCATCCTAAATGATGACTGAGGAAATAGTGCCAGTTGATCCTTCTCTGTCTCAGTCTCATGTAGAGGTAATTTAATTCCCAATAAACTGTCAGCTTGACTTGGGAACATGGCTTCATCTTCAAAGCAGAAAGGTTAATTCTTGGTGCCAAAAGTTCTTGTTGACCAGTCTGGATTGTGAAATCTCAAGAGATGATTAAAATATTCTCTGTATTGAGTATCTTCATGTACTGAATAAAAGCCATCTACATGTTAGCTATGGATTAATTGTACAGGCACAGTTTGTACAGATGCTACTTGTTAGGAGCAAGAACTTTGGAGTCAAATACTAACTCCTTAACCAGCTCTCTGACCTTCAGACAGTTCAGAGACCTCTGTCTCCTCATTCATAAAATGTGGATAACAATAAAGCCTACTACAGAGAATTGTGAAGAATATATGAGGTCATCCTTGTAAAGTACTTAGAATAGTACATAAAACTCAAATTTCAGATATGATGATTACCGTGGAGTTTATTTTAGAGCTCATTCATGTTTCTAGTTCCTACAAATCCAGACCGCTGATAAATGGTACCTGAAAATAAGATGTGCATGTGCGGTGGTGACGGGGTAAGGAGCTCAATTCTGTGATCCCAGTTAACACAGAGCGTCCTAGAATATTCTAATTTTTGATAATAATTCTTTAGATTTTTATTTTAAATCTGGCCAGGTAGCTTGCTACATTAGGAAATCTAAATTATTTCTTAAACTTCAAATGAGTCAGTACCAGTGTATGAGATGTTTTTCTTGAAGACTCCCATGTCCAAGTCCATAGTTCTGAATAGTACTGTAATCTCTAGCAGTTGCCCTGATTTTCAGACGTACATAGGTACAAGTATTTGTGTCACTGTAGGTGTCTCTTTGCCCTTCAATTACGTTTAACTGTATAGAGTTCAGAGCACAGATATCTCCCCCTTTCCTAATATTTCCCTACCAGTAGCTGAGTAGTTTTTCTGAAAGTTTATTGAATAATAAAGGTCAAGTTGAAACACTACTGGAAGCAGAGGAAATGAAACTGAAGAGAAACAGGGAGAACACTTAATTTATCGTATCACAGTCGATAAATTCTGCAAGAGGTCGGGTGGTTAAATTAACGTTTTCTTCTCTCTCTTGCCTGTGCAATAAAATAGAATTACATACTATATCTTTGTATAGGTTTTAGCACTTAATATATTAAACAGACTCACTAGCTTGTCTCTTTGGGCAAACAAAATGCATCTTCTCCAGGTTTGGATATCTCTAAGTACTGAAAAGCACGGGTGATCTGGTCTTGGAATCAGTTAAATAGCTCACTGATACCGTTGGTCTTTAGAGGAAACCATCCCTTCAAGTGAGACTGCCCCATCATTTTTTATCTAAAAGTTTCTCTCTGAAAAAAAAAGTTTTCATTCTTATATATATATATAGAAAGCCAATTGGATATTATCTGCAAACTGAATAATAAAGATGCTGAAAATAAATAATGACCAGACTTCTACGAATTTTTAAAATTCCTCTTTGCATCAAAAGCATCTAGTATTTTGCCACTAAACTGTCAGATCTAAAAGGGAAACTCTTTACCATTACAAACAGGAATCTTTATATTTTACTAATGGGTAACAAAAATAGTTGATGTTGAAAAGACTCTGTTTTTTGATCTTTTGGAGGCTCAAACCCACAACACTCAATAAAGAGTGTCATTTGGGCACTTCTGAAAGATGAAGGAAGTAAAAGATATTTGCTTCCTTTATGCAGGAGAGCAATGGCTGCCCTTAGGTCTCCTTTCTGCTACCCTTGCATTTTCAGAGCATCATCTGGACTAGTTAGGCAGAATGATTTTTATTTTCTTTGAGTAGACAGATCTTTTTCCATTCTTGAGTAGTTTTGGTGGCACACATGTACACAGTTCTTCCTTGGAAACAGCTGTGTTAAGTATTGACAGAAAGGCAAGAGAATTACACTGAACGTTATGCAAATGTTAGAATTGAGCAAATGTGTTAAAAATAAGACCTGAAAGTAGACATAGGGGGTAAGCTTCTTGACATTGGTCTTGGAAACAATTTTTTAATTTGACACCAAAAGCAAAAAAAAAAAAAAAAATAGAAAAGAAAAAAAGAAAAAAAGTCCAAAACAAACAAATAGGATTACATCACACTCTAAGGCTTTTGTATAGCAAAGAAATCTATCAGCAAAATGAAAAGGCAACCTATGGAATGAGATAAAATATTTGCAAATATCAACATTCAGGGACTAATACAAATCAATAACAAGAAACCCACAGATAATTCCATTAAAAATGGACAAAAGACCCGAGTGGAATTTTTTTTTCCAAAGAAGACATACATTGGCTAATAGATCCATGAAAAGAGGCTCAGCATCACTAATAATTAGGGAAATGCAAATCAAAACCACAATACCACCTCATACCTGTTAAGCTGTTGATTATCAGATAAAGATGAGAGAGCAAATGCTTGTTGGTTAACCAGCATTTACTGGAAGAGGGAACCATTTTTTTTTTAACGTTTATTTATTTTTGGGACAGAGAGAGACAGAGCATGAATGGGGGAGGGGCAGAGAGAGAGGGAGACACAGAATTGGAAACAGGCTCCAGGCTCTGAGCCATCAGCCCAGAGCCCGACGCGGGGCTTGAACTCACGGACCGCGAGATCGTGACCTGGCTGAAGTCGGACGCTTAACCGACTGCGCCACCCAGGCGCCCCAGAGGGAACCATTTTACATTGTGGGAATGTAAAATGGCATAATATATTACATGGTACATTACACTGTGGAAAAACACTATGGAAATTTCTCAAAAACTTAAAAATACAACTACCGTATAATCCAGCAGTCCTACTTGTGGATTTATATCTGAAGGAAAGGATATCACTATTTTGAATACATATCTGTATTTCCATGTTCATTGCAGTACTATTCACAATAGCCAAGGTATAGAAACAACCTAAGTATCCACTGATGGATGAATGGATAGAGAAAATGTGATACACACACACACACACACACACACACACACACACACACACACACACACAGAGTGGGATATTATCCAGCCTTAAAAGAAGAAAATGATGCCATTTGGGACAACATGGATTAACTCAGACGACATTATGCTGAGTGAAATAAATCAGAGAAAGTTAAATACTGTCTGATCTCATCTACATGGAAAATCTAAAAAAGCTGAACTCATAAAAACAGAGGCTAGAATGTTGGTTGCCAGGAGCTGGAGAGTGGGGGAAATGAAGAGGTGTCAGTCAAAGTACAAAAGCTTCCAGTTACCAGAGAAAGTAGTTCTGTAGATTTTTAAAAAATTTTTTTTAACGTTTATTTATTTTTGGGACCGAGAGAGACAGAGCATGAATGGGGAGGGTCAGAGAGAAGGAGACACAGAATCTGAAACAGGCTGCAGGCTCTGAGCTGTCAGCACAGAGCCTGACTCAGGGCTCGAACTCACAGACCATGAGATCATGACCTGAGCCGAAGTCGGGTGCTTAACCGACTGAGCCACCCAGGCGCCCCAGTAGTTCTGTAGTTCTAATGTGCAACATGGCGACTGTTGCTGATAAAACTGTGGTTTAACTGAAATTTGTGAAGAGTGTGAAGCTTAAGTGTTCTCACCCTTAAAAAAGTTAAATGTGTGATGAAATAGATGGTATCTATTCAGTGGTATCAATTCAGTGGTATCTTTTCACAGTGTATATGTAAATCAAATAATCATGTCTTACACTGTAAATATATAAAAATCTCATTTGTCATAATACCTCAGTAAGCCTGAAAAAAATCCTGCACTAATTTGTTTCAATAAAAATTTATGCTGAGAATTTTATGTTCAGATTTTTTTCTGTAGTTTTATATTGTTTTAGGTTTGTCTCTTAAGCCAGGTGGAAATGATGGCTAATTGTAATTCTGACTAAAGGTTCATGCGGGGCAAAGCTGCTAATAGTAAAAAAGCATATTTACACTTAAGAAATCACTTCGGGGCGCCTGGGTGGCGCAGTCGGTTAAGCGTCCGACTTCAGCCAGGTCACGATCTCGCAGTCCGTGAGTTCGAGCCCCGCGTCGGGCTCTGGGCTGATGGCTCAGAGCCTGGAGCCTGTTTCCAATTCTGTGTCTCCCTCTCTCTCTGCCCCTCCCCTGTTCATGCTCTGTCTCTCTCTCTGTCCCAAAAATAAATAAACGTTGAAAAAAAAAAAAGAAATCACTTCATGTTTCTTTTTCTTAATGTTTATTTATTATTTATTTTTGAGAGAGAGACAGAGACAGAGACCAAGACAGTGAGCAAGTCTTCCCAAGTAGCAGAGGGATAGAGGGAGAGGGAGAGAAAGAACCCCGACTCACAGCACAGAACCTGACATGGGGCTTGATATCCTGACCCACAAAATCATGATCTGACCTGCAATCAAGTCGAGTGCCTAACTGACTGAGCCACCCAGGTGCCCCAAATCGAGATTATTTCAATCTGGTATGAGTGTAGGGTGCTGTGGAGCTGTTGATGGTGGCAGGACATAAGGTTGGAAAAGAAGTAAGACCAAGGTAAAGGGCCTTGAATTTCTAGGGAGGCAACGTATATGTTCCGTTATAAGCAATATGTAGCCAAAAACATTTTCTGAGTAGGATAGACATCAAGTTTAATTTTAGGTCTCCTACTCAAGTGGTGCCAAGGAAAGTGGAGTGGAATGGGAAAAAAGAAGCTGCAACTGTCCAGGACACAGACACCAAGAGTTTTTGTTTGTTTTTATCTAACCGTTTATGTTTTCTCTTTTTTTTCCCCTGAAGAACTCTACACTAATAGAAAACTTGGCCTTCTTTTGGTTTTGTTTTGTTTTTTTGTCTTTCTGAGATCTTATAAACTTTGAGAGTAAATTAAGTTGTACCTGTCCTGCATATCTCTGTGATGAATTACCAAAAGCAAAGTCCTAATGTTGGATGAAGAAAATAAGGGAGAAAACAGAAAAAAAGAAAAAGCAGAGAGAGAAAAATAGAGAGGCAGGGGGGCAGAGTGAAAAGGAAAGAGGAAAAGCAGAAGAAAGGGAAAAGAAGATGGATGGCTTAAAAGGAAGATTGTAGAGGGGTGCCTGGGTGGCTCAGTCAGTTAAGCATGCGACTCTTGATGTGGGCTCAAGTCATGATCTTACAGTTCATGAGATTGAGCCCTGCATCAGGTTCTGCACGGACAGTGTGGAATCTGCTTGGAATTCTCTCTCTCCTCCCCTCCCCCCTCCCCCCACTCTCTCTCTTTTTCAAAATAAATATTAAAAAGAAAAAGGAAGATGAGAGAGAAATGAAGTGAAAGTAAAAAGAGATTTGAAAATGACGAATCCTGATCCCTAGCATCTCCACAATGTCCATATTTCATCATCAAAAATAATTCCTGGGGTGCCTGAGTGGCCCAGTCAGTTGAGCGTTAGACTTTGGCTCAGGTCATGATCTCTTGGTCCTGAGTTCAATCCCCACATCAGACTCCCTGCTGTCAACGTAGAGCCTGCTTTGCATCCTCTGTTTCCCCCTCTCTCTCTGCCCCTCCTCTGCTTGTTCACTCTCTCTCTCCCTCTCTCTCAAAAATAAACAGAAAAAACTAATTCCTTTGGATGAAAACATTTTCCGCTCTTAAGACAGGATTATTTCATATAAGATATATGCCACAGCCCATGGACTTATCTTTAGGTACAGTGGGTTCAGCTTTTTTTCCTTAACAACAGCAACAGTAGTAAAACTACCCCCTCCCTTGTCCCCCCAATAATATTTTAAGTGGGGGCCTCTCTATGTACAGTAGGTGAAAGTTCAAACTCTGTTTGAAGCAAGGATGAAAAGCGTAGAATTCCTTCCTATTGATTTCCAACTCATTTTTCACAGTAGCCCTTGAAATAATTTTAGAAACCTGGGCTCTGAAAAGTATTATTACAAACCTCTTGCTTAACATGGGTGATTCGATTATCTAGTTTTAGGAGTGTGACTTTAGGCACAGGTGAGGCAGAATGTGGAGACTGACCAACTGATAGAAGTTCACTGGCAGAGTGGAAAGGTGAATGGTTCAGAAAGGTGGCTTCAAGAAAATAAGTGCTTTCTGTTTAGTTATATTTGTTTTATCACTTTGCACTTTTGCAGAGGTTGGCTCTGGGTTTGTCCTCAGGAAAGGAGCAAACAGCTATTGAATGTCTAGCCTCAGACCTGGAACAATGATCTAGCCTTAGCTTTTATTTTTATCACCTGAAAACAATATATCTTGCACTTTTCTTCACCCTTGTCAAAAAATTTCCTCCTTAAAATATCTGAAGATAAATATAGGCAAGACCGGTGAAGACCAGCACAAATAAAATGATTATGTTTAAATTTTATCGTTTTAAGTTTATTTTGACAGAGGAAGAGAGTAAAAGTGGGGTAGGGGCAGAGAGAGAGAGAGGAAGAGAGAGAATCCCAACAGACTCCATGTGCTCAATGAGCAGTCCCATGCAGGGTTCGAACTCACAAACCATGATATTGTGACCTGAACAGAAGTTGACAGACACATAACCGACTGAGACACCCAGGTGCCCCTAAAATGATTATATTTAAAGTGGTAAACAATCTTTTATACCTCTGTTCAGTTACTAAATGATACCTATCTAGATGCATATTTTTTGTAATTTAGTCAGTTTTTTTTTATCATGCAGCAGATTTTCTCTTAAAGCAAATAAACGCCTTTGATGGTGAGCCAGAGCAACAAACTACTGAAACAGCACAGCAGAGTTTTGATTTCTATCTTTGTTGTTCTTGATCTTTTATTTAACAAAATCACATGCTGACATTCGATGTAAAATTAATTTTTAACTGGTTTGTTCTGCCAGGAGTTTTCTTTTCTCTTTCCCCCCTCTCACTCTGTAAAATTTTGTTTCCTGAAATGTAAAGTGTCATGGTGCCATGGTTTATTTTAATTTCCATATTCCATGGGGTATTTTTGGGAAACTCAAATTCTCATTGTAGATTGTTAAATAACATCTGGCTTTGATGCACGGATCATAGTACATTTTCTCAGGAGTCTTAACTATATAGAAGGATAAAATATCTGTGAAGCCTAAGTCCCTTCCTGATAGCAACTTAGGCACCTAGAAAAGAGACTTTTCATCTGCCTGGACCATTTGAGTTGGAGGTGATAGAAATTTAAATAAAAAATGGCTAGAGAGTGAGGAAGAGAGACAGGAAATGAAGGTGTTGACTGACCTGTGAAGCAAAAAGCCCAGAAGTAGATGTTGCTTCCCATCCTCAATAGACCCAAATGGTCCAAATGGTTGTGTTACAACACACTTTTTCCATCTTTCAGCTCAGTTTTTCTCATTAGGTTTGTTCTCCATCAATCTCATCCTTTGGCAAATGGAGAACCAGGAACAGGTTCATTTGCATACTACCAGTTCAGCAGATGTAATGGGATGACAGTGTGTCTTTTGTAAAAGATCCACAAATGGTCTTGGGATTTATCTTCTTCGTTCATATGCCAGTTCCTTAGTTACTACAGTTAGTAGGACCTGCTTGTCCACTTTTAGAGCTGGTTGTCCAATGATCTTTAGCATGAAACTCATGGAGTACTAGTTGGGTGGCTATTTTTTCCAAGAAATTTGGGGTTCTCTTGCTAGAGGTGGGGAGGTGTTGTTGGGCAGGCAAAAATAGCATGTGCCTTTGGTAGCCACCTCAACAGTGTAATGCCTTCCTTCTTCAGTTATTTTTCCTTCCTCCAGACAACTATTGCTCATGCTGTGTAATTCCCTTGTCATTGTCCAAGGAAATGGAATGGGTAGATACTAGGTAACTGTGCATGTCTCAATGGTGAATTACCTCTATTACAATTAGCCCATAGCAAACACTGGCCCAGAGTTACCAGTTGGATAGAAAAAAAGCCCGTGTTCCCTTAAATTCCAACTTTAATCAAGCCACATGTGCCACCAAAAGTGACAAGATACGTGAGCTATCTGAAAGTCCTATATGGAAACAGACGTATGATCAAGACTTTAGGGGATCTGATTTCTTGGTGACCCTGAGATACCGTTCTCATCCTGATGTCTGGAGATTGACATAGCTTTTGAAATATGGCATTTGAAAGCCTACTGGGTGACACTTTAGAAGTCTTTGAATCCATTCTGTGTTCTTGATATTTGTATGCTGTGTTGCTAATGACTGGTTGCCTGTATACGTTTGTTTCCTATTTTCTCTTCTGTAGATGGCGCAAGTGATAATATGTGTCATCTCCAGTCTATTCCAAGACTGTGATTCTGATAGTTTTACTCTCTGGGAATGACTTAAGGGGGAACGAAGAGAAATGATCTCAATTTAATTACAAAAACTACTTTAACAGTTTGATTTATATCCAAGTGTGAAACTTACATACTTCAGTGGAAGCACGGAATATAAGAAATCATGCAGTAAAATGGATCTTTATGTCAGGGAACAAAAGGAGGACAGAAGAGTAGAAAGATATAAAATTATGATTTAAATAAGATCTTGAAGACACATTTTTGCTCCCTTTCTTTGTCTTTGTGTCATTATTTTATTAATCAAATCTTCATATATTTATTCATAATGTTTGGTGTTCTTGAATTAGCTTGCATTAGTGATACTTGATTTATAAAATAAGAATAGTTATTTTAAAATAATATTTGAAAATTCCATATATATATATGGAATATATATATATATATATATATATGGAAAAAATATATATATATGTATGTTATGGGCTGGGATTATGGTTTAAAAAATTGCAACTGCTAGAAATATAAATAATGACCAGTTAGTAATTGATTAAAAATCTACAGGGGCGCCTGGGTGGCTCAGTTGGTTGAGCATCCAACTCTTGATTTCAGCTGAGGTCATGATCCCAGGGTCATGGGATCGAGCCCTACATCAGCTCATGCTGAGCATGGAGCCTGCTTAGGATTCTTTCTCTCTCTCTCTCTCAAATAATATATATATTTTATTTTATTTTATTTTTTTTTTTGAGTTTGCAAACTTTATTATAGAACAACATGTCCTGATCATCAGCTTCCATAAATCTCATGATGAGCATTCTAGAAACAAATCACTGAAAGAGGAAAAGGTAGCAGGTGGTGATGAAAATAAACTCTCCTGCAGTAAATGACAAAACAGCATCCAACAAGATTCTACTTGCACAATGAGCCTTTCATTGTGTCACAATGGCAACCTTTGTCCCCATAGGTCAATTATCAGGAAATAAGAAAAATTCTCTTTGGACAAAGATTACATTTCTCCACTCCAAGTTAAAAGTGTTCATGGCTAACCCCTCAACATCAATGAGGGAAATCCTGCCATGACCCACTAGCTGGCTACAAATCAAGGTCAGCCTAATGAGCTTCTCAGCATGACTTGAACAGGAAACTGCTGTCTCCCTTGGTCATTTTCAAGGATCAGAGGTTCCTCAAACATTAAATATTCATCCTTTGGTATTAAAGTCAGTGATCATTCTTTGGTATTAAAGTCAGTAATCCCATTTAAAACTATGGGAGGGAGAGCAAGAAGACTAGACTGTCCTCAATATAACTTGGTAAATTAATTTTATAGCAATTGTTTCACAATCTTACAGCTGACATATTGGAGGTGATTGCATGACTAAGGAAAGACAGTCAAAGGAAACCAAGATAGGGGAAAATGAAGAAGGTAGGAAATCAAAGCCCTGAAGAGGGGCCAAAGGCAAAGCTTGGCTGCTCTGAAGTTTGGGAAGGCCAACTTTCTAGTTTACTGTCTTTCCTCTGTTTTCTTTGTTTAGGCTTTGATATATGTTCTTAACTCTCAGATTGGAAGTTTTATTTATTTATTTATTTATTTATTTATTTTTAATATTTTTAAATTTTTTTTAATGAAATTTATTGACAAATTGGTTTCCATACAACACCCAGTGCTCATCCCAAAAGGTGCCCTCCTCAATACCCATCACCCACCCTCTCCTCCCTCCCACCCCCCATCAACCCTCAGTTTGTTCTCAGTTTTTAACAATCTCTTATGCTTTGGCTCTCTCCCACTCTAACCTCTTTTTTTTAAGTTTCTTAGGATCCACATAAGAGTGAAACCATATGGTATTTGTCTTTCTCTGTATGGCTTATTTCACTTAGCATCACACTCTCCAGTTCCATCCACGTTGCTACAAAAGGCCATATTTCATTTTTTCTCATTGCCACGTAATATTCCATTGTGTATATAAACCACAATTTCTTTATCCATTCATCAGTTGATGGACATTTAGGCTCTTTCCATACTTTGGCTATTGTTGAGAGTGCTGCTATGAACATTGGGGTACAAGTGGCCCTATGCATCAGTACTCCTGTATCCCTTGGGTAAATTCCTAGCAGTGCTATTGCTGGGTCATAGGGTAGGTCTATTTTTAATTTTTGAGGAACTTCCACACTGCTTTCCAGAGCGGCTGCACCAATTTGCATTCCCACCAACAGTGCAAGAGGGTTCCCGTTTCTCCACATCCTCTCCAGCATCTATAGTCTCCTGATTTGTTCATTTTGGCCACTCGGACTGGCGTGAGGTGATACCTGAGTGTGGTTTTGATTTGTATTTCCCTGATAAGGAGCAACGCTGAACATCTTTTCATGTGCCTGTTGGCCATCCGGATGTCTTCTTGAGAGAAGTGTCTATTCATGTTTTCTGCCCATTTCTTCAGTGGGTTATTTGTTTTTCGGGTGTGGAGTTTGGTGAGCTCTTTATAGATTTTGGATACTAGCCCTTTGTCCGATATGTCATTTGCAAATATCTTTTCCCATTCCGTTGGTTGCCTTTTAGTTTTGTTGGTTGTTTCCTTTGCTGTGCAGAAGGTTTTTATCTTCATAAGGTCCCAGGAATTCACTTTTGCTTTTAATTCCCTTGCCTTTGGGGATGTGTCGAGTAAGAGATTGCTACGGCTGAGGTCAGAGAGGTCTTTTCCTGCTTTCTCCTCTAAGGTTTTGATGGTTTCCTGTCTCACATTTAGGTCCTTTATCCATTTGGAGTTTATTTTTGTGAATGGTGTGAGAAAGTGGTCTAGTTTCAACCTTCTGCATGTTGCTGTCCAGTTCTCCCAGCACCATTTGTTAAAGAGATTGTCTTTTTTCCATTGGATGTTCTTTCCTGCTTTGTCAAAGATGAGTTGGCCATACGTTTGTGGGTCTAGTTCTGGGGTTTCTATTCTATTCCATTGGTCTATGTGTCTGTTTTTGTGCCAATACCATACTGTCTTGATGATGACAGCTTTGTAGTAGAGGCTAAAGTCTGGGATTGTGATGCCTCCTGCTTTGGTCTTCTTCTTCAAAATTCCTTTGGCTATTCGGGGCCTTTTGTGGTTCCATATGAATTTTAGGATTGCTTGTTCTAGTTTCGAGAAGAATGCTGGTGCAATTTTGATTGGGATTGCATTGAATGTGTAGATAGCTTTGGGTAGTATTGACATTTTGACAATATTTATTTTTCCAATCCATGAGCAGGGAATGTCTTTCCATTTCTTTAAATCTTCTTCAATTTCCTTCAGAAGCTTTCTATAGTTTTCAGCATACAGATCCTTTATATCTTTGGTTAGATTTATTCCTAGGTATTTTATGCTTCTTGGTGCAATTGTGAATGGGATCAGTTTCTTTATTTGTCTTTCTGTTGCTTCATTGTTAGTGTATAAGAATACAACTGATTTCTGTACATTGATTTTGTATCCTGCAACTTTGCTGAATTCATGTATCAGTTCTAGCAGACTTTTGGTGGAGTCTATCGGATTTTCCATGTATAATATCATGTCATCTGCAAAAAGCGAAAGCTTGACTTCATCTTTGCCAATGTTGATGCCTTTGATTTCCTTTTGTTGTCTGATTGCTGATGCTAGAACTTCCAGCACTATGTTAAACAGCAGCGGTGAGAGTGGGCATCCTTGTCGTGTTCCTGATCTCAGGGAAAAAGCTCTGTTTTTCCCCGTTGAGGATGATGTTAGCTGTGGGCTTTTCATAAATGGCTTTTATGATGTTTAAGTATGTTCCTTCTATCCCGACTTTCTCAAGGGTTTTTATTAAAGGGTGCTGGATTTTGTCGAAGGCCTTTTCTGAATCGATTGACAGGATCATATGGTTCTTCTCTTTTTTTTTGTTAATGTGATGTATCACGTTGATTGATTTGCGAATGTTGAACCAGCCCTGCATCCCAGGAATGAATCCCACTTGATCATGGTGAATAATTCTTTTTATATGCCGTTGAATTCGATTTGCTAGTATCTTATTGAGAATTTTTGCATCCATATTCATCAGGGATATTGGCCTGTAGTTCTCTTTTTTTACTGGGTCTCTGTCTGGTTTAGGAATCAAAGTAATACTGGCTTCATAGAATGAGTCTGGAAGTTTTCCTTCCCTTTCTATTTCTTGGAATAGCTTCAGAAGGATAGGTATTATCTCTGCTTTAAATGTCTGGTAGAACTCCCCTGGGAAGCCATCTGGTCCTGGACTCTTATTTGTTGGGAGATTTTTGATAACCGATTCAATTTCTTCGCTGGTTATGGGTCTGTTCAAGCTTTCTATTTCCTCCTGATTGAGTTTTGGAAGAGTGTGGGTGTTCAGGAATTTGTCCATTTCTTCCAGGTTGTCCAATTTGTTGGCATATAATTTTTCATAGTATTCCCTGATAATTGTTTGTATCTCTGAGGGATTGGTTGTAATCATTCCATTTTCATTCATGATTTTATCTTTTTGGGTCATCTCCCTTTTCTTTTTGAGAAGCCTGGCTAGAGGTTTGTCAATTTTGTTTATTTTTTCAAAAAACCAACTCTTGGTTTCGTTGATCTGCTCTACAGTTTTTTTAGTTTCTATATTGTTTATTTCTGCTCTGATCTTTATGATTTCTCTTCTTCTGCTGGGTTTAGGCTGCCTTTGCTGTTCTGCTTCTAGTTCCTTTAGGTGTGCTGTTAGATTTTGTATTTGGGATTTTTCTTGTTTCTTGAGATAGGCCTGGATGGCAATGTATTTTCCTCTCAGGACTGCCTTCGCTGCGTCCCAAAGCGTTTGGATTGTTGTATTTTCATTTTCGTTTGTTTCCATATATTTTTTAATTTCTTCTCTAATTGCCTGGTTGACCCACTCATTCGTCAGTAGGGTGTTCTTTAAGCTCCATGCTTTTGGAGGTTTTCCAGACTTTTTTCTGTCGTTGATTTCAAGCTTCATAGCATTGTGGTCTGAAAGTAAGCATGGTATAATTTCAATTCTTGTAAACTTATGAAGGGCTGTTTTGTGACCCAGTATATGATCTATCTTGGAGAACGTTCCATGTGCACTCGAGAAGAAAGTATATTCTGTTGCTTTGGGATGCAGAGTTCTAAATATATCTGTCAAGTCCATCTGATCCAATGTCTCATTCAGGGCCCTTGTTTCTTTATTGACCGTGTGTCTAGATGATCTATCCATTTCTGTAAGTGGGGTGTTAAATTCCCCTGCAATTACCACATTCTTCTCAATAAGGTTGCTTATGTTTATGAGTAATTGTTTTATATATTTGGGGGCTCCGGTATTCGGTGCATAGACATTTATAATTGTTAGCTCTTCCTGATGGATAGACCCTGTAACTATTATATAATGCCCTTCTTCATCTCTTGTTACAGCCTTTAATTTAAAGTCTAGTTTGTCTGATATCAGTATGGCTACTCCAGCTTTCTTTTGGCTTCCAGTCGCATGATAAATAGTTCTCCATCCCCTCACTCTCAATCTAAAGGTGTCCTCAGGTCTAAAATGAGTCTCTTGTAGACAGCAAATCGATGGGTCTTGTTTTTTTATCCATTCTGATACCCTATGTCTTTTGGTTGGCGCATTTAATCCATTTACATTCAGTGTTATTATAGAAAGATACGGGTTTAGAGTCATTGTGATGTCTGTATGTTTTATGCTTGTAGTGATGTCTCTGGGACTTTGTCTCACAGGGTCCCCCTTAGGATCTCTTGTAGGGCTGGTTTAGTGGTGTCAAATTCCTTCAGTTTTTGTTTGTTTGGGAAGACCTTTATCTCTCCTTCTATTCTAAATGACAGACTTGCTGGATAAAGGATTCTTGGCTGCATATTTTTTCTGTCTAGCACCCTGAAAATCTCGTGCCAATTCTTTCTGGCCTGCCAAGTTTCAAAAGAGAGGATCAGTCACGAGTCTTATAGGTCTCCCTTTATATGTGAGGGCACGTTTACCCCTTGCTGCTTTCAGAATTTTCTCTCTATCCTTGTATTTTGCCAGTTTCACTATGATATGTCGTGCAGAAGATCGATTCAAGTTACATCTGAAGGGAGTTCTCTGTGCCTCTTGGATTTCAATGCCTTTTTCCTTCCCCAGTTCAGGGAAGTTCTCAGCTATGATTTCTTCAAGTACCCCTTCAGCACCTTTCCCTCTCTCTTCCTCCTCTGGGATACCAATTATGCGTATATTATTTCTTTTTAGTGTATCAGTTATTTCTGTAATTTTCCCCTCATACTCCTGGATTTTTTCATCTCTCTTTTTCTCAGCTTCCTCTTTTTCCATAACTTTATCTTCTAGTTCACCTATTCTCTCCTCTGCCTCTTCAAGCCGAGCTGTGGTGGTTTCCATTTTGTTATGCATTTCGTTTAAAGCGTTTTTCAGCTCCTCGTGACTGTTCCTTAGTCCCTTGATCTCTGTAGCAAGAGATTTTCTGCTGTCCTCTATGCTGTTTTCAAGCCCAGCGATTAATTTTATGACTATTATTCTAAATTCACTTTCTGTTATATTATTTAAATCCTTTTTGATCAGCTCATTAGCTGTTGTTATTTCCTGGAGATTCCTCTGAGGGGAATTCTTCTGCTTGGTCATTTTGGATAGTCCCTGGCATGGTGAGGACCTGCAGGGCACTTCCCCTGTGCTGTGGTGTATAACTGGAGTTGGTGGGTGGGGCCACAGTCAGACCTGATGTCTGTCCCCAGCCCACCGCTGGGGCCACAGTCAGACTGGTGTGTGCCTTCTCTTCCCCTCTCCTAGGGGCGGGATTCACTGTGGGGTGGTGTGGCTCGTCTGGGCTACTTGCACACTGCCAGGCTTGTGATGCTGGGGATCTGGCGTATTAGCTGGGGTGGGTAGGCAAGGTGCTCGGGGGCAGGAGGGTCAGGCTTAGATCGCTTCTCCTTAGGTGATCCACTTTAGGAGGGGCCCTGTGGCAGCGGGAGGGAGTCAGATCCGCTGCCGGAGGTTTGGCTCCGCAGAAGCGCAGAGTTGGGTGTTTGTGCAGAGCGAGCAAGTTCCCTGGCAGGAACCGGTTCCCTTTGGGATTTCGGCTGGGGGATGGGCGGGGGAGATGGCGCTGGCGAGCGCCTTTGTTCCCCACCAAACTGAGCTTTGTTGTCAGGGGGCTCAGCAGCTCTCCCTCCCTTTGTCCTCCAGCCTTCCCGCTTTCCGAGCAGAGCTGTTAACTTATGACCTCCCAGAGGCTAAGTCGCGCTTGTTGTGGGAACACAGTCCGTCAGGCCCCTCCGCTTTTGCAAGCCAGACTCGGGGGCTCTGCTTGGCTGGCGAGCCGCCCCTCCGCCCCGGCTCCCTCCCGCCAGTCCGTGGAGCGCGCACCGCCTCGCCGCCCTTCCTACCCTCTTCCGTGGGCCTCTCGTCTGCGCTTGGCTCCGAAGACTCTGTTCTGCTAATCCTCTGGCGGTTTTCTGGGTTATTTAGGCAGGTGTAGATGGAATCTAAGTGATCAGCAGGACGTGCGGTGAGCCCAGCGTCCTCCTAAGCCGCCATCTTGCCTCTTATCCCTATATATATTTTAATCTACATAATTTTATCCTTAAAGTCTATGACATAATTAAATACATAAAATATATATTTATATATTAAACATATAAAATATTTATATATATGTTTATATATGTACAAAATATTTATATCCTTAAATAAAGGATAAAATCCTTAAATAAGGATAAAATGTTTTATCCTTAAAGTCTATGGCATAATTAAATATATAAAATATATATGTATACATTAAACATATAAAATATTTATATATGTTTATATATTTATAAAATATTTATATGTTTAATATACAAAATATGTTATGTATTTAATATACTAAGTATAATATATTAAATATATAAATATATATTTATATATTTATATATTTAATATATAAAATGTATTTATGATTACCTCAAAGAGGAAAAACAATTTTTTAATGTTTATTTATTTTCAAGACAGACAGAGACAAAGCATGAGCAGGGAAGGGACAGAGAGAAGAAGACACAGAATCCAAAGCAGGCTCCAGGCTCTAGGCTCTGAGCTGTCAGCACAAAAAAGCCCGTTGTGGGGCTCAAACTCACGAGCTATGAGATCATGACATGAGCTGAAGTCAGATGCTCACCTGATGGAACCACCAAGGCACCCCAGGAAAATTAGCATTCTTTTTGTATCTTGCCTGAATTTTGACTCAGTATTGGAAAAAATACCCACCATAAGGTTATATTATTATGAGATGGCTTATCTTTTCACTTCTCTCTTTGGCAAAAGAAGTAGGAGTGGTTAGTGAACTTTTCAGGTGATTTCATCAACCTTAACAAAAGCAATTAGTAAATGCAAAGCTTGGAAGTTCAGAGGTTCAAATTCTGAGAACCCTTTAGAAAAATACTGTTGATTTTAGACTATTTCAAAGAGCACTCATATGTACCGAAAATGAACATTTCAAATGCCCCCCCCCCATTGTATTATGTACAGTCTCCATGGCAGCTAAATCTTTTAACTTTCTAGAAGGTAGCTATTTGTCAAAATCAGTTTCTCATACTTAAATATCTAGTTTCCCTGATGAAATCTTAAGAAGAAAGCATGACCTACCTTTCTCCTGAATTCTTTTCTATATGCTTGGTATATGGTATAGTGTTGTGAGTTCAATGGGCGTTTAGCACATCTTGAATGATGGAAGGAAAGAATAAAGAATAAATAAAAGATTGTTCCAATTATTTTTTATACTCTTCTTGTTCCTAGTTATTTATTGGGATTCCATCTACTTAAAGCATTCCTTAGAGGGGCCCTTCTCTCATTACAGAACAACTGTGAATATGTTTCCAGAGCTATTTGAATTTCTCTACAGATGCTCTCTTCTGGCATCTGTAAATGCCAGCTCATAAGCCATTTTCATCCACTAGTATCAAAGTTGGCAACTTTCTTATATCCCCAAATTACTACTATTTATTCAGTCAACAAATGATTATTGAACCTCCATATATTCAGGAGAACATGGGTGGCTATGGTACTGTGTATAGTGAACAACCAAAGTTGTGGACAAATAATTACTATTCTGAGAAATGGTTTTGTAAGATAAATGCAGGAAAATGTGATGAACACCAGGTTATATCTGTTTAGCAAACTGCCATTTTGATTTGCCTTGTGACTTCTCATCTACATTGTTCTGATCTCTGTTGGACTCTAACTCACACATAGATGCTGTCCTATACAAGCTCCCTGTTCACCACCTACTCTTTTGCTGCCCCTCAGCTGATAACCCATTTTAGGGGACCGTGTTAACATGTTCTAGACTCAAGAGCTGCTTTAGTGAACTCTCGCACAAGTAGACACCGCTACTTCTTTGAGGGTGGGGCTAACCACCACTTGATAGCCAAGAAATACTTAAAATTGTTTATTAAAAACATTTTTCCAGGTAATTTGGTAATACTCTAAAACAGATAATACAGATAGAGGATCAATAGAATGTATTCTTTTTTTTTTAACGTTTATTTATTTTTGAGACAGAGAGAGACAGAGTATGAACGGGGGAGGGTCAGAGAGAGGGAGACACAGAATCTGAAACAGGCTCCAGGCTCTGAGCTGCCAGCACAGAGCCCAACACGGGGCTTGAACTCACGGACCGTGAGATCATGACCTGAGCCAAAGTCAGCCACTTAACCAACTGAGCCACCCAGGCACCCCAATAGAATGTATTCTATAGGAGTTACTTTCATTCTGGAAGCTACAGTCATTGCTGTGTCTTTGGACAAGATACTTGTTCTAGAATCTGATGATTTGTATTTACATTAAGCCAATTGTTTATTGTGCTTTAATTTGATAAATTTACCTGTGTTTAGATGTTTAGATGTTTGTGCACTCTTTAAACTATTATATAATTCATGAAGAAATTGTTAGTCTTTAGGTGATACAGCTGCTAAGAATTTTAGTACAGATGACATTGCCCACTTTTTTTTTTTTTTTAGAGCCCTTGGGTTTGTATGCCCTCTCTGCAGTAGCATAGTCTCCCAGTAACTGATGAAACCTGTTTTATAAAATTAGCAATACTAGTCCACTGTAGTATTTTACCCAGCATTTAAAACCTCAAGTGCTGGGGTGCCTGGGTGGCTTAGTCAATTAACCGTCTGACTCCTGATTTTAGCTCAGGTCATGATCTCACAGTTCCTGGGATTGAGCCCTGCATCAGGTTCTGTACTGACAGTGCAACGTGGATCCTGCTTGGGATTCTCTGTCTCACTTTCTGCCCCCACTCACGTGTGTGTGAGTGTGTGTGTGTGTGAGTGTGTGTGTGTGTGTGTGTGTGTGTGCATACTCTCTCTCTCTCAAAATACAAAAATTAAAAAAAAAAAAACTGAAGTGCTAACACTTCTGCCAGGTTATACTCAGCAATATGGTCTCATTGTGGATGGTGTGTTATTAAAGATGCAAGTTTTCTACCTATCAAATTGTGAAGTAATCTCTGATGAAGAGAGAAGTATTAATAATTGGAAGGTGGTTTTGCATGTAAAGTGGTATATGTAGTCTTTTTAGAAGGTGAAGAAGGGACAGTAAAATATCCTCCAGACTAAAAAGACACTTTGAGACTGAAACCAAAGCAAGCCACTCCCTACCATTTACACAGGATTTTATTCAGGGTAACTTACAAACAGGGGGATTGGGTAGACAAATGATCCAGGTCCTATGCAGCTTTTCTCCATCAAGTCTGGACCTTAAGCCACAACTCTTACAGAGCCAGGGGCAGAGGTCAATAGTAGTTATCTAAAGTGATACCTTCTGCGTGTCAATTTAGCGGAGATGACCATACGCCCTCCCACATTCCGGTCGGGGCATACGTTAACTTCCAAATGGCTTGGAACACATAGCTCCAAGTGCAGCCATTGTGTGGGCATGAACAAAATGGAGGGCCAAAGATGGAGTCTTTGGAGACCCCAAAGCCTTGGGAGAATACCTACAAATCTCCAACCTTAATCCTGTCCACTGGAGGTGCTGTTATGCCATGTGATGAGCTCTTAGAATATGTCCTTGTGAAAGCAGATGTTTTAACAAATGAATCTTACTGTAATTTTAAATCTTTATATGAAGAGGATGGGTGGGTGCCAGAATGCTATAATCCATCTGTACCAGCTACAAGATTTTGAGCTATTCCCAAGCTCTTCTTCATGATTTTCTGAGAGCAGGTAATGGGTCTCCAACGTCGTATATTTGAGTACAGCATGCCTCAAATCCAGTCTGGTCTATGATAGAGAACAATTTTATTTACAAAAGCAACACATTCACATAAATCAGTGGTGGATTTATGTAAATATTTAATAGGGCCACTGACTCCTATTGTAGAGAAAAAGAACTTGCTGACTGTATATTTGGAGGGTAAATAAAGATGAATTCTATAAAGCATAAGAACTGTTTAGAATTTCTATATGTTACTAATTTGCTGATTCGTGGGTAAGTCTTTCTATACATCTTACACTGAGTTTGCCTTTATGTCTCTAAATCATCTTTGCATAAACCACAGAATTTCATTTTAATTCAGTTTCTGTTAACGTGGCACATTGTCTGATGCCTAAGCACAGTGGAAATGATACACTGCAAACAGACCAGGAAATAATTTAAACGCTGCCTCTCTGAGATGCTGAGCTGAAGACAATCATTTTTATGTTTGTAACCTAGTTTTCATTTAATTTCCTATCAACTTTATTGAAAGTATAATTTGTGAGTATCCAATGAAAGGGCTCTTACTTATGTTTAATGTAGTCAAAGGATAATTACTGAGAACCTATTACGTGTAGATACCAAGTTAGACGACGTAGGAAAACAAAGATGAAATACTAAGAGTCCTGCCCCAGGAATATAAGATGAAAACAGGAACAATTACAGTATGTTATAACTCTAAAAATGTATGGGGAAATATAGAAAGGGCCTTCTCTTAGGAGAAAAAAAAAAAAGACTCATTGAATCCCTACCTTCGTGCCAGTCACTTTTCTAGTTATTTTTTATATGCACATTTAAGTTTCCCTTAAACCCCTCTGTTAAGCACGTAGCACACTCATGTGGGCCCTATACTATTTATAAATCAAGAAAATTTTCCATTTTTTTCCTAAGTTCTAACATTCTGCATAGGTAAAATACTCTCATGTTACTCTTCCCATTACTAGCTTGAGTAGTGTGTCAGGAAAAATTAACAATGGTGTCCCAGAGAGGACAGTGTTCCTTCCTGGGGACAAGTGTGTGGTTTCTTAAACATTCTAGGAAATAAGCTGGGATCGACTGCGTACTTGTGATGATGCTGCACAACAGGGGAGATAGGGCCCTGCACAAAGGGAGCTTGGGCCCTTTTACTCAATATCAAACCACATGCAAAGAAGTTTTCATACTACTGGGTTGTTCAACTCATCTTCTATTTATCTCAGTGTTCAAAGAAATTCCCAGTTGGAAAATGGGAATGAAGTTAATTTGCCTAATCTTATTAAGTCATCACTCTGTGCTAGAAACAAAACAAAACAGCAAAACAAAACAAGGGTGAGGAAAAGTTACTTTGTGTTCTTTTTCTGAGAACTTCCTCTTCTCCAAAAGTTCACAGGGCTGGTGATTGAGGCAAGAGAAACTTGCGGGAGCATAGGTTGGTCTTAGAATCATTTCCAGAGCTTTGTCCCAATGTCCTATTCTAATTTGTTCTTTTTCAACAAATGAGATTGGGAATAACAAAGTTTTTATGCTAAGAAAAAAAATCTTTTTTTTTTTTTCTGGGTCAGTGGATAGAAGTCAAGCCCACAGTTTGAAGGACCAGTGTTCAACTGTTAGCTTCCTGAAAATGTTAAATTTTCAGTCCTTTTTTTTAAGTTATGGAGAGAGAAAGAGAGAGAGAGAGAAAGAGAGAGAGAGAGAGAAAGAGAGAGAGAGAGAAAGAGAGAGAGAGGCCCAAGCAGGCTTCATGCTTGTAGCACAGAGCCTGACATGAGGCTCGAACTCATGAACTATGAGTTCATGGCCTGAGCTAAAGTCCAGTTCAGAGGCTCAAATGACTGAGCGACCCAGGTACGCCAGATTTTCAATTGTTTTAACTCATTTGAATATCAATGAAGATGATAAGACAATGTCCTTTGGAGCACAAATGAACCTTTTCTAGAAAACACTCAAATTTTGTATGTTTTGTTAGACCTTCCACAAATTATATCTCGCCACCATTTTGGTGGCTGCGGAGAATTTTACTGTTTTAACAAATGAAAAACTGAATGGATTTTACCTAGACTTAATGCCTTTTGTGAAAATGTATGATTTACTTTCTGAGAAGAGTTAGAGCACTGAAATTTGGTTTTGATTCTACTCTGTTTATATGAGGAATGAACATATGGTCAGAAATAGGTTTGAATCTCAGCTCCGTCCCTTTGAATCTCAGCTCTCTGTGACTTGGGACAAATATTTACCATGTCTCAATCATACTTCCATTATCTGTCAAATGAGAATCAACCTAACCCACAAGATGGTTTTGAGAATAAAACTAATATGGAATGTATGTAGCATACTATTAGACATGCAAGAAAAGACTCAATATTAGTTTTTTCCCCCTCTTCTTTGAGAGAGGAATGTGGTGGGCATATAGGTCACTACATGGGTTATAGGAGTAGGAATAAGAAAGAATATGGGAAAAGTTTTCTCCCTGACTTGAACTTGCAGGTAATAGCGAGCATGTGAATACTAAGTTAGTCTGAAAAGGTGAATTGAGTTTTGCTATTTTTAGGGGGAAATTTTGGTGAAAGTAGTTCACACCATGTAGTAATCACTAAGTACAAAGGATTCTCTAAGGGGCTCATCTTCCCAGATCTGGTTTCACCATTGTTCTGGTCTTTTACCTGAATTTTTTTTTTCTCCCAAATGGGGCTGAGTTTCCTAATACCTTCAATCTGTTTGGAAAAATTTCCCATGACTCCTCTCCCTTACATTTGTGATAAAATTTAGGTATTCGGGGTCATTAAGTTTGAATACTAAACCAGCAGATAAATAACAAACTAAGAGAAGGTTACTGCAAAAATTAGTAACAACTATCCCAAGTGTAGAAATAAGGTTACTTTGTATACATTTTCTTTTGAGCACTGCTTTATATCTTACTTGATTCTCCAGTGATTAGTAATTACAGCTCCAGTATATGCCATGTCAGCTGGAAACAGTTCTTAGGCTTATTGAGTTTGAAAGGTATACTCCAGCTGCATGTTAATATATGATCTCTTAGTAAAGTGTATAAAAAGAGAGATAAATACTGATCAAAAACATCTGGCAATGCTTAAAAGGTCCTATCTACTCAGCATCATTTGATATTGGGTGAGAAAGTGCTAATCAAAATGAATTTATGTGTATTCATCAGTGTATATAGGTGGTGCATTTTAGTTCAGCCTAAATTAAAAGATACATTTTTTTAAATTTAAACAGTAAATCTCCTCTGAGTAGACTTGCACTGTTTTTTGTCCACTGGTTTCCCAGAGTTTCAGTTCAGTTCCTTGTAACTATAGTATGCGAAATGCCAAAATGCCTAAAGATATTATATATATATATATATGTATGTGTGTGTGTATATACACATGTATATACACATGCATACATATACACACATTATGATTTATATAAGCTTTTTTAGACTCTGAATATCAAGGAGAGTTACATGTCAAAGTTATTAAAACTTTTAAGTTTGCTAATATACTTTTACATCATGTATTAATATCCTTCAGACTTTAACTGTAGCTGATGATGAAAAGTATAGATGTGGTCCTAACATCTATAGCTAGATAATGAATGCCTGAAACATGCCTTTTGTTTAGTTTCAATAGCTATCGCTATTTTACTTTTTTTTTCTTTGCCTTTGGAGTTTCACATGATGACCACATAAAAACTGTATCTTTATGTTTTATAATACTGCTGTTAAAAGTCTCACTTATGTTCAATACTCCTTACATGAATATTATGGAACAAACTTCTCTTAAAAGTGAGTACTAGGAAAAAGTTGTGTGTGGCTTTTTTTGGACATTATTATTATTATTATTATTATTATTATTATTATTATTTTGCCTAAAGAAGAAGTATACTTCCTATAAATAGAAGTGTGAGGGGTATGTTTCCCTTTTTGCATTAGCTCCCAAATTAAATGTATGCTTCCATACGTTTAGCCTAGGGTTTCTAGTACAACAGTTTCTTGTTTCTCAATTTTTATTCTCTTCTCAAATCTTCCCCAGCCCAGATATTACTAATGGTACTCCTATTCTTTTTTTCTTCTTACTTTAATGTTTTTACTGAATATGGGTCTTTATTATAAGTGGTCTCTAGAGAAAGAAATGGTGTAAATAATAAATTAAGTGCTGCATAAAGTCTTTGTTATAAGGAATGCCTTGTGTTCTTTCTCCATTGCTGGTTCCCAGCACGGCATGCTACAGCTCCATTGCTAAAAGTCATATTTCAGAGTATCTGTATAATATCTATCCCATTCACATGCTCACTTTAATAATTTTACTTAAATCCAATGGTACACAAGACTCTGTGGAGATGGTCATGATTCAGTTGTGTCAAGGCATTCTTTTCACCAGGACAAGATTTTTGATGTAAGCCTTTTAAAGTACACATGATGAGGAAATTCAAGCCTCCCATTCACCTGCCTTTTCTAGTTCCTAATGACAGAAGGTCACCCTATATTAAGGAGATTTTCGTGAAGCAGCATTTTTAACATCCATGTTATCTGAGGCAAGTCTAGACTTCGGCCCTCAGAGAACGTGCAGAATTTAAAGGGTAAAATAAAGAGCCTTTAGAGAAGAGTAAAAATAAAAATAAAAAACAAAATTTGAGCTAATTTTGAGTGAGAATGATCGAGCTACTGACTGACCTGGGCTCTCCTGACTAAAAATGGAATAAATATGGGCAAGCAATTTCAGCTCTGAGTGCACAGGCACCTTATAAATCAACTGGGAAAATAGCACAGGCTTATATTTTAGGCCCTCAAGTAAAATGATTTTTAGCTGGCAAGGATCTGATAATAGGCCCAAAGAAAGGCCTTGCAAGTAAAGTCCTAAAATATATGAAAGTTGTACTGCTCTATTATTTTACTTCTCTTCTGAAAATGTACCTGGAATCTTGGCAAGGGAACTAAAGTCTCTGTTTAAATGAGGTCAAATGAACATTTTTGATGTGGATAAATTTTCAAAACTATTCTTGAGAACTAATGTCTCAGTAGCTGAAATAGCAAGAAGTATTTCATTAAGCCCTGCATTGTTTTAATGCCCATATTTAAATAGCTAGATGTATGATTTTGGTTCTTGGCGTTGGAGCCAGTATTTTGGGACCCACTTGAAGGTCGCCATAAGAGCCAGTCCTTATGGTCAAGGTGTCGCTGACGTGCAATTGTAGTGTAGTGTGAAACCAGAGACGTTTACTGCCTCATTGTAGATTAAAAGGCAAGACTTGAATATATTTATATGATGGGGCTGCAGGATCAAAGCAAATAAGGTTAAAAGAAGATACGAGGCATACTTTACAACAATACTTACCTTTTTATTAAAAAAACTTTTTTCAACATTTATTCATTTTTTCAGAGACAGAGTGTGAGTGGGGGAGGGGCAGAGAGAGGGAGACACAGAATCTGAAGCAGGCTTCAGGCTCTGAGCTGTCAGCACAGAGCCCAACACAGGGCTCGAACTCAGGGACCGTGAGATCATGACCTGAGCTGAAGTCGGACGCCTAACCAACTAAGCCACCCAGGCACCGCACAATAATACTTATTATTAATCTTACTACAATCACAAATAATATCACTCATATTTCCATTTCACTTTTATACACCAGTGACTTCCCATATTGTATAATCAACCCCAGTCTTTATCTTCCACGCTCCCTCTCACCTCTCCTGAGCAGAATTCAGTCTTTCACACAGCAGCTGCTAATTAGTGATTTCGAGCAATTCTAGGCTAGTATTGCGTGCTAACAGTGCTTGCTATGAACGTGAGGGTGTCTCCTTACCTGCTAGGCTGCCATAGTCCACAAAATACAGAACCTGTGGAAGCCACAATTAGGATTTTATGGTTTGTTTAGCAACCTGAAAATTCATTTTCTAAACATTAGATGTATGACTTGATTTTCACAGATTAAGGGTATTGGGGGGGGCGTATTTTGACATACATTTTGTAGGAAATAGTACCTTGATATTTGAATGTTTTTAATTTTCACTTGGGATTAATTATAGGAGAATAAAATGAAAAGTAGAAGGGTCAATCAATCAATATTTGAGAAGAGCTAGGAGATACATGAAGAATGTAGTGGGAAGTAATTGGTCATTCAAAGGAACATGAATATGCGGCAGTGCCATTAATGTGGAATAAAAGAAATAGGGTGTAGTTTGTGAAAATTAAGAAGTTGGTAAATGACTGGAGTGATACAGGGAGTTTATTAAAAAAATTAAATTCCAGAGCCAGTAGCCCTAGTTAAGGTTGACCATCATGCAGCTTAGCATAATCACTTAATGAAATTCTGGCAATTTTTATTACGATGCACAGGAAATGGGTGTAAATGGGCGTTTTGTTCTTGAAGAATCAAGAAAGAGAAACCTGCAAAGGTTTTAAAAACCAGAGGATACTAGGATATACTCTCTAAAAGATCACTGGGTTTACTTATTTTATTCTTTTTTAAAATTTTGACAAAATTTTGTCTTTGTTTAATCTAAAAGATATCTTAGAATTTAGAAAGAATTGTGATGAAGCCCGAGGTTTGCACAATCTTAGTTTTTTGTGATATCATAATCTCGAAAATAGTTTCAGAGCATGGCTATTATAGTTGACAATACTGTTGTATATTTGAAAATTGCTAAGACAGTAGATCTTAAAAGTTCTCATCATACACACAAAAAATGTAACCGTGCGGTGAGGGATGTTAACTCGACTTCTTGTAGTGATCATTTTATAATATATATAAATACCAAATCATTGTTTTACATTAGCAACTAATATAAAATTATATCATACTTCAATTTGTAAAAAAAAAAGTTTGATATTTTTATAATCATAGAAGATAACAGTAAGATAGTGCAAATAACCCCCAAAAGAGTATTTTAAGCAATAATTTAATATGTGATTGGCTGTATCAAAGACAGTAGAAAATAGAAAAAAATTATTCAGTAAGTGGTATTTAACAACTGGGTTTTATTACTTAAATTGTTTTCCAATGATACACACGTACACATTTAAAAAATTCAAATAGTTCTTTGGGAGTTTTTACTTTGAACAATTACCTGTTCCCCCACAGATTCCATTTCCTAAGTGGTTATCCTTTTAAAATCTTGTAGCTCTTTCTTTGGTGTTTAACTTCAATTTCAGAATTCTTTCTTTTCCTTTATTTCTTTGAGGTTTGCATCTTATCTGTCAAGTCCCTCTTACTGCCCATGAGAAACATTATTTTTCGTGCTGCCTCCCACCCCAAACCACAAATGATGCTGCCGCATCTTTCCCCCTCACCTCCTCGTCATGTTATCATAGAGTTCCTGCATGATTATAGTTATGTAAATATGATTCAGAACAGAATCATCATCACATTTTCTTTGTAACACGTTGTTTGAGCTGAATATCTGACATTATTTTCATTTGTTCAGTTTTTTTTTAGTTTTTCATTTTTTTTATATTTGAGAGAACAGAGAGAGTATGAGCAGGGGAGAGGGGTAGAAGGGGAGAGAGAATCCTAAGCAGGCTCCACACTCATTATGTAGACCAACATGGGGCTGGATCCCATGACCTTGGGATCATGGCCTGAGCCAAAATCAAGAGTTGGCCGCTCAACCAACTGAGCCACCCAGGCGCCCCACATTTGTTCAATTTTTTAAAAATGTTGATTTATTTATTTTTGAGAGAGAAAGAGCACAAGTGGAGGAGGAGCAGAGAGAGAGGGAGACACAGAATCTGAAGCAGGCTCCAGGCTCTGAGCTCTCAGCAGAGCTTGACACAGGGCTTGAACTCATGAACTGTGAGATCTTGACCTGAACTGAAGTCGGACACTTAACCAACTAAGCCACCCAGGGGCTCCCATTTGCTCAGTTTTTTTAATGAACCTGAGACTACTTCATTCCTTAACTCTCTTCCTGTAATATAAGGTCCTCTCAAAACATTCAGACCTGACACATTCTCTTTTAATGTCCTCTACATTTTCTTCTGATCTAGACTGTGTTTGCTCTAGGCCTGTTATGCATTTCTCATTCTGGGCACTTCCTCTTTAGCATTTGTGTGATTTCTTCACTTTTCTGTCCTATTTAATCCTTTGACTTCCTATGTCCCACAGCTTTCTCATTCTTAGTTTCTCTTTCTGATGGATTGTCTCCAGTAATTTATGACCAACGGTGCATAGAACATAAATGTTTTTGAGGTCTTTCACATGTACATCTTTAAAAAAATTTTTTTTTAATGTTTATTATTTTTGAGACAGAGACAGAGACCAAGCAGGGAAGGGGCAGAGAGAGAGGGAGGCACAGAATTGGGAGCAGGCTCCAGGCTCTGAGCCTTCAGCACAGAGCCCGATGTGGGGCTGGAACTCACAGACTGTGAGATCATGACCTGAGCCGTAGTCGGCCGCCCAACTGACTGAGCCACCCAGGAGCCCCTTTAAAAATTTTTTTTAACATTTATTTATTATTGAGAGACAGAGAGATATAGAGCATGAGCATGGGAGGCACAGAGAGAGGAGGAGGCACAGAATCTCAAGCAGGCTCCAGGCTCTGAGCTGTCAGCACAGAAGCCAATGCAAGGCTCAAACTCACAAACTGTGAGATCATGACCTGAGCCAAAGTCAGACGCTCAACTGCCTGAGCCACTCAGGCAGATGTACATCTTTGACCTCATGTTGAACAGATAATCTAGAATGATAAAGAATTCTCATTTGAAAATCATTGCCTCTTAGATTTTAAAGGTGTTTCTTGCCTTTCTTTCTGCTCCCAGTATTGCTTTTCAGAATTCTTGTTAAGTTCTAATTTCTAATTCATCCTTTGCATGTGCCCTCTTTATTAGGTAGATTTTTGGATCTTCTCTTTTATTTATGTTATGAAGTTTTGTAAAGCGTCTTGTCATCATCTTCTTCTTCTTTTTTTTTTTTTCATTTACAATGTTAGCATATGGTGAATTTGTTAAGTTGGACATTCATATATTTCAGGTGTGGGACAATTTCTTGAGCTATTTTTTTTTAAGTTTTATTTATTTTTAGAAAGAGAGAGGGAGAGCGAGTGCATGAGCAGAGGAGGAGCAGAGAGAGAGAGAGAGAGAGAGAGAGAGAGAGAGAGAGAGAGAGAATCTCAAGCAGGTTCCACGCTGTCAGTGCAGAGGCCAATGTGGGGCTCAAACTCACAAAACATGAGATCATGACCTGAGCCGAAACCAAGAGTCATATGCTCAACCAACTGAGCCACCCAGGAGCCCCTCTTGGGCTATTTGTATTAGTTTTTCTAGAGCTTCCACAACAAAATTCCACAGACTGGGCAGATTGAACATTAGCATTTATGTTTTTACAATTCCAGAGGTTGGAAGTCTAAGATCAAGGTGCAGTGGGGTTGGTTTCTTCTAAGGCTGTTCACCTTGGTTTGCAGATGGTTATCTTCTTCCAGTGTCTTTAAATGGCCCTTCCTCTGTGTGTATCTGTGTCCTAATCTCTTCTTCTTAAAAAGACATTAGTCCCATTGGATTAGGGTCCACCTATAAGAACCCATTTTACCTTAATAATCTCCAATCACATTGCATTCTGAGGTACTAGCGCCTAGGATTTGAACATATGAATGGGGGGGGTGGGACACAATTCAGTTCATTATACTCTGTTTCTGACATTTTCTTTTCTTCTGTTTTTTGGTTGGCTTTCTTTGGAGTTCCTATTTTTAAATGATGTAACTTTTGGACTGATTCTCTAATATCCACCGATTTCCATTATCCAACAATTTCTTTTAGTTACATTTACCAAGAGATTTTAAGTTTATCTTTCCTCCCTTATTTTTGTTTTTTCCTACTTATCATGTCTGCAGTTTCCACATTCATTCACTCTTATTTTAAGATGTACTATCTTTTCTTTTTATTTTTCTTGCCTCATCTGTGTTTCTTTAAAATTGCTCTGATTCTGCCTCTTCTTTAAATCTAGAGTTTTCCCATCTAATGCCTCCTGATCCTTGATTATGAATTCAAGTTTAAGAATGAATCACTGAGGGGCTTGTTAACAATGATGTTCTCTGTAGGATTATTTGGTATGATGGCTTGATTAAGCGACTTCTTAAGCTCAGTATTTTTGAGGCTGGGTCTCCTCAGCTAGTTGGATTCATCAGAGGAATTTTTGTAGTTGTTTCCTTCCTGGAGAGTTTAACACAGTGTGCCAAAATTCTGGGAACTCTATGGAATAAGTAGGCTAGGGTTTTGCTACTTGATATGGAGAAAAACCCTGAACCTGGGTAATGGTAATATTTATGTGTCAACTTGGCTGGACCATGGGGTCCCTAGATATTTGCTTAGACATTATTTAAGTATACCCGTGTGGAGGTTTCTGGATGTGATTAACATTTGAACTGGTAGACCTGAGGAAAGAAGACTACCCTCCCTAATGTGCGCAGACCTCATCCAATCAGTCTGAAGCCTAAACAGAACAAAAGATGGGGAACTTATGCTTATTCTCTGGCTATTTGCCTGACTCGCTGAAACTATACCTGACTGCAGACCTTGAGAATTTTCTGCCCTTATAATTTCATGAGACAATCTCTCATAATAAATCTCATGTATGCGCATATATTCATCTTTTTGGTTCTATTTCTCCGGAGAACCCAGATTCTTATGACTCCTATGTTTTTATCAGGGTGGTATCTGTCACCAGTCTGGCCACATGATCCGCAGTATAGATTTCTTCGGATTCATTCTTGCCAAAGAGAAAATGCTATCTCAGGGGAAGAGTTACCCGTGGTATCTGAAATTCTAATTATTTCCTAAATAGAGCTTTTAACTTTTTTTCTTGGTTTATGTTTCTGTCCTAACCACTGCTTGGTACTGAATCCTGCTGCCATTCCTAAACTTTTCTTGGGCTTTTAAGAATAAAGTGAGGGTTACTTCTCAAGTTTGCCAATTGCATATCTGGGTTTCAGCTTTCCAAATCTCTCATTTTAATTAGCTAATTTGATATGCTTTCTGGATTCCAAACTTTTGTTTTGTCCTTCCCTTTCCTTATCAAAGATTTATACTATTTTTATCCCTTTGTTGTCATTTTGGAAGGATATCAGAAGGGATATGAGGATCTGTATTCAATGTAGCATTGTTAGCTGAACTGCAATTAGAATTTTATGAAAAGGATCATCACCTCATCCTATATAATGAAATAAATTTCAAGCAAATTATAGAGTTAAAATTAGCAAATAATTATATTGAGTAAAATTGTAATGTTTACTATGTCTCTGGATGTGGAAGCAATTTTAATACCAAAAATCATTACAGAACTCAGAAATGTATTATATAAATGTAAGCCTGTCATGTGAAAATACTCTAAAAATCAAATTTTAAAAATTGACAAAATGTTAATATAGGTTTATACAAATTATGATATAAACATTAAAACCTAAATGGATAATGAGTAAAGCATAAGACCTGGCTGTTGACAGAAGTAAAATTATAATTGATTATATCCTTATAAATATAAATGGTATATTTATAATTAAGATATAATTTTAAACCAAATTTAAATCAAGCCTTATAAATTAAAAGCAAAAATAAATTTTTAAGTCTATTAAATTATCAAAGACTTTTTAAAATTTCAGCACTGAATGATGTTGAAGACAGAGTATGACAGAGCCTCATATACTATTGGTGGGAAGCTAAATTTCTGTTTCCTTTTTTGAAAGCAATCTGGAAATAAGTATCAAAATTATTAAGAAAATTAATTTTTACATGTCACATTCCTGGAAATTTCCTTCTAAAGAAAATTCTAAAAGAGTAAGAGAGATTGTAACAAATATATTTTTAATAATGAAAAAATGTAAACAACTCAAATATCCAATCAAGCAGAGATAGTTGGACTTCAGAAGATTATTAAGCATCATTAAAAACAATCTGTCCTAGAAGTGCCTCTTGTTCTTATGATGGTTAAGCCTGGTGTGAGGGGAAAATCTACAAATTTATGAGTAACATGAAATTAAATGCAAAGCAAGCACCAAGATACATGTTGGGAAGGAGAAACACAGAGTTGGGCAGGGTGAGTGGACAGGAGTTCTAATAATAAATTATCCTATTAATAAATAAAGAAATTGGAAATCATGGAATCCATACTATGTAGAGATGGATTCATAAACAGTAGAATACGGATAATCTGAAGGAATAGGGAGGTGCCAGTGGACTGGAGATGATCAGGTAAAGTAACAGATGGCATGAAGAAGTAGGAGGGAAGGACAGTGCAGCACATTTCGGAGATCAAATCAAGGAGTTGCAACAATTAGGAATGCTAAGGCATTAAGTGGTATGTTCATTTATTAAACAACTATAGTGACTCTGAAACCTAACAGACTCATACTCCACAGTGAGTGCAAGAGTGTGAGAGTGAGCTTGAGAACTAGTCCTCCTTCTAGGGATGAGGATGGAGAAAATGGGGTAGTGTGTACTTCTCAGCCTAACTGTGTGTCCTACAGGACCCTAGAAATATTGAGCAGCAGTGACAACTGAGTTAGATGTGAAAACAATTTTATTCTCCAGATGTGTTTTTCCTGAGTTTAAGGATTTGTATATCATCTTAAAGAATCAAAATACATGTCAATTTAGCCATTTATTTAAGTAGTTATTAGAAATTCAGGTGTAGGAATTTACTCAGGTTTTCTTCTGGGTAGAAAATTTTGGTTTCCCTTTGTTGGGGCGCCTGGGTGGCGCAGTCAGTTAAGCGTCCGACTTCAGCCAGGTCACGATCTCGCGGTCCGTGAGTTCGAGCCCCGCGTCAGGCTCTGGGCTGATGGCTGGGAGCCTGGAGCCTGTTTCTGATTCTGTGTCTCCCTCTCTCTCTGCCCCTCCCCCGTTCATGCTCTGTCTCTCTCTGTCCCAAAAAATAAATAAAAAACGTTGAAAAAAAATTAAAAAAAAAAAAAGAAAATTTTGGTTTCCCTTTGTTGATCATTTTTCCTGCTGTTTAGAAGAGATGAAATAACATATTTTGTGATACTGAGTAGAAAACAAAACAAAATACCAAAAATGAGTTTTCTTTTTAGTTCATTGACCACAGCCTGGATTGACAGTGGAAAAACCAGATTATAGGCTTTTAACCTTTTATCTTCTAATCTTTAAGATCCCCATGTTTTATAACTTACACCATTATGTTCTTTCACAATAAAATACTTCCACATAGTAACATGCTAAAAAGTGTGCCTTTGAGTTGGTGAAAAACTGTAATTATATATTGTTGCATGGATTTGTAGGAGAGGGGCAGTTTGAATTGATCATATGTGTATTGATAATCCTTAGAGCAGAAAAGAATGGAGATTATGCTATATTCTCTTTCTCAGTAGTATCTTGGATTCTCGAAAAGTGATAGAAGTTTTCTTGATTTGCATATTTTAAACTAAAGTCCAGTGTTTTAAAGTCAATTATAAGTTTATTATAATATCCTTTATTAACTTTGGTGCATAGATTGGACAATATGAATACAAGTTCACAGTATCTTTAATTTCCTCTTTGGTATCTTGACTGTTTGAAAGGGGATTATTTTACAGTTTCATGAAATTTTATTTTAAAACTGGCATGCAAGCTTTTATTTGGGTATTGTTTAGGGACTGCCCTTAAGCTAAAACTTTCCTTGTTCATTCAATATCCAGTCAGATAGCAATCATAATTTCCTTTGAAATGAAAAGGGTAGAGAAGAATTACACAAATATAAGCTTTCATCTATTTAAAAATATCATGTAATTTTGCCTTGATTGGTTTCTGTTCTTCAAGAAAAATTCCAGCTCATTTACTGTTATAGCTTTTACTCTCTTTTGAGGGACTATATCTTGATTCTGTAATAACTGTCTTAATTATCAAACTCATTATGAAGGACACATGCATATCATAATCATCTTTTATTTATTACCTTCTCTCTATAAAGTAAAAACAGATGTTTATTTTTCCTTTGTCAGAGTAATTGCCAAATTTACCTACATCTCTGAGGTAAAACTCACTCTAAATATATCTGTTTATTCATTCACCTTCTGATTCGGTAAATATTGGTTGGGTACCAATTATGGTGAAGTATTGGGAATACAAATAAGATCATTCACACACACACGTGCACACACGCACACAGTTCATACCAAAGTACACAGAGTCTAGGAGTGGAGATAAACTTGAACACAATCATATTTAATAAAACATACTGTCTATAACAGTAGAGGTAGGTTTAAGACATAGTGGCAGCACAAATGAGGGAAATGATTGCCCGAGCCTACAGCAATCAAGAAATCTTGGTAGAGGGCGTAATGATTAATCTGAGGCTTCAAAGATGAGTAGAAATTCTCGAGAAAGGCAATTGGTCTGGGTAGGAAGAAAGAGCAAGAATTCCAGGTGGAGTCAAAATTTGTGCATAGATGTGGAACTACAAGGTATGGAATGATTGAGTACTCTAAGCATTACAAAATTCTGGATTATGGTTTGTGGGAAAGGGAATTTTGAGTAATACATTGGTTAGAAAGAAGGAAGTCATATAGTGAGGACCACATTTTGAACATTTGGAGTTACTCTACAGGTGATAAACACTAATTGAAGGGCATTATGCATATTTGTAATTTAGTCTGTAGGAAGAATTGAAAAGGAGAATTTTAAGGTAATACCAGCTAGAGAGTTATTTCAGTAAAACCAGGGAAGAGCAAACAAGGCTCTAAGCTACAAAGATAGCATTGGGTGTGGAGGAAGTGATGGGTGTGAAAGAAGTGAGGCTGGAAATTTTTTTTAATGTAGTTATTGAATTAAATATGTAAGGGAGAGAAGAAAAAAGTCTGGGTTGACTCATTCTCTTTTTTGTATCTGGGTGGCAGGCAGAGTTAAGGAAGAGAAGTGCTAAGATCATTGAGTTTAAGAAAGAATTGCCAACAAATATAGACATAGACACAGAAGTTTCTCAGGATTATGTCAGCATTAATACTGGAGCAGTCAGGAGTGCTTATGTAGCTCAGTAGGCTGAGTGTGTGACTCTTTATATCAGCTCAGGTTGCGATCTCATGGGGGTGAGATTGAACCCCACATTGGGCTCTGTGCTGGATGTGGAGGCTGCTTAAGATTCTCTCTCTCTCTCTCTCTCTCTCTCTCTCTCTCTCTCTGTCCCTGCCCCATGCATGTGTGCACACTCTCTCACAAATACATAAACTTAAGAAAATTGGAGAAGCCAACTGTATGCCAAATGTGAAAGTAGCGATGACTAAAGTATAGTTGAAGAAGACTTAGGTAGTGGTTAAACAGGAGGGTGATAGGTAGTAGAGTCAGATGACATAGGCTTGGAGCATAAGCTTTTACCAAGTGTTCAGCAAAGGCTGAGCTGCTTATGTCTTCTTCACCCCTGTAAAGTTTTATGCAGATGTTAGAAGAAAATCTCTAAATGTTAAAATAACTTTTTCGTGTTGAAGGTTTTGCTTGTTGAGGCTGGCCTTTAAGATTCTTCACAATAGTAAGATGTAGTGATTCTTTGAAAATATAGGACAGCAATAGGTCACTGTGGTAGTGGCTGTAAAATCACTGTGACTGTAATGTAAACAACACTGGCTGGATCTGAATTTTATAATCTCAGCTATCAAAAAAGAAAGAAGGAAAGAAAAGAAAGAGAGAAAACTATAACTTTGCATAATGCATTATGTTCAACGAGTTCAAAATTATACTTCCAAACATCTTCATTTGTTACCTTTAATGTTAAAATAATATCAGGGACTATCACATGACTAAGCTATCTTTATTTTTTATCATAATACATTTTGACTGCTGATAAACTCTCAAAAAAAAATTGGTGGAAAGGAGTTGTGAAAGCAAAGGGCCTGGAATAATTTGTTGAGATGATCTTCCCCAAAGTTTTACTTCACTAGTTTAGATATTAAAAAATTGATTTTATTTGGAAATCAGAAATTATCTATCTAGAAATCAAATAGTCTGTGAGAATCATTGATACTATTAATAAAGAAATATTTTTAGGGCACCTGGGTGGCTCAGTTGGTTAAGCAACGTGCTCTTGATTTCAGCTCAGGTCAGGATCTCTCATTTTGTGAGTTCAAGCCACATGTTAGGCATGGCACTAAGGGGTGCAGAGCCTGCTTGGGGTTGTCTCCCTCTCTTTGCCCCTCCCCTGCTGGTGCTCTCTCTCTCAAAATCATACTTTTCTTTAAAAAAAAGAAAGAACAGTAAAAAAAAAAGATGCACTTTATTTTTTTTACCATTTTATTTTTATTTTTTAAAGTTTTTATTTTAGTTCCAATTAGTTAACATACAGTAGATTCAGGTGTACTTCAAATATAGTGATTCTGAAGCACTTTAGTTGAAATGTTACCCAGTCAGTTTGTTACTGAAGCTGTAATTCTGGGCAGGGAGCTTACAAAGAGAGGAGAATATCATTGCTTGGCTATTATATGAAGCATGTCTGAATTCATTGGGTAGCAAATCTTGTATTTCAATTTTCTAT